>NC_136061.1:864944487-866288384 GCF_964261635.1 Lissotriton helveticus
ATTGCAGCCTCTGGACTGCAGTCCCACTTCCAGGGAATGCGGTTCTCTGGCAACGTCGGCAGTCCCATAACAGTCCGACTGCCCAAGTCATAATGGGTGGTTGGACCAACGGTGCGGCGGTGGCTGGACTGCCACCCCCACCTCACCACAAGTCTGGCGGTCCTTGGACTGCCAGATTCATAGTTGGGCCCTCGGTAAATATTGGAAGGAGGAAGGATAAGTGGAATAAATAAAGTTTAACTGTAAGTAATCAGAACATTTTCTGTGCAGTAATTACCACTCCACTTACATTATGTTTATGTTGTCATGCATGTTTTCCAGGAACATGCCCTGAAAAACCTGCATACCAGCAACAGAAGTTTTCATTTGCAGGCGGCATAATCTTTACTCATAGAAAAGCTGTACTCTAGTTGTAGATTTACAAGTGTAGGAGGACCCAACTATTTTCATTAGTTGAACCTCGCTTGGTGAATTTCTTTCCCTGTGCCATCCATACTTCCGCAGACAATATGTGTTAGACCTGTCATGCTCTGGTTGGCTGAGGTGAGGCCCTAGCCAGACAGAACCTACTGCTCCCATCAGGGGTGGGTAGATTACACTCATTATATAACCCGCACGTACCCATGGGTAGCTTGGCACTATACAATCAGGCTTTTCACAGATGCAATGTGTAAAGCATTCGCACAGCACTCTAACACAATAAATACACTGAGCATCACAAAAGAGAATTCATAGGTGGGTATGCAAATAAAGTTTGTATTCAACACACATCAATTAACACAACATGAACATCATGTATTTCTGGGTATAAATCACAGTTGGAAATATCACTAGCAGTACTAGGCCTAATCGTGTTAAAATGACATCAGTAATATGCACAACATGAAAAAGATCCTACTTTACCCCCAGCACCCTTATGCAGAGCAAAACATTGTCAAAATGAGGCCCACCCCGGCAATTATTATAATTCAATACCACACAGTTATAAGGTGCACTCCAGAACACAACGATATCAGAAATGTGTACACACAGATAATTACAGCACTTTTAAACAGCTCCGTGGGTCAAGGCTGCACAGGTAAAAGACAATGTCAAATGTAGTATTATTTTGTCAGGGAATCAACGTGTAAAGCACCCCCGCTGTGCATGTAATTAATAGCAGGCAGTCACTCCCACACACTCACTCAACACTGATTCAGGGTGCCATGGACATCAGACAAGTCAGTATGAATTGCAATCACACACACACACACCCAGCACCATAATGCAGTGCACCTGATATCCCCAGGTCAGATGATAATTCACATGCAGACCCCATGGCCTAAGCCCTCCTCCACCATTCAGCTTACCCCAACTACCCTATGCCCATGGGCTAGATATAACAAAAACCTTCCTCCTGATTCTAGGCCAGAGTTACAACTAGACGGGATCCTAGGGAGGAAGGTGGGGGTAGGTAGCAGGGCTAACTATGCAGCAGTCAAAGAATTAACGTTTGGCCACTACCCTGAAAGTTTATCCACGGTATGCAGAGCAGAAGCAGGCTGATAGCAACAGCCGTTCAACCAAGGGATTCCACACTTTGCCTTCTGGCACCAACCCAGTTCTGCGAAGCACAGGGGGGATGGTCATGATGTCCCTTGACCCGCTTCCGATCACTCTTTGAAACGTTCCTTAGCCCAGTCAAATACTCTCACCACTAAGGCCCGTTCCAGGCTATACAACCTGGCAACACAAAGTCGTCTGAGCCAGGTGAGGAGAGGGCAGTTGGTTTGCTGCACTGAGGGCACAAAAGGAACAATTGATGAATGGGTGATGAAGCAGAGGAGCCTTTCAGAAGAAAGAGACACACGTCGATCAAAGAAGCACCCAGGCAGTCTGGGCACCAAGGAACACAAATCCGCTTCTCTGCACTGGAAATGAGGCACAACGTCTGGTGCGCATTGATACGAGTTACATTAGACAGTTCTGGTCACACACAATGAACAGTCGCAAACTCAGTACTCCCCTCGAAATGAGGCACAGCATCTGGTGCACATTGATCTGAGCCCCACCAGACGATTCAAGTCACACACAAGGAGGAGTTGCGAATTCCGTACCTCCCTGGAAACCAGGCACAATGTCTAGTGTGCATTTATACAGGTCGCACCAGACAATTCCGGTCATATACAAAGGCACAATTACAGCAATGCCACATGAAGTAGAATGAGGCACTAAAATGGGTAAGTCCTCACCTCCGAGGGTCACTGCATATGAATCATACACCTCACACATACACTTGGCATGTTGCACGAGAGACATGCGGCACGAACGTTGAAGCAGCCTACTGTTGATCCCACAACTTGTGAATTTGCTCATCACCAACAGGACTCTTATACATGTTGAGGCCCCAGTATGCAGGGGTCACACTTCTTAAATGTGGGCAGTACATTTGATGCTCTGCCAAGGCTATCTGGTCTCCACCAGTAGGGATCCAGCATATAATGTGGGCCCTTAAGAGGGCACAGCACTCCAGTTGTAACAAGTAAACAGTGTGGGTCCCTTGTGGGAGGTCTTTGATGTGCCTAAGACCTCCTCAAGAGAGCAAGGGGCCAGCCAACAAGCCCTTGTAGAGAACACTTCAGGGTGCCACACAGCAGCAGGTAGTCAGCCCAGACGAGCCACTCTTCAGAAAGGGTGCACAGCCCCTTCCAATGGCAATAATCTGCCTTGTGCACAACAGAGTCATCTGGCAGTATGCACCACACAGTTCCAGGATCTCCAGTCCCATGTCCCCACAAGTGTATCTCTACTCTGCTGAAGTATGGCACAAGTAATTATACTGTGGTGTGTCTTTGAAGTTGGGGCTGGTTCAGAGGATTTCCCGATGAAACACAGATGTCTCTCCTAAATTTCAGTGCAGTCTTAATTTTTAGCGGGGCCATGACATGGTTTCCCAGAGGCCAACTGTCAAAACCTCTCCCTCCAATCAATCCAGCCAGGCCCTCAAATGGCAGAGGTATGTTGTTCAAGTTGCATGCCTAATGTTTATAGCTGTCTCTGGGGAATACACAGATGTGCTCCCTCAGCCTCCAGTGTGGACTGGAGTCAAACTAAAAAGCACACAAAGAGTTCTAGAGCACAGAAATGCCCTCTTTCTATAAGTATTATTTCTAAGCTATTAACAACAACTCCCCCTCTACCACAGGAGAGGGTTTGACATTGCATGTCCAATTATAGGAAACATTATGAGGCTGCTCCACTGTAAACTACTTTGGCAGCTAGAAGTTATTTCACCCATTCTTACATGTTAATCTAAAGGAAGTGCAAACCTCATCAGTAGTGAAAACACACATGGGTATTCATCATTAGCTGGGGAGGGAATCCCCATGTATACCTGCCCTGTCATTCACCTACCACTTGCTCCACCCCTCAGGGCTTACCCTGGGGGGCTCTAGTCATAGAGGAAGGCCCATTCTGTGTTGGATAATGAGTTAAAAATGCAAACCTCAGCATAGGCACAACTGCACACCCATAGGCCAGCAATGTCAGGCTTGATACATGTTTGAAAGGATTCTCTGGTGGGTGGCGCAATCAGTGCTATGTCCCACCATTTGCTGGTGCAGGACATGCACTGGGTATGTGGTGCACCGTTTTACAGGGCACTCACAGGTACAACACTTAAAGCAATCAAGTAAGCAACACTTCCTAGCATGGGTAAAAAGGATGTGCGTGCTTTCACATTGCATTATAGTGGGAAAGTGTCCATAATCCCAAGGCCACGAAGACAAGCTTCGGAGAGTTGTCTACAATTTTCTACATTAGAAAATAAAAAATCTAAAACACATCTGAACATAGTACAAGCAGTGTATGTAACAGATTAACACATTCAATATATGCACATTTGTCTCCCTTGTCCCCAAGAAAGATAGCCATCACATACTGTGAAGAATGTCAGGACACATTTGTTTCAACAAGCAAAAGAATTATACATTTAGTCTTGTTTAACTCAAGGGAAAATACACTTTTCAACACATTTTTCTTTATAAATTATCAATTACCTTCTGAAAACATAAAATCAGATATCCATCATTTTTTTGCAAGTAGTACACTGCCTTCTGACGTGACTACACACACCATTAAGACCAGGATATAACGTGTATTTGTAAAGCTCACGTGTACCACGTCAGGGCCTCTTCGTGCTGAACAACAGATATTTATTGTTACCCAACTCAATGGTACTCATTTTATCAACCTCATGTGGATGAAAGGCTGAGTGGACCCGCCAGGATTTGAATCTGTGACCATGAGGTCGAACACAGGCCCCTGCAGTGGATGCATTAGTCCACTGAGCCACCAGACCCTGCAAAACCACAGCCAGTTCCAAACAATGCCTTCTAGCTATACAAGTAAGTAGAACCTTAGTAATATCTAACAATATCAACGATAAAACAGACAGAAATATTTATAGAAAATTATTCAAAATTTCACAGACATTGTGAAAGTTTTCTGCAACCCTCAATTTAAGTTCATGTCTAGATTTACACCAAGGTAAGGTAGAAAAAAATCATCCTTATTTATAAGAAAATTATGAACATATTATTTAATCAAAGTAAAATGTGTCTTCTAATCAGATTAGGTATTGGACAGTGATTGGGGGTAAAATTACTACTCTAACTCCACCAGGTACTTACCTTAGGGAAGGTGCTGGACAGTGATGGGGCAAATTTCCTACACTACCTCTGCTGGGTACTTACCTCAAGGGAGGTGCTGCACTGTGACAGAGGGAAAATTGCTATCCTAACTCCTCCCAGTGCTTAACTAAGGGAAGGTGTTGGACAATAACTAGGGGAAAAATTGCTATTCTCACTCTGCTGTGTATACTTATCTCAGGGAAGGTGAAGGACAGTGACTGGAGCCAAAATCACTATTCTGACTCTGTGGTGTCCTTACCTCAGGGAAGGTGCTGGACAGTGACTAAGGGGCAAAACTACCATTCTAACTTGGCTTGGTATTTACCTCATGGAAGTTGCTGTACAGTGACAGGGCAAAATTCCTATTCTAACTCTGCCGGGTACTTACCTCAGGTAAGGTACTGGACTATGACTGAGGGGCAAAATTACTATCCGACAAGTATTTACCTCATGGAAGGTGATGGACAGTGACTGGGGGCAAACTTAATATTGTAACTCCACCAAGTACTTACCTCAGGGAAGGTGTTGGACAATGACTGGGGCCACATTTACTATTTTAACTCCACCAGGTACTTATCTCAGGGAAGATGCTGGACGGTGACTGGGTGCAAAATCACTATTCTAATTCTGTTGGGTACTTACCTCAAGGAAGGTGCTGGACAGTGACTGGGAGGCAAAACTAACTAACTCTGGCAATTGCTTATCTCAGGGAAGGTGCTTGACAGGGAATGGGGGAAAATTACTATTCTAACTTCACCTGGAACATACCGCAAGGAAGGTCCTGGACAGTGACTGTGGGGCAAAACTACTATTCTAACTCCACTGGGTACTTACCTCGTGGAAGGTACTGAACAGTGACTAGGGGCAAAATTACTGTTTTAACTCTGCCGAGTAGTTACCTTAGGGAAGGTGCTGGACTGTGACCGGTGGCAAAATTACTATTCTAACACCACCATCTACTTACCTCTGGGAAGGTGCTGGACAGTGACTGGGGGGCAAAAGTACTATTCTACTCTGCTAAGTGTTTACCTCAGGGAAGGTGCTGGACAGTAGGAACAAAATTACTATTCTAACTCCGCTGAGTACTTACCCGAGGGAAGATGCTGGACAATGACTGGGAGCAAAATTACTATGCATCCAGCGCCACATTAAAGGAAAAAATAAAACGGAAATAGTGCAAAAGCAAAACCAAATTAAACAGTACACAGGTAAGTTATCACATAATGCAATAAAAACAGTAACATGATAAAGCAGCTATTTTTTCACTTGTTTTTTCTTCTAAATTAAATTAAAAAAAACAAGAGAGAAGCTATCCAAAACACCAGAAACCCAAAACAATTTACAGCAAACTTTTAATAACCATATTGGAACAGGAAACAAAAACACACATGGTAAGTCTTTAAAAAAATATATATAAACTACAAAGCTAATAACTTTCTTCTCACAAATTACAAGCAATAGCAGTTAACTTGTTCTTTTTTTCTACAGGAAAACATTTTTTTATTGTTTATCAGATTGTTTAAAATAACCATGCAAATCTTTTTCCATATAAGGCAGGCTGTTCACAATGAAACTAAATCACAGTTTTAGACCATTGCGTTCACACACAAAAAAATCTTGTTTTTTGACAGATCACTACAACATTGAAAACCCAAAGCAGGCTAACTATGTTCAATTGTGGCAGCTACGTTTCTTGTGAAGAGAGATTAGCTGAACCCAGGAGTCATTGTAGGGGAGTGCAGTTTTTTCCTCCCATTGCAAAGGCAGAATGGTTACTCTCGGTGACACAGTTGAAAGGACCACAGAACACAACCACTCAGCCTGGAGATCCCATTGGAGGGAGAACATCCAGCAATTAAAATTGCTAGCAGCCACATCCAATGAACCCTATGACTCTGTTCTAAGAGAAGTAGCCCAAAACATCCCCATGCAAATTGCTAGTAGTAATCCCACAATACTAAATTTAAGCAGAATGGTTCGGCGGCAAAAACAGGGTAATAATCCCCATAAAGTAAAACCACAGTCATACTCTGCCATTAACATCCCCCTGAACTTACAATTTCTTATATTAATAAATGTTTTCTACTATATGACAATGAAAACCCTCTCAAACATATACTAATCTTTAACACAACCCATAACTTAGTGACCCTTGAGAATTCTGAAATTTGGATGATGGATGGAACGTTTAAGTCACCACCCCATCCATTCACACAAATTTACACTATTCATGCTAACTTAAGCAACAATAAATGTCTCATTAGTGTACAGCTTACTCCCTGACAAACAATCCTCAATGTACTGTGAATTTGTATCAGTAATGAAAACCAAAAATCTGAACAAAAGTCCTAGGAAAATTATAATTGATTTTTATTTACAGACGATTAATAATATTATTAAAATATACCCTGACAACCACATTTAATGATGTATTTTTTCACTTTTCCCAAGCTCATTGGTGAATAATTTAAAAAAAAATCTTTAGCTGAGGATTACATTACAAGCAGTAAAATACAGTATTAGTTGAGAAAACTAACAACTTTGGGGATCATTATGATGTTGGGCGTAATCACTTCTGCTTGACACCGCATCGTTCAAGGGACCGACCGACACCTTGTCGGCAGTCCCAACCACCACATTAGGATGTGACTGAACACTGTTTGGTCGCATTCCTACATTTTACTATGAGAGCATGCATTCCGGCCTTAACCCGGCTTTAATGCATGCTCCCATGGTTAAATGGTTGGTGCGGTTCATTCCTGCACCCCTTGGCAGGCACCTCAAGGTGCCTGCCACAAGGTGCAGAGATCAACCCCCCTCGGCCTACAACCGGAGGCCGTGCACCCAAGGGGGCCCTCCTGGGGGCCCCCAAAGAAACTTTTCAACATGGTTTACTTGTCAGACAGATCGGCATGGGAACCATATTGGGAACCGTCATTGCAAACTTAAGGGCGGAAAGGCACACCTTTGAGATTACTTGCCACATTCTGACTGGCAGAAGGGCTCCCAGAGCCCTTGCAAAGCCAGCCGGAATGACTGGTCAGATTCCTTTCTGACCGCCTACATCAAAATGAGGTGATCGGAAAGGTGTGGTAAATAAATAAATAATACCTCTCTTTTTGACTAGACATATATCATAACAGATAGCTCAATAAATAAGAGTCAAGATTCGAGGTAGTAGGAGTTTTGCAGGTTTAATACAGCATAAGGACAGGAACAGGACAACCTGCATAGGAATAGGATGGCAGGGCCCAGCAGCTGCTGGGGCTGGGTCTGGGATGAGCGCGCTGACTTTTAATAACAATACATGAGCATATATACATAACGCAAACACATAGCATTACATTGCAGTAGGCGTAGCAGTGGGTGGAGCAGAAGGCGTGACGCGTAGCAGTCGCGAAAGATAAGGGCGAAAAGAGGTGTAACAGGGCGTATACATAGACATGTGATGCAAACGTAACAGAATATGTCATGAATGGGGCGGAAACCATGGAGGGGGCTACCTAAGGAGCCGGGACCTCTAACCTGATGGTGCGCGCAAACTAGCAATGACGTATCACTAGGAGAAGCTGGGGGCTATGAACTCTGTGCTAGGAGCAGAGACTGAAGTCTGGAGAGTCAGGGCGACATGTACCTAAACAGTATCTAGTATCTGATGTTTAGAGAACATGTTGATATAAACTAGAAGTTAGGAGGGGAAAGGCTAACTTGATTCTAAGACTGGACCATGCATTATTCTACATGTAGTGCGTGATGAAGAATATTAAATGACCATTAAATGCAGTATTTCTCTAACGTGGAGACGTGAAGGCTAGACAATGACGGAAACTATTGATGCAGTTCAGTAGCTTAGGAATGCAGAGAAGGAGGACTGAACTGATAACTGGAACTATAACATACTTTTGGCAGACTCAGAGACTGAGCCAGGCTGAGCCGGGCACTGCGAGGCAGGAAGTAAGTGAAGGGTCGAGGATACAGGTGGGGGCTGTATCGCTCCTCAGCGAGGCTTCAGGAGACAGGAGCTGAATCTGGTGTCCAGGCCCTTTTGAGGCCTAGAAACGGGGACTTTACAATGGAATAACGTGCACACTGAGAAACGTGGCAACGTAGCTTTACATAGGCCTGATATTCGTAGTATTCACGAGGACTGGAAACTGGCATACTAGAGGTGGACACAACTGTAATTGCGTCATTAATCGAACATGGGGAATGCATATGCATATTTAATCATGCACACATAACATATGATGGATGACACGTAGGGACACAGAACATGGCAAAATTTACTTTTCCACATTCCCTCCTTGTCACTACGTTTCCATCAGGAAACATCAATTTTCATGATACCGTCTATTATTTCATACAGTATCATTTGCTCGTCTCGAATTATCCTGGAACGGGATTTAGAACGGGGCTTGGGACTAGGAATACAAGAGGTAGCACAAATGCCGCAAATCGCAGGGCCACATTGTATACAGAGGCAGCAGCTGAATATGATCGCTGCTGCAATACCTAGAAAGGACAAGACTTTCCATCCCCAGGCGGAAATTATATTCCAGAACCAACCGGACCATGTCCAGGTGCCTGGATCTTGGTGTATCAGATGGGCAATTTTATGGAGTCTGGTTATAGCTGAATAAACAGACGGCGCGTTATTTGGAATGAAAATGCAGCAACTAGATCCGATGACTCTACAGGCCCCGCCCCTATCGGCCAGTATGACGTCAAGGACGAGACGATTCTGTAAAACGACAAATCTCATAGCAGATTGCTCTTCGGTTAAGTTACCTAGAGCAGAGGCAGTCTCATTTACTACAGCTTCGAGGGTTCTGGTTAACCTACGGATTAGCTTACTATTCTGGATAGGTCCTATAAAGAAAAAGAAACCTCTGTTGAAATCTGTATACTGTTCTAGAGCAGTTTCAGTATAATCGACAATTGGGGACTCCCTTCTATGTCTAACGTGTACTAGATGTGTGTTTCTATGATAATCAGGTGGGGCTAGGAAAACTGGTGGCAGTAGGAAGGCAATGTAACAGGTTCCCTCCCAATCGAGGGGCAGACGAACATATGCGGTTTGACCACAAATAAAATAAGAATGACGTGAAGCTTTAAAGATAGATTTCCCACTGTCACTATACTTGACAATAGTAGTACAATCACTATGTCCTACGTGTATGGAACCATAATTACGGACACATAATTCGCCTTTGACTGGTAGTACTGAAATAGCAGGTAAGTCTGGAGTAGTATCAGACTGAACATTCAGGACCATAAAATTCGACGAAATAATTACCTAAATTATACACTTAATTTTCTAGATCTAGACCTGTTCTGTGGGAGAGACCTTGCTTGTCTGGAAAACATGTACTGTTAAGAAAAGACATATCTGTTGAGGATGACGTTAACGTGGACCATGCTCCACACGAACCATTATGTGAAAATGGATAAGGAAAAAGTGGCAGAACTCCCTTCGGTGTCTGGAAAGGGGGGAGTCGACCACACACCCAACAATTAGTGGCATTGCTGGTCTGGTGTGAGTAATGTAACATGCGGATAAATGAGTTATTTCGCATAGCGAGGCGGTAAGAGAGTTCATGAGGAGGCAGATCACTAAACGTGTGCTCTACTGTAGCATTAGCAGACTTATTTACATGAAGAACTGGGAAATACAAGAAAAATGCATAACTGGTGCAGGAAATCATAAGGCTGAGAAATAATATGAAACATAGAAAAACGATACATCGGATTGAGTTTTGACTAACTCTCTCACTATGTGGGTCTATTTTATACATGTCAGAAACAGTCTAACCGTTTCACCTAGGGGAGGACTTAGACAATCAAACTGACTGACTTATTTTACTAGACCGGAGTTTTAGTTTATACTCCTGTTGTGGAGTTTTCTCTAACAGGGGAGGGGTTGTAGCGATGTCTTTTGCGGGACAGTCCTTGAGAACAATGCTTTGGCAATCCTTCAAATCCTGGGAAATGTTCTTTAAGACGGGTTTCAGTCCATTAAAAAGTTTGACATGAGAAAGGTGTACCCAGCCTTTGCGTCCTTCCAACTTCACGGCTGTACGGGTGGTGAGGAGGACCTGTCAGGGCTCTTTCCAACGAGGCTCCAGCGGACTTGATCTGTCAAAGTTGCGGACCATCACCATGGATCCTGGAACGATTTCATGCGGTGCCACCTCGGTATTGTCTGGAAATGCGGCGGCCACCTGTGAACGACATGAGTTGAGGGCAGACATCAAGGAAGCTAGGTAATCTGTCAGCATATTACTTGAAACATCGGTAATACTTCGGGGTCTAGGAGTACCCCACATGTTAGGGGGGCGGCCGAAAACGACCTCATACGGGGACAGACCTGATCTGGAATGTGCGACCATGCGCATATAAAACAAAGCGACTGGCAGAGCTACTAGCCAGTCCACACCTTTTTCTTTACACACTTTTGCAATACGGATTTTCAGGGTCTGGTTATGTCTCTCTACGAGACCGGCTGCTTCAGGATGGCGTACACAATGAAACTTCCACTGGTACCCTAGCAAAAGGGAAACATGCTTCATGAGTTCAGATGAGAATGGCTGGCCGTTGTCAGAATATACGACTCTAGGGAGTCCATAACGAGGGAAGAACTCACGAACCAACTGCTTGGCAGTGGTCGCGGCTGTGTAATCTGGGACTGGATATGCTTCTGTCCACCTGGACAAAGCGCATACAACTACAAGGACATACTTGAAACCTCGACATCGCTCCATCTGAATATAATCCATCTGGAGGACTTCAAAAGGGTGGTCAGGGGGCTGGAATCCACCTTGTTCCACCGGGACACTTTTACCTGGATTAAACTGACAACATATCATACAGGTACGGACTTTCTGCTTGGCTGCAGCTCGTAAATGCTTGTTGAACCAAATGTTCTGGATACTGTCTAACATAGCTTTTTCTCCTAAATGTGCTGGACTATGTGCGGTATTAATAATGACTTGAACCATAGAGTCGGGGAGAAACCATGTGGCTCTACCCTTTGTTAACCATCCTTGATCTGTCTGGACCCCTCCTTGTTCGGACCATTTCTTGATTTCTTCGGGAGTAGCATGTAACTGGATATCTATGACATCTTGTGTAGGGTCCTTAACTGTCATACATGTAGTCGGATCTGGAGCATGTGTCTGTGTCGGATTAACTTGAATGTCTGGAGTCTGTGCTGTAAGCTTGGCTGTGCGATCTGCTAGATCATTACCTTGGGAAATAATGTCAGTAACTTTCGTATGTGCTTTGCACTTCATGATAGCAATAGATGTCGGCAAGTGTATGGCATCTAACAGAGCTTGAATAAGGAGACCATGCTGAATCTTGGTTCCATGAGAAGTCATGAAACCTCTCTCCTGCCAGAGCACTCCGAAGTCGTGTACGACTCCGAATGCGTAGCGTGAATCTGTGTAAACATTAACTCTCTGGTTCGTGGCATGTATACAGGCTTGTGTCAGAGCAACTAGCTCTGCTGCTTGAGCGGACAGGGTATCAATACGGTGTGTTTCAATAACTTCGGTGTCAGTAGTCACTGCATACGCGGCGACTAGTTCTCCTGTACTTGTTCTCATACATGAACCATCCACATAAAGTGTCAGGTCGGGATCTGGTAACGGAATATCTGTCAGATCTTGTCTTGGCTTTGTCGTAATGTTAACTACTTCCACACAGTCATGTGTGGCAGAATTTGAATTAACTGATGGTAACAGTGTAGCAGGATTTAAAATGTTGCAGCGTCTGATTTCTATGTGTGGCTGGAACAGTGTCAATTCATAACCTGTTAAACG
The DNA here is from genome assembly GCF_964261635.1 of Lissotriton helveticus. Classification (NCBI taxonomy): domain Eukaryota; kingdom Metazoa; phylum Chordata; class Amphibia; order Caudata; family Salamandridae; genus Lissotriton; species Lissotriton helveticus. Next base: position 864,956,981 of record NC_136061.1, read on the forward strand.
TGCAATTGTCAAGTGCTGAGTTTGTGTTCGGTTTAAAAGAACTTCCACAGAATGTGGAACTTGTACTGTCAAGGTATGTCCTAAGACTATGGAATCACTTTGTCTGATAGCTAGTGCTGTGGCTGCAACTGACTTGAGGCACGCAGGCAGCGCCTGGGCTACAGGATCTAATGTGCTCGAAAAATAAGCACAAGGCTTGTATTGTCCTGCTTGATCTTGTGTGAGAACAGATAATGCTGTACCTTCGCGTTCAGTGACGAAAAGTGTAAAAGGCTTACTGTAGTTCGGTGTCGCTAGAACTGGAGCTTGGCATAGGGCTTTCTTTAACTCATTGAAACTAAGTGTATGTTCAGATGTCCAAGGGAGGACAGTCAATACGGCTGCCTCCTGTGTCGTTAACTGTATCAGTGGTTTGGCTAGAAATGCATACTGGGGAATCCATTGTCTACAGTAAGAAGTGAGGCCGATAAAAGCACGTACCTCCTTCTGGGTCTTGGGCTGAGGAAGACTCGCTATTAACTGGATACGGTCTGGTGTCAACTGCCTACCCCTCTTGGACAGTAAGTGTCCTAAGTAGACCACTTGCTGGACACAGAATTGAAGCTTAGAAGGGGACACCTTGTGCCCCATCTCGGCTAGGAAATACAAAACTGTAAGGGATGCTCGCTCGCAAGCACGTTCAGAACGTGCTGTGATCAGTAGATCATCGACATACTGGAGCAGGGCAGTGTCAGTTGGCATGTGAATGTTGTCTAGTTGTCTCTTGAGTGCTTGACTGTAAATACTAGGACTTTCTGTGAAACCTTGAGGAGCTCGTGTAAACATATAGCTCCTTCCATTTAAACAAAATCCGAAAAGGAACTGGCTGTCTGGATGAATAGGGACACTGAAAAATGCGTTCTTGAGGTCTATGACAGTGAAGAACGTGGCTTCGGAATCAATGGCTGTCAATAGGGAAGAGATGTCTGGGACAACTGGGTACTGCGGAATAATACATTTATTAAGCTCTCGTAGGTCAATCACTAATCGATATACTGGGGGTGCATTTGGATCAGTACGTTTCATGACTGGAATGATCGGAGAATTACATACATTGGAGTCAGTTTCTACAACCACTCCTTGAGCCATGAGCTCGTCAATAATTTTGGATAAGGCTGCTACAGCCTCAGGTGGCAATCTGTACTGTCTGATTCGTGGTAACACTACACCTGGCTTGAGAGTCACACGATAGGGTGTGATTTGCATGTAACCTACATCAGTTGGACCTTGCGCCCATAGATGCTGTGGAACATTAGACAGTCTTGAATCAAAATCTCGTAATACATAGTGACCCTTGAAGTCACGTAGGAACAATCGTATTCCCTCTGGGGAACAGCATATAACTGCACCCAACTCTTTCAGTGTCTTAATGCCTAATAGGTTTTCTGGACATGACTTAGTAAGTAACAGATCAGTAGTGCGGGACAATGGACCTACTTCTAGAGTAACTGTCTTTGAAATCTCATTTACGATAGGTTTTCCTGAAAATCCAAGGGAAACATTTCTTGAGCCTGAGAGTGGAGCCCCTGGAACTTCGGCGTGACTAATTGTGGTCCTACTTGCCCCTGTATCAATCAAAAACTTTCTGTCTTTCCCTAATACTTGACTGTGAACATAGGGACCTTCTTGATCTACAGGTATCTCGATGAGAGGCAAGCCTACCTCCCTCTCTAGGCTGTTTCATGAATACTGCTGGTACTCTGGATACTCAGACTGTGCATACTGGTACATCTGCGATGTAACGTGCTGTGTTGCAGCGATAGGCTGCGGTGCGGTAACTGTCTGTGGTGCATTCTGTGGCTGAGGAATCTGTGAAACTTGTTCTTGTCTAGGCGGACGTGGTCTTTCTTTAGTCTTACCAGTAGCTATGTTGTGTTTCAGAACTGCACACTCATTTATGAAATGACCTGGCTGTTTACAATAATTGCAGTTCCCTTTAACGGGAGCTGCAGGATGACTGGCTTGATTCGGACCCCTCTTCTGACTGTCTTGAGGAACAGATTGTGCAACTAGTACTTTCATTTTCGTATCTTTCATACGTTTTCTTTCGTGTTCTTGCTCTTCCCTGATTCTGTTCTGGTGGTATTGAAGCATTTGCAACATCTGGGACGGGGTATTAGCTTGCCAGGTACTTTCGACTTTCAGAACTCGATTTTTAATTGGTGGGCTTGAATTCTCGACTAATTTAGTAACAAAAAGGTGAGGGTATGACTCACTACTTGTCTTGAGGCCACTGTTGATACTAAAACACTTTTCAAATCTAGAATAAAAATCACTAATATCCTCGTCTTGCTTCTGTTTACAGGCTGAGATTGCATCCCAGTCTTCTTTTCTAGTTGTCAATAATCTAGGTAAAACTTGTATTAATAATTCTGGTAATTCTTTACATTTATCTCCAAGACCGGTACCTGGTACTCGTGCCTTGTCTTCTGCTTCTAGAACTGCCCAATCGATCTTTTTCTCTCCCACCTCCCATTCTTTTTCCTTGAGCTTTTCATACACCCCTGCGGGCAGCAGAACCTTTAACATTTTAATTATATCTGGGTATGTGTATTCTCCCATACGGAGCATGTCTTTTAATTCTCTATGGAACCCTGCTGGATCTTTGTCATGACAGGGAATTAATTTCTTCATCTCGAGGAGTTCCATCTTTGTAATCGGAGTGTATACAAACACTCGCTGCATTTCACCACCCGTTCCTTTAACTGGGTGGACTTCTCGTAACGGATTCTGTCTTTCCATGTAAAATGGTTTACCTTCTGGAGGTGAGGCATGAACAAAATGCGGGTTCAGAAACGTTCTATATTTGTGACGCTGTTCTAGAATGACACTAATTAAATCGGTACCTAGACCTTTCCATCTATACTGGAGTAACTCGTTCAGGACATCATGTAATGGACCTGGATCAGAGTGTTGACCCTCATACAAAGTAATGAGGTGCTGAATCATATACATACCCGCCAGTCGTTGTTCGGCTGGGGGCATTTTCAGAAACATTTGTGCCACTATTTCGTCTGGAAAAGTGGTAGAATCAGTAATCCATCGGACTGCTGATCGGGCTAGTTCTTCTTCATGCATGGTACTTAACTCACTGTAACCGATTCGTGATTTCAGAATGTGATCGGTAGCTTGAAACACTTGTTCTAGTGAACCTTGTTCTGGTGCTGGAGAATGAAAAATAGACTTGTGTTCTAGGCGTAAATGGCGATCTGGAAATCTAGATTTTCCTACATACGCTATTCTGGCGGGATTCTCGTCCTCTACCTCTTCAGTATCAGAGTTACTTTCTTTCTCACTTACTTGTGCTGCTTTACGCTGTTCGTGTAATTTTATTATTTCTCTACGGATTTTCTTGTACATACTCTCCATAGCACCGACGGTCTTGTGCTTACCCTCGGCTATATTATCACTCCACCTTGTCAGGATTTTCATTTCGGCCGGATCTTTAGACGGGTAATCTTGTTCTCTTATTAGACAATTGATCAGAAACTTTAATATCATGAGCTGGATCTCGGCTTTCCTTTGAGACATGGCCTCGCTAATACTTTCTGGATCATCCCCTGTACGGATGAAACGATATATTCTGTCTAGATCTTCTTTCATATTCGGTAAGGTGACTAGATACTCGGCCACCTTTCTTACGCGGAATGAATATAAAACCATATTATCCTCGCCTGGGACTGGATCATAGCCGCATTCGGCAAGGGATTTTCTTATTTCTGCTACAGTCTGATGTCTGGGCGTACGCTGTGACGCTTGTGCATGTAATTCGGCTAACGTTAAACGCTTGTGTGGCGGCGGGGTTTGAGGAGTACCTCCCCCTGCGGCCCCTAAACTGGAGTCTAGGTCTACTGAGGCTCTTCGTCCTGGCAGAGTGGGAAATGGAAATGCAGGCTGGACTTGTATGACGGACTGGACCGGGGGTACCGTAACAGGTACTCCGGTGTCTGGAGGAGCGGGAAGTGCCTGATTTACAGGGACTGGTGGAGCGCGAACAGGATTTGCATATTCTGGGACTGTGTCGTCCAAATAGGACGAAATAAAAATATCAGCTGCGGTCTGTTTGTGACGTAGCTTGGTCGGAACTAATGGTGGCGGGAAATTACTGGATGCCTCTGGGGTCGCTTTTGGCAAGCCCTCGGCAAGGAGAGGATACATACCCCTAATAAGGGCATGCCTCTGTCTGTCTGACTGTTCGGCTTTGACTTGTTCACCTATCTCGATTAGTTCTTTTTCTTGTGCTCGTTCTAAGGATTCTCTACTTAATTCTGACTTTCTGATTTCCTTTTCAGTTCTTTTATGAGCTTCTTTACGCCATAACTCGATGGCATCTTTCTGTGACTGTCTGGCTTTCTTTTTCCATAATGCCTCTTCTACTCGCATGATGCACTCGGCATCCCATGTACCCGATACGGGCCATCTATACTTTTCTTCTAACTGTTTGGTATACTCTACCCATAAATCTAGATACAATATGGCGCTTATGCCATGCTTCTGATACATAAAATGACCTGGACTGTCCCTCGGCGGAACAGGAACTGCTTCTTCTAACAAACCCTTTCTAGTTTTTAGCTGACGTAATCTCGAAAAGAGAGACATTGTAAACTTGAATCGGAACACAATACAATACACGAGAAACAATAACAATTTGGAGAACAATTCAGGCATACCACGACATTGGAAATACATTGAACAACATCATAACATAACAATTCGGACAGAATATTACCTGGAATACTGAGAACAGAAACACAAGAATTTCTCGAGAACGGAACAGACTAGAGTTACTGGATGCACTGCTGAAACAGTACGGAACATACCGGTCCCATAAAGGGACGCATCAAGACCCGTATCCACCTAGGTGAACACTTCGTTTGTGAGTCTGTGTACCACCAACCCACGGACCAGAGTCAATTTAGATTGACCCTGTCTAGATACTACCCCAGTAATGGTACTCACCGGGCAGCAAGAACGGAAGGCCTCGGACTGGACTGGACTGCTACGACGACGGACGACGAACTTCGGACTTCAGTTACGGGTGGGCCTCCGGATACCTCGGACCTTGGACTCTTGGCTTGGGCTCTGGTCGGGACTCGCTGCGTTCCTCCACCGTCTCGTTTGGATGCTGGACCGCCTCCTTCGTCTCCTCCGTGGGCCTGAGGGATACTTGAAGCAGAAATATCTGCCGGTGCACAGAAGAGTTCCGTCACGACTGCAGAGGGTCAGGGGGTTGGCGTGGCTTCACCGACGCGTGGGGAAAGGGCAAGTCCCTGTTCGGGCGCCATTATGTGGTAAATAAATAAATAATACCTCTCTTTTTGACTAGACATATATCATAACAGATAGCTCAATAAATAAGAGTCAAGATTCGAGGTAGTAGGAGTTTTGCAGGTTTAATACAGCATAAGGACAGGAACAGGACAACCTGCATAGGAATAGGATGGCAGGGCCCAGCAGCTGCTGGGGCTGGGTCTGGGATGAGCGCGCTGACTTTTAATAACAATACATGAGCATATATACATAACGCAAACACATAGCATTACATTGCAGTAGGCGTAGCAGTGGGTGGAGCAGAAGGCGTGACGCGTAGCAGTCGCGAAAGATAAGGGCGAAAAGAGGTGTAACAGGGCGTATACATAGACATGTGATGCAAACGTAACAGAATATGTCATGAATGGGGCGGAAACCATGGAGGGGGCTACCTAAGGAGCCGGGACCTCTAACCTGATGGTGCGCGCAAACTAGCAATGACGTATCACTAGGAGAAGCTGGGGGCTATGAACTCTGTGCTAGGAGCAGAGACTGAAGTCTGGAGAGTCAGGGCGACATGTACCTAAACAGTATCTAGTATCTGATGTTTAGAGAACATGTTGATATAAACTAGAAGTTAGGAGGGGAAAGGCTAACTTGATTCTAAGACTGGACCATGCATTATTCTACATGTAGTGCGTGATGAAGAATATTAAATGACCATTAAATGCAGTATTTCTCTAACGTGGAGACGTGAAGGCTAGACAATGACGGAAACTATTGATGCAGTTCAGTAGCTTAGGAATGCAGAGAAGGAGGACTGAACTGATAACTGGAACTATAACATACTTTTGGCAGACTCAGAGACTGAGCCAGGCTGAACCGGGCACTGCGAGGCAGGAAGTAAGTGAAGGGTCGAGGATACAGGTGGGGGCTGTATCGCTCCTCAGCGAGGCTTCAGGAGACAGGAGCTGAATCTGGTGTCCAGGCCCTTTTGAGGCCTAGAAACGGGGACTTTACAATGGAATAACGTGCACACTGAGAAACGTGGCAACGTAGCTTTACATAGGCCTGATATTCGTAGTATTCACGAGGACTGGAAACTGGCATACTAGAGGTGGACACAACTGTAATTGCGTCATTAATCGAACATGGGGAATGCATATGCATATTTAATCATGCACACATAACATATGATGGATGACACGTAGGGACACAGAACATGGCAAAATTTACTTTTCCACAAAGGAATCCGACCAGCCCATTACGATGCAGCCGTAAAGGCTCCAACCGAGGGTCTGAGCCTTTTATGGCCACATCTTAATCGGCCCCTTCATGTTTTATACATCCTGAGTATGTGGATGATCTCTAAACATCAATTACAGAATCAAAATATTTGGCACATAGGGCCAGATGTAGGTAACTTCAATTTAGCGAGTCCTTAATAGCGATTTTTACTGAATCACTATTAAGGACTCACTAAATGGAATGTAGGTAGGAATCAATAAAATATTAGTGATTCCTTAACATTCCTTAATAACGAATCGGTAATTGAGATTCGTTATTAAGGAATACCTACCTATTCATTCCTATGGGCTAGGAGTCCCATAGGAATGAATGGGAAGATATTCACTATTAGTGATTCGGTATTACCGAATCGTTAATAGCAGAAGCTAATGCAAGGGTGCCAGGGAGTCTAAAGGGCACCCTGTTGCACCCCTGAAATGTGCATGTGTGCACATGTGGTGCACATACATGCCCTAAGGGCATGGATGTGTGCCACATGACACATTTAAAAAAACAAAAAAGCGTTTTTTTAAAGGAAATCGCTACAATGCTATAGAGGGATGACACAATTCATTTAACAAGTCTATTGTAAGATCTCACCCTAAGTTTTATCATTACCTGAAAATTTTAAAGGAAGAACAAAGTTTTCCAGAAATGAGAATGGCGCAATCATTGTGAGTTTATCTGAACCCTCCTTTATCCAATAGACTATTGGCTAAAATCCATCAGTTCCATTCACGGGAGCTTCATGACTACCTAGACAATATTGCATACATCTTACATTTGTAACATAAATTAACAACCTATAGAATTGTTCGCCTGCTTTATCACCTTTTACAAATTCAATAGGCATTTTTTTTTAAGGTTTCAACAAAATTTAACAAACGTTTGTATTTCTTCCTGTAGTTGTCTTCTTTCTGTGTCTCATGGTGATATTTCATAAAACCTGTCACAGAGAGTCTTGAGTAATCAAAATCCAGGCAAAAGGCCAGCACCGACATTAAAAAAAAATCTCCTATGTTCCATTAATTGGCTCCCCACTAAAAAATAAATTTAAAAAATCACAACAAGAAATTCCTGAATAGAAGCCACTTATTAAAAAATCACAAAATAACAACCAATGTCCAAAACTAAATTCTCCAAAAATGTCCAGCAGTAATTCATCCATGAATTCTGACTTTCTCCATCAGTTTTGTCTTCAGAAGTCACTGAGGGGTAACAATCCACAGGACAAAAAAAATAAACTGTTGCTTTTATTTGAAATAGGTTTAAAAAAATGATAACCATTTTTTTCCAACTTTTTTTAAAGCGCACTTGAAAAAAAGGAACCGTTCCAGTGTGAGTGTATAAACACAGCCTGCATAGGAGTGAAAAAGTGGTTAAAACAACGATGAAAAACAAATCTTTACTGTACAACATCTATCTATTTCTCTTTATCTCTCCTTTTGATAAATTTAGCCAACAATATGTTTTAAAAATCAAAGTTAACTGTTCTTACCTGAACACAGGTCTTCCTTGTAACCGATCTTGACCGCATTGCTCGACCGACTGTAGAAACTGATGCAAAACTGCATACGTCAAGCCTGAAAATAAAAAGAAGAAAAGGACAATTTGTATAATTAAAGTCAATAGGTAATCACAGCCAAATACATTAAAAATTATAAAAATAAATGTTCTACTCTATTTGGAAAATATGTTATATTTTTGTAAAATAAGTTATGTTTTTTAAGATGTATTTTAAAAATGTCTGGTTTTCAAAAAAGACTTTAATCAATATGTCAATTAGTAAACCTTGTATTGGTATTTATCTTTGACAATAAAAATATTTAAAAAATTGTAATATATGAAAAACGTTATTTGTTAATGCTGTTTCATTTTTATAAAACAAACATATTTACAAGTTACATTTACACTCACTGTATTTAAGCATGGTAACAAATGTATAGTATAATAATATTTAAACTCTAATAGTGAGGTATTAAAACAAATACACCCAATACCTCTGTATGCCTTGCATCCCTACCCTAAAATAGTATATTACAACCATAAAAATAATGTAAAAAATATTCATACAATCAACCCTTCTATATATTAATGTTTAAACATAAATATTCAGGTATTAAAATTAATATATGAGTATTAATACACTTCCCCACCCAATCCCCTAAATCCCTTGTATCCCTTTCCTAATGTTTTGTGTTGCTGCCTTTTAAATATTTGTAATAAATACATATATTCTTAAATATCCTAAATCTTAATGTTCACACATTAGAACTCATGTCTTCAAATTAATACACGTTCCCACCCAATATCCATATGTTCCTTACATCCCTTTCCTAATATTTTTGTTTTGAAATTTTCAAATAGTTTACAAAAATGTTATTCTATAAATTAATATAACACATATACAAACAAGACATTAAATCATCTTACATATTCACCCATATACTTATCAATATCTTTACCTAATAATGCATATACCTATTATGCATGGTAAAGGCATTTGTGGTAAACGCATATACAAGTAATGCGTGGTAAAAGCATTTATAGTAAAGATATATGCATGGTATTGACATGCGTGGTAATGGCATATGCATTGTAGTGACTGTGTTGTAAGTCTTACAGATTGTAAAGACTGTGTGGCAATGGATGTTTACCCCAAGTACTTCTTCCCTTGCCAGTGTCCTTCCACTGTTTACCGCTTTCAGAAGTACTTTTTTTCCATTAATTTGCACCCCTTTTCTTCTTCCCCTCCCACAATGTGGGTTCCGATGCTCTCCCACTACTCTCCTGCGTTGTTATTTGTTCGACCCACCCCCTCCCCTGTTGATGCTAGCCCCATGCACCGCCTCCCCCTACGTTGCTTGTTCACTGTCCCACCAGAAAAACGTACCCCAAATTCACGCCAATGTGTTTCAAAATGCTACAAAGATGAAGACGGCACTTTGCTCCCTGCTCTGCATAGATTTTATGAAGTTGTCTTTAAGCTGGGCAAAAATGAAAAATTCCAGCTTAAAGATGAGAAAAAAAAATGTTTTTTTGTGAAGGAAGAGATTAATCCAATAGTAAGAAAGTTGATCACTGCCCCATGTGGTGAGTGCAGGCTGCGTCATAGCACTTTTTCCCCCTAAGTTTCAGCCATACTGGACAGCAGGCATGCTCCTGTACAACATGGATAAAAGAAATTTACAAAACCAATAGCTCTTCCATAAGCGAGGCATATTGACTTTGCTAGAGCTTGTTTTGCTTTAAACAGTTGTCATCTTGGATATTCCATTTTGTTTTGCTGCGGGTCTTCAGCTACTGGGTTGTAGGGTGATGATTCAGTGTAGATTTGATCTCTTTATAGAATGCCTGTCTGCTGGGAGATTGTTGGGCCTTCATTTTGTTGCCAGTTTTATGCTGCCTGTTCCCTATGGTGTCTTCCCATTTGGCTTCTGTGATTCTTGGGAGCTCCTTCCTTTTGGGATCTTGATCACTGTAAGTGGTGGGGCTCCCTGGTGCATTCCACCGTTTGGTTGCTTTCACTTTGGGACTGGTTGTTGCTGCTTTCCTAGCTCCATGGTTTCAGACTGTGGGCTTACCTCTTGGTGCAGTCTTCCTCACTGGCTGCCTGTTTTCCTTATTGGTGTCTTTCTCCAGCCTTGAGAAATCCATGGTGCCTATGTCAGTAAGAGGACCCTGGGTCTTGGTTTCTGCTTATCCCCTTGTGGCCTTCTTCAGTGTGTGACTATATCTTTTATGTACCCTTTCTTGTGGATTTATCTTGGGGTCTTGTTCACTATATTACAGAGTTGGTAGGGTCCAATAATGTTATGCCTAGCTCTGTGCTGGGTTTATGGCTGGGAGGGGGTCTCTACCAGTTTGTTCATGGACTGCTTCCTCTGCCTGGCCTCCCATTGCATGTTGGCTGGTGGTGCAGCTTTTTCCTAACTTTTGGAGTTAGTTTGCTTTAAGCTCTTCATCTCTGCACCAGTTCCTCCTGTGATGCTCTGCTGTGGCATCTGTTGGCTTTTTGCACTGACTCTGTGTTTCATGTGCATGGTTTATAAGTGAGCTGATGGCTTACTGCTTTAACATATTCTCACTTAGGGCCTTATTATGAGTTTGTTGGTGCGGCGCCGGGTCCCCCCACCGCTGCACCATCAAACCTGAAAATGGGCAACACAATGGGAATGTCAAAAAAAGTTCTTGCACGACAGGAACTGGGTTCTATGCACACAAGGGGGCACATGTGCCCCCCACATACACCCCATGGTGCAGAGGCAGGTCCCCCTTTGTTTCGTCTCTGCCACGGAACAGCCAATAAAACCATGGCAGAGAAGAAACTTGTAATATGCTTGTCCAAACCACTGTGGTCCCGCCAAGCATATTGCACCCTTCTGACTGCCACAACGCCGACTTGGAACAGTGATTCCCTGGCAGCTGCAGCAGGGTAATTGTAATAGGGCGGTCAGAAGACCACCACCGCTGCACCCCTATGATTCTGGTGGTTGGTGGACCTCCAGATTCATAATTTAGGCCCTTAGGACTGGGATGAGGAAAAGAGTTGGGGTGGCGGGAAGTGATGTGTGTGTCTGTTCCTTTTATTGTCCTTAGAGTTTAGGAAGAGGCTAAATGTGAAGGTTGAGGAGGGGAGGGAAAAATATATTTGTTTTAGCTAGGTCATTCGGTGTTTGGAGGACATAGACACAACCCACTTAGGGACCAATTACAACTTTTGGCGGTGTGCAGGTGGGTGGCTCACCTCCATCGCACTCGCACCCCCAATAGTTACTCTCACCCGCCCACCAGATTACAACTTCAAAGTGGTCTGGCAGGCGGGTGGCATTGGGTTCCCGCTGTGGTGCCTCTTTCAAAGGCTAGGATGCCTAAGCACCACAGTGGGAATGCCCCACAAGGTTCCTGCAGGGCATGGACTGTAATATCCATGCCATGCAGGAACTGATGTGCATGCACACAGGGGGGCTGATGTTTTGCACCCCTGTGTGCATCCACAGGACATGAGGCCCCAGGGGGGCCAGTTGGGTCCCCTTTGTTTCCTCATGCCTATGAAAACCATTGCAGAGAGGAAACTCGTAATATGCTTAGCAGGACCACGTAGATACTGCCAAGCCTATTGCAGCCTCTGGACTGCAGTCCCACTTCCAGGGAATGCGGTTCTCTGGCAACGTCGGCAGTCCCATAACAGTCCGACTGCCCAAGTCATAATGGGTGGTTGGACCAACGGTGCGGCGGTGGCTGGACTGCCACCCCCACCTCACCACAAGTCTGGCGGTCCTTGGACTGCCAGATTCATAGTTGGGCCCTCGGTAAATATTGGAAGGAGGAAGGATAAGTGGAATAAATAAAGTTTAACTGTAAGTAATCAGCACATTTTCTGTGCAGTAATTACCACTCCACTTACATTATGTTTATGTTGTCATGCATGTTTTCCAGGAACATGCCCTGAAAAACCTGCATACCAGCAACAGAAGTTTTCATTTGCAGGCGGCATAATCTTTACTCATAGAAAAGCTGTACTCTAGTTGTAGATTTACAAGTGTAGGAGGACCCAACTATTTTCATTAGTTGAACCTCGCTTGGTGAATTTCTTTCCCTGTGCCATCCATACTTCCGCAGACAATATGTGTTAGACCTGTCATGCTCTGGTTGGCTGAGGCGAGGCCCTAGCCAGGCAGAACCTACTGCTCCCATCAGGGGTGGGTAGATTACACTCATTATATAACCCGCACGTACCCATGGGTAGCTTGGCACTATACAATCAGGCTTTTCACAGATGCAATGTGTAAAGCATTCGCACAGCACTCTAACACAATAAATACACTGAGCATCACAAAAGAGAATTCATAGGTGGGTATGCAAATAAAGTTTGTATTCAACACACATCAATTAACACAACATGAACATCATGTATTTCTGGGTATAAATCACAGTTGGAAATATCACTAGCAGTACTAGGCCTAATCGTGTTAAAATGACATCAGTAATATGCACAACATGAAAAAGATCCTACTTTACCCCCAGCACCCTTATGCAGAGCAAAACATTGTCAAAATGAGGCCCACCCCGGCAATTATTATAATTCAATACCACACAGTTATAAGGTGCACTCCAGAACACAACGATATCAGAAATGTGTACACAAAGATAATTACAGCACTTTTAAACAGCTCCGTGGGTCAAGGCTGCACAGGTAAAAGACAATGTCAAATGTAGTATTATTTTGTCAGGGAATCAACGTGTAAAGCACCCCCGCTGTGCATGTAATTAATAGCAGGCAGTCACTCCCACACACTCACTCAACACTGATTCAGGGTGCCATGGACATCAGGCAAGTCAGTATGAATTGCAATCACACACACACACACCCAGCACCATAATGCAGTGCACCTGATATCCCCAGGTCAGATGATAATTCACATGCAGACCCCATGGCCTAAGCCCTCCTCCACCATTCAGCTTACCCCAACTAGCCTATGCCCATGGGCTAGATATAACAAAAACCTTCCTCCTGATTCTAGGCCAGAGTTACAACTAGACAGGATCCTAGGGAGGAAGGTGGGGGTAGGTAGCAGGGCTAACTATGCAGCAGTCAAAGAATTAACGTTTGGCCACTACCCTGAAAGTTTATCCACGGTATGCAGAGCAGAAGCAGGCTGATAGCAACAGCCGTTCAACCAAGGGATTCCACACTTTGCCTTCTGGCACCAACCCAGTTCTGCGAAGCACAGGGGGGATGGTCATGATGTCCCTTGACCCGCTTCCGATCACTCTTTGAAACGTTCCTTAGCCCAGTCAAATACTCTCACCACTAAGGCCCGTTCCAGGCTATACAACCTGGCAACACAAAGTCGTCTGAGCCAGGTGAGGAGAGGGCAGTTGGTTTGCTGCACTGAGGGCACAAAAGGAACAATTGATGAATGGGTGATGAAGCAGAGGAGCCTTTCAGAAGAAAGAGACACACGTCGATCAAAGAAGCACCCAGGCAGTCTGGGCACCAAGGAACACAAATCCGCTTCTCTGCACTGGAAATGAGGCACAACGTCTGGTGCGCATTGATACGAGTTACATTAGACAGTTCTGGTCACACACAATGAACAGTCGCAAACTCAGTACTCCCCTCGAAATGAGGCACAGCATCTGGTGCACATTGATCTGAGCCCCACCAGACGATTCAAGTCACACACAAGGAGGAGTTGCGAATTCCGTACCTCCCTGGAAACCAGGCACAATGTCTAGTGTGCATTTATACAGGTCGCACCAGACAATTCCGGTCATATACAAAGGCACAATTACAGCAATGCCACATGAAGTAGAATGAGGCACTAAAATGGGTAAGTCCTCACCTCCGAGGGTCACTGCATATGAATCATACACCTCACACATACACTTGGCATGTTGCACGAGAGACATGCGGCACGAACGTTGAAGCAGCCTACTGTTGATCCCACAACTTGTGAATTTGCTCATCACCAACAGGACTCTTATACATGTTGAGGCCCCAGTATGCAGGGGTCACACTTCTTAAATGTGGGCAGTACATTTGATGCTCTGCCAAGGCTATCTGGTCTCCACCAGTAGGGATCCAGCATATAATGTGGGCCCTTAAGAGGGCACAGCACTCCAGTTGTAACAAGTAAACAGTGTGGGTCCCTTGTGGGAGGTCTTTGAGGTGCCTAAGACCTCCTCAAGAGAGCAAGGGGCCAGCCAACAAGCCCTTGTAGAGAACACTTCAGGGTGCCACACAGCAGCAGGTAGTCAGCCCAGACGAGCCACTCTTCAGAAAGGGTGCACAGCCCCTTCCAATGGCAATAATCTGCCTTGTGCACAACAGAGTCATCTGGCAGTATGCACCACACAGTTCCAGGATCTCCAGTCCCATGTCCCCACAAGTGTATCTCTACTCTGCTGAAGTATGGCACAAGTAATTATACTGTGGTGTGTCTTTGAAGTTGGGGCTGGTTCAGAGGATTTCCCGATGAAACACAGATGTCTCTCCTAAATTTCAGTGCAGTCTTAATTTTTAGCGGGGCCATGACATGGTTTCCCAGAGGCCAACTGTCAAAACCTCTCCCTCCAATCAATCCAGCCAGGCCCTCAAATGGCAGAGGTATGTTGTTCAAGTTGCATGCCTAATGTTTATAGCTGTCTCTGGGGAATACACAGATGTGCTCCCTCAGCCTCCAGTGTGGACTGGAGTCAAACTAAAAAGCACACAAAGAGTTCTAGAGCACAGAAATGCCCTCTTTCTATAAGTATTATTTCTAAGCTATTAACAACAACTCCCCCTCTACCACAGGAGAGGGTTTGACATTGCATGTCCAATTATAGGAAACATTATGAGGCTGCTCCACTGTAAACTACTTTGGCAGCTAGAAGTTATTTCACCCATTCTTACATGTTAATCTAAAGGAAGTGCAAACCTCATCAGTAGTGAAAACACACATGGGTATTCATCATTAGCTGGGGAGGGAATCCCCATGTATACCTGCCCTGTCATTGACCTACCACTTGCTCCACCCCTCAGGGCTTACCCTGGGGGGCTCTAGTCATAGAGGAAGGCCCATTCTGTGTTGGATAATGAGTTAAAAATGCAAACCTCAGCATAGGCACAACTGCACACCCATAGGCCAGCAATGTCAGGCTTGATACATGTTTGAAAGGATTCTCTGGTGGGTGGCGCAATCAGTGCTATGCCCCACCATTTGCTGGTGCAGGACATGCACTGGGTATGTGGTGCACCGTTTTACAGGGCACTCACAGGTACAACACCTAAAGCAATCAAGTAAGCAACACTTCCTAGCATGGGTAAAAAGGATGTGCGTGCTTTCACATTGCATTATAGTGGGAAAGTGTCCATAATCCCAAGGCCACGAAGACAAGCTTCGGAGAGTGAGTAAGACGTCCCGTGCTACCTCGTCAAGTGATCGCCACGGCGGCACAGAAATACAAGGATCTTCCCACCGGCTGGTGTAGAAGACCACGTACAAATCATAGAAGGAATTTTACACCCTAAATGAGCTGAAGTGTGTCGGATGACATCCTCTACCCTACAGTTGAAGTTTTTTGTAGATACAATCACCTTTAACAAGGCTGTCCAACCTTCTACAGTCCTGAGGAAGACCCGCTTTTAGATGCAGACAAATCAGCGCATCATATCAAGGTTCGAAACGTCGATATTCTGTCTATGTATCGGTCCACACAGAGTTTCAACGAACTAAAGAAATTATTTATCAGTTTGAAACAAGTGTAATAATTAGCAGTGGACACACATAATTTAAATATCGTATATATATGTATGCTTATGATTATGTTTACTGTCTAAATTTTCGTTGAGCACCAAGTCACCAGTCACGACTCACTTTCCCATTGTACATTTTGTTGATGTATTGTTTGTTTTGGACAGCTTCTCTAATACATTGAGAATCAAACCGTGATGAAGGCTTAAATACAAAAGATTTGCCTATATCCTTTTTTGTGGTCAGGTGTTTGTTTTTATTTTTTGCTTAGAATTTGTTTTTTCCACAATTATATATTCAATATATCTCCAATGTAAATGTGATTCCCGACAGAACCATTGTTCTTCTTTAGTGAAATCACCCAGGTTCTGAGGGTTACTGGGTTACCCCATTACGTTTAATGACGAAAAGAGAATCAGAAAAACCAAGGAGGAGAAAAATCAAAATGTTTTAGGGAAATCCCCTAAGAAGGGTAATGTCCAACATTACAGTATTCTGAAAATTTAAGACAAGTATTTGTTTTCTTGTTTGCTTTTCCCAGGTTTATCACAACATTGATGCACTCTCTAACTATTTATTAGGTGTTGAATTCTGTTTTTTCTTTATTTACATATTTTATTTGTATTTGATATTGTCTGTATATTTTCTGCTTTTTTCTGTTTGCTATTTTATTTTTACCATTTATACCTTTGAAGGGTTTATCTTTGGGATGTGTCTTGCACTATAAAAATGCTAATACATTCATTAATTAGTTTTAAAACTATATTACCACCTCATTCGGGTGTACAGTGCCATCATAGTGATGATTGCTAAAGCCTAAACACTGAAATTGCTCTGGAAAAAGTTGTGGACCATTGAAGGTTGGTGGATGCGGAAAGGGCATAAGAGGACATGCCATGGCCGGCTGGGGAATGTATGGTTGACTCTCCCGTAGTGTTCCAGAACTGTCATTCGGCGGCTGGTCATGCTGTCCCTCTGTCAACATCACAAAAAAAAAGATGGACGGAGTGTTCAAACCTTTCAAACACTCACTCCCAGTCACAGATCTGGTTATAATCCATTGTTATTCTGCTCTCCACGTCACCCCAGTTTGTACTCAACCATATGCATATCAGGCTTGACCTTTCTCCCCTTGGGAACAAACCTGCCCAAACTGCCACGCCAGGTCCTCCATGGACCGGAAACAAGGATCCTGCGACCGTTTCTGGGGTATTACACCTCATCAACTAGGCTAGGTTGAATCCAGTTGTGCAGCGAACAAGCGAGTCTCAGTTAACAGCCAGTGCCCCCTTGTCTGTACTTTTACCAGTTAAGGATCCACACCTAGTTAAAATGGATCCTGTTTTTTTCAACTAGGTAATCATAAGGTGGTAGGGTACACAGAATAACGACAATAATTCTGTCTAGAAGAGGAGGATGGAACAGTGAGCTACTTCCCCATTGGCTACAAAGCTTATTCCTAATGCTTAGCGTTTCTCCATTAAAGAATCATAGAAAGATTAGACCCAGGTGCATTAGGTGAATCGTTACCAGGACTAGGTAGGGAACTATGAAAGAAGCTAATGACCAAGGCCTCCCTAAAATTCACAAATATGCTGGGCATCTCCTTTTGCCCCCCATAGTGTTTAACACTCATGGGTTCTCGAAGTAATACCCCAAGTTAGGTGGTACTTTCATAAAGTCTTCAAACAAAAAAATAATATATAGGATCTCTACTGCAACCTAAATGCTGTATTATAATCACATATACTCTGGTGCAAGTGCTGAAAATCGACACAAATGTTTTTTACCCATTCTACAACTTGAAACTATACCCAGTATCCTGGGGGATTATTGAGTTGCCTTAGTGTTGTGCACATGCTACAACTTGTGCCCGTTGGAAGATGACCACAAATAACATTCACTGCCTTGTACACGAAGGCACTGCCAGGTTTCACCTGAAGTTGATCCCCGATAGGAAAGAATGTGGTAAGGGAAAAAAACATGCCCATAGTGGTCCTCAAAACATGTCATCCAATATTTATTTGTACTCGTGTGTAAATTGGACACAAATGACACCTGAGCCCAGGGTGAGGATACAAAAGGGGGTTGCTGAACTGTTCCTATGGAGGGATAGGGAAAATTTACCTGGCGTGACCAAGGGTGTTAGAATGACACCCTGGGGCATCCATTATGTTGGATGTAGTTGCCTCACACACCCAGAAGGGTGTCATGCTTCATCATCGGCGGTTGCTCCTCGTCGGGGAGGCGGTGCAACCCCCGACGGGCTCACCTCAAGGAGGGGCTCTTTGGCGGAGATCTTTTTATCCAACAGCCTTATGGTGAGGTGAGGGTGTGTGGGCAGAATGGTGTATTGTTGTGGTAGGATTATTAAAATGTAGCAAGGGGTACCGGAATTCACTTTATTCTGGGGGTCCCCTGGCTGCAATTAAAACGTGGGGCTAGCTCGCTAGGTGTCAACAGGTTAGGTCGGCGGTTATGGGTAGGTCTCCCCACGCGGACACAGGATATTAGAGCTACACCCTAAGGCATCATCCCTGATGTCCAGTCACGCCGATCACTCATGTGGCTATTAGTGTTTTGACCAGTAGGCATAGGAGAATACACAGAGGTAACATACACCACACACATGACACTAGCATGATGTTGTTTTTCTCACTTTTATAAGGTCCTGAAGAATCGCGGGTGATTAACCCATTGCGAGAAACATGTCGACTACGTTCACATCTAGTCTCCTCTAGGGTCACTCGACCTAACCGCCAAAGAGCCCCTCCTTGAGGTGAGCCCGTCGGGGGTTGCACCGCCTCCCCGACGAGGAGCAACCGCCGATGATGAAGCATGACACCCTTCTGGGTGTGTGAGGCAACTACATCCAACATAATGGATGCCCCAGGGTGTCATTCTAACACCCTTGGTCACGCCAGGTAAATTTTCCCTATCCCTCCATAGGAACAGTTCAGCAACCCCCTTTTGTATCCTCACTACTAGATACGGACACAAGCTGCTACTGGACCTTCCACCACTCTGAGTGGTAAACAGTGTCCGTTGATCAAGTGATCGATTGTCCTTTCTCCCCCTTTTTTGATATATACCTGAGCCCAGGGCTCAGATTCACAAAGGTTAAGCTGAGCGTTACTTTTGTAACACTAACCCAACGCTAAACCTTTTGGGGATTAACAAACCAATGCTATTTGGTATTAGCGTTGGTTTGTATGAGAAAGTAACTCAAAGGAGCGTGAAACGCTGCTTTGCATTACTTTGTCTATAGGGGGCATTACATGGGTGGTACATTGATGCTCCTATACAACCACCCATGCTTTTTGATGCTAAACCCTGTCTACTAACGTTAGTAGACAGGGTTAAGCACCAAAAACTAATGCAGCTGTAAAGCAGGCATTAAAAGGAGAACTGTTTTATTTCTCCTTTATTTTCTGACTGTGCACATGCGCTGCACTCTGCAGCACACATACAAAGCAGGAAAAGCTTTGAAGTGTGTCTAGGAATAGGGGCATATTTATAAGGATTTGGCATAGGGCAGCATCACAAATCATTTTGCTGCATTGCCCTATGCCGGTTCAAAAGGACAAGAATGCACCACATTTACAAGGTACGGTGCATTGCTATCCTTTCAGCGAGCGGCGGCTCACATTTTGCAGTCATGTGCCAAAGCAGGCATCCTTGCACCATGGTGCAAGCGTGTCTCTGTTATAGCCACTATTGTTTTTCTGCAGGAAGGGACACCTTTCGGCCCAAAAATAATCACAAGAGGCATTTTCCTCTTTCTATGTGTGCTGCAGAATACAGCACACGTGGAAAGAGGAAAAAAACTAGGAAAAACAAGATGTTGTAAATCTGGGGCAGCCTCAAAGTCCATGGGTGTTGAGTGGGAACACCCACAGCAACACCCATGGAACTCCGCTTTCACGCAGAGTAAGGCAAGACAGCAACTTTCACTGCCTCGTCTTAGTCCATATCTACAAGGCCATAATAAGCCACACAGTGTGGCTTTATGTGGCCTTGTAGATATGACTAAGCCCTGTATGCCACCGGAACATCTCAAAAAGTGAAGTACTGGCAGTGCACAGGGCTTGCAATTGAGCCCTATAATATTTTGTACAAGAAGGGTACCCTTCCCTCTCCTTTTCGTGCAATGCCTCACAGCCTCTTTGGGGGCTGTGTTCCATGATAGTTTACAGAATCCGGGCCCAGATGTATATATTATTTGCACCAAAATGTTTGTGCCTTCCATTTTACACTAGACTAGAGCGTCTACAGGCAAGTATGTGCACGTGATGTAACGTATGACCAGTGTGCGGCACATGATTTGTACCCGTCCATGTTTTACAAGAACTGATCCAAATGTGAAGTCTTTCCTGTTCGGTCCTTGTAGCCTCCACGTTTTCTTCACGTCGGCGCCTATCAACACCACTCAGCTGATGCATTGACAGAAATAATTGCAATGCTAATTTGGAACCCATTAAATACACATGGATAGATCATAAGTAAATATTTAAAAGTTGCTCAATTAGCACCTACCACCATTTAATGTGCTGATATGTTTTACATTAGTGTTACCGATGTGTTAACACCTATTACCATTAAATATAAACAGCAAAGTGAGCTCTGAATGATGACACGGTAACACATTAACTGAAAACCTAGCACCTTCTTGAATGGAATAACATGTCTAATTATACTTGCTTAGTTTAAGGAACATGAAAGTATATTGAAATCTTAGCACCTTTTCTCAGGGAATATACTTTACAAATTCATTGTGAGGTGATTTAGCTCTAATGACTAGCTACAATTATTCTGCACATATTTTCATTGTCTTCATATTCACTCCTAACTGCTCATAAAAGTATAGTAATATGTGCACAGTACGAAACTCATAACAGGGAGTCAACCATCCCTTTTCCACTAAGGTGAGCAAGTTCATTCCGACAAGCAGCTCGCAACTTCGTCTAACTAAACTATAAGAAAATAATTCAACCTCGTGAAGTGGCTGCTATTAATAAAAAAAATGGAAGCTTGGGGGCTCGAGAGGTGGTTGTTTGCCATAGCGAAAAAAAGATCCCTCTACCTGCTTATGGCCATGATTGGGTTGTCCGTGATTGGGTTATTGCCATTCAGGAGTCAGACATTTATATTTGCCACCACCGGAAGTCCTATTATACAGAGTGAGACTTCCGGTGAGGGAGAATCACCAATGATAGGAAGTCCTGTTTCAATTGTTGCCACTTCGTGCTAAGGACATTACTAAGTAGTCGTGAGTTAAAAATCCCCACTGGTCACTAGTAGCCAATGCCATGATTCGTTGCAACTGTATGACGTATCCTTCCTGGGCGGGACTTATGGTTGTCTGAACTCGCTCTTGGAGGCAAAACGTCACTGCCACAATGACCTTGGGTTTTATGTGGAAATACCAAGGACAGAAATGCTGTGATATAAAACATATTGTGGCTCAAATATCAAATAAAATATTATAAAAGTTAATGTTTTTAGTAAATATTATGAAAGTAAATATTTTTAGTTAAGCGTAGATTTACTATGGTTAAATCTACGTTTATATTGTCATGGTGCATATATGTGGAATTAAGGGGCTTATTAGGATAGCGGATTTTATGCATCCTCTGGGCCGGCGGAAGCCACCGCCGGCCCGGAGGATGCGGAAAATCCGCTGCGGACCCACCAAAGACCCACCGCCACATTAGGATGGCTGGTGGGTCCTGGTTTCTGTCCGCTGCTTTTCCGCCGCGGTTGGCTTACAACCGTGGCGGAAAAGCTCTAATATGGTGACGGTGTCTCTCAGACACCGTCAGCCAGATTAGGATGGGATGTGAAACATGCTTTTCCGCGGCGGCTTTTCCGCCATGGAAAAGCATGGGTAACTTCACTGCGGGGGCCCGTTGCGGGCCCCCTAGGTGAAGGGGGGTTGGGGGGTGCACATGGGGGGTACCTATGGCACCCCCCTGCATTTGTATGCGGAAAGCGGCAGGCACCGCATGGTGCCTGCCTCTTTCTGCATACAAATGCAACACCTGAATTTTTGACATTGCTGCGGGTGCAGCTTGAAGCAGCACCGCCGCAATGTTAGTAATAGAGGATGTGACCGCCAGGGTGGCGGTCACATCCTAATCGCACAGGAGGGAACGCCGCAGCCCATGCGGACGTTCCCTCCTCCTCAGTGATCGCGGACGGACGAAAGTCCGTCCGCGATCATAATCGGCCCCAAGTGTTTAATTACCTACATATATTTGCCTCCATGTCACAGTGGCATAACGATAATTGAGGGGGCCCCCTGCAAGGTACGCGGAGGGGCCCCCTCCTGATTCTAGCAGGAGCTCTCCGCCAAAGTGCTGTGCGGAGGGTGCCCCCTG
The DNA here is from genome assembly GCF_964261635.1 of Lissotriton helveticus. Taxonomy (NCBI): domain Eukaryota; kingdom Metazoa; phylum Chordata; class Amphibia; order Caudata; family Salamandridae; genus Lissotriton; species Lissotriton helveticus. The sequence goes on from NC_136061.1 coordinate 864,979,179, forward strand.
GAGCTTGTGGGCCACACGCATTGCAAGGGCTGCGGGGTCATGTGTTACGCCCCCGCTTCATGATATTTTGTTTCTCAGTATTTCAGCTGTGATGTTTTTACATTACGGTATTTTGTCTATGATGATCTGATAGGATACCTGATATTGTTGTAGAACATCGCAGGACTAAAATATATTTCTGGCTTAGTAACTATACCCATTTCTTTTGCATTTTTAGTAACCCTGGGTGGTGAACTCCGCTACGCTCACAGAGTTTGCAGAGTTTTCCGCACTCCGCTTTACGTGGAGCTCGCTGAGTTCCCAAAAACTCCGTTTTGGCGTGGCGGAGCAGAGTTTTTTTCCTCGCTCTCGTTCACCAACATCAAGTTCGCGAGCGATGAAAACCCACCTCCCGGCGAGATTTTTCCTCGTTCGTGATCATTAACATCGAGTTGGCGAGTGCAGAAAATAAACCATCCAGCGAGATCTCACAATGCGGGGGGGCGGGTCAGGTTTCTCATTGCGAGTGGTCGCGTATGCTCGCGGCTGCTCGCGTTGAGAAACTGCCCGTTCGCATTCAGAAAGTTGCCGCTTAAGTAAAAATCTACTTGAGCAGCAGAAAAGGAAAGAAGGGTCCGCATGCGCTGTGCAAGGTGCGTTCGCAATGATTACACAGTGCGGACAAGCATCCGGCACTGTGCAATCCCCGCAAACTGCATTTTTCTATGGAACTCTGCTGTTTGTGGAGCTCCGTGTAGTGTTACGGAGTTTTTTTGCCACTTGGCGGAGTTCAGCATAGTGCAACTCTGCAAACTCCGCCCAGAGTTCATTTTTAGTAAAGCACATCGTCATCCTCCGGAATGGTATATTAACACTATCATTTTTAGAATACACATAAAGGAGCATAGCAGATTGATTGGCGGTCTTACGTTTTACATAGCCAATCATCTTACAGTCAGAGTCCAAATTTTAACAATATCATCTATGAATATTTAAATATTAAAATTGTTGTTTGATTCTGTTGAGGGTTTCCTGTCCTGGGATATATTAAATTATTCTACAATGATATTCCAGTGAATGCTAAACCTAATAATTAGATACATTTACTTTTAATCAATTTATTTCTGGACATGAAAATAAAATTTAGTGCGAAACACTTTATTCTCCCTAGAAATATCACATCCTATTGTGAATATCCTTGCCCAAAATGATGAAAAACACGAACAAATAGATGAGCTTCGTGGTATTCATAAGAGACAAATACTATTACTAAGAAACGACAGCAAGCGCAAGGTAAATGGTTTTATTATTATGTTTTTTAATTCCCCATCCCGTCGTCTGTCCACTTTTACCCCATCACCCTGCATTGCCCCCGCCCCACGGCCCCATAGCCCCACCGCTGTTAACAGTCCCGGCCACGCCTGGTTGTAAGGTTGAAAACCCTTCCACTAAACAATGGTTCACACTGCTATTGTGGATTGAAGAACTTCACTCACAACCCTGCCTTCAGGCTCAATGGTTAGAGCGGCAGACCCTGATGCAGAGTTCTGTCCCGGGACCAGGGTTCAATTCCCGCCTCGGCGGGTCTTGGGCTCAATTTCCTCAGACCTGACAATTCTCGCCTCGGTGCCTATTCTAATCATGGGCCCCACGCTGCAACTCTGGGCAATAGCTTGCTTAACCTCCACATCGGCCACAACAGTGCTAGGATGCCTGGCTTCACCCTGGGGGTGCCCAGGAGTGGACACTTCACAGGGAAAGCCAGGAAGGGTTCCACAGCGGTATGAGTAATAGCGCCAGGAAACCGCTTGGTGACAGCGCGCTCTACAAATACCTTGACATTTACATAAACTCGCAAAAATCCTCTAGATGCAAGTGATTAATTAATTAGTTATGGATTCTAGTGAGACTACATACAGGTAATCAGTAAAAGAGAGGCAAAGAGAAGGTGGCAGAAATATTAGATTTTTTTTATCTAATGACTATAAAGATTTTTGACATTTTATAAGAGCTTTAGATAAACCATAATTAACAAAGGGACAGAATTATGTTCAAGAAAATTTCAATAAACAGCTATTCTTCTACATTTTGTAAGAGAGAATCACTCAGTTTATGTTACCTCTAGACCTGGTGATACATTAGTAGACATAGATAGGGCATTTTGTTAATTGTATATGGGGGCTAGATAGCATTTGGTGCCAATCCTTAAATGGGGATTCAGGGGCTCTACTTAAGAACGATTTGGCTTCCTCAGTTCACATTTGGTTGGGCTTCATCGACTATTTCCGAGTTGTGTAGGGCTCTATCCTCCACTCCAGCCACAAGGAGGGCAATCCTACCTTACCCCGAGCTATTGTATGATCACTATTGTAATAATAATAAATTGCAATGAACAACTAAGTTACATTTTTGGGCAAAGTAATCTTTTTCTAGTGATCATTGATGAAATGTTGTATTGTACATGATGTTATCGCATTGATGCATAACATTGTAATTCATGCAGGCCTTCCTCTAACCTATTATAGATTCACCCTGTGTTAACATTTCTACAGATGCAGTCTTATTTTGTTTCCTGTAAATGCTTGTTTGAATTGTTTTATGTAAGGATTTGCAGGCGCTGAGAACATAGTACATACAATTATAAGAGTGCATCACGTACAAACTACATCTACAATTTGGCAAACCAAACTAGGTAAATGTCATTTCAATTGTATTAGTAAAATTACTAAAATTGACCTGGGTAACCCACGAAAAGCACATTAAAACTTGGTTCTCCAAGCCGATAAATAGACTAAATAAGTTTTGCTAAGAATGGCACTCACAGGCAAACGCAAACACATTTCTCTTGCCAAAGGAGGGAACATTTGACACAAACATAATTGAGCACACGAAAAAACACATAAAAAACAGATATGCAGGTCAAAAGAGAGACAAGACAGAGGCATTATTAGAATTATGGGCCATCTTCAAATAGCCCAAAAGCAAGACCCTTACAATGCCGTTAGCAGGTAAACCGTCAGCACCTCCCCCACCACATGCAGGGATGGACGTGCTACCATCCACTCCCACAGAATTAGGCTACTCATGCCCAGCAGTGATAGAAGCCGGGCTGTGGAGGTCTTTGCAACTGGTTCAATCCACACAGCATTAGTTCTGCATGGGGTTTAGCCAAGCAGCAGAGGAGATAGATGTGGTGCAAGGATCCATGTCGAAGATGTGACACACAGCCGAAGCGATGCACCGGTTCAAAGGTGCAGCGAGACAGTGATGCGAGGTCCTTCATCTTCATCGAGAGTCTTGTAAAACAAGGGCTTGCGAGAGCCTGCGCTGTGGATGCATCGTGCAGTGTCGGTTCCAACAAGGTTGTGGGCTGTGGAGGTTTTTGCGACTGGTACAATCTTCTGTATGAACTATTATTTATGCAACTGTTTAAATATGTTTTGGATTTTCAATCTTTTTGTTTGAAAGCAGCCTCTTGAAATACATGGTTTTCAATCAGACATGAACGTCTCCTTTTTGGTTAACACACTTGTAAAAACAAATGGGTTGCTGGTTGACTGGGGTGTGAGCCCTAGTCAAGCAGCACCTACATTCCTTGTCAATGTGAGGCACAAGCCAACACTGTATTAACCTGTGCTCAACCCTCTGGTAGCTTAGCACAGAGCAGTCAAGCTTAGTTTAGAAGCAATGTGGAATGTATATGTGCAACACTTCAAACAGTAAATACGTGCAAAACACCACAAAAACAAAATACCACAGCAAGATAGATAAATAGAGCTATTTTTAGCAAATGCAAGAAGACCAAAACAACACATTTTAAATCATTAGAACCGGAGTAAAGCAATTTCAAATATTTTAGGGAAAATAGCTCCAAAAAGAACAAAGCTACAACTGTGGATATCAGGTTGCGCCAGCCCGGGGCACAGTCACAAGTTCAGGCCAACCGCAATGGAGCATAGGCCAGCTACAGGGACCCAGTTAGGCATGCTGAACAAGTACCTTAAATCCTGGTTTGCGGAGCAATGAAAGGATCCATGTAAAAAATGCATCACACACCAGAAGCGATGCATTGGTTCCAGGGTGCTGCATGCCTGCGATGTGAGGTCTTGCATCAGCATCGAAAATCCTGTTAACAAGCTCTTGCGAGGGCCTGCACTGAGTATGCATCACGCAGTAGCGCTTCCAAAGAGGTTGTGGGCCATGGAGGTCTTTGCGACAGGTCCAATCCAAACAGCATTAGTTTTGCACAGGGTTGAGTCTTGCAGCAGAGGAGATGAGTCAGTTACGATGGATCTACAGAGGCTGACAGAGTACCTTAGACCCACTTCCTAGGGTATAGGACAGTGGTGGCTTCACTTGGCAGGGACAACTCACAGAGTCCAGGTGCTAAGTTCAAAGATGTTGCAGTCTTCTGACCCTGAGGCACAAGTCAAGAGGCCCACCAGCCCATTTCACTTTGGGGTCCTGGGTTGAACAGATGCAGGTCTAGTCTTTCTCACCCAGGCAAGAAGGCAACAGGTCAGCACATCAGGGCAGCAGTTACTTCAGAGTAGCAGTCCCGTAGAGGCAGTCCTTTCAGCAACACATTAGTGCTTCTTCTTGACAGAGTATCCATAAGGTCCAGAAGTGTACTGAAGAGTTGGAATCTGTCTGAGGTCTAGTATTTAAACACAGTTGTCCCTTTGAAGTGGGGAGAAGCTTCTAGATGCATGCCTTTGAAGTGCATAGGGGCCCTGCCTTCCTGGCTCCAGACAAACTACATGTAATACAGCCCTATATTTGGAGACAGGACACAGCCTATTCAATTGTAATTGGGGCTGAGCCCAGCTCCTCCCTCCCATCATGCCAGCATAGGTCCATCCATGCACACCTAAGCTCCCTATTGTTGCGGCTGTCTACGAGGAATACACAAAGCACAACTGTCAACCACACCCGGTCATGTAGCCCAGAGACTGGCTGCAGACACCACATGTCTAAGGTTAAACTAAACAACAGGGCTTGGGCTCCTAAACTCAGTAAGGCTAAGCCACCAAAAGATACTACAAAAAACAAAATGCCAAAACTGACTAATCCTTTTCGAATTTAATTAATTCATGAACGTTTTACTCAATAAGAACCATCACCATTTATTTTTTTATTTTATACACACATCGTAAAAAATATTGTTCATATTGTCACACACAAAACAAATAAAAACATGGTTTCCTCCCACTGACATAAATCCTATCAAAACAGTGACTATTTACACAGTTTAAACAAAAACAAACAAAATGCAATATAAATTAACAGTTCACATTAGTTGCACCCCAAAGAGAGTTAAAAAGAAATCTCATTTAACATTTTTGAATGAGAGTTCAAAATTAATTCAACTGCTCTTATGTAATTGACAAGGCACCTCTGTTAGAGCATAATTTTTTAACCCAGGTTATAATTATTATTTTTTTTAAAAACATTAGCAATTCATGTTTCTATGGATACAAATGGCACTCTAGTATCACACATGAGTTTATGCACAGGAGGCGCACAAATGATTGTTGATGCGTTTCAAACCCTCTGAAGTGTCTTTTGAAGGGTTCTCCTCAGGACATGGAACTCTATTCACTTCTCACAAAGCATGTAATGTCGATTTAAATCCGCTGATTCAATTCTTTTTACTAGATACTGATGAAGCTAATCAAGATCCTGTGAAACGCAACCTCCCAAAATACACTCAGCTGTTTATCGCCAAACTGCGAGTGAGCCTGAAGCAATGCTGTGGCATGAGCGTTCTGAACACTAATAAAATTGTTTTACCGCGCACACACGGCAAGTGTTAATTTGTATTCCATTTTGTTAGTTTTTGTTTTTGTTTCAACAGTGTAAATAGTCACTGTTTTGGTAGGATTTTTGTCGGTGGGAGGGAACAATATTTGTATTTGTGTTTTGTGTGTGAATTTGTGTGTGTGACAATATCAACAATATTTTGTATAATATTTGTATAAAATTAAAAAATAAATGGTGACTGTTCGTATTGAGTAAAACGTTTACTAATAAATTAAATTCGAAAATGATAACTCAGTTTTGGCACTTTTTTTGGGAGTAACTTTCTAAAAGTGGCATTTTTCAAAATTTTAATTTTTAAATCCGACTTCACCATGAGTGAGGATTTTTCATTACATTTCTAAAGACACCAAACATGAACTTGTTACCTGTTCCTATACAGAAATTACTGCTCATTAAATGTAGTAAGGTTACTCTAATGTTATCCAACAGGGGACGTAGGCTTTCCAGCAGTGAAAAACAATTTAAGAGTTTTTCACTACTAGGACATTGAAAACTAAGAAGTACATGTCCCACTTTTTAAGTACATTGCACCCTCTGGCCTGTCCAGGGCCTACCCGAGGGTGACTTATATGTATTAAAAGAAACGTTTGGTCCTGGAAAAGGTTTATTAGGCCAGATAGACATGCAGTTTAAAACTGCACACAGAGGCTGCAATGGTAGGCCTGAGACATGTTGAAAGTGCTACTTAAGTGGGTTTCACAGTCAGTGCTGCAGGCCCACTAGAGCAATTAATTTACAGACCTTGGGCACAAGAAGTGCCACTGAACTAGGGACTTAGTAGTAAATGAAATATGCTAGTTGGGTATAAGCCAATTCTACCATGTCTAGAGAAGAGAGCACAAACACTTTAACGCTGGTTTACAGGAGTAATGTGCACAGAGTCTGAAAATTCAACAAAAAAGGGTTCTGAAAATAGAAGGGTGTAGGCAAAAAATGTGGGGATTACACTGCAGAAAGGGTAAAGTTTAACAACAACCAAATACATTCCTGTCTTTTTCTTGAAAAGGGACCTATTTTATCAAAGCCTTAGTAGTTCTCCTGAATTTTATACTGTACTGGGCTGCACTTCAAACAACTATTTCAAGTCTACTGGTGAGCTACCAGCAGGTCCCGAGCTACCTGTTGAAGCCCCTTGGTATATGATATCGGGAAATAACATGAGCCAGAATTTTCTAGTGCATGTTAAAAAATATCAGGTATAAAGCCATATGCCTAGGAACATGACAACTGTTGGTTTGCATTAGTGATGAAGAAGATCCCATCTGGATCTGTTAGCTCTGGCAGGAAATTATTGAAGGGAATATAGAAGGGTCATTCTAGTCCCTCCGATTCATTCCCCAAGCATTCCTATAGTGCTTTAGAAGCTACAGTGCAGAAGACAGAAAATTAGTTGAGAGGTACCTGCACGTCTGGCACACCATTTTCAAGAATTTTGCTGCTATCTGCAACTGTCGCTTCCGTTCTCCTCCCTAGTCTGATCCCAGATTGTCTGCTAGGAACAATATTTTTTCATTCAACAAAAGCTTGGACTGCAGTGCACTGTCTAATCCTGTGATTCTATTTACTTGAGAAATCCCCTTTTGTGTAAGCTACCTTCTTGAAATGCTTGATTAAAGTTAGAACAACACACTGGCCATGTGATGCACGAGCACATCTATTATGGGATAAGTATATTGCTTCAAAATCCTTCACCATTTGGCATTTTGTGGTGTGGACGTGGACCTGACATACAAGTGCATTCCTCATTGATAGGAGCTGCTATTAAAGCGGTTCCTATCAATGTATATATTTGTTCACAGGGACGGTTGACAAATTTGGCAGGCAGAAGTTCCTCAGAACAGATGAGGTGGAGTATTCTGCCATCCCGACTTACTTATCTCTGTGTCAGGAATCCTAGAAAAGTTACCAATGCCCCCCCCCGCAAGGTCTGTGTGACGGTAGTGAAACAAAAGAAAGACAAGATGTTGCGTTCTTGAAACAAAAGATTGACTACAGCTTTACCTTGGAGAGCTCTAGTCAAACAACAAGCTCTAAAGATGACTTCATATGTAAATAAGGAAATTAGCGGTCTAGTTGATTTCCCTGTGAGCGCTCGAGTGAAGCACGTGTGCAACCGTTCAAACTGCACACTTCACTGAAGATTTTCTGGCAGTTAGTGTTCCAACTCGGAGTCATCCCAGTTTTGACCCTTAGAATAGAGCTGAGGGATAGTTTAACATTGCGCTTGCGCGTCAGAATATCAGGGTGGCGTGTGGCCATCGGCCTCTGTTTAGGTGCGCATTCATGAAGCAGCATTCTGTGAAAAAGTCTCTTCATAGTCTACTATAGAGATTTCTGTCAATATAGCGAAATATTCTATTGTAAAATATCATTTTTAGTCTCCTCTATTGTTCCACTTACCGGCAGTTCCAGTGAGCAATATCAATCTTCACCTTTCAACAGTTGCAGTCCAGTTGGAGCCTGAAAGAAGAAAAAGGATACTACGTTATGCAATTCAGATAAGTCCTTGATATAAGACAGTGATACAATATATGTTTAGTCTAATTTACTGAATGAATTCCATTTTTGGTAGAGTTAAGTCAGTGAGCTCTTTCCTGATAGGAATTCAGGAATAGAATTTATGATACTGTTCCCAATGAACATTACTAATCTTTATGTGTGCATTGCAATGTTCAACCAGAGTAAAACGTCTCTCAGATATATTGAATAAGCAGAACTATTAAAACCTAAAGAGACATAAGAAGAGAAGCTGTGCCTGATCTCTGCTGGGGTAGGTGTTGGGATTGAATATCAAGGGCAGAACAAGTAGTCTGAAAGAACCGGAGTATCCATGTTGATAATTGCTTTTCTCAAAGAGTGCGGGAAGTTTATCAGAAGTGATACTTTGAGGAAGATTCACACTACCCAGGAGAAGGACGAGGCAGACTCTTCTATTTCTTTTTATTATTGTGTCCACTTTCCCCCTTGGGAATTCTTACCCCCATACTAAAATGTCTGACAATAGAATAGGGGTTGCTGAAGGCGAAAGGAGGAGGAAAGAAAGTTGGAACAGAGAAGATGCTTGTGTGTCCAGCACAAAGGTAGCAATTGTTGCATCAAGAGGGTGTAAAATTGCACATCTCTATCCTGTAGATTTTCTTGCTACACGTAACTCTCACTCATTTTTCTCATACTCTTGTATTTCAGTAGGCATGCGAGAAAGGAAATCTGCTAATACATTACTCTTTCCAGAATCATACATCATGCTGCAAATGAAATCATGGAGATGCATGGGCATTCATGCAATTCTAACTCATGCATTGAAAAGTCCCTCAGTGATCAAAAGTCTCACAAGAGGTTTTTGATCTGTTCGAACTGTACAATGTTTGCCCCACACAAAAGAGCAAACATTTTCCAAACCCCACACACAAGCTAGAGTTTCTTTCTGTATAACTGAAAATTTACCCTCTGTAGGGTATAAAGCACGTGATGCATACACAATTATGCTTTCGTTAGCATTGCGAATCTGATGGTATGCCCTAAAAGTTCTATTGTGGAAAACCAATTTGCTTCTTTCACCAAACTAAGCATTCTGATATTTTTGGAAGCAGAAACTTAACCACAATATTGTTATTGGCATGATGCTAATCAATGCAAATTCTGACTTTGCCATTATTACGTCTTGCAATAACAACCGGCGATATCCGCTCTGAAGATTCAATCGGTTCAGTGATATCTGCCTCAACTAATTTTTCAAGCTCGTTTTTCACTTATTGCCTAATAAGTACAGGTATATTCCTTACTCTGTTATGTTATGTTATACTAAATTAGTTTTGTAAGGCCCACAGCTACCCATCAAGGGTTTCTCAGTGCCAGCCTGATGGAGATGGAAGAAGAGCCAAGGTTTATTGATTGAACAATCACGTTTTTAAACATTTACAAAAGTTCCTGTAAACAGTTTTGTTACAGAAGGACGTAGAGAGAGAATTCCACAGGGATGGGCCTAGACAAGAAAAAGAACTCTGTGTGTTTTGGGAGAAAAACATCCTTTAAAATGATCTCATGTTCAAAATCCTATAACATACCAATTCTTTTATCAACAATCTTGTCATTGAGGTTTTAAACAAAAGATTCTTGTTGAATTTTGTTGTTAATATCACAATGCATAATTGTATTCACCATGTTATCCTCCTCACTGGGCGTACCTTCAGCAACACACTTGACCTTAAAATCCTTTTTCTTCTTGCAAACTTTTGCAAAATGCCCAATCATACCGCAAGCTGAACACAGCTATTTAAGTGCTGGACAAAACTTACTAGAAGCTTAATGTGAAGCACCGTCACAATGGTATCATCTGAAACCCTCCTTTTTCCTGTTGTCAAAAGATTTACCCTGTACTTTTTTGTTAATATCCTTTTCCTTAAACCCATCTTTCCTGAATTTCTAGGAATTCCTATTTTTAACTTTAAAGACTACTTCATCATTCAATATTTTGATTTCTGCCTTCAAAACTTTGGCACTGCAACTAGAGAGTTCTGCTTTTCTTACAATCGATAAAATGTTGTCTAAAGTCGCATCCCCATTGATCCACAGTCGCTCCTGAATTGCTGGATCACAAGCATGCATCACAATCGGGTCACATATGAATTGCTCTTGCAGATGATCAAACTTGCAATCATCCACTAATTATTTGAGTGCAGCTACATATTCATCAATATTTTCACTGAATTCTTGTTTCCTTTGAAAAAACTTAAACCTAACAATACCAATGCATACTTTTGGTGCATAGTGGTTATCAAGATCATGTAAAGCATTCTGAAAAAGATTTGAATCCCCACTCCCTGTACATTTTCTCATTTGTTCATAAACGTTCAACCCTTATGGCCCTACAAATTGTAAAAAGAGTTTCTTTTTCCTTTCCAACTTCATTTTTCCATCATTGTCAATTGTATCAATGAGTTTAGGAAGTACGACATCCATTCACTCCATTTCATACATGGACTGAATCCTGCTGGCCAAAATGTTTGTGGAGGCTGAATGGCAAGGTTCTGGCTTGCTATGGTAAAATAGTAAGCAAATCCAAGACCTAACAGTAAAGTGTAGATTAACCAGAGTAGTGTCCACTCTGCACCCAGGAAAAGGGACTAGTTCACTGCTGGGGAAGCTTATTACTAGGAGAATGCTTCCTCGAAGTGCGAAAATTCCCTTAAAATATTTGCAATTAAAATGAATATTAATTGTTGGACACTGGCCTCAAACACTTGAAATTTAAAATAAAGATAGTTACATGTTTTGTTCCGGATTCTTCCTCATCGCAGTGCAAGTAAATACATTCTGCTGATTGTTCCAAGATGGAGCCTGTACGGCGGGTAATGACGTGTTGACGTCAACACGTAATTCCCAGAGGATACTGGGAAGACAAAGGAAGGCAGGAGCAGAACAATCCGTATGTTCTACAGAATGATAAGACCGAAGCTCTATATTTAGAGCCTTGGATGTTGGAGATTCCAGTTGGACGTGCGTATCGGTAAGTGGTCTCTTCTTTTGAAGGATGCGCCATCTAGAATGTACGATCGGATCCTTTAAAAATGCAGAAAAATGTAATCAAAAGAATACCTTTCTTTTATTCTGATAGTTTTGATGAAAAAGTATGGTCTTCTAGGGACATGAAAATAATCCAAGCTTAAGGAAAACTCCCCAATAAGTAAAAAAATAAGAAAATAACATCCAAAAGACAATGGCTCCACAGGGTTCAGGGGTTCCAACAACTCGTCACCAATTGTAGAGTGAAGTTGTTAAAAGAAGTTTCCTTTATTCAAAAGTTGAAACACCATTACAAGCCACAGCAAAGCTGACCTTCCTTCCACTCCTACTGCTCCTTGTGTAGTAGACAACAGATGGGTGGAGAACATATTGAAGAGATGACGGTACAGGAAGAAGCTTTAGGGCACACTGAACTGGAGGGATGTGTGCAAAGAAATGAATGAGCATAGAAATGGTGGTTCAATAGATAAGAGAAGAATATTTTTTTAGTGCCGGATCAGCAATGCTAAGTGCTAGGAGAGGGAAGAATGAAGAGGGGCATCAAACCTGTGGCTATGCCCATTACTCTATTAAATAATAGGCAACTATGATGGATAGAAATAACAAAGTTTAACTAAATTAACACATGAGAGCAAGCATTCTAGGTGGAGTTTAGAGATTGGAAGTTTGTCTAGATTGTATTAATTAAGGCTTACTCAGGCAGCGATTAAGTCATTTAAATGCAAGGTGTTCCAGATGTTTAAAGTAATAGCCTTGTTGTGCAGCATGCCAATAGTTACACAACTTGGGGTCAGATCTAAGTTTATTTATTAGGGTAGGGCTAGAACAATGTTGAAGAATAATAGAGAGGAGCCAGTGTGTCAGAAATTGTTGAACAGTGTCATCATGTATGTGAGAATATAAGAATAAAAGGGTGTATTGTTGGGGATTTGTGGGTTACATGTTTCTAATAGAGCAGATTATGTGTTTGCTGTAGGGAGTTTTGGGGGTGAACTACTTGGCTAGAAGAAGAGAATGGAAAGGAGAAATGTGGTGCCACGTAAGACTAGGGTTGTAGGAACCTTTAATTAAGATTGTATATTTGGTCAAAATTAGGAAATTACAATCTATGGGTACTAAGTGGAATTTCCACATTTTCCATAGTGATTCATAGTTAAAAGATTGTGTCCCATTCTCCCCATCGATTATTTCTTATGTCAAGATATTACTGGGAGGGACATCCTTTATCAAGAATTGGACGATGGGTAGGATTCACCCTCCCAAAACATCGATAGATTCCAGGTAGGAACGCTTCTGGGAAGTGTGGAGGGCATGAAGTCGGTAGAGGTTGGGCATCTTTGTGCTGGGGAGTGGTGGACAGTGAGCAGGGCGGCATGAGGTAGACAGCCCTTATTTGACGTGGGTGCTCACTCTTCTCAACTAATGCTCCAATTTCTTACACATTTGCTTTATATTTTACCGCTTTTAAAATGATCAATTTATTAAATTCTAATATAAGTTATATTTATTATTATTAGTAGTAGTTGTACTAGTAGTAGTAGTAACAATATTTTGGTTGTCAATACATTTATTTTCACTAATTGTGTTGTTCTGTGTATGCTTTGCATTCTAACAATATTTTGTATGGCTTTATGTTTTATTTTCATATTTAGATCCTTTAGATATTTTTTACTGCAATATTTTGTGTATTTCTAGTTGAAGCATAGGTTTGCAATGTTTTTGTAATCAATATTTTTTGGTGACATTTTTGTATTTTGATATTGTTTCCCTTAACATTCTGTCATGGAAGCCGCTAAATATTGTCTCACAAAATCATCACCCGTTAGAGTTATTAATAGAAAATATTCACCCAATGCAAATATATTTTTGTAAATGACATTTAGAGCAAGCTATTTATAATTAACAACATTTTTGTCTATACTATTATTTAAGTAGTATGGGCGTCTTTAAAGCTTTTTGTACGGTAGTTATTTCCTTATGTGAATAGTTATTCAACAAACATGTTGCTCAACAAATAAATCATTCCTTGTGTGAGGCTATGTCCCAAAGTTGTGCAAAGGATTCCTCACAGAAATCTTGTAAGAGCTGAGTCACAGCTCATGTCAAGCCTGTGCCCTCTTTTTACCGTAGCTCAATCTTTGACTTGTGCACACTAGTGTTTTAAATATACATGATTAACAGAGAGACCGTTATAGAGAACAATTTCAGGGCCAGTTATGCTGCGGTAAGAGTGTTTAACCACTGCAACCACTCACTATACCTACCTGTTAGTAAGCATCACAGTAGAACTGTGTGTCCTTCATACACCTTTTGTCTTCTAGATAAAAATAAATGTGTATATACAGTTTCTTGCATTTTTTGTCTTCCCAAATGTTTTCATGTGTGATACATGTTGTTTATTGTCTGGTTATTGCTGATCTGATACTCCACATTTCATCCACATCTCAGCCACCCTTTCCTCTTGCACTTAATAAAACACCACATTGAATGAAGGAAGTGGGATTGTCCCCTTTAGTTGCTCTACTCTTCAATGCATGCCCATCATTAAGACTGCTCATCTTTAGTTTAATGGCATGGTCTCTCCACATCTCCTTTTTGCTCTTTCCTTTGTCTCCCTTTTTTCTTCCTTCGTTACTTCTCTTGTCTTTCTGTTTTTCAGCTTTTCTCTTCTCTATTCTTCTCTGAGTGCAACTTGCATTTCACGGTTTGGAATCTTGGGGTAGAAATATGGCGTAGTGTATTTGTGTGCACGATGCAGTTGTATTCAACCACACACTCGGGCTATCTTCAATATTGAACAATAAACACATTGAAACTATATTAAAATATTCACTAAGGAGAATGTGGCAAAGTTATATTGGTTGCAGCGGGTACTTTGTAAAGCACTGTGATGTAGCCTTTTGATGACTTGGAAGTCTCATTTTCTCCCTTAAAAATCATCATTTCATGATATTTGTGAATTTTGTGACTTTTAAAAGACCACTTAATCAGTGATTTCACTTCTTTTGTTAGTTTACTTGTTTTGCATTTCAATCTATATCAATTACAAACTCAACTTCTACAGAAGAAATATTCTTCATGCTTAACATAGTTTTAAGACTATTGGAACATTATTACATATGTGCAAACTAATGTTTATTGGTCTAATGGGAAAGAGCTGTATGTGCCTCCAGTATGTAGGCCACTATTGAGAGTGCCCCTCAGGGCGCTGTTCTGTTTATTACCCCAAACCAATAACCCAGGTTTATGAAGCTAACAGGTGAAATAAATATGACTTATTACATGTTGAGCCCTCAAAATGGGGAATAACATGCAGGTTTATGCACCGAAATCCACATATGTTCTGCAATATTCTGTGGTCTTTTCCTGTTAAATTTTGACAGGATTGACCTGCTGAAATTCATTGGGGAAAAATCTATAGGTTCTACGTCTCTCAGTCACCCCTTTACCCTTCACATCCCTTTCCTCTGCGATCAATCACTCAGCATACGATTTGCACAGTTTCATTCCACAGCTTCCTTTCCGAAATCTTTCAATCTGCATGTCTCACATTCCATTTTTTTCCTCTTCACCACTCTGTCCTTCTGCATGCATCTTTTCCTTGAGTGACCTTATAGTCGTAATACACCTCTATTTCGGACACACACCCAAGTGTAGCATTTTCATGTCTTTTGATGCTGTCAATATATAAACAGCTGTGTGCTCTTGCTTCACTCACTCTCCCATAGAAAGCTAATTGCATTTGGTCCCCATTCCTGCACATAAACAATCTTTAAATGCCGTTTTGTAACTTCCATTTGTGCTGCACAATGTAGCACACATACAAGTTGCAAAACTGCATTTTCAAAAAAATGATTGTTTATGTGCAGGAAGGGGGACCTTCCTGTTAACCCTGGGCGAAGCACTACGCTACGCTCGCGTAGTTTGTGAAGTTTGCGCAACTTCGCACTACGCCAGCTGCACGTAGCACAGTGCGAACACGAGTAGTGCAGTGTAGCATAGTGCAGCAGTCATTTTTTGCTTGTTCGCGGTCCTCAACGTCATGTTCGCGACCGCGAGGAAGCAAAATGACATCCCGGCGAGATTCTCAACGCGGGGAGGTCAGGTTTCTCATTGCGAGTGGTTGCGCATGCTTGCGACCGCTCGTAATGAGAAACTACCAGTTCGCGTTGAGAAAGCTGCCGCTCGAGTAAAAATCTACTCGAGCAGCAGAAAACTGCATCTCGCACTGTGCAAGATGCCGTTTTCAATGATTGCACAGTGCCGGATGCTTGTTCGCACTGTGCAATCATTGAAAACTCATCTTGCACAGTGCGAACATGCTACTACGCAGCTCGCGTAGTGCGAAGTGCACTTCGCGTAGCTTCGCGTAGCGCTACTTCGCAAACTACGCCCACCCTTACTTCCTGTACATAAACAATCATTGGCCTTTTGATGTTTTCATTTGTGCTGCACAACGTAGCACACATGAAAACAACAAAAACATTTCCCCTCGTTTTAATTCTGCCGCTGCCTCCTAGTTACTCATCCCTTGCAAATAGGGGGCAGCAAATGGGTGTTGTGGTGGAACACCCACAGCAACACCCATTGCCCTCCCCTATCATAAGCATAGTAATAGAGGGGGCCTTATTTACTGTAATGAAGTCCGAGTGGACCAGCCCACCTCACAATTATTGTGAGGGGGTGACCTCTGTAAACCTCGACGACATCACCGGAATAGGCTGGCCCAGAGTGTGCTCGGCCAGCATGCAAAGTGGGAAATAAAGAGCCCAGGGAACTGGGCGTGGCTCAGTGTGTATCTGGCCACCACCATACAATCTGTGTGAACATGTCTGGTTAAGCCCAGGCCCTCAAGCGAAGACTGTACACTGGCGACGAAGGTGGTCTAGCTACCCCGCCGAACCTCGCTGCCATCCTTGTGCCCGCTGCCGGCACTATCTTCACGGGAGCGCCCCTGCCGCACCTCCCGAACGGCCTACCTCGCCCCGGTTCGCTCCAGCACGCACACGCATCTCCGCTGCGTGACCTGTCTTCTGCCTGCTGCCTCGACGGACCTCTACTCCTCGCTCCTGGTGCCACCTGTGACCACCACGGAGGGACGCAGCTCTTGCCCCAGTGCAGCTATAGGCCACAGCATTCCAAGAGTCTGCTAGCCGGCTATTTGAACACATGGTGCCAGGACACAGTGGACACCCTCTCCCACACTATCTGTGATACAGCCAGACTGTCCTGTGCAAGCAAGCCACTGCCCACGTGGCACCCCCACACGGCATTTGGTTACGCCCCATGGTCGCACCTGGTACCCACCGGACTCCACATCACGCCTGGTCGGCATTGAGCCTGGCCGCAGGATCCACTACAGACCACCCTGACTGCTTTGGTTGCCCAGCCCGACCACGCCTCTGCCCACCCCGACATGGCTACGGTGCCCCCGCTCGAGTCTTTCACCATCACTGGGCTCCCGCCCTCTCAGACGGCACGCTGGAAAGAATGGGTGGAGCACCTACAGAACTTTTTCGAGGCCACCGAGATCGCGAGCCCACGGAGACGGTCCATGCTGCTCCATCTTGGCGGGGCAGACATCCATAAAATCTCCAAGCGCATCAGAGAAGCCGGCCCACCCAGAAACTACGCCACAATGTGCGACGCCATCACGGCCTACTTTGAGCCATTCCCCAGCCCCGACTACAAGCGTTTCCTAATCCGCCAAGCCCGCCAACTCCTGGAGGAGTCTGTGGACGTGTTCTGTGCCCAACTGAAAGAGTTGGCGAGCACGTGCACCCTCCCGGACAAGGACTATGAGGTACGAGCCCAATTCATCCAAGGTGTCCTGCAAGAAGACAACATGCCGATGAGCGACATTCTGAGGCTCGGCCGCTCCAAAAAACTGTTGAAGGCCAGGGCTGTGCACATGGACCCTAAACCAGCCGCCACTGTCTAGGAAGAACCGGTGTGCGCCCTTCGCACCGATGCCCAGGAATCTCGGCCCAGGGCCACCCGACCAAAGTCTACTGCTCCCGCACAGACCTCAGGCAGCCACGCATGCGGATGGTGTGGAGGTCCCTCACCTCACGACGGAGCCTGCCCTGCGCAAGGCAAAACCTGTAGTGCCTCAAAAGTGTGTCGGTCAGCACCGAGAAGGAGACAGAGTGGCCCACCTCGGAGAGTGCGCACGATCAAACCGTCCCCCCAGGGTCCGCCCAACAGTGACATGGATGACGATGATGCCGATGCAGCCACTGTCCACGTGGTCAGGATGTTGAACACCCTCTCAGCTGCCCAGCCTGCCACGCCCATGTGCAACATCAAGATACAAGACCAGACAGTGGCAGCCCTCATCGACACCGGGGCTACCATTAACCTCATGGCAGCCAGCGTCTACAGGGGTTTACTGAACCCCCCAGCGCTTCGCCCCACCAGAGTACAGGTCTACGCCTATGGCACCCGGTCTCCAATCAGGCTATGCAGAGTGTTCCAGGTGGATCTCTCCCATGAAGCCGCCCACCAGCAAGCCAATGTGTATGTCTCCCAGGAAAGATCTGGATTCCTGCTCGGCTGCAGGACTGCACAAGACCTCAACTTGATTCACTTCGCATTCACCGTACTGCCCACGACCTGGATAATCTGCTACACGGGTTCGGGAATCTGTTAGAAGGAATTGGATGTCTGAGAGGCCCTGCAATTCGCCTGCACGTCGACAAGTCAGTTGCCCCAGTCGCCCTCCATCACCGGAGAATCGCCTTCCATCTTCGCCCCAAAGTAAAAGCAGAACTGCGCCTTCTGGAGAGAGCCAGAATCATCGAACAGGTGCGCGGCCCAACCCCCTGGGTGTCACCCATCATTGTTGCGAAGAAACCGAAGAAAACCGATGCTGTACGCATCTGTATGGACATGAGAGTCCCCAATCTCGCCATCAACCGCGAGCGCAACCTGGCCCCAATGGTGAGTAAAGTAAAGTCCACATTTGTAAAGCGCACAATCACCCGTAAGGGTCTCTAGGCGCTGGGGGCCGTCGGGAAGATTAAGTGAGCTATTGCCCAGAGTCACATGGTGCCGGGCTAACCTGCCGCCGGAGCCGGGGATCGAACAGGATCGAACCGTGGTCCCCAGATTCCAGCGTCAGTCGCCCTGGCCGCGGCGCCACACCTCTTCCCAATGGTGGACGACATCATTTGAGAATTGTCGGTCTCCAAATGGTTCTCAAAAATTGACCTCCGATCAGGATACCACCAAATCCCGCTCCATCCGGACTTTCGCCCCATCACGACATTCTCCACCCACGCAGGACTGTGGCGCTACACTCGTCTCAACTTCGGCATCTCCAGTGCTGCTGAGGTGTTCCAGAACATAGTCAAGAATGTCCTCCAGGGGCTGAACAGTGTCCTAAACATCAGCGATGACATCCTTGTGCATGCACCCATCCTGGAAGAGCACCTCCAATGCCTCCATGCCGTGTTCACCCGATTATGAGACAGCGGACTCGCCCTCCACCACGAGAAGTGTGAGTTCCTGAGGAGGGACACCAGCTTCTTTGAGTACCGCTTTTCAAAACAAAGGCATTGGCCCGACCCTGACAAAGTAAAAGACATCCAGAATGGTCCTGCTCCAACATCAGTGTCCGGAGTCCGTAGTTTCCTGAGAATGGTTACATATTGTGGACGCTTCATAAAAAATCTGTCGGATCTGACTGGTCCCCTGCGAGACCTCACCAAGATCACCAGCCTCTGGGTGTGGGAAGCAGAGCAAGAGGAGGCGTTCCAGAGAACCAAAGCCGCCCTTTCAGCCAACACGACTTTGGCATGCTTTGACCCCAGGAATGAGTCCCAGCTGGTGGTAGATGCTAGCCCCACTGGTCTCAGAGCAGTGCTGGCCCAGCAGCAGGCCTGTGGAGAGTGGGCCCCTGTCGCCTACGCCAGCAGGACCCTTACACCCACAGAGCAGCGCTACTCTTAAATCGAGAAGGAGGCCATTGCAATCTTGTAGGGTTGTCGACACTTCCACATCTATCTGTATGGACATCCGATTTTGGTTATAACTAACCCTGGGCGAAGAACTACGCTCCGTTCGCGGAGCTTGCGGAGTTTCGGCAACTCCGCGTTCCACGGAGAACGCGAAGCTGTCGATTACTCCGCGATCCAGTGCGTAGCGTAGTTCTCACGCGCTGAATAACATTATCGCGTGCGCGGCAATGGCTTACCTTGGTTCTGCGTTCGCTTTTTCCCGGTCGCGTGTGCCACCATGTTTGTAAACACTCTCGCACAATCCCGTGCGACTGTGCGAACGCGATAACGTCATTTGGATGCGCGATAGCGTCATAAGTATGCGCGAGGATGCTTGTTGGTAAGATCGAGTTGCCGAACACGCAGAAACTGCATTCTTGCACAGAATAACTCGCGAGCATGTTAAAACCATAATAAATTACCATTTTGGTTAGCAAAAAAATGAAAAAAAAACCTTAAAGTTGTACCTTTGGCTGTATTTTTTGGGGGGAAGGAGACCTATTTTTGTTTATACTCTTGTTTTGAAGAGTAAGGAGGATGGAGGAAGGGCCCTTGAGTTTACAACTTCCTGTTCCTGTCCACCAGGCTCCTCCCAGTGCTTTGTCCATGTGGTGCTCACTTTCCTTTGGATTTTGAGCTGGAAGGATCACTTTCTGTGTGTGTTGGCTGCATTACTGATTTTTCTTGGATTTATTGAGGACTTTTGGATTTGGAATTCTCTTTTTCAAGTAAGTTTGTGTAATGTATGAGTGAGTATGATGTAGACTTGTGTTTATTTGATTTGATTTTTTTTTAACTACAGTATTCAATCCTGGAATTAAATTATTGATGGAGGCCTGTACTTTTATGAGGTCCCAACTTGTATTTTTTTTTTTATTTCATCCAGGCTACATAGAGAGGTACCCATGGGTCCAATCATGTTTCTGTAGTCTGTGTTTAAATTTTTATTCCAGTTTGTAAACAAACATCATGGATGGCATTGGATTATGTTAATTATGCAATAGCAATGTCTGTTGTGGAATTTCTGTTTGTGGAATTTAAAATTGTTTTTATTTTTTAAGCCAATAGCTGACCCTAGTACTCCATGTAGTTAGTGTGTAGGCATGCTTGAGTTCATTGTATTAACTTTCTGTGGTTGGCCTGGCCATGTGTTGGCGGCCATTTTATGTTTCCAGCCACTTTGCTCTTGCCATAGGCCTCCAACCTTGTGGCCTACTCTGCCAGTAGGCCAGAGGTACTACTCATAGGGTCATGAAAGTTAATCAACTGTTTTTATGGTGTACCCTTAATTTGAACATCATGGATGGCTTGGATTGATGTAGAAAATCTTATTTTTATGTGTGGGGTATTTCAGGTTTTGGGTGTGTTTAAATACTCTGTCAATTTCTGCCATTAGATAACCCTAGGAATACAGCTTGGGTAGTTTTGGTAACTTCGCACAGTGTGAGAACGTGACCTTAAATTTTTTGTCTTGTTCGCGCACTCAATGTACTTGCCCGGGTACGCGAAAACGACGTTTTATTCCATTCGCGCTGCCGAACACGCCGAAAATTTTAATGTGTTTCTTGTGCTACAAAAAGTCCTCATTTATGTTATGTTGTCATTTGGTTGTAGTTTTCTCTTTTTGGAGCATGGACCACTTCCATTTTCTGTCCTCTATGTAATGATTTCTTGTTTATGGGTGGGGTGACCAATTTGGGCGGTGGTGTGGTGTGTCCATTTTGTGAAGCAAAGCATTGCCCCTTTGCCATAGGGATTATTGTCTGCCTTCTCTTTCTTTTCATGTTGTTGTTGGTGGCCAGGCCATGTGGTGGCGGCCATTTTGTGTATGCTTCCTTTGTGATTTTGCCATGTTGTTGTTGGTGGCCAGGCCATGTGTTGGAGGCCATTTTGTGTATACATCCTTTGTGATTTTTCCATGTTGTTGTTGGTGGCCAGGCCCTATGGTGGCGGTCATTTTGTGTGTCCTTCCTTTGTGCTTTTGCCATAGGCATCCAAGGTTTTTGACTATTCTGGCAGTAGGGCAGAGGTACTACTACTCATAGCCATAGGTGCATTAAAGTTAATCAACTCTTGACACGCCACATTACATTTTTTGTCTTGTTCGCGCGCTCAATGTACTTGCTCGGGAACGCGATAACGACGTTTTATTCCATTCGCGCTGCCGAACACGCCGATTTTGCATTCTCGCAAACAATATGTCCCGAGTTGCATAAAAGTTTCTCGAAAATGTTGCATGTGTTTCTTGTGCACCCAAAAAAACTGAAGTTGTCATTTGGTTGTAGTTTTTAGAGCCTGGAACAATTCCTGTGTCTGTCTTCTGGTTTGTGGGTGGGCTGACCACGTGGGCAGCGGTGCAGCTACTTTGTGAAGCAAAACAAAGCATTGTCCCTTTCCCATAGGCATTTATTGTCTGTCTTCTCTTTTCTCTTTCTTTTCATGTTGCTGGGGTTGTCCAGGCCATGTGGTGGCGGCCATTTTGTAGGTACTTCCTTTGTGCATTTATCATTGGCCTCCCAGCTTTTGGTCTGATCTGACAGTAGGCCAGAGTCCCAGAGGTAGTAGTTAGCGGGGGTGCTGCCTTTATGTAGCTGTTTCCATTCGGTGTATTCAATTAACATCATTAGGGCATGTGTGTATGGCATTGCATTCCAAAATGTGTTGTCTGGTCAGGGGTGTATTAATAAATTTATGCCTTTGTATGTGTTTTTGCGGTGTAGGTTTACAACCTCTTAGCCATGGGGTATTTTTATTCCTTGCATTAACCTGTCATGTGCAGCAGGCATCCTCCTTTTTCTGTCCATATTGGTATATATAGGCCTGCTTGACTTTATTGGTTCTTTCTGGACTTCATGTGGCTTGGAGCTGTGGTGCTGGACTGGTAGTTTTAGTCTTCTGTTTTGTCTTTTATACATTGGCCTGTGTGTCTTTCAATTGTTCATGTTGGCTTACTGCTTCTTTGACTGATGTTGTTCTGCCTTCTTTGCTTGTAGGTGCACAAAAAAAGACTGAGGAGGTGCTGGTTATTTTTTGATCCATCGCCCGTTCTACTGCCAGACGGACGTCCTTCAGTTGTACGCCACGTGTGGTGTGTGACTCATCTGACCAGACATCTCTGCAATTTGTGCTGCTGTGTGCTGACATCAGAAGAAGATGGGCCCTAAGAAAGCTACCAGGTCCTCCACCACCAAGAAAGTTGCTGAGAAGAAGGAACAGAAGAAGGAAGTGTCACTTAAGTCTGGTATGGACCCCAAAACCTTTTTTGGGACCCCAAAAGGTACGCCTGCAGCAGCGGTGTCTGGGGTGCAAGCTGGGACCAGCACACCCGCATTAGTGGGGGCAAGCCACCAACCCAGGGCCAAGCACATGATGAGGGTCGAAGAGGTAGCCAGCCTAATGTTTGCAAGCAGTGATACTGAGCCTGAACTAAACTTATCGCTGTCTCAAAGTAGTACACAATCCACACAAGATGGAAGTGCTCAACAACCACCGCCAGCAGTAGATGTTCAACAACCACAACCACTGCCCGCAATAGGAGTTGTTCACCCACAACCACTTCCCGCAACAGTTGTTGAACAACCACAACCACCGCCCGCAACAGTTGTTGAACAACCACAACCACCGCCCGCAATTGGAGTTGTTCAACAACAACAACCAAATCCCACAATAGTAGTTGTTGAAGAACCACGGCCCGCAATAGTACTTCCTCAAGAACAACAACCACCATCTCCGCACGCAATAGTAGTAGTTGTTCCTCCCGAAGTCGGGGCAGTTCAGGAAGTAGAGCCTCATTCCGAGCAAAAAGAAGAGGAAGCCACTTCTGGAGGTGATCTATTGTCTTTCAATTCACCAAGGGAAAGGAGGGTTAGTGCATCGAGTTCTTCGCCAAGCATCCCTTCCGATGACCTTGATAAGGATTGGCAGCCACAACTATCTGAGCATTCAAAGGAGAGACATCCCAAGACCAGGCTAGGAAAAAGAAAGTTTCCAGCAAGGTTTGAACCTATGGAGGTCGATGTAGGTGAGCAGGATACTGCTGGTGATAAAGACGGGTCTGACACTGTCATCATCACGAGCGTTATTCCTGGTGCAGAGGATGTAGAGACCAACATTTTCACCCTATCCAGAAATGCTGCGATTAGTGATGAGCAGGTAGCACGCATAACTCCTACACACTCAACACCCAAAGTAACACCAGCTCCCATTTTTTCATCAGCGAAGGCCCGGCAGCATCCGACATCCAGCAGAAGCGCCACTCCAACAGAAGGAGGTAGTGGCAGTACTAGGACTGAGCTGTCACATAGGGAAATTCAACAATCCTCCAGTCCATCCGGCATTGGAAGTGGGTCCTCCTCTTCCTATGGCAGGAGACAAAAGTTTACCTCCCCAGTGTGGGATTTCTTTACGGTTCACCCAGTTCAGGAGAACATTGCTGTATGCACCATTTGTCATGTCAATGTTAGTCGTGGTAAGATTGGTACAAACTATGGTACTGGAGGCCAAACGACCCATTTGAAAAAAACACACTTAATCAGGTGGGAGAACCACCTTGCAAGCTTAAAAAAAGTGAGCACTGGTGTTGGTGGGGATACAGTGCTACAAGGTCCACTCATGGTTGACCAGGAGGTAGAAGAAGAGGGAGACGATGACCTTCTATCTGGGAGTGGTACACAAATGAGCCCTGTCGCCAGCACTGGAGTGGTAAAGTCCACATCCTCCGCATCAGCAACTTCTCTGTGGCACCAGAGTCAGCTGGAGACACCAAGGAGTGCAAAGTCTGCGATGCAAGGTGGTCCGTCTAGCATAACTGAAAGAAATACAAAGCAGCGTACCATTACTAGCATGTTTAGGCAGGAGGGAAAGTACGAGCGGAACCACCCAATAGCAGGTAGGTAGTACAAGCTTTATTCGAGAGAACTTCTCATAAAAGCACAACACATAATCAAATACATTACAGATAAAAACAGTTAATTCATACATCAATACATATACATGTTATAAAAAACAGTTGTGCAAGCTCATACAATACTAGACAATAAAAATTACACATAAAAATAAGTCCTAAAACTACTTTAAGAATTACATAGAATTAAGTAAGCCTACCTATCATCCTCCGCCTTATTGCCCAGGCCCACCCCAGATATTTAGCCACTCCAAGGACAATCGACTCTTGAGTGGATGCGCATAGAATTCTCATAGCCACCGCACTATGTCGTGTCCCAAGATTTTTACAAAGTGGAGTTAGCCATACCCTCCTTGGTAACAAATAAGCATCGCAGACAAATAGAAAATGGCCTAAACTTTCTGTAGGAGCTTTACACGCTGGGCAACATGTAGAGATCGAACCCTGCCAACCTGCAGTTAGTTTTTTTAGCGGGAGAGATCCAGACCTTAACTGGAAGACTAACTTCCTGTCCAATGGGGCAGTAATACTGTCCCAATAGTTTTCGAGGATAGGACAGATTTTAACTTCCAAAAAGCGACCAGCCATAGAGTCCAATCTTGTACCACTCCAAAGGCTGCTATCTACCCAGTCCCAGTAATGATACTTGAGGGCTTCTTTACTTGGAAAAACTTCCCCCCCGGGATTGGTCCAGAGGTTAGAAAGGCCCAGTTTAATTAGCATGTCTCGCAAATTCTTTAGCCAGTCGATCTTGTGAAAGTTATCTTCCTTGATTATTGCCAAAAATCCATCTGCATAATGTTTAATCTCTGGAGTTGTCCAGAGACGTCTCCAGTACAGAATGGGGCGCAATCGCGCTCTATCGCTGATTGATCGTCTACCTAGATCAAGGAACAGTGGAATTAGGGGAGTACTCTGGGGGACGCCTGTAATTCCTCTAAGGAATTTGTTCTCTGATGTCTATAGGGGCGCTAACTTTTCCCAGGCCCACAACTCTGCACCATATAGGGCAGCACCTAGGACCTTTGCATCATACACTATGAGGACAGGCTTGATGGGTTTAGTTTTAGATTTTCTGTGTTCCCCCCGCAGTGCCCCCGAGATTTGCTGATGTTTTAAAACTGTTTTGTCCAGGTGGTGTGACCAACCCTGGCCATCTGCTATTAAGACCCCTAAATATGTAAACTCCCTAACCACCTCTAGCTTGGTATTATTCAAGGATACCCTAGCGTGGGCTTTATGGCGCGGGGAAAAAACCATTAACTTCGTCTTGCCCACGTTTACTTCAAGACCGTGCTCTTTACAAAAATCGTCAAATATGTTTAGGGCACGCTGTAAACCCGCAGGAGTCTTAGACATTATTAGGGTGTCATCAGCGAACATCAGGATCGGGACCCTGACGCCCGCTAGCGAAGGAGCATCTACATTGACATCTAGTAACCTCCCCACGATCCCATTAATAAATAGTGAAAAAAGTAGGGGTGCCATTGCACAGCCTTGGCGGACCCCCCTTTCTACCGGGAAATCTGGTGTTGACTCACCGTTCCCACCCCACTGGACTCTGGCAAAATTACATTCATGCAATCGCATGATTAAAGTAAGGAGTTCAGCTGGAATGCCTAGTTTGTGTAAAACCATCCATAGCTTGCACCTTGGGACCAAATCAAAGGCTGCCCGCAAGTCGACAAATGCAACATACAGGCAGCCTTTGCCAAGCAGTACCGTCCTCCACCGCAAAATGGTAAAGCGAAAGACTTGGTCGATTGTGCTGGTGGCCCGCCTAAATCCCGCTTGGTAGGGGGAGAGAGCATTGTTATTATCCACCCAGTCCATAAGCTGATTTACAACCATTTTCCCCACAGCTTTTTGTATAGTAGCAGTCAAGCTTATTGGCCTATAATTGGCCGGGAGAGACCGGTCTCCTTTTTTGTAGATGGGTATAATAACGGCACCTTGCCACAGCTCAGGGACCACCCCTCCCTTGGCAATGGCATTACCCAATAAAAAGACATACCTCGCCCATCTCTTCATGTCTTGTTTAAAGACATCCGAAGGTATCCCATCTAACCCTGGTGCCCTCCCACCTTGGACTGAACAGATTGCTATTTCAACTTCCTTAAGGGAGAACAGGTTGTCAATAGCAAAGACTGGCGATATCACCTCCCCTATCCCGACCTTCTTTACTTCTGCATATTGCGGTCTGAAGTACTCTACCCAGGCTTCTTCAGCTACATTATTATCAGGCCTATCAGGGGTACCACCTCTACCCCACTTTATAATCTTCCAAAAAAGCCTGGAATCCTTACTACTGGATGCCTCCTTCAACTCTACCCAATGCTCTTCGTCCCATTTCCTCTTTGCTTGGGAGGTGCTTATTTTATACAGTTTCCTGGCTGCACTAATTGCAGCCCTATCTCTATCTCTAATAGCACGGCCCAATGCCAATCTTGCTGACCTACAATCACGATTGAACCACCTGGCCACTTTAGTTTTTTTTTTCCTTTGGTGCTTTGTGATTGCATAAAGTGCGGTTTTAGGAGACAGAAAAAGTTGTTATGGATGTCTGTAATATCCCTGGAACCAGGGATTATAGGTTTTGCCACTTCCATAGAAGTAAGAGCCTTATCCACCTCAGCGTTAATAAAGGTCATTGTTTCTTCATTTGCTAGTACCCTTGGCCATTTCAGCCTTCGCATATCGTTGGCCATAACTGGGATTTGGTCATTTCTTGGGAGCATGTTATGGGGCCCAACATTCCACCATTTGTGGGTCACACAAAGGGGATTGTGATCGCTTTCCAATCTACCCTTGATTACCATATCATGAACCCCCCGCCAGAGTGAAAGACTACATATTACATAATCTATTCTACTCCTACTATGACCATTATCAAAAGTACAAGCACCCTCTTTGTCCCCTGCTGTCCTCCCATTTAGGGCTCTTAACCCATGCTCCATACACCTGGCATTTATTAACAGTATGTCCTTTGTCCACCGCTTGACAGGACTTAAACACAAAGATGGTACTCCCCAGAGCATGTCCTCATCATGCCCTAGGGGATCATTTGTACTCTCAAGAGGCTCGAAGGTCCTATTTAAATCCCCGGCGACTACTACTCTGTTGCCTAGTGACTTAGTTTCTAAAAAGACGGACAATGCCTCTAAGATGGAAGAACTCCCTGAATTGGTACCTCTTGCATAGATGTTATACAGATCGATCACATCCCACCTTTCGGAGGACAGTCTTAACATTTGTATGTCACTAAGGCCCAAATCCAACATTTTAATAGATATACCCAGGTCCTGCTTTATCCATACTGTAAGTCCTCCCGTAGGCCGGCCCCTGGCCCCTCTAGATGCAGGAATTGAAAAATTTAAATACCCTTGGAGGAAAACAGGGTCACAGGCCCATGTTTCCTGAAAACAACACACATCAAACCCATTGATAAAATCTAACCAAATTTGTGATTCTAACTTGCTGCCCAGCCCAGCAATATTCCAAGAAAAAAACTTGCCAAAAGTAAACCCATCCCCACGTGCTGTATTTGTGTTAGAGCATGATTGGTGGTCCATTAAGCTTTCATCATTCCCAACCAGTCTCCCAATTTTCCTTGTACTACCCTCATCCATATCATTATCAACATTTACAGTTGGTATGGGTAGCTCCCCCCCTCCATCATTGGCACCTACTTCCCCACAACTTCCCACCATATTCGAGATCTCATTACCAATATTCAAAACATTTAACGTTAAACCAACATTTGGATCAAGTTCAACACAATCCCATTGTTGATTCCTGGTATTTCCTCCCCTGCTAGTATTCGTATGGTCAAAGGTCTGTCAACATCCCCATCTTTGATCTTGCCATCCACCCGGGGGATTATGAGTCGGACCAGTGATATAATTATGGCACTGTAACAGTGGAGCTGGTGTAATAATCCCTGGCCATAGAAGACTAGAGGGGCAGTTTTGCTCATTGAGCAAACTAGTCGAAACACTGGTAGGACGTGGGTAAAAAAAAGTAAGGTCAACAATGCCAATTCCTCCATTATTTGTGCCCCATCCCTGTCTTGTTATCCATTCAGCTACCCTTGGATCTTGGAAGTTGACCACAATACAGTCCCCCCCCAGGCTTTTGGTGGTAGAGCCTATCCAATCTATTCTCCTTACCCCCAGTATTAGTCCATCAACTTCCCCTGGTAGGGGCCGATTCACCCTTAGCCAGTGCATGACCTTGTTTTTGAGCATCTGGAAGGTCTCTCTCTGAACCGTTAAAAGTGGTGGAACATTTATAAGAACTATTACAAAAGGGAAGGAATCTGGGGTAAGGTTCATGGGGGGTTTCTTATGAGGTGGCTTTATCGGGGGTGGTAAGGATGGTCTGGGAACTATAGGAGCAGGGAGAGATATAGGTTTGCTTGCTATAGCCTGGTTACTAATTAGTGGGGCAGATGGTAGGGCAGTGCCCGTCTTAGTACACGCATTACCCCCTGCTCCAATAGTAACCAGCGAGTTTAAGCTAAGCGGCGGCTTTTGCGCCGCAATCTGAGCTTGAATTACAACATTAGGAGAATTTTTAGCGGGTCCCGGTGATACTAGGTCAAGAGGCTTAAGTGGTCTCTTCGCAACCGCGCTACCTGTCTTAGGTGGTAATGGAGAATTAGTTTGTTGCCTTCGTCCCTTGTCTTGTGATACACATTGAGTAGTATTCGGAGACTTACTACTTCCATCCAGCCTTGCCTGGGCTTTAATTAATGCCTTGGTTGAGAAAAAGTTATCTAATGATACCTGCTCAAAGTGGTCTAGCCGGTCAGAAAGCTTGCTAATTCGTTCCTCTAATGGGAGCAGAATTGACCGTAACAACCTTTCTAAGTCAGAAAACAAATTACAGGGGGGTGGCAGTTTATCTGCCATTGCCAAACCAGTGTCTAAAGAATTAGTAGTACTAGGATCTGGGCTGTCTAATAGTACAACCTCCCCCTCATGTATAATTTCCCTACTACGGCTTAATTCCATGACAGCTTTGCTGGGGCAGGTATTTTTATTTACTTTTCTAAATTTGTATGGGGGTTTTGCTGGATTACATTTTCTAGGTACAGTAGTCCTTTTCCTTTTTGATCCAGATTTAGATTGGGCCAAGGAAACCTGAGCACATACATCTACTGCACATGTTGTAGAATCTTTATGGCTCACGCAAGATGAAATCAGGTCAGCTACAGTACCCTGGTTCTCCTCGTTAGTAGTAGCATCTTGACATATTTCAGCTACAACAGGCAAGTTTAGTGATGACAGGGGAGTTACCAGTGCAGGGTAGGTTTGTACAGAGCGCTTATCAATAGGGTTTTTTAAAAGTTCGATAGATAATCTACGCTCAGCACGCCTCTCAGCAAGCGTTATTTCTTTATCAATAACCAGGGCCGGTCGGTTAAAAAATGTATCTATCGGACCAATAACTGTTGGCCCAGCCTCAGCTGATGGAGTCATCGAAACGATACTACTTGTGGATTCAGGCATACCTTGTAGTGACCCACCCTTTTTACACAACTTACTGGTAAGCACTTATCTAACACAGCAATAGACTTGAAAATATAAGTCCGTTAGTGTCAATGTCAGAGGGCAGGCCCAGTCCAGTCTCTACCGGCCTCGGACGGCCACAGATGGTCCCGCCCTTGTCCCGGGCTTCTCCCGGGCACGCTCCCGGGCGCGCTCCCGCGCAGCGGCACGTATAGTTCCTTTTAAGATGAAGGGGAGAGATTATGGGCGGGTGGGTGGGGCCAGCAGGGAGAGCAGCCCAGGTGTTGCAAATAGGGCTCGCAGGGACTCCTGGTAAGTTGAGTCCCTGCTTCCAAGCTCGCAGCCCTGCCGGCAGCTCCACGCGCCCCGAGATATCAGCTCCTCTTCCAGGTAGGCACGGACTTGAAATGCGGCGCTGCGGGACCCGCGTAGCGGGTCCGGCGAGGTCTAACGCACCCTCAAGGGAAATCACAGAGGCAAGAAGTCAGTGTAGAACGGCAACAGGAATGGCCAGCAAAACAACAGGCAAAAGGGTCCCGTGAAGACAAGCTCCTTACCCGCTTTTCACTCCGTGGGCGGGGGGCGGGGCCAGCAGGGAGAGCAGCCCAGGTGTTGCAAATAGGGCTCGCAGGGACTCCTGGTAAGTTGAGTCCCTGCTTCCAAGCTCGCAGCCCTGCCGGCAGCTCCACGCGCCCCGAGATATCAGCTCCTCTCCCAGGTAGGCACGGACTTGAAATGCGGCGCTGCGGGACCCGCGTAGCGGGTCCGGCGAGGTCTCACGCACCCTCAAGGGAAATCACAGAGGCAAGAAGTCAGTGTAGAACGGCAACAGGAATGGCCAGCAAAACAACAGGCAAAAGGGTCCCGTGAAGACAAGCTCCTCACCCGCTTTTCACTCCGTGGGCGGGGGGCGGGGCCAGCAGGGAGAGCAGCCCAGGTGTTGCAAATAGGGCTCGCAGGGACTCCTGGTAAGTTGAGTCCCTGCTTCCAAGCTCGCAGCCCTGCCGGCAGCTCCACGCGCCCCGAGATATCAGCTCCTCTCCCAGGTAGGCACGGACTTGAAATGCGGCGCTGCGGGACCCGCGTAGCGGGTCCGGCGAGGTCTCACGCACCCTCAAGGGAAATCACAGAGGCAAGAAGTCAGTGTAGAACGGCAACAGGAATGGCCAGCAAAACAACAGGCAAAAGGGTCCCGTGAAGACAAGCTCCTCACCCGCTTTTCACTCCGTGGGCGGGGGGCGGGGCCAGCAGGGAGAGCAGCCCAGGTGTTGCAAATAGGGCTCGCAGGGACTCCTGGTAAGTTGAGTCCCTGTTTCCAAGCTCGCAGCCCTGCCGGCAGCTCCACGCGCCCCGAGATATCAGCTCCTCTCCCAGGTAGGCACGGACTTGAAATGCGGCGCTGCGGGACCCGCGTAGCGGGTCCGGCGAGGTCTCACGCACCCTCAAGGGAAATCACAGAGGCAAGAAGTCAGTGTAGAACGGCAACAGGAATGGCCAGCAAAACAACAGGCAAAAGGGTCCCGTGAAGACAAGCTCCTCACCAGCTTTTCACTCCGTGGGCGGGGGGCGGGGCCAGCAGAGAGAGCAGCCCAGGTGTTGCAAATAGGGCTCGCAGGGACTCCTGGTAAGTTGAGTCCCTGCTTCCAAGCTCGCAGCCCTGCCGGCAGCTCCACGCGCGCCGAGATATCAGCTCCTCTCCCAGGTAGGCACGGACTTGAAATGCGGCGCTGCGGGACCCGCGTAGCGGGTCCGGCGAGGTCTCACGCACCCTCAAGGGAAATCACAGAGGCAAGAAGTCAGTGTAGAAAGGCAACAGGAATGGCCAGCAAAACAACAGGCAAAAGGGTTTGTACAATGCGAAAATGTTGGCACTGGACCTTCTCCCATTTTCATTTGTTGAGGCTGTGGGATTTCGGGAATTAGTGGCAACCCTCTGTCCAAAATGGAACGTTCCCAGTCGCTACTATTTTCCCCGAGTTGCTGTTCCAGCACTACACCACGACGTGCTGGAATTGATTGGGAAAGCCTTACAACAGAGTGTTGTCCATTGTATCCACCTGACAACAGACATGTGGAGCAGTTGCGATGCTACAGATTTCATGTGCATCACCGCACACTGGATCTCTTTTGTAGGTGTTAAAGACAAGTTAACTTCAGGCCTCCTTGACGTTGCTGGGATTTTTAATGATACGCGCAGACATGCAACTGTAGCCATGTTTGCTATGGAGAAAAGTCATACTGCTGAAAACATTTTGTCTGAGTTTAACACCAAGGTCTTTGAATGGCTGAAACCAAGAGGCCTTTAGATTGGTTTTGTTGCCACCGACAATGGCAGTAATGTAGTGAAGGCAATGAGAGAAGGACATTATTTCAGGGTACCCTGTTTGGCACAATGCATTAACTTAGTCGTGCAAGACTTTCTGAAAACTGAAGCCAAAGTCAGCAACATACTGACCATCTGCAGAAGAATATGCACCCACTTTAACCATTCTTTTAAAGGAAGGAAGCTGCTACGGGTCATTCAGCGTGAGCATAAATTGCCAGTCAAAGCACTGATCCAGGAGGTCCCAACACGTTGGAACTCTACTTATTTCATGCTTGAGCGTCTCTTTGAGCAGTACATACCACTGAATGCTTATGTCATGTCAAGAAGATTAGGGGATCCTACTGTTAATCTTAAAGCCCTGACCATTGAGATGTGGCAGTGGGACCTCATTAAATGCATCACAGAGATGCTACTACCCTTTGAGGTCTTCACACGTGCAGTTAGCAGGGAGGACTGTACTATGGGCCAAGCCATCCCATTGTTGTACATGCTTGAGCAACAGTTGAAGGAGGTCTGTGAAACATACGAAGGTGACGAACAGAAAGTTGATGCATATACCTTGGCCAAGGCCTTAGCCAACCGCTTATCTGTAAACGCAAGGCTTCAAATGATTGTGTCAGGTGAACATTACATAACTGCAACAATGTTGGATCCACGGTACAAAATATTTGTCAGCAGTAGCGCAGTAATTCCTTTTTCAGATGAGGATGTTGCCAAGTACAAAACTTCCATAGCTGCGGAAGCTAATGATTTAGAAACTGAACGGCTGTTACTTAAGGGCCTGCCAGTGCCAGCCCAACCTACATTGGCACGCATGTTGTGGGGGGGCCGCCGATGATGTAAAAATTCGGCGGCGGGCGGCTGCCTGACCACGGCGACGTACTCCTGCAGGCTTGGGGGCCGGGGCATTGGAAGAGGCAGCAGCTGCTGCCGCCGCCTCCTCCTCCTCCTCCTCGGCCTGAGCCACTAGCCGGCGGTAGACCTCAACGATGGCCTGCAGTTTCCGCTGCCGGGCCCGGACTGCCAACTCCTTCCTTGTTTGTTTTGAAGGAGTAACTATAAAGAAAGAAACAGAATTGTTGTAATCCAAAATCCCAGCAAATCAAGAACACAAAATTGATTCAACACATAGTGGCACAGTAGCACTAGGAAGCAAGCTGAGTACAAAAAATTGTGTTGCATCTATCTTGAACATTCTACGGCCTATATAATTAATTTGTTGGACTTTTTGGCACGGCATTATGCCTGCCCTAGTAGCATGGGTGTACTTCAACGGTCACACACATACGAACGAACACCTGTCTTTTTGATATCTCGTTTTATATTATATACTCTGCTTCCGGGAAGGCGGGAACAGTCTCAAACTAACATTAATTAACAGGGGGCAGCTAGTAGTAAATGTCTAGTAGAGACTATCATTCTTTATATCGCGCAACAAACCTTATTTGGTTTGTGTTTCACCAGCAACGACCCATGCATCCAGTCGTCCCCTCCTTCCCTTGCCTTTGGGTTTGACCAAAACACCGCTGCTGCTGAGACTATCCACTAACCACCGATATTGGGTGTGTCTCCCAACCACGCAGGCAGCTGTGTTTTCCCCTTTCCATGCTTCAACAACAACCCATGCATCCGACTGCTATCAGCCACCTGCATTACTGTAGTGGTAATGCTAAGCATGGTAATGATAAGTAAAGGTGGCGTCATATATTGTCCAGTAGAACTTCAAGTTCTTAATTCTCAGAGTACAGTGAGGAAGTTTTCCCCTCCCACCAAGTAATGCGGATCACTATTGAATGTAACTTACCATCGCCCACCGCTGTTGGCTCCTCCCCCACTGCTGCTGGTGCTGGTGTAGGTGCCTCTGATCCCCCTGTCCCCTCCGGGATCGCTGACGCTGCGCCGCTGTCCCCGTCGGCACTGGTGGATGGTACGGGTTCTGCACCTATAAAAATAAGTACACCTTTTTAGATGGATGCACAGCCCCCATTGTACTTGTTCACCAAGAATGGAGTTCTGCAAAACAGTTAAGTACAACGTACGTAATCAGTAGTAGTCCACATTGCATAGTACAGCAGAGTCACTACACATATTAGCATTCATTTGTTATGGTATGGTACCCAAGCTCATCTCATCTGTACTGCTACTCTAGTCCTTGGAAATTTGAAGTGAACTATGTAACCTTTGTACATCAATGTATCCAATTTTGCGCATGCTACCTCACAGCTTGTTGCGCAGTAGAAGACGCCTTTGAGGCAACATGATTGTTCAATGCATACACCTGAAGAGGTTGGAAAATAAAAGGGCCCGTATTTACGTTTTGTATGTGGATTGTGGAATCGAGTTTGCTTACAGGTTACAACTTTTTTTTAGCATGGCTGCATAAAACTTGCCTAAATGTATTTCATACTGTCAAACGTGCACCACTTTTGTCATTAATTTTCGGCAGATGAGAAGATTTCCTTCTACGAAGCTGACATTTCCAGAGCTTACCAAAAAGAGGCATATGTAACCAGTATACGTTCAATGGTGAGGGGTCTCCGACATTTCCCACATTTCCCTATCGTGCACTAGTAGCTGTACAAATGTTGATTACTTTATTCAGCCTTTTTTAACTCTGGATTTTTCTGGTGGGCCCCTCGACGTATTTCACGGAACAACTTAAAAACATTGATGTTACTTACTTACTTCTAACAAAATAAAGCTTTTGAAGTACCACTTTGACTCTGAAGTTTATTTTCAGTGTCTGTTGTCTTGTAGACTTACACGAGTGAGTGAGCAAAAGGGGGTTACTTAGGTTATGGATTGTGTAATAAAAGCATTGGGCATCTTGGTATTGGGGTTCAGGAGTGTGATAATTGAATAATTGACCAATGACTGAGCCCATATAGGTTGTCGTTCAGGGAATTGTGGGTTCCTCAGAGTTCTGTGACTGAGGTGTAAGTAAGGTCCAACCTGCCTATCAGCACCAACATCCAATTTTCTGGTGCATACATAGTTATGTAATATGTATATGACTCCATAGAAGATAGAATACCCACAAGACTACTAGTGGTATACTAACGTTTATAAAATACTAGACCAACATCTGGATGCATACTTGGTTGGTGTCAATTGCCAAAGCAGAGACATTACAGAGGAAAAAGCATAAGACAGGAGTGGACCCTGTGCCTACAGCTATTCTAATTTTTATCACATATTTATGGAAAAGATTAATACCTTAACTAAAGAGTCAACATTTCTTTAGGAAGTAAATGTAATTAATCGGTTGAAAAAAAAAGCTCCGTTACAAAGTTAGGGAAATATCACTGTTCCAAAAGAAAGCACTGTTGGACTTACTGGGAACAGCAGCAGGATCCTCAGTAGAGGAGCTCTGTGCCTGTGGTGGTTCACCCGCCGACTCGGTCCCAGCCTTCTGCTTGCCCCTGGGATCTGTGGTTCATGTAAGAAATAATAAACAAAGAGAAAAACATTGAGTGCTGTGAAACATAGACATCATTTCAAATAAAAAACCACTGCTAGAACATTAAAAGAAACAAACATTGATCTACCAAATGACTACTGCCTTGCAGGATTCACTGACTGTATACTTGGAGAAAACAAATCAAATGTTCCATAAACATTCTGATTGCAGATTACTAAGTAACACAGAGGCAGTAACACCTGAACAACACCACCGATTCAAGATTCAAGAATGGGGTAATCAATTATCTGTGAGTAGTCATTTCTTTTTCATTTGTGCCAGCAAAATGCATAGATCACAAGGAGGAGACATGCAGAAACTTTGTGCATACACGAAATTGTACGTTCGTTGCATCATATTTTGTTCTGCTACTGACTGAATGCTACTGCTGCCAAGCTTACCCACTCATTAAACAAACTACATCAGTTCTATGGAGGGCTGAGGCAGGGGTGGCTCTAGGCTCATGGTGGTCCTGGGCAGGGAGCGTAGGTAGGGGGCCCCGGAAGAGGAGGTCGGGGCGGAGGACGGATGCCAGTGAAGAGGGGGAGTCAGGGTGTTTGGAAGTGGAACAGAGCCGGAGGCACCAAATCCCTGCCAGGGGCCGCCACGCAAATATGTATCCATCCTCAGAGGATTATTAAATTGAGGATATATATTGGTGTGGTGGCCCCTGAAGTTTGGTGGCCCTGTGCAGTTGCACAGCTTGCACATGCCTAAAGCCGGCCCTGGCTGAGGTAAGAAGAACAAAGTAACTTTAGCATTCATTGCCAGAGGAGGATTCATGCAGAAGAGAAGCCCGTGAAAAAAATGCTACAATATGCAAACTACGTACAATTATCCATCCACCGCTATTTCACTGACGGACAAAGGAAGGACAAGACTCTATTAATAGCATTAACTAACTTCAGTTCTCTACAATAAAGAAAATGTCACATCAATAAACAGCAACAGCTAGTGCCAAGTTGAAACAACACGCAAGAGTCAGTGAAGAAGAACAGTGTCATACAATTACAGTA
This sequence comes from Lissotriton helveticus, assembly GCF_964261635.1. Lineage (NCBI taxonomy): Eukaryota > Metazoa > Chordata > Amphibia > Caudata > Salamandridae > Lissotriton > Lissotriton helveticus. Next base: position 865,015,722 of record NC_136061.1, read on the forward strand.
GATATAACGGAATACATCGGAAATGTAACTAGGAGCAACAGTCATCACGTTACTTATTCAGCCAAGATTTAGAAAGATACAATAACAATATTTATACTACTATATATATATATATATATATAAATATATATATATATATATACACACACACTTTTTTTTGGGGTAGCCACTCACCAAGACCCACAACCTCGACACCAAGCAAGTCCAACAGGTCCTGCTCCCGGTCCAAAATGTCGGCCCAGCGGTGGGACAGCTGATGGTGGGTACGCCGGATACCGGAGCAGCGGAAGACTGCCCGGCGCACCTTCGCCCACCGCCGGAGACGCTCTTCAATACGGTAGCCGGAGCCGGGCCTGCCGCCTGCTGCCAAGGTCAAGGGGAGGTGGCGCTGGATAAAAAAGACCAGGGCAGCCACCTCCTCCTCCCCAAAAAGTTGGCGGGCCGTCACTCCTGCGGGGCGCATTCTGCCGCAAGGCAGCCGGGTTTTTTTGGGCACAGCCGCCTTGCCCTTTGAGCCGCCGATGCTGCTGGCACCCTTCACCATGGTTCTGGGTGGAGGGGAGAAGAAAAGTTCAAGACAAAAAGGTAGGGGAAAGAAGAAGCAAGGTAAAAGAAGGAAGTAATATAAAACAAGAGAAAAGTTGAAAAAAAGTTGTAAAAGTAGAAATAAAATGAAAAATATAAACCTAGGCACAGAGAGAGATAGGTAATAACTAAAGAAAGTTTGAAAAAGTGGGTGAAAAGACCAGGATTGAAGAGATAGGAGCTAGATGCTAAAGTAGGCCCAAAAATTAAAATTAGCTGCTCACCGGTCATGACCTTACCGCATGTCCCCACACCTAATAAATACGACGACCTATGGGAAAAAGATCTAATGAACAACTACTCAAAAGGGCCTAGACACAATTGGAGCCACAAAACATACTTCAACACATATCCCTAAAAAAGGGGGAAAATTTCCTAAAGAAGCATCATCAGCAAAATATACATAGCCATAACCTACAAATTTACACCTAAACCCAACTAGTACAGCATTGATCATTTTGTTCCAGGGATGGTGGGCGGGAAAATAAGAAGCCCCCGAGCGCGGGGCACGACAGGCTATGAGGGAGCGTCCGGGGAACAAGAGGGTCTCCCGGGCGCTCCCTGCCTCTTTATTCATGAGGGGTCCGAGGAGGTGGCGGCTACGCCCCCCACCCGGCCCCTCCTGCGGCCCGCCCCCCTGACCCAGAAGTCGTAAGGTGACATCCGGGTCAGGGAGGGCGCCACCCAATCAATGGTGAGGCGCGCCCAGGAGGGCACGCCCCACCACCGAGAGGCCCGGAGAGGGAGGCGGTCGCCGCGCCGCCATGCGGGCGGGGGGGCCAAGAGCCCCCCCCTTTTCACATGGTCGGCGACTGGCTGCCGCCCCCCTCTCCCAACTCACCACACCACACCCGGATACAGGCACATGAAACATGGTTAACTTTTGGAAGGCAGGGGGGGTCGCGAAACCCCCCCCCGGCCGTATTTATTAAGATATAAGATCATAAAAATTTTAATTGCATGATAAACGTTTTATACAAAAATCATCAAGACATTAGATACAATGTTGTCAACAAATGTGAGAGCCTAACCTTAACAGAGACTCTAATACAGCTTGTTCCTAACCGAATCTAACATCCTCATCTAGATTTTTGTATATTACATTTCTGGCCATTTGGCAAGGTCGCTAACCGGTGTCAGGTCCTACTAGCTGCGCCTTACCTAGAGATGTGCGCATGCGCAGCCGGGCCCGTTAATTACCTCGGTCCACGCCGTGAACTCCATTTACCCACTAAAGGAGGGCCCTTACTCTGCGCCATCAGGTGACATCATAAGTATGCGCGCGCGGGGTGGCTACCAGCCTAAGGAAAGCGTGACTACTCCAACCCGCGGCCCTTTGAAGCACCAGTTACCTTGCCCCTGAAGTTCCAGGAGGGGCCAATGGCCCCTCCCCTGGGCGGGAACCTCCATGGGATGATGCCCGCCCCCTCAGACCTTAAAATTAGCTGCTCACCGGTCATGACCTTACCGCCACAGGCCAGCATTATTAACCGACGATCTGGCCTCCCCCTGACCTGACCCACTCTAGAAAGTGCTCACCTAGCAAAACCCTCCAACCAGGCCCAGACATTATTCGACCACAAGACGTTCCCTGCTTCAGTCAAGTGCACCCCATCACCCAGGTAGAATTGTGCGCCCCAGATACACCCATGTGGAATCGTCTGCAACCGGGGGGTTTGGAATAGTTTGTCCAACTGTGTGTTGATCCTCTTTACCGAGTGATTCAACGCCCTGACCTAATCCCCCCCTCGCCACTGCCACCGAGGTATAAGTTGAGACCATACTACTGTGCAACCCGGGCAAGTCCTGGACACCAACCCCGCAGTGGAGATGATCTCGTCAATGAGGATGCGCCTCCCCAGTTTGGCCAGGTCATTCTCCCCTTGGTGAATTATCACCGCTGATGGGGAGTCGGGCTGCTGAGCTAAGATTCCCTGAAAGAAGTTCCTAAACTGACCAAGGCACAGACTCCCTCTCCCGAAGAATGAGATGTCTAACCCCTTCAGTGCCGCCCTTCTCCTACGGTCTCCTGAAAGAAAAACATGTTGCACCCGCCTTACATAAGAATGGCCCACAATCCAAATCTTCATTTTTTCGCGTCCAGCATGCTGCCTGTGCTGCGATGGTGTAGCTTCTTCATTCCCGGCGGTGAGTTCCTCACCTGCGTCACAGGTTTGAGAAACTGCAAGAACCAGAAAACATACCCAGCGTGAGAATCATCCTGTCATAACATGTCAATCCGTACATATCGTTTATAACAATCAGATGACCATCTCCCAATTTTCTTCACACTGTCAGCCGAGAGACCCCCTAGCGCAGCTTCAGTTGCCGCCCCTATCCTGAAGGAGTGCGTGCCAAATTCCTTGGGATCCAACCCTGCCTGTCTAACGGTCAGTTCCAGGACCCGCCTAAACTGGTATCTAGTCAATGGTGTCCCATCGGCATGACACAACAGTGCCCCCCCGCCGTGCCCTCCCGTTGCCTGTGGAAAACCTCCACATGAGAAACCGGGCAACAGGGGTTGGTCCCGGCCCGGTGGAGCACTATGGTGTGACCCCGCGATTCCTGATCAGTTTTTGACCTCTGAATTGTCACCCACATGGTATCTTCCTTAATCCTAACACTAGTCATTTGTAGGCCGCCCAACTTATCCCCTTTCGACCCTGCCACCAGTTCGCCAATTCTTAGCGCCCCATAAAAAGCCAGGGAAAAAGCGGCTTTGAACAGATGTATCTCCCATTCTGAACTACACACCTCGTGCAATGCCAGTAATAAGGCTGTCAGCCGCGCCAATTCTATGGGCTTTCTTGTATCCGCAGAGTGGCCCTGCAACCGGCGCCATCCCCTCATGGCCTTGCGCACCATAAAATTATTGGTGGGATCTCGCATGCCCTTAGCCTGCGCAAAGAAGGAGACCGCCGCCCTATGTCTGCTTGCGGCTGCCACTGATCTCCCTTCCCTGTGCATCCATTCCAAATAGTCCGCAAAGCTGTCCTCCTGCGCCCACCTGACCTCCCAATCCTGCCCTAAGAAAGCGCGGTAAGGCAAAAACGCCCCTTCATAAGCTGTCTTGGTCCTGAGGGCTAGGCTAGCAACCACGAGGTCCTGTAATCTGGGGCACCAATTTGCCAGAGTACTGCCGGGAATTGTGCTGGCGAGGGGTCTGCTGCAGGAAGATGTTCCCTGAAAACCTGCATTTTAAAGCGAGAAAGGGAGTCAGCTGCATTGTTGAGGACGCCTGGGACATGTTTGGCCCTGAAGAGTACATTCCATTTTAAGCACTGAAGCACAATTTCTTTAATTAAGCGCAAGATGAACGGACAGCGTGCCCCCTGCTGGTTTATGCATTCAACCACTGTCATGTTATCCGACCAGAACACCACTGATTGGTTACATAGATGTTCTGGCCAGACCTTCAATGCAACCCATACTGGAAAGAGTTCCAGGAAGCCAATGTTGGCGGTCAAGCCCCATCTTTTCCATTCCTCTGGCCACCGTTGGGCTACCCACTTGGTCCCTAGAATGGCGCCAAAGCCCACACTACCAGCAGCGTCTGTCCATAAACCCAATTCTGCTGATGTAGCGGGAGGACCTGACCACTCTACCCTGCCATTAAAGTCCTCCAGAAATGCCATCCATATAAGCATGTCCTGGCGAACCTCAGCTGACAGCCTAGTGCGGTGGTGTTTCTCCCGTAGTCCTTTCATAGCCTGGGCAATAGAGCGTGAGAATGGGCGTGCCATTGGGATGACCCGCAGTGCAAAATTCAGTTGCCCCACCACTTCCTGCAGCTGCTGCAGGGTAACCTTGACTTTGCATAGGCATTGACGCAGAGCTGCCCTGAACTTAGACACTTTGTCCTTGGGCAACCTGAAGCACCCCTGTACTGAATCAATTTCAATGCCCAGGAATTCCAAGCAAGTAGCCGGGCCAACCGTCTTCCCGGGCGCCAGCGGAACCCCAAAAGCCCGCATGAGCACGCAAAATTCCTGCAATGCCCAAGCACACTCCTGAGAGTCTGCCGCGCCTAGGAACAGTAAGGTCTCCCATCCAGGTCCTGCCCTGGTCGACCCTGCTTCGCTTCCTCCGTGTAAATATTTTTAACAAAATTCACCCCGTTTGGCTCTGTGAGGTTATGGTGGGCGCGCACAAACAAAGAGTTAATTTAAGCACTTTCAACAGTAACACGCGCTGTACCCGCACGAACAAAGGGGCCAATACACGGAAGCAAATGCCTGCAACCAGCGTGTGAGGCACTCCCAACCGACACGGTGAAATAACCCTCCCGCTCTGACCCCCGGTGGCGGGAAACGCTTACTGTGCGCTCCCAAACCGATCGGCTGACGCACAGTCACTCGCCGTGGAGCCCGACCCGAAAAATACCTCAATTTCGGCTCTCTCCAACCCGCGACCGCCGTGAAAGACCTCTGACCGGCTCTCCCGCAGCTCCGCACTCCGGCGCCACAAAACTCCTCCGGTGACGTGCGCAGCTTCTGCTGTTCTTTCAGCCAATTCTTTCAGCCTGGAAGACAAAAACGATAAAAATAAGAAGACCCCGAGCGCGGGGCACGACAGGCTATGAGGGAGCGTCCGGGGAACAAGAGGGTCTGCCGGGCGCTCCCTGCCTCTTTATTCATGAGGGGTCCGAGGAGGTGGCGGCTACGCCCCCCACCCGGCCCCTCCTGCGGCCCGCCCCCCTGACCCGGAAGTCATAAGGTGACATCCGGGTCAGGGAGGGCGCCACCCAATCAATGGTGAGGCGTGCCCAGGAGGGCACGCCCCACCACCGAGAGGCCCGGAGAGGGAGGCGGTCGCCGCGCCGCCATGCGGGCAGGGGGGCCAAGAGCCCCCCCTTTTCATTTGGTGACTAAGGGTGCATCTTGGCTCATGGCAGCCCGCACCTCCGTGGACTACACAGCGTCTGAATTCCACACTACCCTCTCTTACCAGCCAGGAGCCTGTCTCAGTTGCTGTAGTTTCGTGTCTACCCTCTCTCCCAAAAGTAAAGATAGATCTAGGGCACAGGCACACAGTGGCACATTAGATGAAAGTCTGAGTTGGTACATGGTAGGATTGGCCCCTTTACCCCTCTGGGCCCTGTTCCCACTGCACAGGCCGCTCCACTAATATCTACGCTTCTGCTACACAACACATGCAGCAGAGAACAGTTTTCCTTCCACATTACTAGCATTGGAGGTGTGTTAACAGGGCAGTATGCTGCAATTTTAAGAGGTCTAGTGGTAGTCAGTTAATATTGTGAAATATAGGAATTTCAATTTCATTTCTTTCACCGTCCGGTCAGGATCCAGGAGGAGAGAGGGCCAGTCTTCCAATGAGTAGTCTTTACACAGGTGTGTTCGGCAGAGAAGTCGGAAGGCAGTCATTGTCGTATTGGAGAACAATTCTGTGATCAGGGCACCGGAAATCTCTGACACAACATTCTCCCAAAGGCGTCACTTACAGAAGTCCAACGTGATTAGTCACGTTTCAAGATAGCTATGTGGGGCCAGGGTATTGTCTCAGGCAGTGAGGGAGCTGGCAGTCCTGCCTGCAGCAGTTGTGTCGTCCGAATATTATTCGTAGGTCATGGAGTGTTTTGATTGCACCGTATAAATGATCCGATGAGTTTTCATCCGGGTCCGCTCAGAGCAAGTCGTGGACTTTCCTCCTAAATGTATACCTGCATTTTGTCATACTGGCACTAAACTATGCAGCAGTTGGTGTGCCATCAGGAGTCGATTTATCAGTTTCCATGCTGTAAACAAGGGTCCAAGTATCCTCTCAACCCAAATATACGAATGTATGTCAGTCGATCTGGGTCAGCATTGGGTCTTTCACCAGCAATGGAAGCATCTCCAATACATGATTGTATCTGGGCGCTATCACCTGCATTACCATCTTTACCCTGCCATACACCAATAAGTTAAGGTGAGTCCAGGGTGCAAAATCGATTTTGGTCTTAGAAATAAGTGAGGTCCGATTATTTCCACCGTCCATTTGAGACCTCTATTAATAAAAATAGCCACGCATTTTATACCACCGGGTACCAATTAGATGGGACGGTTACCTAAGCGGGCACTAGAGTTAGCCCGGGACATGGGTAGTGCTTCACATTTCCTCCAGTTGATCTTTTATCTGGGGTATACTGAGTAGGAATGGATTACATATTTAATGTCAGTTGAGGGCGATTACGGAATGGACAAGGTTAAAAGGCTGTCATCAACATAAAGAAAGGCTTTGGTTAATCGTGGAATAGTTTGTATCCCATGGACATCACTGGAGTGGCGTGTCACCACTGATAGATGTACTTGAGCAACAAGGAACATCACTGGCAAAAATGGGCATCCCTAATGGGTACAACATACTCTTTGATTTGTCCTGGTGGAGAATCATTTGCAATTAATGGCCGCTGGCGAGGCATTGTATGGCCAACAGTCTCTGGACATGAAATCATATCCACGGCCAGAGATTACAAGAGTCCTGAAGAGATATCTCCACACTACTCAACCAAATGCTTTATCAGCCTCTACTGAGATAGCCAGAGATTCTGATGGGGACAAGTATAGTCCCCGACTCGACGTGTGCCAAGGGTTTTTGGAGATGTCTGAACGAAAAACTTAGCATAAAGCTTCCCTGCGAGGCCTGCATTAACAATGGTATAACCTTGCCGAGCCTAGTCGGTAAGACTTTCGCTAAAACCTTCACATCTGTATTGATCAGGGGGTTGGAGATGTTCAAGGGAGCCTTAGAGGATGAGGGATATGGTGACATTATTGAAAATAGGGTGCAAGGTGCCAATCTTTCCCGCCTCTTTGAACACCTTGTTTAACAGAGGCATCAGGTTTGGTTACCTGTATTATAAAATTTAGTAGGGACGCCATCTTCCCCAGGGAACGTACAATTTCAAAGGGTGGAGATGGCTTCAGTGATTTCCTTGTTCATAATCTCTCTGTCAAGCAGGGCTCCAGCCTCAGGGGACAAGGTGGGAAGGCACAGAGGAAGGTCTCTTCCAAATGCCGGGTTTCAGAATTTACAGGCTGTACAGAACCTGATGGAAAGGAGAAATATTTTGCACAGCAAACGTCTAGTATATAGGTTGGTAATTCCCTCTGGTGCAATTGCATCAAGAACAACCTCTCATCTTTCTCCCTGTGTTGATAATGCCATTGATGTACCTTCTCTAAAGCCTTACAAGCATTATCTGTAAAAAAAAAAAACGTTCAGGGACCATTTGGTAGATTCTAGGTGACACTGCAAGGAAGATATGGGATACATCTTTTATTGCAGCATCAGGTCTCTAACCCATACCTTGAATTTCATTTGCTCAACGTTGGGGTTTCAATTGGCCAGCGCAGAGTCTATCATCAGGAGTCCTCTTCACATGGCTTTGCCAGATACTTACACAGTCTGTGCAGAACAGTGGGAGCCTCAGTTTTCCATCATGTTTGCTTCTATATATGAGTGTAGGGATGTCTTATTTCATGGCCCCTATAAGCCGTAGCCCTCATTCACCACTGAACAGGGGCTGGGTTTATTTGATCTAATTACAGGGCTAGTTGGACCAGTGTAGAGCATCTGTATCCCCCTCCAAAAAGTAATCGTGAGAGACATCAGGTAAGTGTGAGCCTCGCATCAAGCAATAGGCAACATGGGAAGTGGTCCCATTTGGGAAAGATAGAAACATTCCCTATAAGGAAGAAGAGGTAGTCAGACATCGAGGGCTTTTCCTCACCAATAGTCCCCCTACATTCAAAGCTGCAGTACCACAGTTCGATTTTGTCAGAATGCAGTTTGTGAAGAATGTAAATGGCTCATTAGCTTCTGTGGTCATGTGAGGAAGCATAGGGTCCTTCAACCAGGCAGCAGCTGTAAAAGGGTACAGGGGCTCTCCTTCATATTGTTCAGTGCCACCGGAAGAGGACTCTTCTCTCATTCATTAAAAGGCTGATTGAAGAAGCAGATGTAAGAGAATGTCTTAGGTTCAATGATCAGTATCTTTCGTGTTTTGAGGGAAGTCTCCAGGACCTACAGCATTGTGTGAAGCTGTAAACAGAGCATTTTTCTCCTGCTCCTAGAACTTGTGCTTTCATTTTGTGAGTTCTTCGGGGTACCTAGATCTTAGGGTCTGGATTTTGACAAGTGCATTTTCAGCCATACATGTATGTTCACATAGACTTTGAGTGTGCAAATGAGGGGATCTTAATGACAAGTGATGTCTGTGTGTAGATCTGAGACAGCAGCAAGAATATACAAGCTTTCCTGGAGGCCTTTTATATGGAAATATTTGAAGGGCAAAAGGAACGGTTTAACTAACTTCAGCGAACCTTTTTGGGAATGCCTGATGTTTAGGATGTCGAAGGGTATATTGGCACAGTAAGTTCAGTTAAGAAATGGGTAGCGCTGGGTGCTTTTGAGGGTCAAAATTAAAGAGCGAATGAGGTTCAGAATTTGCTTTTAATTTGTGATTTATAGTCTGAGGTTGATACTGTGCAGCACAGTGAACAGTGCCTCTTTTTTGGGCTTGGTTATAGCATTTTGAGAAATTGGGTTATTGGTTAAGAGGGGGTGAAACCCTTCTCAAGCAGCAACCACATTCCTTGACAGGGTGAGCCACAAAAAGTCACTACATTCACCTATTTGTAACCCTCTGATAGATTGCCACAAAAACATTCAGGCCAAACTTAGAGGCAAGCTATGTTGTACTATGTTATGTAGATTTGTATAGCACAATAACCTGTGAGGGTATTAAGGAACTTAATCAGGTGTGTAGTTGTATGATCCTTGTGGTATTATTCGAAGGACAAGGTCTTCTGATTTTTGAGGTACTCAGGAAGTGAGGAGGGGACTCTGATGTGTTGAGGGAGGCCATCCCATGTTTTGGGTGCCTGGTGCGAGAATGAGCAATGTCCTGCTTAGCTTTGAAGGATGCTGGGTGTGTGCAAGAGAGAATGAGGCAGAGCATAGGTCTCTGACTGGTTAGTGAAAGTGTATGTGGTTGTTCAGGTATGCTATTCCTGTGTTGTGTAGGACTTTGTATGTGTGGGTGATAAGTTTGAATTGGCTGTGCTTTTGAATGGCAAGCTAGTGGAGCTTCTTGAGGTGAGGTGTGATGTGGGTGCAGCTTGGCAGTTCACATAAAACTCTTGCAGCAGCATTCTGGATGACCTGGAACCTGTTTAAGGGTTGTTTGGAAATTCCAGCATAATGTGTATTGCCGTAATCCAGCTTGCTAGTGATGGCTGCTTGTGTGATGGTCCATTTAGTGATCTGCGGCAGCCGCTAGGAGATCTTTTACAGTATGCATAAGATGTAGAAGCATGAGGTGCTCACTGCATTGACTTGTACCGCCATGTTGAGCTTGTCATCTAGGATGATCCCCAGATTTCTTGTGTGGTTGGTCAGTGTTAGCGTTGGCCCTCATTCCGACGGCCACCAGATGGAGCCCCATGGGGAGATATTTTTCTGAAAATCAGTATTTCTACCTTGTTGGAGTTGGGTTTCAGGCCATTTGTTCACATTCAGTCTGCTCCCTCGGTCATGCAGTTGGTAAAGTTGTTTCTGGTAGCGGTTGCCTTGTCCGTCAGGGAGAGGATGCATTGTATGCCGTCAGTGTAAGAGATAATGGTGATGCCTTGGGAACAGATGATGGTGGCAAGTGGTGTCATGTAGATGTTGAAGAGGGGACGATCCCTGTGGGACTCCACAGATCAGTTTCTTAACCCCTGATGTGAAAGCAGTAATGACTCTTTTGGGTTCCTCCCTTGAGGAAAGTGCAGATCCAGTTGAGCGCAACTCCTGGATGCCGATCTTGTGGAGGCTTCTGATGAGGGTCAAAAGCCGTGGAGAGGTCAAGCAGCATGAGTGGTGCTGTTTTTTCTTGGTCTAGGATATCATCGGTGGCCATGATGAGTGGTGTTTCATTGCTATGGTTCTTTCTGAATCCTTTTTGCGTGTTGTCTATCAGGTGGTGAAGCTCGAGGTGGGTAGTGAGTTGCTTGTTGATGGCCTTCTAAATCACTTTGGCTGGGTAGGGGAGCAGGAAGATGGGCCAGCAATTGCTCAGTTGGCTCATGTCAGCTGATGACTTCTTGAAGAGGGTGTTGACTTCTGCAAGTTTCCAGTCATCTGGTAATGTGGTGGTCTAATGGAGCTGCTGATGATGTGGGTCAGGGTGGTGCTGATTGGAGATGTTCCCAGGTTGTATATGTGGTGGGGGCATTGATCCGTTGGGTCCCCTGAGTGTATGGTCCACAAGATTGACACTGTGTCATCTCTGGTGAGAGTGGTCCTATCAGTAAGGTGGTCTTCTTGGTTGGTGGTGGGTAATCTGGCAATGAATTTGATAGGGTCAGGTTTGAGTTGGAAGTTGTGGTTGATGTTTGTGATTTTATTGTTGAAAAAGTTAGATAGTTTGTGACAGAGTTGTTGGGAGGAGGTGATGTTGACGGTGAGTCCTTGACACTTGAGAAGATCTCGTTGCAGCTGTTGGAGCTTCCTTCAACGTGATGGGCTAGTGCTCCTTTCTTGGTGTCTTTAAGTTGCTGGTGGTAGTGTCTGAGTGCAGCCTTGTAGGTGGTTCTGTAGATGGTTTTGTGGATGGCTCTCCATTTTCTTTCTGTCTATTTAATATGTTGTTTGGTGTCTCACAGGTCCTCAGTGTACCGGCTGGTCTGCTTGTTGGATCTGTTTTATTTGTTGGGTTGGGCGACCACCCACTATGAAAAATCTCACTAGGAGGAGGTCTGGTGTGCTTTTTTTTTCCTACGAGTGCTCGCCTACTTAACGTTGATGAGACACTCAAGAGAAAAAACTCGGCTTTGCATCACTTCAAGGAGTTTTGCAGATCTCCGTCCTACGCGCGGAGCACGGAGTGGACTAAACTCTGCAAATTCTGCTGGAGAAACAGAATTCTTCACCACCCCTAGTGGTGGTGCTTGCATGTTGTGCGTGGGTGGATGGATGCAGGAGAACCAATAGTGGGTGTTGGTGAAATCTCCTACTGTAGTGTGAGGGGCGATGTGTTTCGGCATCCAGAGACAAGCAACCTAAGAAGTGCTGGCTCAGATGGGCGCAGGCAGGCTTGCCTGTGGCTACCATTGGCACGCCAGCAACTCTGTCAAACAGCAGCTACCATTATGTAGAGCCTAGCAGGGGAGAAGGGCATGGGGTTTGTGGGCTGGGCTACTATGCACGGTAAGAAAGGTGGGAGGACTGGGTAGCAGGCGGAGAAGGTATGGAGCGGGGAGCGGTGGTAGGTGGGAAAATATATGGGAGGTGCTGTGGGGATCATGCCTGCATGGGGGAAGAAGCACACAAAACTAAGAAGGCATAAAACAGGCAAAACAACTGGTGAAAGAGTAGAGTCTCAGAATGGGGGAAAGCAGCTAAGAGGGAAAAGAGGCTTGGAGGGGGAAAACAAACACAAAACGTGGATGAGGGGAAGAGTCAAAAGATTGAAAAGAGGCTCGGAGGGGGCACAGTAAAACAGGGAAAAAGCATGAATGAGAGGCAAGAGTGAAAAAGAGGCTCAAAGGGACCAAAGCATGAGTGAAAGTGTAAAAAGGCATGAGATGTGAGCAGTCACATGAGAGAGAGAAACAGAAGGAAAAAGAGCTTAGCAGAAACTTAAAGTAGGGGAGAGAAGGGAGAAAAGGAGCTGAAGCAGAGAGCAAGGCAGGAGCCGTGAGAAAAAGGAGCTGGGTATGAAAGGAGATCCACAAGGGCCTTGTTTGGATGGAGGACCAATCCCAGGTAAGTGGGTGGGAGGGCAGGGCCTAGGCACCTGCTCAATGGGATCGTGCAGAGGCCACCATTGAGTAGGTCCTGAGAAGGGGAGGAGTACGGGGGACAGTGTGTGGGTCTGCTATGCATGGGAAGAAGAGGCTGGAAAGTGACATGGCAGGAGGAGCAGATAACAAGCAAGGTAGGTGGGAAAATGCATGGGAAGGGGGCTGCAGGGAGTAGAACAGAAGGCCTGACTTTGGGAAAGAGGCGCACAAAGCTTAGAAGGCACTAAACATGCACAAAAACTGATGAAAGAACAAAAGGTTAGAAGGAGAAAATGCAGATGAGAGGCAGGTGTTAAAAGAGAGAAAAGAGGCCCGTAGGGCCAGAGAAAACAGAAACAAAAAGCAGATGATGGGCAAGAGTGATAAGAGTGAATGGAGGCTCAGAGAGGGCAGACACAAATGGGAAAAATTGCAGATGAGAGAAAGGAGTGAAAAAGAGGTTCAAAGGAGCCAAAGAAAGAGTGTAAGATTTAAAGGGGACATGAGATGAAAGCAGTCACATAAGAGGGAGAATCATCAGAAGGGAAGAGAGCTTGGCAGAAGCTGAAAGTAGGAGAAAGAGAGGAGAAAATGAGCTGAAGAAGAGAGTGAGGCTGGAGTCTAAGGCAAAAGGAGTTTTGTCGGAAAGGGCCTAGACTGGTCAGAAGACCAGTCCCAGGTAAGGGAGGGGATTTGGCCTTAGGCACCTGCTCTATAGAAGGACGATTTCAAGTATTTATGCAGCACTCAATCAGTGATAAAGTGAAAACATAACACAAGAAAAATCCTACACTAATCTATAAAAATAGCGTAGATTAAATTAGGGGTGGGTATAATTTGCGTAATTTTGGGTAGCATCATTCTGCAAAATTACCAGAAAATTAGGCTAACTTATGGAAAGTATATCTTGCACTGATAAAATTACCCAAAAAAAGTCCAGCTAAAAAATGTTGAATTGATTTCCAGTTGCTGCCATTCAAAACACTGCTGCTCGCATTTGGACTTGCAGTTTTGGTTTTAAAAATTACCCAAACGGTCAGCTCGGGTAACAAAATCGACATTAAATGTTTGTTGACCAAACACATTAATGGACCTGCCACTCATGTTGAAAACAGTGCCATTAATTTTTACTATGCGTAGTTTCGCACTCAAAAACTACCCAAACGTTCCGGTCATGTAAAATATGCACCTGAAATGCCACTAGTATTCAAAAATTACCCGAATAGTCAATCTCAGGTTAAGATTTTTCCTCAACATTACGCATTGTTGAGTAATAGAGTAAACTCTGCAATTTCACTAAGATTTTGTTATGCAAAATAACCAAAGATACACCATTTACTTTGACATAATTATGATTTTGCCCATGTCTAATTCTAATAAATAAAGTGATACCAGAATGACAAAAGTCAAATCAGTAGAACAGGAGATATGAAATCTTGAAGTCTTAGGTAAAAGTAGCACCAAAAAAGTCCTGCCCGCTAGTCAATGTACCTAGTTGTACTTGGACTGAGATGCGAGGCCCTGCTTCACACTGCGTCAAATTGTGTCAGTCTGATGGGGCTGCTAATCAGGAGCTCCTAGGTGGTGCGTCAAATTGCATTGTGGGGTCCTGGTTCGAGATGCATCATGCTGCATTGGCTCCTTTCAGCATTCTGCTCAGGAGTTACGAGGTGCTCCAATGTGATGTCCTGTGTCAAGATGCTTAGCTCTGCGTTGGTTCCAATAAGGCAGATAGTCAGAAGCTGCAAGGTGCTGCGATGCAATGTTTTGCGTTGCTCTGCATCAAGTTGCGTTGCAGCTGAGTCAGTTCTGAGGGAACCCAAGGTTCGGCACACTGTGATGCTAGCCTAGGGTCTAGATCCTGGGGGGCATCTCTTGGAAATCAGAACTCATACCAGTAGATGCCAGCAGCAGGGCACAGGCAGGTCCAGTTGAGCCTTGGCAGCTGGGCAGATGGAGGGCAGGTCTCTGGAGCTTGTTATGTCCATATTGCTCAGAATGGGAGGACAGTCAGCCAGCCCTTGCAGTCACTCTTGTGGTTCTGAGTCTTCCTTCCTCAGGCAGCAGGACAGTTCTTTCTGCAGCAGGGCAGCTATGCAGTCCCTTCAACAGCAGGACAGTAGAGCTGTCCTTCCTATGAGTCTTCCACTGGTCCAGAAGTGATCTGACAATTGGTTCCAGAAGTCCAATGTGAAAACCTCCTCTATTCCCCTTTCAAGGCTCCAAGTTGTATGGGGTCACAAACGGCTGATGTCAAGTGCCCTTGTGTATATGTGTGCTGGGACAGCCATTTGAAATGTAATAGAGGCATGGAATCGCTCCGCCCTTAAACATTTTAGCAGGATGGCCCATCCTGATAATCAAAAGAGAACGGACACTGGTATCTGCAAAAAACCATTAGTTTTGATCGAAAACCCTCATAGACATCCTGGAGTTGTTATAGCGGTATATCTTTTCATCCGCCCCATCAGGAGTCTTGGCATCGTCATAGGGTCAACGATTAACGTGCAGTATGCCTGCCTCACCCGAGGCTACTTCTGGTGAATGCAGAAGTGTCCAGAAATGAAAAAAGGAAATCTAAAATATAATGACTCAGCCAGAGGAACTTGGCTTTTAATATAAAAAATTGACTGGTCACTACTATTAAAAACGAAATTGAGATATTGAGGTAGTTGAGTTACTAAACTACCATATCATTATTGAAAAAAGTCGACATGTTTCAGCTCGTCGAGCCCACAGAGGGTCAGTGGAGCTTTCGTCAGGACATAAACAGAAAAACATACAAACAAAAATAGATATGTATAGCACATACACCCTTTATGTGTATGGTGAAGATCACACAATGGAATTTCCAAGCTGTGAAAAAAATCAATGAGATCATTATCACAAAAGCATGTTCACTGGATTTAGGCAGACATCTTTTAATAATTGCATTATTATATGCAGGGACGTGGGTCAACCGGATTACGGCATAACCCTCGTGGGGTGAGTATGTAGGGGAAGTATCATGGGTTTCAGAGTAGATGGTGAATACTCAAAAGCTTTTTATTTTTCTGTGACAAAGCTGTGCTTACATGGCTAAGGTGGATGTCAGAATACGTTCAATAAGAGTAATTACGAGCTCAGGTAACAATTCAGGCTGAATTTAAAAAGTGACACGGAAGCAGTGCGCTAAAACACCTCATAGCTAAAGAGTCTATGCGTTGTGTAAATAACGGTTCGTGTATTAGTGAATCGCGGGTGTTGGGAAACCAAGGGTTTTACAAGTAGCGGTTCGCGTATTGGTGAATCGCGGGTGTTGGGAAACCAAGGGTTTTACAAATGGGGTTTACTACATATGTGGTTATGTACTACCAACTTCATGCACACCCCATACAAAAACCCGTAAAGTACCTGGTGTTTTCTGAAGTTAGGTATCCAACAGGGTATCAGAGTCGCTTCTGGATTTTCTCTACATTCGGAATAATATATATTCATACAAGTTAGTTTGAGCCGTTATCTTACCTCTTTTCTTTGGAAACACTCAGAGAACGCCATTCTTACCCATGCGGCATCAATCTGTGAGCCTTGTGCTGACTCTGCCCCCGGCTGTGGGCGGGTCAGAAGTTGTTGGTCTTTTATACTAGCCACTAACACAAAGGTAGGACCATTTGTTTACAAAATCGCTATTGGGGGCTAATGTGTTGAACAAAGCCCGGTTCCAGGCACAATTATCGGCATGATTCAATTGCGATCGAGTTAGCTTACATTATTTCCTGTGTGTCTATTTTGCATGGCTTGTTGATCCTTCTAATTGCATCTGGGGGTTAGGGCACAATTGTATAGAATGTACTATTTTTGTAGAAACGGGTACTCTTCATTTTTCATGGATAAGATCAGAATAGTTGAGTCCACGGAATGTGGTCATTCATTCCTATTTCATTTGTCTTTAAGCGGTCCACCCATCTCTGTTCTTTATTGAAAAGAACTTGTTCCGCGTTCTGATCCTTAGTTTGAAGCATTTCTAGTACTGTCCACTTGAGCTCGTCACATGTATGGCCGGCTTCTATGAAGTGGGTGCATAATTTGGTCGTATTCTTTTTTAACCTGACATTGCTCCGGTGTTCCCCTATGCGGAGTTTGACCTTCCGGCACGTCATGCCCACATACTGCTTTTGGCATGGGCATGTGATCAGATATATCACGTGTGAGGAGTTACAGTTAGTATGGCTCCTTTGAGTCCATTTGAGATTGTCATTCAGCTGTAAGGTCTTTGTACTCGACGTGAATTTGCACACTCCACAGGTGCCACAGGGATAGTGTCCGGTGACTGGTACCATATGTACATCTCTAATAGTTGACTTAAGAGGTGGTTTTCTAGGTTTCGTGTGTACAAGGAAGTCCTTTAAGTTCTTGGTTCTTCTGTTAGCAAAGCGGGGCTTAGGCCAGTTCAATGTTCCGGAGGTTAATATCTGCCAATTTTTCTTTATGAGTTTTTGTACCTCATAGGTCGCTGGGCAAAACGTAGTCACGCAGGTGACGAGATCTTTGACCGGTTCTTTTTGTGTATTCTGTAGCAGGCAGTCTCTAGGTTGATTAGAGGCTCTTTTCTTGCATTTAGATATTATTGATGGTGTGTAGTTCCTTTTTTTGAGTTTTTTACTCAATTCTTCTGCTTGTTTTTTGTAGTCTTCTTTTTTGCTACAATTCCGCTTGTGCCTCAGGAATTGGCTATATGGGAGATTATCTCGCAACGGGCGAGGATGGTAACTGTAATAGGACAGCAAACAGTTTTTGGCTGTAGGTTTGGTAAATGTTTTTGTCTCTAGTCTCCCATTTTCCACAAATATGGTGAGGTCTAGGAAATCAATTGTCTGCTTATGTGCTGTGGAGGTAAATTTTAGCCAGCGATCTCTGCTGTTAAGCCATTCCAGAAATGTTGTTAGGTCAATTTTGGTATCCCAGATCATGAGGACATCATCAATATATCGTTTCCAGTATTTGATACTGGAAACGTATGGGTTGGTATCGTGAAGAATGCTTTCTTCCTCAAGGCGGCTTACGTAGAGTCCGGCCACCGAAGGCGCAAATGCACTCCCCATCGAGGTGCCATGGCGTTGTAAATATAATTGGCCATTATACTCGAAGTAATTTTCTTGCAGAGCAAGTCTGCAACATTCGAGTATGAAATGGCGCGGAGTTTTGTATGTCCAATCTAGCTTGAAGAGCAAGTCCTCCAACATATTGAGGGTGTCTTCTTGGGGTAGGCTGGTGTAGAGAGATTCTACATCCAGCCCTACCAGTAGCATGGTTTTTTGGTCAAAATTTACATCTCCAATCTGGTTTAGCAAGTCCCTCGTATCCTTGAGATATGTTGGCGTCTTTTGTACCAATGGCTTTAGAAACTCGTCAGCAAATTTCGACAAGGGCTCGAGCAAGGAACCGATTCCCGAAACTATCGGGCGTCCTGGGGGAGGTGTTTTGTTTTTATGGGTTTTTGGTAATGAATAGAAGGAAGGTATTTTGGGTGCCTTGGGTGTTAAAAATTCGGCCTCTTTCTTTGAAATCCATCGATTCACCTCCGCTTCGTGTACCATAATTGCGATTGTATTGGTCAATCTTTCAGTGGGATCCGCATCTAGTTGTTTATAGAAGGTTTCGTTGGACAGTAGAGTTAGGCATTGTTCATTATATCCTTCTTTTGTAAGGATTACCACCCCGCCACCCTTATCGGCGGGTTTAATTATGATCTTCTCATTGTCTCTTAGTTCGAGCAAAGCCTGTTTTTCTTTATTGCTCATATTGTGGTAGACCTTTTTATTTTTGTCCATTTTGTCAATACCTTTCATTATGGCTTGTTCGAATGTTTGAACTTCGATGGGCACTGCGGCAGGGGGAGGACAGAATTTAGATTTTCTCCTTAGGTTAGTATCTCCCTCCGTCACTGGATTGTCGGAATTACCAAAGAAAGCCTTGAGTTTTAGGGTTCTGCAGAACTCTGCTGCTTCACATTTTAGTTTAAAGCGGTCAGTTGTAGGCGTTGGCACAAACCCAAGTCCTTTGTTAAGGACATTTATTTGGTCTTCGGTTAAAGTGATTGTCGTCAAATTCACTATGAGTGAATCTACTTGCTCGGTCCCGGTTGTACAGAGGCCATGCTTCTCGTTTGTACGTTGGGCTGTTGGTCTTGCCACCTGAGATTTTTCTTCTTGCCTCTCGTTGTGTTTTGGCCTCTCCCTAAAAAAGGCTGTGTTTGATGTTGAGTAACATTAGTAGGCATATGTTGACTCTCCATTTGGTGTTGTTGGTTAGCGTCTGGATGGTAAGGATTCATCCATCCAGCAAAAGGAGGCATGTATGGAGGGTAGTAGGGCATGGGATTGCCATGAAAAAATGGTGGTCTTTGCCATCTATTGCCTCGTCGGGGACGTGAAAACCGAAAATTGTTCCGGCCTCTTCTTGGGGCTGAACCGTCGAAGCTAGCTTCTGACCCTTCTGAGGAATTTCCACCAGATGAGTCTCCATCTGAGCCGCCGTTGGTAAAGGTAAAATCTTCCTTAGAATACGGGTGCATTTTCTCCTGACTGAACTTTTTCAGTTCTTTAGATAATTTCTGAAGTTTGTTCTGTGTGAGATATTCTTGCATATCATCCATTTCTTTGGTGATTTCGTCCAGGCGTTTCTTGTATACCTGCGGATTTATGCTTTTTTTAAGTTCATTCTCGCACTCTTGTATCTCTTTTAAGAGTGCGTCCGATAGTCTTTTGGCTGTTTTAACTATTAGTACCAGGTAGTCCAGTGTGCATTTCCACGAGATAGAAGACCAATCGCGTCGGAAGACCAAATCATGCAAAAAGATTCTCGGTGCATTGGTGACCCATAAGCCCTTTGGGGCGGATTTGGATCTTAAATATTCGGTCATGATTATCCCGTGTATTGCAGTCCGGATTTGTTCCCGTTTCTTAGTAGTCAGAGTGTCCCACTCATCTGTTTGTGCGATTGCTTCGATGAGTTCTTGGTTCTGTAGTAAAGAATGGCCTGCTAGAATTTCGTCGATGTCACTGCCTGTAAAGCTTAAACCCATATTGTTCTCCATGGTTCCTCAATTTTAAAGATCCAGAGTCTAGTATGAAATATAACTAAATCTCTTGGGAATCCCTGCAGCTGTGCGCTGCTTAAAGACTGATATCAAACAGAAAGGAGGGAAGAGGATAAAGAGTCCATTCGTTTCCCCTTAACTAGTAACTGATAATCAAAAGAGAACGGACACTGGGCCCATCCTGCCAACATCTAATCCCCATTTGTGTCGCTGTCTGGGAGGAATGCACAAAGGCCAAATGGCAACTACACCTAGTCATGTGATTCAGGACCCAGGTAGCAGGCACAAAATGGCTAGGACAAGAAAATGCCAGCTTTCTTAAAGTGGCATTTTCAGAATTGTAACTTAAAATACAACGTTACCATTAAAAAGGCTTTGAAGTTAGAATTCATTTGAGCCTAAATGGCATTTTCCTATCTGCTCCCAAAGTTAAGTTATCACTCAATAAATGTAAATAAAAATAAATATATAAGTTAACCCAATGTTTTACTACGGGAGAGAGCTCTTGCAATGGTGAAAAATGACTTTAGGAGTTTTTCACTCCCAGGACATGTAAATCTTAAACCCATAGGTCCTACTTTTTCAGTACTATGTACTATGCCCTATGACCCTTCGGGGCCTAACTCAGGGGTGAAATATAGGTCTTAAAAGGAAGGTGTTGGCCTGTCGAGAGGGTTATTTTGCCAAGGCTAAATGGCAGTTCAAAACTGTACTACAGGCTGCTGTTTCAGACCTGAGACATGTTTTAAAAGGCTACTGCAGTGAATGGCAGAATGGGTGCTACAGCCCCACTAGTAGCATTTAATTTAAAGGCCCGGGGTACATGTAGAATCACTTTACTAGGGACTTAAAATTAAATTAAATGTGCCAATCAGGTGTACGCCAATTGTATAATGTTTTAGGGAGTGGGCACAAGCACTTTAGCACTTGGTAGCAGTGGTAAACTGCACAGAATCCTAAAGACAAAAACGAAATCAGCCAAACGGGGGGAAGAAGGTAAAATGTTTTGGGGTGACCCTACAGAGAGGGCGAGGTCCAACTAGCATCTTCTGTGAAATTGAAGTCTCAGAGAACATGGTTGTTGGAGTAGCTGGTGAAAGGTAAGTACCAAAAATGCACAGTAACGGTGCACATTTGCATTGATATGCGCCAGTCAAATAAGGCCATTGAGAGGGTGAGACACCCTGGCCCACACATCACGGGCATGAACATGCAATTGAATGGAGCCAAAGTGTTTTCCCATCTTAGCCTGAACAAAGGACACCCTCAACTCGAGCTGGAGTAGAACTTCAGGTACATTGCTACCTTTCTGAGTCATGTTGGTTTGTTCAGATATGAAAGACTGAGTTTTGGAGTATCTTCGGTGGTGGAGATATTTCAGGACGTTATTCTCTGACTAATCCAACTTGTTACTCATGCTTTCATTTACAGTGATGATATACTGGAATCTGGGAGAACAAAAGAAGAACACAACAAAGCCCTTAAGCAAATGTGTCAGTTACTTGCTGATGCAGGTCTCACTATGAACACTGCCCAGTGTGAGTTTCACAAAACCAAACTCAATGTTTTTGGGTACATATTCTGTAATGGAGGAATGACTCCAGACCCTGACAAGGTGCAAGCACTGTCATCCACCTGCCCCTCCCCCCAAAGATCTTACTATGCTGCAATCGTTTTAGGCATGGGCAGTTATTGCTCAAGATACATATGCAACTTTGCCTCAGTGACTTGACAAAGCAAAATGTACCATTCCAGCGATGTCCAGAAGGTGGCCAGAGTTTCAAAGACATTAAATATGCGATTGAGAATACAACTGAAATTGCAACTTTGACTTTGACTCCAAGTTACATATCAAATAACGGTTGATGCGAGCTCGGTAGGGCAAAGGACAATCTTTGCTCAACATAAAGGCCATCTGAAGCCTGTTTAAATCTGAATGTGCCTACTCTCAGCCGGAGATGGATAGTCTGGCTCTGGTGTGGGGCTGCAAAGATTGTCATTTATTCCTTTTCAAAAAATGATTCACTGTCATCACAGATCACCAGGCATTGCTTACAAATTTTTGAAACCTGAAGGCTAGGATGCCCCCTGGCACCGAGAGGTGTGGGTTGAGACTGCAAGAGTACGACTATGAGATCCTGCACAAACCAGGGAAGGATCAAAACCTAGCAGATTACTTTTGATGAGTACTGCTACATTGTCACAATTCGACATCCAAGATAGTCTATCTAAACCTTATTGTGAGATCCAGCACACCAGCTCCTCTGCCATGACCATAATCAAATAACTAATTACCAGAAAATAATGGAGGAGAAAGACCTGGCCCCTTACTGATGATGCTGAATTTCAAAAGCTCAAAAATGAACAGAATTAATTTGCAATCCCCAAGAAGTAGTAATACTGCAAGACTCAAGAATTGTCATAGCTAAAAGTCTAAAGACAGAGGGTCATCGAGCTGGCCGATGAAGGACACCATTGTATTGTGGCCAGCAAAGGAGTCTTAAGAGATCGCGTGTGGTTCTCTTGGCTAGTGAGTTGAAAAGGAACTGAAGGTGTGCCACATTTGCAATTGGTTGTCTCCTAAAGTGATGCAGCACCTAGTGACAATGTATGACCTTCCTGCCCATGCTTAGGAGAGGGTGCAGTTGACGTTTTTTGGCCTTTAGGAAATGGACAGCGTCTCATGGTAGTCATAGATGAGTATTCACATTTTCTGTTAATGGAAGACTTATCTGCGACAATGGCTTGATGACATCTTTGCAACTTTGGGCGTTCCTGAAATCCTGACATCTGATAACAGCCAACCCTTTAATAGTAAAGAGTTTAAAGAATTGTTAGTCCAACTCAATGTCAAAAACCAAAAGAGTGCACCCCTCTGTCCTCAAGACAATGATGTAGGTGAACAATTCATGAGCACACTCAAGAGGGTCATTCAACAAGCATTCATGGAGGGAATCGATCTAAACCAAGCATTGTGCCAGGCCTTTGGAGTCTATCAATCAACCCCTCACACTACATCTGGTGAGAGTCCAGACACCTTACTATTTGGGAGAGACATCAGAAACAACTGCCCTAATGGACACCGGGTCGACTAGTGAACGATGACAACGTTCAAGACACCGATGAGACTTGGAAAAGAAAAATGAAAAAGTATGCAGGTCAATGTTGCCATGCCCAAGAGACAGCTTTTGACAAAGGAGTTACTGGTAAAACAGACATGAAAATGGAAAACTGACACTCCTTTTTCATCTGATCCTCTACAGTTAGTGGCATGCAAGGGACATATGATAACAGCACATCATCCTGGACAATCCATCACTAGGGACAAGTCACATTTCGGAGGCAATATGGCGGCCGTGTAGGACGGCCGGGCAGCAGTGTAACTGGAGAGACGCCGGCTTAATGTCATGCGGTAACCAGTAACCGGGAGTGAGAAAACTTGCAACCATACTATCACGCAAGACTCATGGTGCACAGTTTGAGTATCGCAAGGACTGGAAAGGAAAGAAAGAGAAAAATCGCCGTATGCCCCTTACCTGTCATCGGCCGCTCAGGCGGCTTCTACGGGAGCTGACACAGACCGCTAGGAGGATTACGTCAGGAGGCGGATCGGAGGCAGGTCTGGCTGTGGAGCTCGCGGAGTTTGCCGAGTGGAAGCGGAGTTCACGATGCGGGCGGCGTTTGCTTTGCAGGTCCCGGCAGCAGCAGCAATCGAAATCTAAGCGGGCAAGTGCTCATCTCCAAACGGAGTGCAAGAAACTACGGAGCACTCTGGTAGCGGTAACAGAGATTGGGGAAAGTGACTGGGACAATAAAGCATGCGGTAAGGAGCAGTTTGGGGACAAGGAGAGGAGGAAAGAGATTATGGCTCCGAAAATGACTGCTAGTGCCAAAGCAGCTGCGAGAAGAAAAGCTGCTGCTGCTGAACAGGCAGAGCTAGTGTCTGAAAGGGAGGGAGATGGAACTAAAAGGAAGAATCAAAGCCAAATATCCCCTTCTAGAAAATCATTTCAGCAACAAGGAGCAGCTAAAGCTAACCATGGCACTACCCCAATATCCAATATCTTTCAAAAGATAAGCAAAGACAAAGAATCAGGTAGTGAGGCTCTGGAGGCAGGGTTAATAGAGAATGATAGCCCGAGAGGAAAAAAGATGATCGCTCAAGGCGCAGATCTACCTGCTCAGATTATTGTCTCAGCAAATAAAGAGGGGCACAGTAAAGGGAAGGTGGAGGTAGTGGAAGAATATGAAATTACTATTAAGCCTATACCTACAAAGCCTACTAAGCCTATACCAGACCCGGATTCTGATATTCCCATCCAAGAGCTGGAAGAAGAATTAGAAGAGGAGCCTATTGAAAATGCAGAAAATGCAGAAGATAAAAAAGAAGTCCCTAGCGAGGCTTTCTTCTCACTCTCAGAGGGGGGGAATGGTCAGATGAAGATGAGGGCAGCTTGGATCGAGAGGATAGTGGCTCACCCACTGATAGTGAACCTGACAAGGAAGAAGACATTCCTCCGACAACTGCGGTAAAATCGAAAACAGGATCAAAAATGTTTGGACAGAGACGAGATCACCCAATGCCTAACTCCCTAGCAGAGAGCCCTGGAGGGGAGGCGGCACAAATGTCCCTCCTGGAGGTAATACATCAGGAAATACTTGCACATAGAGAAGAGGCCCGGCAAGAGAGTCGCAAATCACAGGCCGCAGCCAGGAAAATACAAGGAGCGGTAAGAAAATTGGCTAAAGTGTGTACGAATCTGGGAGAACGTGTTACCAACCTAGAAGAAAGAGTTGTCAGGACAGAAGCTGAGACGACAGCTGCTTCTTGCAAAGTTGATCAACAAGGCGAACAGCTGATTGATGTGCAGTGGAAACTCGAGGCATTGGAGAATAGATCAAGGCAAAATAATCTCCGCATTCTTGGAATACCGGAGGGATCAGAAAATACGGACACAAGGGCCTTTGTAATAAAACTGTTTGAGCATGCCTTCACCGAGCTGAAGGGATGGGATTGGGCGAAGGAGATTCAGAGGGCACATCGCATTCCCTTCAAAGTTCATAAAAATTCCAAGGAGGGAGATAAACCTAGAGCGATTTTAATATTTCTTGGAAATTTTAACCTGAAGCAGGCAATCTCAGAGAAAGCTAGACCGGACTCAAAAAAGAATGTTGATGGCTTTTCCTTCTTCGTCCGACCGGATTTTTGTCATGTCACGGTGGAGAGACGCTGGAGACTTAGACAGATGATAAAACCATTTCAGGACAAGGGTATGCAAGCATACCTAATTAATCCGGCACAGTTGAAAATATTAAATGGGGGAAGAACCTTGTATTTTTCCTCTGAAATTAAAGCAAAGGATTATCTAGATACTCAAGGTTCTTAGGCTACTCCACAGATGTGAATAGAAAAAGGTCTGGTTGATATAAGTAAAAGGCCTTAAAATACAAATCAGCAAGAATTGGTAGGATGCGGATTGGTTGTGGAGTTGTTGTTGCACAGGGTGAAGGAGATAAAAGGGTTACAGGTACTATGATGGTTTTTTGTATGAATCTCTTCAGTTATCACTGCGAACCATCACATGCACAGACCGATTGGTCTGAGCGCCTCTGAAAAGGGGTGATGGGGGGGAGAGGAGGGTGGGAAGGTGGGGCTGAAGGGGGGGAGGGGAGGGGCTGGGGGGAGGATGGGGGAGGGGTGGGGGTGGTGGAGGGGTGCAAAAAAGTTTTTAAAAAATTTGAGATGGAAAAGGGTCTGTTATCGGTACGTAGTAGATTCATGGATATAATCAGGCGGGAAGTAAAAAATGTCAATAATGTCATACATTAAGATATGTACTATCAACGTAGGGGGCCTAAATGATTGGAAGAAGCGACAGAGAATGAGTCAATTTGTGAAGTTTAACAATATCGATGTATTGTGTATACAAGAAACCCATTTGCCTTGGGCTAAAAGGAAACTACTGAATATCCCCGGTTACAGATTGCTAGGTTGCTCCTCACAGACATCGTCAACAAGAGGGGTTGCCATTATGGGGAAATGCAATTTGGGAGGAGTGAGACGCACTAAAACGGACGGCTCTGGTAGATGGGTTTAGGTCGAGTTGGACCTTGGCATCACTTTGTGCGTAATCTATGGTGCAAATGAAGATGATCCAGCAGTATTCGATGAGATGGAGGAGGAACTGGCTAACTGGGGTACCCCTTTGGTGTTATGTGGTGATTTGAATATTTCGGTAAGCTGGAGGCAAGTAGGTAATGATATAGGACGTAAACAGAAGGTATATAGAGCATTAAGCTCTCTCCTACGGTCTCATGGTTTGTCAGATGTTTGGTCAGAAAAAGTTTCTGGAGATCCGGGCTACACTTATTTTTCATTTACAGCTCAAAAATACTCCAAGTTAGATTATTTCTTTGTCTCTTCGAGAGAATTATGCAAAGTTAGTATTACTAAGTTACCAAGAATAGTCTCGGATCATAACCCCCTGATAATGACATACAAAGTAGATAACATACCTAAGAGAACAACTAAATGGACTTTTGAAAGGAAACTTTTAAAAGATGATAGATTTGTTAAACATATAAAACAGTGGGCGAAGGAGTTTTTTTAAATAAATAGATATAGCTCATCCAGGAACGGGGTATGGGAAGCCTTTAAGGCATCTTTAAGGGGGGAGACGATTAGCTGCTCCGCAAGACTAAGGAAGGAGGATAGAAATAAGCTGGAAAAGCTCATCTCAGAGTTAGCAACATCAGAGAATCGGCACACAGAGGAAATAGGATTAGGCAATGATGGGAGGGAAACAGCTAAAAATATGGTGTTGATCAAAGGGGATATCTTAAAAATAATCACGCAAAAGGAAACTAGAGAGTATCAGACGTCTCGAGCCAAACTATATGAGACAGGTGAACAAGCCGGTAGAGCACTTGCGCTGCGCATAAGGCAAGATTCCAATAAAAACAATATTCAGAAGATTGAAGAGAATGGAATAGAACATACAGATCCAAGAGAGATAATGGGTGTTTTCCAAAGATTTTACCAAAAATTATATGATCAGGAGGGCAGGTGGGCACCATCTAGACAAGACTTTGGAACTCCCTACCCATCATTAGATGATAAAGATAGAGAGCAGCTGGAGAAAGATATTTCCCTAGAGGAGATTAGGATAGCATTACAAGATCTTGCAGCAGGTAAAGCTGCAGGCCCAGACGGGATACCTATAGAGGTATATAAAACTCTTGGGGAGGAAATTTTGCCTATACTTCTAGACCTTTTTAATGGAATAATATGTTCAGGGAAGATCCCAGACTCATGGAAACAGACTAATATTGTGGTCTTCCATAAAAAAGGCAAACCTGAAGAAAATCCGGGTTCGTATCGGCCAATATCATTGATAAACGCGGATACGAAACTGTATTCTAAGGTATGGGCAAAGAGGCTGGGGGGAATCATTGGTCAACTTGTCTCCCCTTGGCAGCACGGGTTTGTCCCAGGGAGAGGTACGACGGATCACATCTCGCGGGCAATTTCATTGTTTGATGCGACGGCTGTCATGGGGGGGGAAATGGCCATGATCCTCCTAGACGCTGAAAAAGCCTTCGACCGTGTGGTCTGGGAATTCCTATGGGAGGTTTTGGTCAGTAGAGGGTTCGGAGGAAAATGTAGGAAAGCAATAAAAGCCATGTATGTAGATCCAGTAGCCAGAATTACAACTATGGGACTACAGTCAGATGAAGTGATAATTAGGAGAGGCACTCGTCAGGGATGTCCTTGCTCTCCTATACTTTTCTCACTCTACATTGAGCCATTAATAAGAAAAATCCTAGATTCAGATCGAATTTCCCCGGCTATATTAAATGGACATTCAACCAAATTATTGGCCTACGCGGACGATTTGGCAATAATTACTACCAACCCGCAAACGGCTATAATAGAATTGAGTCAACTAGCTAAAACATTTGGACTTCGTTCGGGGTATAAGCTAAATGAAGAAAAAACTATAATAATCAGTACTAATAATATATATAAAGCCGATCGAAGGTATGTGGAATCAGCAGTCTATTTGGGGGTGAGGATCAACGCGAATGTGGAGAAAATTATACAAGAAAATTATGTACCCCTGATTATAACAATAGATAAAGAACTAAGAAGAATAGACGTTTTACATTTATCTCTAATTGGTAGAGTGAATGTTCTGAAGATGTCCATGTTTCCAAAAATGTTGTACCTTTTTCGAGCCATACCGTTGCTAGTAGAAGAGGCCGTCCTGAAGAAAATGGAAGCTGTTTTCTCACAATTTGTGTGGCAATATGGGAAAATACGTAGATCTCTGGCTCGACTATCAGCACCATTGGAGAGAGGGGGCTTGACTGCACCAAATTTGAGGCTGTATCATTGGGTTTGTCTAATATTACAAATGAATGTACTGTTTAAATATGATGATATCGATATATTGAATGACGTAGATAGAATTCCTACAATCTATGAATTACTAGTAGGTAGAAAAGCAATGGGTTTACTTACTCGAGAAATAAACTGTAGATACTTTAAAAGGGGTACAAGCAGAGTGTTGTTGAGTGCTTGGGGCACATGGAAATCAATAATGAGGTATTTGAAGATTCCGAAAATTAACAGTATGATAGATATTTGGCAATCAAATCCTTTTGTGCACCTCGGACAGAATAGAAATAGTAGGATATGGAAGGAAGCGGGGATTAAGTGTCTGGGTGATGTCATGGTCGAGGAGGAACTACTGGGATTCGACGTGCTCCAACAAAAATTTGGCATACCAGCTACCCAATGGTTCTTATATAGACAGTTGGAACAAACAGTGAAATCTATTAGACCCAGGATTTTAATTCAGGAGCTTAACCCAATTCTGAAGTATGTTATGAATGGCGGTAAGAGGATTAAAATCGGCTACAGTTATCTTTTGCAGGGTGTGGGGGATGACATTGGTCAAATCGAATCAGATTGGGCGGAAAGAATTGGGGATCCAGATGTAGATATTGATTTTGCCCTTGCAATGAATAAAAAGATACTAAGAGCTTCGAACTTAAAGGCACAGCATTATAAAACTATTTTTAATTTATATTACACACCTGCTAAGTTGTTCAAGTGGGGTAAGAGGGAAAATGATAGATGCCCTAGGTGCGATCAAGGCCCATCAGATCTACCTCACATGTTTTATAATTGTCAGAATTTAACTCCTGTTCATAAAGAAATTGAAAGATTTCTAACGGGGCTGCTAGAGAAACAGATCACTCTTTCCCCTACCATGGTCTTGATCGGCAGGGATGAAAGTCTAAAGTTAGAATACGAAGTTGAAGCATTTATTTTTATATCCATGGCTGTCCTGAGGATTTTAATATCGGCTGGCTGGAAAGACCCTGTAGCCCCTACCTTCCAGATGTGGTTAACTAAATTGCTGGGAGTCCACAATATTGAGGATTGTTTATATGATTTTAAAGGAAGGAGGATGAGGGAATTTGGTAATAAGATTTGGGCTCCGCTGAAAAACTGGAGAGAAATTAGATGAATAAGAATGTAAAGATCAAGTTGAGATACTGAATGTATTTCCTTATCTAATATTGTTTGTAATAATTTCTGGTTTGTATGATTCCTATGATTGTGTCACAAGATGGGTTTTTTTTTTTTTTTTTTGTACTTTGAATACCTGAAATGTATCCTGTTAAATTATGAATTTATGTGATACCCGGAACCATCTCCATAAAAAAAATATAAAAAAAAAAAAAAAAAGGGACAAGTCACATTTCGGATACCTACCGACACTTGACGAGTCCTAAAATCTTGCAGGAAGCAAGTCTGCCAGCAGGTCCGGCTCTAGCACCTGAGCCTATGTCACTGTTGTCCGATCAGGGTGGACGCGGATCATCTTGGATAACCTGGTTCGGCCGACAAGTGTGAACACCTTGTCAACAGATTGAAGAAATGTGATTTTCGGGATGTTTACCAGTTTTTATTTAGCAATAGGGAGATGTAGCATATTGATGTTATGCGCAATAAGGCAATTGTGGTTCTGGGGTGGACACTGAACAGGAACTATGTCATATGCGGGGAGGTTTATGGGTGTGGCTACTGTTGAGTATAAGATACTGCGCAGTGTGTGAGTGTATGCTGTGGAATAAAGAAATATTTAACTGCAGATCCAGTGTGGCGCATTACATTCGCATGCTCCAGGGCTGCGGAAAGCGCTACATTCATCACTTCTGAGGCACTTCTAAGACAAGAAGGAGGGCTTTTTACAGGGCTAACTTTTTGGGAGATGATGGTGCTAGTCCTAAAATAAAAAACGTCATAGGAAACATTAACATACTTTGCCTCAAAACTCTCAGAAGTCTGGAAACATAAAAACACTCTCTCTTTTTTCATCTCCTGTGATAACCAATGCTCAGTTTTACTCAGAATGTTTCACCTTGTTACAGATTTCGACTGTCCAAGGTTACGTAACTTACGATCTGTTCCCTGTTGTGGGTTTTTTGTTAATCATCCTAATGCAGTATGGGTAATGTAGCGCTTTCTCACCACGTTAGTCTAGTCAATAAGGTAACACGCGTGAAAAGAATACTATGTGAAGGTATAGTCATCTGGTACCATTACCTCTTTTGCATGCACCGCAGTCCGAAATGAAATGACTTCATTGAATAAGTGAACATTATCAATATACTGTTATCGACGGGGGTTCCTAGTAAAATAGCATCTTCGTTGATTACAAACATTTTAAAACTAAGTTCTATCTTCACATTTCTCGCGCCCCGGATTATTTCAACTGAAATATTTCGATGCATTTGCCCGCAATGCAAATTATTTTGTGCAGACTCGAGGCTATAAGTGTTTATTATTACATGAAGTAGAGAGGATTCGAAATGGGAAAATGAAAATGGCAACAAGCCTATCTGTTTTCCAGCTAATGAAATTTTGTGCAACCCACACTCACGGTGCGTGACACTAATAGCACTCGCCTCTGCCTAAAGAAAAAAATCTAATTGAATCTGCTACCATTCACAGTTGCTAGTTTAGAGGGCAATTGACTTGTATTCATTATGTACAAGATCATGAAATAACGACTGCGCCTTACGGATGGTAATGACATTTTGAAACGTCGGAGAGGAGAGTTGTTGTAATTACCCTTTGGTTTCCGGAGAACTGCTGTGTGTCCTTGGTGCCGTCTTGATGATGTACGTCTACAGTCTGTGACAATGTGTTCACAGACCACCTGCTGTGTAGGCAGAGTCTGTGCTTCCGTGAGGCAGCAGACTTAGGATGCCACAAAACTACAGCAAAATACCAAAACATGGCCTTTTCCTGTGTGTGTGTGGAGAGCTCCAGCAAATTGCTAGTTTACATTAAAGGCTTACAATTCTCACACCATTCTTGCTACAGATTCAGGATGTGCCTTTACATGCTCAGTAGCCGGGGGAAAGTCCAATACTCTATCCCCTGCTACATTCAGAGTGTGTCATCGTTCCTGCATTTTGGTAACGCTTTAAACCCCGGGCTGCGTCAGCACATATTCCCCTCTTCCTTTTATTAAAAAAAAAAAGAAAGAAAGACCAAAATGTTGACGCATCAACCCACTTTCTAGTTTCCAAGGATTGTGATTGGAGGAAAACTAGGCACGATGTATAGGCCATTTATTTTCTTAACAGAAATGGGTTTGAACATTGTTGACCAGTAGTATGTGTTGTAGGTAAAGGAGAGACATCTGTCATCAATGTGCTTGAAGAATACATTTACACCCTTATCCTAAAGTCTATAAATATAAAAATAAGAAATACACCCTGGTTTTGTTGAGTTTGTTTTCTTTGTGGAAAGTTAAAATATTATTATGATAATTAATTTATGATGCTACAGCAGAGCATCTCGAATAATTTGCAAATATATAATTGTTCATGAATTAAAATCCCTTGTTCACACCTTTGATAATTTTTAGTACCCATGCCCACACTGATATATTGGGTGGCCCTAACTTATGAGAACTTTTAGAAAACTGGCATTTTCTTCACTTAGCCGCCATTTGGTACCAGCAGTCTGTCTCTGGGTCACAAGACTAAGGGCCCGATGTAGGTAATTTCTTTTTACAGGTTCATAAATACCGACTCATACCGAATCGGTATTTATGAACCGGAAACCCAAATGTAGGTAAACATCCGGTAAAAAATGCCGAATCGGTATCAATCGGTATTCAAACTCGGAAAATACCGATTCGGTATTTACCGATTCGGTAATATCCGAGTCGGTAACACCCATACAACCCTATGGCCTTCCAGTCCCATAGGAATGAATGGGAGACACCGAATCGAAATTTACCAAATCGGTATTTACCGATTCGGTAAATACCGAATCGGTAAATTCCAATCTCAAAAATTCGAATACATGACATGTGAGCCTGTGCACCAATCAGGGACACCCACCACACCCCACAACAAAGCATCTGAGAGATCAACCAATCAGGTGCAAGTAAATGTAAATGTAATGTAGTATACTTGTAAAGCGCACAGCTGCCCCAGCAACGGGGCGTCCCGGCGCTGTATAACTCTGGGGAACCCGTCCTGGCTTTCCCTGTGGGATGGTCCCTTGCTGGGAGTCCCCAAGGTGGAGCCAGGCATCCCCGGAATTGGTGGGGCCATTGTGGAGATTAGGCAAGCTAATGCCCAGAGTTGCCGAGTGGAACCCCTGATTAGAGTAAGCACCGAAGCGAGAATTATCGAGTCCGCTGACCAAGGTCCACGACCCTGCCGCGTCGGGAATTGAACCCTGGTCCCAGGCTGACTTCTGCTCTCAGGCCTGCCGCCTCTAACCAGTGAGCCACACTACTCCAAGTACCACACCCCAGTACCTGGAGGTGGCCACACCCATGCAGGTGCAGAGCAACAGAACTGCAGAGAGAGCTGGAGGGGAGACAGAGGAGCAGGCAGCACTGAGACCAGCAGAGAAACAGCATGGAGTCCCAGGAGGCACAAAAGGATGGAGGGGACAGAAAGAGGAAGGTTAAATTCAGCCCAACAGAGCTCCAGGTGCTGGTGGAGGAGGTTGTGCAGCACTACAGCCAGCTGTTTGGGAGACAGTCTCTGCAAGTAGCTGAGTCTGTTAAGAGGAACACCTGGCTGGCAATACAGAGCAAGGTCAATGCCCTAGGAGTGACCCATCGAGAAATTGACAACATGAAGAAGAGGTGGTATGATCTGAGGATCACCACCAAAAAAAACTAGCCACCCAGAGGAAGGAATCAACAGCAACCGGTGGGGGGAAGAGCCGTGCCCCAAGCCTCACCGACCTGGAGCAGCTTGTGGAATCCACCTTGGAGCCTGAGAGCATACATGGGATCGGGGATGCTGATAGCTCAGCCAGAGCTGCAAGTAAGAAAGGTAAGATGCATGGACATGTACCCCACCCATTCCCAGGCCCCCTCCCCAATGTGGGTGAATCACTCACAATCCAGCACACATGACTGTAGTCCCCAGAAAAGCATCATGGTAGTTGTAGTCATAGGTACATACATCAAAGCTGCCAACACCGAACCCTGCAAGCCATGCCACACTCCCCATACACAAACAGTCTAGGCAAATGAAAATGTGTGTTAGGAATCTGTGTTGGGAAAACACGCAGCTGATCATTGTGCATGTCTGTTCACAGGAGCGACATCGCGCAGAGCAGCGCTGGGAGGGGAGTGTAGTGGCACAACAACGTCTGTGAGGGAGAAGGCCAAAGACACAGCTGGACCTAGCACTGTCCCTCAGGATACAACCACACCCCAGGTACCCACAGCAATGGAGCACGATACCACTGCTCAGCCACTCTCGCCCCTGCTGTTTGAGACACAGACTCAGCCAGCACCTGCAGAAGCCACAACACCCAGCTCAGGGTCCCCTGTGCTTCTGAGGCCAAGGAGGCAGGACGTACCACCTTTAAGGATCCTGGAGAGCTCCGATGAGGAAGTGGTAGAGGCTCCCAGACCTAGTACACCAACAATGGCTGGCCACGCTGGAACACTTGGGTCACTGGGATCTGGCCGTGCAGGTGACCATGTCCGTAGGGCACGGGAGCAGGATGAGGGGCAGGATGTGCAGGGGGTCTTCGCTGGGCTTGAAGCCACAATGGTCAAAGTCCAGCGTATGCAGGCCAAAGGCATGATGGCAGTGCACCGGCAGGTGCGCATCCTGAATACCAGGATGTCGGACATCGATTGGGGGATAGGTGCCATGGCAATGGGAATAGAGGCCATGGGCAAAGAGATGGAGGCAATGGGCAAAGGGATGGAGTCCATGGCGGAGGGGGTGAGGGACATGGGGGTGCGCATGGGCACCCTCTGTGACAGGCTTGAAAGTGACCACGAAGAGAGGCGCAGGTATAGGCGCGAGGTCAGGCTGCTCAATCAGTCGATAAACCGGTTGGCAACTTCTACCACCCTGCAGTGTCGCCGCTCTGTTAATCTGCAGACTGACATTGTACACTGCTGCAGTGACTTGTCCCGGGGGATGGGGAGGGTGACCTCAGCAATGGAGGCAATGCTGACACAGCTGACAGCCACAGGTGGCAACATGGTTGTTGGGGACACTGAGGAGTCAACGAGCAGGAGTGGGTCCAGCACGCCTGTTCAGGACATTCGTAGGAGCAGCAGACTCCATGCTGATGACACCGGCACCACTGCGCATGTAGACCCCCAGCCCCGTGGCTCGCAAAACATCATGCGTAAGCGCAAGCATTGAGAGACATATTGAACACAGGACAGGTCAAAGTGAAGTCAACTTTGGCCAACCATTGTGCAAAGTGCATTTAATTTGAGATATGTTTTTTTGGAAGGTGCAGTTGTGTACATTAAAGTGAGTGTTCCAAACACAGGACATGGCTGTGTGTCATCGCTCAATTAGAAGTATCTGTTGGTGATTTCAGCGTGTCGCAGTCGACCATCTGTTGCTGGTGCTGCTCCTGCTGCATTGTGATCTGCTTGTACTGTCCCATCATCAATGTCCTCATGATATGTCAGTTCTATCTCTGTGCCCTCCTTGGTGGCAAGATTGTGCAGCATGGCGCAGGTCGCAATAATCTTGCAACAGATAATTGGTGTGTACTGATGTGCCCCTCTACTCTTATGGAGGCACCTAAATCTACTTTTCAGCAGCCCAAATGTACGTTCCACCACGCAACGTGTTGTTCTGTGTGCCACGTTATAACGCCTTTCACTCCTGGTGGATGGGTTCAGGTAGGGGGTGAGCACAAATGACCGCAGGGCATATGCACTGTCACCTGGGTGGGAAAGGATAATTTGATTAGTCACGTACTCAGGTGTACACCTTCTGCATGAACTGTCAGGGTGTCTCACACATACTTACCCAGCAGGTATCCATCACCAAAATGACCAGCAACAAGGCGTCTGTATATCCCACTGTTGGTGAATATGTAGGAGTCGTGGGTACTCCCAGGATATTTGGCTACAATGTCCGTTATCATGTTGCTAGCGTTGCAGATCACCTGCACATTGATTGAATGTGCCGACTTCCGGTTTCTGTATATGTGCTCAGTTGCTGCAGGTGGGCTTAGTGGGATGTGCGTCCCATCGATACAGCTGATGATGTGCGGGAACTGTGCAAGTTGATAGAACTCGGTTTTTGTCCTTGCTAGTTTTGCAGGTGTCTCGGGGAACTCAATGTAGTGCTCCATCCTCTGCATCATGGCGTTCAGGTATTTTCTGAGGAAGCATGACAGGCAGCTCTGGGACACTCCACCTACAGTGGCTATCACGTGCTGGTAGCTCCCAGAGGCAAGAAGGTGTAGGCAGCACAGCACCTGTACATGGGGTGGGATGGCGTGTGCTCTTGGGGTTGGGTGTTCCAGATATGGGTGGAGGTCCCTGATCAAGTCCAGGATGGTTCTGGGGTGGAGTCGGTACCTTTGCAGGATCTCTGCTTCAGTGAGTTGGAAGAGGGTGATCCTCTGCCTATATACCTGCTCCTCCCTTAGCCAGACCCTCTCTCCTGCTGCCTGTATCCGTAGCCGCCTTGCAATAACGTAGAAATCTGCCATTGCGGGTGTACAGTTGCATTTTGGGAGCTTCTTATATATCCTGTTCCTGGTTTCAACCTGCTTCCAATCCATGTTAAATACCGACTCTTAAATATCAAATTTCACGAAATTCGGTATTTCCTGACTTTGCTACATCTCAAATGGCCTTTTTTACCACTTCTTATTTCCCGACTCGGTAAATATGAATCCGGTATTTACCGATTCGGTAACTTACCATTTCTTATTTACCGATTCGGAGAATATGTATTCGGTAAATTCCGAATTGTGTAATACCGATTCGGTGTTTTACTGACTGGTATTTACCGAATCGGTACGTTTTTGGTGACATACATCTCGATGCACTTATACCGGTCGGTAATGGCCGAATTTACCGATTTTTGTCCGTTACCGACCGATATTTGGCTACCTACATCGGGCCCCTAGTGTTAGTGATAGTTGGGCTTTGAGCATTCCCCTGTTGTGTATCAATTTAGATTCCGTATGCATTTCCTGATTCATGCCCTTATATAGGTACAATTGACACGTTGCTCTTATATAGGCATAGAAATCCAGTCCTTATTTAGGCGGCGCCCATGCTACTCAAATACAGGCATGGCTACTTCCATCCGTTCATCTACCTCACAACGAGTTTTTGCAAAACCAGACTCTTAAGCCCTTAGGGACTTCCTCTTACTTGGATATTGATTTCTCCAAGAACTCATTTATTATGCATGAACATCTATTCCTTAGAGGTTCATTCATGAGGTTCATATGCCCGACTTTACGTTAATACTGGCATTCCTAAACACCTTCAAGGTATAAATATACCTTCGCTTGCTATGGCAAAGCACGGTGTGGTTCAGTGCAGTTCAACTACCTACTTGCACGACGCAGCTCGCCACAGCAAGTCACGAAAGAAGCCAACTCTTCAGCTGATGCACTGACTAGACTCTGTCATCATCTTGCTGAGAATCCAGCTCCAGTGTTTCTGACTCCCCTTGCGGGGTGTTGGGAAATTGAGTCCCGGGAAAGAGATACTAACCTCTCTCATTCTAAGGAATGGATCTGATTAGAACTTAGAGAAACCGTTGGCAGATTCTTGGCAAAACTAAACTTAGCTAAAACAGCACCTACTTCTTCCCTCGTACTAGACCTAGGTTAGGTACACTGGGGTAGGCATATTTTAGAAGCACCAGTTGAGTATTTTAGCCTGTGTTATTTATGTATGTATTTTTATATATGTCATAGCAACAGACAATGCTATTACAGTATTATCTTATATTACTGTTTGCGCTATACGCATTTTACTTCGCATTCTGTCTAGCAATTGTAGCAGTTCATATCTCTTGCATGAGAAATAAGACTGTTCAATAAACCCTTTTTATTGAAACGCCCATCTCTCTATTTCTATGCAACTCTGTAGAAACAAAGCATGCACAATCGACTGAGTGAAC
This sequence comes from Lissotriton helveticus, assembly GCF_964261635.1. Lineage (NCBI taxonomy): Eukaryota > Metazoa > Chordata > Amphibia > Caudata > Salamandridae > Lissotriton > Lissotriton helveticus. The sequence goes on from NC_136061.1 coordinate 865,052,631, forward strand.
TAGTTATCTATTGTTTCCACGACTCTGAAGATATTGTTTCGATTCTAGGGGAAACAGAGTTGTCATTTTTATGCGGTTGTCAGCGACTTATCCCTTCTTGTTTTTTCGAGAAAGTTTGTAGTGACCTCTGAGTTAGCTGACACACAATATTAAGTTTAATATACTCGATAGAGACATACTGACCTCAGTCCTATGTCAAATCTATAGTGCATGTTACTCCAATGCGCAAAGCCTATTAGGGATATAGGAACTACACTACACCCCCTAGACAGACGGACATAATGGGGAGCTTAGGTGTGACTGAATGGGCCACTACTAGCAGGATGAGAGGGAGGAACTGGGCCCAGTCCCACTTACACTTGAATAGTTTGTGTCCTGTCTTCACACAAAGGGCATTACACTCCCTGTAGTTAGTCTGCAGTCAGGGCCAGGAATGCAGGGCACCTCTACACTTCAATGAGATATCTATAGAAGCTTCTTCCCACATGAGAGGCCCAACTGGGTAAAAGTAATGGACCTCAGACACAAATTCTTCATTTCACTTCTGGGCCTGAGGATATTTGCCAGGGAGAAGGACTGCTGTCCTGCTGTGCTGACCTGCTGACCCCTTGCCTGGGTGTAAAGGGCTGGACCTGTATCTCTTGAACCTATAGTGACTCGGTCCTAGTTTGCTGGCCTCCTGATCTAAAGCCTCAGGGATATAACAGGCTTCCAACACTCTTGCACCTGAACTCTGTCATCTGTGAGTCTACCCTGCCAAGTAGTGCCAACCCAGTCCTGGACCCTTGAAATTGGGCTAAAGGTGTTCTGCCAGCCTGTGAATCCAGCGTAATTGGTGCACCTCCTCTGTGGAACGGCGCACACTTGAGCAGAACTGACACATCTCTACTGCTACGTGGACTGGACTTATCTCAAAGACCCATATCACCTTCTCAACCTCATCCGAAGAGCCACTGCGTGACGCATCCTCAGTGCAGGCCCCCACATCGCTCATCGACAGCATCCTCTACAATGATGCTGAGCTCAGCATCACAGCCTTGCAGCTCCTTCGAACCGATGCATCACCCTGACTGCACGCCACATCCTCAATGCCAGACTTTGCATTGCAGGCCCTGTCGATGGGATCCTCGACTTCGACGCAGGCCTTTGCACCACTGATTTGCCGCTTCTCGGAACCAACACATCACTTCACAACACATCTTCAACATGGATTCTCACAGTGTTCCGCTAAGCAGGACTTAAGGTACTTTGTTCAGCAGGCCTAATGGTCCTTGTAGTCTGCCCCTGCTCCATCGCAGTTGACCTTAACTTGTGACTTTGTCCAGGTCCGGCACGACCAGATTCCCCAGTTGGCACTTTGTGCTTTTTACTGCTCTTTTCAGTAACATCTTTGAATTTGAATATCACCATTTCTACTGATTGGATTTTTTTTGTTTTGTTTATTAAAGAAAGTTATTTTTTTCTAACTTGGTATGAGATGTTTTTGTGTGGTGTTTTTACTTTATTACTGTTTGTTGTGTTGCACATATACTTTACACATTGCCTCTAAGTTAAACCTGACTGCTTTGAGCCAAGTTGCCAGAGGGTTGAGCACAGGTTAATCTAAGGTTGGCTTGTGCCTCACACTATCAAGGATTGCGGTTGCAACCTGACCAGGGCTCACATCACAGTCAACCAACAACCCAATTTTTTGCAGGTGATTATATTGTGAGAAGGTGTTGCTCATAGAAAATGTATTGCAATTTCATGCAAAAAATGGAGAAGGGATGTAGCCTGGTGGATAAGAAAGTAGATGGCCTTCAAGATCATGGAATACCACCTAATGTATAATTGATTCAATGTTAATCACTTAGTCTCGTCTTTACTTTGTCGAGAGAATACGATTTTCAAAAGTGGGAACAGATTCACTCAAGTGTTATAAGCAAACTATAATAAGTTGAAATATTAATAATGCACACGTGCATGTGCAGCATAATATATGGGGTGAGCTATGCATGCTATTTTTGAAAAGGAAATAATAATGTGGAGCAATATGTGGGCTTAGGGTAGATGAAGAACTTATATTGCCGACGGCCCTGCATAAAATAACATATGAACTGTTGAAAACATTTACTGACTTAAATAGTTATAGCCCCTGGTGAGGAACAAAATGTTACTATTCTGATACTGCACACACCTCTGTTTTTTGCTGACGCTCACAGTCGCAAACGGACAAGGAAAAGCTTGTTCTTTAAAATCCCTCGCAGTGTATCAGTGCCTTTACTTTTCTACTCCAATATTTGAAGCAGAGCTCAGCCTAACATATATGCCAGACTAAAACATGTACTTAGCTAAATCACGTTAATCCGGGGTGATCTACATAAACCTAGACTTTCATATGCTTTAAACATTTGCCCCATCTATATTTCTGTGCAGGAATACAAATACAAAGCACACAACGGTTTTCTGTTTTTATTTTCATTGCAAAAGCATATGCCAGAAAGGCAACTGTCTTTCAGATTTTAGAATTGTGGTTCAGTGGCAAGACCACTAGCCTGAGTTTAGTTGACTTGGGCCATTGATGCTGAGGGTGTGACCGAGATAAGACAAGCTCTACTCAGGTGAGTGCATGTAGTACTTGTTGCATGCTGCAATGCTGCTCATGGTCATTTGGAGTACACACCATACCATAGTTGGAAGGCAACCACTCCTGTAAGTAGTCAATAACTAAAAAGGACACATTTTATGTAAAACACCATCCAAAAACATTTTGAGAGTAACCATCACCTCTGTAAATGAGATCTTTTTATTGTTTATGAAAATCTGCTGGCAAGCAGTCCTCCAGGCCCTAAATTTCTTAAGAACTTTCAGATGGTGAACCACAATGTCGCAATTAGGGTACTGCTTGAAAGGTTTTGCAGTGTCTTTTAATACCAGATCTTCCAGAGGGCCGTCCAAGGCCTATGAATACTCACCAGGACCTTGTTGGCAAATCTGCTGGGGTTGGACTCGGTCCCCCAGTGGCCAGTGCTCCCTGTGGTGCGGAAGGTGATGTCAGTCCTCACGGCATCATAAATGCTGCATCGCTCCCCCGCAGCACGGGTTCTTCCAGAGGGCGGTCCGAGGTCTGTGAACACTCGCCAGGAGGTTGTTGGCAAGTCAGCTGGGGTAGGACTCAGTCCCCCAGTGGCCAGTGCTCTCTGTGGCGCGGGAGGTGATGTCAGTCCCCCGGGTTCCATAAAGGCTGCATCGCCCCCCCCATGCAGGGTGGGACGCGTACGTGCGTGCCCAGACGAAGCCCAGGCCAATGGCGGGCAGATCAGAGAGGGAGGGACAGGGAGCAATTAAAGAGAGAAAAATAGGTCCAGCACCCATGCTCCCAAGAATGAATGTCAAACACAATGGATGGTAGCTGGATGGGAGCTGTTCCTAAAGGGGTAGAACTCTTCAACCAATTGTAGTTGAGAGGTAGTGTTGTCGTAGTCTCCAAAAGTGAGACCGGTGGGATCTAGGTAAAGGTGGGGGAATACCTCCTTTTGGAATTATTGCCCTCACACACCCTTGTGGGTGTCATACTTCATCATCGTGCTAGCTCCTCATGGGGGTGGCACTGCTGTCTCCCACGGGCCCCGCGAGAGTGCTCTTTATCAGAGATCTTTTGGAGGAGGTGCCGCAGTTGTGCATGCGGGTGTGTTGGCCTATTGAAAAGGTGTTTGAGCATAAAATTACCTAACCGATACCCGAGGACAATTTTATTCAAGGGTCCGGAAGGTAAAGTTAAAAAAGCTAGGGACTGGGGCCTATCCTTAAAACAAATATGTAGGAGGGATAAGTATACTCCCACTGCTCTCAGTCTGTGAAAGTGGTGTGAAAGTGCAGTGTGGTCAACATGTTCCGCACATTCTGCGGATCCTTAATGAATCCGAGTGCGCTTCTTCAGGACATGAAACTCAATATCCTGATGGATTGCCTGGATCACTTAGAAACTTTGATGGGCAGGGTTTGTATCCAGGTAACGGCTGCTAATATTGATGCCTTGATGGGAGCGGCCAACCATTTGACAAGTGTTTTAACCTCAAATAGTTTAGTTAATGGGGATCAGTGTTCGCCAGATGGTCCTTCAACTGCTTTGGTCGTAAGAGATGTACTGAATTGACTGATCGACAGCACTCTAATATAAAGAATGTAACAATATCATATAACAACATAAGTAATTATCACCCATTTATTTTAGTTGGGGATGACCCTTCTGTTTTCCCTAAAAATTAAATCTACTTTCACTTCCAATCACCCTTTAGAAATTCCCAGCAAAAGTACTGATGTTGCCATTCACTCCCCGAGAGGGACTAGTTTTAAAACCAAAATGGATGTGATGGGTCTGCCTCCTGCCACCTGCCCCTATTTTCTGGTGTTGGCAGGAGTGCCTCCTCTTAAAGCACCACAGAACAAATCTTAGGTAGAACTACGCAAAAATAGGTTGATTTATTATGTAAGAGCAAGCACATTAACGTTTTGAATATGAACAAGATAATCATGGTATGGAGAGTGGGGTGTGTTGGCGATTCACTTAAAAATATGGAAGGGGACTGCGTTGTAATACATTTTTGTAGACCCCCCCATGAGTTAGACAGAATAAATTTTTAGTGTTAACCGATCTTGTTGCCCAGGACTGACGGGCTCCACCATTAGTTGGTGGGGCTGATCCACTACCTACATGCTTGTTGCATGCATCTATGACGCATGCTCAAATCGATACAGTGGGGTCTCTGGCTTGTGATAACCAGGTCCTGAAAATACTTAACTGGAATGTGGCCAGCCTATAATCAAAGATAGTTTTAGTTGACTGGCTGCCGTTAATCAGGCAATATGATATTTTAATGTTTCGGGAAACCTGGGCCACTAACGATATATACCTCAAACGGTGTGAGGGATGTATGACGGTACAACGCATACCATTTCAACGCGTGCCTTTACAACGCGTCTTTAACAACGCAAGTCGTTACAACGACTTGCGTTGTTTGGCGCGGATAGTGAATAGTATAATTTACTATTCTAACACCAGTCCCCGTGGATAGTAGGGAAGGTGTTGGAATAGTAAATATGCTATTCTTTATCCTTTAGCGCCCTCCAGCGCAAGTCGTGGTTACGACTTGCGTTGTAAAGGACGCGTCGTAAAAGCACTGCGGGGTAACATCCGCGTTGAAAAGGATGTTCCCCGGTGTGAGTGTTACAATACTCTGGCACCATCACCCAAATCGGGACAACCCTCGGCTGGTTTAACCATATAGGTGAATATCGCAGCAGGGGCTGTGTTAAGGTCAAACCTACAATGATCATTTTCTGGCCATAAGAGATAAAAGGGGCATGATCCTATACCTGATTAATTTTTATAACAGTGATTTTTATAGCAAGCCAAATATTAATTTCATTAACCTTTTTGACCATATTACTACCCTCAGGAATTCGAAGGATTTTGAAAACATAGCAGGTATTTGTCTGGGAGGGAGAATTATGCCAAACTGGTTCACCAGGATCCTTTTTTACTAATCTTAGCAGAGTACAAACTTGCAATAGGGGCATAGAGCTGATGGAACATCTAACATCCCAAACTCTGAGTAATGTTATGGACCTCCCTGTTTTTAATAATAATGGTACACCATAACCTACGTTCAGAGGCAGGGGTTGCGCTACAATAATTGATTATGTTTTTAATTCCTCTAATCTAGAGCATTTTTTTGCATGGTAACGTTGTTGCAACACTCCACACTACACAGCGATCACAACCCAATGTAAGTGGTATTGAAACTGTCCCCAAAGCCTGAGTATAAAATTGAGTGTGGTGCCAGGAATTTGGAGCCCTCCACCGATAATTTACTATCGGTGTGACGAGGAGTTGATTCTACCTAACTATTTTATAAAGTGGTTAGGGAGAATCTTGCATTGTTTGAGGCCTGCCTGACAGTGCATTAACCCAATCCTGATGTAATCACCACATTCACTAACCTCTGTTCGAATATTTAGACTAATGAAACTTGCCTACTCAATATCCCAAACGCCCTAGATGGTTTAATCACGAATGTTCAGTAGTAAATCGACAGCTACGGATGGCCCTTGCAGTCAAATTGAGGGGCCGACAAGCGATGCAGATGTTAAGGAAAAAATGCAAGTTGGTTACCTCATTGAGGAAGGAAGAAAGACATGTAAACGATGGGCCAGATGTTAACACCAATTAATTGTAACATAACTACTGAAGCATGGGAAGCACACTTTTCAGTGATATACCCAATCTGCCCACTCCTAAGAGAGTAACAATATCCCTATACGAAGTGGAGGAAGCCATGAATCAGAGCATAAATAATAAGGCCCCGGAACCTAATGGGGTGCCCATAGACCTCGTTAAACAGATATCTGGGCCCCTGCTTTTTCTCAATGTTTTAATAACCTAGGGCCAGATGTAGCTCACCAAATACCGGTCGGTAACAGCCGATTCGGCCGTTACCGATCGGTATTTGCGATTTGTAATGTAGGGGTCATTGATTTACAGAAACGGTAATTTTACCGATTCGGTAAATATACAGAGTCGGTAAAATACCAAATCGGTAAATTTACCGATTCTGTAAATCAATATGTAGGTGGCACTGTAATCAGTGCCACAGGCCCTTACCGAATCGTTATTTACCATGGAATACTATTCCATGGTAAATAACGAATTCCTGTGTACATGCACATCTGTGCATGTACACCTGTGCACCAGGGCATGTCTGTGTGTCACATGGCGCACAAGCCAGAAACAGGGGTGCAACAGGGTGTCAAAGTGACACCCTGTCCCCCTTGTAAAATCGGTATTTTTACCGATTCGGTAATTACCAAATCGGTATCTGCCATTGAATCCTATGGGCTTCAAGGCCCATAGGAGTCAATGACAAATACCGATTCTGTAATTACAGAATCGGTAAATACCGAATCATACCGATTCGGTATTTGTTACCGAATTTCTACCTACATTTGATTTACCGATTCATGAATACCGAATCGGTAAAATTCGGTATTTATGAATCGGTAATTCACATTTACCCACATCTAGGCCCTAGTTTCTTCCCCGTTACCAAGTACATGGTCAACCACACTCATTGTACCACTTTTTAAAAAGGGTGTCCGCTCCTAGCTAGGTTGTTGGAGCCCATTTCCTTCATAAACCCTAGACCAAAAATCCTTGGTAGGGTCATGTACAGCAAGATTAAAATATGGGCAGAGGAGAATTCCATTCTGCATCCCAGCCAATTTGGGTTTTAGTATTAATGTGCATATAATAGAGCAGTGCCTTAATCTAAATTTAATAATTGGGAAATATACTAATGCCCAGAGCTCATCGATATACATGGCGTTTATGGACTTGACCTCCGCTTTCGATTTTGTTAACTGAGACATGAAAGCCAGGATCAGAATCAATACACACAGGGAAGGTTCTAATGATATTGGTATTTTTAGAGAGGTAAGGCAGAGTTGCCCTTTAGCTCCACTACTTTTTATTCTCTACATTAATAACTTACATGCATTTTAGCGACCCTTACCAAAGATGTTCCTAGAGTTAATGGCTCTATACTCCTATACTTATTATACGCTGACAATGCAGTCCTAATGGGCCCTACTCACAAAGCCCTGCACCTATAGCAACCTATGGCATAGAGGTATGGGGCATTTCTAACTGTCATAACATCCAGAATGAAGAAAACAGGTTCTGTTGTAAGCTCTTGGGTGTCCCAATTTCTTCGCCCCAATCTGTGTGCCATTGCGAACTAAAGTTACATTATGTTGAAGATTATATCAGAGCGCGCCCTGCTCTATTTTGGTTAGCTATATGGAAAAATAGCAGATTGCCTCAAATGTGAGAAAGACATGGACATCCAATGGTTAGCAGAGGTGAGAACTAGTTAACGTAGGATTAGATACAGACACATCTTCGACAGTGCTAAATTACTGGACACTGTGAATAAAAAGGAACTCTGGGCAGCCCTATATAGATGCTTTAGTGAGGATAGATTGACCAGGGAGTCTAACAAATCGAGCTTAGCCATGTTTCTGAATATTGAGAATGACCGTCAACTGGCTAGCTATCTGATTTAACCAATGGGACACTGGGAGCGCGCTCTCCTTTGTCACCTAAGGGCAGGCACCGTTAAGTACTTACTATGTTATCCCCTGGGCTTCCAAGCAAACCTTGATCTTGTTCACTGCCCATGCAATAGGCACTCAGGCCAAACCTTACTACACTTTTTATTCTTTTGTATGTATTACACAGAATATACTGAATTGTTCCTTCACCCTTTTTTTAAGAAGCGTTCCATACGTTGACCACAGTGACGCATACAGGACTCTTAAATTGGAGAGGACGAGTTAATAATCCATATGTGTGCCTTTTTTAAAACCGCCGTTCGAGCACGCAACTCGATGAATATTGTATAAGTTCACTTTAACAGCTTTACACTGTACGGAACATTTTTATGTGCTCTCCTTTTTAGACTATTGTGACTTTGTATGTTTTCAACTATTGTATGAGCCTGCTCTTTTATGGATATGTTTTTTTTATCTGAATAAAGTAAAGAAAGAAAGAAAGTATACCAGCTCTTCGTGCCAAGGGGTGGGGAGGTGGGAGGAGGAGGACAATATCAGCTCTTGGGGCCAGGAACAAGAGAAAAAGGGTTTACATGGGTCGCATTTCTCTTCACAAAGGAGTGTCCAGAGCTTTGACGCAAGGGGCTTTTACAAGTGGAAAGCTGGGCAGCATACGAAGGGCACATTGAATATTTTCAATGCCATACTAGTGTTACTTGGTGCAAAGTTATTCAACATGCTTGGCTGGTTCTGCAAAACAGAAAGGTTTATCTATCTACTAACTCAGGGTGCCTAAGATGTAAACATCTAAGGAAGTTGAGGCTGCATTATTGACTTCTTGCAGAAAGGGTCTGGACACAGACGTTATCTTTTCATGGTCCTGAGCTGGGACATTCTGATTCTTGTGCTTGGCTTCCCCAGACTATGCCACACATTTTACTTCATGTACCTTGTACTCAGTCAGCGGCCATACAATTGCTTCACAATATTATAAGATAAGTATGTCCTTCAGAGGTACTGTTCATGTTCACTTGTCGGAAGCGCATTAAAGAAAGCAAAGTTTCGCCTTTGTTTGGCACAGTCCTGGGGAGTTTGGCTAGTGGAATTTAAACTCAGCAGCACAGGGCATACACAGATTTGCTGGTACCCTTCTCTTTCAATACTCCGAGCTGCTACCTAAATGATGAATGAAACATGTAATTACATTACATTTTAGCAAGAGTTGTTCTGTAGTACTGTGGATTACTAATACCATGTACATATTGTAACTGATCTGTCATCACTTTTAGCCAGTATTTATCACGTACATCTTCTATATTATATTTATCATTCTTCAATAGCTATATGCAGAGTTAGACAACAAACTACCTATATTAGTATGCAGTAGAAGAAAGTTAATTTAAAAACATTAAATCAATTCCCATGAACTGTGCAATCAAACAAGAATGTTTATAGTGGATATTTCAAATTAAGCTGTCAAAAGACTCCTTCAGATATGGAAGTTTATTAAAAGCATGTATTAGGTATTTCTTCATCTTTTTGACTGTTGACTAGTACAGTATAATACATGGGATTCTGAAATCCCTGTATAAAAAGCCTGTCTCGAATGTATTTATAACTGATGACGCGCGCAGTTGCCTATTTAAAGAACTTATACAGCCAATCAACTGTAATAACTTACTACAGTTGAAGTCTGACATCACACTGTCTGCTGCGGAGCCAGCAGCTGAGGGGAAAGGCAGTTCCAGTCGTGGAGCATTGTTAAAGCATCTGTTTAAAGAAGTATTTTTCTAGCTGCACAAGATTAAAAAAAAGATATTTAAGGCAACATGTTTATTTTTTGCACTCCTAAGGTAATTACAAAAAAGCTAAAATCTTTCTGCATTTTTATACATTTCGAATTACTGCACCTTTTTTATTTTAATCATTTCTTTTTAAAATATTTGCATTAAACTATTTCGAATACATTTTTGTAACCAATGTATAAAAGCTTTTGTGAAGGGTTTAATTTTGCACTAGAGATTCTATTTTTAATGTCCATGTTTGAAAACATGCCTTCCCTTTTGTATGGAAGAGCTACACACTCTGGGCCTCATTTATGAAGTATTGGTTTAGGGCGTGGCAGCAACTCTTCTTCCTGCGCAGTCCTACTCCAATGTGAAAGAGCTAGAATGCACTGTATTTATGAAATTCAGTTCATTTCTGTCCTTTCCTACTGTGCCGGTGCACAATTTGCTACCTAGCATCAACATAGGCACCCTTGCACCATGGTTGCAGGGTTCCTCTGTTGCAGGCAGGATTGTTTTGTGCAGGAAGGGGCACCTTCCTGCACAAAAACAATCCTGAGAGGCACTTTCCTCTTTCTATGTGGGCTGCAGAATGTAGCAAACATGGAAAGAGGAAAAAAACTAGAAAAAATAAAAACATTTCTCAACGCTACGCCTGCTCCGAGGAGGTGCAGGGTTTTGGTGTTGCTCCAGATTTATGTGTGATTAAGTAAATCTGGGGCAGCGTCAAAATCCATGGGTGTTGCATGGGAAAACCGACCAGAACGCCCATGGAACACCTCCTTGATGCAGATTAAGGCAAGACGGCGACTTGCATTGATGTGCCTTAGTCCATATCTATGAGGCCATGCAAAGCCATGTAGAGTGGCTTTGCGTCGCCTCATAGATATGATTAAGAGGCTTGCGCTGTGGGAGTGTCAAATAAAATGACACTCTAGTTGCACAAGCCTCTGATAAATAAGTTCCCAAGTATTTAAGTGATTTGTGGGAAAGGTGATAGTGACCATTTATTTTTAGGAATACAGTACTCCCTGCCATACATGATAAGGATATTGCAAGTCATCTTGGAGTTCAGTAATCTTATAAAATACTAGCCCTTTAGCCTTATTCCTCTATATGGTCATGGAATTCCTCAGTGATTTGCAATATACTTGTAATGTAGGGCAGGGGAGTACTGTGTTCCCTGTATAATCCAAAGAAGGCAATTTATATTAATATAGACTGAACTTAAAAAGACTTGCATATTAATACAAAAAAATAGAATATTTCTAAAATGCTTTACACTTGTATCACTACAACCTGGCAAGCAGGAAGTTGCTTTGCTTCTGAGAACAACCTCTAAGCACTGCACAGAAGATGTTTCACTGTAGTAAGAAACAGTAAAGCTCTGGGATCTCACACTTAGATCCCTGACCCCAATATCATAAAGCTACTGATCAATGAATTTTCATCATCTCAAAATTGCTGAAATAGACCACATATTGTCCCTTACATATATATCCAACAATTGACCTCACACTATTCAATTGTTACTACAAAGTACTACAGTTAGAGCTGAGCACATAGGGGCATATGTACAAAGAATTGTCGTAGGGCAGCACCGCAAGTCGTTTTGCTGTACAGCCCTAAGCCAATTCAAAGGGACAGAAATGCACCCTATTTACAAGATACGGTGTATTCCTGTCCTTTCAGCCAGCACAAAACTTGCAGCAGTTTTTCAATGTAGGCACCCTTGCACCAATGTGCAAGGGTGTCTGTGTTTGTGTCATGATTTTTTGTGTAGGAAGGGGAACCTCCCTGCACAAAACAAACACAAAAAGAGTTTTCATCTTTCCATATGTGCTGCAAAATGCAGTTCATATGGAAAGAGGAAAAAAGTAAGGAGAAATTTACAAATTCTCCTTGTTACGCCTGCTCTGGGGAGGTGTATGTTTTTGGTACTGCCCCAGACTCATCAGTATGTTGTAAATCTTGGGCAGCGTCAAAATCCATGGGTGTTGCATGAGACACCCATGGCATGCCTCCCAGCCGCAATGAAAGGCAACGCAGCTACTTGCACGTCGTGGTCGTACACCTTATGTACAAGGCCATGACAAGCCATGCAGGGTGGCTTTGCACGGCATTGTGGCTATGGGCCTGCATTGTATGCCACAGGACCGTCAAAAAAAGTGATGCTCCGGTGTTGCGCAGTTCCCACAAATCCGTAGGACCTGCCTGTCTAAACTAAAACAGAGAGCACATGGTTTCTGGCAACCACTGAACATGACAACTCTGACCCCTTAGGGATCATGGTAACGAATTCTAACCTTTCTGCTCAGTCACTCGTGCACTCTTGTTCTCAGAGAAATATACAGAGAATACACAATGAGACGTTTTCAACATATTTACTGAAGTTGTTCTTGTATAGAATGCATGTTCTGTGATAATCAGTGTACAGAAACAGATGAAAGGGATTGCAAGCTCCTGAAGAGAAAATCGTTCCACCACGATGCAAATACAGTGTATATTTGCAGGTATATACCAGGCAGTAATCAGGTGTACTCCTACTATGCAATCCATACGCTGTGTATGTCCAGAGTGTGCGTAAAGCCAAGAAACCCCCGGGATGATTCAACCCCATTATCTGACAGGATAGAATATAGGACCTCGTCTTGGTCATGAATTAAACACCCCCACAGAGATTTTTTGGCAGCTGTTCTGCAAAGCCACAGCATACAGGCACCCTCTGTGTCAGTTGAAGTACCTCCTCTGCTAACCCCCGGAAATGCTTCTTTATTTATAATAAAAAGCATCCTTGCAATGTGCACACTGATTAGCAGTGTTGTGGATATGTAGCTAGCCCTGTCGCCTCATGGATGAAGATAGAACGACATTCTTCATATACGACATTGAACAAGACCTCTACAGGCAAGATGGCTGCCGTGCGGAAGGCTGTGTGAGCAGCTTGCTCCCTGGCTCCAGTCGTCCGGGAGAAAGGGAGAGAGCATAGATCCATTTTTCACGAGGAAATTCTGTGAACTTGCAGCGCTTCTGAGATACATGGTTTGAGCTGCTTTGCGCGGCTGCATTTGGCTGTATTCGATCACTTACTTGGCTGCATCGGCGTTCCTCCTGTTGCTGGACATTCTAAGACGGAGGCCGCCCGAGGCGGCGCCCGTTTCCGGTTGTTTATCTGGTCCGGTGTTCCATAACCGGGCGGCTTCTGCGGTGTGGAGAAAGGCGGGCGAAAGTATTGCGGAGAAGTCTCCCTGGAAGCTGTCAGCGTTTTGGCGTGTTAAACGTGATACGAGATACAAAGTATCCCTCGTAAGAAAACACGAATTTTTACGAGCTTAGACGGCGGTCCCCGCTGTGGCGTGCTACACTCTGCCTATTCTGGGTGCAGAGCAGTGTCCTTCCTGGTAGAGGTGGAGGCGGAGGCGGTACACGGAAGGGGAAAAAAAAGACACCGTTACCCTCGTCTGTTAGCACCCGCAGTAACAAGAAAAACGACGTGGGCCGAATGGAGAGAAACGCGGACCCGGGCGTCGAGGGATCTGCTATGGCTGAGGCTCCAGAGGCTGCAAGCTCAACCCCTGCTAACAACGCAACTAAACAGGGTAAGAATTCCGGTAGACTTCATGCTAAACATAATGAGACCGTGAGTGTTAAGGACGCTATGCTACAGACTCTGCCAGCCCTGTTCGAGAAGCAAGCGGCCAGAAAAAAAATAATAATCGATGATAATGTGCAAAGTATTGATATGATGGCAATGCAACATGAGCAATCTACTATCACAGCGGAAACTGATAATAATCCGTTAAACAATTCCCCAAATTTGTTGCTGGCTAATCCCTTAAAGAAGGGTACTATGGGAGATGTAGTCTTTGGTGTTGCTGGCATCACCCGCTCCTGCTCGCTGCCCACGCTATCGGTACTAGTATCAATAGAAAATGAGCAACAGAAGACAGCGGTAGACTCGGTACTGCACAATAATTTGGAGGCCTCGGAGAAGTTTTTTTCTCTGTCAGAACTATCCTCGGATGAGGCGACAGGAGTTCATAAAGATTGGGCTGAGATCAGCTGTGAGAGCCTATCTTCAGATGGCGAATTTAGCGTGAGTCCTGATGCTAACACAGCTACTACCATTAAAAAAAAACTTTGGAAAAAACGGTCATTACGTGTGGGGAGTAAGGAAGCTGCAGATAATTCACACAAAGAGGGGAATATACTATCTTCCAGTCTGTCTTCTAGTTTGGTACCCGCTGCTACCACTGATGCCACGGATTTTGTGGGAACTATATCAGATCCTGTCTCTGGTTCGGTCACTGTACAGGACAGTAGTGAAGGCCCTGAGGAGATAACTTTGAAGATGATTTATGACACCATGATGAACCACAGGGCTGAAAGTAAGGCCGAAAATTTACGTACGCAGGTGACTTGCGCCAAGGTCAAAAATTCAGTTCGCCGTGCCATCAAGATGTGCTCTGAGACCACCGACAGAGTTATCGAAGCGGAGACCAGAATAGCAGTTCTGGAGGAAGAAAGTATGGCACAGAGACAGGAAGTTGGTGATTTTATGGCCTTAAAAGAGGATCTGTCCGATAAGATTGCTAATTTGGAGAATCAGGCCCGTAGAAGCAATCTACGCTTTTTGGGAATCCCTGAAAACAAAGAAGGATCTGATCCACGGCGGTTTATTGTCAATTTATTGAAGGATGCCTTTCCTGATATGGTAGAGTGGGACTGGGCTCGAGAAGTACAACGTGCGCACAGGTTCCCCTTCACTGTGCGGAGTCCACGTCAAGGCCAAGTAAATTATCCTAGGGCTATTCTGGTCTCATTTAATAATTTTCTTGCTCGTGAAGCTATTTATGTGTCAGCGAGACCAGACAAGAAAGCGGATGGACTTGGCTGCCAGTTCTTTGTACGACCGGATTATTGTCAGGCTACAGTGGCTCAACGGTGGAGGCTGAGACAATTGATTCCTGACTTTCAAAAGAAGGAAGTTGCCGTTTTTCTCCAAGGCCCTGCTAAGCTAAAGACCGTGTTCAAAGGCACAGTTAAATACTTTATCTCAGAGGTCAAAGCCAAAGAATATTTGGATTCTATTTGAACAATCTGATGTGGTCTATAAGAATTTAAAGGGCTGTCTGCTTAAGCAATCTTGTTGAAACTCTGTTTTTTTTCTTTTTTTTCCTTTTCTTTTTTAAATAGGAGTAATTAGCCTCTTTCTCCTCTGTTTTTATTTTCTCTAATTTTTCCTCTAACTTTTTCCTCTTTATCTAATTGTTTTTTTCTTCTCCCTTTCTTCTTTTGGACGCTATGGCCCAGGGACACGGCACCCATGCGTTTTAGGAACTGATAGTTCCTATGCCTCCTACATGGGGAGGGTGGGGGGAGGGGTTCTGGGGAAATGGGTGGGGGTGGGAAAGGGTAAGGGTTGGTGGTGGGGGTGTAAGGCAGAGGTATTCGTTGCAAGGATGTCAATTTGGTATTTCAGATGGTATTTAAGTTGTAGTAGCGAGGACTTTATATTGCTGAGGTTTGCTAACTTTTTTTTTATATTCTCTTTTTATTATCTCATTATGGAGGAAAAGATGATAAAGGTGAAAATATGTACAATTAATATCAATGGGCTTAATGACTTTAAAAAGATTGGAATGTTTCGCTCTATGATTCAGGCATTGTCTATCGACTTATTATGTATACAAGAAACTCATGTTGCGTGGGACAAACGCTCACTTTTGGATAAGTTGGGTCTGGATGTACTACTTGTCTCTAAGCAGATGGGTATAAAAAGAGGCATAGCTATTTGTATGCGAAAGGGAGTTGCGAAGTGTTCGAAAACTCTAGCTGATAAATGGGGCAGATGGGGACTTGCTGAATTAATCATTGGTAGTTCTAAATTTACTCTATGTTGTATGTACGGGCCGAATTTAGATGATGCGGAAGTTTTTAATACTATTAATACAGAATTAGCTATCTGGGCGCAACCTACTATAATATGTGGGGATTTAAACATTCATCTGCCGGCCGACTGGAATATTAATTCAGGAAGGAGGTATATCGGTCATAAACCCAGAACCTATTATGCCCTTCGGGAGTTGGTTTTGAATAACGGATTAACGGATGTGTGGCATAAAAGGCACTCTAAAGATCCTGGATATACCTTTTATTCCTATCCACATCGTAAGTTTGCCCGATTAGATTATTTTTTTACGTCTTCGCAGTTTTTGGAGACAATTAGTCTTGAAATTCTTCCCCAAGTCATTTCAGACCATAATCCCATAATTGCTGAGATCAAGGTTTCTACAGAATTTCAGAATTCAAGTAGATTTTGGTCATTTCAGAGAAACCTGTTACTAGATGAGGATTATTTACATTCTATGGCGACTATTATTAATGACTATTTTCTCACAAATAACGATTCAGCCTCCCCACCAGTGGTGTGGGACGCATTCAAATCAATTATACGCGGAGAGACAATTAGTTTTGCAAACTTCAAGAGAAAAAAAACACAAACAGAATTTAAGGAGAGATTAAATAAGATCAGGTCAGCTGAGATGGATTTAATGATGGCTTGTAAAGATAATGTTGGTATAGAAGAGGCGCAACTACGCCTAGTAATCGAACGTTCTGGTCTACGGACTCATATTGTCGATAAAGTAGCATCAGACTTTAAGCTTTTCAAAACCGAACGTTATGAATATAGTGAGCGTACCGGTAAAATTTTAGCACAGCGTCTACGTCAGAAATCCTCTATTAATGAAATCAAGGGCGTCAATGATATTAACGGTGATTATCATGAATGTAGAGAAGGAATTTTAGAGTCATTCTTGGGGTTCTATAAAACTCTGTATAATGACCTAAACAATGAAGTAGATAAGACTCTGAATCCCGTAGATTATTTTCACGGTACTAATCAATTAGTATTGGGATGTGAAGAGACTGATTCATTTGGATGTCTAATAAGGTGGGATGAGATCGAGCAAGCCATTCTGAGCCTTGCTGCTGGCAAAGCCATGGGATCTGATCAGATACCTCTCGAATTCTATCGCACATTTAGACATATGCTGAAACCAGAATTGGTAAAGATTTTCAATTCTGCATTTTTAGGGAAACCACCTGATTCCTGGTCCACCGCTATTATAGTGGTGTTTGTGAAGAAGAATAAGGACCCGAAAGAATTAGGTTCATATCGACCTATATCTCTTATTACGGCTGATAGTAAGATCTATTCTAAAATTCTTGCAAACAGGCTCAACCTGGTAATGTCTAGTCTAGTGTCCAACATTCAACACGGTTTCATCAGAGGTAGAGATACTACTGATCATGTGAGACGTGTTATCACACTCCTAGATTGGGCTCAGGCAAAGGAATCCCCAGTCGGGGTGATCTTACTCGATGCTGAAAAAGCGTTTGATAGAGTAGACTGGGGATTCCTTTGGACTGTGTTAGAAGGGAAGGGGTTTCCCTTACAATTCATTCAGGCGGTACGGTCATTGTACTCTGGTCCTAAGGGTATTATAAGACTGGGCACTGATTATTCAAGACCTTTTCCAATTACGAGAGGGACGAGACAAGGGTGCCCTTGCTCCCCGCTTTTATTTGCATTATACTTAGAACCTTATTTAAGTAGACTTATTTTGGAACCGAATATTCCACCGGTTCATCTTTTTGGAGTAGACCATAAAGTTCTAGCGTACGCGGATGACGTTGCAATTGTCACCTCTGACGTCTCCTCTGCGCTACCCACAATAATTAATTTGGCTAACGAGTTTGGAAAGGTCTCTGGCTATAAGTTAAACATTACCAAAACCCAGATCATTCATTCGGAAACAGGTAAACCCACTGATGTCCCATTAAATACTACCGGTGCTTATCTTGGCGTTACTCTATCTTCCAAGGTTGAGGATATCGTTGCATTAAATATAGACCCCTTGCTCATATCCTCTAATAGATCGTTAGAAAGATTCAATAATCTACATCTGTCATTATATGGTCGCACCAACGTTATTAAGATGATGATCTTTCCAAAATTTTTGTATTTTTTTCGTACCATCCCCCTATTTTTTCCAATGTCTCTCTTCAATAGAATAGATAGAATGGTGTCTAGGTTTTTATGGGGATACCATCGTGCTAGAAGATCTCTAAAATGGTGCACTCTCCCACTAGAGTGTGCTGGCTTGGGGCTCTCGAATTTTAAAATGTATTACTGGGCTATTGCCTTGAAAACTTTTCGGGTTTTGCTCTTTCATGATTATGTTTCAGATCCAGCCATGACACCCTCTATTTTTGAAATGCTTCTAGGTACTGATGCACGGCAATGTTTGGTGAAAGTCATTGAACCTAGCTATTATAAAAAAACAAAGTTCAAGGTAGTCCTTGCGGCATGCTTAATCTGGAGGCAAATGAATAAAATTCTATGTTTAGTCCCAAAACTGAACTACTATACACCTTTGTTTGATAATAAGTTGCTACCAGTAATCTTTCAAGATATGGTAATTTATCGGTGGCACATGAGACAGATCCATTTACTCGGCCAATTGTACCAAAATGGGTCCCTTCTGTCCTTTTCTAAATTACAAGAGATTTTTGGTTTATCTAGGAATGATTTTTTTAAATATCTACAGATTCGTAGCTTCCTGGAAAAAAAAAAATGTTTTATTTACTGATACCATGGAAACTATTGATATTCTAGAAAGTTCTAGGAAGAACAGTCGTATTGGCATTATCTACCAATTAATGAATAATAGGATGCAGAATGATTTGGATCATCATACCCGGAAATGGGAGAGGAAGCTCTGTATCGAAGGGATTGACTTGGTAAAAGTGTTTGAGATGAGCAATAAGACACTAATTAATAGCTCTCTTAAAAGTCAACATTTTATGTCTACCCTAGATCTTTATTATACACCTGCAAAATTGGCAAAATGGAAAGCTCTAAAGGGTGTCAATTGCAGCCGCTGTGGTACTTTAGCAGCCGACTCAATCCATATGTTCCATAGTTGTTCTAAACTTGTTGTATACATTGAGAAGATTGAAAAGTTTTTGTCTAATTTGTTACATGTTCGGATTATGCTGCATCCTACCATTATTATTTTTGGTGTGTATTTTCCTCCTCAGGATTTAACAATTGATCAAGAATATTTTCTGTTTATCGGAATGTCTATTTATCGAGCCTGTATTACTTCTAGATGGTTGGATGTAGATCCTCCAACGTTTGAGCTATGGTTGGGAAAGTTGCTAAATGTTTATAGAATGGATAAAGCAGTTTATAAATTGAAAGGACTCAGAAAGAAGGCCTTTGGTCGGAAGCTATGGCTACCAATTGATAATTGGATTTGAATCGTATTATGGTTGTTCTCTCTCTGTAAAGAATTTTGTTTGACTTCGTATTCTTTTTTTTTCCTTTTTTGGTCATGTCCTTGTATGTATTACCTCTGCCAGAAAATAATAAAAAAAAAAAAAAAAAAAAAAAAAGAAGATAGAACGACATTTGTGCATCAAGTGTAAAGGCCTCGTTCTCGATGTTCGAGGCATTGTGATAATGTTGCACGAAGCCAGAAGTATAAGCAAAGCAGTTTCAGAAACACTAATCAGACATTGTCATGCACGCGAATATGTCCAAAAGGTCATAGCAAATAATGTTATTGTGCAGAAATGAGGACAATGTAAGCAATGATCCACGTAACTTGGGCACATAACACCGGTGGTGCAAGGGGCTTATAAATATGCCCCGAGACATATCACAGAAGAATTCTCAATGTGGCTTGTGATGGAAATGATGGATTGATAACAAAACGTGCAGCTGGACAGCCACTACTAGACCAATCTAACGAGAGTTTATGTCTTATACAAGTGACAATATAATCAAATATAACTTGACAATTTCTGCCAATGTACAGTGAAGCTAGTTTCAGAAGGTTTTCTCTGGGCTATGACTACATAGTGGAAAGTATTCTACTTTGTTGCTTCAAAAACCTTGGTTCAAATCTGAGAGTAAAGTCAACAAAACAAAAGGTTTTCTCTGGCCCAAAATAAGAATATCAAAATAAGAACCTTTGGGATGTCTGTAATCAATCTTTTAGCTTTTTGTTTTGATGTAATTGCTGCTAATTAAACAATGAGTTTTCTTTTAGTCCTCATAGAACTGCATTATCCCCCAAATGGCATAGTAGGACAGGAGAACCATCAGTAGACATGGCTGTAATTGTAATCCAGGAGAACTGTATGGAAGTTTAAAACAAAATTGTGGGGTGTGCACATCTGGTCTCACTACTTTTGCATTTATATAATCCTTTGAATCAACATTTAGATCCAAATCTCAACCTGTTACATTGCTCATTGTGCACTCTTCATACAACCAGAATAGGCACATGGCCCATTCCTTTCTTAGGCGCAACCCACAGCTTAGTGTGATTAATTATATCAAAGTATATTTGCAAAATAAGGTAATGCTAAAAATGGAGGACCTTTTTTTCTAAGTAGATATTTCATCATATAAATACAAGCCACAACCTCACTGCAGGATGCCCATCGGCAAAACAACATGTGCCCTCTTCTGGTCTGATTCACTAATTCACCATGTCTTATTAGTAAATTTGGATTTACCATTAGTTCGGATTACCGTTAGGTTGGACTACTTCAGCATCACAAGTATACATATATGTATCTATAATAACTGGCAACTGTGTAATATGGGCCTATATTGCCATTGAGAAGTTCTGGTGACATTCATAAAAACAAATCACAAGGTCAAAGTCCAAGAGATATATCAATGTCACCTGTTATCCAAAATGACAGTATGATACCTTGTAATGTGTGACTCCTAATGTGTTTTTTTATATTACATGATTAATTTTAGAAGTCTTTAGAAAGATTTAAAGCATCTGCTTAGTATACATTGTTTACCTGAGATGCAGAGAGTCAGTATTTTGAGAAATGTTTGGTTTTATTGGGTATAACTAATAATTTGTAAAATGTTTTTATGCAGCAATGTGTTTTAATATGAAATACATTTAAACTGCAAAGTGCATTGTATGACAATCTAAAACATGCATTCTAAAATGTGTGTTTCTTTTGAAGTACATTGGCATTATAAAGTAGGTTTAACAAGACAAATATTAGAAAATAGCAAATAAAGCACAATATGGGACACGGTAACCATTTACTGACTAGTGTCTGTGTTTACTATATTAATTTATACACACTGGGGTGGCTTAATTGATAAATGCCTCATCAAAGTTGAGCTTATCAGGAATGCTCATTAATAGTTTAACATCACATCCGTCATTGAGGAAGTGTGTTTTTTTCTTATCAACAATGACTGCAAGAGAGATTGCTTTAACTATATATATGTATATAAATATATATATATATAAAGCTATCTCTCTATCTACATATATATATATATATATATATGTATATAGATAGATAGATAGATAGATAGATAGATAGATAGATAGATAGATAGATAGATAGATAGATAGTTAGATAGATAGATAGATAGATAGATAGATAGATAGATAGATAGATAGATAGATAGATAGATAGATAGATAGATAGATAGATAGATAGATAGATAGATAGATAGATAGATAGATAGATAGATAGATAGATAGATAGATAGATAGATAGATATTACCCACTGACAGTCGCCAGTAGGTAGTTATAGTTAGGATAATAATTACCTTAAATGCAATGCATCACACTTTAGAAATTGCGAATTCGCAAATAGGGAGAGGTAAATTACCATGAAGTTCACCTTCATGGTAATTTGCGAAAACTTTGAAAAATGCACAAAAGTGCATTTTTCAAAGTTTCATTTTACACACACACACATGCCCTTGGGGCATGTGTGTGTGAAAAATGTTCTTAAAGTTAAATTTCAGGGGTGCAGGGGGGGTCCTTTGGACCCCCCCTGCACCCTTGAAATAGCATTGAAATAGCATTCTCATTTTGCGATTCCTTAATTGCGAATCGCAAAATGAGAATGGCTTCCCATTCATTCCTATGGGCCTCTAGGCCCATAGGAATCAATGGGAAGGGATTCCTTAATTGCGATTCGCAAATTGTGAATCGCAATTAAGGAAATTTAAGAAATCGCAAAAAAATTGTGATTTCTTGATGCATAGCCGTTTGTGATTTCTTAATTGCGATTCCTTAATTCCTTAATTTTCGCAATTAAGAAATCGCAAACGGCAACAATGATGCATGTGGCCGCTAGTTTCCAAAAAAAAGCAGTTATTGACTTTGCCGTAGTTTAACCAATTTTCATGAAATTTTCCCCAAAAAGTGTCATACTAGGTTCTGTATGTCATGGAAAGTGTTGGGGGTGCTCTGTGCAGTAAGACCCAAGAAATATGGTTGTGAATAAAGGTGTATTTGTAATGTTAATTCTCATAGGAACGCGTTGTCGAACCTACAGTCCGAACCGCTGGACACAATTCCATCAAATTTAGCAGAAGGGTGGATGTTGTTAGGCAGATTATGCTTTTTGTTATTTGGTGCAAATCCATTCAGTAGTTTTTGTGAAATGAATTCCAAACATTATAGTGATATCTCTGGCCGTGGATATTTTGCAGTGGTTTCACAATGATTGCAGTTAAATGGTGACATGCTCAAGGATTACTCTGAAACTTTCCATGTGCAAAAAGGAGCATTTGTTTGGAAAGTTTCATGGAAATTCCTCAAATGGTGCAAACGTTATTAGCAACACAAAGCTATTATTTTTATTATGCATTTGTATATATTAAAATCTTTTAAATTAGAAATTAATATATAAACATATGCTTTTAAAAAAACGTTTTTGATAGTTGTTAGGGGAGTTCTTCGGGTTTTGGGCTAGGTAGTGTAAAGAAGTAGTAAGGGGTTTTATGGACTAAGGGATGTATAGTGTATGGGGTAAAAAGGGTTTTTATTGCATTATGCACTTTTTGGCACTCTGCTCTTAACATAATTTTATAGTATGGACAATCTTGTAATGAAGCTGTCAGACTAAACCCTTGGATATTAGCCACATGGGTTAAATCAACCAAATATACTTGCTGCAAATATCTCAATAATGCCTTTGCAGTGCCTACAGGGGAATACTCATGTTGGCAGTAGATAGAATGCATGGAGAATGGGTAATGAGCTACAGAGTTACAGTGGTGGCAGAATACGAGCATATGTGAACTGTTTCATTCTACCAGCTGTATAATAGCTGGTATTGGCGTTTGGGAGGCAAAAGGAACAAATGGGGGATGGAAAGCTGAACAATGCAGACATTCACCCCGAGTCACAAAGATATGAGTTTAATCCATTGTTCTTTTGCTCACCGCACCACCCCAGTTTGGACCCAGCCATATGCAAATCAGTCTTGACCCTGTTCATCATGGCAACACTCCAGCCCGAACTGCCAGGCCAGGTACTCCCTGGACCAGAAACAAGCATCCTGGGACAGGTTTAAGGGCATCACCCATTATCAGCCAGGCCAGCTTGAAACCAGTGGTGCAGTGAGCACAGGACCCATGTCTGGGAATACCCTTCCCACTAAGGGTGACAAATGCAAAAGGAACAAATGATGGACGGAATGCTGAACAACGCAGACATTCACCCAAATCACAAAGATCTGGGTTTAATCCATTGTTCTTTTTCTTGCCATGAGGAACAGGGTCAAGACTGATTTGCATATGGCTGGGTCTAAACTGGAATGGCATGGGGAGCAACAAAATGATGAATTTAGGCCCAGATCTCTGTAATGGAGTGAATGTATGACATTATTTTGCATTTTGTCCGTCAATTGTTCTTTTTGAAGATGTGTTGAGCAACCATGACACACATGGTAATAATTTGTTGTCAGCTTTTTCTTTTCCTACATACTTTTCCTACATACACACTTAGACTATGGAAATGTTCTCTTATTAGGCCTTAACCAAAAGCAGTTACACCAGCTACAATGCATACAGAATGCAGCCGCCCGCATGGTATTAGGTCTTCCCAGAAGAACATCCTCCAAAGCAGCCCTATTCAAACTTCACTGGCTATCTCAGAAATCTACTGACTATCCATCGTCCCCTCAGAGACCTAAGATCTTCTGGAATGACACAATTCAAACTTCCCCGCATTTACAAAGCCAGAATGGGAGGAAGATCCTTTCGCTACCTTGGAGTTAAACACTGGAATGCTCTCCCAGTTTATCTGCGTATGGAACCCTCTGAAACGCTTTTCAGAGCCAAATTAAAAACATACCTCTTCCCTCAATAATTATTCTCCTTTTGCCCTCCCCCGCTCTCCCTCTGATAGATTCAGTTAGCAGTTAGCGCGGGGACACACAGTCTGTGCAGCCATGCGCTTTACAAATGTCTTATTATTATTATTATTATTTACTACATACACAGGCATATCGCTTGGTGACTAAGGAGAATGGAAAGGTAGACCTGTTTGGAAACTGTGTTTACTTACATTGTGTTTATGAAATTAACAGTTTAATCATTGGAAAATTAATTGTAACATATTTGTAAGACTTTTGCAGTAAAGAGTATACCCTCAATGAATGTGCCATATTTCAAGCATATAGGCTTTATATTTTTGTTACTATTCCAATATTGCACTGGTTTTAGGCATGCACTTTTATTCTGACTGTTGTCTGTTTTCACTAACTTTTGTTTTAAAATGCACTTGTACACAATGGCAGACAGCCATGAACAAGACTGAGATACAGCCAAAACGCGGTTTGTGGTTTTTGCTGAAATAAATCGATGTGCATAGCAGTTCTGTTGTGCATGTGTGCTTCTACGGATGGTAGATGTTGTACGGATGGCACCTTCGCCCCTAGTGTGGCGGAGCTCTACATGTGCAATTTTAAAAAACAACACATTCAAAATGAACAAAATCTGTATATTGAGAAGATACGTTTCTGGAGACAATATATAGATGACGTCATCATGATCTGGGAAGATACAAACGAAATTCTGCAAAGATTTCTTGAATGGATCAATACGAGGGACGACTGTCTAAAGTTCACCTATCAAGAAGACAGGAAACAACTAGACTTTCTGGATATCATAATATATGTGGAAAATAACACTCTTCAAACAAAAATTTTTACAAACCAACAGCCAAGAACAGCCTGCTCTCATATAACAGCTTCCACCCCCGCCCACTGAGAGACAATTTACCATATAGCCAGTTCCTGCAGCTCAGACGCAATTGTAGTAAATTAGAGGACTATAAAGCACAAGCAGAGGAACTGAGCCAAAAACTAAAGAGAAGGAACTACCCAATAAAAACAATAAACAAATGCCAAAAGAGAGCATGCAATCAACCGAGAGAAGGCTTACTGAACACCTACCAAGAGAACCACCAGAGGAATAAACACTGGAGAACATTGACATCAGGGTCCTTACAATGGTCCAAGCCCAGGTTTGCAAACAAAAGAACACAGAACATTAAAGACATACTTGTCCACACAAGGCCAGTACCCAAGGTGAGAAGTGAAACAATCACCACAGCATGGAACCTAAGCCCCATCAAAGGATATTACCCTTGCGGATCTTGTTCGGTTTGCAAACTGACAAGTGTAACAAAGACCCTATAACTTACAACCACTCTAACCTGGGCAATACGTTACCACACAAACTGTAACACAACCCATGTAATTTACATGATTACTTGGTCCCGCGACCTGAAGTACATAGGGATGACTTGCCGCAAGATAAAACAACAGAACTGCTAGCACAGGAGCAACGTCAACTGCAAGAGAGCGACAACTAAAATGAGAAAACATTACATCGATTTCAACCACTCCTTTGACGACTTGCATTGGGTAGTCCAGGAAACACTGCCTGTAAGAAGTCATATGCAGAGAGAGTGTTATTTGAAAGGGAACAAAGATGGGTACATCGCCTTCAGACAAACACTAAGGGTTTGAACAATAATATTCCCTGGCATGCCCTAACGTGATACCCTGGTCATATCTATACCGATTATATTAAAACGTACCATTCCTGTACCATGTTAGATGCCTGCATCATACACTACTCCAAGCAATAAATATAGACCAGGAAATGAGCAAAAACTGGCGATTTGAGCTGAAATCAAACATAATGAACAACAAGACCAACCACAATAAACGAAACCAAGCATGTTAGATAGACCATCCAGCAGGTCTCCAGGACCATGTCATTTATAACACAAAATGGAATAGATAGCCCGAACTATGAACACCAACAAAGAACTGAGGAATTTCCATTTGTAATGCAATACACAATTCTATGCCTGGTACCAAAGACCACTAACCTTTTCTTTGAATAATTAGTGAGCCACTGACTGTGGGCGTGTCTATAACCTTCATACCATTTTAAATAGAATTATTAATAAACTTATTATCTACTAGAATATCTGCAGGGCATTTCATAATTATCTGTAACACACAACAAATTATTCTGGATCATAGTATTTCTACTCTCTCCATAGCACCGAATAGTAGATAATACAGACTCGTCACAGGCTTGTGTCACCCGAGGCGCCGTGAACAGAGCCAGCACAAGTCTGGATCGAGCACGTACTGGTGAGAGACGCTAGACGTTCGTGCCCGTCACACCTCCGAGAAGTAAGGATATCTAACCCTTTCTTTCCTTTAAGAACAGGTCCTTAAAGCCAACCTGTCCCTCGAGGAAGCCCTGATTGGGAACTTAGAGGTATTTAATGTTGTCATACCTACGGGTCACAACCATTATGTAATGTAAAAAGTTACCTTGTATTCTGCACGCATAGTACCTTTTTATAAATAATGACTGCCATAACAGCGATTGCACGCTCTGTCTTTGGCCCATGAACTATTTCAGAAGTGACCAAAAGACCGCTGGTTACTCGAAACATGTTACACCAACAGTCCACTAGCGCATTGTAACATGAGCAGTTAAGAGATATACACACGCTCATTCAATTTCAGGTGCAGAACACCACCACAGCGACCATGCGCTTCGTGTTTGTCATACAAGTACGTTGATAGATGATTAGTATACACAAGACTTGGGAATAAATTCTCATCACAAGTAACAGACGCAGCGAAATGCTTAAATAATCATAGTTTAACATTTACACATTTTGAAAACCATTGGGTTTGGATAAACGGTAAGCTGTCACAGCACTTCATGCACTTACTGCAAGCACTTAAAATTACCACCACGCACACGATCTGCGTGTACATTAGGAACAGGCACCCAATTATAACCGAAAAAAGCATCAATTTACTATGTCTCTTATACTTAACCATGTATATATGGTCCCACTTATGACATCATTCTTGATTTCTTCATAAAAACGGAACTAATGAGGGGGCGAACTACCGATAGTGTCACCAGACACACCGTTCACAATCGATATCAGAATGAGAGCTCCATTTTAACAGCAAACAGGGAGCGACATAGCCAAGTCCCTGGACGTTAGCGCCCACATCATACATGTGAGTAACTACAAACATAATGAGAGTTCTAACAACTCAATGCACCTATTTCCTCGCAGACCTTCGCAGTCTCAGTATACACGGACCAACCTATCAGAACCATATGCTAATAGCCTATTCGAGCATCACTAATACTAGGTTTATTGTTCCATAAATAGAGTATACAATTGCACCTTTCTTTTATCTCCACTTACAGGTACGATCGACCTGACTCTGCAAAAATTAGAGTGGTAAGTTAACCACCTATAGTAGTTGCCACAACGTGCCACTACAATTTCACCGGTCCTGAAGAAAGCCTCTAGATGAACCACGAAGCTGAAACATGTCGACCACCATTAGTGTGGTAGATTTGAAACTTGATCTACGCACGCACGCACTTTGTTTTTACTTTTCCACACCACCAAATTCACTAAAGTACCTGCCGATAAAGTGGCATAGGGAATTTTAAATTCACTTCACAAGGGCACTTCACTTCTTCACTTTCGAATTCTGGACCCTACTGTAATACCAGTTGGTCTTCCTCCAGGTGGAGGTCAGCAAATTCTCAGAATAAACCCTGTGATGACACTGCCACGTTAAGCAAAGGCGGAGAACCAAGATATACCGCCCCAATCTCGTGTACGTGAATGAGGGTTTTTTACGGATTAACAAAAAACATGAACCTGGTACGCAGGACAAGTGGTCCATTCTCCCCCCTTTTTTGATTTTCTGATGTTAATATTCCTCAGGTATACAGGGGTTCATCATGCCCTGGATATGACACACACACAAGCAGTGTAAGGGCTGGAGGGGTACTCATATGTGAGGACTACACTGTAGATATCTAGATCTATACATGTATCTCTATATATATATGTGTGTATATATATATATACACACATATATATATTTATATATATATATATAAAAATGTATATATATTTATATATGTATACACACATATATATATATATATAGAGGGGGAGAGAGAGAGAGATTTGTTTGAGTTTTTTAACTGAAAAAAACTAAAGTTAAAGTGATATTACAATCAAGTGTTTAACACAATACACAACCGACTTTTTTAAATAATGAACAAAATACTGATATATTCCAGTTATAGTTGAGTGAACTAGCTATAACTTGAATCCTCCTCGTGCACAGCTTATATCCTCACATACTACATCCCTAATGACATTTTAAACAGCATAATTGATGATATCACTCATGACACTTCAGCCACAATGCTGTTATTAAAATATTAAAAAGTAATGCCATTAGTGGTGTCACTTGTCATAGTTACATATGGTAATAAAATATACTTTAAGTTAAAAATCCCCTAGAAATTCACTGGGGGTACTGGAGGCACCTGTGAGGGGGTGGGTGCAGGCCTGGACAACAGTGCAAGTAGAATGAGTAATGCTAGTTGCATCTCACACCACCAATGGACATGATTGAGACCAAATGCCTTGACGACAGGCTTTGACTCTTGATATACACGTGAGAAGGGTGAAACATGCTGGTACATATGTTATGACGTGTAAGTCATTATTGCTCACTCACTTCTCACAAAAGATATTTGCAGCTAAGGTAGCAGCACTCCGTGGTTATGAATATCCTGGTTATTCAATGATTAAGCATGTCACTTGAATAAGTGGCAGATGTTTTTACAAAAAAACAGAAGTAACACCAAGCCCTATACATATCATCAAAAGGGTACATATACTGTAATTGTTGTGTATGTATTTATTGGGAGGGTGTATTTGTAAAACCCATCATTTGCCCCTCTATCAAACTCAAATTATTAGGAATAAGCAACTTGCTTATTCCCAAAATTGACTATCAATGCATAATGATCAACAAAAAATTTAAGAGGGGTAAGGAACAAATTTTTCAGAAAAGATTGACATCTTTCGGATTGTGGTGGAACTTCAGTTCCCTATTTAAATTATTCTGCGATTCCTCTTACCGAGCCCCTCTGTGAGGATGTGTCCCTCTTCATGAGAAGATCTCCAAAATCAGAGAGGCCATCAGTTAGGAGGTAATCCCTCTACCTGAAAATATCACAGTAAAAAACTCTATGGGCTTATTTACAAGCCCCAGTGCACCACCGGAATGTCACTTTTTATGACATTCCGGCACACACTGGTCTTACCCATATCGACGAGGCCACATAAAGCCACTCTGCATGGCTTTCATGGCCTTGTAGATATGATGTGAGGCAACACCGCTCAAGTCGCTGTGCTGCCGCTCACTGGAACGGAAAGGTGTGCCATGGTCGTTACAGTGGTTGTTCTCATGTAACACCCATGGCATTTAACACATTCCCAGATTTACAACATTTTGTAAACATTGGAGTACATCAAATGCCTACGCCTCACCAGGGGTGGTGAAAGGGTTGTTTTTGTGTAGGAAGTTGTCCCTTCCCCATCAAAAACAGCCTGATTTCAACCATGGTACAAGGATGCCTGCGTTGGCACTAGGCAGCCATTTGTGCACCAGCGCAGTAAAAGAAGACAGTCATGCGCCGTATCTCATAGATACAGCGCATTCCTGCCCTTTTCTTTTGACTTAGGGCAGCACAGCAGGAAGGCTTGCAGCGCTGCCCAACGTCAAAATGTTGTAAATAAGTCCCTATGCCTTAAAGAGTTCCACCTTTCAACCCATTACTATCACAGAACCGACAGACACTACCATGCATACAAGACTTTCTGGTTCCCAATACTTAACTCCTGGCTTTTTAACCAGTAATCTTTTTGATATTTTATTTTTACTCTCCATTTGGTCTATGGGTTCCATTGATGGGTTTTCTTTTAGCTGATGTTATAAAGTTTCGTTTTTAAAGTGCAAAGGAGCTTTGCATATATGGTCTATACAAACACACCTAACATAACATACCACAAGACTTATGTGTTCATGTAAGGTGATCCGTAGGAGGTGGGTTCATCAAATATGAGGATTCTTTCGTCATTATGTGTCATTTTTCTATTCTGAGATCCCCGGTGTTTTGCTGTCTGCTATAGTCGCTGAATATGAAAAGATGTTCCACGCCTTCCTTCATTAGTGCATTTCTTGTTTGCAATATCTTTCATCCATTGTGACATGTTTGTGATGGACAAAACTCTTTTAGTGCTATAGTTCACCTGCTCCCACTTTTCCCAGAGGATGTGGTTTGTGTGTGTGTGTGCGCGTGTGTGCGCGTGTGTGTGCGCGTGTGTGTGCGCGTGTGTGTGCGCGTGTGTGCGTGTGTGTGCATGTGTGTGCGCGTGTGTGCGCGTGTGTGCACGTAGGTGTGTGTGTGGGTGTGGGTGTGTGTGTGTGTGTGTGTGTGTGTGTGTGTGTGTGTGTGTGTGTGTGTTTGTGTTACTATCCTTGTGGGGACTTGGGTGTGATAACACACTCACGCTGTGGGGACTTGATTGCACTGTGCGGACCTGAACCCAGGTACCCACAAGGTAATGTCCTTTAAATGATAAAAAATGACTTCAGGAACATCTGTGTCAATTTTTACACATTTTAAAAAAATTGTCTTGTGGGGACCTGTGTTTCATAAAGTGTGTTTATATTTTTGCTCGCTCTGTCCCCATAGACAGGAGGCGGTACTGCAGTCTTAAACACACTTTGCATTTAAACACACTTTGTTCACCAGGAACAGAAGTTAGCAGCAGAAAGCACAGATATTTCAAAGGAAAAGCTGCAAAACCCGGGGTTAAAACATATTTTTCATGCAAAGTAACATTTTCCCCAATTAATAAAGTAAAACTTTATTTACATGAAAATTTTGAATTCAGACTATTTGGGTTTAAAAATTGTTAAATATTGTTCCAAGCAACTTGGATACGGATTGAATCCCAGATTACATCACTATTGTGGTATGATCCTTACCTGCAATTAAAGATTGATGGTGCATTAAAACTTGATACAATATAAACTGATCTGATTGTTTTTTACAAATTAGATTACGTATTAATATGCACTTTGGAATAGGTTCTTAAGATGATGGCTAGATGAGTGAGTGCCTAGAGTTGCATTGTGCTAACAGATATGCTTTCTCAGATGTGAACTGCAGTAATGTCATGCTCACAGCAATGGGAAGTTTAATTTTAACAGAAAAAGCATGTTCTTAGAACATTAGTGACATTCTTAAAAATTATATTCAAATATTGCCATAAGTTGACATTACATTTAATTGAATTGCTCAAACTGTTCCTAATGCTTTACAAATTAAATCAGCTTCATTCCCATAGATGGGTGAAGACCGGTCATATAACAAGCATTGGCAAAGCCAACCGGTGTCACCTACGAGACAGCTACTGGCTTTGACAGAGTTTTTTTGCCCTGTTGTACAGCAGCATGCCTGCTCTGCCTCATGGATGAAATTGAAATTAACATTTTTTTAAAGGACTACGATGCAGCAAAAACAGACCACATCATGACATTTATTTTTATTTTTGGCAGTAGGGTGGGGGCGTGTGAGGGGTCAACACTATCAACAGAGGGGATGGGGAAAAGAAATATCACTGACGCTGCCACTATTGATCACAGTATATAAAGAAGTTGTCAGAGCCTCTTTGGCCTTATTCAATTATAAAATGTAGACTATGATATATATCAACCGTAGTGAAGTAGGTGCAGACGCACAGACTCCTGGTTCACCCTAATTAGTGGGTATGC
This sequence comes from Lissotriton helveticus, assembly GCF_964261635.1. NCBI lineage: Eukaryota > Metazoa > Chordata > Amphibia > Caudata > Salamandridae > Lissotriton > Lissotriton helveticus. The sequence continues at coordinate 865,084,593 of NC_136061.1, forward strand.
TTTAAAAGCCAAAAAATGGGGAGGTGGATAGAAGACCACATCCCTAGCTTGCATTTGGGCTTACAGTGCCCTTACTACTGCATTGGCACCCACACGTATTACAGTTTGGACTTAGTGCTTCAGCTAAGGTGCAAAGTTCTGCTGTAAAATGGGCACCCTCATGTTGATGTCCACTTCAATTTGCCCTCCCTGTGTATTTAAATATAGTTTGCCTACCAAGATCATACTAGTTTAACTACAACATACTGCAGTAGCATAGGCTGTGCTCAACCACCTGCCTTATGAGTGAGAAGGTCTTCAAGTCTGAAGAGTGGAGAGGATGTGGCGTTATGCTAGGGCTGCAAACTTCAAACTCAATTCTTGACTTTAGCTTGACATCCTGTGATTCTGGTCAAATCACTTAATCTCCCTGTGCCTAAAGAAATTGTACATGACTTAACTGGTGCTCACGTAAAGTGCTTCAAAGTGGAGTGACACAAGCACAGCACTGGTGGGAATGAGGCATTTACAGAAGTATGTGAGAAGCGGCTTCAGTTGCTTCACCATTTATTTATTTATAAAGTTTTATATTTATTTAATTATTTATTTAAGCAATTTGTAGAGCGCGCAAATACCCGTGGGTGTCTTGGCGCTGTAGACGGGAGAGGCAGTAGTGAAGTGGTGTGCTGCTCATTGTAGTGGTGTGCTGCTCAATGTATGACTGGGAGCAGGTGTGCCACAATTGTGCATCCCATGTCACCACTCCTGCTACAGCAACAAAGCAATAGGTACTCAAATCAAATTCCCACACTCTGTCCTGCACTTAATTATCAAGGGCCGCACAACGGGGTGCTAAATCGATGCAACGCATCAGAGGCGATTTGTTAAGCCATGCAAGGCCGTCTTCCATGGCCCTAAGTGGCTTGATAAATCAAGAGTAACTGTACCCCAGGGAGGCATTCCATGGGTGGTGCATAGTTGTTCCCATGCAAAACCCATGGATTTTGATGCATTCCCAGATTTACCATAAGTGGTAGACCTGGGAATGCGCCAAAACGGCTACGCCTCTGCAGGTGAGACATAATGAGGAGAAATATGTTTATTTCCCCTAATTTGTTCCTGCATTCTGCAGCACACATGGAAAGAGGAAAATGTCTCAGGGGATTGTTTTTGCTCAGGAAGGGGCCCCTTTCGGCACAAAAACAATCATGCTAGCAATGCAGTGACCCTTGCTCCATGGTGCAAGAGTGCCTGCGTTGGTGCTAGGCAGCACATTGTGCACCAGCACAGGGAAAACCAGAAGTGTGCCGTACAATGTTAAATACAGCACATTGCTGCCTTTTCCCTATCACACAGCGCAGCAAAGTCACTTGCTGCGCTGCATGATATGATGATAAATATCTCCCAGGCTTAGGTTCTGGGCCTTTTAATTATATTTTTCTGGATAGGTGCTTTAGGTTCAGACAGCACAGCTCAGAAACAGATACAGGTAACGTTTGACTACTGTTATGGAGCTATAATATCTAAAAATAATGCAGTAACAGAGAAATTTGGTGTAAAGGAGTTTTTTTTTTACTCAGTACAGGCCCACAGAAACAGGTGCTTGGCTCAGTGCACCAGAAAAGCTTGTGTAAGCCCTATGTTAAACTCAAGAGAAAATAAAACAAATATATATCCACACTTGATCTAACAAAACATACGCCTGTTTATTTTGCGCATCCCAATTGTGTCTACATTATTGTGTATATTGGAGTAGCTCTTTCCATTAGGAAACACGCCTGGTAAACCTCATAGTGCAATGTTTATTATTGATGTTTCTGATCAGGCAACACTATGGCTTTTTTTGCAGTTTATATAGGTGAACCCGACCCAAATGGTTTTGGTGCACTTTACATAAGCACCAGTTACATTAAACAAGTTTTAGGCACGTGGTTATTAAATACTTAAACTCGTAAAACCTTAAAAGAGAGATGTGCGTGGCTAGTTTTACTCTAAACTCCGAGAGGCCTTTTGAAAAAAAATTATCGAATGGTCTGCTGTTTCTGTGAATCCTTCCTGCTTTGAGAGGAAACCCGAGGCAGGACTTCAGGATGCACGGCCAGAGATGCAAATGCACCTCTACGCACAACAAAGGGGTGACATTAGCATAGCTAAAGACCCGTCCGCTTTTAACCCAGACTGGGGGATGGGTCCTGCTTGTAAGAGTGCACCTTTCTACAGAGAAGCAACATGAAGGGGATGAGGTGTGCAAACCCAGGCTGTCTCTGCACAGCCACAATATACCATCAGATAAACAATTGCAACCATTAAGTGATGTAGGATTTTAAAGGAGCAGAGCATTTTTTATGTGTACATTTCATGTTAGATTTAATTATAAAAACGAAGGATACTATTTTAGTTAAAGTGATTAAATAAAAGCACTATGTACAAAAACACTTTTATAATCAAATACTGCTTTTCCCAACATGAAAGAGTGGTATTTTATTTCCTGCTCTCATATGTTTAACCCCAGTGAAGAACGAACGCACATTCTCTCACCATTTAACAAAAAATGTGCACCTGTTTGAAAGCGGACAGCAATCGAGAGGAAGAGTAATCGCCCCTGTGTAGGCACAGATAGTTAATAGCTCTCAGTTGCGCCCATCCCCGACCCTTCTGATACACTCAGTGTGGAAGCCTGGGGAGGCTAAAAGCACCCCTTGAGGCTCCGTTCAAGGCGTGGCAGCCGCAGCCGTAGCACTGAATGGAACACATTAACAGCTCGGTGGGGAGGTGCTGAAGGTGCAGCTCTAGGTCCTGAGCACTTATCTCTCTTTCATGTGATATTTTTTAATAAAAAAAAAAACAACCAGCACCCTGATAAAGGGCAAGATACACATAAATCAATTCCATTTTTTTTTGTCTCGCAACATCAACATTTTCGTCTCTCAATACATTCAGAACAGGCACTCTTTGGAGATTTTCCCCGTGTGAAACTACTGCCTTCTGGTCAAATTGAATATTATATCTGTCGTTCTTTTTCATTGTTAAGGCATGGAGTGGCCTCTGACATTAACATTTGTGGGTTTGTGCTTTCATTTCCATAAGAGCACTGAGGCCTTTCAACAAATGTAGTTTGCTGCTCTGCTTTTTTTTAAATTTTGCTAACTTTTTTATTCTCACAATTCACTGTTATATTGTGTGTAATGCCATGCCATCATAGTAAAAGTAAATTTGGAACGGTGCAAAGGTAAAATCTAAGTTTACTAGCTTACTCAGAGCCTAATTATGCAGCACGGTTGAGTACATTATGGGGCAAGAAAAGGCAAGTTATGTGGCTAATACATGCTATTTTGTGATAGTATTACATAATTCTTTTCATTTTTACACTTGTTAACACAGTTCTGGGCATTGGTTGTACTTCATTAATAACAGTTTAACACCTATATTTAGCCATGAGAAACAGAAAGATAATCAGTCAGATTTTGCAAAGGGCCTTTACTGTAAGGCAACATGTGTCGCTGTTTTTCTAGCAACTTTTGAACAATTTGAGGTAGAATATTTTTTTGTTAAAATCCACAGGTTATGCAGCAGATGAAGGATTATATGGAAAATACAGCTAGTCTATAATTGTGCGAATTATGCAATAGGTGCACAATCACATAATTACAGTGACACTGGGTATAGGAAAAAAAGAGACATGAACAAAACTGATGTACTGCCTTTCAATTAATGATCTGCTATTTAACTCTAAACATAAACCCATGGGTAGAGTGCTACTTGCCTCAACACGCATCAATGCCTCATCAAGGGTAGTAAGCATTATATATAGCTCCAACTGGGGCTATTACGACATTGTGACAGGCACAAATCCCAAGCAGACCGCTGACTGCAAGGTATACAGGCCGGCCACGGAGTCACATTGATCCCTAAGTAACAGTACCTTGGAAATCAGAGTCAATGGAGGGTGCACAGCATCATGGAGGTGAAGCGTTGATGGGCCAAGGCGAGGGCTGGCTCCTTACTGCCTTAGGGGAGGTGAGATGTTAAGTCCACGAGGCATCAAGTTTGGGCTGGCAGGGGTGGTGAGGCGATGGTGAGGCGTCAATTCCATTCAGCAGTTGGTGTTGATGAGTTCAGGAAGTCACCCTCATCGGTTATTGGCTCCGCGATCACGAGATGCAGGCACTGGTGACGTCTGGCATAAGTGCAAACTCTGGCGTTGGGAAGAACAATAACTTGCAGGTGTCGGCAGCTGTCTGAGCTGGGGTGCAGTCAGTGCAGTGGTCATTTACTTTACGAACAGGAGCCTACGGCCTCGGTGCATGTCACGGCATCACTGGCAGCAACGCTCACCCAGGAACTGGAATTGGCACCCTTTGGCAGGAGTCCAGCAGAGGAAGCCAGGTGCTAGTGTCCCTGAAACTTCAGAACAGGAGGCAAACTCTGCTTCAAGCCCTTGGAGAATCCTCTTAAGTAGGATACCACAGCAAGGCAAAAGTCCATCCTTTCCACTGCCGACAGACCGAAGCAGCAACTGGAGGCCAACCCAACAAAGCAACACTTGTTCCCATCGCTCTGTGTGCTGCACAGAGGCCAAGCATTTGATCAGCATGTAATATGCACACATTTATGACCCAAGGCCATGCAATGTGAGAAATTCTCACTGCCTTCATCTTCAACTATGAAGCTCTCAACTGTGCCCCTTTATGAATTGCCATCCTCATCCCAATTTCACCCAGACATCTATGGGCGACTCAGTTCACAGTATGCACTAAACAAGAATTCTATGTTGCATGAAAAAACCTACAAAAAATAACATCTGGCAAAACTAAATTACACTTGGAGTGTAGTATAAGTGATGCAGTCCCTGTTTACATTTCACACGTTTTTTCACGCTAAAAAACATGAAATGCAAACAGAGACTGCATCACTAACATGAATTACTGTTGGTCCGGTGCCAAGGCTTAAATCTGGATACCCAGTTGCATAGTCTACAGCTCTGGCCATAACACCACATCCTGGGAAGTGGGAGGAAGGCAGGCAAAAGCCGCATGAAAGATAGGCTTGTTTTTTGGATCAAGGTTATAACAGAACGTCAATCTGAGGCAGAGCCAGGATTCAGGCTCAAGCCTGACTCATAATGTCAGTGTCATGACACACCTCTAATTTGTTTGATTGGGGAATCAGCTTCTGCCAGAATTCCAGAAGAGAAGAAAGAAGGAAGCTCCGATGTGGAGTGGGACGTTGTTCTGCACTTTATGAGTGATGTAATAGAATGCCCATCATCCTAGTTCTGCGTATGCATGGAATGCATGCAGATTGGCATCCTGCGGAACAGTGGTGTCTAGTCTGGTTGGTGGAAGGAGATGCAACTATTCAGATACGTAGTGTCTAAGTTGTCTAGTGCCTTCATTGAGTTTGTGAGGTGTTTGAAATGAGTGCGTTTGTGTATCAGGAGTCAGTGAAGCTCCCTGAGGTGTGGTGTAATGTGAGCACTATGTGGGATGTTGTGGATGAGTAAGCCTGCTGAGTTCTGAATGATTTCTAGCCTTCTAGTGGGTTGCTTTGTGATCTCAGAGTAGAGGCTGTTCCGGTAGCCTAACTTGCTAATGACCGGTTTTCTAGTGTTGATTAGGAGCCATTTTGAAGATCCTCCTTAGCATTTCCAGAGTGTAGTGATGGTGCTGACTTGTGCATTTATGTCCAGTTTGCTGTTGATGATTGTGAGGTTCCTGGTATAGGTGCTGGGTGTGGTTGTGGGTCCGAGTTTTTCACCAATTGGAGTCCTATGGCAAAGTGTTCTTGACAAAAATCACTAGTTCTATCTTATCAGTGTTAAGCTTCAAACAGTTGACTCCCATCCATTTAGCAACTTTGATCATGCAGGCGGTGAACCTAACTCTTCTGTTGGGTCTCTTGTCTGAGAGGGAGAGTATGAGTTGTGTTTACTCGGCCAGTAGCAGTTGGTGACATTTAAAAGTAGCATTTTGTAAACGTTGGTTACGATTTTTATGTAGGAAAGCGAAGTGAGCAAGCTTAATGGACAAACATGAAGTTTGGGAGATCCTCCTCCAGAGAATACAAAAAAAGAATTAGCAAATGGCACAAACCAATTTAGTGAGAAAGCAAAGTTTATAAAGCAGTGGTAACTTATAGTCTTAAAATATTAAAGAAATTGAAAATGTCCCCGTATCTTACTGCATTAACATGCTCAACAGTGCCTGTAATGTGAAAATTGTACAGCGCTACAACTTTAGGCCAAGCGACTTGCACCACATGCTGTATAGACTTGGAAGAAAATGCTCTAACCAGGTTTCGGGAAGCACCCACACTTGCTGGCTGCAATCAGTCATATGGAAATATGTGCAGACAGGTTTGAAAGTGGGATGAAAAAAGTGGGAGCTCTCTAAAAAGGGAAATGAAGAGTAAATTTCTCTTTCCCATAGTGTGTCACTCGACCAGCTTTTTGGTTTCTTTCTGAGATGTTACTGTATCCTTTGATATAACACAACAACTGACATACACCTAAAACCTGATAGTACTATTTTCTTTGTCAATTGTTGTTAGTTGTTTAAGATAAATGAGTACCAGCAATAATGTGTAATAAATAATTAACATCGGAAATGTTTACATTCTGAAATTGTGAAACTGTGAATTAAATATTATCAAGACTGTAGAAGGGGCATATGACACTTAGCATAAACGCAAGGGAAGAATAGTCATGTTCAAAACATCCCTGTGCTCAGATTCTAAATGGATCTCTTGGCTGCAGTTTTTTACTGTTGACCATCAAGTGCTTCTTAAAACAATGTCAGAAAGAGCTGGTGTTGTTGAACTGTACTGTTCTGCTTTGCATTAGTTCTTCCAAATGATACTCATTTAATTATTCTCCCTCATTTGCTCTCAGATACTGCCAACATCACATGGAGAGTAGCCTGTGCCTTAACTTTGTCTACAGCACTTTTCTTTATCCGCATGGCACTTTTTACCAACTTTATAGACTTAGACTAGGTTGGCTATCCAATTCATGCTAATGACACCCTGTTCCATTTTATGCAAAAAGAAGATGTTTTAAATTTCAGAGTGCAGTTGTGTTTTTAAGAGGCAAAGGCTACACTAACCTAGATCGAGCTTTAGGACTGGATTGGCAGTGCACCCATTGCCTGACCTGATGTGATCAACAAAATAGAGCTTTCACAGTCCTACTGAGAGTGAGGAAGAAATGTAGGATCCACTCACATGTAGCTTTCCCTTAGTACAGGACTTGACAGGGATGAATTTGTGTTGTTTTGCTACAAACACTGCTTGAATTGCACGTTTTAGCTTGAGGCAAAATGTATGCTCATTACAGAAGTTAGTTATGGTGTCAAGCCAGTGATAATGATCATGGCTATGCACCTGATCTATTTGTTATTAAATGTTATGACAAAGCCACTAGACCTAACATATTTTTGGTAAAAAGCAGACGAGAACACCATTAGGCATTTAAGTGTGGATCTTGATTACTCTATATTAAAACCTTCAGCTAGGCATTTTGTTGGATGGAATCTCACAGATTACCATGGTGGGAAATTTGTTTTGATGTTGGCCACCCAGTGTGACAAACCATGGATATAGAAGGTATGCTCTGTCAGAATTCTTGCTACCCTGTAGGAATATTGATTGGCCAACTGTAATTTTGACCCCTTCATAACTTTATGGCTGTTTCCAATAGTCGCCTTGCACAAAAAGCTTACGCTCAAAACTTTAGGACTGGGTTTCGATATGGATATATTATGTCCAATGCCATAGATCTAGTCTATTCATACATTTATATCCATATAAATACATAGAGGGCCTTTGGGTCAGCTCTCTTCTGTCAATGCATTGGTCTTTCTGAGTGTCACTTAAACTTTGCTTCCATTCATGAAAGTGAAGTGCATGGGGGTAAAGGTTCAGTTGCCATCAGTCATCCTCTCTCTTGTGAATTACAGCATTTTCTGATCATGTGTGCACAGGCACCTGAAGAAGAGGGTGCATTAGGTCAGGCCTAGTTGGTCAGTCCTTTAGATTGTAACATATTGTTCCCCTTTTATTTCTTTGCTTTTCTTATTTTTATTCTAATACTTCTTAAGAGGATTCTACAGCTCTCCAGACGATCATAAAGGGTCACTTACTTGCTGCTCATTTCATCCGCAGTACACCGCATCTCACTTGGCCACTTCCTCTACACCAGGAGACCATTATGGATATTGTATATCATAGGTTTTCCATTCCAAGATGGGAAATACATTGGTTCTAAATGTGGTGGCCGTACATGAACTTTGAAACAACCACATGTCCTTGATGTAAATCTAGCACACTCAGGCATGATCTGAAATACCTCCTTGAGTATACAACTGGTAGCATAGAATGTAATAACGGGGCTAAGCCAATACTAAACTTCATCCCATGGACACAGGATACAAATGTGTACTCTTTCCCAAAGGGGGCAGGTGAGGCAATCCCCAAATATGCAACAGATTGAAGCCTACAACTTTGAGTAGTGCCCTCTCATTATTGATATACAAATGTGTCAAGAATGGCATGTAGAGGCATCCACCAATAATCTTTTCTCTGTTTTCTAGAGTAGTGCACTATTCTCCAAAAAGTGCTTCAATACCTCATCAAGGGTAGTAAGCACTATATAAATACAATCACAAACTTCCAATCACCGCTTACTACTTCACAATTTTTGATGAATTCTACAATCTAGATAACCTGAAGGCAAAGATGGCTATAGTACCATTTCTTGTGGAGACTGAGACCACAGTAATCCTGGAGTCCATGGTAATGATTTTAATAAAGATGTGCATCGCCTCAGACTACATCCAAGAATTAAGAGGATTAATGGCTAAGGTGTTCATGAAAAGTGTGGCTTAACTGTTCTAAGGGAGAAGAGTGTATGACAGTTGAGGAGGGAGAACCGCTTTTGCTGACTACTTGTCCCACTTAGGCCCTCATCAAAGCAGGGGGTCTGTGCCAAAATGCCCAGAATGTCTTTTTCCTTTGAGATTATCAGGAGTCTCACAAATATAGATGTTGTCCCATCTGTTACAATCTTCCCATCCTATATCGCACCAAAGATCTGCAGCCAGAGATGGAATTCAGTTGGTCCCCAAAAACATTCAACCTCTTCTCTGTCATATCAAGCCTAGCAAGACATGGTGTGATATTAGAGCATTTTGTTGGGACTTCCTGTGATATTTTAGTGTGTCCTACACTGACAGATACTTTAATTGTCAGATGTTCCTTTATTGTAGAGTCATGGTTCTCCTCCAGCATTTTGAGGCTAGGATTGAGATGTGAACTGACCATCTGAAATCATCACCAAAAGCAAGTGTGGCCGTCAGAGTCTGGAATCAGACATCAGTATATGTCCAGACATATGCTTCAAGAATCCTAGCCAATAATCAATTTTAATATTGTCAATAGGTGTTAGAAATTGGGTTACTGGTTGACTGTGGTGTGAGCCCTATTCAAGCAGCAACCACAATCGTAGTCAGGGTAAGGCACAAGTAATTCAAAAATTAACCTGTGTTCAACCCACTGAAAACTTGGCAATGAAAAGTAAGGCTTAACTTAAAGGTAATGTGTAAAGTACTTGAGTAAAACGTCAAACAATAAGATCCCACACTAGATCAGGATAATAGAGCAAAATGCAATCAATAAAACAGGACCAAAATGACAAAAATCCAATCGGTAGACCTGAAGGTATGAATTTTTAAGACTGAACTGTAAAATAGCACCTAAAAGCAAAAATCACCAACAGGGATATCTGGTCACATTGGACCAGGTCAACATCAAAAGTTCATGCAGACCATGATGGAGTGCGGGTCAGATACAGTCCCTGATTAGTGCTGCTGAAGTTTTACCTTCCCAAGATTGTGCCAAGAGTCCTGTTTGCAGTGGAGAGGGTCACAGGGAGCATGGAGAGTGCTGCTGGCGGTGGTCAACGTAGCGAGAAGAGCAGGCTGGGTGTCGCTTATGGCAGGCTGGAGCTTTGCATTGGCGGTCCTCCACAGCGATTGATGTTAGCTGTGTGAAAAGAGGGACTGGTGGCTACGTGCGCTGACTTTCGAGGCAAGGGACATGGTTCTGGTGCGACTTGTCCTGGATAGCCCAAAGCTTGATTTCAAGAGCTCTAGAGCCACACTAAAGATCCAGGACCTGAGGGGCATCACTTAAGGGTAAGAAACCAATTGACCATGGGGCTGTTAGGGAACCTTTTGTGTCCCTGAAGCTGAGATTAGGAGGCCAGCAGATTAGCTCTTAAGTCACTGTGGCGTCCTGGGTTCAGAATGAGTTGCAGGTCCAGTTCTTCTTCCCCAGGCAAGAGGGCAGCAGGTTAGCTCAGCAGGGCAGCAGTCACTGTAGAGCAGCAGTTCCTGTAGAGTAGCACTACTTGTAACAGCACAGCAGTGCTTCCAGGCTGAGCATCAACACGATCTGAACTGTACTGAAGTGGTGGTGTTGAGGTCCTTCGCTTTTACAACGTTGTGCCTTTGCAGTGGGGAAAAGCCTCTAGAGGCATGCATTTGAAGTGCACAGATGCCATGCCTTCCCTGGCTCCAGACTAACCACAGGGGATATGAAGCCCTTTGTGTGGAGACAGGACACAAGCTATTCAAGTGTAGGTGGGGCTGTGCCAAGCAGCTCCCTCTCATCCTGCCAGTCACGGCCCATCCAATCACACCTAAGCTCCCATTGTGTACATGGTGTGTGGCTGTCTAGGAGAAATACACAAAACCCAACTACACCCAGTCATATGACCCAGAGACAGTCTGAAGGCACAAAAGGGTAAGGCAAGAAAATGCCGACTTTCTAAAGCTTAGCAAAGAGAAATAGGAGTTGGGCCAATACCATGTCAGCAAGGCTAGGTCACTAAAAATAAAACAGCAATTGAATTGGCAATGCAGACAATCCTTTAATATATTCACTTGTTTTGTGGGCACGAAAATGAATTACTGCAACCACCATTTATTTTTTCATATGCAGAAATATTTATAAATCATTTTTGCATCAAAAACAAATTGACAGTTGACCAACATACATGAAAAACAATACTAGCATATTTTTTTTAATCACATTAATAACCCACAAAACATTTAAAACAAATCATAACTTACACGTGGAAAATATCAACAACCTATTCACACCTGGGCGTACAACTAAACATCCTTGTATCCCAGTTCTGAATTGAATAGCCCACTAAGAGCCACAGTACTTTAATCATTTGCCTAGCTTCTATCAAGTTGGTAAATCCAGAACCGTGACAAAAATAACTTGAATTCAATGAATGGTGCCAGGAATCTATTCTTTACATCATTTCAACCTAATCATGATACCTGTACACCAGTAATGTCTTTGAAGCACGCAGGAGCAGCTGATTCTATTGTGTTCTACTGCAGCCTCCCTGAGTGTTCTAAAAAAAACTAGAGCGCCAACAGTCTTAATTATGACAAAACCATGGCACACTTGTAACCATGTTGATTGAATCAAACTGGTAGAACTTAAAACATTTAAATTAGCGAGGAACATAATGAAGGGTTAATCTTTTTGTGTGAATTATGGTTAGTGCTGTAGAAAGAGTGAGTACTCAAATATCTTCCTCTTCTATTTCATTAAAAATATTCTGACATGCAGACTGAAACATGCACTTTCGATACCAGCAGCGGATTGCCAGTTAACTTCCTGGTGATCAGCAGCTTTACTATAGTGTTCTATTGAGCAACTAGAGTGCCAACATTCTGAATTTATGCCAAACGTGTGGAACATCTGAACACCATCTTAATAGAATGGAAGTGGAACACTGAAAGCATTTTCTTCTGAGGATACTGCAGTAAATGAGGAAATTAGGGAGCTACATAACAGATAAGTCTCCCAAGATGTCCACTAGAGAAACAAGCATTTGCAATGCAATAGGTCTCGCATTTGCGAGAGTTTAAGCTATTGGCATTGTAAATGGTAATGCCTTTTATTTATGTTTTGAAAACCAACACTTAAATAAAAAGTACTGTAATTTACAATGCCAATAGCTCAAACTTTCGCAAATGTGAGACCTATAGCATAGAAAATAGTTTTTGATTTTAGGCAATAGTAACATGATACAAAGACATTGAAACAACACCACACTTTTGCTAGCCCTGTGTGCAGATGCCAAGGAACATGGCGGAGCTAAATACATGAACTGTTTGTGTTTACAGATCATCTCATGGGCATAAATCAAGTATTGCTGCACAGCATGGGCATAATGACACCTGCAAAGCATGGGTGCTTTGAAGTTCAAATGAAAAAAATGAAATCTATAGCATCCAAAAAGGAATATAGATGTTTTTAAAGAAAAGTGTTTTTAGGGAGAGCGGGCTATCTTTGCTCTGCCGTAATACTGTCGGCATAAATTAGTCAGGATTTCGAAATCCAAAGGTTCACTGTGGTTAACGCGACAAGGGAAAGGAGCAACATAGGCATTGCCAGGCCTTTTCTGCTCACACCCAGGCAAGACGTAAAAAATGGCCCCCCAGGCACCCCAAACCGGCCCCCACCCTGGCAGCCCACTTGGGAAACGCCTGGTGCGCGCTGCGGCCAGCATGGCCCTGGGGAGAGGGCTTTTGTCCCCTGCATAGGTTTTGACTAGAGCTAATGCAATGGAGCACTATTTTAAGCTCCAAGAGTGAGAGTGCAGGGTTTACTTTTGTGTTCAGGAGCATGCTAGCCTTGTTGTTACTGCTCTTCGTAGTGACGAGTAACCGAAATAGGGAAAAGAGGAGAAAAAGAGTAAGTCTCAAAAAGGTCAACGGTAATATATTAACGTGCCTCTAAGTGAATAGTGCCAGAGCAGCAAAGTAGCCCACTTCCTGTGTGGATGAAATAAAATAAAAACCAACTCAAAAATGTGATACTAAAATATCCTTGCGTCTTGTTTACCGCGTCTTACGAGGAGGAGCACGATCTCCTCTCTGCACGGAAAAAACGAGAACATGTGAGCGACGCTGTAAAAAGCTAATCAGTAAATGCACCCCGTGCTCTGCGTATACAAATTGTCTTACCGAAATATCAAAAAGTAATCTCAGTGTCTGAAAGAAAAACGAGACGTCAAGTCGATGTCAGATTTTATATGGCACTAAAATAACTTGAAAGTGAAAGCACACCGTGCTTCATGTATTCAAACTATCTTACCAGAGTATGAGAATGTAATTCCTGAATCTGAAAGAAAAGCCAAACATCGAGTCAATGTCAAACTTAGTGTGACACTACTGCCGAACAATACATGTGTGGTAACAAATTACTATTCAAGACCGACTAAAACGCTCAGTGGCTCACGGCTGGTCACAAGCGTGCTAGCATAGTACGATTTAAAGAGACCATGTGATTGAAAGAATAACTTTATTGGTAACTCATTGTTAATGCATCTTCTACTGTAAACCACAGTGCGGCGCCCCAAGTTTGAAAACCGTACTAAACAAGCACCACCAAGTTCTAAACAAGAGGGGGGTCAAAGAGGAGGGGAGTGAGCAGCAAGGGAGGACGAGAGGGGGCCACAGCAGGCTGGAGAATGTGAGCGTGGGTTGAAACGCCGGAGGAAGGGAAAGCGAAAGCACGCAATGCGCGGGATGACGGGGACGAGTACGAGTGCACTGGCTGGGTGCTGCGGGTGCGTGTGTGTTTGTTGGCGGAGGACGAGTAGAACTCTGCTAGAGTTCAGCAGGTGAGAGCAGGCCGAGGCACACATTGTTTATCCTGTCGGGGGCAGGGGGGGTGAGGAGGGATAGCGCGACGGCCTGGTTTGAACTGTAGGTTGTGGTCTATCTGTGTGGGCATCTTAATTAATCATATAGTGTACAGCGCTATATTAAGGAGTTTTTTCAGCTTAACTGTCTGCCGGATCATACGGTGTACAGCGCTATATGTGTGTGTGTCCTAATTAAAGCGAAATCAGGGGGGCTGGCTGTATGTGTGTGCACGCGCATTTACTGCATGTGAGCCGAATTAACTGCGCACCAAGGGAAAGCGAAAGCAGTAAACACTTTCGATGCAAGCGCGTCTGCGCAAGAGCGTCTCAGAAGCACATCCACAGACCACAATCGGCACGTGCCCCGGTCTGTACCACTAGGCAGGCAAGTCGATAACAATAGATCTCACTGGCGACAGCGCTGCATCACCAGGCGAGACCTAAAAAGGGCCCAAATATAGAACAAATATCACCCAAAAGTAGCCCAATGTCAGAGGTGTGCAAAACATGTCTTGTTGTTTTTATGCAGTATTATATAGCGCAGACTTGATCCGGAAGTATTGGAGTGTATCACGTGAGCAAAATTAGTCAAGGACAAATTAATTTTCTTTTGAGGCATGGGAAGATTGATGTTGAGCTGACGTCGAAACTCAAACCTGGTACCCTCGTTGAAAATGCCACATCCTCACTCTTAAGTGTGACAAATAATCAAGCAATCAACTATATAAAAAAACCATAAAGAAAGCAAATTATTTACAAGCGCTTTGTCGCTATTTGTGAACTCAGAAAATATGTCCTCATTTTAGTTGTTTAGAGCACTAACTATATTTTCTCTGGTAATAAGACCCTCTCATGGAGGAGGGAGCATAGGAAATAGGTTGACCATGCTGGGCAGGTGGGAGGGGCAGTGGGAGTACATTGTACCATGGAGGGCAGAGGAAAGAGGGGCAAGGGCAGCAAATCAATTATGCAATACAGGCAAAAGAGGCTGTGGCAACATGAAAGACCATTGAGGGCAGAAGGAAGAGGCAGTGGCTTTACAACCACAGATGCCAAGAGACCCAATTCAGGCATGAGACTCCCAATGTTTTAATGCCCGAAAGCGCTGTATTTTATCTGTCTCCTACCTGAAAGCACCTCTTTTTTAATGTGAGTCAATGGGGAAAATAAATTCCCCTGTTCTTCTTTTTCAGAATCTCCCTCTTACAAAGTACAAAATGTTGGCAAATAAAATACATTGGATCACGGAGGGCAGGAGGAATGGGGTAGGGACTTGGACTCAGATAAGAGAGGACAGGAGGAAGATAGGCCGGGGCCGAAAAGTGCCTTACAGAGCAGGCATCAAGGGTGGTAGCAGCACAATACACCACCCAGTGCAAGTGGGATGGGAGGGCAGCACAACAGACCCTAGAAAGTAATAGGGAGTGGACAGGGCCATGAACATAGACAACAGAGAACAGAGAGGAAAGATGCAATTGCAGTAAGCTGACCATACCGAACAGACAAGAGGGACAGTAGCAGCCTAACTGACCATGAAGGGCAGGAGGGATGGGGCAGGGGCATGATAAAGGACCAGGAAAGGCAGGAAGGAGGAGATAGAGGTCTGAACATGGAAAACGGAGTCCAGGGGCAAAGGGGCAGGCAGGAGCAGCAATCTGACCATGGAGGGCAAAAGGGATGCGCACCGGAAACACAACACACCATGAAGTGCAACAGTGATACTATAATGCTATACACACAGACATTGGAGGAAAGGCGGAGTGGTCAGGGACAGAAAACTGACTATACAGGGCAGGCAGGAGGAGATGTAGCAGCACAGAAAACTATGCATGGCAAGCAGGAGGGTTAGTGGCAGCACAACGGCCATGGTGGGCAAGAGGGAGGGGACAGGAGCATGCACAATGGACCATGGAGGAAAGAAGGGAGGGGTATAGGCTGGAAACACACAAAAGAGGGCAGGGGAAGGGCTTCACAACAGACCACACAGGGCAGGCAGGAGGAACAGTTGCAGCAAAATAGAGCATGGATGGCAGAAGGGAGTACCAACAAAATGGATCTTGGAGGACAGGAGAGAGGGGATGGGGCATGGAACTTGACAGGCAGGGTGGAGGTAGCAGGGACAGGCAGGTGGAAGGGTCAGTGGCAGATCAACAAAACACTTAGAGTAGATAGGAGTGTCAGGTACATGAAATATAGTTGGCAGAAGGAGGGAGCAGGGGCATGGACACAGACATCGGAGGGCAAGTAGAAAGGGAGTAGGGGCAGCAAGCTAAGCACAGAAGCTGAGCAGGTGGAAATGATGAGGCATAGAATTGGGCCACGGAAGGCAGAAGGAGTGGGCAGGGACATCAAGCTTGATGGAGAGCAGTGGCAGCACAGCATACCATGCAGGGCAGGAGCGGGGGGCTCGTGCATGGACAAAAGAGGGTAGGGAGGAGGGTGATGGGGCAGGAAGGGAAGTGGCACAAAATGCCACAAATGGCTGTCATGAGGTAGCAGGATCATGGAACTTGGACAATAGGTGGCAAGGAGGGGGATGGGCAAGAGCATCAAGATTGGGTGGAGGTAGCACAATGCCAGGCCAGACCCTGTGTTTAACCGCCACTGTGCATTGTGATGGGCATCAAAATTAACAGAAAAAAACCCAAAGGTTACAGGGTCATTATACTTAGGAAACAGAATTAAAAAACCCTTAGAAATTCACTGAAAAAGCCAAAGGTTACACAAATGTTATAGTTACTTGTACAAAATCAGTGAAATTCAGCAGTTATAATTACCTGAGCTAACTATAATTTATACCCCCCAAATGCACTGCTTATGACCTCACATATTAGATCACTTATGAAATGGTCAGTGACATTTCTCATGACACCACTGATGACATCATCCTGTGATTGTTAGTATTTTCTAAAAGTTTCTGAGTTTTAAATATAAATGCAAAGGCACTACAAAAGTACCACATATGCCCAGATATACAAATTAGTTTTCCTATAATATCTCAATAGCTACTGAATGATTTACACCAAATAACAGGCGTGATCCCAGAACAGAATCTACTTTTCTCCCAATTATTTTATAATTCTGTCCGGCGGGTTCGAGCTGCAGGAGTCTCTAAAGACTCTGTGCAATTAACATGGGAAATGCACTTTTTTACCTCTGCCTTTTTTTATGGCCCTAAAACTTTCCATGCACATCTAGAATCACAGGCACACTTTTTTGGGAATCCAAAAAACCCATACCCACCCTAACCCAATAAAAACTCACCAGTCACCCAAAACCCATACCCAACCTAAACCCGAAAAAATACCTTACCACCCAAAAATTCCCATATCACCCAAAAACCCATACCCGCCGGAAACCATGAAATTTCCCTTGCCCCCCCAAAAATTCACACCCACCTTGAAAATTGCCTTGCCACCCAAAACCCCACACCTATTCTAAACCCAAAAAAGCCCTTATTACCCAAAAACCTATACCCACCATAAACCCTGAAAATTCACTTGCCACCTAAAAACCCAAATTTACCCTAAACTCTAAAAATGCCCTTGCCACCCAAAAACATGCCTACCCTCTACCCTAAAACATCCGGAAGCACCCAAATATCCCCCCACCCTAAACTCTAAATATTCCCTTGCCACCCAAAAACCCATACCCAACCTAAATCCGAAAAAACACCTTACCACCCAAAAACACGTATCCACCCTAATCCCCAAAAATTACCTTACCACCCAAAAACTCATACCCACCGAAACCATAAACTTTCCCTTGCCCCCCAAAAACCCACACCACCATAAACTTTAAAAATCCCCTTGACACCCAAAAACCCACACCCATCCTAAACCCTATAAAAGCCCTTACCACCCAAAACCTATACCCACCATAAACCCTAAAAATTCACTTGCCACCTAAAATCCCAAGTTTACTCTAAACCCTAAAAAATCCTATGCCACCCCAAAACACATATACACCCTAAGCCCTAAAAATCCCTTGCCACCCAAAAAACAATGCAAATGCTAAACCTTAAAAAAATCCCTCACCACCCAAATACCCATACTCAACCCAAATTCCATAGCCACCCAAAAACCCATCCCCACCCCCCAAAAAAACCATACCCACCATAAACCCTAAGAAAGCCCGCATCACCTCAAACCCCATACTCACCGTAAACCCTGAAAAAGACCTTACCACCCAAAAACCCATACCCACCCTAAACCCTAGAAATTCCCTTGCCACCCAAAAACCTATACCCACCCTAAACCCTAAATATTCCTGTGCTGAACAAAAACCCATACCCACCTTAAACCCTAGAAAGCCCTTATCACCTAAAAACCTATACTCACCCTAAACTCTAAGGAATACCTTACGACTAAAAACCCATATCCACCTGAAACCTCAGAATTCCCTTACCACCCAAAACACATACCCACCATAAACCCTAAGACAAACCTCACAACCAAAAACTCATAACCAGTCTAAAAATTCCTTATCACCAAAAACCCACACCCACCCTAAACCATAAAATGGCCCTTGTCCCCAAACACCCACACCCACCCCACACATTAACAATTCTCTTGCCACCATATTACCCATACACACAGTAAACCTTACAAAAATCCTTCCTAGCAAAATTCCCACACCCATCCTAAACAATAAAAATACCCTTGCCACCCAAAAAACCCGTAGCCATCTAAACCCTAGAAAACTCCTTACCACTCAAAAACCCACACAAACACTAAACCTTACAAGATTAATTACCACCCAAAACCCCATACCCATCTGAAACCCTAAAGGTTCCCTTGCCACCCAAAACCTATGCCCACCCTAAACTCTAAAAAATCCCTTATCATCCAAATACCCATACACACCCTAAACCCTACAAATAAACCGTACCACTCATAAACCCATATCCCCAAACCCTAAAAATTCTTCTGCCACCCACAAACCCATAAAAATGCTAAACCCTAAAAAATCCCTTGCCACCCAAAAACACATACAAATGGTAAACCCTAAAAAATCCCTTGCCGCCCAAAAACCCATACAAATGCTAAACCCTAATAAAATCATTATCGCAATAAAACCCATTGCCAACCAAAAACCCTCACCCACCCTAAACCTTAAAAATCCCCTTGCCACCCAAAACCCCAAACCCACCGTTAATCCTACAAAATCCCTTTCCACCAAAAATTCCACACCCATCTTAAATGATAAAATTTCCCTTGCCACCCAAAAAACCCATACCCACCCTAAACCCTAAAAAATCCTTACCACACAAAGACCTACACCCGCCCTAAAACCTAAAAATTCACTTGCCACCCAAAAATCATACTCATCCTAAACCCTAAAAAAAACTCTTACCACACAAAAACCTATACCCACCATAAACCCCCCAAAAATCCCTTCCCACCCAAATACTATTTGGGATTTGAACTTATGACCATGAAATTAATCACAGGGCCCTGCAGTGGACATATTCGTCCACTGAGCCACCAGACCCATCTAATTACCTTTTGAAAATTCAAATCCATATTTAAAATTGCAGACTATATAAAAAAAAAAGAAATTTTTACTAATATTATAAGTATATATATATTTAATTAAAAACAATGTTTATTACAAATATACTAAAGTACACAATATTAATTACAACACTTGTCTTCATTACTATATTGTATACTATAAAACTTGCATTCTTAATTTTGATATTCTGTTCCACAATTTTTTTGCAGTGGTGATATTTTTGACAACATATTTATGTCACATGATATTTTGGAATCAATATTTGTTTCATTCACCATATTTAATATATACCCATTTTGATACGTCACAATTCCTGACGTATCTGTTATTCCTTGCGACATGGTGCGCCGTATACTAAATGCGGCACATCCATCATGTCGCAAGGAGGGCGCAATGAAAAGTATTGCATCACTGCTTTCACGCAGCGATGCAACACTTTTCATAAATGATTTTTTTGCTGTTTAAGACTGTATGTACAAAATGCCCACTGCCAAAAACAAGTTTTTTTTAACTTTTTGAAGGACTCCTATCTTTAACATGGGCACATTTTAAGGTTTCTTTTCTCACAAAAATAGCTAGTGCAGAACTATCACATTTTGTCCTTCTCTATTCCTGAACAAATAATTCACCGACTCCTTTTAGGAAGCCTAGTTTTATACCCCACACACCGAAGTAAAAACTTTGGGCTCACTCCTCAAATATGTTTTTGTTAACATTGTGAAAGATTCCTATAATTAAAGTAGGCACATTCTTAGGTTTTTATTCCCATGAAAAAGACAGCTGTATGTCAGCCAAAGTGACTTTCTCTACTCTTACATTATGAGCATACCAGTTCAGTTCAGGAATACAATTTGTTAGACTCTTGTATATGCTTTGCCCTTCAAATAACAAGACCATCAACACTGAGAAGTGTCTTGTAGCTGCCATGGGCACTTTTGAGATTGTTTAGGCCTGGTTTAAGAATTTCTATTTTACACTCCAAATATGAAATGCTGAACAAATAGATGTTTCAACATCTCTATAATCACACACTATCTCTGTGGGGACCTCGGCATGTTTATAGTCACACACCATCTTTGTGAGGACCTCAGCATCTCTATAATCACACACTATCTCTGTGGGGACCTCGGCATGTCTATAATCACACACTATCTCTGTGGGGACCTAGGCATGACTATAATCACACACTATCTATGTGGGGACATGAACATCTCTATATTCACAAACTAGCTCTGTGGGGACCTGGGCATGTCAATAATCACACACTATCTCTGTTGGGACCTCAAAATCTCTATAATCACACACCATCTCTGTGGGGACCTGGGCATGTCTATAATCACACACATTTTCTTTGACAACCCTGGTAATACTAGTCACAAACCATCTTTGTGGGGACTTGAGCATTACTGTAACTACACACAATCTCTGTTTTGGCTTGAGCATCATTAGCTTCGCATTCTCTGTATGGGGCTTTGTGAATACAGAAAAGTAGTAAAGTTTGACTTTTGGTCTAAGTTTACATTTGTGAAACTGAAAAGTAGAAAAGTTAGATTTTTTGTCTAAGTTTACCTTTGTGAATCAGGCCCTATTTCAATGAGGACTTACACACAATCACCTGTGTGCGCTTTCTCTGTGGGGACCTAAACAACACTATGATAACACACTATGTTTGTGAGAGCTTGAAAAAACTTTAATAAAACACTATCTTTGTGTGGACTTAAACATTACTATAAAAACATACCATCTCTGTGGGGACTTGAGCATTCGTGTAATTAAAAGCAAGCTCTGTTTCCACTTGAAGCACTAGTAAGCTGATTTGCATATAGTTGTGTCTGAACTGGGGTGGTGAAGTGAATTGAAGAACGATGATGGATTCAACATAGATCTGTGACTGGGGGTGAGCGACTGCAAAGTTTCAACGCTCCGTCCATCATCTCCTGTGTTTGCTTTGTTCTCCCTAAGTTGGCAGGGTATGCCCAGGCGTGGATCCCTTGCTCACTTTGCCACTGGATTCAAGCTAGCCTGGCTGATGAGGGGGTGTTACCCCGAAACTGGTCCCAGGTTGCTTGTTTCCGGTCCAGGGAAGACCTGGCTTAGCAATTCGGGCTGGACTGGTCCGATGAGGCAAAGAGTGAAGACTGATTTGCATATTGCTGGGTCTGAACTGGGGTGGCAAAGTGAGCTAAAGAACGATGATGGATTCAACCCAGATCTGTGACTCGGGGTGAGTGACTGAAAGGTTTCAGCACTCCGTACATCATCTCATGTTTACTTCAACTTGAATATCATCAGCTTCACATTCTCTGTAAGGGGCTTTGTGAATATTGAAGAGTAGTAAAGTTAGACATTTTGTCTAAGTTTACCTTTGTGCACTAGGCCCTATTTTAATGAGGACTTAAACACAATCACCTTCATGCACTATCTCTGTGGGGACCTAAACATTGCTATAATAACACACTATCTTTGTGGGGACTTGAACAACACTGTAATAACACACTATCTTTGTGGGGACTTGAACATCACTATAATAATACACCATCTCTGTGGGGACTTGAACATCTCTATGATAACACACTATCTTTGTGGGGACTTGAACAACACTGTAATAACACACTATCTTTGTGGGGACTTAAACATCGCTATAATAATATACCATCTCTGTGGGGACTTGAGCATTCCTATAATTACACACAACCTCTGTGTGGACTTAAACATCATTAGCTTCACACTCTTTATAATGGGATTTAAGGTTTGAATGTACACACTATTTCTATGGAGACTTAAACACAATGATCTTCACCCACTATCTCTGTGGGGACTTAAACATGTATTTTGGCAAAAATGTAATCAGCTAATCAAGCTCTGGATTCCACTTGACCATATTCCTTGGTACCATATATTAATTTATTTATGTGTTAGTTCCCTTATCTCCTAAGATTTTGAGCACTAATAAATAGGTTAAATACAGCTTTAAGTGTCTTTCTTTAAGCATGATATGAGATTTTCTTGCACATTAACATAATCTGTCTTTAATGTATACCCCTAGTATATATGTAGCAATTTATATATGAATAGTTTATAATGTTGTTGTGTAAATTGTTGATAAATAAACATTTAGCCATGTGGCTTTGACTGTATTCAATCACAAATAGTGTTACGGACTAGGTCCCCACAAGGATGGTAGCACATGTTCAAGTCCCCACAAGGATGGTGCTGTGCACACGATTAAATAACAATATATTTGCAAATTTGAAGCAGGATCCGCTATCATGATTTTTTTCTTAACATTTATCTGTTATTAGTGTATTTTAAAAACATTGAGAAAGGTTAGTCCCCACAAGGCTGGTATTCACACATAGTCCCCACAAGGATGGTAACATGTGTATGTGTGTGTGTGTGTGTTCTTGATGCAACTGTAGTGATTCAGTCTGCCAGCAGAAGTGTGCGGATCCCCCTCCATGGCCTCCTCAAGTGTTTCTTCTGTGCTCCATACCTCCATGTCTGATGGCTGTAGTGTGGGCTGAAAGGGATATTTTACATTTCGTTTAGTGACCTTCATGCTTCCAATGAATTGCTTTAGGAAAAAATCCATCTGTCTAGGAAAGTTTACTGTAAAAAAATCTGGAGCAGCGAATTTGCAATTCCTCTTTCTAGACAGTAACTTTTACATGTCAGGGTTGTTGTTGTACACAGAAAGTCCAAAAGCCAGTTATAAGAAGGATAAGAAGATGAGTAGATGGAAATGTAAACCCCACCAGGAATGACCTCCTGCCTCTCAGCCCTCCATCCAACTGACAGTCTTACACACTCAACATTCTAACAGGCTCTCACATCATACATTCTAGGCTGAGCAGCAGGAATACGTATAACAGTTGTCTGAAATTCATACTCACATCCTACAGACGGTGTGCTGCTTCAAGTCATGAATTCACTGACAGTGTTCTCTCGTGTTATGCAGAGAATGAGATCTCTAGCAATGCAGTAGGTCTTGTATTTATGTGAACTTAAGCTATTGGCATTGTACTGTGCAACAACAGAAGTAAGGGGCAAATCACCATGGGAGGTGACAAACGAAGAGGAGGCAGTACTAAGGAGGTACCAACAAGCCTATTTTCTAAACAAAAGCCAGCATTTAGGACAGACAATTACACAAACCAATGGCAAATATGAGCAGAGAGTGAGCGAGGCTTCTATTAGCTACTCCAACACAACAAGTCTCACAGAGCAGCGCATGCGCGCTGGGTCAGGCTTGACCTAAAATCTAATTGTCCCACCCATTCTGAACCTTACATTAGGTTCTACTGCTCAGTTCCTTCTCACAGCGGTTAGTTATTTGCTGTCAGGTTTCTCTTGCTCTGTTAACTTTTGGTTCTTGTTTTCTCCACATCACCATGATTCTGAGATAATTCTTTACACAGCTGCACAGACACTTCTCTTCAGAGATTTCCATTACATGATGTATAATTAAAGATGTGCTTTCTCCTGGGTGAATTTTCCATCCGGAGGTTCCACTCCTGTGTGCACAGAATGACAAATTCAGATTTCCCAATTATAAAATGAACTGTTGATTGTTCAGAATGAATCTTATTTGCATTAAACTCTGCCTTTCTCTAAAACTCTGTTTCTAAAACAATTACACTCTGTCTAGGACATTACCTGTTGTCGAGTGACAATGGTACTGCCTGATCACAGATTTTCAGGGGTTCCTACTTTCATGATTCAGAATGTCAGCCTCCTTCTGCAGGCACTACACGACCATGCACGCTAAGAACTGCTTCATAACAAGTGGGTACCTGACCTAATGGACTGTTGCCAATATTCGGAAAGGGAGAACCCACAGGTCACCTTCAAAGAACTCCACTGGCTTCCAGGAGGAGCTAAGGTTAAATTTTGAGGCTTGCACATTACCCAAAATGCCCACTGGGAAAAAAGGTTCCGAATATCTTCAGAAATTGACACCTTGCTGTGCCGACAAGAGACTTAGGGCCAGATGTATGTACAATGGGTTGCAAAATATTGATCGCAATTTGTGACCAGTATTTTTGCATCCAATGTGGGAATTTTTTGAAAAGCAACCTATGTACTAATAGGAAGTTTTTCAAATTACTGGTTTATAGTGGGCTTTTAAAGAAAGCATTTTTGTTCTTATTTTTTTTAATAGTAAGCACTGGTTCATTGAACTTCTGTCTACTCTTTAAAAATATTTTTTTAAGATGTAAAATTTCCCATTTACAAATGGCTTACCAACTCCTTCGAGAAGGTAGTAAAATACTAATGTTTTGCAACCAGGATTTGGTCATAAAACATTAATATATACCATTACAATTTGGTATTTGTAAGGGACACCCTAAACACGCTCCTTCCAAATGGTGTCACATTGCGTGATTTTCTAAAGTGGACGGTCGTGGTCAGTCGTGGGTTGTTGAGGGCGGGTGTGGGTGCCCATGGTCTGAGGGCTGCTTCTCAAGTACATTTGCTGCCTCTCGAGTAGATCAACTCAAATGACTATGCGCTCTTGCGTACCGCATTGTGCCATTTGCACTGATTTTTCAGCACTGCTTGTGTTGCTGATGTTAAATTGCAGCATGAGCTGTGCGATGTGCATATTTATGCTCATTCACGGTGTTATATGTTAAATTGAGGCCCTAACATAGGTGCACCGTTTCAGAGGCACAAATCCTTCGTGCCACAAAGACAGGCAGGCCCTTTCACCTACATTAGCCCTCCCTTTACAATAATGAGCAACAGAGGCTGTCCCTTATCTGATGTGTGCTCTGGGCACAGAAGACGGTCCACCCTAAATACGTAATCTCCATGTCCAACAGTGACTAACCTAAGTTACAACAAATTCTTAGAAACAGACCCTTAGCTCTTGGGATTTTCCCTAGCACAGGATTATTGATTTCTCCAAGAACCCATTAAATATGCATGAACCACTATTACGTCAATACCAACATTCCAAGGCACCTATCTGGTATAAATATACATCTCTTTGCCCAAGTAAAGGAGAGGAGGCCAAGACTTCCATGCTGACACTCTGATCTGAGACGCTGCAACCTGCGTCATGCCACAGCTCCAGCTGGCAAAAGTCCCTCACCCACCCTGGAGGGTCCAGCTCGAGAATCAGGTTGAAGTCCCACTAAGGTAATGGGGTTAGACTAAATCCTAGGGGTATTCTTGGCTCTCTAAGACCTACACACATGCTAGGTATACTTAGGGACATCTAGTTAGGCATCATAGGGGTATAGGCTTTATCTTAATGCATTCTGTATTTCATGTATGTGTTCATTACTATTGCAAAATGGTAGAACTATACAATGCCTTTTTATTTAACTGCACTGCTGGCCATAATTCTCTGCTACTGTCCAACAGTTGTTGCAGCACATATAACCAGTACTAGAATAACAACTGTGCAATAAATGTTATTGTAAACACACCTAATTGTTTCTTCTATGTACTTCTCTGAGATGAGTGACTGAATGAAAAGTAGTATATTGTTTCCACGATCCTGAGGGATCAGGGTTTTATGTTATGTGGTTGCCAGAAGTTATTCCCTTCTTGTCTTCAAGAAGTTTCTAGTGGCCTCTGAGCTAGCTGGTACACAGTAATTAAGATTAATATACATGATAGAAGCATACTGACCTCAGTCCTATGCCAAGCCTATTGTGTATGTTATTCCAATGCGCAGAACCTATAAGGGAAATAGGAACTACACTACAACGGCACACCATGGAATTTTGTGGAGTTTTTATGTAACTCCGTGGAGTTAAACTCCCTGAGTTGTGCCAAACTCTGGTGAAAACAAGACCAAAACAACAACAATCCAATCAGTTGAACTGCAAGTATGCCGGTTTAAAGATTTCAATGAAAATAAGCACCAAAAAGCACAAAGTGCTAACTGTGGATATCTTGTTGTGCCAGACTGGGACAAAGGCACAAGCTCAGGTTGATGGCAATGAAGCACGGACAGACTACAGGGACCCAGTGTGGCCCGCTGAACAAGAGTACTGCAGGTGCTGGATGCGGAGTGATGGGAAGTCTGGCGTCAAGGATGCATTGCGTTGTTGAGGCGATGCATTGATTCTGAGAAGCTTTAAGGCTTTGATGCAAGAACCTACTTCATTGTCATGTAACCGTTCTACAGGATCCATGGAGGGGCTGGGAGAGCACCTTCAGGCCCACTGCCAAGAGTCCACGACTGGTGTTTCACCACTTAGCAAGGTAGGAATCACAGATGACAGAGTCCAGGTGCTGGGTTCAAGGTTGTTGGAGCCTTCTGTCCCTAAAGCTCTAGTCAGTAGGCCAGCCATCTAGCCCTTGGAGTCACTTTGGAGTTCTGGGTTCATCAGATGGAGGTCCAGTCCTTCAGACCTAGGCAAAAGGGCAGCAGGTCAGCACATCAAGGCAATAGTCCAGCAAAGCAGCAATCCAGCAGGGCAGCATCCAGCAGAGTGGCAGTTCTTTCAGCAGCACAGCAGTCCTTCTTACTGGCAGAGTATCCACAGGTCCGGAAGCGTACTAAAGAGGTGGTGTCTGATGTCCAATATCTATACTTGGTGCCCTTCCTCTGAAAGGTAGAAGAAGCTTCTAGAAATTCCATTTGAAGTTTGTACGCTTCTTGCCTTCCCTGCCCTGTCTCCAGACTAACTACAGGGGGCATGTAGCCTTTTGTGTGGAGGCAGGACACAGCCTATTCAAGGGTAAGTATGGCTGTGCCCAGCCCTGCCCTCCTATCCCTCCAGTGAAGGTCCATCCAGGCACACCTAGGCGTTCTATTATCTGTGGCTGTCTAGGAGGAATACACAAAGCCCAACTGTCAGTTACACCCAGTCATGTGACCCAGAGACAGGCTACAGTCACTAAGGGGCATATTTACTAGAATGGTGGCGCAGCGCAGCAAGTTACCTGGCTGTGCTGCACTGCATTTATTTTATTTATTTATTTATTTATTTTGAAAGTTTTATATAGCGCGAACAAGATCTTTGCAGATATCAGAGCGCTTCACAGCCAATAGGAGCAACACGTGAATAAATGACAATTGGGGTGGGGGAGGTACATGAGGGAGCATAGTCAGCCAGATACAGCAATAATGATACAAATACAGATAATTGATAGCGTAAACCCACAGGCAGGTCAATAACACGAGTAAATACAGAATGCAAAAAAATCAGTGGACCTGAGTGGTACAGCATCTGTAGGTAACATCCCCAGTAACGTTCAAGTGTATTTAGCCATGAGGATAGCTTTTACTTCTCTCTTAAAAAGTATGGTAGAGGAGATGAGCCTTATTTCCGGGGGGAGTGAGTTCCAGATCCTGGGTGCCATTCCTGAGAAAGAGCGTTTGTATGTTTTTTCCTTGCGGAATCTTTGGGGCTTTAGCAAGAGATTGTTTGTGCCTCTGGTGTTTCTGGAGCCTCCAGAAATCGTCAGCTTCTGGGCGAGGTATCCGGGTGAGCTCAGGTGAACAGCCTTGTGCGTCATGCAATACAATGCATTCCTGCCCTTTCCCCCTTCATTGGCATCATTTCGGCAGCCTAGCACCGATGCAGGCTTACTTTTTTGCGGAGGAAGGTGCCCCTTCCTGCACAAAAACAATTTATTGAGTTGTTTTCCTCTTTTTATGTGTGCTGCAGAATGCACCACACATAGAAAGGAGAAAAAAATAGCTTATTAAATGGAATAGGGGAACTTCAATGTTAGCCTATGGGAGAGGTAAGTCTTGCAATAGTGGAAATCAAATTTAAGAGTTTTCACTACCAGGACAAGTAAAATTTATAGGTACATGACCTAATTTTTAAACATATTGTAGCTTGTCCTCTGGAATGTACAGGGCTTGCCCTAGGGATGAGTTCTAAGTATTAAAAAGGAAAGTTTGAGCCTGGCAGTAGGTTTATTTTGCCAAGTTGAAATGGCTGTTTAAAACTGCACACACACCCAGTTTCAATTGCAGGTCTGAGACATGTTTAAAGGGATACTTAAGTGGGTGACACATTCAGTGCTGCAGGCTCACTAGTAGCATTTACATTACAGGCCCTGGGTACATGTAGTGCCACTTTACGAGGGACTTACAAGAAAATTAAATATGCCAATTATGGAAAAACTAATGTTATCATGTTTTAAGTAGTGAGAACATGCACATTAGCACTGGTTAGCAGTGGTACAGTTCACAGAGACCTATGGTCAGCAAAAACGAGATCAGCAAAAATAAGAAGAGGAAGGCAAAAAATATGGAGAAAGGCCACTATAGGTTGGACAGGTCTAGCAAGGTGGGTTTGATGTTAGTGAGAGAGCGCAAATTAAGAAAAACTGTAGAAGTGCACCATATTTACAAGCACGTCATATTAGTCTAGTAAACATGTTATAAGAGTGTCGATTTAATAGAGTGAAAATACATAAGAGTGTTTAACTAAATGTAGAATGCATATATCTGTGTGAGAATTAATGTAGAATTGTGTAGAAATAATAAGATGAGGTTGGAATCCTACGTTATGTGGCTGTGGAAAGGGAAAATGTAATTCTGCAAAACGTAGAAATGTGTAGGCCACATGGCAGTTCACATAGAGTACAGGATGCTGTTACACTTTCTTGTGAGATAGTGGATTTTAATGTTATTGTAATTCAAAGTAGTATTGATTATGGAACTGAAATATATTTTATAGAAGTGTTTTCCATATAATTCGTGTGTATAATAAGTTAGAATACTGTTTAACAAAGAAATTAAATGTTTTACAGAATGCATAGGCTTGTTTCATGTAATCCTAATAGGCCTAAAAGGACAAAGTCATTTCTTTTGATCTACATGTGCTCGTTAGAGAAAAGTCGTGCTAGACACTAACTATGAATCCTGTTACATGGTTTACGACTTAAAGATATGGTGGAGGCCGGAATTTGGGGCCTACAGAGAAAGTGTCTGTTTGCAGGTGCGAGGGGGTCTAATCAGGAAAGTGATGAATAGACTTTTGTTCAAGAGAGCCAGGCACAGGCCTGTAGGAGTCTTCAGGAATTTCCTGGGGGTACTGTCTTGCCGGAGAGAAGCCTGGGAAGCAAGGTCAACGCTAACGATGGGCCTAGAAGGAGTACCAGCATGGAATTTGCTGCCAGAACCAACACCACGTGAGGGGCGTCTCGAGGGGCGTCTCTATTGGGAATGTGATTTTGTATTAGGGACAGCACCCCTGGGTGGAGTTAAGGCAGATGATCTGAGGAACCTAAGAGAGCGGATGGGTAGGCAGATAGGGAACTGCGAGACATCGACTTTGAAACAAAGACTAAGGGAAGTGTGTGATCTTCTTTGGAGGTCACCACTGCTGACACCTTTTTAGGTTAAGATCTTGCTAAGTAGGGATGTCACTTAGTCCAGAGTAGGGACAGTCTAACCTGATTTTTTCCTTTCTGTAAATGACACATAAGCTACAGCATGTGTTTATCCTCGTAACTTTGATAATTCTAGAATTTGTTTTGGTGGTATTCTTTTGCAGACTAAGAGCATTTAGAAAGCTAATGTTTGTATTGATACCCGTATATCTTTTAAATCTGATTTTGAGATGTTTGTATCTCCAGTTAAGTTTGGCTTTGTAATAAACTTTTAAAACTTTTAAGCTTCAAGTGGTTCTTTAGAGTGGTGTAAGTCATTAACTGACTAACCTAGTAGTGGATTGCCTTTTACTCAATGACAGGTACCAACGGTTCAGTCGACCTGAGTTGGGATCTAGATCTATAACTATAGACCAGAAATCCCGCGTTAACAGTTGGTAGCAGATTAGGATGGTTACCTTCTTGAGGAAGGTGATCTAGACTAGGTTAGTTTACCCCAAGGTCCCTAGAGATCGAGAGGTGGCCTGCCGAAGAAGGTGCTGACGGCGCGAGAGAAAAGCAGCAGTATCGGATGAGAGTGAGTATAACAAGGGTCATGCGTGGACAGATTGCGGTGTTTTGTGTTGTATTTGTATTGTAATGTCATGCGGAGTTGAATGCCTGTAGTGTGATTGTGAGAAGGTTGTGAGCGCGCCAACCTGGTAAAAATCTAAAGTTCGGGGTAGAGCTTAAGTGGTTCGGGTGTATCGAACATCCAGAGTAATTGTCGACCAGAGTAAGGAGGTCATGAAGTACCATTAACCGCCGCAGGACCGAGATAGGGGGAATGCAAGAGTGTGTGTGTGGGTAACGGACGCAGGTCGAAAGTTACCGTGTGCAAGTAACCTATCAGAGAAGGCGATTGTCTGGACGTACAAGAAAAGACATTTCGTCGGTTAAGGTGACAATTACAGTTAGACTGTGGACGTACAGTCAAGAAAAGTGATTGCTTGGTCGGAAGTAATCATTTTTCAGAGTATGAATGGGACGCATGCATGACCGCGGAGTCGAGCTGAGAAAGGAGGGGAACTGCTGCGAAGGGGGACGAGTGACGTCAGCGAGAGCCGCGCTGTGATAGGGCGGTCGGTGTGAAGCCGCGCTGGGACGAGTGACGTCAGCTAGAGCCGCGCTGAGATAGGCCGGTTCGTGAGAAGCCGTGCCGTGATAGGGCGGTTGGTGTGACGTCAGTGAAAAGCCGCGTTGTGATAGGGCAGTTAGCGAGAACCGCGCTGAGATTGGTGGATCGTCATCAGGAAGTAAACAAACGCGGAGAAAATAGGAATTCGTAGATTTTGAACATGAAGTGTTTTAAATGTTTGAGAGGGATTTTTAAGAAAAAAAGAAGGGAATCTTTTTACGGGGAAGAGGCACCGCCAGAGGGTACACCAGCTCACTATATGGCAGCAAATGTTGGGTTGCATACTATACTGTGGCTTGATACTTGGAGTAAGATTACAGAAGGGAATGAGGAATTGACCTTTCCGAAATATGGAACTTTTAGATTAGAAGTGTTACATCAGCTGAAAGCAGTCATGTCCTCACTGAGACCTTTGCCTAGACCAACACAGTTTGAGGCCCTTAATGCGTGGATTAGGGCGGCGCACGACAGGAATCAGAACAGACGCCAAGAAAGGGTAAGGCGATCAGTAAGGGCAGTTCAAGATGCTAAATGGGATGAGGAAGCCAAGAAATGGAGGGTACGGACGATTGAAGTAGACAAGTTGTACCCCTTGAGAGAGGTTACAGGTGGAAAGAAACCCATGGAGGAGGATGATGAGAGTGAGTCGGAGGACGGCCTCATAAATAGGTTGTTGATAGATAGACCGCCTCCGGACAATAGGGAGACAGAAGGTACGGGGCTCCCAAAGGAAGACAGGGTTGGCATAGAAGGGTATAGGCCACTCCCTTTAGCGGATTGGGTACCTAACAAAGATGAAGGGACACCTCAACATAGTCCTGTACAGAGAGTAGTCGGAAGGTTTGTGGTGCAGAAGACGCCAGCAACAGAGCGGGCTGAGTCTCATGGATTGCCAGAGGCTCTTCAAGTACCTGTTACCATAGGGCCTATACGGTCGATTTATAACCCAGAGAAAGGGAGAGAGGAAGAACAGGTACAGCTAGACAGAGAAAGAGTTGAGATGGAAAGGAGGAATAACACGACCAATGCCTGGAGGCAATTGCCAGGACCAGTAACTTGGAGCACCCCATTGGATTCAGCAGTGGGTCCCGTAGTAGAACAGGGGGGTCAGAGAGGACCGATGGACCTGAGGGGACCACGGCCGAAATCCTACAAAGAGTTGAGGGCTGACTTGAGGGAATGGGATGAGTCCCCAGAAGTACCGAGCAACAGGCCAAGAGCAGAAGCAGAATGTGGAAGTCGAGGCAATGGAACATTGTCTGACTGCGGGGCTAGCGCAAGCAGTCAGGAGTGGGACGGTAAAAGTCAGGAGAGTAGAGGAGTTATACGTCATATTGACGGTGGAAATGGGCATGAGCGAAGTGAGAGAAGTACCGGATGTGGAGAGATGTCTCGTCTCATTCAAAGTGAGGGAGACCGAAGGACACAAGAATACAGGGATAGGTTTAGGTGTACTCATCATGCACCTAATGATAATGTACAGCATTGGAATCGTGGGAGCATAGGGAACAGCGAAGGATCTTGCCATGAGTCGAGAGATCAGAGACCACCGGCAAATGGTGAAGAAATGGGGAATAACGGAATGTCTTACCATGCATTTAGGGAAACCATGCAGGATGGGAATTGTGGGACTATGAGAAATGGGAAAGTGTTTCACCATACACCCAGAGAGGATGGAACTGCATGGGACCTGGAGAGATGGGAGCAAGGGAGGACTCCCCACAACTCGCCTGAGCCTAGACGTAGGACTCAGAGCTGTGATGGGAGAGATGTAAATAGACTCTCTAGTGGTGGCGTACTAAAAGCTGTGATAAAAGCCAAAAGACTTGATGTGTCCAGTTTAAGATCTGACTTGGAAGACATAATAGATGGTACATTGGCTTTAGAAAGGATTGAGATGTACGAGCAGGATGAGTTGTTGTTTATAGCAAAGGACATCACCCGAAAGGCTAGAGCAACTCATGAGAAGCTGTCTGAACTGGCAGACAAGTATATGGTAGATTTGTCCAGAACCAAGTCATTACAGGGTAACCACAGGTTGC
Source organism: Lissotriton helveticus (assembly GCF_964261635.1). Lineage (NCBI taxonomy): Eukaryota > Metazoa > Chordata > Amphibia > Caudata > Salamandridae > Lissotriton > Lissotriton helveticus. The sequence continues at coordinate 865,117,354 of NC_136061.1, forward strand.
AGTATTCAGATCATGACTTAGATGAGAGGAGGACAACTGGATTAAAAACACACATAAGGGAACTGATCACAGGAATAAGAGCATGGAGGGACCTGGACAAATGGGAAGAGAGGTGGTCCAAAAAGGGAACTGTTAGGCGGAGTACGAATGTGATGTCTCCGGAGGGAAGGCTAATGCAGATGGAGGCATTCCCTTTGCGGGAAATATCGAATGGGAATTATGTACATGTGCCCTGGAGTAGGGGAGATTTGGCTGCATTCACTAACTCATTTCCGAAGTTAAGGGAAAATCCGGTAGAGTGGAACAAGCAGGTAGAGAGGTTTGTCAAGATTTCAAAGGTGTTGTTGATTGATTTGAACACCTTGTTCGATATTGTGGTTCCAGGAGACTTGTGGATAGCATGCAAGGTTAGTGTCGATTGGCCAACTGTAGAACCAGAGAGGGATCCTCGTACTAATGGACCGTCAGAAAGTGTAATGTTAAAATATGAAAGGGTGATAACATGGTTGAAGGATAAAGTGCCACCACAAGACATAGATTCGGTAAAGATAGACAGAACCAGACAAGAACCCAAGGAGACAGTTCATGAGTATTATGAAAGATTGTTGAAAACATTCAAACAATACAGTGGACTCGATGTAATGGACCCCAAGGATATAGGACAGTTTGTATCAAAGTTCGTTTTGGGGTTGAGACCTGATATTTGCTTGATGATTCAGCAGCATTTAATCTGTTGGCAAAACAAACCATTGGATGAGATTTTGAGATATGCAAGATACTGCAGTGATGAGATAGAGTCCAAAGCAAAGAAATTAAAGGAAAAATTGATGGTAGTACAGATGCAGTCAGCTGGAAAGGGTGGACAGCACCAACAGGAAACAGGGACAATGGGACGAAAACCAAACAGTCAGAATGGGGACAACGAGGAAAATCCGAGACCTAGAATAGACCTTGCCACGTTGAAGAAAACGACAAAGTGTCATCAGTGTCACCAGGTGGGACATTGGAGACGTGAGTGTCCCTATAACCCTGAAAACGGAGAAATAGAAGTAGAGGAGGAAGTTCAGTAAGTTCCAGTTCAAAGGGTGACGGTGCCAAGAAGTAATGTGGTCAAAGGGGGGACTTCAGCTCCACGAGCTCAGTTCCCACAGCCACCAAGGATTTCGACAGGGGGAAAGGTCCATAGACAAATGCCTTTGTTTACAGGAAAAGAAGAGTGTTACTACGTTGATCCATTGACGGGACGACGTGTAAGTAGAGAAGAGGACTGTACCCTCGGGGCAGTTCTAGAAGTGGATCAAAGAGGACCGTTTGTTGAGGCTGAAGTGGCAGGGTGTCCTACAACATTCTTGGTGGATACTGGAGCTACTCGATCAACTTTGAGATCGGCAGTGGTTCCAGATCTACCAATGTCGGGGGAAACAATTCAGGTGGTAGGAGTTGCAAATAAGAGAATGACTAGCCCTTTGACGGAACCAGTGTCAGTGAAAATAGGGAACTACTCGGATGAACATCAGTTTGTGGTGTGTGATTCTAGTCCTGTGTGTCTGTTAGGAAGGGACTTATTGTGCAAGCTGAACTGCACCATATACTGCACCCCTCAGGGAGTAGAGGTACAGACTACAGACGATGATGCTACGTTCAAAGTTGTAAATTCGAGAACATGCATAGAACTGTACCCTACCCTGACAGTGGAAGAGCTCCCATGGGATTTACGAGATGCAGTGTCATCGGAGGTATGGGATTTTACTGGAAAAGAGATAGGACTGATCAAAGGAGTAGAACCAGTGAAGATTATGGTTAAACCAAAAGCTGAATATCCAAGAACGCCTCAATACAAATTGACCCCAGAGACGATTGCAGGAATAAAGCCTGTGATAGACTCTATGGTTCAACAGGGAATACTGAAAGAAATCGTCGGAAGTCCATGCAACTCCCCGATTATGGGTTTGCAGAAACCTAGTGGGAAATTTAGAATAGTGCAGGATCTTCGAAAAATTAACAACATAGTTGTTTCATGTTGTCCAGTGGTACCGAATCCATCAGTGATATTGTTTCAGATACCATTCCAAGCTGAGTGGTTCACAGTGATAGATCTTTGTCAGGCTTTCTTTTCCATCCCATTGGATGAAGAGAGCCAATACCTTTTTGCTTTTAAAATGGAGAATCGCGTTTTAACATGGTGTCGAATTCCACAAGGGTTTACAGATAGTCCATCAATCTTTAATCAGATACTGAAGAAAAACCTTGAAAGTCTAGTACTGCCACAGAACTCGGTTCTGGTCCAGTACATAGACGACCTACTTGTTGCGTCAGAAACAGAAGAGGCTTGTAAGACAGATACTATTGCCTTGCTGAACCATTTAGCTGAAAATGGACACAAGGTATCTCCGAGCAAATTGCAGTACTGTCTGACAGAAGTACAGTACTTGGGTCACCGAATAGAAAAAGGAAAGCGCAAGGTGTCACCAGATAGGATAGAGGCGATAATGAAAATGAACGCGCCTACGACACAGAGAGAAGTCAGGATGTTCCTAGGAATGGTAGGTTATTGCCGACAGTGGATAGTTAACTTTTCACTGAAAGCAAAACCCTTATAAAAACTGACGCACAAGGAGGTGAGCGATCCGGTACCATGGGACAATGATTGTTTGATGGCGTTCCTCCAGCTGAGAGAAGACTTGTGTCGTGCTCCGGCTTTGGGAATGCCTGACTATGAAAAACCATTTGCACTTTTCTGTTGCGAAAGGGAGGGTTGTGCTTTGTCAGTTTTAGTGCAAATTCATGGAAATGCCCGTAGACCAGTTGCATACTTTTCGGCTACCTTAGATCCAGTAGCTGCAGCGTTGCCCGGATGTCTCAAATCCGTTCCTGCAACAGGTGTCAGCATTGAACAGTGTGAAAATATCGTAATGGGACACCAGTTAGTGGTGTATGTACCGCATTCTGTAGAATTGTTGATGACCAGGACCAAGACACAGCACATGACCAACAGTAGGCTCACGCGCTACGAGCAAGTTATACTTGCTGCGGAGAACGTGACCCTTAAGAGGTGCTCTGTTTTGCATCCTGCTACATTGATGCCACTTCCTAATGACATAGAAGGCGAAGAATGTGAAGATCACGATTGCCTTGATGTGACTGAACTATGCACGAAACCAAGACCAGATATCGTGGATGAGCCATTGATTGACCCCGATGAGATTTTCTTTGTTGATGGCTCATGTTTAAGAGACGATACTGGTCGATTGAGAGCAGCTTATGCTGTTTGCACCATTACAGGAGTTGTGGAAGCCGCCTGCCTGGAAGGAGTACATTCCGCTCAGGTAGCAGAAATCATTGCATTGACACGTGCCTGTATAGCAGGAAACAAAATTAGAGTCACCATCTATACGGATAGTCAATATGGTTTCGGTGTAGTTCATGATTTTGGGCAGTTGTGGTCTCAGAGAGGTAACATGACCTCCTCTGGAACGCCTATTCGAAATGGAGAATTTGTGAGATTACTGTTAGAAGCATTACAAGGTCCAGCTGAAATCGCAATAGTTAAATGCACAGCCCACACCAAAAATACCGATTTTGTGTCACAAGGTAATAGATATGCAGATGAAGTTGCCCGCTATTGTGCGGAGCAAGGATATTCTTTCACGGAAGTGGAAGTAGGTGGGGCTCAGGAAAAGACTGAATTGAACATGATGTTAGAAACAGTAGATACTTGGGAGGATTTGAAAAACATGCAAGACAATGCACCAGATTCTGAGAAAAAGGCATGGGAAACAGCAGGTTGTGTGAAAAGTGAAATGGATTTCTGGGTTTCAGCAGATGGAAGAGCAGTGTTACCTGAGGAATTAGTGAGTCCAATGGCACGACAGATACATGGTCCAGTACACCTAGGAAGGGATGCCATGCTGAGGGTATTTAGGCAGACTTGGTATTGCCATAAGTTTAGGATTGCAGCAGAAGCAGTTTGTAGGAGATGTGTTACATGTCAGCAACTAAACGTAGGGAAAAGAACACCAGTCACAAGGAGTCACATTGGGAGGTCTGGGGGGCCTTTCAACAGAATGCAATTAGATTTTATTGAAATGCGAAAAAGCAACCACCTCAGGTATGTTCTGGTGGTTGTATGCATATTTTCCAGATGGGTCGAAGCATACCCTACACGCAGGTGCGACACACTTACAGTAGCAAAGTTGTTGCTTAGAGAGTTGATCCCGCGCTACGGGGTGCCAAACTCCCTGGAATCAGATCGAGGAACTCATTTTAACAGTGAGATTGTGAAGATGCTTTGCTCTGCATTGAACATTGATCAGAAGTTGCACTGTAGCTATCGACCAGAGGCTTCAGGTATCGTGGAGCAGATTAACAGCACGTTGAAATCCCGAATAGCCAAAGTATGCTCATCGACTTCCTTAAGTTGGCCTGATGCTCTGCCTTTGGTACTCATGAGTATGCGTAGCACACCAGACAGGAGGACAGGTCTCTCTCCGCATGAGATCCTGACGGGGAGGGCAATGAGACTTCCAACTGTCCCAACCACTGCTTTGTTAAATATTACAGATGACCTGATCCTGGATTACTGCAAGGGACTGTCTGACGCCATTCATTCTGTGTCCCTCCAGATGCAGGCTGCTGAGGTTCCATCTTCCAGAGACTTGTGTCATGATCTGTGCCCAGGGGATTGGGTCTTACTGAAAAAGCATGTCCGGAAGAACTGCCTAGACGTGCGCTGGAAGGGGCCCTACCAGGTCATCCTTACCACGAATACCGCTGTGAAGTGCGGAGGGCTGCCAAATTGGATCCACGCTTCCCATACTCAAAGAGTTCCAGCACCCCTAGAAGAAACAGCTCCTCTCGCAGAAGAAGATTCAGCTGTGGACGGTGAGCCACCAGAGGGGATCAGTCAAGCTGTGGGGGTGTCTGAAGAAGTTGGGAGCGCTACAGATCCAGAAGAAGAAAGACAGGACGGCAGTGAAACTGAAGTTGCTACTGAAGGAGAAAGCTGCTGTGAGAACAACTCAGACACAGATCAAGTCCAGAGTGATCAAGAGCCGAGTGAATGGACAAGAAATAGGAGAACAAGGCGTGGAGCAGCTACTTGGCCTGAAAGAAAAAAGAGGCCAAGCTTGAAGCCAACTCGAGAAGAAACTCTTGCTCCTATATCTGAAGACTCGGATCTGGACGAAGGTGTACAAGGGCAGGAACAGGAAGGTCCAAGGAGATCAAGGAGGGTGCGAGTGCCTTACAGAAGATACTCTACTCCTGAGTGGACCTACCTCGCTACAGATGTCCGAAGCACGCAGAACTGGGAGGGTGAGGCAAGTGACCCTGACCAGAACTGACCCCATCATAACAGTGGAAATAGAGTTGCTGATACCAGGAGTGGAGGTTGAAGGGTTGCTGACACTCAATATCGTCTATCCTCCTCTCCTGAGTGGAATAAGAGATTTGGTTCTAAACACAGTAGAATTTCCAGCTTGTTGTTCAAGGACCCCAATACTCGAGGAGCTCCTTCTTCGTTTGGAAATATTAGAATGCGTGATGAGAGTCGTTGGAACACATGCAAGAGAATGAGAATGAGATCTCATAACCACTGAGAGCCCACATCTTTGTTTTTTAACTGAGACTTGGCTCAAGCCCCATACAGTTCAAGCCATAACAATGGGAGTGCCGATGGGGTATAAAATAGTAAGGATGGACCGTCCTATTAAAACTGGAGGAGGGTTAGCTATTGTTTTTAAACAGGAGATGGAGATTGTAGTTACTGAGACAGTGTGCACTCCTGAGATGGAGCTCTTGATCTTCACTATTAACCCTACTTCCAGGGAAACCAGGAAAGGAGCGTTAGTTTATCGACCCCCTGGCCCATGTGGGACTTTTTCCATTAAACTAGTTGAAACTTTGGCACCCCATGTGCAGGTGAATTCAGAGTTCATCCTGGTTGGGGATTTCAATGTCCACAGCGAAGTTGCTGCTTGTGTAGAGGCACAGACTCTTCTGACGGATCTGGCCACACTTGGACTTAATAAAATGAATCAGGGACCCAAACACTTAGCAGGCCACACGTTAGATTTAGTGCTCTGCAACTTCTCAGCTATAAATTGTCTGACTCCCATTCAAGTGGATTGGACAGACCACTCCATTATTGAATTTTACACCCGGTCCAATTATAGAGCTAAGGGCATCCAGAGGACTATGGCAGACGTCAGGAGACCGTGGAATAAATTAACCCCAGAGGGCTTTAGGGGGAATTATATTGAACCCAATTGGGAAGAATGTGGGGATAATGCAACCATCGCATTATGTAAATTTAATGAAGCTGTGACAGCAACCATAAATAATGTTGTTCCCTTTAGGACATATAAACCTCCGCCTGCCCCAAAACAAGAAGTTTGGTTCACTGATGATCTCAGACAATTAAAACTAACTACGAGGAAGTTAGAAAAACGATGGAGGGTCACACGCAAGGCAGAGGATAGAGAGAACTATAGGATGACCTTAAAAAGGTACCATAAAACAATTTGGTCTGCTCGGAAACAGCACATAGCAGCCCAATTATCAGCAGCTGGTACTAATGTGAAAGCCCTCTATCAAATCCTACAGACCTTCATCAAGCCTACTGCCTGTGAAACTGAGGGGATTGAATCCCAGGAACTCTGTGACAATATCTCACAGTTTTTCGTTAGAAAAATAGAAGGCATTTACGCTAAAATACTAACTTCCAAATCCATCCCTAACAATAAAGGGTCAGCGGACTATATGGTTCAGCCACACATTAGGATAGTAGAAAACAAGACTAGTAAGCTTGTCAAATTCCCACCTATCTCAATGGAGGAGATAACTGCTCTTATCCTTCAAACAAAGAGCGGGTGCCCTACAGATAACATCCCGGCACGTATTATGCCACTACTGATTGACGATCTGGGTGCTGGAATTCGGCAGGTAGTTAATCTATCCTTGGGTACAGGGGAAGTGCCCCTGGACTGGAAGCATGCCCTGGTGAGGCCTCTGCGGAAAAATAATTCTATCCCCTGGACCGATTTGTCAAACTTGAGACCGATCTCTCTCCTCCCTTTTTTAGGGAAGCTCACTGAGAAGTTTGTGAACCGGCACTTGTCAAGATACATCGAAAGTGCGGGGGGGCTAGATCCATCTCAGTCTGGGTTTAGGCCTAGGCATAGCACCGAGACCGCCTTGCTGTCCGTCGCTGACGATCTTCATATGCTACAGGATAGGGGTTATTCCGCTATCCTGGTGCTTTTAGATCTGTCAGCGGCGTTTGACACAGTCTCACATGACATCATGACCTCCAGACTAGTTGACATCGGTCTGGGAGGCAAGGCGCTGGCCTGGCTAAGGAGCTTTTTCACCAAACGCACTCAGAGAGTCATTTTGGGCCCATACCAGTCAGAGGAGGTGGAGATCTCTAAGGGGGTGCCACAGGGCTCTTGTTTGAGCCCTACATTATTTAACATCTATGTGGCACCCCTAGCTAACATCATGAGATCCCACGGGTTTATTCCCGTATCGTATGCGGATGATACCCAACTCCTCTTTCCCTTTAAAACCATGACTCCTGAAGTGCGTGACTCCTTTGCCCGGGGGATGAAAGAAGTGGCTTATTGGATGGCAGCAAACTTCCTACAGTGTAACGTCTCTAAGACTGAGGTGATGCTCTTTGGGGAAGCCAAACGCCTGTGGACTCCTGACTGGTGGCCTCAAGATCTAGGCCCAGTCCCTGAGCCCAAAGGGGTGGTGAAAGATCTGGGAGTAAAACTGGATCAGGAGCTTGCCCTGAAACAACATGCCAACCAAGTGGCCAGCTCCTGTTTCCATGCTATTGGGCTTCTCCGGAAGATATTCCCCCTGTTACCAGATACCACCAGGAAAACACTAGTACAGTCGCTCGTGCTGAGCAGGCTGGATTATTGTAATGGTTTGCTGCTAGCTGCCAATGAGGGGATCATTGTTAGACTACAAGTTGTGCAAAATACTGCTGCACGCTTGGTTCTCAATGTCCCGGCACGTACTCCCTCAAAACCATTACTAGCTAAACTTCATTGGCTCTCAGTGAAACAGAGGGTGTTGTTTAAAACGTGTTGCATCATTCACAAGTGCCTTAGTGGTAAAGGTCCAGATTACTTAACCAAAAAATTCATCCCTTACGTCCCCTCCAGATCCCTGAGATCTGAGGATCAAGAATTGTTATGTGTCCCCAGGTTCAGGAAGACAAGACAAGGGGGAAGGGCTTTATCAGTAGCTGGCCCAAAGTTATGGAATGAACTTCCTAAGGAAATTAGACTATGCAGGGATCATTTTCCCTTTAGGAAAAAGCTAAAAACTTTCCTTTTTAATTACTAGATGTCTGGTTAGGTAATGAAGACATATGACTGGGCCTTTTTTGCTCTCAGATGCTGCCAATGGCGCGGAGATACTCCTTCGGGAGTCGATTCCTAGCGCGGTACAAGTTTGCAAATAAAATAAATAAACACGTATAATTCCAGATTGCTAAAGAATCTGTAAAAGACTTTGTAAATAAATTGATGAAGAGATAACCTAGCGCCGAGTGGAAGAAGAAAATAGGGACTTCCATTTAGTGGACGGAGAAGGGCTAGGGTTGTCTGCTGCTGTGGAACATAATGTACTGATCTTGCGAAAGGGATCATCAGCTTCCAGTTGTGGTTCGAGAAGAGACATTGTGCAAGGAAAAGGGACTTTGTGCTGTGAAACGAAACTGGAGCTACACTGATTGAGATCATGGAGGTTGGCAACCCGAACCGCAGGGCCAAATGTATAATAGGCAAACTTTTAGTGGGAGTGATTTTTCTTATAGCTTTAGTAGTTACTATATCATACGTAGTGGGACATGAAAATGAAGAGAAAGCAACAACAAGACCAAAGATTACATCGATACAGAAACCTACTATTGCTAGTAAAAAGGGGGGCAATACAGAGAAAGACAAAGCTTTACTAGCAGCTGAGACTCGTAGGTTACATATAGATGAATCACAGGGTAACTTTAAAACAAATGCATATGCTAAATTGTTATACGAATATGTTGATGCTATGGAGGCCAAAAATTGCTATGTGTGCATGAAATTGCCAGCCTCTGTAGACGAAGGTATCAGATACCATCATCTTCCATTGACTTATGGAATCACATGTAGTTTGCTGCTGAGCATATTTTATGAAAGGGATGGGTTCGAGTACTATTTCTCGAACTTTTACTCAGTGTTACCAGAAGTTCCAAATTACAAACATTTAAATAAATGGGATTATTACAAGAGTGAAGATAGATTACAAAAATGTTTCCTTCCATGGAAAACTTTAGATACTTCACATGCCCGAAGAAATAATTTGACTTGTAAAGTGTCAGAAATTGAGAAAAAGTTTGTAGGGCAGGTGGATGATAGATACAGGAGACAAAAGATTTTAAAATCTTCAGGTCAATGGAAAACAGATTGGACCGAGGAAGAAAGGGCACACCAAAGAAAGGGTAGCAATGGTCCAATAGCTCTAGATCGAGAGAAAAAGGGGAAACTGTGCATACATAGAAGTGAAACTTATTATGAGAATGTATTTGTGGGAAAAGTTAGTTGCGAACATGCTTTTCAATTAGAGTACTATTCGAAGGATTTCCTGAAGGAAATGCAGGTGATCCCAAATGTATATTTTGTCTGTGGGAGAAATGCATACGTGAAACTACCAGATAATTGGTATGGATCATGTTATTTGGCAGTTGTCTTCCCCAAAATATACCATGCTGAGGATTTGCAAACTATAGAGGGAGAAACACCAGCTAGAGGAAGAAGGGATGTAAGCCCTGAGGAGGTGGTTGGAGACGTATTTGGTGCTATGTTTCCTATTTTAGGGATAGCACTAAATGATGTTAAGATAAGAAGACTGGCAACAGTTGTAGATAGGTTGTCCGCCAGTACTGCTAGATCACTAATGCTGGTGGAAGGAGAGATGCAATCGATAAGGGCAATGGTTCTTCAGAACCGACTTGCTCTAGATGTTCTGTTAGCCAAAGAGGGAGGAGTCTGTAAGGCTTTGAAGGTCCAGGAATGTTGCACTTACATTCCAGACAATTCAAAACCTTTAGAGAAGTACATACGAAACATTACTGAAATACACCATGAAATAGAGGATTTGACAAAGGTAACAGTGTGGGAAAAAGTAGGTCAAGGAATGGGTAAAGTTGGAGGTTGGTTTGCCAAACTAGGAAAGAATATCATTTGGTACATATTGAAACCTATTATCATAATAGTGATTTGTATAATCACTTTGTGGGGATTGGTGCGGTTGTATCAATGGTATAGAGCAAACAGGTTGCAAAGAACCATGAAAAGGCAAGAGAGGAGATTGACTGCAATGCAGGATAATCAGTACAGGAGTCTAAGGGCTCTAGAGATGATGAAACGAGGGGGTACTGAAACGACTTCAGTTTGACTCAGTCCATACCTCAGGGATGGTGTTTTGAGGGTGATGACTACTGAAAGTCATCAAAGGGGGGATTGAGAGAGCGCAAATTAAGAAAAACTGTAGAAGTGCACCATATTTACAAGCACGTCATATTAGTCTAGTAAACATGTTATAAGAGTGTCGATTTAATAGAGTGAAAATACATAAGAGTGTTTAACTAAATGTAGAATGCATATATCTGTGTGAGAATTAATGTAGAATTGTGTAGAAATAATAAGATGAGGTTGGAATCCTACGTTATGTGGCTGTGGAAAGGGAAAATGTAATTCTGCAAAACGTAGAAATGTGTAGGCCACATGGCAGTTCACATAGAGTACAGGATGCTGTTACACTTTCTTGTGAGATAGTGGATTTTAATGTTATTGTAATTCAAAGTAGTATTGATTATGGAACTGAAATATATTTTATAGAAGTGTTTTCCATATAATTTGTGTGTGTAATAAGTTAGAATACTGTTTAACAAAGAAATTAAATGTTTTACAGAATGCATAGGCTTGTTTCATGTAATCCTAATAGGCCTAAAAGGACAAAGTCATTTCTTTTGATCTACATGTGCTCGTTAGAGAAAAGTCGTGCTAGACACTAACTATGAATCCTGTTACATGGTTTACGACTTAAAGATATGGTGGAGGCCGGAATTTGGGGCCTACAGAGAAAGTGTCTGTTTGCAGGTGCGAGGGGGTCTAATCAGGAAAGTGATGAATAGACTTTTGTTCAAGAAAGCCAGGCACAGGCCTGTAGGAGTCTTCAGGAATTTCCTGGGGGTACTGTCTTGCCGGAGAGAAGCCTGGGAAGCAAGGTCAACGCTAACGATGGGCCTAGAAGGAGTACCAGCATGGAATTTGCCGCCAGAACCAACACCACGTGAGGGGCGTCTCGAGGGGCGTCTCCATTGGGAATGTGATTTTGTATTAGGGACAACACCCCTGGGTGGAGTTAAGGCAGATGATCTGAGGAACCTAAGAGAGCGGATGGGTAGGCAGATAGGGAACTGCGAGACATCGACTTTGAAACAAAGACTAAGGGAAGTGTGTGATCTTCTTTGGAAGTCACCACTGCTGACACCTTTTTAGGTTAAGATCTTGCTAAGTAGGGATGTCACTTAGTCCAGAGTAGGGACAGTCTAACCTGATTTTTTCCTTTCTGTAAATGACACATAAGCTACAGCTTGTGTTTATCCTCGTAACTTTGATAATTCTAGAATTTGTTTTGGTGGTATTCTTTTGCAGACTAAGAGCATTTAGAAAGCTAATGTTTGTATTGATACCCGTATATCTTTTAAATCTGATTTTGAGATGTTTGTATCTCCAGTTAAGTTTGGCTTTGTAATAAACTTTTAAAACTTTTAAGCTTCAAGTGGTTCTTTAGAGTGGTGTAAGTCATTAACTGACTAACCTAGTAGTGGATTGCCTTTTACTCAATGACAGGTACCAACGGTTCAGTCGACCTGAGTTGGGATCTAGATCTATAACTATAGACCAGAAATCCCGCGTTAACATTAGCATTGTAACAGAAGTGACAGAACCCGGGCTGGGTAGGCGAAGCCAGACCCGATGGAGGCCAGGGTAAAATGCCGTCTGGAGGCATGAGGCCCTCCTCAGCCCCTATTTGCAAGCCGCTAGGCCGGTGGGGGCCAGGACTGGCCCCCTCAGGCATGTCGGCCCCCTCCAATCAGGATGCGAGCCAGTTAGGGTGGGGGGGGAGAAAATGTGGCCAACCGCCAGAGTACACACATGCATCCCCCTCCCAATAGGAAGGACAAGAATGAGACGCAGGACCAGGCACAGGCGGTTTAACCCAGGCTGTATGCGGCGGTATGCCGGAATACCGAAGCGGCGACAACGAGATTCGGGCCACAATCGGTGGAACCGGGGTGGGGACACCGAGGACCATTGACCAGCCATGGGTGCAGGACCTAGCAGCGGAGTGGAAGGGCCGTTCCCCCCAATAGAGTACACGCATGTCCGGCACCTGCTGCCTGAACGGCAGTGCCTTGGACGAAGGAGTAGAGAAAGCAGCCCAGCCATCGCGCAGGAGTCAGGAAAAATCTAACCAGGCAGGTCTCGCACCATTAAGGGGTCGGAGCGGGAGATGATGTCCCTGAAGCCTCGTTGGCAGCATAGAGTGAGATGAGCGATGGCGCGAAACTGGGACCTCCGGTAGCAGGAATGGGCAGGTAGCGCAACAAGGGGTAGTTAAATTAAGCTTAAATAAAGCACATCACATCCGCGTAGTTTGAGGAATACACCGTGTTTCTGGGCATATCAGGCCGGAATGTTATAAATCAAAGTCTCGTTATGCACCTGTATTTAGTGTGTACATCACGGGGATATGGACGCATCTCGCGGTACTTGTATACCCAAAACTCTGGCCTGGTCTGTCCCTTGACCAGTGTGTGCTCTCTTCAGGGTCACACTTAAAGATTTATCAAGGTGCGCATCGCTGATTGATCGTCCATACGCGCTTAAAGATGCCGCCTGCACCCCGAGCCTAATCACCCTCTTTTAAAATAGTGGGCACAGGAACAGCGCCGATTCGCCCTTCAGGGCAGGAGTGGTTGTAGCCGCACATGCTAGAGATGGAGTCAGTGCACGTGGCTCCATCTGGAACTGCTCGTCTTTCTAGAAATTGTGTGCACGCCACTAACTGTTAGGTCATATGGATGCCCACAACTCTTCACGAAACAACCTTAACGTTCACGCCGGAGTCTGATAGGAATCAGATGCTGCTGAGAGCAGGTCACGCTAGCTGGCTGCCAAGGGGAAAAAGCGCGCGCTTTTCACGCAGGTATCTTGCGGCACTATGCCAACGAAATTTGCGGCATCCCAGAAGAGCTTTTCCTGGATGTCCAACAGCGTTCCTCTAATGCAAAGTAGCTTCTTTATTTTTCCCCTTGAACCAGTTTTTATCAATTCAAAAAATCAGCCTACAAACCTTGTGTAATGAATCTTGGGTGTGTATACACAATGGAACACAACCCAGTCAACGAAGGCTATCTTGACGTGGTAAAGCATGGTCAATTGGAGAAAAAAAGTGTTTATGTTGGAATTCGTCTATTTAATTACCCACTATAAAAGTGGTGGCGCATGCGGAAGAAATGTAATTGGCTTCACATCACTTGTCATCCCAATGCAATTGTTAGAACTGTGGCATTTCCAAACATCCACAGCTTCCGTGGGAGAGCAAGAGTTTGAAATTAATTTTACGTCACGCACAATGTGGGAAAACTGAGGAAGCAAGGTGCCATTTAAAAACCAATGAGAACGGTAGAAGCACATCCGCAGATAATCCGCGGGCAGGGCAGGAATGTCCAAATCCAATCCGCTGTGCCTGGCGGTGCACTCGGCATTCACTCCATGCGCGGCTCCTACCAAGTGTTTGTTTACCCTACTCATATTCAGAGGATTTTCTTATTTCACCCAACAGCAGGAACTGCACAGCTCATCCTCAGATAAACTTTGATGTAAATTCCTCTGCAGGGCCTGAACACAGAGATTAAACTCAAGCCCATAACACTAAAACGTGGACCCATGGGGCTTCCCAGTGGGCTCTTTTATCCTTGATATGCACCGCAGACCTCTCAAATGGCGGAAGAGGGGACATGTCCAATTCCAGAGGGCACTTCAGGTGAAATAGCTTAACTCCATGGCAACGCCAGCTCCACCAGCATCCGGAAATATGAGCAAGAGGCACCATCCGGAAATATGAGCAAGAGGCACCCTGCTCTCCGAGAAATAAAAAGGAATTATGCTAAGAGGGTCGTGTGCCATGCTGCTGTTTTTCAGGGAACAGCGCATTATGCGAAATCGCCTGTGCTGGAGAGCGCGCGCTTATTCGCGGATAACGTCAGTTGGCAAACAAAGGTAACGTGCAGGACGGGTTGGACACAAATAGGCCTTGTTCCCCGCGATGATTACCATTATCTTCTTTCAACATGTTGATAAAGTGTTATCGCTAAATTACTCGCAGCCTGCTACGGGAGGTAAATCATGCTAGTGCTGCGGAATCCATTATTGTCTGTCAAATCACTCGCCTAATGGAAAACGACTGTCAGCTCCATTACAGTTTGGTGGTGTCGCTTTGTCTGTTATGCACACTATAACTCCTGGTAATGGGATCAGACTGAGCCAGCCGGCTGGGCCCGGTAGAAACAGCGAGGCCAAACAGGGCGTGAGAATTCCACTGCGCATGTGTATACTCTGATGCACTTCATGCTAGAACAGAGGAATTCAGACATTTTTGCACTGAGACTCCCCTAAGTAAAAATGTTTTGAAGTCAGAAAGGCCTCTCAAACTTTACAACGAATATTGGGGGAGTGGCAGTGCTTTAAGCGAAAAAAATAGTGCAGGTACTCACCACATTAGGCTGTTTGAAAAAAAAAAATCGTGCAGGTACTCACCAAATTAGGCTGTGTGCTAGGGGGCGGGCCAGGGGGTGGGGCTTAGGGTGGAGCTAAATGCAAAGATCTGTTAGGGGTCCAGATTTTCGTGCTGGGCATAATATACACCTTTTTGTTATCTTTAGAGTATGCTTGTTGCTCTTGCAGGTACCAAAGGATACCATTACTATTTAATGTTTGTGCAGACTGCCTCTGCACAAATAGCATTTTGATACTAATACAATTATGAATAATGTGGTCAGTTATAATTTTTCTAATGAATAATTAAATGTGAAAACAATTCAGTTCTGAGATTGTGAGAATGAAATATACATTAGTAAGGTCTGGCAGGGGTAGTAGTCTTTGTAATGTCAATCAATTCCACCCTGCCTTTTTTACAGGTAGACATTAGCATCCTTTTTTCTTTCTGAAATCTACACTGTATGTCTGTATTCTCAAATGTCTTTACTCTGCACTTCTGCATCCTTTCTTGTCCTCCCTTTCACTGTGCTCATTCACACCCATAAACATGCTCAGTCTCTCTCTACTCACCTGTAAACACACCAATATCTTTTGTCAATCTTTTATCAGGTGCCTACCTCTTTTGCACACTTACCTTTATAATCATAATTAAAATTGGGAAATATGGAACTATTGCTCTGTGCACTCTGCTGAGAGGCCAAGGATCGGATGCGCACCTTTGTATCTCACTGGCAGGCACAATGAAAAGCAGACGCTGCCTTCATCCCAAGGTCCAGAGCTATTAAATGTTACCCACCATGAATATTAATGCACACCCTCAACCCACCCAGATCACAAAAAATCATTTCTACGGCTGGATATATTACACCACCTACCGATGCAGACAGACCCAGGGCCAAAAAGTAATTAGAGGCAACTTAGAGATAGCTCAAAAGACCTAAAAACGGAAGTGATGAAAGGACAGTCCTATAAGGAATTCAAATAAATAGGGCATGTACAACTTTTTAAACAACGCTTCAAAAAATGTGTATGTTACAGAGGGAGTATTTGTCTTAAACCAAGAGCTCTTCTGGCTACTTTTTATTATAAGGCCAAGAGGTACCAGGAACGGACACCAGACGGGAGATGCAGCAGACATTACTATGTTGTGGGGTTAAATGGGATATTGGGCGTGGGCACTTTATGATATGTGTCCCTTCTTGACACCTTAGGTCGGCTGTTCTGAAGAGAGTGGTGCCACAGAACACCCACACTTTATCCAAAGTGTCCCAAACTCCCCACAGCACAAAATGGCACACTCCTGCTCAAGAGTCCACTGCCAATCAAGTCGGTAAGACTGACAGTTCTCAATTCAGAGTCGACATGTATATTTTAATGCCAAGTAATAACAAATGATTCACCATTTTTAAGCAGTTTGCAATCCTCTCAGAAAGGAAATAACACAAATAAAATCACACAGGTCTACAGAGCAGGGCTAACTTAAGGCATGGGCAAACTGGAACCATGCACAGAGTGGCTTACTTCAGATGGGTACACTGGGCTCCCCTATCAAATTGATTTTTTAACTTTTTTTGGAGATGCCCAAGTACTGTGCCACACATGATTTCCACAAACACACAGTACATGCTCACCACTGTGATAATGCAAATCTGAGATCAGAGTCCCCAGTCCCGTTCACTTTTTCTGACTGGTTTCGACCTAAAGGCAGTGCTCTTTACTATTCTTAATGCATGTTTAAGATTTACACCCACCGGGATGTGATGCCTTGACATCTCTTTTTAGAACGTGGAGGTACAGCAAGTACTGTTCACAGATTCTAGCAGTGTGTGTGATGTGCCATGTTAAACAGATAAGTGAGGGGTTATCCTAAACCTGCGCAGAGTCCACACTCCTGAGTTTTCCACAGGATTCAGCAAGTCAGCTCTCTGCTTAACCAACACAACATGTTTTTGTCTTACTCCGTGGGCCTGTGTCAAAGGAATGAACTTTCCATTCGCTAAAACAAAAATTTGTGTTTTTATACTGTTTTTACTAAACTCTTTACATAAAACAGTATTATATAAAATTACCCCCAGTTCCCTCCTGCCCTAGTCCCCTTCATACTGAGTAGTGAGATAACCTATCTCCATGACAGAAAAAAGAAAAGCAGGAATGCTGGTACGCCCCTCCCCAGTGGGAGTACACAAGGGTACAATACCCAGCATTCCTCCTGTTCTTTTTCCTGTCTTCCGACAGTATGAAGTGGACCAGGAGCCTGGGGGCTCCGGGGGCTTACCTGTTGCAGGGCTTCAGGTTTGTGCTGGTCTTCTTGGTCTCCCCCCCTGCAGGGCTTGGGGGGAGCCATGTTAGCACTTCCTGGAGGTTCCTTCCCACTGGTGGTGTCCTTGCCGCGTCTTCAGTGTTGCTGGACATGCCGGGGACGCAGTGGTTCCTGTTTCTTCTCCGGGAGTGCGGCGGCCTCTGTGTGGCTGGGGCGCTTCCTTCGGGGGATTGCCTGACTTCCCTTGTTTGGAGCAGGAAGTCAGGCATTTTTTGATGGCGGCTGGCGGCGGTTGGATGGAGTGCTTGCCGGCCCTATCTGTAAGTACCGCATAGCGTTTTTTCTTTATTTATATGGCCCTTGTTGCTGTTTTTGCTGCATTTCTACGTTGACTGGTTCTTGTGCAGTGCTGCTGTTTTGGGGTCGTTTCTGCTGCTGCCTGTTCCTCGGTTGGGCTGCCCCCTCATTGGATCTACGCTTTCCCTGTGGTCCTGAGCTGCAGGTGGACTGCCTGTGTTCAGTCCTTGGGTGGCCTGTGGTCCTGCTCCTGTGGTGGCTGGCTGTGCTTCGGTGGCCTTTCATCCTGCTCCTGGGGTGGCTTGCTGCACCACGTTGTCCTGTGCTCCTGCATTCATGGGTAAACATGCCAAGAAGAGCAGTCATGTGGTTGAGTCGTCCTCTTCTTCCTCAGCTTCATCTTCCTTATCTCCTTCTCCTGCACGTTCCAGGCATTGTTCCTGGGGTGCTGATGTCAGGATAAAGCGGCTGATTAAGGGGTCTTTGTTGGAGATGGGGGGTGCTCCCAGGTCCAAGTCCGCTGGTCGGGCTCCACCTCCTTCTTCTTTCTTTGGGTCTGAGGATGAATGGTTGGGGGGTGATGCTCAGAAGGGCAAGTATGTGGACAAGGACATGTTGCCGGACTTGTTGGGTCATGTTAAGGCTAATATGGGGTTTCCAGCTGATGAGGTCCCTAGTACTTCTGGGGGTTCCTTGCTTCGCCAGTTCCAGTGCTCAGCTCCTGTGGTTATGCCAGTTCATCCTTGTGTCAAGGAGGTACTTGACCGGGAGTGGAAGGATCCAGATCGCATCCTGCTCCCTCGCTTAATGGCTAAGCTCTATCCTCTTCAGGATATGGCCAAGGACTTGCTGGACTCTGTTCCTGTGGATTCTTTTGTGGCTAGTCTCATTGGGCGCACTTCTTTGGCTGAGGATCCGGTGGACAAAAAGGTGGACGCTTCCCTGCGGAAAGTTTATTCTGGTTCTCATCTGGGCTGGCATTTACGGGACTTATGTGGCTCAGTCTCTGCTTTCGGACTTGAAATCTTTGTTTGGGTCTATGGATGATGCAACTGACTTCGGGACTTCTGGCTCAGGTTGAGCGGCAGGTTGAGTTCCTGTCTGACATATCATTCGATGTGGTGCGTGCCTCGGCCCTCTCTGGGGGTGCTTGTGTGGCTGCTCGTCGTTCCTTGGTTCTGAAGGACTGGACGACGGATTCGGCCCAGAAATCTGCTGCTCCTCGGTTGCCCTTTCAGGGTTCTATGTTGTTTGGTGAGGAATTGCAGGGCAAGATGCATCAACTGTTTAAGGAGAAGAAACATTCTTCTTCTTTCAAGTAGTCTTCCTCTATGCCGCCTTCTTCTAAGGCTAAGCCCTTTTTCCATCCTCCGTCTCACAGGCAGTTTTCCAGGGGCAGGGGTCGTTTTCAGTCTGGAAGGGGTCGTGACAAGAAGGCGAAGTCCCCTCCTGTGAAGTCTCTATCCTGACTATCTAGCTGCCAACGCCGGATCCTTGGTCAGAGGTCGGCTTCGGTTCTTTCTTCCAGCCTGGATGTCCTCCTGTTCAGACTTGTGGGTGCTGGAAGTTGTCCGGTGGAGGTACCTATTGGAGTTTTCGACCCCTCTTCCAGACTTGGAGGTCCGTCCGACTCCCTGGCCATCTGGTCCATCCAAGCGGGCGGAGCTGTCTCTGGGGGTCAGGTCTCTGCTGGACAAGGGGGCGGTACAGGTGGTTCCTCCCGGGGAGAGGGGTCAGAATGTTCTGGGGGATGACACTAACTTTGGTTTGGGGGTTCTTTGGGCTCTGTGTTCCTGATTCCCTTTTTTCCTTTGATACTGTGCGGTTTTAAATAAACTGCTGGGTTTGCTATGGTTAAGTGTCCTGGTGGTTTGTTGTTTGAGGATGGCCGGTTGCTGCTTGGGTATTCTCAGTGGTCAATATGAAGGGGGCGAGGACAGGAGAGACCT
This sequence comes from Lissotriton helveticus, assembly GCF_964261635.1. Classification (NCBI taxonomy): domain Eukaryota; kingdom Metazoa; phylum Chordata; class Amphibia; order Caudata; family Salamandridae; genus Lissotriton; species Lissotriton helveticus. The sequence continues at coordinate 865,136,706 of NC_136061.1, forward strand.
GCGGGTAATGTCCTATTACTTACCGGTAATCTTCATTACTCCGGGTCCCGTTGTCCTTGTCCCCTTCATACAATCCCTCCCTCCCTCCCGGGCTTTCCGGCCCTCATCTGGGGCTTGGTGGTTTAAGAGGAATGCTGGGTATTGTACCCTTATGTACTCCTAGTGGGGAGGGGGAGGGGTGTACCAGCATTCCTGCTTTTCTTTTTTCTGTCATGGAGATAGGTTATCTCACAAGTCGGTATGAAGGGGACGAGGACAAAGGGACCTGGAGTAATGAAGATTCCCGGTAAGTAATAGAACATTCTTAGCATTGATTCAAAATGTATAGCTAGTTTATCGACCTTGGAAGGTTTAACTGCTGAAACATCTTCCCCAGGATTCAAATAGAGACCTGCACATCACACACTGATCTCAGCAGAAACTGCTGACTTTCCTAAGGTGAGCGTCCTATTGCACCAGGCAGAATAGGACCAGTCTCTTCATTTCACTATACTAAAATAGAAAAAAAGTAAAACAGAATCAGCCAAAACCTCGTTTCCCCATAAGTAGGGTGCAGTGAGCCCAGTACACTCCTTTGTCCAATGCAACTGCGGCTACTGCACTAATGATAGCTGCAGCCCTGAGACGCAGGCTATCTCCTCTTCCTCTTACACCCCTTTCACACCATGCTAGAACTTCACTTGAATGATGAAGCAGGCTATTTGTCCCTTTCCGAAAAGAAATGAGCTACCGCATTTTGCCCCCCCCCCCCAATTTTTCAGAAATGGCGCCCACTTGCATAATGCTAGCAAGGAAAATAAATTCCCATACCCCTCTTTTAAGGTAAGCCATTCATAACTGTGATGCAATTAGCCCTTCAGACCTTTGGACCCAGTACTTAATTTGTATAGGAATTAATGCAGGTGCCCAGTACTCTGCTCGGAAGCCCACAGCTGCTGCACTTCAGTGTTGGTGTTATGGAAACCAATGCTGCACAGTCTTACATCCACTTTATGGCTTTTCCATTCGCTACCGTACACTCATATACTCCCTGGCCCTTTGTCTTAGTTTTGCAGGTTCCTGCATTCTCCTTTGTGGAGGTCTTTCTCTTCCTCCATCTTTCCACTTCGCCTATTTTTACCTCTATTGGCTTGGTCAGTGTCTGGCAATGAAAAATAAGTGCCAGTCCCCAGAAATGAGTGCTGGTGGCTCCCACCGGCTCAAATTAAGTACTGTCTGACCCCATAGCAGTAAGTTTAACAGTCCCTACACTTTTTTAGGTTTCGCCCTGGGCGTTGCAACTGCGTAGCAGTTGCTCCGCCCACGGCGAAATCTCATGATCCTACATATGGGGCTTTGGTTCCGCCTCTGTCTCCCATTGGCTAGCTCCATAAATGGAGGCTAGCCATTGGGAGACAGAGGCTGTCAATCACGCTTTCCCCTGAAAACGCGATTCGGGGGCGTTTCTCGGTCTTTTTTAAAGTCCCCCCCCTTTGTCCTGGGCCGCGCTGTGATTGGCTGCCGGCCCGGGACACCCCCGTGACGTCAATCCCCGGGCCGCGCTGTGATTGGCTGGCCGGCCCGGGACCTGACTTGTTTCCTCTTTGTCTCCCAGTTTTACATCCTTCCTTGTTCCCACCTCTTATCTATATATTTTTATTCCCTCCATTTTAATTTTGTTTCCTTCGTGCCTTCACTTCACTTTCATTCTTGTTACTTTCCCATTCTCTCCCTCGTCCTTTCCTTTTGACTTTTTATTTCTTCCTCCCCTCGCCCCTCCGCTTCTCATCTGTTTCCGTTTGCCATTACAATGACGTACCGCTGCCAAAAAAAGCAGTGACCAGTAAACAAGTAATGCTGCTGCGTCATGCCTCAACCTTAGCAGTGATTTCATACTTTGGCACAGTGACAGAGACCATGCCGTGTTTTGCTTCCGGATACTTTATCACTGTGACCTGTGCTCGGTGATTTACCCATCATGTCCATCAGTCCCGCACCTTTTATCTCTCCATCCGCCCGGGGAGCAGGCTGGCAGGTGTCCCGGGGCATCCAGCAGACGCCCAGCCCTGGAGGGCTCGGAATTATTTCTTTACAAATTAGGGCTGTAAGTCGCCTGAGGTGTCCTGGTGGCGGAATGCGTGACTGAGCCGATTGGGCGTCGGGCTGGGGGTGAGATTGCAGGAATGCGCCGATGAGCTGTCCCCTCGGCATGAAGGGTTTTGTGGGGTTGCACATTCTGTGTCAGGCTCCCGGCGGGGCTGCAGGGCTGCGCTGCGTCTCCAGTTACTAAACACTTACAGTAAAAATGCCGTCACCCGAGCCCGTGCCAGCTTTCTAGCGCTTTTCCCGCCACGAAGCTGCTGCATCATTTAAACCCTCTCATTTTGGCTCTGGCAATCGATTTTACAGCGCTCCTTTTTTAATTTTTTCAATCTAACTCTTTGGCTGCTTGCGTCTGTCCGTGACCGGAAGGCAAAGGTTCACTTGCCAAAAAAAAGACTCCTAGGACGGGAGCAGCTCGTTTACATGAAGGCGCGCAATCATCATAGGCGATGCAGTTATACAACACTGTTTACACTGCTCTGTGGCAGGCTGGTGTTTATAGGGCACTGGCTGTGTATAGCAAAGGGCTGTCACTCTTGCGTAACTCCCCTCATGTAAAGTTACATAAGAGACTTGGCGCTAGTTGTGCAACAGCCAGCATTGCTACGAGAAAGGCTTCATGCGCATGCCCTTTCGTGTTTTTTATAAAGTCACACCAGCACGCAACATTTGGAGGGTGATATATGTGTGTTGTAGACAGTGCCCTTCTCTACTCAGTGAAGGCACACACCTACTAAATGTTACCTGTTGATTTTTCTCCACTTTTTGAGACTCAAAGAGGGTGAGATCGCGCGGGTGTTGAGGGTGCGCCCATTGAAAGAAGCCAAATTGTGTGACCCTTGACAAATATTTTATTTTTCCTTTTTTTCGCCATCGCTTATATAAAACGTCAATTTAGGATGTGTGCGCTGGATAACAACTAATTGTGTTTAATTCAGTCGATTATAATATATGGGATTCTGCAAACCCTGTATAAAAACCCCATTGTTCATTTCTTTATAATAGGTGACTTGGTGACACACCCACTCGGTGATTTTAAAGAAATTACAACTGTAATAACTTATTACAGTTGCACTCTGAGGTCACAATGTCTGCTACCAGAGCAAGCACTGAGGGGAAAAGGAAAGGCAGGTCAGGCAACCAGCATAATTAAAGCAGCAGTTTAAAGATCAAAAAAGTGTACTGTTCGTGCAAGAATTTCAGGATATCCTTAGGATAAAGTTATCAACATTTAATTATAATAGAGTTCATTTTCATCATTTTGGCTATGCCTTCACCTAAAAGCCATAATGCTGTCCGTATTCCTGTACACGCATCGTTGCATCATCAGCTGCTTTGCGTGCAGGGACGTGACCTGTGATTGATTTGCTTCCTCCCCCTTGCCTCGGAGCTTCCTTTGTCCCCAGACTCACTGCATAAGGTGTGCGCAGCGTCATAATGCTCAGGGTGTCGTCGACGCATGTGCGGAGTGTGGGTGGAAATGTGTCACCCCGGAGTCACACCTGCGTCTGCAGCCGGCGCACCCTCAACTTTACTCACTGTCTGTCATTAGCTGCCTGTGTCTCCTCTACACTGTTTGAGCTGCTGCTTGAAAACGGTTACAGGAAAAGCTATTTCTGTGCTTCTCTCTCTTTTTTTTCGTCTTGAGAAAGTGCTTCATTTTTAAAGAATGCTAGCCATTTCCTTCCCGTGGTTTTAGAGCAGGGATGTTTTTATAGGATCTGAATGTCCCCACGAACAGTTTGCCTTCAGACTCAATCGAACTTTTGTACACATGCCACCGGATAAAACCAATTAAAGCACTCTCTGTACTTTACCCCTGTAATGACATACCCCTTGCCAACTTTGTGTTAGACAGTTTCATCCTGGGTGCTACAGATCGGCGTTTTTGTTTAAATATTTGGAAGGCTGAGTAAAGTTTGTTTTTACGTCTGAAATTTTAAGGGACGAGAGATGCACTGGAGTGCGGGGGAGGGGAGGAAGGAATCTTTCTGTGAAGAATCTTAAACACTTTCTCGAATCTGGATTGTTCAGTCCGTCACCTAATCATAAAAGCCAAGCGGAAGTCAAAGTAAATGAATTGCTGGGCTCCCCTCCCTCCCTCTCTCTCTCCCTCCTTCCCTCCCTCTCTCTCCCTCCTTCCCTCCCTCCCTCTCTCTCTACCTCCTTCCCTCCCACCCTCTCCCTCCTTCCCTCTCTCTCTCTCTCTCCTTCCCTCCCTCCCTCTTTCTCTCTCCCTCCTTCCTTCCCTGTCTCTCTCCCTCTTTCCCTCCCTCCCTCCCTATCTCTCTTCCTCCCTCCCTATCTCTCTTCCTCCCTCCCTCCCTCTATCCTTCCCTCCCTCCCTCCCACTCTCCCTCTCTCTCTTCCTCCCTCCCTCGATCCTTCCCTCCCTCTCTCTCTCTTCCTCCCGCCCTCTATCCTTCCCTCCCTCCCTCCCACTCTCCCTCTCTCTCTTCCTCCCTCCCTCGATCCTCCCCTCCCTCCCTCTCTCTCTTCCTCCCTTCCTCTATCCTTCCTTCCCTCACTCTCACACACTCTCCCTCTGTGTGCGTTGGGGCTCTGTGTGCATTGGGGCTCTGTGTGCGTTGGGGCTCTGTGTGCGTTGGGGCTCTGTGCGCGTTGGGGCTCTGTGTGTGTTGGGGCTCTGTCTGTGTGGCTAGCTTTTTTTTGTAGGTGGCTCTATGTGTGGGTGGCTCTGTGTGTGTGTGGCTCTCTGTGTGTGTGCGTGTGGGTGCAAATGCAATAGGTCTTGCATTTGCGAGAGATTAAGCTATTGGCATTGTAAATGACAATGCCATTTATTTATCTGTTTTCAAAACCAACACATAAATAAAAAAATTGTCATTTACAATGCCAATAGCTCTAACTTTTACAAAGGCGAAACCGTTGCATTGTAAATGCTTGTTTTACTCTGCATCCGCTGCATGTAAATGAAGACAGCCTGGAACTGTGGCAGTTGGGTTTTCCGGCTATCTTCCTTTGGAATTAAATGCAGAGGCATTTGTGCCCCCGGGGAAATACAGCTAAGGACCCCCAGGAGGAACCTCCGTCACAGTTTGAAGACCTCTTTCCTCGAGTCATCGAAATGATGTGAATGTCACCAACATCATTTGGGGGTTGCCCAAGGTTTCAACGTAGACTTCTAAACAACTCTCTACAACACGTAACTCATAATATTTGTCAGGACAGAGGTGGTTCAGTTATGATTGGCTAAATTACATTTAAAATATGATTCGATAACATTAATGGTTTGCCTTTCACTGTTGCTTAAAAAGCAAATGTTGTACACTGCTGTATGGGGGAGGTTATATGCACATAGCTGTGCAGTACACTTGCATGCACTTGCAGTCACTGACTTCAATGGTTGGCATGTTCTATTCATGTACAGGAGGGGCCCATCACAGTCGCCTTAGGCAGTGAAGAAACTGTAAGCTTCATCCCAGCAGTGTACATACCACATACTTCCAGGGATTTCCAGTCCACAAGAACAATAACAGTGCCACTGGTTTATGGCCATTACCTTTGCCAGCCTGAGAGTTGGACCTGCAGTTGGGTGATGGTATGTGTCCTCTACAGTGTTTGCTGCTGCACTCAGCTCTGGAGGTCTCAGCAGTCAATGGAAAGCAGCTCTTAGCTATGCCAGGGCCACAGGGAATATGCAATTGTGTAGCTGCTGCTTATTTACGTAAAAATAGATGTGTCACATTTGCCACACAATGCATCACCTGCTGCATAATATGCAAATTTTAACAAAAAATGTAAATTGATACTTGTATAGCGCACTACTCACCCGCAAGGGTCTCAAGGTGCTTGTACGAATACCGCTATGGAACCCATCCTGGCTTTCCCTGTGAGGTGTCCACTCCTGGGCACCCCCAAGGTGGAGACCAGGCATCCTAGCGTTGTGGGGGCCGTTGTGGAGATTAAGCAATCTATTGCCCAGAGTTGCAGAGAGGGACTCATGATTAGAATAGGCACCGAGGCGAGAATTATCAGGTCCGTGGAATTTTTGAGCCTAAGACCCGCCGAGGCGAGGAATTGAACCCTGGTTCCGGGCTAGACCTCTGCATCAGGGTCTGCCGCTCTAACCATTGAGTCACACAAATATATTTGTAGCTCAAATGGTTCAAAAGTTCCTAAAAACACCCATTCCTATGTTTGGGTGTAAAACTAGTTCTAATGAAGTGCATCAACTGCCATGACAGCGTAACAAATGTAACAATGGCAAAATAATGAAGCAATTATATCACAAAATGTGCCACATTACGCCACATAATATGCCTATTTGTGCCATATTATTTACTCAACCCTGCCACATAATGTGGCCCTCTTCTGCTACATAATTCCAGTGGCCCTGCCTAATCTGCAGGCTGGTCATGGGCTGGGACAGATTGTAGCGATGGGGTTAGTAAGGCATTAAAGACACTCACAACAACACATTAAGCAGTGTTGACAATATTTTACCTTTTGTTTACTTTTGGCCAAGAAACCTAGGGTAGAACGTGATCATGCTATACATAAAACGTGATTCGGGCAAACTGTAAATTATGGTTCGATATGAGGAAAGTTTTTGTGTTGCGAATAGGCAAACTAAAGAAACCATAATAATGTTATCTGTGCAAGCTGCCCTCTATGGTATGCCCATAACAATTCTAACATTTCTAAGAACTGTTTATGGCATGTGTTATGATTACCCAACTTAAGGGTACTCAGAAGGTTTGAAGGATAAATTGGACATACAGGGTTTTTAACCCATGACCTGAAAATCAGAGCAAAAATTATTGGTCAATGTAAGACCAGGCTTGTCCAGCAGGTTTATCCTCAGACTTTCTACTTTTTGGCCTTCTGATTCTGACCTGTGTTTGTTTTATGGCTCTGGGCACTTTACCACTGCTGATCAGTGCTAAAGTGCATATACTCTCCCTTTAAATTGTTATGATGGATTGGTGTTTCCATGTTTGGTTATTTGATTTACTGCTAAGTCCCTAGTACAGTGCAATGTGTGTGCCCAGGGCCTGTAAATTAAATGCTTCTAGTGGGCCTGCAGCACTGATTGTACCACCCACACAAGCAGCCTTTCAAAGATAACTCAGATCTGTCACTGCAGTGTTTGTGCGCAGTTTGGTACTGACATGTAGACCTGGCAAGTGCAACCACTGGCCAGGCCCTAACCTTCAATTTTCTTACATATAAGACACCTCTAAGGTAGGCCCAAGGTAGCCCCATGAGCAGGGTGCAGTTTATTTGAAAGGTAGGACATGTAATGAGGTGTGAGACATGTCCTGAGATTGACATACAGAGTATTTAATTTTCACTATTGAAAGGCTATCAGTTCCATATGAAAGAATGGGAGTTTATTTATAACATCTTATACATATAACTTCCCACTGGGACAAGATAGAAAGATGGAGTTTAGTATGCCGAATACAAAAATGCATTCTTGATTAAAGATGATTGTTATATTGTGTGTTAGAAAATACCACTTTTAGAAAGTGGGTATTTTCTTGCTTAGCCATCCTGTGTGCCTCTGCTAGGTTTGTGTATTGACTATATGGCTTTTGAATGACAGGGGCTGGGGAAGTGCATTCTCTCAGACGGCCACCAGGGGGAAGGGTTGATGTGTCTCTCCTGCATTTCATGGATGAGTCAGGGCTGGGCTTAATAGACCTGGGCTGCATTTAGAGTAGGGGGAGGAGATTTCTTTTACTCCTGAATGGGCCTGATCTGGCTAGGACAATGCTGTCTCCACCTCCTGCCGGGAAGCTGCACCAGAGAGGATGGAACTGGCTTTGGCTGGGCAAAGACCTTCTCTGCCACCAGAGGACAAAGGAATTTGTGCTATAAAAAGTGGGGCCCAGACCCCTGAACTTTAGATTACTGCTGAACTAAGGGACCTCCCAGGAACAAGAACTGGGAAAGCTGGAGGAGGAGTACTGCCCTTGTGCTATGTGCTGTTGGGATTGGCTTGCAGTGGTTGCTTCTGTATTGGGCAGGGAAAGTACTGGACAGTGCTTTCATCATCCTACTGTTAGAGTTTTCTCCAAGGGCTTGAAGTAGAGCTTGCCTCCTCCTGTTGGAAGTCTCATAGAAAAGACTTCAAAGATTACTTCTGGGATTCAAGAGGAACCTCTGCCAAGGAGAAGAGCTGGAGAAACTGAGGAAAAGTACTGCCCTTTGCTGTGTGCTGTCTGAGGTTGGCCTGCAGTGGCTGCTTCTGCCATGAAAGGACAAGGACTTTGCTGTGTGCTGTGTTCCCTGCTTGAGGAAGATCTCTAAGGGCTGGAAGTAGAGCTTACCTCTTGCTTTGAAGTCTCAGGGACACAAAGACTTTACCCCGAGCTCCCTTGAACTTCCTTGCTGGAAGTTCTTACCTGCCAAGAGGGGCCTGTTGCTGCTCTGGGCCTCTGGAGGTTGTTCCTGCTGTTGGGAGCTGGAAAAGTAACGCAACAACAAGAAGCGGGATGCATCCGCTCCTATTTCTGATGCATCGCCGAAGAAACCAACGCAGCTCCTGCCAGTGGCTGGAGAAATCGATGCACGATGCATTGAGTGCACCGATCTACGAAGGCCGAAATCCCTGCACCAATTCCGATGCAGGACCTGCTGTGCGTCTGCAAGAACCAACGGATAGTGGGACTGCGACTGAAGAAATCAATGCAGAAGCGTTGAACCAACCAACGCATTCCCAATCCTCACGCATCGCACTGGGGTGCCAATTTGACATCAACGCTGGGGCAGCACTAAGAAAATGATGCATCACCTCCCCTTCAGTAAGGAGATGACGCATCATCTCCCCTGTGTCGCAGAAAGGAACCGATGCATCACCTCCCCAGGAGTAAGGAACCGCCGCATCACCTTCCCTGCACGTAAGGAACTGAGGCATCACCTCCCCTGAGGCTGTTTTTGTTTAAGAGTTTAACGCATCCAAGGGACTTTGTGTTGAGAGTGTTGCATCTATAGTTTACTATGGACAGAATTGTTTCTACCTTTTAAAAGTCATATTTTGATTACAGTATTGTGGATTTTTGTCGTTTTGGTCTTGTTTGGTTTAGATAAAGATTTCTTATTTTTCTAAACTGGTGTGGTGTGCATTTGTAGTGTTTTCACTGTATTACTGTATGTGTGCACAAATGCTTTACACACTGCCTCCGAGATAAGCCTGTCTGTTCATGCCAAGCCAGCAAAGGGGTGAGCAGGGGTTATTTTAGAAGTGTATCCCCCTTACCCTGACTGGGAAGAGGGGTCCCTACTTGGATAAAGGTGCAAACCATTGCCAACTAGAGGCCGCCATTTCTAACAGTGACCAAGGTGTCTGGCCCATTTTTCAAAAAGTTATATTATGTTAAAAGCAATTTGTAAAGCTCACGTATACCATAAGGTTTAGGATTGGGAAGCTGCAAGAAGCAGTTGCACTGGCTGATATGCTTGCCCAAATATGCAGGTCTTTAACACCTGTCTAAACTGTGAGTAATCAGAAGACTGCCGTTCGGTGTGAGGGAGAAAATTCCAAATCATAGGAGCCTGCACAGAGAATCTAATGCAAACCATTATTTTCTCGTTATATTTGGGAATGGACAGGAGATTCAGGGAGCCAGAACAAAGTCTCTCGTTCAGGATGTATTTCTTGAGTCTACATGTTATGAATAAGGGACCTTACACAGAGAGAGCCTTAAAGGCGATACAGCCTATTTTTAAGACGATCCTTTGCTCCAAAGGGAGCCAATGAAGGTCTCTCAGAAATGGGGTGACATGACAATTTCTAGGCTGTTTGTAAATAAGGCATGCTGCTTGGCTCTGAACAGTGTGGAGTCTGGAGAATAATAATTTCAGTAGCACGATATACACAAATTGGCATAATCACAATCTGGAGATGACCAGGACTATACCAACTTGAGTCAGAGCTTCAAAGTTAAGAAATCTAGCTATTTTTTTAATCCTTTGAATATAATTAAAAAGCAAGATGCAATTACTGATCCTAGCTGTGCATCTTAATGATAGATCATTGTCAATAAAGATTCCGAGACATTTAGTAACTTTCCTAAGGGGTGGTGGGTTCACCATTTTTAATGTGCTAAAAGGAGGCATTCCAAAAGTCTATTTTACTATTTGCGGTGGCTATCTCTGTTTTGTCCGGATTAGGTTTAAAATGATTTTGACTCAGCTAATCCCTGATGAAACACATCGTATTTTGAACATTCTCATGGGAGGTCAAAGAGGCATCCAACCTGAACAGTAGCTGTAAGTTATCTGCATGGTTATAGGTTGTGCAGTTCATTTGACTTATGACTGGGATGAGGGGAGGAATGCATGTTAAAAAGATGCAGAAAAAGAGAGGAGCATTGTGTTACCCCACAATCCAGTTGCACTTCTGGCTCCTTGAATGGAGTAAGCCAGACTGACTCGGTGGGGTTCTCCAGGAAAGATGTTATCCAGTTCAAAGCTGAACTGCAAAGCCCAGTTCACCAATCAGTGGCGGTTGCCACAATACTAAAGTGGGGGGGGGAATGGGTTTAGAGGGAATAATACCAGAAACTACGTCCACCTTAGGCCTCTTCTCTGGCTCTCCTCCCAGCATGCACTGGGAAACAGGCTCCCCAAAGAAATCCTGGAACTGCTCTCAACAGCATGAGATTAGTGCCAGTATTGGTCTGAGTGGCGTGGTTTGCGGCTCAGACAGTGCATAGGAGCCTGTGATGTTTCTCCAACCCGGCTGAGCAACAAAGCTGGATTGAAGAAATTTAAGTGCACATGTCTATTTGTTCGGCCTAAGATGGCCAACCAAACAGACGTGAACTTACAGTGTGCCTACCACTCCTCCCTGGTATGCTTGGCTCCTTGCTTCCTTACACTAATGACATTGGCTCAGACAGTCAGCGGTCATTTATTTTTTTGCTTGACTGCTGACTGACTGACTGACCAGTGGGGCAACGCTTCTCTGCCGTTACGGACAAATCACCCCTGTCACCAATATATTATGTTCAACCATGTCAAAGGCCACTGACAAATCCAGAAGAACAAATGCAGAAGTGGAACCTTCAACACACATCATCTACCACTGACAAGATGACTGCCTCAGTGGGATGTGCAGGCCGAAATCCAGCTTCATGCAGATTTAAGAATTGTGGCTTCTCAAGATGGAGTAAAGAGGCAGTGCCACATAAGCTTCTAGCAGGGCTGGACTGGCTACCAGGCTTTTCTGGCTTTCGTTAATAAACAATGCAAACCAAATGTTCAAAAAAGTATGCTTTAAAGCTATTTGTTTTGCATTGTTTATTTAGAAGCAAGCACAGGCAGCTCCCCTGCAACAAAATGAGCTGCTCCACAGTGAACCTTGACCCCACCCTTCCACCCCAGCAAAAAATGCCCGGTAGCCAGTCCGGCCCTGGCTTCTAGTAATTTTGCCAGGAAACGTAAGAGGGAGATGGGGTGATAATTTTTTAGCCCCTTTTAACACTAGGGCGTCTTTAGCGGATTTCTTCTGAAGAAGGGTTACAACTGCATGCTTACTTGATCTAGGTATCCATCTTTGGGATAAAGAAGAGTTAAGCAGAGACAATGCATGAACTGTAACAACTGAAAGGACAGATTTGAGGACTTTAGGCAGACATGGGTCTCTTGGGGAACCCCACTTAACTTTTGACAATAATTTGGGGAAGCGTTCTTCACTGCTAGAAGGGAGGCTTTATAGTCCTTCAAATACATGTTCAATATTATCCTGTTTTCTTGCACGTAGTTTTTTAGCCATTTCCACTCTACTTGCCGTAATTCTTGCTTGGTTTATATTAGTTCCTCAGAGATTCACCTATGGTGTTTAAGTTCTTTGGATATACGTATGGGGGCATAGAATCTATATTCTCTGCTCATGTTTCTATCATTCAAAGAATACTTTGCTTTTGGATCTTTGCATGTGAAAGTGTTCTTCTGTGATCAATTTGGATTCCTTGATTGTGTGTTGTCCCTTTCTGTAACGTCATTTAGGCGGTGGTGTCAAAGTCCACATGATGTCACTTTCCGTCATGTCACAAGGACACAGATCTTATGGTGTCACATCCTGCAACATCATCTGGAGGTCAGAGGGCATGGGATGTAGGTCCACTACCCCTACTATTTTGTTGTATCTACGTCCATGGTGTATGTGTGTCTCCTTTGTCTAGCAGCATGTCTGGAGTTCAGCTAGTGTACGAGTACGTGGGAAACAATGTGTTATCACATGGGTGTGAGAGAAATCCACCGACTCGGAGCCTCTTTGTAAACGTACTCGTGCAATGGAGAAGGCGAAACAGAGAATTCATTTCCGAACTCAATCCTGAAAATGTATTGACATAACTGGACAGTCCACCTGAGCAAGGCACCTGAGCAGCATTCATCTACCTATCAACGACCTACAATACATAATACATATAACACCTGCATTATCAAATTAGACAGCTAAACATGTATGTACTTATTAAGGAGTTTTGTCAAGAGCTGCATATTGCCTTTCATCAACTTCAAAGCGTATATTGCCTCCTAAACTTGAATGTGGAAATGAATTCATTTACCTGTCTTTTACTTGGAATTAAATTACTTGCAATATCACAATGTTCTAGCTTCCTGTAATAAGAATGGCTGATTTAATTAGCACATGTTACTTCAGATTTGCTGTTTTACAGCACTGTAGACAGGACTCATTAGTATATCTTAGAAGAAGGAAAGGTTGAGTTGTCCTTCTCAGGACTCAACCTTTTGGGTCTTTTGGCCTTCTGATTTAACACATACCTCAGAAGGCAGAACCATGTCATGCTGCATACTACCAGTGGATGACATGGCTACATATTTATTCCATACCATAGACAAAGGAGGAACTCCCCTTCTGATATGAGCCTCTAGAGTTTTGAGAGCATGTTTGTTGTCTGAATGATGTCATCAGCCAATGTCAGGAATACAATATAAAGTGACATGTTGACCAGACTTGCAGCATTCCTTCACCGTCATTTTGGACTTATGTGAGAGTACTTAGATGTCGCCATTAATTTGTTGGGTATTTTCGTTGCTCCCGTTTAATTTGAGGCTCCACCCTCTATAAATCATTTATATGCATTTATATGTAACCTATATTCACCAAGTGGCTTAATTCATTAATGATGGGTTTCATTTTAATACATTTGTAGTAGATAACCACTTTTGAGCTCGTTAAGAAATTACACGTAGTTGTATTGAGTTTAATGATTCCTAATGTAACTACATTAACTGAATCTTTGAATTTCAATAATGTCGTTTGACTTAAATGGATTAATAATACTGTAATATACTTCCCTTTTGATTCTTGAATTTACCGAGCTTGACATTAGGCCTTAGTTGAGCATTGCACATTTAAAGATTGCCTGCATGCTGTTATTCTTTCCTATGCATGTGTGTTCATGGTTTCCTCGTTAGTTAGCGAAAAGGTTTACTGATATGTATCAGGCTGATAGTGAGGCCTCAGAATGGAAAGATGGCAGCAGAAGTGGATGGATGACAGTGAGAGCAGCCTCCTATACCTGGCACAACAGAAGATGCAACTCTCAAGGACAAGCAGCTGTGTACCTAATTGTGTGAGGATGGAAATTCAGGGATGAAATAGGCACCATAGGATTAGCTCCAGACTGTGGAAACAAGATGTGGATGTCCTGGAACGTTCGATTGTGTGCTAATTAGTGTTCCATCGTTAGTTAGGACAGAAATCTTCAGGGCTTAATTTCAGCTGGTAGTTTTTAGTGCTCGCCACCTGTGCTTAACTGTCAACATCAGCAATTGTTAATAGTCTTCCACATGGTGGTATTTTTTTAATCTAATTTCAAGATTAGCACAATATTAGTTGTTTATTAATTTAAAAATACATTAAAATAACGAATTCCTGCCGCCCAATCCATTCTTATAGCTCTGGCGTGAGGAAATAGTCTGAATTCTAACATTTGTAGGAGTGTGATGCTTAGTTGTTGTGATGGTTCTGTCATTAGAAGAACTGGCAGGTGCAATAGGTGGAGCAATCTGCAGTGACTCTTGACGAGGACCCTGGCAGTTATTATTATTATAATGTTACAAATTAAGCAATGGCACTACTTCTCAGCCTTTGAATGGAGCAGATCTCTTTACTGGGGTTTCCCCGATTGGAAAGCGTCTTTCATTTCCTTTGAACTTCTACTGAGGTTCACATTATGGTAATGCCTTCGTTCCCTTTCCTGTAGAAATCCCCAACTCACTTTCATAGCCTAACATAGACAAGGCAAGTTTCTTTATGGAACACATAATTAGGGTATTTTGCATTCTTTACATACTGATTGTTGCCATTCATACTTCATAATACTTAAATTTACTTAAATAAAGGTGCTCTTACCTTTCTGTGGCATTCAACACGGTCGATTATGACCTTCTGGTGGATCGTGTTAGTGCCACAGGTCTACGGGGCATGGCACGTAATTGGATTGTCATCTTTTTTAAGTCATTCCCAGTCGGTCCACTTATCTCCTTTCAGCTCTCCCAAGGTCCAACTTACCTGTGGTGTACCCCAGGGGTCCTCTTTGTCCCTGCTACTTTTTACTTTCTCAGCGCGCTTCGCGCTTCCTGGGAGAATCGGCGCCATCTTGGGGGTCTGTAGGGGACGCTGACAGGACGCCATTACGGGTAGCGCTCTAGCAGTCAGGCTGACTGGCTAGAGGCATTCTGAAGAGGCGTATTTAAGGGGCAGTGGAAGGTGGGTCTGCCTGTTAAGGCTTTCCTTTGCTGCGCGCTGCGCTGTGGCATATAGGCGCTGTGTATAATAAAAAAAAAAAACGTTTTGTCTTTTTTAGTTTAAATTGATTTAATACTTCTCCCCTGTTCTTAAAATATCGCCACTCACTTGCACCATAATTGTGCCCCTTACCGTGGCTTCAGCGGGTCTTTCTCAGCGCGCTTCGCGCTTCCTGGGAGAATCGGCGCCATCTTGGGGGTCTGTAGGGGGACGCTGACAGGACGCCATTACGGGTAGCGCTCTAGCACTCAGGCTGACTGGCTAGAGCCCTATATAGGTTTCAGTATGCAGGCGCGCAGCGTGTGCGCGCGGCGTGTGTGCCGCAGGGACGCCGGAGTCACGCCAGAGTCCTGCCCGTCTGCGCCCGTCTGCACCCGTCCGCGCTAAGGACGGGCTGGATGGCTGGGTGACTGGGCATACTGAAGGTGAGTACGTAGGGATCAGGTACTCATGGCAGGATATGATTACTCTTAAGCCATCTAGGCTGCCATGCCACCATAGGAACGCCCCGGAGACGCTCCATACTTTCCCCTGCTGCCGCTGCTTTCGGACTGCCCTCACGGTGCCGGTTCCGTCCTCGGACGCTACATTGGCAGGTCCGAGTGTTAAATCGGGTAGTAGCTTGAGGAGAGAAAAGGGGTTTCTTATAAATGCGAGGTCATTGATTAAGAATAATCTCGCATTTAAGGATTTTGTTCTGGCCAGAAAACCCTCTTGGGTTTTTATTACGGAAACGTGGGCCAAAGATTCCTCGGGACCAGATCTGCTGGAAGCGGTACCAGAAGGCTATACGCTGGTGAGGGAGGACAGAGTGGGACGTACAGGTGGAGGGTTGGGTATCCTTTATAGAGACTATTATTCCTGCCTCATCACTTCATTATCAGAGCCTCAAGACGCTTTTCAGGCCCTTCAGTTTTCGATTAACGGATCATATGTGGCTCCGTTCAGGGGCTTTCTCATTTATCAACCCCCGGGGACTAGAGTGGATTTTGGCCATCACATGCTCAATATTCTAGAGCCTCACTTTGGCTGTGAGCACTTAACTGTTCTGGGGGACTTGAATTTCCATTTGGAAAATCTGGAGTCCAACGAAACTCTATCCCTATTGGATACTTTCCCTGCGTGTGGGATGAAACAGCTAGTCAAGGGTCCCACTCATCAGGCGGGTCATACGTTGGATGGGGTCTTTTCGAATGACACCCGGCTGACCATTGAGACTCCTATCCCTCTCTCCTGGTCGGACCATTACGCTGTTCCTATAGAATTAATGTTAGCCACTGTTAATAGCAAGGGGAATGAGCCAAGCAAAATGGAACTGAGGCGTAACTTCAAGAGCATAACTAATGATGCGCTTGCCCCCAGATTGTCCAGTTTGGCCATCTACTCGGAGGAGGATGTTGGTTCGGCAGTACTTAGGATGGATAGTGCCATTAAAACAGCTGTTGACGAACTTGCCCCTGCCTCACTGCGTTACTCCGCCAGGAAAAGTCCATCGGCCCCATGGTTCCCGGAACCGTTAAGACTTCTCAGGCAGGGAGTTCGGAGACAGGAACGTCTCTGGAGGACTAGTTGGGATTCGCGGGATAGGGAAAGTCATAAAACCCTCCTGAGGAATTATAAGGCGGAGGTGATAAGGACTAAGCAAGAGTATTTTACGATCCGTACTACCTCGCTCACCTCGCCGAAAGAGCTGTTTAAGATCGTAGACACGCTCACCTCTTTGAAGGTGCCAGATCCCGTTGTCAGCTCACAGCAGCTCTGCAATGATGTTGCACAATTCTTCCAGTCTAAAATTGTGGACATATATTCGGCGTTAGAGCTACAGAGGACTTTACTATCTACCTCTCTGTGTCTACCTATCCCCCGTTAACATCATCTGAGGAGTTGCCTTTGGGGTGTTTGTCCAGTTTTCCACCCCTTTCCCTCCAGGAACTTGAAGCCCTTCTGAATAAGACTAGGTCTGGGTCTCCCCTAGACCCCTGTCCACTGAAACTCCACAAACAATGTAAGGAGACTCTTTTGCCTCCGCTATTAGAGATCATGAATAGGGCAATGAGGGAGGGGATTTTCCCCTCACAATGGAATAGAGGTGTGGTTAAGCCACTGTTAAAAAAGCCCACATTAGACCCTGGGGTTTTTAAAAACTTCCGCCCCATTTCGCTGCTCCCAGCCCCTGCTAAGATGCTGGAAACCCATCTTAACCAGCATCTCACAGCCTTTTTGGAAACCTCTGGCCTTCTGGATCATTCGCAGCATGGATTTCGGAGAGGGCATAGTACGGAGTCGGCCCTTGCCATAGTGCTTGATAACATCCGCACCAGAGTTGATAAGGGCCAGACTACCCTCCTTATCCTGTTAGATCTTACGGCTGTGTTTGATACTCTGTCTCCCTTGGTGTTAACATCTCGACTGAGGGAGATAGGGGTGGAGGGGTCCGCGCTGAGTTGGCTGGCCTCTTTCCTGGACCAGAGGGAACAGAGAGTTAAGCTGGGGGAGTTCCTATCTCCATCCCTACCTGTGCATTGTGGGGTCCCTCAGGGGTCGGCATTAAGTCCGAGCCTTTTTAACATCTATGTGACCCCACTTGCCAGGCCTATTAGATCATATGGGATGGAGGTAGTCTCCTATGCTGATGATACTCAGATTCTGGTGTCTCTCGCCCAACCTGTCATTTCCGCTGCCTCCAATTTTAGACACTGTATGGAGGCAGTCGCTCAATGGATGATCTGCAATTTATTGAAGCTTAATGGCGACAAGACAGAAATTCTGGTGTTTGGAGGAAAGAAGGATATTTGGTCTGCGGAATGGTGGCCTACATCTTTGGGAGTCTGTCCCGTACCCACCGCCCTGGCAAGGAACTTAGGAGTCATGATTGACCCTACTTTGGGGATGGGTCAGCAAGTTAACAGGACTATCTCCACATGTTGGGGTATAATAAATATCTTGCGGAAGATTAAGCACTATCTGTCCCCACAAGCCAGAAAGCAAGTTGTAGTAGCACTGATAGGTTCCAGACTTGACTATTGCAATGCCTTATATCTAGGTATAAACAAGGGTCTGTTACTGCGACTTCAAATGGTGCAGAACGCTGCGGCCAAGTTTGTACTGGATTTACCTAAGCGTGCCTCAGCCACTACTGCGAGAAAGACATTACAGCTTCCGATTGAGGCCAGGATTTCCTTCAAGTTCCTATGTTTGATCTATGGGGCTCTGGCTACAAATAGGTCTGGAGGCATAAGAGACCTGCTGGTCCCTTATACCCCTTCCAGAACTCTGCGCTCCGCCAATAAATCTCTGCTATCAGTCCCCCGCGTTCGTAGAGCCAAGTGGGGTGGCAGAGCTTTTTCGAGCCTTGCTCCGAAGTTGTGGAACACTTTGCCGGCGGAAATTAAGTCCCTACCCTCAATGCAAGCTTTTAGGAGGGCTCTTAAGACCTGGCTATTTGCCAAAGCCTACCCTTAGCTCTGGATTTTGCCTTTTATGATTCCCTTTTTCGTTAGGCGCCTTGATGCCTTCAGGCTTAGTAGCGCGTTATAAGTTGCATTTTCATTTCATTTCATAAGTGGAAAATATAACCCTAGATGCATGCCTTGAAAAAGAAAAAGGTGGGAATTTACTGTCACCCAGATGATATGAAACAACTTTTTCCTGTGGATACCTGACCAGAATTCAAAATGACCTTCCAAAACACAATGTTGTTAATTAGTGATTGGATGAATAGTAATCAACTTAAATAAAACTCCGATAAGACGGAGATTGTCCTAACTAGCAGCACGGATGACCCAAGGAATCCACATTCTGGTCAACGGTAATCTTAACATTTTGTCTGTACTAATGTATTTCCTTAAACATCGCCAGTTTTGTTGATTGTGTTATGACATATATTGGAAAATAAACAATAATGATTGAATACTATCCTCTCTGTTGTCATTGTAAAGCCACTTTGGTTTCATGGTATTTCCGTTGTTAGCTCCCTCTCAACAATTCAAGTTGACAACCAAAGATCCATACGACAAGTTGGGGATTCTATTTGGTGATCTTACCTACTTATTCACATTCCCTTGCTCAAAACTCCTCAAGAGTTATTCTAATTAGGATTCTGAAATCACATTATATTGCATTAGGTTGTGAAGACATCATGTTAGCACTCGCCAAAGAACACTCCTTAAAAGTGCTTACTTTTATGTTTGTCATTTTTCCCCCCTAACATAACATAATTTTGATTCACTCTTTATTATTGTGATGAATTTTCCAGTAGATTAACAGGTCTGAAGCGTGTGGCACATGTCCAGTCCTGATGACCACCTGCTATACGTGTACATCTTTGGCTTTCGTTGCAAGGTCCCACTAACATAGTCACTATAGTTGAAGCTAGCCTAATGTTGCAAGCAAAGAATGAGTTGGGGTGTGCCACGGAAACAGAAGAAGGACTGGAAAAAAATATGCCAATATTTACTACAACAGAATATGTAGAATGCGACTTAATCTTTTCTGAAACTGAAGGTATTTATCTAGCATGTCCTGGCCATGAATGTCAGTGGAGTTCTTTACATGAAGCTATGTGCTTGTACATGCTTAAATACAGGCTGTATCACTGCTTACAAAGCAGGGGCATGCATGCATGTCAACAGTTCATTGTGTTTGTTGAGGGCATAGGGTAAAGAAAATAGTAGAAGTAAGTGGATAGAGAGGCACCTAGTGGCAGGAAAGTGATGACAAGGTAGGTTTTATTTTTTTCCCCCTGAATTATTCCACAACATAGCTGCTGAGATTTGGAGAGTGGACGTTAATTTCACAACTCAGTCACATAGATGAAAAAGGATGCGAAAGAGTTACCTTCTATTTTCTGCTTATGCCCTTTAAGGTTTTCTGTCTATGCCAGGAATTGCAGAAATCCAACTAGAGTGTGAAGCAGTGACACAAAGTAAAACTACTTTTTAAGGTGACAGCTTTGAACACAACAGAGGCGTCTTTAATTCGGGAGGGGCAAGGGAGGTGAGGATATTGTGCCTGAGTCTCCTCTCAGGAGGCCTCAGGGTCTTGTGGCATGACAACAAAATAATACATCTGCAGTCATACGTAATTGATGGGAGCTGCTGCTTGAAGACTGAGAACAACAGAAGAGGTACTAAATCCCAGATGATAGCTGGGCTCGATTTTAGTACAAGTCTGCGCCGCCCCCACAGTGTAATCCCATGTGGGGTCAGATTTCAACTTGTTGCTGATCATTCAGTCTTGAGTCTGAAGTGCAGAAGGGTTTACCTTTTCTAAGTAAGTTGAAGGCTCTTTTTACTGTCAGTAAGGTATATAGTCTAACAGGTTAACTGGCTGTATTGTTATACATCTGTTCTTCTTCCTTTTTGTAGATTTGCGATGTATTCTTTCCAAGTGATATTTGATATTTTATTGGCTTGGTTAAGAGACATCAGAGTAATGCCTTCCTTGGAGAACAACGGCAAGAACTTCATGTGGTCTCTTCTCCCCAGTGCATTGACCATTCTAGGCAGCTATTGTTTTTTTTATTTTAGTTTCTTTGTTCCTATTTTCTCTTTTTAATTCCGAGATAAAGTTGATTACTCAACCTAGGGTTAGTTCTTAGAGCTTTCAACATTCTTCAGACAAATGACATAGTAATATCAGAATTGCACTGTCCAGTCGTTTTTTTAAATTTGAAATACATTTTCCTGCGTTTATTGATGGCAGTGTAGTCTGTTTTTCTCCGAACTTATTCATACTTATTTATACTTATTCATACTTCGTAAAAATTCATGCAACATCACTATGGCAGATATTGCCCCTAAAGTGACAGTCATTTTTTGTATTGAACAGAACCTTAGATAAAACGAGAATCTAGTACAATCAATTTAACAAATATACATCATTGTATTAAATATTGACTTTAACACAAATAATGTATTTTCAATAACTTCCTTTCCTTAAAGTGCAACATGCTAGATCATCATCTATATATGGTGTTGAACCTTAATCTTCAAGTAAAGCTTAATACAATAAAATGCCATCATCCACCATCCACCATCCACAATTGATTAAAGTGCAGTGCTTTTGAATCCAATAAAACCCATAAAATGCATTTTTTCTTCCTAAAGCCAAGTGTAATTATAATTCCCCCCCCTCTACTAACCGATTTCCAACTGCTCCATTTATTTCCATACAGTAGTACTGATCTCTTCGCATAGGCTTCTTCGAGTATACCTTTCCTTAAATTGCAAAGTGCCAATTCATCATCTGTATATGGCGTTGAGCCTTAATCTTCAAGTAGAACTTACTAAAGTGTGTCCAGATACAATTTAATAAAGTGCAGTGCTTTCCAATCCAATAAAAATCTGATAAAAACCCGTAAAGTGCGTTTTATTTCCTTCCTTTCCCTCCCCCTTCTTTCTCTCCTTTTTTTCCTTTCAAAAAGACCAAAACCAAGTGCAATTTATACTGATATAAATAGCCGATTTCCATCTGCTCCATATATTTCCATACAATAATAAATAATGGCACCAACTCTTTTAGCATAAGCTTCTTCAAATTTCCTTGTTAGTATAATTTTATTATACCACTCCACATAGGTGGGTGCCTTGGGGGTCCTCCAGTTCTGAAGTATGTAGCCACAAGGGAAGCTATTATTAGAAATGTCTCCTCCCCTCTAGACATTGCTAGGTTTTGTCTCCGTCTGACATTACCAAAAAGTGTTATAGCTACCTCAGGATCCAATCTTTTCTGAAATCCAAGGCTTAGAGTGGCAAAGACTCTCCCAAAACTGTCCTAGCATTGGACAGGTTAAAAAAGCATGGAGCCAGCCTCCCTCGCCAGCTAACTGGCAGCATAAGCATCTATTCTCTATTTTTGGATGCATATTATGGAGTGCTTTGGGGGTATAGTACGCCATCTAATGCAACAAAAAAGCCATTCTTTTAAAATTGGCCACTCTTAATACTTCCAAGTTGCAAAATGGCTTGCCACCTCCGGTTTGAGAAAATACATTGCGTCTCCTGGGTCACATTTTCTAGGAATTTATTAACCAACAGTGACTCTCCTTGGGACCATAAAAGGCGATTCCAATTTCCCACCCCCCTTAACTTTGCTCTAAATAGAGCAGCCATAAGCAGAGTCGGATCTAAACTAGATGGAGAACAGTACTTATTTAATAGATGTGAAATCTGGAGATATACACCAAAAAAGCTTACTCCTGTCACCACACCTGCCTTGGATCTCTTGCCAGGTAATACATCTCCCACCAACTATAAAATGACCCACCTCTTTCAAACCTGTAAGCTTCAAGTACTCATGCCCTGTGGAACTAGCCTGCTTAGAGTAAAGAGTCTGAAGTCTAGTACCATACTCCTGCAAAGTCTTATACATAGTTTGTTGGGGAGTTTGGCTGTTTTGAAGAAGACCAGAATCTGAGATCCGGCTTCCTGCACCATCTTATCAAGAAAGAAATTCCCAACAGATCCCTTGCAGTTGAATAAACGGACTAGTATATCTTGAAAGGCTGCTTCATAGTATGTATGAACTTGGGGGAGTGCAAGCCCCCCCCTGATTAACATCAAGTTGGAGCACTGACAGTTTTACCCTCGGAGCCTTCTTACTGCAGATAAACTGTCAGAAAATTATTTCCAGCTCTTTAAAATACTTCAAATTGATTTTAATGGGGACATTTGTGAACAAAAAAACAAGTAGAGGTAAGATGGACACAGTTGATCAGTGTATTGGTGGAAGCAACCATTTCTCTAGTAAATTAAAAAAAAATCTGCATTGCTTCAAAATTAAATTTTTACATTTCTGCATACTAATTGGTGACATATATCCCTAAATATCCAATCGGGTCGGTAGAAAGGGCTTGGTGTTTAAGATTGTCGGGGGGAAAAGCACTCTAACTATTTATTGTTAAAATGTTATACCCTCCAATTAATTCAAATTGTTTCAAATTCTGTGAGTGTAGTTACGATATTCTGTCTTTCTGGGCTGAGATATAGGATAATGTCATCCGCAAATAGCTGTAATTTCGACATTCCTAATATTGGTGTTTTTATCCACACATAGTTTCAGATCCTGGTAGCCAGGGGTTCGATACAAAAGGTAAAAAGCACGGGACAGAGGACAGCCTTGCCTGGTACCTTGATTAGGATTTACCGTCCCAACCAGGTTAGAATTATTAAAAACGTGTGCCTTCGTCCTTGATAAATATTACATAACATATTAATAACCTGGGGGAATCCCAAACCTGCCAAGACCATAAAAAAAGAGCATCCCAATTCACCAGTATCGAACTATTTTTCTGCGTCCATGGTCATAATAATTGCTGGAGTTTGATAAGTGTTAAAAAAATTGAGTGCTTGGACTAAAAACCCAGTATTTGTGGACATTACCCTCCCTACAACAAACCCTATCTTGTCCTTATGGATCACTTTTTGTGCAACTGGAGTAAAACGAATTGCCCAGACTTTCATTAGAATTTTATAATCAGAATTCAATAAACTGTTCAGCCTATATGAATTAATTTCCCCCGGGGTTTTTATCCTTCTTTACAAATCTGACAATAATATATTCTTTAAAAGCTGAAGGAAAAAAAACACCCGCATTCAATTAATTAAAAAGCTCGACCAAAAAAGTTGTTCATTCCTCGGCAAACACTTTACAAAATTCTGTCGTCAGCCCATCGTTTCCACAGGCTTTTCCTCCCGGCATTGTGGCATGGGCTAGCTGAATTTCAACTGCTGAAATATCTGCTGGAATCTCTTCTGCCTGCAATTTGATAAATGCGGAAGGTTTATGTCTTCAAAATATTGTTGTATTGCTTCTTTCACAAACATATATTTAGTAGTATATAGCTCATCATAATGATCCAGAAAAATGTGGGTGATCCTATTCTTGTCGATCACCAAGGCCCTTTTCCCAGGCTCAAGCAATTAATGCTTCTTCCTGTTTTACTTTAGTCGACCAGGCAAAAAATGTGCCTACCATTTGGCTCTCCTCTTAAACTCGCTGCTAAAATGTCCGTGAACTATTTATTTCTTCTAAGGCAAAAAACTCTCTTAACTTCTGCTTTGCTCTATTGGGCTGGCTCTCAGGTATATATATTCCCCTCAAGGACGCATTTTTCCTCAACAAAATGGTATTGACTGCCAGCTGAAGTTCGACTATACGGGTCCTTTGGATTTTTGACTGCGCAGCCAAGAAGGCCACCATCTGCCCTTTAACTGAGACCTTAAAGGCCCCCCAAACTGAAAAAAAGTGCCACTGTGCCCCTATTATCCTGGAAAATGTATGTTATCCATTTTCTTGTGCTAGTTACCATTGCAGCTCTGAGAGAAGGAGTTGATCTGTCTGCCTCCTGAACCTTATCCTCATACCTTCATCTATTTCTATTTCTAGTTTGACCGGCGAATGGTCTGAGAGTGAATTGGCCCCTATATCCGAACTAGAATAGTACAAAGAGCGAGAAATTAGAACAAAATCAATACGAGATGCCGACTGAAATTGTCGGATGTAACAGGTATATTGTAAGTCTTCCAGATGGGCTCTACGCCATGAATCTATTAAACTGGTAATCTTGCTTTATTACGTCTATCACAATTTTTGTGGCTTCAGTTGTTTTTTATTTTTATTCAAAGTACCATTTACCAGTACTTGAATATAATTAAAATCCCCACCCAAAATCATAGGGCCCATACCCCCTCTAAGTATATAATTAATCTTCATAATAGATGTAGGGTCATCTATATTTGGTGCATAATAGTTGGCATAATTAAAGATGTTGCCATTTATGCTAATTGTGACCCATATCCATCGACCATGAGGATATCTCTGGACTTGTATAAACTCCCAGTATAGCCCCTGGCTAAAATGTATAGCGACCCCCCATTATTGCCATCCCTGCAGAAACAAAATACACGTTAGAAAATGATTTAGGGATAAAATGTTTTTGCGTATTTGTTTTAAGGTGGGTTTCCTGGAGGAAGAGAACTTGTGGCAAAAATAGAAGCTAGCCATCCTATTAACCCACCATACTTTTGCTTATTCAATACACCATTTACATTAACCGAAATTATACGAAGTTTAAAAGCCATCCCTGAAATTGTTGCTTTGAAATTGCAGTGACCCCTTCAGTATTCTACTTTTTCAAAGCTTACCCATTATGATTCTGCTCCAAATTCCTTGATCCCGACAAGATGAGAAAAGGCCTGCAAAACCCATCTCCACCCTCCCCAGATTAACTCCCCTGGAGGCTGCCATTGTGCGGCACACTTTGTGACCCGCCCCCCCACAACCACAACCAGTTTTTCATATTCTACTTAGTAATTCTTTTTTTTTTTCAGTGGAGATTTCTCGCAGCAGATCCTGAGCTTCCTCTATATTTGCAAACATATGCAACGTGCCTCTCACTGGCACCCTTAACTTAGACTTCTGAGCTATTGCAGCCTGGGCACACTGTACTTTAACCCTTTGACCGCGGCCTGAATTTCCCAATAGTGCGGGAAAATCCCACATGTGCGCAGATCAGACGGCTCCCGGCCGTCCCCGTCCGACGCAGGCAAGGAGTTAAAGATCTATAGTAATTTAACAAACTATTTTTGCCGACTTGCTGCAGCTGCAGACATATCTGCGAAAATCCGAAAGCTAGAAACATCATTGATCAAAAATTGTTTTGTCTGGATAGCTTTAGATAGAATTTGCTCTTTGATGCAGTAGTCAGCAAAGTTCACCAGAAATGTTTGTGGCGGTTATGAATTGGGAAATGGGTGTGAGGGCACTCCATGTGCTCTTGTTATAGTGAGGTGTCCTGCAAATTGTGGCAGACCATTCTTTTTGATAAAAGTCACAACCCATTAAATGTTTGGGTGCCTTCACACCCTTCTGGGACCCCAATTATATGCAGGATTGAGCGTCGCGAATGGTTTAGCGCTCCTCGAGTTTACTTTTGAGGGAAGTTTTTTCCTTTCTAACTAAGTTCACCTGTCCCTGCATGGTGTTCATCTGGTCTTCAAGCTGTGAGATCTTAGACTCTGCCTCTTGTATCCTTGCTGGAAAACTACCCACTGCCTCTTCGATCTTTGAGAGGCACTGATGGAAGGATGCTATCTCATTAGCTTGATTGATCTTGAGCTCCCTTATTTCATCTAAAATAAGATTTAGCATGGTTTTTATGTCGCATTGCAGAAGAGTTCCTTCTTCTTGGAGTTGTTCAGACTGCCTGTCTTGAGGTCCTCCAGTATTCTGTGTCCGTGCTTGCTGCCCTATTACAGCTCCTCCTTCTCTTTTTGGTGACTGGCTGCAGCTGTAGCTGCGACAGTGACAGTGACTGTGGTGGTGACTGCAACCACAGCTGAGAGTCAATAGACGCACTGCTCTCCATTTGAAGGGACCTATGTCCACCCTTGTCCTCCAAGGGAACTGAGTGCACCAAGGAGGGTTGATAAGTTTCTAAGGGACCAGATTGTGTTTCAACCGGAGACCCTTGCAATGCGGATATTGATGGTGCGGCCAGAGACGGTTTGTCTTTGGAGAATAACTGATACTCCTTCGTATTTCAGTGGGCTTGATTGGCCATATTCTCCTTTGTATGTTCTTGTAGAGGGCAATTTTCTCTTCCCTCTTTGCCCTTAGGAGCCCGAATATTGAAATCAGGATTTTCTAATGGTTCATTTTGTAAACCAGGCTCTTCCTCTGGCCTTGTTATTATATCCTTGTGTTATGCTCTCCTTGGCAGTCCCCTCATTCCGAACTCCTTTTTAGGCTCTAGTGCCTCCACTTCTGAGCTCAGAGACCTAGAGATTATAGTGGATCCAGAGCGTGCTTTTTGGCTGTGCTCTGCTCTTGCCACAGCTGATGCTGCCTTCATTTGGGCTGATTGAGTTTTTGTTTTGAGGCTTGCTGCTGAGTCCACCTTGGCCACCCTAGGTTAGAAAGTTTTAAATGCTTTCCCATTGTTTTAAGTCCAACACACTTTGGTGAACGGGGGGACTGAGGACTAGAACCAGCAAATCAACTACCCACTATTGGAGCCGTCCTCAGGCGTGTTCACACCTCTGGTGACTGTACTTGTTTACGAGAATTGACAAATTGCAAAGTCTATTTTTAATGAGCCTCTTATATTATGTGTAGAGCTAAGACTTAGAGGCTTGTGGTCTCTTTTGTGACATGCGATGATGTAGAAGTGATGGACATTTGAATATCCTAGAAGGTATAATCTATTGTTGATTTTGAACTGCCTCAGTGTAATGTATGGTACAAAGGGAAATCTCTAGGGAATCCCGCCTTTATGTGTTGTACATTATGATCTTTGGTGAACACTTGTTCAAGGAAGAACCCATGGGTATCACTTTTACTGACAATCATTTTTTGCATTGGGAGTTGGACATTTTGCAGTAATGGTTCCCAGTCATCCCACTATAAGCAGAAGAGCATTTTTTTTATTTGTAAAAATGAGTCACATGAAACCTTTTTGGTTTGGCCACTGGGAGTGGAGGTGGTAATTCAGAAGGCTGATCTATATTCAGAAGGACAAGACATTGCAATCACTTGTACTCATAGCTCGGTCATGTGATTAGACAAATTAATGCTTATAGCACAAATGGCTGCTCATAACACCAGGAATTTGTTTAAACTGTGAGTAGTGTGTTGCATTAATCAATTTGGGGCACCAGAATGGCTTACCGCAGTGATGCGAAAGTTATTGGGAAACTTAATCGGTTAGCTTCTGTGGAGAAGACAAGGCCCTGATGCACTAAATGTGAGCAGGTGAGCAGGTGATCTGGTTTGTTCATCACTGCAGGCCAGGATTCTGCTGTATCCAGCAGCTCCATGAGATTGGGCTCTTTGAATTCAGGGTCCTGTGAAAGCCTTCGGTTTGGCATGGACAATTCAGAGTAGATTAACTCAAAAACTATAGCCACTAAAGTCTTTTTCCTCCTGTGACATCTATGTGGCCTTTTCATGCTCTTGTGCTTTACTTTCAAATGTAGTCACTACATGTTTGTATGTTGTCACTTTTCTAGCAGCTAAAAACATCCAGTATGGCAAGGTCAGAGGCTAGAGTTGAGCAGGGCTCCACAAGACCAGATATCTTTTTCACAAGCTGCCACTTAAACTTTGGTCCGTAAAGGAGACATTCTGAGCAGGAGGAACCAGGAAATCCTGCCTGCCAAGGCCACACTCTTTTCAGGTAGACTCCTCACTTGTGCCCGGTCCTATGCAGGTAACATTTTTCCAGTTTTTCAGGAAGCTGAATACATTCCTCCTAAACCTTTCTGATCAATACACATGTAACAGTGAGACAAGGGCTCAACAACTCTCTTCAGACAAAGCTTGGACAAAGTCCAATCGTAACTTATATGATGCTTCTTGTTCGGCAATGCCCTTCTTGTCCTGTATCTCTGTGGACTTCAGGAGGGCAGCTTGCATGCATGATACTCGGGAATAATTTCCCAGAGCTTGAGATCAAGGTGAAGAAAAATCCAAGTTTGCATTCCTTCCTCAGTTTTGACTAGCTTACCTAGCCATATGACATGTTCTTCTTGCCTTCACCAATTTAAGTTATGTTCTGATATCCAGGTGGTTGAAGTCTAAATAACCATTTCAAACGTTTCAGTCATTCTTCTGACTTATTGTTAAAATATTCAGTGAAATCACTATTTTAGGAGTTTTCCAAACACAGAAGGCTATCTCAACTGCTGGAGCTGCTCAAATCGTTCTACAAGCTTGTCTATTAAATTGATGTGAATGCTTCAGCCCAGCAGCGGAAAACCTACTCAAACTGATATTGTTCTGTTGCTGCCAGCTTGTTTGATAACGCACGAGCTTCTACCGTACCGCTGCTTCCAAATAAAAAAGTAAAGCTCTAGAGTTCCTGACCATTCTTTGTGTGCTAATTTGTTGACAGAAAGGGATGGGCAAAATTGCAAATTTCTTTTATGAGATTTTGTGAAATGTTTGTGGAGTTGTGCACACAGCACCAAATGTCTGTCAACTGGTTGAAGGTGGAAATGTCTCTGGGAGATATTTAATATATTAACAGCTTTTGCAGACGGGAATTTCGTGGAGTTGCATATTAAAAGAGTTTGAGAAATGTTAGGAAGTTTGAAGGAGGAATTTCAATTTTGTCTGGGCCTTGAGCCTACTTCTCTTGGTTCACAATCCTCAGAGAAGTGTTAGTTGATTTTCCCATAATTATCTCTTTCTTGTGCTCCTGCGAGGAATCCTCCGGGATGGCAGCTGCCCCCAAGAGGAGCGTTATGTTCCAGACAGACTCTGGATTGGGGAAACCTAGGTACAGTCACTGCAGGATGGGAGAGACTTGCATAAGAGTTAATGGGTGTTTCGCTTTTCCTATAACAGCTCTGAAAATCATTTTCTGTTAGGTTTGAAATTCCCTTTCATAATATGCATTCGTATCTAATATATAAGTTAACATTAGGTGGCTAAATAGATACTATTTGTATTAGCATTATGACACCCACTGAGCATGCATGCTTCGTTGGCTTGTGTGCCGTCCATGTTGTAATGTGCGACTATTAGAAGTCTGTCTAGGCTGCAGCCACACTAAGCCTCAATTGTTTTTTGCTTGCTTCAGCAGAACTGTAAAACGGTATATCGTTATTATTCTTTCTCGGCTCCTGAAGGTTGAAGTCGGATCTGCTAATGAATAGATGCTCTTTCCGTAAATTCCTTTCGGTATTTGTAGTTCTGCTCCCACGTAATGAGACATTGGCCTCGGAGCACTGATAATACACCCATCTGGCAGATAATAGCTCATCTCTCTGTGCCCTCTTTATTCATGCCTGGCTACGGTCAGTATTTTTCTATAGTAGGCATGGCTGTGGTCTCGAGGAAGCTTTATCATGCATTAGCGCGCTTTGGGCAGTAAGTCCCCCTCAGGGTCCATCTTAGGGTGCAGGTTTGACCGTGTCTCTCTCTGCAGCGAACTACTAATAAAGTAAGTGTGTATTCTCTACTGACTGACCGACTCTTCATTTGGGAAGGCTTAGCAGGTGGTTGTGGAAATAACCCGCGGGCCCTTAGAGGGCCACGTCCTTTAGCATATATACTTGAAATCTAATTTCACCAATTAGTTGTTTTGTTTAATAATTAGCAAAAGCAGTGAAGATGGCCTTTCTAGCATCTGTCTATTTCAAGTTATAGAAACATTGATTATATACATAAAGCAGGATTTGCAAATGGAAAGCCTGCAACAGTCTGTGCAGTACGTAACACTTTTTTAAATTATACTACCACAGAAACACATGTTCCTAATATTTGGCATATTTGTATTCTATATTTTATGGACCAGGGGTTCAAGGCATGTTTTAATGATGACTTAAATAATGGTATAAGGAGGTTTCTAAAAATGTCATAAAGATTTATTTTGACATGTTCTTTTTGCAGCTTGAACTAATGCAGTCCGTGACTGTTGGATCAAGCCAGATGCTTAAAGTTTTTCTTTTGGGTGGTGGAAATTTACATTTGAGTTTTATGCCACTTTAGCAGTTTTCATACACTCTTGAATTGGTTTTATATAACAGTCAAATAAGTCAACTGTAGTAAGCCAGTTTTCGATATTCTAAGCATTAGAGCACATACACTGGGTGTGTTTTGAAGCCTTCCAGTGCCCAGTATCAAAATATAGCAGCAAATCCTGTAAAAAGTCTTTGGAAATAATACAATAGAGGCATTTTAATACACTGCATACTGGAATTGTGTGAGAAGTATATCCTGTAAACATCAGAGGTGTGAAATAAAAAAAATTTGACGATAATATTCATATCAATATTGACTACAAATTAATTTTGATGCCCCCAAAAAGAAACACATAACATATAGGGCCTGATTTTGAAGTTGGACAGAAATTCTTCCGCCCGACACTGACTCGGTCCTGGGGCCAACCGACACCCGATCGGTGGTCCCGACTGACCCATTATAAGCGACCAAACACAATTCGGTCGCATTCTCACTTTTCTCAATGGGAGCTCGTGTTACGGCTGTAAACCGGCCCTAACACAAGCTCCCAATGAGAAAAAGGAGGTGCAGTTCATCCCTGTTCACCTCAAGGGGGCAGGCATCAACAGGGGTGTTTCATAGGTGCCCCACTGACCTCCAACTGGAGGCCGTGCACCTATGGGGGCCCTACTTGGGGTCCCCAAACACGCTTTCTGACAAGGTTTCCATGTCGGACAGGCATGTTTGAAACCGTGCATCGTAATCTCGAGGGCGGAAAGGCTTGCCCTTGAGATTACTGGCTGGCTTCCGAATGGCCAACGGGTTCTCCGAGCCCGCCGGAATCCAGTTGGAATGACTGACCGGTTAATTTTCCGATTGCTTCATCACAATCAGACGGTCGGAAAGTAAACTGTGCGGCCCATTACAATGCAGCACTGAAGGCTCAGACCACAGGTCAAAGATTTTACAGGCTGCATTGGAATCAGTCTCATTATGTAGTTTAAATGAACATACAAATCTGTTGAGACATGAGATCGTACGGGGGAAGGGACACCTGTAGTCAAACTTTCCATGGAGGAAAAAGGGAAAATAGACCCAAAAAAGTCAAATGCATTTGTTTGCAATTAGCACTATCACTCAGGTCTGCGTTATGCTGTTGTTCCTGTCAGGAAACGTCTATGCCGTACTTACTAAGGCAAGGCTACTCCCTTGCTAGGTGTGGCATGGTTCATTGAAACTACACTATATGTTAAGTGTTTGTTATTGTCCTGTGTATAACGAACGTTCTCCGTTTAGTACAAAATATGTTTTGGTTGCACAAGAAATTTGTCACCATTACTGCGAGAAATGTATCATGTTTTTTCTCATGCAGGTGATTTTGGCATGCAAATGCACGATTGGGGAATACCTTCACAACCGAACTTTTCTTTTTCTTTCCCATACAGTATTTTCCACAGAATATCCTGATACAAACACCATTTAGCTTTGTATGTATTTTAATATGTATTTCTTCACAGTCTGTTTGTCTTAGCAAGCAAAGGACATCAGTGTGGTATCAGGGAGTATCCTTTTTGGTCCCGAAGAATAGTCTTGGGGTAGGGCTAGAAACATTTTGTCCATTGGAACTAAGGCACATTGTTCCCTCTAAGTTCCCCCATTCCCCCATATTTTAATCATACTGGATAGAGGTAAAATAAAGAACTTTCTCCTACTAGCCATGTATTTTTTATTTCCTCCCACGCCCATGTTCATATACTTCATATGAATATATATTTTACCAGCTATAAATGCTCCCACATTACTCATAGGTTGTAGCACGCCCTGTTCCGCAGTGGAACGGGAAGAACCCAATGATGAAGCATGCCACCAAGGGGAAACCCTGGTGTGTGAGGGTTATTTAGGAAAAACTCACCATTTTCCTAACTAACTTTTGAGTGGAAAAGGAAAACAACCCTTCTTTTTACACAGAAGGGCTCTTTTTGATTAACATATATCTACAAAGGAGGATGAGCTCCTTTTGTATTTATTCCTCTACCACCCCTTGTATTTTTTAAATCATTTTAGATAGAAACAAGCAATGAATATTGTGATCATGACATATCAAATATGTTGAAAGGGAAGACCGTGTATTGTAATAAAAGTACTCGATCAATTATCCATGCCGTCTCTTACTGCAGAAAAGCAAGATGTGTCCTAATGGCCATAGCTGGCAACTTTGGCGCTGGGGAACCATGGGCCTGATTACAGTATGTCCGCCATTGTCCCAGAGATGGGAACCTCCCGCCTATAAGGCAGCGATCCCACATATGCAATTACATTGCGGCCGCCTCCATGGAGGCTGCAAAAGGCATTTTTTCCATTGCGGTGGGTGCTGCTGGCTGCAGCACCCGCCGCAATGGAAAAAAGGCAGGTTTTGCTTTTCCCTTCACTACGTGGCAGGCACCACGCAGTGCCTGCACATGGTGCAGGGACAAGTGCAAAAACAAACTGCCCCTGCATAAGGCGGGCCCGCAACCGGCCCCTAAAGGCCATCCCGCCATGGAAAGGCTGGTGGGGAGCCAGCATCGTAATCTGACAGGCGGTGCCTGCTAGACACCTCAGGCATGCATTACATGCTGAGGGCCTCAGCAGCACCGGCGGGCTCAAGGAGCATGTTGGATACACGGCGGTCAGTGTTTCCGACCACCACGGTACCGCCCGCCATCATAATATGGCGGGCGGGCGGAAAATGGCCTCCCGATGGTGGTGAACCTGCCACCGAGAGTCTCTCGGTGGTGGGTTCAATGCCATTGTAATGTCCCCACATGCTGGAGCCTAGCATCAGATCAACATCCTGTGATTCTGGGAAAACCACTTAATCTCCCTGTGCCTACCAAAAATGAATGTGTCTCATGTAAAGCACTCCATTATAAAACGCAACAAAAAAAATGTGAAAGACGGAAAAGCTGATGTGTGAAGGATGACCTCCTGAAAGCACAAGAGGTTGCTGCAGTCAGAGGAGCTGGGCTGTGGGATGTAAGCCTCACTGGCCTACCTTCTCATATTGAGTTATACTATTCCTTGGCCGTGAACTGCATCAGTGGGTCAGACGATGGCTTGATGATCGGTCAACAGTTGTTGATCCCATGACGTCTCTGATCCCCGGCATGTCAGCCAGGCAGCGGTTGTTTCTCCTCTTGACAAACGCTTGCTTTCTCTGCCTCTGGCTTGCCGCAGAGAGCTGGAGCCGAGACCGTGATAATTAGGAAAAAAGGTCAGGCCGAATGCACTTTATGTCTCCTTTCGACCAAACTGACTGTATAAGTATGTAAGAAAGTTACAGTGCCGCATCTCATTACCTGGAACAAGCAGAAAGGAATTTCCCATTACTGTTTTACATGGCCTGCGTGACAGGCGCAGATACCTTCTAGGTGAGGCGATGGAGACGCAGAATGAGCAGTGGCAGGCGCCGCTGACTGAGCCAGCGCGCGCACCCGCTCACAGGCAGCAGCAGGGCGAGCTTCCTACTGAGCAGAGCGCGCGGCGTCTTTTTGCTGGCAGGCAGCACGTGCCGCTCACTCACGACACTTGATGTGTGTTTAGATAGAGTGCTGCCACCACTCATTGTACAGGGGCTGGAAGGCAAAGCAGGAATGTTGGCAAATTAATTCAACCCAACTATGGCACATTATCACGTCATTAGAGGATTATGATTTTCATCCTAGCTTGTCTAAATTGCTTCTTACCTACAATTATATAGACCTCGGGAAATTGTAGTTTTGGGATGCAAATTAACCTCGTTATTATGAGCTTTCCCCTATGGAATGGGGAATTACCTCCTGATATGCAATTTCTGTACCCATTTTCAACAGGTAATTCCTGAACTCTGGCATGTTTCTGGGGACAAATTCCGGGATATTCGATGGGTAAATTGTCCGTGAAAGACCTATGTGCAGTAACACCACATGTCTTATTAATACATATTACAGACTTCTGTTTCAGCCAAACAGCACGTGTAATTTACAGAATCTGAAAGCCATCACCTGTCACAACGAGGGTGGCCTCATTGTTAAATTTGTAACTTGATTTAATTGCTTGGAGCGAATGTATATTCTTATGTCCCGCCCCATTTCCGGCTTGAATTGTTATCAGGCACATAATAAAGTTAGTAAGAGATAACATTCAACAAGGGCAAACAACGTTCATGACGAAACTTTTTTAACGCATGGAATCACAACGTAAGTCGGAACAACAAATTGTGGTGGTGGGCAAAATCACAACGCAGTCGTTGTAAGGACCGCGTTGTTCCATGCGGGAAAAAAGACTGCGGGACAAAGACCTATATGTAATACTGCAATCCAATTTAACAGTATTTAATGTATGCACATATAAAGAGTTATTCCTCCTGCCAGCGATAACAACGATATGACCATTACTTTATAATTGGCAAATAAATGAACGTGTTAGTTATACAGCAGTTTCATCAAGACACTTCATTTACATCTTTATTTACCAACTAGCAGCCCGTCCCGACGTTGTCCGGGAGCAACAGGCTTCCCCGACCCCCGCCCGCCCCGACATTTTCCAGCAGCCCGGCCCTGCCCGGCCCGTCCCCCGCCTGCCCCGACCTCCGCCTGCCCTGACATGGGTCCCCTTACCTCAGCCGCCGCTCCTCCAACCTGTCCGCTGCTGATATACTGCTTTAAATATGTCTGTTCTTCTTTGCAGAGGTGTACAGCTGACCAATCCGTTCTACAGAGTGTACATTGGCTGGGAAAGCTTACATCATAGCTAATCTTTTTGGCCTAGAGGTGTGTTAATGATTGCTGTTTCACCATAAAAACACGAGATCATTCTCTTTTCTCCTGCAGCCCGGGCCCCCGCCCAGTCCGTCCCCCGCCTGCCCCGACATGGGTCCCTTTACCTCAGCCTCCGCTCCTCCTGCCTGTCCGCTGCTTGCACCGCCACTGGCCTGTCCGCTGCTCCTCACGTCACCGCTCCTCCCCGCGCCATGTCTGCCACTCCTCGTCTCGCTCCTGGACGCCGCTCCTCCCCGCGCTCCTGACGTGAGCACTCACGTGGCGGCCGGCGCTACTTCGGAGGGACTACTCTTTTTTTTTTTACTGTAAATTTTTTAAATAACTTTTTTTAAAAAATTTATATAGCCTATAACCATCTACACACCCTGACGATTCCAACGGTGTATCGGGTGTGTGGATTGGTGCTGTGGTTCCCGAGTTTACCCACCTCAAAGGCTGAAAGTTCTTCCTTTATTATAGTAGTATAGATTTTGTTAAAAGCTTGTTGAATTGGTACTCATTCTATCGGTTTCGATTGAATGACAGGGTGAGTCAGCTATGCCAGGCTGCAGGATGAGCCAGCCATGCCAATGGCCTGCATGTCACATGCGGATCTCAGCAGCATGGGATTTACTAACTCATTTGGCTTTTACATTACAGTTAACGCCCGGATGACCCTCCTCATCTATTGCCTACAGTCTATTTCCGCCACTCTCATATACTGCCCTTGCCCCAGCAAATGCTACAATGACCTGTCAACCAGAACTCTGCTTTCATACGCTCACCATCCGTTCTCTCCACTCACACCTACCACTATATTGATATCTCTGCGACTGTCAGGCGAGTTCAATAGATCTATATTGTAATTTTCCCTGATTACAGAGCCTAACCCATAATGCACTGTTGTACAGTCATCCTTCCTTCAGATTTAGGCTTGCCCATCACACAAGGCACTACTCCCTGCTCCATCGCCCTTTACCCTTCAATTATTCTCTATGATACATCTAGCCTTTCCTTCACTCCTCTTTTACTGTTTTTGTCCATCGTTCACTGTCCTTGTCCATGGTACCTCTAGGCTACCCCTTCACCCAGTCCTGCCAGACTCACCTATTGTGCCACACAATAGGAGACCAGTTCACTCTTTCTCCCAGTGAAGAGCTGGGCTGTGAACACATTGAGCTAGAAACCCCTGCAGAAAACACATTCCCTATTCCCAATCACAAGTACTAGAAATGAGTGTTTTCTAGGTGGGTCCACAAATTGTTATTTTTGGAGATCAGTGTGACTGCAATTTTGTTTCTCATGCTGGGCATGTTTTTGCCAAAGTTTTATTTTCTGTGGTTAAGTTTCTTTCATTTTGCCAAGTCTTATTTTATCACTTTGCAGGCTCATGTTTTGTTGTCTTTTTGCACGTGGGTGCAGTTCTATAAAGATGACAACAATGATCTTGTTCTGAATATTGCAAAGCAACATTGTTTTCTTCTTATGTGTGATTTCATAAATGAAACCTCAACACATGATTATTCTGTATACACCAATCAGCCCCAGTTCAATCAATCCCACCCTAGTTCAATCCACCCCACCCCAATCCAATCCACCACACCCTACACCAATTTTACCCAATCCAATCATCCACCCAACTCCAATCCATCCACCCCACCCCAATCAATCCACCCCGCCCTACACCAGTCCACCCCAATACAATTCACCCCACTCCAATCGAATCC
The DNA here is from genome assembly GCF_964261635.1 of Lissotriton helveticus. Classification (NCBI taxonomy): domain Eukaryota; kingdom Metazoa; phylum Chordata; class Amphibia; order Caudata; family Salamandridae; genus Lissotriton; species Lissotriton helveticus. The sequence goes on from NC_136061.1 coordinate 865,173,494, forward strand.
AATCCCCCCACTCCAATTCAGTCCAATCTACTCCAGTCCAATCCACCCCACACCAATCTACACATATATAATCCAATCACCCACCCACCCCACGCTGCTCCAATCCACCCGCTCCACTCTGATCAATCCCAATTCACCTCACTCCAATCCACCCCATCCCACTCCAATTCAATCCACCCCACTCCAATCCACACCACACTACCCCAATCCAATCCAACCCACATAAATCCCCCAATCCAATCCAATCTACCCCACTTTAATCCAATCCAACCCTTTCCATTCCAATCTAGCCTACTCCAATCCACCCCACTCCAATCCGCCCACCCCACTCTAATTCATTCCACCTCAATCCAATCCAATCCATGGTCAAACTCTTGTTATTTTTGTGAAATGTTTTAAATATATGTGAGACTCTGGGCTGTGGACGGTATTGGTTTTGGGTAGGGAGAATGTTTAATGTTTATATATTTGTAATTGTATAATTTTTAAGTATGCGTGGTTAATGATGCAACCATGCATTGTTGTTTTAGGTCACCAAAATTGTCTAGTTTTAGGAATTGGAAATGTGTGTAATACTTCTATAAGAATATATTTCCTGGAAAGAAAGGATTTCTGAGTCTTAATCAGTCCAATCCACCCCAGTCCACCCAACTCCAATCCATCCCACTCCAATACAATACACCCCAATGAAATCCACACCTCCCCACTCCAAACCAACACACCCACTTCAATCCAACCCATCCAGTCCAATCCACCCCACTCCAATCCATTCACCCCAATCCAGAACATCCACCCCAATCCAATCCATCCACTCCATTGTAATCCACCTCAATCCAAACCATCTCAATCCAATCCTCGCCTGTCCATTGTATTCCACCACAATCCAATCTACCCCCTCCAACCCACCCACCACAATCCAATCCACCCTCTTCCATTGTAATCCACCACAAACCACCCCAATGAACCCCACACCAATACAATTCAGCCCAGCCCAGCTCACCCCACTCCGATCCAATTCACTCTAATCCATCCCAAATCTATCCTCCCTAATTCAATCCGATCTATCCCACTCTAATCCAACCCAATCCACATCCAATTCAATCCACACACTCCAATCCAGTCTACCCCTCTCCAATCTAATCCACCCAAGCCACCCTACTCCAACTAACCCACCACAATCCACCCCACTGCTAACCAATCCACATAATTCCTGACACCAGTCCAATCCACCCCACGCCAAACCACCCCATCAATCTAGTCCACCACAATCCATCTAAATCCAACCCAAACCACCCCACTTCAATCAAATCACCCCAGTCACCCAACTTCAATCCAATGTATTCCAATTCAACCCTGTGCACTTCAATCCAATTCAATCCAATCCAACCAACTCCAATCCAATCCATTCAATCAAACCCAATTCAATTCAATCCAATCCAATCCATTCCACTCTACCCCAATCCAATCTATGTTATCAATGATTTGTATAGTGTTCGTACACCGGTTGGTTTCTTGGCGCTGAAAAGACCAGGGGATCACCAACCCGGAAACAGTTCATTCGTATGCTTGTGTGAATAGCCAGGTTTTGAGAGATTTTCTAAAGTTTAGTAGGTTAGCACTTTGCCTGATTTGCAAGGGATGGAGTTCCACAAGTGTGGGGCCAGAGTAGCAAACCGACAACCCACTTGGCGCTTCGGCTTGAAGGTAGGAACCGTTAGGAGTTGGAGTTGGGCTGAGCAGAGGTTTTGTGAAGGAGTATAGCGGGAGATGAGATTATCAATTAATTTAGGGCTGCTGCAGTTTAAGGATTTGAACACCAGGCAGCTAACTTTGAAGGCACAGCGCTGGGGGGGGGGGGGGCCAGTACAGCTTCCTAAGAAGAGGGGACGTATGTTGCCAGCTGGGCTGTTTGTATATTAGTCGGGACGCTTAGTTCTGTACCTACTGAAATTGCTTAGTGAGGCCCAGTGGTAGTCCAAGGAATGTGAAGTTGGCGTACAGTCTAGGCGAGATAGGACCAGGGCTATCACTGCCTGTACCAGCACTGCGTGGGTCAGTAGCCAGCTTATTTTTTTATTTTTCGCAACTGAAGGAAGCAGTCGGAAATCACCATGCCTACATGCATTTTTAGGGACAGGCCGTTACCTTTACTGACCCCTAGACTTTTTACTGAACTAAAGGGATGGGGGAGCCTAATTCGCTAGGCCAGTATTATGGGCCCCACTTATTGTGGCCTCCACCTGTCAGTATCAGTTCGGTTTTGCTTGGGTTTAGTTTTAAATGGTTGTGGTCCATCCATTGACGGATGAATGTCATGGTGGATTGAAAAGTCAGATATTGACTGGGGAGAGTTATCGATTGTGAACATAAGTTGGAGGTCGTCTGCATAGTTGAAGGTGGTCACTGTTCTTTCTTTCAAGGATCTTATCAATGGGAGAAGGTAGAGGTTGAACAGGTGCATGGAGAGCGAGGAACCCTGTGGAATCCTGTATGTTGTTTTAGTTTGGGAGCAGTGAAATGGCCAATGCAAACTGCCTGGGTGCGGTTTTATAGGAAGGAGTTGATCCATCTGAGGGCTGAGCCCTGGAAGCCTGCCTCGCAGACACAGTCTGCCAGTATCTTATGGTCAACCGTGTCAAAAGTGGCCGAGAGATCCAGCAGCACCAGCGCCTGGGGAGTACCTCTGTCTGCCTTTTCTTGTAAGGAGTCCAGTACCGCCAGGATCACTGTTTCCGTGGAGTGAGCCGTCCGAAAACCGGCTTGGCTAGGGTCGAGGAATCCAGTCTGTTCCAAGAAGTTGGACAGGCATTTTGCCACGTGAGCTTCTAATAGCTTGGCCAAGTAGGGGAGAAAAGAGATGGGGTGGTAGTTTGCTAGTGTCTGTGGGTCGGCGCTAGGTTTCTTAAAGGAATATACCTCACTCTAGTTCACTCTAAGACACTCAATTGCACTGCATTGTACACTACTACTCTCAACGGCACTCTAAACAACTGCACTCTACTCCTACACTCCACTCAATGACATCGTACTCTCCCTACACTTTGTATGAAACTCTACACACCTATTCCACTCTACACACCTATTCCACTCTACAACACTGTACTCACCCTACACCAGTCTACCACACAATACTCCAAATCCACTCTACAACACTCCAGGCGACTAACTTTTAGCCATACAGAACAGCAGCCACACTGATGTACAACATAGCTGAAACCCATTTCCAAAGCCAAAATCACTCTCATAGGAGAAACCTATTAGCTTTGAAAATGCCTGTTTTATTCTATTTTATTTATTTTGAAGAGTTTTATATAGCACTGGCTAGATCCGTAGGTATCAGAGCGCTTTACATGTGGATCGTTGAGTTACAAATTACATCTGTTACCAAAGCATAATAAAACACAGGCAAAAAAACAATGTTAGGGTAATTTGTTGGAGTGAGGGGGAAGAAGGAGACACAGCATGGAGACGGGGAGAACAGTGCCCAATGCCCGGCTGGGTAGGTGACGGCCGAGGGGGTGAACCAGGGCGAATCTTCTCTATAGCTGTCTAGCAGTTCCACCGGGCATCAGTCATGTTGCTTGGGTCTCAACGGTCGGGAATAACAGGAAAAACAGTTTTTCATGGGTCACTTTAGTTACAGTTGCATAGTCAAACACAGAAGAAACAAGTCCCGAATAGAGGGAATGGGGGAGGGGAGTGGAGATAGGGGGCTGGGAAGCAGATCAGAATCTGGCAGAACCGGCAGTGGGAGAAAAGTACCTTGTGGGGGCCCAAAAAGTTAGAGTAAGCAGGTCCATAACCCAGATTGGGTCACAGAGTCACTAACGGGCACATGCATCAACCTATTTAGGAAGTGCAAACGGTGCGAATCAGTAAATTCGGCCGTTTGCGCTTCCTAAATACGTTTTTTGGATGCATGAAACAGAGTTTCAAAATTCGCTATTTTTTGCATTTCCTAAAAATGAGAATGCATTTAAGGAATTGCATTTGTGCGATTCCTTAAATGCAATGCATCAATTTTTTAAAAAATTGCGAATTTTGAAATAGGAAGTGCAAATTAACACAAGGTTGACCCTCGTGTTAATTTGCGAAAATCTTTAAAAAAGCAAAAAAATGCATTTTTTAAACTTTCATGTTACAGACACACATGTCCTTAGGACATGTGTGTGTGAAACATGCACTTTAAAATACATTTCAGGGGTGCAGGGGGGGGTCCTTTGGCCCCCCTCTTCACCCTTGCAATACATCAACAAATTGTGAGTGCAAAAAAAAATGCAAAACGGCATTGATTCCTATAGGGAAATAAATAATAATATCGAATTTTTTAAAGTGTTTTTATGTTAGTATATGTTTGAAAAGTGTATATTTTTTGGTGATTTATTTTAAGTAATTAATTTTATGTTATTTAATTTTTACGTAATTTAATTCTGTAGCGGGTTGTGGGTTTATAGGGGAATATGTTGGGAAGTAATTTAATTATAATTAATTAAATATGTTAATTTATTTATTGGTATTTATTTTGAATACATTGTTAATTAATTCTTAATTGGCAATTAATTAATTCTTAATTGATAATAAATTTTTTATTAATTGATAATTATCTGAATAATAAAAATTTATTTTCTGTAGCGGGTTGTGGGTATATAGGGGAATAGGGTGGGAAGTTATTTAATTATAATTAATTAAATATGTAAATTATTTATTGGTATTTATTTTGAATAAATTGTTAATTAATTTTTAATTGGTAATGAATTAATTCTTAATTGGTAAATAATTTTTATTAATTGATTAATTGATAATTATGTGAATTATATTAATTTATTTTCACTAGAGTGGGAATAGTAAAATTTACCCCTATGCTATCCAACGCTTTCCCTACTGTTGCACTCACTGGAGTGGGAATAGTCATTTTTACCCCTACACTATCCAACGCTTTCCCTACTTTTGCACTCTCTGGAGTGGGAATAGTAATTTTTACCCCTACGCTATCCAACGCTTTCCCTACTTTTGCACTCTCTGGAGTGGGAATAGTAATTTTTACCCCTACGCTATCCAACGCCTTCCCTACTGTTGCACTCTCTGGAGTGGGAATAGTAATTTTTTACCCCTACGCTATCCAACGCTTTCCCTACTGTTGCACTCTCTGGAGTGGGAATAGAAATGTTTACGCCTATGCTATCCAACGCTTTCCCTACTGTTGCACTCTATGGAGTGGGAATAGTAATTTTTACCCCTACGCTATCCAACGCTTTCCCTACTGTTGCACTCTCTGGAGTGGGAATAGTAATTTTTACCACTACGCTATTCAACGCCTTCCCTACTGTTGCACTCTCTGGAGTGGGAAAAGTAAGTTTTACCCCTACGCTATCCAACGCTTCCCCTACTGTTGCACTCACTGGAGTGGGAATAGTAATTTTTACCCCTACGCTATCCAAAGCTTTCCCTATTGTTGCACTCTCTGGAGTTGGAAAAGTAAGTTTTACCCCTACGCTATCCAACGCTTTCCCTACTGTTGCACTCACTGGAGTGGGAATAGTAATGTTTACCCCTACGCTATCCAACGCTTTCCCTACTGTTGCACTCTCTGGAGTGGGAATAGTAATTTTTACCCCTACGCTATCCAACACTTTCCCTACTGTTGCACTCTAATGGAGTGGGAATAGTAATTTTTACCCCTACGCTATCCAACGCTTTCCCTACTGTTGCACTCTCTGGATTGGGAATAGTAACTTTTACCCCTACGCTATCCAACGCTTTCCCTACTGTTGCACTCTTTGGAGTGGGAATAGTCATTTTTACCCCTACGCTATCCAACGCTTGCCCTACTGTTGCGCTTTCAGGAGTGGGAATAGTAATTTTTACACTCCCGCTATCCTACGGTAATAATATTGTGTATTTTTTTTATATTATGTTAATATATATATATATATATATATATATATATATATATATGTTTTAACATATATGATTGTATGTTTTTTTAATAAGCTAAATTAATTATTTAATAATTTTAAGGTAATTTAAGTATTTTTAAGTATATTTTAGCTATTTATTTTTAGTATTTTTTTAATTTTACATTATTTTTAAGAAATTCGATATTTTTACAAAGTATATATTTTTAAACTATATTTTGGATTCGATATTTTGGTACTTACCTGTTTGTAGATAGGAATTAGATATTTTGTCTATCGATATTTTGGCATCGATATTTTGGGTAGTCTATATTTTGTCCCTCAATATTTAGTCAGTGATCCCTCTTCATTCCATCTCCCCCATCTGTTGCTTTAAAAATGTTCAATCCCTTTTTCTGCAACTGCTTTCCATTTGTTTTAATTTCCTATCAGACCAGTGTATACACCCTTTCCTGCATCTGTGTATTTTTCATTGCTTTTGCACACATTTCTCCTTACCTGTTCACCATTGTATGAGCTCTGTGACCTGCATTTTTCCTGCATTTTATGTTCACTTTTCTGCGCCCCATTTATCTTCTGGTTGTTTTGTGGCAGGAATGTGACAGGTACAAAGCAGGCTAAGGCTTTCCTAAGCGGTGGTTCACATTTTTATCTTCGTTACTGTTAGAAACAGGGTTTCTGGTTGAATAGGGTATGCACCCAAGCCAGGCAGTACCCACCACTCAAGTCAGGGTAAGGGAGTTACACACACAAAATAACACCTGGTCACACCATTCGTAGCTTGGCAGAGCAGTGAGGCTTATCCCAGAGGCAATGTATAAAGCTTATGTGCAACACACACATACACACCAATGACACACTAGGCACACCACAAAAAGAGATTCCATATATAAAAATATCCATTCTATTATACATAAAACACATTAGACCACAATCACATAAATCACTTCGCAAACCAGGCAATTGTCATGACATCACTTAGATCATAAATCACTTTGCCATAAGGCAATGGTCAGAACAGCATAGGTAGTTCAAAAAGGCACATACTCATAGATAGCACATGTTATAAAAGGAGCATCCCTGTGCACATATACGGCAAATCCTGAAATATTGCAAAATGCCATTAGAATACATCAGGGCCTACAATGCAGGTTAGGTCATACATAGATTATGGCTGCTGGGCATACTATGCCAGTCATGGAAATGAAATGGGAGGAAAGACAATCTACCTCACAAAATCAGGGCACAAGTAAGAAGCAGTTGGTTAAGGACTTCAAACATAGGGAGAGGCCCCTACAACCCCATGTTTGGGCTGGTACGTCAACAACAACGAATAAGGTATAGGAATTACCACTTTCCACCCTGCACACAAAAGCCACAGCATACCTGCATTTCTTTTATGTATTATACCGCATTTCCTGAATATCTCCTGTGTCCAGCCCAGTGGGTGTCTCTGTCAAGGGCTCCTCACATCGCAACACCCTAGGAAATACAACAGAAACATACAACAGCTCTCCTGCCCTCGTGTCAAAAGTTCCATGGTACTCCACCCAGGAAGGGTGGGCACAGCAGCATCTGCACACCTATCACTGGGATTTTAGTAATTCTGAGTATTCCGTCAAACCTAGGAATTGAGGGCCACTGCTGAGATTTACCTGTCCTGCCAAATCCTCAACTGTGACCCAGGTATGTGTCAAGCAAAGGGGGAGGCACCAACACTGCCCATGTTGGCGGGAGACCTGCACTCCCAAAAGGCTGGCTGCCAACGACCTCGTGGTGCTGGTACAATCGGAGGTTCATGCCACATCAATGTGGCAGTAAACTGTGCATGCAGGCCCTGCAGTGGCAGAGCCCGGAGAAGGTCTGTGGGTGGAGCAAACAGTGCTGCAGGCCCACTTGTAGCATGTAATTTACAAGCCCTGGGTTTATAGGATATCACTGTACAAGGGGCTTAGAGGTAAATTATATATGCCAAACAGTTGTAGACCAATCTTAACAAGTTTACACGAGAGAGCACGTGCACTTTAGCACTAATCATCAGTGGTAAAGTGCCCAGAGTCAGAAAACCAACAAAAACAGGTCAGAAAAAATACAGTAAGAAGGCAAAAAAATTATGGATAACCCGGCAAAAAGTGCTAGTTCCAACATTTACCCTTTAAAATGTTATTTCATTAATTTCCAATTCGTCAATTTTAGGAGTTGACTTTCAAGTATGATTAAATAATGGGGTGTTTTTTTATTTGTCAAATCATTGGACTGGTCAGTGATTATGTGACCACTTGTTAATAAAGTCATTAACAGGAATGGCCTTTTCTCATCCTGCTTCACTGATTTTGATTTCCACCAAGTTGATAAGAAATTATGATGGTAAAGTCATGGCTTACTTTTCAAAGCAGTCTTGTCTCCATAATGCTACTTTCAATTTTTTCTGTGCCTGTCAGAATGTTACTGAGCAGCTACTTTAATATAAAATAAAAATAAAACAGAAACCTCTACAAAAAATAAAGGGCCCGATTCACAGAACTAACTTAAGACAACACCCTAAACTTACTACCATTTTGGTATCCACAGAAGGCACTTACTCATTTTGTTATTCACAGAAGGCACTTACTCATTTTGGTATTCACAGAAGGCACTGACTCATTAATGAGTAAGTGCCTTCTGTGAATACCAAAATGAGTAAGTTACTTAAAATGAGTAAGTTACTCAAAATGAGTTAGTTACTCAAAATGAGTAAGTTACTCATTTTGGTATTCTCAGAAGGCACTTACTCATCAACGAAAAAGTGCCTTCTTTGAATACCAAAATGAGTCAGTGCCTTCTGTGAATACCAAAATGAGTAAGTGTCTTCTGTGAATACCAAAATGGTAGTAAGTTTAGGATTTCGTCTTAAGGTATTTCTGTAAATCGGGCTCAAAGATTGTGTTCAAGATAAAACATCTTCAACCATTTACCAGCATTGTAGCCTTCTCCAAAGTTTGCGCTAAACAGCTTCAGCGCCCTTGACGTGTTTATCCATGGTAGTGATGAAAAGACGCACCTGTACTATTTAGTGCCAATTCTCTCTTCTTTAGTTCAGATTCGAGTGTGTGGGTGGAAACATACTCATGTTCTCATGGGTCCAACTGCAACTCTGTTAAATAGAACCATAAGAATTTAAGTCACCCATAGCAAACCATGACGGTAAAGCAGGATATGTCACTGGTCTCGCAGGTTAACAGGTGACCTGATCACCCCAAGTCCTACAGTTGTATCCATTTCAATGGGGTTGTTGGAATGGGGGAGAAAAATCTAATTTTTTATTCGTGAAAACTCTCAATAGGAAAGTGGTTAAATTGTTAGTTGTGCCTGCTCGGAAGAGTTACAGGAAACATAAGGGCCGTATTTATTAAAGGGTTGCATCACTTTTGCACCACGCAATGGGGTACAATGGGGTACATTCGCATCCTTAAGTGTGATTTATCAAGCCACACAAGGCCACTGTGTGTGACCCTGAGTAGCTTGTAAATTTGGTGTAATGCAACGCAGTGTAAATCACTGCGTTGTGTTACACTACCCCAGGGAGGCATTCCCTGGGTGGTGTGTGGATGTTCCTATACAACACCCATGGATTTTGGCACATTTTCAGATTTCAAGTAAGCGGTGGGTGCACAGCCTGTAGTTTTAACTAGGTTTTGTTTTTAGTTGACTGACGTTTATCTGGTTTTGGTGCTCCTGTGAGTGACGCATCCGTCCCTTCGAAACCTTCGAGTTTCATGTACGTTTGAGCATCATTGATGTGTTCCAACACCTTCTTGTCGTACATTTCTGTGTTGATGATTACCAAGGCTCCTCCCTTGTCAGCTTTTATGCACTTAATCTTTTCGTTGTTGGCCAACCTTTTAAGAACAAACATGCCGAAATGCATTGGAGCAACATATAAAACGAGGAGAAACTCTAATTTGTTACTATCAAGTGGGGAAATATGAAACAAAGATGAAAATGATAATCTTCAAATAAATTCCAAATGAAGAAATAAATGAATTATGATTAAGCATGGGCGTAAAATCCGCTCCGCTCGCGGATTTTTCGGATTTTCGGCAAATCCGCAATCCGCGAACGCTCGCGAACTTGTCGAAAATCCGTGAATCCGCTCGCGGCGGATTTTTTGCTTGGTTGCGGCGCGCGGCGTGGTGCACGGCGTTCACTTTCCGTCATTTTAGCGTTTGCCGAGTTGTTTTTCTTTGCGAGTGACGCGCCATTTTAGATCTTGCTGCGTGTTCCCGCGGGAGTTTGTCGCCCGCGAATACGTACTCGCGGCTTGCCACCTTGCACAGCACACCTCGCGAGAGTTCGCAATTGCGAACATGTAGTTGCGGCGGAAAGGAACAATCTCGCACTTGCGAAATAGAGATTTTGCAATTTCGCACAAGAAAATCACCAGCAAACAGGATAAACCTTCAGAAAATTATGATTTTTATCAGAATCACTCCTCAGGTTGACATTTGCATGGCCTTTTTTTTTGCAAGGAGTCCATTTTGGGGGGGGGGGGAGGAAGGAAGTGCCCCACAGTCTCCAACTTCCTGTTCCTGTCCAGCAGGCTCCTCCCAGTGCTTTGTCCATCTCCTGGTCACTTTCATTTGGATCTGGAGCTGGAAGGATTACTTTTTGTGGGTGCTGCTGGATATTTGGATTTGAGGCCTTTTTGACTGTCTTTGGATCACTTTTGGATTAGAAATCAACTTTCACAAGTAAGTTTGTTTGGGGCATTACAGTTGCTGCAAGTACAATTTTGGAACTTTTTCAGAAAATTAAATAAATTATATTGTGGGTAGCCACAGTATCCAGTAGGACCAGGGTTGGTTATGGGTGCATGATACAACTGTTTTGTTGAATTTAAACACCATTGAGGCCATGGATGGGCTGGGATTGTGCAGATTTTATTGTTTTTTGTCGTTTTTTTGGGCCTGCTGGTGTGGCCCTTTGCCCAGGGGTGGTGAGTGTTGCATGGGCCTAGTCTTTCTGTGGGGTGTCTTCTTGAATTTAAACATAATTGAGGCCATGGATGGGCTGGGATTGTGCTTATTTTATTGTTTTTTGTCGTTTTTGGGGGGCTGCTGGTGTGGCCTTTTGCTTGCCCAGGGGTGGTGGTGGTGCATGGACTGAGTGTGCCTGTGGTGTTGTCTCACTCTCTTTGATGTAAACATCATGGATGGCATTGGATTGTGGTGATTTCTGGCTGTTTTTCTGTTTTTTGGGGGTGTACTGTTGATGTGGTCTGGCCATGTGGGTGGTGGTGGTGGCCATCTTGAGTGCTGGCTGGTACAGGCAACATGTGCTTGGGGTGTAAGGGGGCCATTTTGAGGAGAGGCAGTGTCTGAGGCCTGCACTTATTTTGCCTACTTTTCATCCCTTATGCCCAGGGGTAGTGAGTGTTGCATGGGCCTAGTGTTTCTGAGGGGTGTCTTCTTGAATTTAAACACCATTGAGGCCATGGATGGGCTGGGATTGTGCAGATTTTATTGTTTTTTGTCGTTTTTTTGGGCCTGCTGGTGTGGCCCTTTGCCCAGGGGTGGTGAGTGTTGCATGGGCCTAGTCTTTCTGTGGGGTGTCTTCTTGAATTTAAACACCATTGAGGCCATGGATGGGCTGGGATTGTGCAGATTTTATTGGTTTTTGTCGTTTTTTGGGGCCTGCTGGTGTGGCCCTTTGCCCAGGGGTGGTGAGTGTTGCATGGGCCTAGTCTTTCTGTGGGGTGTCTTCTTGAATTTAAACATAATTGAGGCCATGGATGGGCTGGGATTGTGCTTATTTTATTGTTTTTTGTCGTTTTTGGGGGGCTGCTGGTGTGGCCTTTTGCTTGCCCAGGGGTGGTGGTGGTGGTGCATGGACTGAGTGTGCCTGTGGTGTTGTCTCACTCTTTTTGATGTAAACATCATGGATGGCATTGGATTGTGGTGATTTCTGGCAGTTTTTCTGTTTTTTGGGGGTGTACTGTTGATGTGGACTGGCCATGTGGGTGGTGGTGGTGGCCATCTTGAGTGCTGGCTGGTACAGGCAACATGTGCTTGGGGTGTAAGGGGGCCATTTTGAGGAGAGGCAGTGTCTGAGGCCTGCACTTATTTTGCCTACTTTTCATCCCTTATGCCCAGGGGTAGTGAGTGTTGCATGGGCCTAGTGTTTCTGAGGGGTGTCTTCTTGAATTTAAACACCATTGAGGCCATGGATGGGCTGGGATTGTGCAGATTTTATTGTTTTTTGTCGTTTTTTTGGGCCTGCTGGTGTGGCCCTTTGCCCAGGGGTGGTGAGTGTTGCATGGGCCTAGTCTTTCTGTGGGGTGTCTTCTTGAATTTAAACACCATTGAGGCCATGGATGGGCTGGGATTGTGCAGATTTTATTGTTTTTTGTCGTTTTTTTGGGCCTGCTGGTGTGGCCCTTTGCCCAGGGGTGGTGAGTGTTGCATGGGCCTAGTCTTTCTGTGGGGTGTCTTCTTGAATTTAAACACCATTGAGGCCATGGATGGGCTGGGATTGTGCAGATTTTATTGTTTTTTGTCGTTTTTGGGGGGCTGCTGGTGTGGCCTTTTGCTTGCCCAGGGGTGGTGGTGGTGCATGGACTGAGTGTGCCTGTGGTGTTGTCTCACTCTTTTTGATGTAAACATCATGGATGGCATTGGATTGTGGTGATTTCTGGCAGTTTTTCTGTTTTTTGGGGGTGTACTGTTGATGTGGACTGGCCATGTGGGTGGTGGTGGTGGCCATCTTGAGTGCTGGCTGGTACAGGCAACATGTGCTTGGGGTGTAAGGGGGCCATTTTGAGGAGAGGCAGTGTCTGAGGCCTGCACTTATTTTGCCTACTTTTCATCCCTTATGCCCAGGGGTAGTGAGTGTTGCATGGGCCTAGTGTTTCTGAGGGGTGTCTTCTTGAATTTAAACACCATTGAGGTCATGGATGGACTGGGAATGTGCAGATTTTATAGGTTTTTGTCGTTTTTTTGGGCCTGCTGGTGTGGCCCTTTGCCCAGGGGTGGTGAGTGTTGCATGGGCCTAGTCTTTCTGTGGGGTGTCTTCTTGAATTTAAACACCATTGAGGCCATGGATGGGCTGGGATTGTGCAGATTTTATTGTTTTTTGTCGTTTTTTTGGGCCTGCTGGTGTGGCCCTTTGCCCAGGGGTGGTGAGTGTTGCATGGGCCTAGTCTTTCTGTGGGGTGTCTTCTTGAATTTAAACACCATTGAGGCCATGGATGGGCTGGGATTGTGCAGATTTTATTGTTTTTTGTCGTTTTTGGGGGGCTGCTGGTGTGGCCTTTTGCTTGCCCAGGGGTGGTGGTGGTGCATGGACTGAGTGTGCCTGTGGTGTTGTCTCACTCTTTTTGATGTAAACATCATGGATGGCATTGGATTGTGGTGATTTCTGGCAGTTTTTCTGTTTTTTGGGGGTGTACTGTTGATGTGGACTGGCCATGTGGGTGGTGGTGGTGGCCATCTTGAGTGCTGGCTGGTACAGGCAACATGTGCTTGGGGTGTAAGGGGGCCATTTTGAGGAGAGGCAGTGTCTGAGGCCTGCACTTATTTTGCCTACTTTTCATCCCTTATGCCCAGGGGTAGTGAGTGTTGCATGGGCCTAGTGTTTCTGAGGGGTGTCTTCTTGAATTTAAACACCATTGAGGTCATGGATGGACTGGGAATGTGCAGATTTTATAGGTTTTTGTCGTTTTTTTGGGCCTGCTGGTGTGGCCCTTTGCCCAGGGGTGGTGAGTGTTGCATGGGCCTAGTCTTTCTGTGGGGTGTCTTCTTGAATTTAAACACCATTGAGGCCATGGATGGGCTGGGATTGTGCAGATTTTATTGTTTTTTGTCGTTTTTTTGGGCCTGCTGGTGTGGCCCTTTGCCCAGGGGTGGTGAGTGTTGCATGGGCCTAGTCTTTCTGTGGGGTGTCTTCTTGAATTTAAACATAATTGAGGCCATGGATGGGCTGGGATTGTGCTTATTTTATTGTTTTTTGTCGTTTTTGGGGGGCTGCTGGTGTGGCCTTTTGCTTGCCCAGGGGTGGTGGTGGTGCATGGACTGAGTGTGCCTGTGGTGTTGTCTCACTCTCTTTGATGTAAACATCATGGATGGCATTGGATTGTGGTGATTTCTGGCAGTTTTTCTGTTTTTTGGGGGTGTACTGTTGATGTGGACTGGCCATGTGGGTGGTGGTGGTGGCCATCTTGAGTGCTGGCTGGTACAGGCAACATGTGCTTGGGGTGTAAGGGGGCCATTTTGAGGAGAGGCAGTGTCTGAGGCCTGCACTTATTTTGCCTACTTTTCATCCCTTATGCCCAGGGGTAGTGAGTGTTGCATACTTGCATGTCCCTAGTCTTTCTGTGGGGTGTCTTCAATGTAAACATCATGGATGGCATGGGATTGTGCTCATTTTTCTGTGTTTTGTCGATTTTTTGGGGTGTATAACTGAACTGATGTTCCTCTGTCTTCCATTGCTTTTAGGTGCACAAGAAGACTCAATAGAACCACCAGTGCCAGGAAGAAGTCCTGCAGCGGTGTGTGCAGCATAACGTCACGCGACGTCACGTCTGGACACAGAACCCTCTGCAACTCGTGCAACTGCTGCCTGCTGACCTGCTCTGAAGAAGATGGCCCCAAAAAAAGTAACCCGTAGCTCCTCTAGCAAGAAAGGTGCCAGTAAGGAGCAGAAGAAGCAAGTTACCAAGGACACTGGTGTGCCGCCCGCCCCTTTTTTTGTGAGTAAAAAAAAAAGTATGCCTGCAGCAGCTGCAGCGGGATCTGCTGGGGACCAAGCTGGCAGCAGCACCCCCGCTCCATTGGGCTCAGTGCCACCACCACCACCACGCCAACTTAAGTTCAAGCCCTTGAGTGCTGCAGAGGCAGCCAGTATACTTCTTCAATCACCATCGACCAGTGATGTTGGCTCATCGCAAGAAAGCAGCAGCAATGTCCCTCAATCAACACAGGTTGTTGTAGCTCATCTGACGAGTGTTGAACAACCACAGCGGCAACAACAATCACATGTGCAAGTACAAGCCCAAGTACATGTGGAAGGAGAGGCAGCGCAAGGAGATGCGCATGCAGAGGTGCATGGAGGGTCACAACAAGTGCCCACAATAGTTGTTCCTCCCGAAGTAGGGGCACATCAGGAAATCGACAATCAAGGCGAGGTATCATTTGAGGAAGCCACTCCTCCTGATGATCCTTCATTGTCTTCCACAACCCTAGCAAGGAAGAGATCAAGGGTGGTGTCTACATCCTCTTCAAGCACACCTCCTTCTGATGATACGGATCAAACTTGGGAACCAGCACCACAGCCGTCTGAGAGTGAGGCACACCATGATCCAACAAAGGTACTTAAGCGTAAAAGGAAGCTCGTCCAAAGTCTCAGACTTATGGAGTGTGATGAGGCTCAACAAGAAGTGGCGGATACTGCTGCTGATGAAGACTGTGCCAACGACGACCCAGTCATCATAAAGGTCACTGCAGCCCCAGCGGGCATGCAGCAAACAGACATTTTGACCCTAGCCCGAAGAGCTGCTGCGCGTGATGATGATGATGATGATGTTGTCGATGAGGAGGCAGTGGAAACACCACAATCATTGGAGTTAAGTAGTACACCAACTCGTCCCGCTTCCATATTTCTTTCTGGCAAGAAGAGACCTGCGTCAACCTCGACCTTAATTAGTGGCGGTGAAAGTGGAAAACGTACAAAAGTTGGCCAATCCAGATCCTCCACTTCATCTGGCATTAGCTTCATGACCACCACCACCACCAGTATCGCCGCCTCCTCCAGGTCCCACAGACACTTCAAGTCCCCAGTTTGGGACTTCTTTACTGTTTGTCCCAAAAATCCAAGGTTTGCCATTTGTACCCTTTGTAAGCTTGCAGTTAGTCGTGGTAAGCCAGGTAGCAACTATGGTACCGGCGGCCAGAGTGGTCATCTTGACAGAAAGCACGGTGTCCAATGGTTTGCGCACCTAGCTGCGATCAAGAAAGGCCAAAATCAAGGAAACGTTGATGTTTCATCTGATGTTGACGAGCAGGAAGAAGACGTGTCAAACACTTCCCTTACACCCAGTACCCCTCTCAGCAGCACACCCAATGTGAGGCACACTAAGAGTGTTGGAGCGAGTGAGACACCAACGCACAAAAGTTCACCAGCGAGCAAAATTGGGTCAACGAAGTCATTATCAGCCCGTAAATGCTTGGTCCAGGGCAACATTAGAACAATGCTTACTTCAGAGGTGCCATATGAACGCAACCACCCACTGACGCGTCTGTATAACACTAAGCTGGCTAAAATGCTAGCTGTGGACCTTCTACCTTTTTCTTTTGTAGAAGCGGTAGGTTTTCTTGAATTAGTTGCAACGCTCTGCCCTAAATGGAAGGTTCCGAGCCGGTTCTATTTTGCCAGAGTTGCGGTTCCAGCACTACATGAAGATGTGCTGCAGGCGATTGGGGCAGCTTTGCAGAAGAGTGCTGTTCACACAATACATCTGACAACAGACATGTGGACCAGTGGCCCAGGCGATGATTACATGTGCATCACTGCACACTGGGTCTCTTTTTCAGGTGTTATAGCAAAGCTAAACGCAGGTGTTGACCCGGACCAAGTTTTCAAAGCTGCTCGGAAACATGCAACACTAGCCATGTTTGCCTTGGAGAAAAGTCACACAGCAGAAAACCTTTTGGAAGAGTTTGACAAAAAGGTGTTGTCAATGCTATCCCCCCTAAAACGCAAGATTGGTTATGTTTCCACGGATAATGGCGCCAATGTAGTTAAGGCCATGTCACAGGGTCACCATGTTAGAGTGCCGTGTTTGGCGCACTGTATCAACCTGGTAGTTCAAAAATTCTTGAGTGATAAAGAGAGTCCAGCGTTCGAGGTAATGGCCACCTGCCGCAAAATGTGCAACCATTTCAGCCATTCTTTTAAGGCCCGGAAGCATCTGCGGAGACTGCTACTTCAACGTGGAATGCCAGTGAAAGCACTCATCCAGGAGGTGGCAACACGTTGGAACTCAACCTTCTACATGCTTGAGCGTCTGCATGAGCAGTATACGGTACTCGATCACTATTTCTTGACAGAGGCTACATCTCAGAAGGAGGACCTGCGGATGAGTAAGGCGCAATGGGCCATAGTTAAAAGCCTGACAGACATGCTTCGTCCTTTTGAGTTCTTCACGCGTGCAGTCAGCCAGGAGGACTGTAATTTGGGAAAAGCTATCCCATTGTTGTGCATACTGGAGCACCAACTGATGGCGGTTTCTTCTGAGTTTGAAAAAGATGAAAAAAAAAAAACCATTTCATTTTGTCTGAGAAATTATTACATCGCCTACGTGGTGGTGAACGTCTTAAAAACATCAACTCAGATCAGCATTACATTTGTGCTACTATTCTGGATCCACGCTACAAAAAGGCGCTGGCAGACAACGCATTCTTTCCTTTCGCTGATGCAGATGTTCAAAAGTACAAACATTGGTTAGCCTGGTCAGCCAAGAGGTTTGAAAAAGAACGGCAGGTTATTGAAGGAGAAGCCAGTACATCAGCATCAGCATCAGCAGGCCATCCGCAGTCACAAGAATCCACTTCTGCACCTGTGGCTGGGGCACAAGTGACCTCTCAGCCGTTAAAGACACCGGCAACTGGATCATCTGCACCACACACAATGACAACACTAACAGTGGCTGGGGAGGAGGATTGGCTAAGTTTGATGGGGTATGGTTCTCTAAAAAATGTCACAGGCACAGCAAAAAGTAAGCAAAGTGGAGGAACAGTTGATGACCTTGAGTCGATGGTGCAGGACTATCTGAATGACTCAACAGTGGTCTTTCTTAATGAGGAGCCATTGCAGTATTGGCATGGCAAAAAACAATTGTGGCCACAGCTCTACAACCTGGCTATAAACTATTTGTCTTGCCCACTCGCAAGTGTGTCTTCTGAACGTGTTTTCAGTGCTGCTGGTGGCATTGTAACTGCCAAACGGAGCCGCCTATCGCCCAAAAATGTGGAGCGGCTGACAATGATCAAGATGAATCAGCACCTCATACCACCAGATTACAAAGTGCGAGAAAGCACGCCACATGAAGACGATGAGGACAGCAACGTAGATGAGGGGATTTTTTCTCTGTTCGGTGCCACTGACCTCATCCAGCCTGAATTCGCAGAGTATGATGACGAAATCTTGTTCTTATTCCCTGACACCGAGCCCTGAAAATGAGACAATCAATCAAGAACTTTCTTTTTCGTCCTTATTCACTTTTATTCCTGTGTGCTTTGTGTCTCTCTTTCTTTGTTTTGCACAGTTAATTTAATTCAAACTTTAATCACCTAATCCCAAAAACAAGACCATCATCAGAACTGTCTTGTTTGCTTATTGATTTGAAGGTGCCGCAGTCTACATTCCTCAGGTTCACAAGTTCTGAAGAACATGCTCCTCTATCCTCCTCCTCCAGACTGCGATTTCCCTCCAAGCAGAGTGCTGGATTACGCACAATGAAGAAAGACTCAGCACTTGTGGGGGTGTTGTACTTCTTTGCGGGTGAGTTGACGGTTTTGGGCCCATTGCTGTGAAGCTCTAATAATGGACAAAAGTGTTTTGGACCAAATATGAGGTGGAAATTTCTTGCCGTTTTTGCTGACTTGCTTGCCTTTGAGGTGCTCTTTGGCGGGGTTCCGGGGGTTTGTGTGTAATTTTTGGTGTCTGTCGAAGCACTGCTGCGACAGTCTAATCTTGATTGCATTTGCTTTTCAGGAAATCCGTGGTGGAAAACAGGAGTTATGATGATTGATGATGACCTAGCTGCACAGCGCGTTACTTTGGACCGAAGGCCGAGAGATATTGTAAGTATGAGATTTAGCTTTTTCGCTGTTTGGGGGTGTTGTCGGGTGTTTTTTTGCGGGTGGGTTGGCGCCGGCGGGTCTTGCCTGGGGCATTCCTGGGAAGGTCTAATACCGGATACAAGTGTTTTGGACAAAATCCATAAGGAACAGCCTTTTTTTTGCCATTTCTTCAGACATCTTGCTCAATGTAGCGTTTTGGGGGGCTTCCTGCTGTTCGTGGGTGGGTTGCGGCCGGGGTCTCTGTCGAAGCACTGCTGCGACAGTCTAATCTTGATTGCATTTGCTTTTCAGGAAATCCGTGGTGGAAAACAGGAGTTATGATGATTGATGATGATGACGACCTAGCTGCACAGCGCCGCGTTTGGACCGAAGGCCGAGAGACATTGTAAGTATGAGATTTAGCTTTTTCGCTGTTTGGTGGTGTTGTGTCGCGTGTTTTTTTGCGGGTGGGTTGGCGGGTCTTGCCTGGGGCATTCCTGGGAAGGTCTAATACCGGCTAGAAGTTTGTTGGACAAAATCCATAAGGAAACACCAGTTTTTGCACTTTTTGTAAGTTAGGGTTCGTTAGGGTTAGCCCTAGCAGCAGGATTGCATGTGTTTAGGGGGGTTCTATTGCAACGCGGTTCTGTTGTTGTAGAGCACTGTTGGAGCGATGCTGGCTATGGATACTTTTGCTTGCAGGCAAGTGGTTTGAATACAATCCACGGTCTGTATTTGGGTCTACTGTTACTTTCAAAGTACGTTTTGTAACCATTTTTCTGCTAGGCATCGTTTTTGGAGATATGATTGGGTTCTTCTACATTTTTGCGACTGGCTTTAGTAAGGGTCTTGGTGGGAGCATTGCTGGGAAGGTCAAATTTTGTTCTAAAACACAGTAGTACACCCACCTTGAGGGGAAAGATCCGCTATAATATTTTGGCCATACTTATTGATCCTTAAAAAGGTGACTCAGACAGAGCACGCAATTTCAAAAATATTGTACTGTCTATTAGGGAAATCAAAGTGTCACTTTTTGAACCACACAGCGTACATACCTTTTATTTATTTATCAGTGGTATTGTAATAGCACTTCCTGTTTTCCGTTCAATAATTACAGGCCGGGTTTCAGTCAACATCCGCCAGGCAGGCAGTGGACAGGGTGTCTCTTCTGTCAGTGGTCACCACCACATTGATGGACGAAGCGTCAGCTGGAATGGAGGAGTGCCGCCAATAAGAGGAATTGTTTGCTGCATGCAACTTACTTACCAATTTCAACAGGACAACTCCAACAACATACGCAATACAGATACAGTATCCATTGTTGTCTTTTATTCTATGAGTGTGACTGCATGTGCTTACCTTTACTTTGTAACCAAAGATTGTCTGTAAACTCTGTATCTTCAATTATTGTTTGTCCATGCTCTGCTTTTTTTTTCTTCTCTCAACAAAACCTACCCAAAAAGAAACCCCCATTCCCATCCATTTTACAAACCCTAACCCTCTTCCCCCGGGCTGTGTTGTTTTGCTTGATGTCTGACTAAAATGACATCAATAATTCCACACACTTGCTGGGGAGGATAAGGTGATAGCAGCAACAGGCTGGTGAAGGAATACGAGGATATCTTCTAGACTTACTCAGCTTCAGTACTATATCTTCTAGTAGTAGTAGCCAATGTCAAATAAATTCAACGCAAGTACTAGTTATACTTGCAATACTTTACCATTTGTTAGGCTACATTATGGCACTGTTCTAGTGTACTGTCACCTGCTATTTTCTCGATCGTACCGTAACCGTTGTAATGCTACAGTAAGGAGTACAAACAAGGTTTCGTTTTCTTTTTTTCCATAGGCATGCAACTGCCACTGTGTCACACCACTAGTAACACCGCAATGAGGAAATGTCACCCGCCCATGAATGACAACGTTAATCCCCATTTCACCTGGAGCCAGCCCTGGGCCTAGCCCTAATTTCTAACACAAATTACAGGTAAGATAAGCGTTTGGTGGGAGGTAGTATAATGGAGTATTATTTCGGAGTAGACAAGAGATTGACGGTTGTACTACTAAAGTCCTACGACTGTTCAGGAAAACAAAGTTACTGTTACACCCCCGCCCCCCACCCACCAGACTGAAAAGCAGTAAAAAACAGGTATGGTCAGATAAAGTAGTTGAAAAATATATTTATTTATCCCTAACAAAATAATCTCCCTCACCCACCCTAACCCCAACGATTGTCTCTGAAACGTCCCAAAACGATCCCAACTCCCAAATCCCACCCCCCAAAAGTCTATAAAAAAAGGGCAAGGGACACTCCACTACTGGAGGGTGCTGGTGCTGGTGCATGATGCGGCATGGGCATCATACTCCTTGCGGAGGGTGGCAAGCTCGGAGCGGAGGCCCTTAACCAAGGTCTTATACCTCAGGACCTCCTGCTCCAGGTTGGACATGCGGACTCGTAGGCGGCGTTGGCGTTCCTTGCAGCTCCTGTGGGGGGCAGCTGGTATTTCGGGTGCTTGGCGGTGGCGGTCGGCTTTCTTAGCCCGGCTCGGTCCCGCTGGTTTAGTCACGGAGGAGGATGCAGTGGTCACAGTCGAAGATGTTGCCCCGCTCGACTGCGTGTCCTCCTCCTCCTCCAGGGCCACCAGCCGCCGATACTCGGCGACTGTGGCCTCCAGCCTCCGTTGCCGGGCCAATCTAGCCTGCTCCCTCCTTGCTGTTGATTTGGAAGGAGCAACTATATGAAGAAAGAAAGACATAGTCTGTAACCAATGCTCCTTATTAATAACACAAAGTGATTGAGCCGAAAGTTGGGTCACAGAGTACAAGTAGCAAATTGAAAGCACAGTACATAACTATTGAGGACAGTATCTATGTAACCTCCCACTTCTGCATCCTTGCTCTAACAGTAGTGGTAGTTTAATGAACTAATTCTACGACCACTATGGACTTCCATTACAGTCGACTATGACAGTACACCAGTCTTATTCTTCTTCTTCTCTCTTGTTTAGGGAAATGGGTACGTTATCTTATGCAAGCCGGCAGAATGACATGGACACAGCACAGTGAAGTTGCACCCGAGAAAAAAAGTTGCACACCATGATGATGGAGACAGACTTGCGTTACTGTACCGGTCCAGTACATGCAGGTGGTGAAGCTATTACTTTTCTATTACGGGTGGCACTGAGAATACTCTGTTACAAGGGCTACTGCTTAATTAATTTACCTTTCACCCTACAGTGCAAATGAGTACTAGAAAAGGAAACTGAAGAAGCTAACTAATTTGATTATCTATCACTTCACATGGGACGTATTTAATGACAGATGAGATGACTTTAGGTGCTTTGCTTAATATTGAGTGAACACAGTGATACACCCACACATGAATGACGTACTACAAGTAAACTAAAGTTATTAAGAGAGGTACGGAGTGTCCACCGTAATAACCAGATATATGCTGTGAATGCAAACGCAATACAAAGTACTGCTACTATTCATGGTAGTATTGGACACATTTACAATTTCTTTTCCTTGCCTTCCCTGCACTGGGACGGACGTGCGGGTGCGGTGGTACATGCTCTTCAAGGTAACACTTACTTCACCTGGCGACCATCTACTCTCTCTAGATACACATTTGCTATGTAAGAGTCAGAGAATACCATGCTCCAGGGATCCATTCATTCAAAGTATACGCACACATACAGTTTCTGTTTCACCCACCCAGGCTGCTGTCCTTCCACCCATCCTTGCTTCATCATTGACCCAGCCATGCACCATACCATATTCTTTCCTTCCCAGCCACCTCTGGGTCCAAGCAAACACATATCGTTCTTCTTTGCCAGCCATCATACAAGTTCGCGTCCCACTTACTTACACCCTTCTTTCGCTTTTCGTTCATCCCATCCATCACGTTCGTCTAAGAACTTATTGGGATTCTTCTCACCAAAAACTTCACAGCTAAGTCGAAGTACATTTCGAGGAGGCTACTACCTGGTTGATTTGTAATTGTAATACACCCGTGCAGAAAGCACACTATGCAGTCTTCAATCTCAATAAGTAAGGAATATATAGCTTACCTGTTTCCGCCACCACCGTTTGATCCCCCACAGGAACGGCCACCAGCTCTTCTACCGCCGCATCCTCCCCAGAGGCCTCCGAGTCCAAGTCCAACACAGCCACCTCCGCGCTGGCCCCGTCACCAGATGTTACACCTACAAAGTACATTTAAGAAAGTTAGAATACACCACTCACTACTATATAATATTTGGTCTAGGAGAAATGTTAAAAAAACAGAATACAATGTAATAATTTGTGACTGTCTACTCCATAGTAAAAATGTCCCATTTTCCAGGGAAGGCTGTTGTCTTGCTGCACTTTTATGCACAACTGATGAATGCTTGCATTTGATTTTTAACACGCACCACTTTTTCTCCTAACAGACAGAAGCTTGACTCCTGAGTCCTAAGAACACGACCAGGATCAAGTTCAAAGTAGGTGAGAGTTCGGCTCGACCACAAGAAATGTGTCCAATTAATCGTCAGCACTAACCACTTTTCCGTTTACAGTTAAATAGTTTTATGACAAAGTAGATTTTAATAAATGTGTTTACTTTTAATAAAGCTTTTACACTTAAATAGACTCTGTGGTTTTTGTTCCTCTAGACTAGAGTGGATGAGCTAAAGGTTTTGGAATTTTTGCAAGCATGAGTGCCTCTGACACTTCTTGACTGTGCTGTGACTCCGTACTACTCTCTTGTCCTGCGTACGATAATCTAGAGATCATTGGGGATCTATAATCGGTGACTTCGGGAGCTGAATGACTCTGCCACACTATCTAGTCAGTAAGGAGACAGTGCATAGAGGTATTGCTGAATATAATGGGAGTCCAATGGAATTGCCAAATGTCCAATCTTAGTTAGCTACACAGACAGACTAATAAGAATAGTCTAGTAATACCACAGGGAGTCATATTCGAGGCAGGATAAGAATTTATATCCAGTCTACAAGAAGATCAAAGACGATTTAGAAAAAATCGAATGAGGAACGCTAGGAAAAAATAGGTACTGTTTAGTAAAATGTAAACTTACTGGGGCCAGCAAAGGAGCCCACGCCTGCCCGATCCTTGCCTGCATCCTCAGCACCCTCCTCCTGTGTCCTCTTGCCCTTGGGGGGAGCTGATGTACAACATGAAAGAAAGAAAAACCATAAAACATGGATGAGATTTTTCAACCAAATCAAACATTTCAAAAGAACAATAACAACATATTTTGGAAAAATAGCAAATAGATAGACAACTATTCCACGGGATCTATCTCATGTGGTATACTACATTATTCGTATTGCCTGATTTGCGGAACGTTGACTTAGAAAGTTCCTATGTAACTCAATAAACAGACTACTAAAGAGGTTTGCCTAGGCCTGGCACTGCAGGCAGTAGTGCGCAACACGTGACAGACAAAGTCCATCCTGCTTGCAGATCAGTGAATACTCAAACTATCAATCCACCCGCCACCACCGCCACTATTTCTTCTGATAGCCATGTGACTGTCTAAAGGAAGGACACTGGACTTCAGTCTGTTGGGGCTGATTTATAAGTCCCTTGCGGAAGTTGCGGCTGATTTTCCTCCATTGTTGCGTGCCTTTTCTGACGCAGCGGCAGAACAAAAGACTCGCCATGGTGTTGGTGCGGCGTATATATTAAAAAAAAAAACACATATGGGCATATGGGCGATGCATCACGTTGTAAAGCCCTGCGCCATCAGGGGGCGTTCCGGCGCAAGGGAGGGCGTACCTGCGCAGGAACGAATCCTAAAAGTGGCTGAGGGAAATCTACAAGATGTCAATCAGTCATTTTTATGACAATGATGCATGACTCAAACCCTGCGCGCTTGAAGCCGACGTACGGCTTGATGCAGCATTGGGGAGATAGGGTACCCCAGAGCATTGCTGGAGCTGCGCCATCGTTGGCACGCAACTCCAGCAATGCGCTGCCTTTACGGCACAGATGCGTAAGGCTTCTGTGACGTTTTGGGCCAATGGGTGGTGGGGCATGGCACACAATTACTGCCGCATCCCTGCTACTTTGCAGGGATGCGCCGGTTATTGAAAATATGACCCTTACTGTCTAGCATTACGCAGTTCTTTTCTTTACAGTACACTGATACATAATTTCTCAGGCCAATGAAATGCTTCTGAACACAACATACAAAACAAAGAAGCATAGTAGCAAGCAAGGCTACTGAGAAGGAGAGCAGTGCACCTGAAAATGAAATGCATAGAAGATTTTGAAATATAATTTACCTCAATGTAATCGGCAGCATTATTGCTCTTGGTAAAGAACAAAGATTTGCAAATAACAGAGCAGGATAAAACAGAGTAGTAAATGTACTACTACTACTACTCACCAAGCCCGGGGACCTCTACGCCGAGCGCGTCCAGCAAGTCCCGCTCCCGGTCCATGACATCGGTCCAGCGGTGGGTGGCCTGGTTATATGTGCGCCGGACCCCAGAGATCTTGTACATGGCCCGGCACACCTTCTCCCACCGCTGGCGGCGCTCCCGGATGCCATAGCCGGTCGCGATCTTGCCGCCTCCCAGGATCGTCTTGGGGAGGCGGCGCTGGACATGGAAGATCAGTGCCGCCACTTCCTCCGCGCTGAAGATCTCCCGTGGGACCACTTGCTCCCCCCTTAAACGCCCGCACGGGAGCCGGGCACGGGGTGCGGGACCCTTCCCCTTCTCAGGGTGCTTCCCGGCTCCCTTTACCATGGTCTGGGCAGAAATAAACTTAAATGATAAAGAAGAAATAGAATAGTGAAGAAGAAAAGAAAAGAGTTTAAAAAAGTAGTTTAAAAGTAAATAAAAGCTGCAGAAAACACAAAAATATAGAGCTAGAAAAATAGAGGGTTAGATAATAAGTAAAATTAGATCAAAAAAACTTCAAACAAGCAAAGGATGGCAGAGATTGAGAGAGGATAGAGAAAGCATGCCCAGAACCATAGCAATGAATGAGAAACAAGATGGCCGCGCCCGTTCACGACCGCGTGGGTAAGTTCGCGCGAGATTTTCCTTGCGAGTACGCGCGAACTTGTACTCGCGAGCAGCACACTTTGCGAGATTACACATAGCGGGCGGAAACGGAATTACGTCACGCCAACAAGATGGCCGCGCCCGTGTACGACCGATAGGGTAACTTGGCAAACGAATAGCTAGAAGCGCCTCGCGAACACGCGCAAGATCACGCGAATATACACGTCGCAACAAAAACAATTTTGTATTCGCACGTATTCGCGGCTTCCGAAATCGATCTCGCACGGATTCGCGCCCCAAATAACGCGCGAAATTGCAAAAAAAACGATTTTAGCTAAAATGAAAGCAATGAGCAGGTGCAAAAGTTCAAACTTAACATTAGTAACATTCAAGGTAGTGCTTCCTGATGGGCCCCTCCAGAGTTTGCAACAATTCTATGACCCTGCTATGACCCAAACAGCAGGCTCATAGAATAGCACCATAAAGGTCCTGTAAAAAAAAAATTTCACTGCAACAAAAAGCAAATTACAGATAAGGAAGGAAGCAGGTGCCAGCCAGACTGGAACTTTCAAAATTACTGACACATTAATGAAACACAAATTAATTGATGGCAGTTGAAGAAGGGCAGGTGTGCTAGCTTTTTTCAACCACCATAATCTACAGTAATAAATAAACCTAATAGGTGCCTGTGAGGATGTACTAGAGGGTGGCATGGGTGTCCCAGAGGGTGGCAGTGGTGAAACAGAGGGTGCTGTGAACCTGTGATGATAAACCAGACGTAGAAACAACATAGTCGCGGCCGTTGCAAGCCGAAAAGTAAGTTCGCAATTGCGAATTTGTCCCAAAATCGGCGCGAACACGCGCCAACACAAAAAACGGAAAAATCCGCAAATCCGCTAGAGTTCGCGGATCTTCGCGGATTGCGAATCCGTAAATACGCAAGTTCGCGGATTGCCAATCCGCAAAATCCGCCCATGCTTAATTATGATACACAATTGAGTGGAGTCCAATCATTGGAACCAAAGGTGTGCCCTACATGAGGAGGTTCCCAAACTGCTGGTAGCACTATATACATTTTCAGATTTACCATAAGTGGTACACCTGGAAATGTGACAAAACTGGTACACATCCCCAGGGAAGGTGCAACTTGGAGAAATATTGGTATTTCTCCTTATTTTTTCTCTTTCTTTGTGCGCTGCATTCTGCAGCATATATAGAAAGAGAAAAATGCCTCAGGGGATTGTTGTTGTGCCAGAAGGTCTCCCGTCCTGCACAAAAACAATGCTGCTAACAATGCAGACACCATTGCCTCATGGTGCCTGTGTTGGTGCTAGGCAGCACATTGTGTTGCCAGCGCTGGGAAAAGGCAGAAATGCACCGTATAATGCTAAATATGGTGCATTACTGCCCTTTCCCTGTCACGCATCACAGCGCAGCCAGATGGATTGCTGCACTGCGTGACATATTGATAAATATGCCCCCAAGTCTTAATAGATCTACATTTTAGATTTTAAAAAATTGTTAAAGAGTATTTTCTCCCTAGCTAAACGTCAAATTTGTAAGTTTCACCAAGTCTCAGATACACCTTTCGAGTTTCAAAATATTGGGGACATATTTACAAAGAATTGGAGTGGGACAGAGCTGCAAGTAATTTTGCTGCACTGCCCCACGCCAATTCGAAAGGGCAGGAATGCACTGTATTGTTGTCCTTTCAGCCGGTGCACAAATAATGTTATTTCTCCTTGTTACGCCACCCCTGGAGAGGCACATGGATTTAACGCATTCTCAGATTTATGCCATGTTGTAAATCTGGGAATGTGTCGTAAATCTATGAGAGTTGTGTGGGAACACCCACAGCAACACTCATGCCATGGCTTCCTGACACAGTCTGAGGCAACGCAGCGACTTGCGAATGCGTTGCCTCACTGCATATCCACAAGGCCATAAAAAGCCATTCAGGGTGGCTTTACATGGCTTTGTAGATATGGTTAAGCCCTGTGCTCTTTGATAGCCTTTGATACACGTTTACCAGGCTAATCACCTCTTCATTCTCTTCTCTTAATATTCTTGTGGCAAGGAATTCTTATGCTTTGTCCGTGAGATTACAAGAACATTATAACCACCAAGATAGCCAAACACATTTTTAATCGCTATTGTTTTGTTGGCTCTAGTTTTAACTTACTGGGACTCCTTCACAACTTATTGATTTAAGCCTTATATAGCATCCTGCTACTTAACAGTACAAAAATATGGAGAACATACAAATACCGACAACAGCAAGGTTTAATCAAAATAACATGCACTCAAGTGCAGCAATATCATTTTTAGCAGATAATAAATTCAGTGGAAGAACATATAACATGGACAACAAAAATGAATTGATCAATTGTCCCATTAAAGTTACAACAGAAGCAGCATTATGGAGCAATAAGTAAATAGCTGTATTCAATCATTGCAAAACAATCATAAAGGTGAACAAGGCATAGTGTAAAATATGTAAATCAATAAATAATACAGGCATTAAATATTAAAAAATCATGAATCGTCAAATAAAACATACTAGCAGGTCATGACATAAAAAAAGCAGTTTTTTCCCAAGACAAAGAGCAGATTTTGAAAAAGAACTAACACAGGAAAAAACAAGGGGTCAGCTAAGTTGCTGGAGAAATAAAGCAGGCCAGCAAGTAACAAAGTTAAGACTTCTCAAGATAGGAATAAAAAAACATTTGGTGTACACTGCAGAATATTTACAAAACAAATGAAAATGCTCTAGGCTTTGGGTAAAGGACTCATCACAAGGACAAATAATAAAAGATGACGGATCAAACTGCTCCAAGGGAAAACATAAAAAGCATTGAATAATGCCACATCGAAATTTAGTAAGGAGCTATTGGTAACCATATCCTCCCATGTGCTCCTATAGCCGTCCAGATATTAAGGTGCTCAGAATGTGTGCCCTTGGTGCGTTCTGCGACTTTCCTCTCCTCACTCCTACTGTCCAGAAAATTCACTTTTAACCAGTTTTTGTCTTTGGAAGTTAGGCTTTGGGGAGGTAAAACAATGGAGGGTATGTCCAGTTTATTAACAACTAGTTAGATATATGAAACCCATGGATTTCGAAGCCAAGATCACAGGGCAGGCAATCCATAATGATTTCCCTATTAATATTCACCCGCGGGTTGCACCAGATTGAGCACCATAACAATAATGGGGCAAGGTTGATTGAATACTCCACATAAGCAAGCCCTAACTCATTGTGAATAGCAAAAGTGGGACAGCGAGTGGGCAAGTCCAAGAGACATCTGCAAACCCTGTTTTCTTCCAATTGTAGAGCTCTCACGTCCATGTAGTTCCACACCCCAGAGCCATATGCTAAAACAGGTACACACTTCCTTTTGTAAATTTGTAGCAGGAGGCTTATCGGTTTACTATTGATAGAGCAGGTCAAATTGAATAAAAACCCAACAGCATTGGAAAACCTCAGTGCCTGTGTAGACTGGCTCAGAGCCCAGCTTCCTTTAGAATCAAATATGACACATTGGGCCTGATTCAGATGGTGGTCTGACTTAAGTTTGACCGCCATTGTGGTGGGAAATGGGATCACCTGACAAGCTGTTGGCGGTCCCACACCCTGAATCATGATGCGACCGCCTTCAAGGCGGTCGCAAAGTGTATATTTTGTATTGCAGCGGGTGCTGAGGGCTGCAGCACATGCCACAGTACAACATATGCACCCCATGGTGCAGGGATGTGTTGGGGGGCACCAGAAGTGCCCCCGAAGGGCCATGCCAGAGGACCAGTGAGGCAGGTGGCGCTCTACGGGTCCCCAATGTCCCTTTCCATTAGTCTTTTCAGGGGGTAAACCGCCATGAAACAGGCGGCAGGCAGGGACATTGTAATCCCCACGGCAGTGCCTGACAGGCACCGCCACTGTTGTAGGGATACAAGTCCCTCTGAAGGACTGACAAGCTCCTTGAACCTGTCGGGTCCATGGCGGATGATCTCTCTGACTGCCAACCATCCGCCCGCCATCCAATTGTGGCGAGTAGTAATCAGTATTATGATGGCGGTGGGACCATATTTAGGGGACTTCGTGCGTTCTAATAATGGGTTATCCCTGTAGGGCCCAACTGTGACACTTGAGATTCTTAGAACCACAGGCCATGACAAAAGCCTTGGTTTAATTGGTGTCAAGGTTTAATTTGGTCATAAAATCAGCAAAACGTCCAGTAGAAAACTAGGCTCATTGGAGTTTCAATTCAAAACGTTATTTCAGCAGTTTGAATAATCAAAGCTTCACAAGACAGTTAAATACATTGAAATGGAATTACAAATAAAAACAATAAAACAATGTAAGTTTGTAAAACTCAAGTTAGGCATACAAGACTAACATTCTTTAAAATCAAGGTGTGAGGACTGGCTTAGTTCTAGTGGCCTAGTTTGGTAGCTGGGTGTAGTTCGCAGAGTTTTGCTATGCAGCAGTCTTCGAAGTTACAAAAAAACTCAGCTGGAGTTCCGCAAGTGGCGGAGTGCAGTGCAAACTGCTGTTTGCACTGTTCTTCCTGCTGCTCGAGTAGAAATTCTACCCGAGTGGCAGCTTGTGCTCTCATATTTACCATTGGTGTAGGACTTGGCCCTTTTTGGCTAAAGTTCCCTAAACTTTTTTCTTTCCCCCTAGACCTTTTTTTCTGACATGGTGTTGCAAACTTATATGCTTTGGATACTTTGCCACTGCTTAACAGTGTCAAAGTGCAAGTGCTCCCTGTATAAAGTATAATGGTAATTGGTTGTTCATGATTGGTATGTTTGCCTTACTAGTAAAGTCCCTCGTAAAGTGCATTATGTGTGTCAGGGCTGGTAATACAAATTCTACTAGTGGGCCTGCAGCAGTAATTGTGCCACCCACACAAGCAGCCTTAAAAAGGGAACTCAGTGCCTGTGTGCAGTTTGTTAAACTGTTATGTTGTTCTGGCAAGTGCACCCACTTACCCTTCCATTTCTATGCACATAAGACCATAAGACACCCCTACAGTAGCTCCAGGGCAGGGTAGGGTGCATGTGAATGGTAGGACATGTATTAAGTGTGTACCATGTCCTGACAGTGAAATAATCTCCATTTCGTTTATCACTGTTGAAAGGCCATTTTGCCCATAAGATAGAATGGGAAGACTGTGTAATATGTTTTTGAGCCTATCTTCCTAAAGGCTTAAGATGGAGAGATGAAGTTTAGTATGCCTGAACTCACAATGTAATAACACATTTTTCTATGAAGGTGGTTTTTGCATTGTGTGTTTACAAGCCTCTCTTTTAGAAGTGGATGGGTTTTTGTGCTCTAACATTTCTGTGTGTCTCTGCTAGGCTGTGGATTGACTGTCTGGATTTGAAAGCGATAGGATATGGGGAATGTCTTGACCCAGGGGAGGAGGTGAGGTAGCTACAGGCTGACCTGCATCTGGAGTGTAGGGGAGGAGTAGCCCCTAGAGGTGAAGAGGCCTGGGTTGCTGCTATAAAACAATTGTCCCATCTCCTGCTGAGTGATTGAGAATCCATACCCCCACTAAGCAAAGGAAGAAGTTGTCACTGGCAGGGTGGCACCCATAACTGGTTTTAGCCCCCCCTGAGCACAAAGACTTCAAAGCCATTGAGGGGTATAACTATGTGAGTTGAATCCCATGAACTTTGGAGAATGACTTGATCAAGATTGAACAAGACTGAAGCTACTTTGTGGTCAAGAGGAAACTTAGCCAAGGAAGAAACAGCTGAAGAGACTGAAGGAAAGGACTGACCCTTGCTGTGTGTTCTGGGGCTGGCCTGCAGTTTGCTGTTTTAACCAAGGAGAGACTAAAGGGACTTTGCTGTGTGATGTGTCCCCCTGCTTGAAAGGACTTTGCTGTGCTGGGTCCTGAAGTAACTTATCCCCAAGGGCCCGAGGTGAGCTGGCTCCCTGTTGCGGAAACACAAGAACACAAATATTTCCAGGAGAGTCTCAGCGACACTGTGTGTGTGTCCTTGTTGCAGCCTGGACGCTCGTAAGGTGTGCCCTGTGATCGTGGGCACCGGGAGTCCAAGCAAAGATCAGTGACGCTACGTGCGTGTGCTTTTTGCAGCCTGAACCATTTGGGAGGATTGTCCAGTTATCGTGTGTACCGGAATCCAAGTGAGTCTCATCTACGCTGTGTGCATGTGCTTTGTGCAGCGTGAGACCTTCGTGAGGATTGCCTTGTTATCGTGCACACCCGGAATCCAAGTGAGTCTCATAAACGCTGTGTGTATATGCTTTGTACAGCATGAGACTTCTGTGAGGATTGACTAGTTATCATGCACCCGGAGTCAAAGTGAGTCTCAGCAACGCTGTATGCATGTGCTTTGTGCAGTGTGAGACCTTTGTGAGGATTGCCTTGTTAACGTGCACCCGGAGTTAAAGTGAGTCTCAGCGACTCTATGTGTGTGTTCTTCGTGCAGCCAGAGACCTTAATGTGGAGTGCCCGGTGATCGTGCACCCGAAGCTCAAGAGAGTCTCAGCGACTCTGTGTGCATGTGCCCTGTGGCAGTCTGAGAGCTTCGTAGCAGTAGCGGCCTGGATCAGCAGCCCCGGAGGAGCTGAGCTGCCGGCCCGAGCCCTCTGTTGCCAATTCACAAAGATTGCATCAGAGGCCCAAGCCGCTGGACGAGGAGAGGAGAGTGGGTTTGCGCCCCCAAGGTAACATGTGTCGACTTCTGGGGCGGGGTGCGGGCTCGGAGGGAGACGCTTTCAGCCTCTCTCTCGTTCTGGCAGTGCAAGCCTCTGCTTCGGCTCATATCGCGCCCTGTATTGCCAAGGGAGGGGCAGTACCAGGGCCGAAGTGTGGCGCTGCACATTTTGTTACACCATACCTGTGTTGGGGGCAACTGTTGACAGAGGCTGACTGTGAGTCAGAAGAAGAGGCGGAGAGACCACCCAAAGCACTGTGATTGGTGCCGGAGTGTATTTTGCATTATCTTATTTCTGCATACCGAAGAACCTGACTGTCGTATTACACATTGCATCATTTCTGCATATCGGAGAACCTAATTAGTGTATTACGCATTGCATTATTCCTGCATAACGACCTACCTCATTAGTGTATAATGCATGGCATTATTTTTGCATAACGATCTACCTGATTGTCGTATGACGCATTGCATTGTTTCTGCATAACAAACTAACTGATTAGCGTATTACACATTGCATTATTCCTGCATACCGAACTACCTGATTAGTGTATTACGCATTGCCTTATTTTTGCATAACAACGTACCTGGTGGTTGTATTACCCACTGCATTATTTTTACATTGCAAAGTACCTGATTGTTGCGTTACACAGTGCATTATTTTTACATTACAAAGTGCTTGATTGTTGTGTTACGCATTGCATTATTTTTACATTGCAAAGTGCCTGATTCTAGCATTACGAACTGCTTAACATGCTGTTAGATTACAGTGGAATGTTTAGACGTGCTCATTAATATTGCATAACTGACAAGGATTGGCTGGCCTAACAACTGTCCAGGAGGATTATTAAAAATATGCATATGTTGGATTTATATTGTGTGGTCTTATCGTATATCTTTTTATAAAAAATGTATACTCATTTTTATAAAACTTGTGTGGAGTCTATTTGTGGTGTCATCATTGAGTTGCTGTGAGCGTGGTTGCAAATACTTTACACATTTGCCTTGAAGAGAAGCCTGGCTGCTCGTGCCAAGCTACTAAGGTGGTGAGCGGGGGCTATCTCAGAAGGTGACCTTCCTTTCCCTGACGTGGAAACGCGGGTCCCTTTTTGGCCTACGGTACCTACCTCAGCCAACCAGGGCTCCCGGGTCTAACAGATGGCGATCGCAAGCAGGAAAAAACTCTGCTGCACAATGTGAAGTGGAGTTTTCTGCACTCCGCGAGCTCCGCGGAGTGCAGAAAACACCGCAAACCGAGGAGGGTTCATGCCCCAGGCCTAATTTCTATTGCAAAAAAGTTCATACCAAGAAGCAAAGTGCACAGTGAGTATGTAATGTGCGCAGTTGAGCATAATACAACCTCAGTGCACAACAGCTAGACAACAATCACAGCACGACTAGTGAGGCAAGACATTTCTAATACAAAGTAGTTCATACAATGAAGTAAAGTGCAAAATACAGGAAAAAAGTGCATAATGTGATATACTGGAGCTGCTAATGACAGCAGCAGTATGACAGCAACAACATAGTGCATGATTCAGAGTAATCAATAATACCTATGCCGTCAAACTTGTAACCTGGGATCAACAATCTACTAGGGGAAAAGAGAAAAAACAGGCCAGGGAAAATGAATTCCTAACCCTACAAAAGCCTCTATGGGGTCCGTTATGAGCATTGAGCATGATTGCCCCGTGTACAGTGAAGGTTTACATTACAATGGCAGAGAAGTATCCTACACTAGGTCAGAAAATGGTTGCAGGTGTGATGGATGTTGGGTAGATGACACTATAAATTTGCTCCGCAGTAACCAAGCCTTGCCCAAAAAAATTGTTGTCACTGTGCAAACAAAAAGTGGGTTAGGATGAGTCCTCAGGATCCCAAGGGCTTCAGCATGTCACACTATGCCCAACCGGGAATAGACTGGTCTTAGCCAAGACCGTCTTGGTCTTGCGTACACAGGGCGGGCAAATAAGAAAAAGGCAACGGATTCCTTCTAGGTTTTGCAAACTGGACAGGTCAAGTGCAAGATGGTGGAAGTTGATCATTTTGCTGTGAATGTAGTGAGGTGTAGGGATCCAAGCCTAAACTGAATGTAGAGCTTTCTGTCAGTGGGATCAGTAATAAGGTCTAGATATAGTGCGAAAAAAACAAAAATCTTGAAAGTTGTGAATTTGATGGTCAATGGGCCCTGGTTAAATTACTACCTGCATTCTGGGAAATCCAGTGGCAATATAGCTCTTTGAATTTCTCCTTAGAGGGGAGGCGAGTTGTGAGGGGTGATTCCCATAGGTCAGGTAACTCCAGCAGGCACAGCCTTTTTGTAATGTCATTAAGCCACTCCATTTTGTGGAATGTGTCTCGTTCTAAAAGTTCTTGTAGGGCTTTTATCATACGGGCCTAATTCTGGTGTTGCTCTCAGCCTCCTCCAATACAAGATTGGTCCAATGATTGATTTTTTGCTGTAGACCGCTTCCCCATGTCAAGGTTGAGTGGATGCATTGGGGTATTTGCCGGGAGCCGTACTAGGCTCTTCTGCAACTTGTTTTACATCTTGGTTAATACTGCTATGTTTTGGAAATGCCACAATTCTGCCTCATAAGGAACTGTTCCCACTGCTTTAGTATTGTAAAGTTGCAGCGCCTGGGTAACATGTTTAGTGAACTATGCAGAGTGCTCTTTCAGAATGGTGCCCACAACTTTCTTGAATTTCAGAGCTGCTTTATCTATATGTAGCGTCCATGAAAATTTGAGTGCTACACTGGTTGCCAATTCTGGAAAGAGTAAAATTCAAATCTCTGTGTATAGCCCATAAGACACTATGGGAAATGGGTCCAGTAATCAGTAGCTCCCTCATTACCTTCTACCACCCCAGGAAATGTCTCAATTCGGCTAATCTTAACCTTGTAGTCATTCCCAAAATCAAGAGGGCAAGAAGTGGAGGAATATCTTTCTCATACAATGTACCTAGACTCTGGAACACCCTGCCCCCACACTTTCACCGACAATCTCAACATCTCCCCTTTCGAAAACTTTTTAAAACATGGATATTTTCAACATCCCACCCTATAATCTTTCAGTGCCCCCTCCTGTTCGGCCGCTAGCGCTGGAATGCCTTAGGGTAGCTAGGTGCTTAATAAATGCTGAATAACATTAATAATAATAATACTAAAATAATCAAAGGCCTCCATTCTCTCTATCTCAGAACTTCTTAGGATCATCTTCCCTGAAGGATTTGTGGTGTTTTATGGCCATATACTTTGTTTTCGAGGTATTTACTACCAACTCTCGATGGGAGCAAAGTTCTACAAATCAATTTAACAAAAGCTGAAGACCGCTGGGTGTCTGCGAATCTAATGAAGTATCATCCGCAAAAAGTAAGATAGGTGTTCTGCGGAGGCTTGAGTGTAGCTTGCGGAGTTTCCCTAAGCGGAACTCAGCGAAGTGACAAAAAAACTCTACGGATTTCCTTAAGGGGTGTAGTGCAGTGCAAACTGCCATACACGCTGATCTTCTTGCTGCTCCAGTAGAAATTCAACCCGAGCATCAGCCCTTGCTCGCCAAATTACCATTGGCGAGCGCGAGCGGGGATGAAACTCTGCTACACTACGCGGAGAGGAGTTTTCTTAGCTCCACGAGCTCCACGGAGTGCAGAAAACTCTGCAAACTCTGCGAATGGAGTGGAGTTCACCACCCAGGCCTAGTTCTGAGGGCCCAGATTCTATGAGCATTGTGTTGACAAGAAGATAAAAACTACACAACGTCATTTAGGTATAATGAAAACATGGTGGGGGCCAAACCACCCCCCTGTCTGACTCCCTTCTTGATCAGGATAGGATCTGCGAGCCGGCCCTGGACACCCCATCGTACACAGGCATACTTATCCTTGTATAGCCGAACAAGGATGGCCAGAATAATAATTGGCGTGCTCATGTCCTTCAGCACCAGCCACGGCTTATTCTGGGGGACTAGCTCAAAAGCAGATTTCAAATTGACGAAGGCCACATACAGGTGGCCTGTGCCTATTTGCACTGTCTTCCAGCATATTATAAGAAATTCTCACCAATCCAGTTAACCCCTTCCATGTTCATGACGAGCTCAGCTCGTCATGCAGTATACTGCTTGTGTGCTGATGACGAGCTGAGCTCGTCATGAACAAAGGGATTCAAGGATCTGCAGCACAGAGCATGAATTGCTGTAGCATTCATGTGGTTAAACACTGAACCCAAGATCAACTGCCTTTTGTATGGTATCTATTAGGCTTATAAGCATTGTAGTTTGCAGGTGAGCATTTGTGTCTCTTCTTATAAATGGTCACATATTTGGCCTCCTTCAATGAGGTTTAAATGGTGCGCTCTTCAGAATTGTAGTTGTAAGCACCATTAAGTAATTCATCCAGTTTGTCCTGTCGCTGAGGAAGGTGTCGCCCCTGATAATGTTGGATCTCAGTGCTTTGCCACATGTAATGGCATCAAGGGTCAGTTTAACATCCCTTAGGTCAAACTCAACATCCTTGGATGTCCTGTTCTGTTAAATCTAAGCTATTAAGGTAGTCTCGTGGGCTAGGTACGTAAAGACGCTGGAAGTGATGGAACCAAGCAGTCGGGGATACATAATTAGATAGCTGTTAGATAATTTCATGGCCTCTCCGAGCTGCAAATGTCTAAATTGTATGAGAATCTTTGGCTACACATGAACTAAGCATTTCCGTCCATCTGCTGTCATCCCAGTCCAATTTTGTCCTAAGCTAGGTGTCCTTACAGGCCTTGCAAGATACTTTTATAAGTTGTAGATGTTTTGACCTAATTGCTATCCTCAGCTACCGTTTTACTTGTCTATAGGCATTATTGAAACAGTCAGAGTTTTGGTTGCTCTTACTAGGCTTTCTAGAAGTCTGGGATGCCGGGGCTGAAAAGATAGTTGAGATTTGTTTTAAAAAGACAAAAGCATGGATGCTGCTTACCTCCTCGATGGTGGCATTTGTGGCGAGAGCAGAATTAAGTTTTGTGGTGGCCTTTACAAGGTCAGGGTGATAATAAAGACTCTGTTACAATGGCCTGCAACCTGAGGCCATCTAAGATTGCTCCTATTGTTAGTTTGCTGAAGGTGCTCCCCTGGGATACGGACAAATGAACCACTGGTGTTTCATCCCATAATGGATACCACTGGGGACAGAGAGGGTTGTAGTCACTCTCTAGTCTAGGGGTAGCAGCCATGTTGACCACCTTGTGCCAGAGTCATGGAGGTTCTTGCCAGCAGGACAGCTTCATCATCATACAGTAGGACAGGAACCGCCTTGTCCTTGACCCTCAGCATATCTGTACCTTGCTTAATCATTCAGCTTTCAGCTCATTGATATACAATAAAAAAAAGTACCGGGCAAGCACTCAACCGTGCCTCACTCCCCGAGATATACTAAAGAGATCTGTGCAGTTGCCATTAATGCCATATCTAAGAAACGCTTCAAACTCGCAGTGATGGGCACGTAAAAAAGTAAAAATGCCTTGGTCGAC
Organism: Lissotriton helveticus; assembly: GCF_964261635.1. Classification (NCBI taxonomy): domain Eukaryota; kingdom Metazoa; phylum Chordata; class Amphibia; order Caudata; family Salamandridae; genus Lissotriton; species Lissotriton helveticus. The sequence continues at coordinate 865,211,449 of NC_136061.1, forward strand.
CCCTAACCTCTTCAAGATTTCCCAGAGCTTGGATCTCACAATGTAATAAAAATTTCCGGAGAGGACCATCATGACCATGTAGATGGAGCCATGTTTAGCAATGATGTGCTTACTCATCATTAGATGAAGATTAAAACCCTGCTCCATTGCACCAAGGCCCTCACAAAATCCATACTGCACGATAGAGAGGATTTGTTTTTCGTTCATCCATGTAATCAGATGGTTATGCACCACCCGCCCCATGAGCTTCACAACTGAATCCAATTATGAAATTGGCCAGTCACAACTAGGACTGGCCCGATTGTCTTTCGTAAAAATAGGAACAATGATGTGACAGTGCCAGGAATGCGGAAACCAAGAAGCACATGGAGCATTGATATAATTGGTAATCAAGGGTGACCACAGGTCTGGATTAGCCTTGTAAAGATCCATGGGGACACCATCTGGCCCTGGGCCTGGTTTGCAAGACTGGTAGAAATAGCCTCATGTACCAGGATCAAACTATATAAGTGGGATAGAAGGAGGTGGAGATATCAGTAGTCATAGTGGGGTTGCATTTTTTTCTTTTAAATAATCCACCTATTGATCTGAACTGATATTCGTACATGTACTACATTTATTGCCAGTCAAAAGATTACTATTGTTAACAATTTGCCAAAACATACCAGTGTTTCTATTTTTGCATGCAGAAGTTATGGCAAGTATCGGCCTGCGCTTCCAGCTACCTCTCACCCAGGGCCCTTTGATAAGCCCTGCAGCAACCAGCAATCAGATCCCTATTTTTAGAGATGGAGTATAGCACCTCGCTGAGTCATTTATCAGCTGACCTACAAGTTCCAGCAAACCAAAAGGATTGCATATCAGGCCTGGTCCCACATGGCTTTGTAAGTGCTTCCTTAATTACGGATCCCACTCTAACATAATCCTGTATACCTATCCACCCTCCTGTGCACACGAGAGACAGCTACAAATCAAAGCCAGATGTTCCTTGCAATTTCCTAATAAATGTGTTCATGTTAACTGAGCGCCAGGCTGCTCTTCTCCTGTGATCTTGTGTGTGGTAAGTCCCAGGCACAAACCCAAGCTTTTTGTGACTGTCCCTACACTCCTCTATGGAGATTATCGGAGGATTGTGATTGCTAAAAACATAATATTCGACAGATCCATCATATTAGAAATGGTGGGCTGTAGTTGGCAAGGGTTTGCACCTTTGTACAGGTAGGGATCCTTCTTCCTAGCCAGGGTAAAGGGGATACACTTCTAAAATAACCCCTGCTCACCAACTTGGAAGCTTGGCACGAGCAGACAGGCTTATCTCAGAGGCATTGTGAAAAGCATTTGTGAAAACACACAGTAATACAGTGAAAACTCTACAAATAGACACTACATCAGTTTAGAAAATTAAGGAATCTTTATCTAAACCAAGCAAGACCAAAATGATACAAATCCACAATACAGTAATCAAAGTATGACTTATGAAATTGTTCTGTTCAAAGCAAATTACAGATGCAACACAACCTAAAACTGTCTCAGGGAAGGTGATGCGTGGGTTCCTTATGCCCAGGCAAGGTGACCTTCCTTACTTAGGGGAGGTGATGTATCGGTGCCTTACTGGCACACAGGGGGGTGAGAAGGGAAGGTGATGCATTGGTTTCTTACTGTGCAGGGAGGTGATGCGTCAGTATCTTACTGTAACCCTGGTGTTCTTGCCAGTGTGGCATCCAGATGCCATGCGTGAGGACTGGGGATGGGTCAGTTCTCAATGGAGTGGTGGCAACGGCACTGCGTGGTTCTCTCCAGCTGCAGTCCCACGATGTGTTGGTTCTTGCAGCGACACATCAGGCCCTGCGTCGCAATTGGTGCTGTGATCGCGGACTTCGGAGATCGGTGCACAGGATTCGTGGTTCGGCGATTTCTCAAGCCATGGAGGGCTCTGCATTGATTTGGCGATACATCAGAAACAAGTGGGCATGCTTCGCGCTTCTCGAAGGTGCATTTCTTGTCCAGCTCCTGGCAGAAAACAGCCTCCAGAGGTCCAAAGCACTCAGCAGGTCAGAATTCCCAGCAAGGAAGTTCAGGGGAGCTGGTAGTGAAGTCTTTGTGTCCCTGAGTCTTCAGAACATGAGGCAAGCTCTATTTCAAGGCCTTGGAGATCTTCCTCAAGCAGGGGACACAGCACTCAGCAAAGTCCCAGTCCTTTCCTTGGCAGAAACAGTCACTGCAGGCCAACCGCGGACAGCAAACAGCAAAGGGGCAATACTCCTCAGTTTCTCCAGCTCTTCTCCTGGGCAAAGGCTCCTCTTGATTCCCGGAAGTTTTCTAAAAGTCTAGGGTCTGAGTCCCTCTATTATAATACAAAATCATTTGTTTCTGTGGCAGAGAAGCTCTTTGCCCAGCCAAAACCAGTTCTGTCCCATCTGGTGCAGCTTTCTGGCAGGAGATGGAGACAGCATTGTCAAAGGCAGACCAGGGTAATTCAGGTGTGAAAGAAATATCTTCCCCCTACTCTGAATGCAGCCCAGGTCTATTCAGTCAAGCCCTGACACACCCTGGAAAGACAGGACACACCTTACCTCCACCAAGTGTCTGTCTGAACAGAATGCACATCCCCAGCCCCTGTCACCCCAAAGCCAGATAGTTAATACACAACCTAGCAGAGGCACACTGGATGGTTAGGCAAGAAAATACCTACTTTCTAAAAGTGGTTTTTTCAAATCCAGAATGTAAAAATCACCCTCTCTTAAAGCTCCAACTTAACATTCTGAGTGCAGGTATATCAAACTTTACTGTTCTATCTTGTCCCAATGGGAAATTATATTTATGAGATGTTATAAGTGAACTACCATTCTATTGTATAGGACAGAGAGCCTTTCCATAGTGAAAAACTAAATTGGCAGTATTTCATTCTCAGGACATGCCACACACATCAGGGCATGTCCTACCTTTCCCATACACTGCACCCTGCCCACAGGGGTACCATGGCCTACCTTAGGGGGGATTCACATGTAAGAAAAGGGAAGGTTAGGGCCTGGCAAGTGGTTACACTTGCCAAGTTGAAATTGCAGTACCAGACTGCACACAGACAATGCAGTGGCAGTTTTGAGTTACATTTACAGGCTGCTTATGTGGGAGGCAAAATCAGTGCTACAGGCCACTAGCAGTATTTGACTTAAAGGCCCTAGACACACACAGTGCACTGTCCTAGAGACTGACTAGTAAATCAAATATGTCAACCATGGAATCACCATTCCATAACAACAATTTACAGGGAGCACTTGCACTTTGGCACTGAACGTCAGTGGCAAAGTGCCCAAAGCATCTAGGCCAGTGGTCCCCAAACTTTTGACTCCTGAGGACCCCCATTGAGTCACCACTGGTAGCCGGGGACTCCCAAGCAATCTGTATGAGTCAAATTTCAAATATTAAAACAGTAATTAAAAAAAACACACATGTGCACACAAATCAAATACTCAAAGTGCTAAGGATTTTGGGGCCAGATGTACGACCATTTTATTTAGCGCCTCGCAATTGGTGACCCATTGCGAGCGGCAAATTGCGAGTCGCTAAAGGAAATGTACAACCGTGTGTTTAACACTGTTTGGGATTCCCAATGGGGCCGCAAATTACGAGACTCATTAATATTAATGAGCATCTCGCAATTTGCCAGGGATGGTGGCCTGCTGTGCTCCGCAGACCACCATGTCTGGGACTGCTTTTAAATAAAGCAGTTTGTTTTTTAAAAAATCTGCCCGTTTTCCATGCATTTAAAAAAAAAGAAAATGAAACATTTCGGTTTCATTTTCCCAGGGACCACTGCCTGCCCTTAAAAAATAATTTTGCATGCATTTGCAAAGGGGAAGGAGTCCCCTGGGGACCCCTTCCCATTTGTGAATGCATTACTATCTACTTGAAGTAGGTGATAATTGCAAGTGTTTTGCGACTGCAATTGCAGTCGCAAAACATTTGTACATGGTTTTTAGACTCACTATTTGGAAGGAAATGCCCCTTCCAAATAGCAAGTTGCAAAACCTATTTAGCAAGTCGCAAAAAAATTGTGGCTTGCGAAATAGGCTATGTACATGGCCCAATAGGTTGTTGCATGCGCAAACGGGTTCGCGAACCCGTGTGCGCATATAAAAACGGGTCGCACATCTGGCCCTTAGTATTTTATATGGAAGGAATACCCCCTCTGTCACATGTATTTCCTTTGTTTTATAGCATCTCTCATACCATTGTAGGATGTCAGAGCACTTTACATCACACACATATAGAGACAATGACTCATACATGTAAATCAGTGTATAGAAAATGGTACATAAGGTAAAGGGGACAACAAGGTGTAGTATTCACATGTCATTCATACTGGTAGGCATTTTTAAAGAGTGCTTGGTCTGGAAAAGCACAAACTCAGGATTCAGAACATAACACAGTGGCTAGCTCTGACTTTAACATTAAAAATGTATTTCTTCCCAAATAAATCTTTTTAGCAGCATCAGGGTAATGAATGACTGGGAAAAAACATAAATTACTAAGTGGTACCTTGCAGTTTGCAAGCAGCTCCTTCATGACAGCTTATAGGTCCCTCTGCTAAATTACGATTGTCACTTATGAAGTGCACAGTAACAAAAGAATCTCTCTGACAAAAGCAGTAACCACTGACCTATGCACATAAAATCTGCTTTTTAAATTGCATGTTACATGTTCTTTGCAGTAGGCACATTAACCCTCTTTGCTACATTAGTTAAGTCAAAGCTGCCACTGAACAAAACTCTCCTCTCTCTCCAGCTGGTACATTAATCACTGGCATTATCTTGACACTTTTATTGTTGCTGGAACTCTGCTAATTACACAAGAAACGTTGCTGTGCTTTTAAAACTCCTGCCTACGGACCCCCTGGGAATGTGTCACGGACCCCTGGTGGTCCGCTGACCCCTGTTTGGGAAACACTGATCTAGACCACCAATAAGAAAGCCAACACACAGCAAAAACACAGGAGGCAAAGGCAAACCATGCAGGGGAAACCCGCACCAAGGCTGCCAGGTCTAATACATCAGTCACTCAATTCATAAGGAATCTTAAAATTAAAATGTAGTCAATAGTAGTGGAGTGCCCCCTTACCATGTAACATCTGTGGAATGGGGTAGGCCACCCACCATCATGGCATTACAGAGATCAAGAGCAGCCAGATGAGAATCAAGCCACTTTATGTCATATGTGGCACCTTCACCAAGTTTTGACATGTCGCAAACAATATGGTGCATTGCAGATTTCACTATGGACATTAAGGGGCTTCTATATGAGATCCCTGAACCGCTGCATGTGATGCTCCGGCAGTGGAGATTGCAAAATCATATCTATGAAGCCACACAAAGACACTATGCAGTGCTATGGATGGCCTCATTGATATGGAGTCAGGCAAGGCAGCACAAATCCCTCATGAGGCATTTCATGGGCTCTGCGGTGGGTTTTTACGCTGCAACACTCATGGATTTTGACACTGCCCAATATTTACAAGATCATGTACTCGTGGGGAGTGCCAAATCCGTATGCCTCCTGAGGTGAGACGTAATGAGGAGAAATGTCTTTGTTTCTCCTCGTTTTTTCCGCTTTCCATGTGTGCACACATAGAAAGTGAAAAAACGCCTCTTAGAATTGTAGGAAGGTGTCCCTTCCTGCACAAAAACAATCCTGCTGACAACACAGGGACCCTTACAGCATGGTGCCAGGGTGCCCACGTTGATGCTAGGCTGCTGAAATTGCACCAGCAGGGGGGAAAGGAGGGGAATGCACCATATTGGATAAATATGGTACATTCCTGCCCTTTCACTTTGGCGTAGGGCAGCGCAGCAAGGCGACTTGATGCGCTGCTCTACGTCAAAGCAAGTTAAATGAGGGCTCAAGTATCACCTTCAAAATCCAATTATGAAAACTGCTGTTGACTAAAAAGCCAGGACTAGCTGAAGGTCTCACAAAGCTGTGGAGCCTGATAGCAGCAATGTTATTGGCTAGAAATTCCGTCGCTCATTACTGGTGGGGGGGAGGGTGGGGTCACTGTAGAGAACGTCAGAATCCCAGCACTCACACAGCACTGCGGTGGCAGTCTGCAACAACTCAGTCTCGCGAGGAACCCACGGGACATTAACATTTGCCCGCAGTCCAAAGCACAGCTCGTTTGTGCTGCTTTGTGCATTAGCTTCCCCGTCAGGCAGCAATAAGTGCTTGTTAAGAAACAAGTCCGGGAGAAAGGTTAAGTGAGCAGTTTGCATAATTGGCTGTGGGGATGAATATGAAATTACTAACACGCATTTCTGCATCTAGTAAACTGCAAACTGTATGTATCCGAGCCGTCCGCACGGTCAGGCAACAGAAATAATTCAACACCGAGGTCTTCAAATTTCATATTTTCCCATAACCATTGAAGACAGACGGTGTTTGCAGAGAATCCTTTTAGCTCCATGTAGTGGTGAGGTATATGGAAAATTATTGTAGAAATGTAGCCCTTAGGTTTCCGTAAAATATTCTATGAAATGTAGCTGTCCCATTAGGGGCATTTCTCGGTTGGATCTGCCCTTTAGTACCTCTGGCACTTCCCTTCCTACGAGTGGTCTGGGGGTCCGAAGCAGGAGCAGAATGTAAATGCGCTCTTCGGGTTGCCCTGCTTTCTTTCAGTATTTTCTATATTTTAACCTTCCTCTAGCTCCTAAGCAGAAACTAGGAGGCCATTGAGGAGCTAAGGATGGGTGGGGTAAGGAGTCAACTCTGCGATGTCATCATGGATTTAAGGGGTTTTGATTTCACTTTCTTTATAATTGGAATTTTGGTGACTTGACATCAATGTGTCGGTTTTTTGGTTTGTTTTTAAAGAACATGACTCATATCCTACCAGGAAAGCAACAGGATTTCATTATAAAATGGGTTTTAAATAATATTAGTAATAGAGCAATGACTGTAATATTCTGTCAGGAAAGCAACAGGATTTAAATATAAAATATGTAGAGCCACTCTCTAAACATAAATTCTACATAATTCTACATAAGAGGCCAACCAACAATCCATTTTTCCAGCACAAGGTAGATGCTTTGACATTGACCTTCACTTCTTTCAAGGCCAAACAGGGACACACGTGGGTGGCCCTGGTAAAAATGTTAAAAACAGCTCAACACTGCAGGAGGCCAGAATGGGGGCCTCGGGGAATGTTTGGTTCATGTTAGCCTATGATGCTCTGAAAGTAGCCTTCTCCACTGCAGCTCACTGGAAAAATGACAAAGTGGCAGAATGGCCAATCAGCCACATTTTTAGGTCAAGCCTAGACAGCGCATGCGCTGTCACAAGACCTAAAGTAAACAGCATAGCGAGAGTTATCCCGCCTGCTGCTTGCCTCCTGCTTGTTATTGGGTTATTTATGAATATATGATGCTACTTAGCATGCCATTACTACGCATGCTTTTAGTGCGATGTTTTTACATCGCATCTACCATTACTCCGCATATTTTTAATTAGCAAACAATTACGCCGCAAATGCATTTATAAAATAAGAAACTGCTTTTACTGCGCAGTTAATTACTTCGCAGACCACTACTCTGCAAATATGTACCATTTAAAAAAAAAAATAAAGTAACCTAACCCCTTGGACGGGATTACAGGGAAATAGGGGTTTTGGGTGGGGTAGTATTTCTAAATATATTTTTAATAATAATAGTCGGTTATTCATTTTAATACATATCTTTTTTTCACATTGCTCTTTTTCTTTTAATAAACACCCAAACACTTTTAAAGGTTATAAATTATTTTTGTAACTTTTAATAAATAAATAAACACCCCTGCACTACGCAAAATACAAATTGCAAATACACTACACTACACAATCTTTTCAACACTACTCTAATCCCTTCAACACTACCTTTAGCACGACCCTACCCTGTGTCACAGTCCTGCCCCTACATGCAAACACTTCCCTACACGTCCCCCAGACACTACCCTAAACCCTAAAACACTACCCTACACTACACAAATACTACAACACTACCCTAAACCCTATAACACTACCCCCAGTAATACCCTACCCCTACTCCCAGCCCGTTCCCTACACTCAAACACTACCCTACACGACCCCGTGACACTACCCTAAAACCTAAAACACTACCCTACACTGCACAAACACTACAACACTACCCTCAGTAAGACCCTACCCCCAGTCCGTCCCCTACACTGATGCACTACCCTACATGACCCACTTCCACTACCCTAAACCCTAAACCCCACAACACTACACTACACAAACACTACATCATTACCCTAAAACTAAATCACTACCCCATCACGATCCTACCCCTACTACCAGTCTGTCCCCTACACTTAAACACTACCCTACACAACCCTCTGACACTACCCAAAACCCTTAAACACTACTCTACTCTACACAAACACTACAACACTAGCCTAAATCACTACCCCCAGCATGTCCCGACCCCTACCTCTACTACGAGTCCGTCCCCTAGACTGTAACACTACCCTGCACAAACCACCAACACTACCCTAAACCCTAAAACACTACCCTACACTACCCAAACACTACAACACCACCCTAAACTCTAAAACACTACCCCCAGCACTTCCCTACCCCTACTCCCACTCAGTTCCCTATACTTTAACACTACCCTACACGACCCTACACGACCCCCTGTCACTACCCTAAACCCTAAAACACTACCCTACACTACACAAAAACAACACTACCCTAAACCCTAAAACACAACCCCCTGCATTACACTAAAACTAAAAAAAACTACTACTCAAACACCCTTAAAAAATACACACTCCCACTTATCTCTCTCCTCTTTGCACGTCCTGTCGTAGTGAAATAATGCGGAGTAATAGCATTTGCGAAAAAACAGAATGCTATGTAAAAACATGCGAAGTAAAGGTAAACACATACTAAAAAATGCATAGTAATAGCACTTCGTAGTAATGCCCACGTAGTAACGGTGTGTTACCGTTATTTATGCATCACTCTGATTTCCGGCCTCCCTATTAGTTGCTGCTCCGATTCATCACTTACGTTTTTATCGGAAACAGCACCGACCAACTACAGTTTCATTGCGCTGTAACTGTAGGTATGTCATGTTTACGGACTACTTGTTGTATTTGGAGTGTCCTTTAACTTTTTTCACTTGTTTCATTCGGCCACGAAGCACGAAGATATTTTTTACTTTCCCTAAAGCAGATGTCATTTTGCAACCCCCTACCTCCGCCCGCACTCCGTCAATGATATTTCTCACTTTACCAAAAGCAGATGTCATTTCGCACCTCCTCCCCCGCCCGCACTGCGTTCTCCGTGGATTTTTGCATGCTCCTCCCCCCACCGCACTCAGTTCCCCGTGCATTATATCACCTCCCCAACCCCCCCGGGCGGATGTCCGGGAGCTGGCGCCGTCCCGGTGATGGTGAGTACTGGTCTGTACTGGCCTTGTTCTTTTATTTTTATCGTCTTCTTTCCTCACGAGCGCTGCAGGGGAGGGGCATTGCTGTTTCATGGTGGAATGAGTGACCTGAACGTGCTGCTCTCTTGGCTGATGGTGGGTTGTCCTGCATGTCTCGCTTTGTTTGCTGGTGTTATGCATGCGGAACAGTTCACCACGCTTGTTCCTCACACTGCACTTTGATGAGTGCAGTGGGATGCACTTCCTCGTGGTTAAGCATGGCTCCATGTCGGGTGTCCATTGGTGGGGCGGGATGAGGAGGTGAGTGTTTTTCTGTATACATTATTAGAAGAGACATGGGATGTTTTATTATGTGCACAAGGCCTGCAAAACTGTATTGGTGTGCTTGTTGCCTATTTACATTTTTCACAAATGGCGGTGCTGGCGTTGCTACATTTCGGACATGACTATGTGCTTCATTTTTGTTGCTTGCATGTGTCTGCGACCAGGACAATTATGTTAGCCCTGCGAGGGAGCTTCTGTCGAAGTCTGCTTTGCAGGAAAATTTTATTATTTTTGTGCAAGAGCATTTTGTTGTTTCTTGAGTCTGTGTGTGGGACTCAAGACAGGCAGTTCTGCATTTTATGTTGGTGCCACTTGTATGATCATGCTGGGTAGCCCATGTCAAGAATGGAGAGGAGCAGGGCTCGGTGTCCACTGCGGTTCACAAAGGGGGCTTGTGTTTGTCTCATTGCAAGCACATGGCTGCTTTCGTCTGCTTACGTTGGGGTGTCTCTTGGGACGTTTATGTGTTGGAGTGTCACGTGTGCACAACAAGGGCATGGAGATGTCGCATGAGGTGGAGCTCAGAACTTAGCAGCTGTGGCACAAAGGTGGGGGGCTCTGTGCTGTCAACCCTGGAAGTGGTGTCTAACGCTTGTGGTTGCCATAGGGTGTGTATCCATTTAATTGGCTTTCGTGTTGTGGGATGTTGACCAGCTCACGGGTGGGGAAGAGCTCCAGATGGCCTTCACTGTGGACGTCTCTGCTCCACAGTGGGTGCCGCTTCTTGTGTCTGAAGTAGTTTTGCATTTTGTTTTATTTGCAATGCAACAGGTCTAACATTTACGTGAGTTTGAGCTATTGGCATTGTAAATGACAATGCATTTTATTTATGTTTTGACTTTTGAAACATAAATTAAACGTATTGTCATTTGCAATGCCAATAGCTTAAACTCGATTGAATATGAGACCTATTGCATCGCAAATGCTTGTTTTGTTAAATATCCATAAAAAAATCCTTATCAAGCAATATGTTCCTGAAAAAAGTTGATGTTACACCAAAATAAAAATATTTATTGTAATGTTTCACTTACTTTTCTGAAAGGAAAATTTCCGCGTTCCTCTGCTTCGCAGAATTTTTTGCTTGTTCGTACTTTCAAAATGCGTGTTTGTGAGATATTTCTCCTCAAGCACGTAAACAGTGTTCGCGAACAAGAAAAAAGCATTGCGAACGGGCAGAACAAGCAATTCCGCGTGTTCGCTGAACTTTTTCATGCTCGCGGAGATTTTTTACCATTTCACTGAGCTTTGTGTAGCGAGACTACGCAAATTCTGCCCACCAAATATGCAAAAAGTGTGCATATTTTTTCTCCTACAAGTGTAAAAAAAATAAACTACACACTATTCATGACACTTTATTAAATTTTCCACGTAATTTATGTTATGATGCAGGAGCAAAGTCATACAATCGCACAATCTCAGTTTACCAGTTCAGAAGTTTGGGGTTCTTTTTATCTCCTTTACTTTACTAGAAAAATGTAGTAATTGCATTTCTGATTTTTTTAATTCCTCTCTTTCCTTGTGGAAGTTTTGTCCATGCAATGCAGCCAACAAATTGAAGTATTTTTTTTCTAATTTGTCTTTTGTTTCTGAAACTTAGATGAGAGCTTTTAATTCTGAGGCTCCATTAAAAAAAACATCTTTTGTAGAAGAATATCATGATTCCTCATCTGGTCTTACCTCTAAAGATGTTGCTATTCCTGAATCATTTATGATGCTGTGGCTTAAAGCTTTTTTGACTCCGGCATGAAAAAGAAGTTTCACTGTGCCCATAGATTATACTGCAGAAGACCTTCAGGAATTAGTGTCTATGGGCCTTATAATAACTTTAGCAGTGTGGCAGCGGGCTGCCATGCCACCGCCCGCTGCCACTTCACCATAACATATGCGACCGCCCTCTGGATTCTGACAGGAATCCAGATCGGGATGTCCTGCGGCAGCTGGCAGTGCAGTGCTAAGGCTCATCCGTGAGCCTTAGAAAGGCAACACAATGGGTCCAGGGAATGGACTGTAGGAACTGGTGGTGCATGTAGACAAGGGTGCACACCATGTGCATCCCTGCATGAATACCCTGGCGCAGAGGCACCCAGGGGCCAAGTAGGGCCCCCTATGTTTCTGCACCACCACACTTTTCATGGTGGGAGCACTGCCATGAAAACTGTAGAAGTGAGGAAACACCTGATATGCTTGGCAGTGCCACAGCAGAACCACCAGCATATTAGGGCCTCAGACAGCTGCAAGTCAGCCAGGTATTACGAATCATTGGCAGCAGAAGCGGTCCCATGATGGTCCAACCGTCTTTATCTTGCTTGCCAGGAAGAAGTTTGTAAAATAAGTAATTGTAAAGGCTGGAAGATTCTAGGCCATGTCAAGCTTGAACCCAGGGCAAGGTGACTGGACAATTTCAACCTGGTATCAATTTCATTGGGGTTGTGGGTCCAATTTTCCACCTAGTTTACAAAGGACTGGATTTCAGATGGAATCAAAGTCATAGATTTTAGAAGAAATAGAAAACTATACCATCAATTTAATTTGGGATTTATACTTCGGGTAGAAAAAATTATTCCTGAGCTCATGTCCGAATGTAGAATCAGATGCTCTCAACCAACCAAGTATGTTTTATTACCATGAGCATCATCTGACTGCACTTCCCTTTCAGCCTCCTTCTCCCATAAGGGAGTCATTTAGTGTTTGACAGATACAAAGAAACTAGAAAAAATGATGAATATCCCATCGTCCATATTTAGAGTTTTTAGTTTGTCTGCATTCCAGCAAACTTTAAATGACCCACCAAGTCTTAGCCTCCTGGTTTTGAGGCTGCATGAGCTCATCCATCCAACTTCTTGCTCTACCCTTAACTTATTCTTGATCAGTTTCATCAATTTCCCCACACCTTGTCTAGATTTCAGTAAGAAGATGCATTCCATGGAAATTCTTCATATAGCTATTGAACTCAAAGCACAGTTCAATGGTAATAACTATAGTGCAATCCTTCCATCACAGAAGGGCATTGGTCTGCAAGCCACTCATATTTTCAGTTCTACATTTGCAGTGCTTGCACTGAAACCACAAAGCGGCACAAAACACATCATCAATTTAATAACTGTTTCAAAAGACTGACGGTGCACTGATAAATTGTACAAGCTCCTGCGCAACCTTTAGTAAATAGTGACCTGTCGTTCATAAGGCTGGGCTGCAACTGGTACAGAAAAGACTGCACGCACAGAGGTGCCTGTTAGACCTGACATCATTGGCATGAGTCTCTCTTCCATTTTTTTCTGTTTGCCTCCTCTGTTTAGGATGTTTTTGCTGGTATATGCTTTGGGCACTGTGCCACTGCTGATCAGTGCCACAGTGCAAGTGCTCCCTATGTGAAATTGCTGTATTGATTGACTTCCATGTTTGGCTTATTTGGTTTACTGTCAGTCCCTAGTAGAGTGCACCAGGAGTGCCAGGGCTTGTAAATACAATTGCTGCTAGTGGGCCTGCAGCACATGTTGTGCCACCCACAAGAGCGGCCTAGTAAAAGTATGTCTGAAGGTCTACCATTGCTAGACCACGTGCAGTCTGACTGTCACGAGGACTGCGCAAGTACACCTACTTGCCAGTCCCTAAACCTTCCCTTAACTTCATGTTAGTCACCCCTATGGTAGGCCCAAGGGCAGGGTGCATTGTAAGCATAAGGTAGGACAAGCCTGACAAGGTTGGCATGTCCTAATAGTGAATTACAGCCATTTTCGTTTTTCACTATTGTAAGGTAACCTGCTCTCCATAAGTTAGAATGGGCTGCCAGGATTATTAATGCTATAATCCTAGCGGGCTCGGGGAGCATGGTGCAATGTCGAGTTTGGTATCCCTGAACTCAGGGTTTAATAACGCATCCGTTTGTGTGGATGGTTTTTGGACTCTGTGTTTGAAAATAGCACTTTTAGAAAGTAGCTATTTTCTTGTCTAACTGTCTACCGGTCTCTGCTGGTTCTGGTGTGCGTGTGACAGGAGCTGGGTGGCTCCAGAGGTCTGGATGAGTCAGTGTGGGATGAGTGGGGCATTTGCATTGAGAGTAGGGGAAGAGTAGCTCCTGATAGCCTGCCCTGCCTGATACAATGCTGGCTCCGCCCCCCTGCCAGGCGACTGATGACTCTGAGCCTGCCAGGGACTTTCCTGGCCCCACCTCCTGCCGGGCAACTGATGGCCCTGCCCCTGCCAGTGACAATGCTGGCTCCGCTCCTGCTGGGCGGCTGAAGACTTTGCCCTACACAGTGAATAGGCCAGGTGCCTCGGCCTGGCAACACCCACAACAAACCCAAGATGGGGGGAAATTCCCCTGCCTGGACAAAGGGATCAAAGCCAAAAAGGGGTATAAGAGAAGGACCCCTGAACCAAGAATTTAGATCACTTCTGACAAGGAAACCTGAACCAAGGACAAGAAGCCTGCTGATCCAAGGACTGCTTACCCCTTCTGCCAGAGTGCTGTTTGTTGGGGGAATCCTGCAGTTGCTTCTTTATTTTTGCCAAGGAACCAGGAGAGAGGAACTGTGTGTGTACTCTCAAACTTTGCTAAGAAAATCTCCAAGGGTTGGAAGAGTGCCAGCCTCCTGTTGAAGTCACAGGGCCAAAGGACTTCATCTATTTGCTAAAAGTGCTTGTTGCTGGAACCTGAAATCCAGCACCTCTGAAGAATCCAGCAATCTCGACGCCGACGGACGCCGCCGAATCCAGCTCGACATCGTGAGTAACGGCTCCAGTGTCCCGCACCTTCGACGCCGGCCGCCGGGCCCGATCGACGCCAGTAGCGACGCCAGTGAGTAGCGAGTTCAGCTCCAGCTCCAAGTGACCCTGTGTCGACGCCGCCGCTGATCGCATCGACGCCGAGCCCTATCGACGCCGTGAGCGCTGCTCACTCTTGCAAAATCAACATCGACGATGCCGTATCCTGCTTCATCTCGTGAGCGCTGCTCCTGCCTGACTTCGGTCGACGCCGCTGCAGATCGCCCCGACTCCGAGGCCCGATCGACGCCGAAGACGCGACGCCGGACATCTCGACGCCGCTGATCATCGAGTGCTTCACTTTTCCAAGGTACTGTGTTGTGGGGGTCTGTGCGACTCCGGGCTCGACGTAGCGCTCCTCGCGGTCGACGCCGAACCTTTGGATTAACTTTGCCTCGACGTCGTGTGACTCCCGTGTGGGTTACATTGTTGCCAAGAACTGTGTTTTAAAGAAGAAGAGTTGCTTTTGTTACTAAAGACTTTGTGCTAAGAAGAAACCGTGCTTGAACTATTATTTTTCCTTCCAAGAAGTATTTAAGATTGTGGTATATTTTTATCGTTATTTGGTCCTGTGCTAAGCCTTATATAAAACTCCTTATTTTTATAATACTACTGTGTCGTGTCCATTTGTAGTGTATTCCCTTTATTACTGTATGTGGTCATAAATGCTTAACGCACTGCCTCTGAGATAAGCCTGTCTGCTTTGCCAAGCTACCAAGGGGGTGAGCAGGGGTTATCTAAGTGTGTGATCCCCTTGCCCTGACTAGAAAAGGTGTGTCCCTATTTGTCAGAAGTGTATACCTCTGCCAACTAGAGACAGCCGCTTCTAACATTGGTGGGTCAGCGGTGAGGATTTGAACTTTGCATTTATGACCCATGTGCAGTGATTAGTGTGCGCTACATAGTGAAAGCAGACCATAGCGCAGCCACAATCTATTTTGGTTGGATATCCTATTTTTGTTCTCCAAATTTCCTGAAGCTTGATTTTTGAAACTGCCAGTTTTGACCATGAGTGATGCCGGAGTCACTACCCCTGTTGTTGTTGTGGAGGAATTTGATAGGAGTAAGATGAACGACTATCCGTTAAAGAAGCTGAAATCCTTTTGCAAGCAGTTGAAAGTTCCTACCACAGGCATTTCAAGGAGACCAGATTATCTCAAAGCATTGCAGGCCTGGTTAGAGGCCAGAGATTCCTCTGATCCGGTGGTGGTACCGACAGGGGAAGGGGAGGAGGTAGTGCCAGTGAATGGGCCCACATCTCCTCCTGGCAGCAGTGTTTCCTCCAAAGGTCTTTCTCCTGAAGAAAGAGAAGAAAGGGCGAAGGAGCGAGCATACAACATGGAAATGGCAAAACTTAAGATAGATGGGCAGTTGGAGATAGAGAATGCAAGAGGCAGGAGAGAAGCTGATCTGGAGATCAAAAGGTTGGAGTTTGAAAGAGAGAAGTTAGCTTTGGAGCGTGATACCAGGTTGAGGGAGTTGGAGCTCAAAGCTAAAGAGTTAGAATTGAATCCCTCTGGTGGCAGCATCCCATCTGTGCCTGCAGAAAGTAGGTTTTATTTTCCTAAAGATGTGATCAAAGATTTTCAGAAGAATGAAGATATTGGTCAATGGTTTAAAGCATATGAGTTAGCATTGTTGGCCCACCGGGTCCCTGAGAAGGATTGGGGAGCGGGGTTGTGGGGTCGCTTTGTGAATGAGGGAAGAGATACCCTGTTAGACATGCCTGTTGAGGATAGAATGTCTTATGCTCATATGAAAGATGCTTTAATGTTAAGGTATGGCCTAACCCCAGAAAAGTACAGACAGGCCTTTAGAGAATGTAAGAAGTTGCCTGGTACGACGTGGGTGGAATATGTGTCATATTTTTGCAGAGCCATGGATGGTTGGGTAAAGGGCAGCAAAGTGGAAAGTTATGATGCTCTTTATGATTTGTTTGCTTGGGAGCACTTGTCTAATAACTGTTTTCCAGAGCTGCGCCAGCACCTTATTGACAGCAAGATATCTAACCCTAGAAAACTTGCTGAGGAGGCGGACCGCTGGGTCAGTACCAGGGTCCACAAGGGTCCAGTGGGAGACTCAGCCAAAGGTGGGCAGGGTCCCCAGCAGAAGAGTGGGGGGGACAAGGGTAAACAGAGGGAGTTCCAGAAAGGGCCCCAAAGTAATCCCCAAGGGAACCAAGGGAAGGGTTCCCAGCCTCCCCAGATAAGAAATCAGAGGCCCCGACAGGTAAACCTGTTCGTAGGGGCCCAATGACCTGCTTCGCTTGTAAGCAGGTGGGACACCGTTTTTATGATCCTCAGTGTCCCTTGAAGAACTCTACTGCACCACCACGTGCAGCTCCCCGTCAGTTGGCGAGTGTAGCCCTGGGAGGGGAGGAGATGGTTGCCCATGGTGGGGAGGGTCCCGCAGAGATGTCCCTGGTCTCTTTAGGAGACATGGAAATGGTCCCTCCACCCCCTCTGCCTAGTAACACTAAGAAATATAGGCAGTGGGTGACCATTAATGGCCATAGAGTGGAAGCTCTCAGAGACACCGGAGCGAGTGTGACAGCTGTCAAGTGTCACTTGGTGTCCAGAGAGCAGGCTGTTCCCCATGCATTTTACCCTGTGATAGCTGCTGACAACTCCCAGAGAGAGTGTGAGGTAGCTCAAGTTTCCTTTGAATGGGGGGGAGTTTCAGGTACTCTTCAAGTTGCTGTAAGGCCCGCCATGCCTGTTGATTGTCTCCTGGGCAATGATTTGGAAGACTCCCCTTGGGCTAAGGTGGAGAGGGAGACACATTTGAAAATGTTGGGTGTGCCAGAGTGGGTGTGTGCAACCACTCGATCCATGACAGCAAGTAAGGGTGTTGATGGGTTCTGGAGCCTGAAAGTATGGCCCAGGACCCAGCTGTGAAGAGAAGAGGCAGGGGGCGCGGGAAACCGTCCCCCGTAGTTCCCGTGGTCCAGGAGGAGGCAGGCCTTGAGGGGCATGCCCTGGAACCCACAGGTGAACAAGTTGCTTAACTGGGAGACCTGCCCGAGCTGACCCACTGGCAGCAGGATGGTGGTCCCTCCAGGGAAGAATTTTGTGCAGAACAGAAAGTGTGCCCTTCTCTTGTGGGTATGAGGCAGCAGGCCTCAGCCCAGACAACAGGTGATCAGTCAGGGTCACATTTGGTCTACTGGGAGAACGATCTCCTGTATAGCGAGCCTAAGGCTGCTGAGCCTGGGTCAGCCCGTGTGCTGGTGGTACCCCAGCTCTTCAGAGCCTTCCTACTGGGTTTGGCTCATGACGTTCCTTTAGCTGGACATCTGGGGCAGGACAAGACCTATGACAGGCTTGTCACCCATTTTTATTGGCCTCAGATGAGAAGGGATACAGATATCCATTGCAAGACCTGTCAAACTTGCCAGGCAAGTGGGAAAAGCGGAAGGAAGCAGAAGGCTCCCCTCCAACCTTTTCCGGTGGTCAGTACCCCCTTTGACCGGGTGGGGATTGACATTGTTGGGCCACTGGACCCCAAGACAGCCCTGGGCAACAGGTTCATCCTGGTCTTGGTGTACCATGCCACACGGTACCCGGAAGCCATCCCTCTTAGAACAGTGACGGCCCCCGTGGTGGGACGGGCACTGATGGGTGTTTTCTCCCGAATGGGGTTCCCCAGAGAGGTGGTGTCAGACCGGGGCACCAACTTCATTTCCAACTATATGAAGTCTCTGTGGAAGGAGTGTGGAGTAACTTACAAGTTCACCACTCCTTACCACCCTCAAGGTAATGGGTTGGTTGAAAGATTCAACCGTACCCTTAAAGGCATGATTATGGGTCTTGAAGAACCAATGAGGCGTAAATGGGACGTCCTCTTGCCATGCCTGTTGTTTGCTTACCGTGAGGTGCCACAGAAGTCTCTAGGGTTCAGCCCCTTTGAGCTTTTGTATGGTCACCCGGTAAGAGGACCTTTGAGTCTGGCCAAAGAAGGCTGGGAGCAATCTCCCAGGAAACCTCCCCAGAATGTATACAGTTACATGCTGGCCTTTAGGAACCAGACTAGGCACTTCAGAGATCTTGCTCAGGCAAATCTGGAGGCCAGCCAGGAAGAGATGAAGCGGTGGTACGACCAGAAGGCCACTCTGGTAGAGCTTCAGCCTGGACAAAAAGTTTGGGTCATGTCCCCTGTGGAACCTTGTGCGCTCAAGGACAGATGGACTGGACCATTTAAGGTTGTGGAGAAAAAGAGCGATGTCACCTACATGGTGGACTTGGAATCTCCCAGGAACCCCTTGCGGGTCCTGCATGTCAACCGTTTAAAGCCCCACTTAGAAAGGTCCGAAGTGGGCATGCTCCTAGCTACAGATGCTGGAATGGAGGAGGAGAGTGAGCCTCTTCCTGACCTCCTGTATGCAAAAGAGCAAGATGGGTCAGTGGATGGTGTTGTCCTCTCTGACACACTGACCCCTGAACAGCAGCAGGATTGTCGCCAATTGTTGGGACAATTCCCTGATCTGTTTTCCTTGATTCCTGGTGTCACTCAGTGGTGTGTCCATGATGTGGACACTGGGGACAGCACTCCTGTGAAGCACAAGGCTTACAGAGTGACTGACAAGGTCAGAGCATACATCAAGGAAGAGGTCTCCAAAATGTTTGCCTTAGGGGTGGTTGAGTCCTCTAGCAGTCCTTGGGCCAGCCCAGTGGTCTTGGTCCCAAAGGCTGCAGCGCCTGGTGCTTCACCGGAACTTCGGTTTTGTGTGGATTACCGAGGACTCAATTCAGTCACCAAGACTGACGCGCACCCCATCCCCAGAGCTGATGAGCTCATAGATCGGTTGGGGGCTGCCCGGTACCTTATTACATTTGATCTGACGTCTGGGTACTGGCAGATCGCCTTGACTGATGGGGCAAAAGAGAGGTCAGCATTCTCCACACCAGATCGGCACTACCAGTTCCGGGTTATGCCCTTTGGGATGAAGAATGCCCCCGCCACCTTCCAGAGGTTGGTCAACCAGGTCTTGGCTGGACTGGAGGATTTCAGTGCCGCCTACCTGGACGACATCGCGGTGTTCAGCGCCAGCTGGGAGGAACACTTGCGCCACCTCCAGGAAGTGTTGTTGGCCCTGCGCAGAGCAGGCCTCACAATCAAAGCCAGTAAGTGCCAGATTGGGCACGGTTCAGTGGTGTACTTGGGGCACCAAGTAGGGAGCGGCAAGGTGGCCCCCCTGCAACCCAAGATTGATACCATCCTGGCATGGCCACCGCCCAAAACCCAGACTCAGGTGAGAGCCTTCTTGGGTCTCACGGGTTACTACAGGAGGTTTGTCAAGGATTATGGTAACATTGTGTACCCCTTGACTTCGCTGACTTCCAGGAAGCAGCCAAGACTCGTGATCTGGACTGACGCCTGTCAGACGGCCTTTGACACCCTGAAAACTGCAATGTGCACAGCACCCATACTCCAGGCACCCAACTTTTCTAAAGAATTTGTTGTCCAGACGGACGCTTCAGAGCATGGCGTGGGGGCTGTTCTAGCTCAGGTGAATGAAGAGGGCCGAGACTTACCTGTAGCCTTCATCAGTAGGAGGTTACTCCCCAGGGAACAGAGGTGGAGTGCGATAGAGAGAGAAGCATTTGCTGTGGTCAGGGCGCTGAAGAAGCTAAGACCCTACCTGTTTGGGACTCACTTCCGGGTTCAGACAGACCACAGGCCCCTCAGATGGTTGATGCAGATGAGGGGTGAGAATCCAAATCTGTTGAGGTGGTCCATTTCCCTACAGGGGATGGACTTCACGGTGGAACACCGCCCTGGCATAGATCACGCCAATGCTGATGGTCTGTCCAGATTTTTCCGCCTTAGTGATGAGGACTCCCTAGGGTAAGGGTAGTTCTCCCCACATTTCAGCTGGAGGGGACACGTGTTAGACCTGACATCATTGGCATGAGTCTCTCCTCCATTTTTTTCTGTTTGCCTCCTCTGTTTACGATGTTTTTGCTGGTATATGCTTTGGGCACTGTGCCACTGCTGATCAGTGCCACAGTGCAAGTGCTCCCTATGTGAAATTGCTGTATTGATTGACTTCCATGTTTGGCTTATTTGGTTTACTGTCAGTCCCTAGTAGAGTGCACCAGGAGTGCCAGGGCTTGTAAATACAAATGCTGCTAGTGGGCCTGCAGCACATGTTGTGCCACCCACAAGAGCGGCCTAGTAAAAGTATGTCTGAAGGTCTACCATTGCTAGACCACGTGCAGTCTGACTGTCACGAGGACTGCGCAAGTACACCTACTTGCCAGTCCCTAAACCTTCCCTTAACTTCATGTTAGTCACCCCTATGGTAGGCCCAAGGGCAGGGTGCATTGTAAGCATAAGGTAGGACAAGCCTGACAAGGTTGGCATGTCCTAATAGTGAATTACAGCCATTTTCGTTTTTCACTATTGTAAGGTAACCTGCTCTCCATAAGTTAGAATGGGCTGCCAGGATTATTAATGCTATAATCCTAGCGGGCTCGGGGAGCATGGTGCAATGTCGAGTTTGGTATCCCTGAACTCAGGGTTTAATAACGCATCCGTTTGTGTGGATGGTTTTTGGACTCTGTGTTTGAAAATAGCACTTTTAGAAAGTAGCTATTTTCTTGTCTAACTGTCTACCGGTCTCTGCTGGTTCTGGTGTGCGTGTGACAGGAGCTGGGTGGCTCCAGAGGTCTGGATGAGTCAGTGTGGGATGAGTGGGGCATTTGCATTGAGAATAGGGGAAGAGTAGCTCCTGATAGCCTGCCCTGCCTGATACAATGCTGGCTCCGCCCCCCTGCCAGGCGACTGATGATTCTGAGCCTGCCAGGGACTTTCCTGGCCCCACCTCCTGCCGGGCAACTGATGGACCTGCCCCTGCCAGTGACAATGCTGGCTCCGCTCCTGCTGGGCGGCTGAAGACTCTGCCCTACACAGTGAATAGGCCAGGTGCCTCGGCCTGGCAACACCCACAACAAACCCAAGATGGGGGGAAATTCCCCTGCCTGGACAAAGGGATCAAAGCCAAAAAGGGGTATAAGAGAAGGACCCCTGAACCAAGTATTTAGATCACTTCTGACAAGGAAACCTGAACCAAGGACAAGAAGCCTGCTGATCCAAGGACTGCTTACCCCTTCTGCCAGAGTGCTGTTTGTTGGGGGAATCCTGCAGTTGCTTCTTTATTTTTGCCAAGGAACCAGGAGAGAGGAACTGTGTGTGTACTCTCAAACTTTGCTAAGAAAATCTCCAAGGGTTGGAAGAGTGCCAGCCTCCTGTTAAAGTCACAGGGCCAAAGGACTTCATCTATTTGCTAAAAGTGCTTGTTGCTGGAACCTGAAATCCAGCACCTCTGAAGAATCCAGAAATCTCGACGCCGACGGACGCCGCCGAATCCAGCTCGACATCGTGAGTAACGGCTCCAGTGTCCCGCACCTTCGACGCCGGCCGCCGGGCCCGATCGACGCCAGTAGCGACGCCAGTGAGTAGCGAGTTCGGCTCCAGCTCCAAGTGACCCTGTGTCGACGCCGCCGCTGATCGCATCGACGCCGAGCCCTATCGACGCCGTGAGCGCTGCTCACTCTTGCAACATCGACATCGACGACGCCGTATCCTGCTTCATCTCATGAGCGCTGCTCCTGCCTGACTTCGGTCGACGCCGCTGCAGATCGCCCCGACTCCGAGGCCCGATCGACGCCGAAGACGCGACGCCGGACATCTCGACGCCGCTGATCATCGAGTGCTTCACTTTTCCAAGGTACTGTGTTGTGGGGGTCTGTGCGACTCCGGGCTCGACGTAGCGCTCCTCGCGGTCGACCCCGAACCTTTGGATTAACTTTGCCTCGACGTCGTGTGACTCCCGTGTGGGTTACATTGTTGCCAAGAACTGTGTTTTAAAGAAGAAGAGTTGCTTTTGTTACTAAAGACTTTGTGCTAAGAAGAAACCGTGCTTGAACTATTATTTTTCCTTCCAAGAAGTATTTATTAAGATTGTGGTATATTTTTATCGTTATTTGGTCTTGTGCTAAGCCTTATATAAAACTCCTTATTTTTATAATACTACTGTGTCGTGTCCATTTGTAGTGTATTCACTTTATTACTGTATGTGGTCATAAATGCTTAACGCACTGCCTCTGAGATAAGCCTGTCTGCTTTGCCAAGCTACCAAGGGGGTGAGCAGGGGTTATCTAAGTGTGTGATCCCCTTGCCCTGACTAGAAAAGGTGTGTCCCTATTTGTCAGAAGTGTATACCTCTGCCAACTAGAGACAGCCGCTTCTAACAGTGCCCATTAGAAAGAATTTTTCACTTTGATTGATGTTTTCTAAGCAGTGAATAAGCGCCCCATGTCTGCTAGCCTGAATCCACCATTCTCATCTCTTGGTCCAGTTTCCAGACTCTCCAAGGTCATCCAAAATGGAAAAAACATGTGAACTTCACATTGTTTTCTGCCTTGTTTAATTTTCATTGATTCCTTGTAGAAGCAGTGCAAACCTAAAGCTTCCTGCCCATTCGTAATTAAACACACTTCATTTCCCACCCTTCTTTGGTTACAAATTGTTAATTTTACATTATTTCTCTCATGATGTCAAGTTATCTCTGCCATAATCAATGCAATATTTTCAGTCTCATGTTGGATTGTCATTTTTGCGTTATAGAAAAATCGGTGAGGTTCTGAGACATCAAAATCAGTGCTTGCAGTGAAAAAGGTACAAAATCAATGTTTACATATTGCTGAGTTTTAAAGTCCTCTCTAAATATTACTCTTGTGATTGTTTCATAAACTGAAATGAGCCTGGCCGGGTCAAAGTCACAAATATGTATTTCTCTCTAGAAAAAATAAAAAGTAGCGTTCCCAAGCAGTCCTCCTGCTACCTTCAGTGAGTCCCACACAGTGTGTTTGCTGAGAAGTTTTCGGAGGCCATGCCCCCTTTACTCCTGTGGGACCTTGAGGGATAAGAAGCCCTCCTGTACCTCCCGTGAGTCCTAACCAATGGAATTCCTGTAAGCTAGTCAGGGTCCCTGTCCCCTTTCTCCACCACTCTGCAAACATGACTAATACTTTAAAAACCAAAGAACTTCGCTGAAAAAAACAAAGGTTACAGAGATATTATAGTAGGAATTAGTATCCAAAAAACCTTAGAAATTCACTGAAAAAACTGAAGGTTACAGGGACGTTATAGTCCAGAAATATAATTTTAAAAACCTTAGGAATTCACATGAAAAACCCAAGGTTACAGGGACGTTATAGTTAGGCTGACATTTCACTTGTAGAAAACCAGAGAAATTCAGCAGTTATAATTAGCTGAGCTAATTATAAATCACGGACTGCGCTGCACTGCTTATGACCTCACATATTACATCACTCATGACATGGTCAGTGACATCACTGATGAAATCTTAAATGACGTAACATTTGCTCTCTCATATTTTGACTTTCTATTTTGTCAGGATAGGATTCTATACTTTTTTCCATAGCATTAATATGTAAGTAGAGAGGGATGTTGGTTGCATAGGAAGTGGTGGTGCCAGACTAATATAGCGTATAATATGCTGCTCTCGAGAATCTGTGGTGCAAAAGGTAGGGGGAAACACCCTGCAACCCCTAGGTTGTGTAGGATTGAGATCCTACGTGTAACTGAAACAGAGATCCTATGCACACGCTGTTCATGTTCAGTGAAAGTTCATCAAGTTATAGAGCACAGCTGTGGTTAAGTCTTATAGAATCTTTACTTTGTCTTTTATTCCAACAAACATTAAGGTCCAGCCAACACATGTATCACCAATGTGGGGTTACACACCGACTTTTTCAGGGCTGGGAATGATACAACATGTCTGTATTAACAATAATACACAATAATGTGGTGCATAGAATGGTGAACATTGTCACCTCGTTATGGTGAGGGTGTACATCCAAACACACCTGAAGAGTGGAAACCCTATGTGAATTCAAACCCACAACATCATTGTGGAATCCTCAGATTCGTGAGGTGCAGTTATGAGTGAAAATTGTACATTGCTACTTCTTGCCAGAGTGAAGTGTGAGGTGTGTCGTGTGTGTTTTGAATTTACCATATAACCAACACTATTGGAGAGCAAAACTATACAATGGTGACATTTTATGGAAGTAACTAGAATCTGTATCGAAGTGAAAAGTAACCACAATTATTTTTATTATAACCCAAGAAAGCACTGTAGAAAGAGGAGTCTACCTGTATCGAGCGTCGTGTTGTTTTAAATTCTTGAATAAAAACAATAAATGGGCAATGAGATCAGTGCCCAAACCTGGGTTCTATGTCTAGTTATAAGGAGGGCCAACAGTCAGAAGTAACATATAAGATTAGGTTTCCCTCACCCCAATTCTAAGGCTTCTTAGGTTATAATTAAAAAAAATTGTGGTTACTTTTCGCTTTGATACAGATTTCAGTTACTTCCATAAACTGTCACCATTGAATAGTTTTGCTCTCATGTAGTGTGGGTTATATGCTACATTCCAAAAACACATGACACACCTCACACTTCACTTTGGCAAGAAGTAGCAATTTATAATTTTCACTCGCAACTGCACCCCACAAATCTGAGGATCCCACAATGATGTTGTGGGTTTGAATTTACATAAGGTTTACTCTATTTAGGTGTGTTTCGAGGCATACCCTTACCATAACAAGATGACAATGCTCACCATTCTATGCACCATATTATTGTGTATTATTGTTTATACAAACATGTTGTATCATTCGCAGCCTTAAAGAAGTTGGTGGGTAACCCCACAGCGACAAAACATGTGTTAGCTGGACTTTCTTGTTTGTTGGAATAAAAGACAAAGAAAAGATTTCTTAAGACTTGACCACATCTGTGCTCGATAACTTGATGAACGTTCACTGAACACCAACAGTGTGTGCATAGGATCTTTGTTTCCATCTCATTAATATCCTTGAGTATTTCTTCTCTGTCACAACATGCATATTTTACCAATAATGTAATCACCCCCTTGGAGGGCAAGGTATACATGTATGGGGTTCCTATTCTTTCAGTAATCGAGGATCAGGATTTGCATATAAGGGGATAATAAAAATCCTTACGCCCCACGGGACCCTTCCAGCCTCTAAGGCCCAGGTTTACTAAATTATCACTCAGACCAGTGCGGCAGCCACAAATGCTGTGCTGCGTGAGAAGTAGAGAACAGGATAGCACAATATTTACATGAATATGGCACTCTCCTCTCCTCTACCTAGCACCTGTGCAGACACGTGCTGATGTTCGCCACACACACACATTTACATCATGGTGCAAGGCTGTCTGTGTAAGTCTAGCAAAGGTTTGTAGTAAAAAAAGATTTCACATCAATTTACTTCACTTTTGTGATGCAAACACGGTGCTAAATCTTATTACCTCTACCCCTAAGTATTTATGAAGAGATGTTGCCTTCAACCACTGCCGGAAATCTTTCTCATATTATCTTCCCAATTAGTTACATTCTTGTATCAATACAAACTATCCCTTGTTAGGACCTTTTTTGGGGCCCGTATATATATATATATATATACATATATATTCACGCTCCAAGGTTGTCCACCATGTGAGTAGCACGCGAGCAGCAGCTCTATTTATGTGTAGGTGAGGACGGGGATCCGCTTGTAGACGCCGCTCCGTAATGGATCTGCCCGACGCGTTTCGAAGCTCCATCTGCTTCTCTTCAGGGGCTTTAACGGAAGCGGTGTGCGCACCCGCTACACTTCTCCAATTATATAACTCGCCCGTCGATGGAAGGCTCCAGTGGGACTTCTGGGAAGTGTAGTACGGAAAGCACACAATCAAGTCCTGTATGGACTCCACAAGTGGGCCCGTCCTCGATTCCATGTACGGCTGCTACTTCACTGCCGTGACCCCCACGTTATTGGGGTGGTGCATACTCTGCGGCTGGACTGCCGCATATAGATTCACGCTCCAAGGTTGTCCACCATGTGAGTAGCACGCGAGCAGCAGCTCTATTTATGTGTAGGTGAGGACGGGGATCCGCTTGTAGACGCCGCTCTGTAATGGATCTGCCCGACGCGTTTCGAAGCTCCATCTGCTTCTCTTCAGGGGCTTTAACGGAAGCGGTGTGCGCACCCGCTACACTTCTCCTATTATATAACTCGCCCGTCGATGGGAGGCTCCAGTGAGACTTCTGGGAAGTGTAGTACGGAAAGCACACAATCAAGTCCTGTATGGACTCCACAAGTGGGCCCGTCCTCGATTCCATGTACGGCTGCTACTTCACTGCCGTGACCCCCACGTTAATGGGGTGGTGCATACTCACGCGTTTCGAAGCTCCCAGAAGTCTCACTGGAGCCTCCCATCGACGGGCGAGTTATATAATTGGAGAAGTGTAGCGGGTGCGCACACCGCTTCCGTTAAAGCCCCTGAAGAGAAGCAGATGGAGCTTCGAAACGCGTCGGGCAGATCCATTACGGAGCGGCGTCTACAAGCGGATCCCCGTCCTCACCTACACATAAATAAAGCTGCTGCTCGCGTGCTACTCACATGGTGGACAACCTTGGAGCGTGAATATACATATATATATATATATATATATATATATATATATATATATATATATATATATATATATATATATATATTCATATTTTATACAAACTTTACTACTTCACACTCTATTCCCCTACAAACTCAGCAACCCGAAAGAACATTATGTTTTTTTTCATTATTTGATAATATATAAAATACACACAAAAATATGTATATGAAAAAATACAAAAACTTACATATTAAAATTAAGTAATTACATTACATGATTGATACATAAATTAGCCAATTCAAATAAAAAATAGCAGTGTATTAAATATTATATAATATATTATAAATATATTGTGATAGACTTTTCAACCTACCTCCGTACAAATCCAAAAATTGGTTAAGAAATATAAAACGTAACATTAAATAAAATGTATTAAAAAATATATTACCTATCCAGAAAACAATAAATGACACTAAAAATGCTTACACATTTTTAGCAATAAATAATAACTTAAACATTTAAACTAATAAAACATTAAAACACAAATACAATTTCTATATAATACTAAAGAAAACAGCATTTAATACATTGATATTTTTAGATTACATATATTCTTACTTTCCATATTCTGTCCTATGATATTCTGGGCAACACAACATTGATGCAGTCATATTAAGATCAACAGTATTTTATGTACAATAACACGGTTGAGCAACTATAATTAAAGTGCAGTTCAGACACAGGCCCTTTTTTTTATATCTGTAAGATCCTTGTAAATACCTATTGGCTGGTATTAATATCCTCTTCTTATAGCGAGGCTCTGAGAATTACATCCCTTGCCTCCTAATTGTATAGAAGCAATCACCAGCTAATAGGCCAGCACATCAAAATTATTCATCCTACATATATGTATTTGTATTTCTACCTTGTTTCCAAGTCTTAAATGTACTCTGTTTGAAAACTGGAATGCAGTCAGTGAGTGGGATGACGGCGGACGACTGTAAAAGGGAAAATTAAATAAAAAAAAGAAATCCCATTCCGTAGTCTATCTGCATCCCCCTGCCCCTCCTGACCATCCTTACTAGCACCGATCGCTGCTGGAATACAGAAATAGGCCACCATGTACACCAAATATATGTTAAGCACATTAATAAAATAAAAAGAATGAATATAGAATTAATTTTTTTCCATTGTGTTGCAAAATGGCAGTACACCGTTAAGTTGCTTTAAAGCCGCTATATAAAAGTAAGGCAATTGTTTGTAGCTTGTTTCATGCTTGAAAGATGGCATGCTTTTGGCAATGGGCTTTCATGTAACAATTCTGTGCCAGTTGGGATTTTAATTCTTCATGTGCTTCAGCTGATGGCAATGATTTGTAAGTCCAAAGACTAGGGTGGATACACAGTATTTTATTTATTTATTTATGTATTTAGAAGTTTTCTATAGCGCTAACAAGACCCGAAGGTATCAGAGCGCTTCACAGTAGAGGGAATGAAAAAGAGAACAACATGAAACAAACCCAATAAAAGCAATCAGCGAGTGACAATTTGGAAAGAAGAAAAGTTCGGACAGCAGGGCTTCTTGGTACAGGATTCAACATTACCGCATAGATTCTGGGACGTTTGCAGCTCCAAGTTATCCACAACCAAGGGAGCGGATAAGGCACAAGGATTTGAGTTGGCTCTTGAATTCTGCATAGGACGGTAGAGTTCTGATGTGCGGGGGGATGGCGTTCCATATTTTCGGGGCATTTCCTGAGAAAGAGCAGTCCGCAGTTCTCTTCCTTCTGGTTTTTGGTAGGATGAGCAGCAGGGAGTTAGAGCTTCTCAAATTTCTGGCTTGGCCTGCTTTTTTGAGCTTGTTAGCCAGGTAATCCGGTTTGCCGGTGTGGAGGGCCTTGTGGGTTAGGCAGGCCGTTCTGAAGGTACTTCGCATTTCCACAGGGAGCCATTCGAGTTCTTTGAGTGCCGGGGAGATGTGGTCAGATTTTTTGCAGCCTGTGATCATTCTCGCTGCCGCGTGAAGTGTTGTTTTTAGTGGTGCCAGGTGCGATTTGGGGATGCCTGTTAGGATTGAGTTCCCATAATCCAGTCTTGATAGAACTAGAGATTGCGTGGCTAGTTTGAGGTCCTTGTTGGGAATGTAAGGTTTAATTTTGTTCAAAAGTCTGAGGTTGAAGAATGCGCTTTTCGCCGAGTTCTTAATGTGGTTTGTCAGGGTTAGTTTGGGGTCTAGGGTGAAGCCCAGGGATTTAACGGAGTCGGCTAGCGTGAGGTTACCTTTGAGAGCATCGATCGACTTTAGCCACTCGGTGATTTGAGGGTTATCTTCTTTGTTTGAGATGAGGAGTGTTTCTGTCTTGTCGGGGTTGAGTTTCAGGTGATTCTTTGTCAGCCAGTCTTGAACTTCATTTAGGACATCGTTGAGTCTGTGGATGTCTTTGAGAGAGGAGGTTTCCAGGTAAATCTGCGTGTCATCCGCGTAGAGGTGGAAGTGGATGTTGGCGTTCCTGAGTAACTTGGCGAGTGGTTTCATGTAGATGTTAAAGAGCTGGGGGGAGAGCACTGATCCTTGAGGGACACCCTTGTTGACTTGCTGGGTATCGGAGGTGAAGTTCTTGATTTTTATTAATTGCGAATGGTTATGTAAAAAGGAGGAAAACCACTTGAGAACTACCTCGCCAAGGCCGGCTCTTTCTTGAAGAGTCATGATGAGGAGCTTGTGGTCCACCGTGTCGAACGCTGCTGAGAGATCAAGGAGTATGAGGAGGCAGCACTTGTCAGCGTCAAGAGATCCATGGATGTCGTCTATGATGTTCAGCATCGCGGTTTCTGTGCTGCGGCCTTGTCTGAAGCCAGATTGGAGGGGGTCCAGGAGATTGATGTTGTCCAGATGTTGAGTCAGTTGCAGGAGTACACAGCGTTCAAGTGTTTTCGAGAGTAAAGGGAGGTTGGATATCAGTCTGAAATTGTTCAAGTCAGTTGAGTCGAGACCGGGTTTTTTCAGTAGAGGAGTGACTTGTCCCATTTTTAGACAATCGGGGACCACACCGTTTTGTAAGGAGCTGTTTATGATTCTTCCCCAGATGGGCGCTAAGGTAAGCTTCATTTTTTTGATTAAAGATGGGGGAATGGGGTCCGAAATGTGTGCTGATGGTTTGGAGGTCGAGATCAGCGCGATTATCTCAGTTTCCTGGACGGGGCGAAAGCTTAGCCAGGGGGAGGGAAAGGAGTCGGATGGGAGTGCCACTGGGGTGGCCGAGTAGCTCTTCTGGAGGTGTGGGTTGTTGATGTCAAGAGATAGTTCGATTTTTAGGACTTTATCGTTGAAGAAGTTGGCGAAGTTGTCACAGAGTTCTTTGGAAGCCTGTAGGGTTGAGGGCAGGGGCTTTGTTGTTTGTTGTCTGATTATGTTGTAGAGTTCTTTGGGTCTGTTTTTGGATTTGACCAATGCCTCGCGGAAGAAGCTGGATTTCTTGTTTTTGATATGGTTGTTGTACTTCCTGCGGGCTGATTTTAGTTGGAGGCAGAGAATGGCGGTTGAGTTGTTTCTCCATTTTCTTTCTTTGGTTCTCAGGTTTCTTCTTTCTGCGTTGAGGTCCGCAGTGAACCAGGTTCTGGATGGAGTGGCTCGGCTTCTTTTGAGCTTTAGAGGAGCTAGATTGTCAAGTATTTTATGTGCATGGAGCTCCCTAGCAAACATTAATGTGCCATTAGTTATCATTGAAAAGTGGCAGAAACAAATATGGTACCACTGGTGTAGAAAAATGGAGGGAAAACAATCCTGCACATATATGGTTATATTAAAGAGGCCTAGAATAAGGAAGAATTATTAAATATTCTGTCACCTAGTGTAAGCTATATGGTCAACAAGGGGGCAAGGATTGAATAGGCATTGATGCCACTCTTTTCTCTGTTGCAAATTAAATTTTGTCCCTTCGAATGCAGCCTTCCCATACCTTTTGGAAGCACTACCCATCACACTGATCAGCAACAGAAAAAAATAAATAAAGAGGGGGTCCAAGAGCGAATTGTCTTAGTTTTGCATATTTTTATAAAACTTGTATCCACTTGTTGGCATTGAAGAAGCAGGGCCTTGGATATACTCGGACCTCACTCTACTGTATGTCTCCCACCGCAACGTAGGGGGCAGATTTACTAACATTTCACAAAACGCAAAGTTGCTGCACTTAAATCCGTTAAAGCGAGAGATCAGATCAGTGCCATATCTAGTATGATATGGTGATCATTCTCTCTCCCCCTTCCCTGGCACACTTTAGACAGCCTTGTACCACGCACACACTATCATGCAAGGGAATGAACAAAATGTCTAGAATTGGGTTTGTATTGGGAAGATGTCTTCTCAGTACACAATGCATGGTTGGACACAGTTTTAAACTGTTGCAAGTTTGTGTTGGACTACTGGAAAAGTTTGGAGAATAGAAATGTTTTATCCATTGTTATGCCTGCCTCAATGAGGCATACATATTTGGGGCAAATCCCTGTCTGCCTTTTTTCAATAGATAAAGCTTTGCATCAAAATCCATGGGTGGTTGCATGAGAACGCCTATGTACCCCCCATGATAGGCCCCCTTGACGTAAAAGTAGCACACAGCTCCACTTTGCTTTTCTTTAGGCCTAGTTTATAGCACAAACAAGTTTTGTTCTGTGAAGTAAATTCAAACTTTACGCATAACTTGCCGCAAAGTGTTAGCAAATTTGAGTCCTACATTGTTAGATCCTAACTCTTAGTGAACAGTGTCATGAAAACATGAGAACAATCTTCCGATCAAAGCCGGCATGTTTTTGTGATAATGTCGATGATGGAAGAAGAATGAACTGCCTTCTCTTTGGGAATACACCAGAACGAGAAGCAGGGTTTAGGAATGCGCCATTCTTAACAAATGCTTCTTCAAAGAGCTCTTGGTGTGCGCGCGTCTCTTTGAAGCATGGGATAGGCTTTGATGTAAGATGGATGAGTGCATTTGTTATGATGCCAGTAGAAATGTTCCCCAAAATGGCTGACATGTGAAATTAATATTTTGCTGATGCGTAATCGGAGATTGATCAAAATGCATGCATTAGGCTGACATGGCTCCTGTTGCTCCCTGTGGTTGCTGGAGAGAACAGGGAAAGGCCTTTAATTACAACAGCGGAAATGCTTTTGATCCTAAAAGACCTTTCAAACTGATATTTAAATATTTAGAAAGCCCAATGGGTCGGAGCGGCTTCGAAATAGCAGCCCTATGCAAAGCAGTCCCTGTATGCCGAGAGTTTTGTTCTAGAGCAGAAGAATCAGTACAGACGACTTATTCAAACGCAGTCTGACTAACAAGTTGGCAGCATTCATTGTGTGTGACTATGTATGTGTGTGCCTGCACACACACAAACATGAGCATGCACCCTGTGGGGTTCAATGTGCCTAATGATTTTACTGCATGTCATGAAGCAAGCACCAAATAAAACGTTACACGCACGCACAATAAAAAACAGTAAACACCCGATGTACAAACTGTTCACATCCTGTGTATTAAATACGTAGTACACATACGTACCCATGCAGGAAAAATATACCACCCATACAAAACAAATGTCTAATACACATAAAGCACGCCTGACACATCTCATATGTTTCCACTTAAAAACACAAATGTTACATAATTCACTTTCCTTGGTGCACAAAACACACACATTCCCCAATAAACGAGAGAAGCATAAATATCACACAAAACATGCACGAAGAACGGCCACTTATATATTCGACAAACACCTTATTGTGTTTAAGCTGCGGTACGATTGTCCGTTTTCAGCTACTATATTCTTTAATTCTGACATCAAGTGAATAATTCAGGCTGTTCTGCTGAGTTAATTTACCTGCAACGCCCATTTTACGCAGTAGGTCCGGGTACTTTTATAGTCCGCCTGAATAGGGCAGAATCACCACATTTGCTTCCTGTGTGGAAGAAAGTTTTTTTTTATTAGAGGCATGCAGCAGCAGGTCTGGGACGTAGGAACTCTATAGAAGTATCTGTAGGGCACTGATATATTTTATTTTTTTACACGATTCCTAATTATTTCTAAAGTTCTTGACGAGTAAGTAAACGTATGATAGAGCTACATCCTTGCCAAAGAATCGCAAGGTAGTGTTTTACTATGCCCTGTCGAGAGCCACCCAAGCCCACCTGCCCTTGAGAGTTTGGGAGCAAACGCCCTCAAGGCTGCGAAGGGAAGCTGCAATAGCCACGCACTCTCTGTAGGGATGGTGGGTTGATGCCACTAATATAGAATGCCACCCTGTCCCACAAACTCCCCACTATTGTTGGAAAGTAAGGCAATCCCATTGTACGTGTAGTAAGTTACATTTCTCATGACTGCATTCTGCAGCGCACACAGAAAGAGGAAAAAGCTACTATGGATTGTTTTTTTGCAGAAAAACAATCCTGCCTGTAATGCTGGCACCCTCGTACCATGGTGCAAGGGTGCCTGCATTGGTGCTAGGCTACAGAAACAGTGCCAGCAGTGAGGGAAAGGAGAGAAATGTGATGTATTGGATAAATATGGCACATTCCTGCCCTTTCCCTGTGACACAAGGCAGCACAGCAAGGTAAGTTACTGCGCTGCCCTGTGCCACAATTCTCATAAAAATGCCCTTAAGAACTTAGCCCAATTTAGCTTTTCGGGTGTCCAAGACCAGTCACTCAGGATCTTAAAATATAGAAACTTAGGTTTGGATTCCATAAGTACTTGGTCATGATCTTACATGGGGCCGACCAGTCCTTTGGGGTTGCAGTCTCTCAATATTAGAATCTGCCAATGCAATCTAACAGAACCTTAAGCAGGCTTGAAGAGAATAGCAGTAAGGATCACCCCATATTGCCTTGCTGCAACTCTGCAGAAGTGCCATTATAATTTAAGGTATTTCACAACTGGTGAGGTTGGTAAGTGCGCTATGTAATAGTTTCCTTAGGTGTTCTATCAAACAGACCCAAAGCTGTCATCCGTCATTCCAATGAACAAACCTGGTGTAAGAAATTGGGTTGCTGGTTTACTGGGTTGTGAGCCCTTGGCAAGCAGCAACCACAGTCCTTGTCAGGGTGAGGCGCAAGCCAACCCTAGATTATCCTGTGCTCAACCTACTGGTAGCTTGGCACAGAGCAGTCAGGCTTATTCTGGAGGCAATGTGTAAAGTATTTATGCAATAGTTCAAACAGTAATAAAGTGAAAAAATCACACAAAAAGGATCCCCAGCCAAGTTAGAAAAACAGAGTTATTTTTAATAAACTAGACCAATATGCAAACATCAAATCAGTAGAACCGGAGATATGCAATGTTAAAGATTTGAGGGAATTAGCACCAAAAAACACAAAGTGACAACTGTGGATATTTGGTTACTTCGGACCAGGGCAACGTCACAAGTTCAGGCCAATACTGATGGACTGTGGGCCGGCTACAGGGACTCAGTGAGGCCCGCTGAACAAAGTACCTTAAATCCTGTTTTGCAGATTGTTGTGAGAGTCTGCATCGAAGATGGGTTGCACAGCCAAAGTGATGTGTCAGTTCTGAGATGCAGCAAGGCTGCAATGTGAGGTCCTGCATCATCGTCGAGGATCATTATGACAAGGGCTTGCAATGCAAAGTCCAGCATCGGAAATGCGCCTCACAGTCGGGCAATGTGTCAGTTCTGAGGAGCGGCGAGGCTGCAATGTGGAGTATGGCATCATCTTCAAGGCTACTGTCAATGTCAATGAGGGCGGTAAGGGCCTGCGCTGAGGATGTGCCTAGCAGCAGCTCTTACCATAAGGCAGTGGGCTGCAATGCAGGTCTTTGTGATGGTGGAGAGCCCCACATAGGCTGCGATGCATTAATTCTGGTCT
Organism: Lissotriton helveticus; assembly: GCF_964261635.1. NCBI lineage: Eukaryota > Metazoa > Chordata > Amphibia > Caudata > Salamandridae > Lissotriton > Lissotriton helveticus. Next base: position 865,246,344 of record NC_136061.1, read on the forward strand.
GGAGTGCGAGATGCATCAGTTCTGCTAGATCCACAGAGGTTGGCAGACCAACACTTCTAAGGGTCCAGAACTGGTGGCACTACAAGGTATCATTAGGCCACGTTAAGTGGCTTAACAGTGCCTTCTAAATAAAGAGAAGCCCTTATCACCACCCCAACGTCATGGAAAGTGATGTTGTGGTGGCGATAGGGGCCTGAAGACATGCCCCAAAGTCTTCAGTTGCATCTAGATGGTGGGCGTATAAGCAGCCAGTCTCATCGCAATTATGTATATGGAGATTGTTGGACTTGGCCCTTTTTTTGCTAAAGTTCCCTAAACTTTTTGCTTTTCCCTAGACCTTTTTTCTGACATGGTGTTGCCCACTTAGATGCTTCGAGCACTTTGCCACGGCTGATCAGTGTCAAATTGCAAATGCTCCCTGTATAAAGTGTACGGATAATTAGTTGTCCATGTGTTTGACTTACTAGTAAAGTCCCCAGTAAAGTGCACTATGTGTACCAGGGCTGGTAATGCAACTGCTACTAGGGAGCGTGCAGTATTAATTGTGCCACCCACACAAGTAACCTTAAAGAGGGAACTCAGGCCTGCCATTGCAGTGCCTGCACGCAGTTTGTTAAACTGTCATGTTGTTCTGACTAACCCTGGGCGTAGTTCACATAGTAGCGTTACGCGTAGCTACGCGAAGTGCACTACGTGAGCTACACGTAGCTACATGAACTGCGTAATGCACTGTGCCAAATGCTGTTTGCACTGATTGCACAGTGCGGGATGCTTGTCCGCACTGTGCAATCAGTGCAAACCGCATCTTGCACAGTGCAAGCGGTCGTTTTCTGCTGCTCGAGTAGTTTTCTACTCGAGCGGCAGCTTTCTCAACACGGACTGGTAGTTTCTCATCGCGAGCGGTCGTGAGCATACGCGACCACTCGAAATGAGATGTTGGTGATCGCTAACAAGGAAAAAGTCTCGCTGGGATGTCATTTTGCTCGTTTGCGGTTGCCAACTTGATGTTGAGGACCGCAAGCAAGCAAAAAATGACTGCTGTACTATGCTACGCGTGCTTGCACTGTGCTACATCAAATTCGCGTAGTGTGAAGTAGTGCAAACTTCGCAAACTACGCAAGCATAGCGTAGTACTTCACCCAGGGTTAGTTCTGACAAGTGCATCCACTTTTCAAAACTTACCCTTCCCTCTCTATGCACATCAGACACCCCTATGGTAGGTCCAAGGTACCCCTTGGGCAGGGTGCAGTGCATGTGAAAGGTATGACATGTACTAAGGTGTGTACGATGTCCTGACAGTGAAATAATCTCCATTTCGTTTTTCAATGTGGAAAGGCCATCTTGCCCATAGGATAGAATGGGGAGGCTGTGTAATCTGTTTTCCAGCCTATGTTCCCAAAGGCTTAAGATAGAGAAGGTGAAGTTTAGTGTGCCTGAACTCACAATGTAATAACATATCTTTTTATGAAGGTGGTTTTTGCATTGTGTATTTAAAAACCACTCTTTTAGAAGTGGCTGGGTTTTTGTGCTCTAATATTTCTATGTGTCTCTGCCTGGTTGTGGATTGACTGTCTGGATTTGAAAGTGATAGGATCTGGGGAATGTCTTGACCCAGGGGAGGAGGTGAGACAGCAACAGGCTGACCTGCATCTGGAGTGTAGGGGGAGGAGTAGCCCCTAGAGGTGAAGAGGCCTGGGTTGCCACAATAAAACAATCTTCACATCTCCTGCTGAGTGATTGAAAATACAGACTCCCACTAATCAAAGGAAGAAGGTGTCACTGACAGGAAGGCACCAGAACTGGTCTGAACAGGGGTCAGTGCACCCCTGAACACAAAGACTTCAAAGACATTTAGGGTTTTATCTATGAGAGCTGAAGCCCGTGAACTTTGGAGAAATTGATTTATCAAGTTTAAACAAGACTGAAGCTACTTTGTGGTCAAGAGGAACCTTTGCAAAGGAAGAAACAGCTGAAGAGACTGAAGGACAGGACTGACCCTTGCTGTGTGTTCGGGGCTGGCCTGCAGTTTGCTGCTTTAACCAAGGAGAGGTTAAAGGGATTTTGCTGTTTGCTGTGTCCCCCTGCTTGAAAGGACTTTGCTGTGTGCTGTGTCCGGAAGTAACTTATCCTCAAGGGCCCGAGGTGAGCTGTCTCCCTGTTGCGGAAACTCAGGAAAACAAAAGTTTCCAGGAGACTATCAGCGACGCTGTGTGCGTGTGCTTTTTGCAGCCTGAGACCTTTGTGAGGATTGCCTTGTTATTGTGTACACCTGGAGTCCACGCGAGTCTCAGTGACACTGTGTGGTGTGCTTTTTGCAGCCTTAGCCCTTTGTGAGGATTGTCCTATGATCGTGTGCAGTGGAGTCCAAGTGAGTCTCAGCGACGCTGTGTGCGTGTGCTTTGTGCAGCAAGAGACCTTCCTGAGAATTGCCTTGTTATCATGCACACCAGGAGTCCAAGTGAATCTTAGCGATGCTGTATGCGTGTGCTTCGTGCAGCCTGAGACCTTCGTGAGGAGTGCCTTTTGATCATGCACCTGAAGCTCAAGTGAGTCTCAGCAACGCTGTGTGTGTGTGCCCTGTTGCAGCCTGTGATCTTCGTGGCGTCAACCGCCCGGACCAGCAGCCCCGGAGGAGCTGACCCGCTGGTCCAAGCCCGCCGTTGCCAGAACGCGACCTCAACCCAACCTCGTCGAGGGAGGGCCCGAGTCCCACTGCCCACGAATTCACAAAGATTGCATCGGAGGCCCAGGTCGCTGGAAGAGTAGAGGAGAGCGAAGTCACACCTCCCAGGTAACAAGTGTTGACACCTGGTGCAGGCTCGGAGGAAGACGCTCTTGGCCTCTCCCATTCCTGCAGTGCAAGCCTCTACTTCGGCTCGTATCACGGCCCGTACTTGCCAAAGGAAAGGCAGTACTGCGGCCAGAGTGCGGAGCTGCACTTTTTGTTTACACCATACCCATGTGGGGACAACTGTTGACAGAGGCTGACTACAAGTCAGCAAGAGTGGCGGAGAGACCGCCTAAGGCACCGTGATAGGTGCTCGAGTATTTTACTCATTGCATTATTTCTGCATAACGAACTAACTGATTGTCGTATTCCGCAGTGCACTATTTCTGCATAACGAACTACCTGATTAGTGTAATACTCATTGCATTATTTCTGCATAACGAAGTACTTGATTGTTGCGTTACACATAGCATTATTTTTACATTGCAAAGTGCCTGATTCTAGCATTATGAACTGCATTATTTTAACATTTCAAAGTGCCTAATTCTAGCATTACGAACTGCATAGCATTGCATTAGGATTGCAGTGGAATACTTTTACGTTTAAAAGTGCTCATTAATATCATCAGAACTTACAAAGGACTGTCTGGCCTAACAACCGGCCAGGAGGAATATTACAAATACGCATATGTTGGATTTATATTGTGTGGTCTCATCGTATATCTTTATATATTAATTTACACTTGTTTTTATTAAACTCGTGTGGAGTCCATTTGTGTTGTCATCATTGGGTTGCGGTGAGCCTGGTTGCAAATACTTTACACATTTGCCTTATAGATAAGCCTGGCTGCTCGTGCCAAGCTACCGAGGGGGTGAGCGGGGGCTTTCTGAGAAGGTGTCCTTTCTTTCCCTGACGTGGAAACCAGGGTCCCTATTTGACCTAAGGTACCTACCTCAGCCAACCAGGGATCCCGGGTCTAACAGAGATCCACGGTGCCTCGCAGACTGCCAAAGGATTTGAGTTTGGTCTGTAATCCCTCCCACAAGGTACTCACAGTGCGTTGTGTAGAACAATAATGTTCTCTGCACCAGGAAGTAGTCAATAGGGGGTGATGTACCATGAGGGCAGTTAAGAAAAGTGTAAACTCTGTACGTTAGCATCAGAGATCAGTCAGATTGAATTTATCAAGTAGATCTGTATGTGCTGCCAGATTCGAGTCTTCCACTCAACAGCACAGAGATCATGCCAAAATCTATCAGCCGTCTAGAGGGTGCTGAGGTAAACCAGAATAGAGACAACTCTGTTATGTCAGACCTCTTCTTATAGCCCCAGCACTCAGCACTGGGGTTTAACTGGAGGGATATAATGTTGTGTCAGGGATCATGAGGTTTCAAGTCTTACACTGGGACTCTTCCATGAGCCCAATGTACTTCCAGTTTGGTCAGAGTGGAGAGATCTACAATGTTCTTCTGTTCTGTTCACTAGCATGGATGTTGTCAGAACAGAGATCAGTAAGATATGGAACAAATTGGCGCATACACTCAGGCAGAGATTTGGTGTCAGTAAGGTAGGTAGAACTACAGCTGAGGGACTTATAATCTATTAAGTTAAAGTATATTGTTGTCAGACTCTTTTTAAGGAGCCACAGGGCAAGTAGGGGCTACTGGGCCGCAACCCCAGAGATTCATGTTGTTGGTCACTTTGGTCAATGGGCCTGTTCTACTGTGGCTCTGCAAACTACAACTCGGCTAAGTACAACACGTTCTGCTCTTGACTCTCAGAGGAGCAAGGACAAGCAATTGCCAGCTTCTCAATAAAGTACAGATACAATAACATGATTTCTTAGCCAATGTTTATCTGTATGAAAAAAAAAATACTTAACATTTAACAACAAAAAGAAATACAATACAGTCCAATATCATACAGGGTTATCATAAATTAACAGTGAGGCTCTATAATCCTCTGTAATCCCTCTTATTCCCCAGTAATGTACTCTATCTCCCTGGTGTTAAGATACCACTGTTACATTATGATGCTTGATGGATGTCTGGGCTGTGCTATAGGTGCAGGTGTTGGTCCTGCCCTCAAGGAGTGGACTCCTTCATTGCAGGATAATGCAGTGATTGCAGCTTTCAGGAAAAGTGGAAGAGCCAGTCTTTGGCAGCAGTATTCATCTGTAAAGCATGTGTAGATCTGCTCACAGCCTGTGCCCTCCAGTTTGAGTCACCTGTTGACCTCTGGAAGCAGTTGTGACCTCCTGGTTGTTTGGACTTTCTGCAGTATAGCAATTAAAAAGCCTTCTCCTAGATAGTACAGCAGCACAATCACTCAGCCCAGGCCAGTCTACTCAGGCGCACAGAATCACTTGTTCTTCAAAGTCATATTCAGAACTCCTCAAGAACTGTGCAGATATACTGGATGACACATTTATAGCATGTGTCGCTCTTGGATTGCTTTCTTGGCATTGAGAGCTTCCTCTTCATACTCTTCACACCAGGAACAAGCTGGGCTTCATACCTCATGGAAGACTAGGCAAGCTCCTTTCTGCTTTCAGCAGGCAGACAAGTTTCTAGGTGCTTCACCCAGATACTCAACTCTTCCAGAGGATTGTGCTGACTTCAGGTGATGTCTCCTAACCGCAGAGAGACTGGTTGTCAAGCAGACACCAGTCCTGGTTACACAGCAGACTTTAAGCAAAAGGTGGCACCCCCTTTCTTGGGCAAAGAGAATTGGCGATAGCAATAAAGTGGGATGATTATAAACACATTTTACACAAGGGAATATGAATTTATTGTCTAAGACTTCAGAACCAATTTACAGTAGTTCCTTTACAAATTTCATTTCAAATGTCATTCAATGGAGGCGGCTCTCCAGACACAGCCTGTGTGTAAATGAATGCTTCTCACAGCAGGTAACACTGGGGTTGACTCCAACTACCTATAATAGGGGCACAATGAAGTGTGAGATCTTTGGGCCTGTGTTATGCTCCAGAAGGTTCATATGGAAAGTTTAGAGGAACAATCCCCAATGCTGATTTACGATCTCCACATTACGCTCTCCACATTAGAGCAGTGAGCGGAGACTTAAATGACCGCAAACCTACAAGTATTTGTGAGGGGGAAGGGGAATGTGAATGAAGCGCAACAGAGATTCATCTCTCAGAGTTCAGGAGCGCAATGATGTCTCTCTCTCTCAACCATTATCGAACAGTGGTGGTGACACACCCCAACATGACAGCTGGTCTACGATTAAAAATATTCACTCTCCATCCTGTGCCATGCTATAACCAGAGGCATCCAAAATGGATCCCACTGGCTTCGATACTCAGACTGGCACAAACAGAGCCCTACTATCATGTATGCATCATATGTTCCTATATATGAAAACATGCTCAAAATACACACAGTAAGTCAGCACATGGCATTGGGCATCATATAATAGTGTACAGTGTTTACAATGTTGGTAAAAAATATGTCTTGAAACCAGCTGTGCTGTCACACCAGACTTAGAATGTGGAGATTACATGGCATTTTACAGTGTAAATATGGTTGACAAATCTACCGGACTTTGTTTCAGGATGGGGATCCCAACTATCCTCTTGAAGTAAGCAACTAAAGATTGACTAGTGGATTGATTAATGATTTATTGATTGATTGACTTATTTAGTAGATCATCGCAATTAAATACAGTCGAGCAGCAACCTTGATCAACTAGAGGGGGCAAGTTTAGAGAAAGCTTATTTATTTGTGGCTCTGATGGTTTTGTCATGTGCTCAAAGAGTGGAACTCATCTCACTCATGATTTGGTTTGTGAAAACTGGTGAACTTTTAAAGTTGTGGGACACAAATTGCCACCCAAATGTCCCAGAGTAGGTTAAGTGGTGAGGCTGCCTACATTCAAATAGGATTATAGACTATTTTCCCTGAGAAAAACTTGAAAATGAGCCGATATGCAGCATTTACACTGCAATAGTTAATTATATTTCCTAGAGAAGACAGGTTTTAAAGATAGACCCGGAGTAACAAAATATATTCTGATCCCTTTCTGGTCTGGCAAGAAATCCTGATTGTCCCAATAAATATAGCTGGCTTGTTTCCATGAAAAGTCTGGAAGCATGGGGCACCCAGTAAGCATTAATCCACAATACATGCCACCAAAACCACAGGTTGTACGTCAAGTTAAGTAGAGGTGCATGCAATTTGAGATGACCGCTTTTTTAAAAAATGTGTAATTTTATTTAGAATATTTAATAAAGCGCAAACATGACCCAAGAGTATCAGAGTGCTGTACGTAGGGGTGACTGAACTATTTATCTTTCGGAATTGATGTAGCATTATACTAGAAGTATACCTCCTGCTTCCTTTCAGTGTTTTAATAGAGTCCATTTCACATACAGAATATACTTGAAATGAGCAAGATAGCAAAACGAAATGCAGCATGCTTCACCATCTCAGGCAGTAAACAGCAGTGTGGTCCCACAGGTCAAACCGACCTTGCAGGCCCAGACAGTAGATAGAAGATATGTTCATTAGGTTTTACAAATCTCAATACTGCAGGCCACAGACGGTACAGCAGTTGTTGATAATGTTAAAAATGTCAATAGTACACAGGGTGAAAGGCATGAACTTAAGACCTAAAATAACAGTAATTGCCCTCTGACACCCAGAAAATGCATCAAGTTAGAGGGTTTCCTAACTCAATATAAATTGTGACTCGACTATCATCTTTAAGTTTTTTCTAATCTTCTGAATGCTGATGTGTTTGTATGTACCCATGTGAAGTAGCTGTGTTTAATAAAATTGTGTTTTGCTGAACAAACTTATGTTCATCTTTGACATTTTGGGCTTTTTATTAGTGCAACTTACACATTACATTACACATCTCATTTTATCTAGTGGTAGGCGTAGTGGTAGGCGTAACTTGTGTACTTCTGTGTAGCATAATCATACAAAATTATCAAAAAATGCTGCAAGATTACACAGAATTACTGAAGAAGAGCAGTTCTGCATTTAATGCGTTTTTCTTCTTGTTGAAAGGCTAAGAAATAGAATTAAATAGAATTAAATACAACAGAACACAGATAGTAGTGATAGCAGTTGCTCGAGCTCGCTAAATGTGCTCTTGGGTTGAGATTTACTCCCAGAATTATGCACTCATTCCTTAGCGCAAAATGCAGTTTTGCGTCTAAAATGGAGCGAGGATGAATTTTGCTTTAACCCCACCCATGCTCATGACGAGCTCAGCTCGTCATGAGCCACGGTGGCCGTGTGCTCATGACGAGCTGAGCTCGTCATAACGGCTGCAACGCTCGCACGCAGGGCCAATTCCCCCTCTGTGTTGAACGTTCTACAGAAACGGGTGTAGTCATGAGTACACGGCCACCATGGCTCATGACGAGCTGAGCTCGTCATGAGCACCGGGGCGCTGTGGGCGCCCCACCGCCCCCCAGCACAGCGGGGAAATTAACACCGCAGGCAAGGAGTTAAGCAAATTGTGTTAAATGCAACAGAACATAAACAGCAGCACCAGCAGCTGCTCACGCTCTCTAAAAGTGTCCTCACAATGGGATTTCCCCCAAAATTACTCTTAATTACATAAGCAGGAGTACTGACATTAATATTAGTAATTCCATGTCAAAAAGTAATACAGAATTACTGAAATTACTTTGATCACTCTGGTTTAATTAAAATACTCCCAAGCCTAATTTTATCTTTAGGGTAAAATGAAAATGTTTAGATTTTTTAAGACGAATGTGTTTAACAATTGTTTGCATTTCTTAAAAGGACAAACATAGTTCTCAGAACACCAACGAAGTAAATGTTTCCCTAATGTCTGAAGTCTAGATATATTCAATTTATATGGGTTTTCTAGAGGATGTAGTCTGCACAATCATTTATGTAATGTTTTTTCAGATTACTGAATTGTAGCATAATCACATTTTATGGTGTACGGTTATTTTGATCACGGACAACAAAGCCAGGACTATTTGGAGAGCAATAAAACTATAGAGTTTTTATTCTGTACAACCTAAAGTATCTATTGGTTCAGTCCGTCCTACCTCATCCTGATTTAATTGAATATGGCGTTTATCATATTGTCATCAATTGTTTCCCCAAATTAGGCAATTCACTACCAGCCTTCCTCTGTCTGTAGCGTATCACTGCTGAGCATGACCCTCATGTTTATTCCCATGGTGTTATGATTTGCAATGTACCCCAATATTGGCTTGGGTAGTCACCTAACCTTTCACCTACATTTACCCTGTCATTGTACTACATAACGGTTTTGGTGCTGACCTTTTACCTAGTTAGGTGCTGTATAAATATTGTGTGGTTTCCCTCAAAAACTAGCCCTATTTACTATGCATAAGGAGTCTCAGAATCACAGCAGGATTACCATCTTCTGCATAATAACTACGTATTAGGGTAATCACTATCGTCATCCTCGGCCGACATGACACAGCAAGGTAGAACCCCTGAGGGTGCCTTTTGGGTATATTAGCGCCATATCTTTTCTGGGGCAGACTTCCATGATGACATGCTGACATGAGACGTTGAGATTCCTGCACACGGACACTCCAGCACGCAGTAGTTTGATATCCTTCGTGGAGTGTCCATCTCGAGACCAAGATGGGGTCCTTCACTCTCTCAAATCAGGTATTATGGTTGGCTCTATCTGAGGGGGATTCTTGGCCCTACATCTACATACATGCTAGGTACATTTAGGTACTTTTAGGTACATCTAGTTATGGTTGCATAGTAGGAGTACATGTTATTACTGTCATATATTTATATGCCAGCATATATCCATTTTTTTTAGCTTTATGGTAGAATTTTACCATCTATTTACTCTGTTGGTGCTTATACCTGTGTACATCTGTTTCTGTCATGTGGTTGTTGCAGTACACGTATCTTACACTCGAATGATGGTTCAAAAAATGCTTATTGAAAACGTCCTCCATCGTTTATTCTGTGTACTTCACTAAGACAAAGTGAGCACGGGTGACTGAGCAAAAAGTACTGTTCATTTCCATGAGGGGACAGGGTTGTCATGTTCGATAGTTGCCAGAAACAATTTGCTCCTTGGTAATATGAGTTCATAGTGGCATTGTGAGCAAGCTGGTATACTGGCAAATATATCAGTCTGGACATCGATCCCACAGTTTATGTTCTCCAAACGTGCAGACCCTATATAGATATATAGGAACTACACGACAATGGCTCATACAGAATGTTAAAGTATTAGACATGTGTGGGACCTCATTACCGCCCTCACCCCCGACATCAGCTTCCTTGCCAAGACCTAGCTCACCCCCACATCTGTCCCCAAATATCGCCATAGCAACACCCGATGAATACACGATCACACACAGAGACCGCATCAACAAACCCAGAGGAGAGATCGCCAAGTCAAGTACAGCCATGTCATCGAACTCACCTGAACTGACCTCTCCATCGTCCACTTCAACAGCTCCAGCCCAGTACATCCACAGCAGAGCCACAAAGTGCCCCATTGCATCTGGGACAAAGTAACATAGAGCCAATGAACCGACTCTCTCAAGACATCCCATACTAACACTGATTCAAGCTTGGACCAGGCTGTCAAAAACGTCAATTCATCGATCACCAACTTCTCCACAACATTGTCCCCATCAAAACCAGCAGACACGGGAGATCCACAAAGCAGGCAAGATGGTACACCAAGGAAATGAGAACAGCAAAACGCTACAGCAAGCAACTGGAAAAAAAGATGTTGCCCAAGCAAGGACACCTCAGAAAGGACCACCTTCAAAACTTACCTCACCTCTACCACAGGTTACTGAGAGAGACAAAGAAGAATGCCCTAGCTGACCATATTGAGTTGAGGTCCAATCACAGCAAAGCACTCTTCAGCATTTAGAGAGAGTTCTCCTACCCCGCAGTCACAGAAAACAGCATCACCCCTCCTAAGAACTATGTGACAGACTCACCAACGTTTTCAACAACAAGACCACCACCATCTACAAGAACGTCATACCCCAGCTTAAGCCTTCAGACTTCCTACACCTTCATGCACTCACAAAAACCAACACGGATCACCAACTTACCTCATGGGACACTAATACCATAATGAACTCAGTTCCCTCAGAAACTGCTATGGACCCCTTCAAACACCATATTTTTAACCTTGGTAGCCACAGGATCAGCAATGAGCTCATCACCAGCTTCAACTCCTCTCTTGTCACTTCTCTTGTCACGTCCACCTTTCCCATAAAGGGCAAACATGCAGAAGTCAAACCACTCCTCACGAAACCATCTGGCAACCCGAGCAAACTCAAAAATGACTGCCCTGTCTCCCATCTCCCTGATCCCTTTCCCCACCAAAGTCTTGGATAAAGCCATCGACCACCAACTCACGAAACATCTGGAGCAGACCCTTCTCTTAGATACCTCCCAATCTGGATTCCGCACCCACCACAGCACTGAAACTGCCTCGCAGCCACCAATGACATCTGAGCACTCCTCGATTGGGGAGAAAAAGCAGCTCCCTTCCTCCTCAACCCCTCAGCAGCCTTCAACACTGTATTTCATCACACCTTGATCAAAAGACTGCATCACATCTGCATCCAAGGAAACACCCTCAATTCGATCACCTCATTCCTCACCTGAAGAACTCAGAAGGTCAGCCTACCACCATTCACCTCTGAACCCAAGGACATCTTCGGCAGCGTTTCTTAAGGCTACTCACTCAGCCCCACCCTTTTGAACATCTGCATGACCCTCTTGGACAACATCGTCAGATCCCACTGACTAAACATCATATCATAGGCAAACTATACCCAGTTCATCCTCTCACTCTCAGAAGACCCTACCAACATGAAAACCAACTCCACAGATGCATGATGAGCTTCACTGACTGGATGAAGGACAACTGCATGAAGCTCAACACGAAAAAAATATGGAAGCGCTGATCTTTGGCATCAACACCACCCCTTGGAATGACTCTTGGTAGCCCTCTGAACTAGGACCATCATCCAAACCAACCGACCACACCAGAACCCTCGGGATAATCCTGGACAGCAAACTGAGCATGAAGTCCTGGATCAGCGCAGTCTCCTATGCCTACTTTCTCACACTTTGCATGTTACAAAAAGTCTTCAAATGGCTCCCCCTGAACACCAGATGTATTGTCACTCAGGCCCTAATCACCAGTCGCCTAGACTATGGCAGCGCAATCCACGCTGACATCACTACTCACCTCTGCAATGACTCCAGACCATACAGAAAACTCCACTGGATCCCTATACAAAAGAAGTGACGATCCACTACTGCAAACTACTGCACAACAAAGAACCAGCCTACAACAATCACCGCTGAATTTCCATCAACCTACGAGACAAGTACGCTCTGCCACTCTCTCACTCACCTATACCCCCGGCAACCACAGAAGAAACAGCGGGGGACGCTCCTTCTCCTACCTCACAACGAAAACCTGGAACAACCACCCTCTGCAACTACAAACCTCCACCTCTGGACTGGAATTCCAGAAAGCATTCAAGACTGGCTGTTCAATTAAATCACCTGAACCCTCATGAACCTCAAGCATCTGGATACCTTACTGGGTGAGTAGATGCCCTATACAGATCCACTGATTTGTTGATTAATTGATTGAAAGATGAGGTTTTCTGCTGCAAAATGAACCACTGTCGTTTCTGCACGACCAAGGTTTGCTCTTGCTAGGTCTGTAGTTACCAGATGCTCCATGTAACTAGGAATCGCAGATTTCACTCATCAGCTTTCCTTTGCTAATCTCTGTTTGCAGGAGTATTGAGGTCTTTGTAGGAACTTAGAATAGGCTCAATCTAACCACAGCACTTGAGAGTGATTTCTGAATTGTGGAAACCTAAATTCTGCTCGCTACGAGGACGTTTTCCCGATTATATTACAAGGTATGTCGGTGTGTGCGTTGTTCTGCCCGATCCCACTGGTTCAGGGGGGGACAGATAAAACTGATCTATGGGATAATGTTTCAGACTCACACACACACAGATTAGCGGGAAGGCAATCGCCCCAATTAATGTGGAATCGTTTTTTCACACATCCACTGATTTGATGATCCTGCTCAGCTCATAAAGATTGAGAATCTGTAAAAGAGCCCGCTGAGCTTTAATAGTTAAACTGTAATTAGACAGCAATGAATTCACTTTTGGAAACCGCATTGCACACTCACGGCATCAGCAGATCATAAAGACTAATGAAAGGTAAACTCTGAAATTGTCCAATGGTTTCCAAGGGAGATTCCTTAAAATGAATTATATGTGGTGTTTTAGGCGCTGAAGAATTTCTGCTCAAAGCCTCAACAGTTTGATTTTTGTGGGTCATGAACAGAAAGTTATTTCAAGCTTAATAAGGATCTTATATCACAAAAGGTAAAACTGGGGAGAAAACTCCTGAATATATTTGTCAAAGTGCATTAAAAAACCTTTTCCAAAGATAAACCTTCAGAGGAAATAGTTTGCTTTTACTTCCTTTTATCTAGGTTCTCTTACAATGAAACATTGGTACGTGTTCTAATTACCTGTTCCCTCGGTATCTCGAGTTACATTTGACCATGCATTACATTTTCACTTGAAATGCTACGAAGTGCATTTCAGACTTTTTTGTGACATTTCCGAAATTATATTAGGGCAAAACTTCACGTAAGTTTTTGCTGTTGAGGAGTGGTTCAAGCAGAAAATGTGTTGCGGGAGACAGGCGAGCGAAAAAAATGTTATCCAAGAGATATGTTTTCTATTTGCCAGTTCCTTTGGTATCGTGAGTTACTTTTGATCTTGCACTACATTTTCACTTGAAATACTACAAACTGCATTTCAGATTATTTGTTGTGACATTTCGAGTAATTATTTCGAAATTACGTCATTTTGAGGGAAAAGATTTACGTTTTAGCACACAGTGCAATTTTTGCATGACGCAAAGAATGCAAAATGTTAGAAATTATGCTAGAGCATAACTTCACACCCGTTTTTGTGGTAGGGAAGTGGTTCAAACGGAAAATGATCTGTGGGAGACAGGTTAGAGAGAAATGTAATTAATACAAGAGCTATTTTCTCTAATACCAGTTTCGTCGTATCTTGAGTCACATTTGCCCGTGCATTACATTTTCACTCGAAACACTACAAAGTGCGTTTTAGATAATTGGTGTGTCATTTCAGGTAATTATCCCAAAATAAGGTAATTTGGTGGTAAAAGGTTCAAAGTTTCGCACACTTAAGTAAACATTATCGCGCAATGTGAGCAACATCTATGCAGAGACAAAGACAAGGTTAAACCCAGAAACTTGGCATAGGGCAAAAAAATGGTAATAACCAAATGGTACATCAAAAGGGGGGGAGAAAGAGGGTAGGGCCAGGTTCACCCTCCTATCATTAGCACTAATCAAAAAAAACTTTTGAAACAAAAGTCAGAAACCTGGCCGGTAGATAGTATTCACAACGCTCATTGGGGTTGGAATATCTGTGTGATGTAGATAGAAAGAAAAAGATATTTTTTCTTGAGTCCCCTCACTCACCAGGGTTTAGCCACTGTGACATGCTTCATCATCCTCTACGGACTGAGGCGTGCTACGACTTGCGAACTACGTAGGAGCACTTTTATTGTGATTGACTATGTGTGGTGTAAGTGGTGTTTGTGAATATGGAGTGGTATGATCTATGTGGGTTAAAAATACCTGCCTAGTGAGCTATAAATGAACTATTCTTGCTCCTGGGTGGTATATTAAAAATGGGTAGAGAACTAGGGATCCTACTGTCAATGAGTTAGGTATGCCTATTCACTTGTGTTAACATGTTTTGAGATTCCCCTATCTCTTCTTCAGGAATACACAGGGACCAGCCCTGTGTATGCCACTCCTAACCACTGCTATATTAAGGAAAAAAGTGAATGAAATTAAAGAAATAAATGCTGCAATAATAAGGCATGCATTAGTACATATGTACTAATGGTCACGTTGTACCTGTGGAGAAAAACAACATTTTGTTGGATAAAAACAGGGGGGGTTTAATGGCCCCACAGCATAGTAGCATATTTTTTAACATCACATTATAATCCATGCTTGTGAAGTGAAAAAGCCAAATGGCGTGAAGTTAAAAACAGGTTATTCCTATAACAGTGGTAAAAACACAGACAATAAACATACATTGATATGGGACCTAACTCTGCCCCATGGTCTGCGGAGGAATGCTCGTATCCTGCCCAAATCTGAGGAAAATAAGGAAAGGGGTTGCCCGGTTAGTGCTCGGCAAAATATGGCTGGTTGGTATGCCGAAATTGAATCAACTAAATGACTCGCATCTCGGTGGAGTTACGAAATCAAAATAGGGCCTTTGGCCCGTTATGGCCCGCTAAACAGATCCCCGGCACTTACTTGGTATTCAGGAATACGTGGCTCATTAACCTACAAGACTTCCTCCGGACCGCATCTTAATGCGTGTGTGTCCGGAGGCTCTATTTAGGCCATGTGCTTCCGCGTTGTCATCACGCTGAAGCTGGTGCACTCGGTGGAGATTTGTGAGGCGGCCATGTTGGAAGGATAATTGTATACCGGAAAAAAGGTTCTGTAAATGCTAAAGTTAGATCGAAATTGAAAAGGAATAATTCTAAACGGTCTCTGTTCTGGTGGCCGATGGAAGAACTAATTTAGAAAAAATATTTTAAAAAACGGAAAAACGTCACGAATGGTGAGAGCAGGGGTATTATAACAGCCACATGTTCGAAAATGCGATGGCCCAAATATTCCATTCGCGATAATACTCCCACTATGACTGGTACAGTACAAATGTCTGGTTATTCAACCTCTAGAGTAGTAGACCCTAGTTATATGAGGGTAAACATGTATAGTCCCACAGCCAAGTGCTTGCTATTTAAGACTTATTTGATTGTGGTTTCATAATGCAGTACTGTATACATTTCAACATATTGTACTTTTTCTTTCTCAAAAAGGTGGGCATAAAAAATTGTTCAAGTTAGCTTATGAGAGTTGGCTTATGAGAGTTGGCCCCAAGGTATCTCATCGTTCAAGCCTTGGGTGTCAGAATAAGGTTTAAACACCAATAGTTGTTCTTTGTCAAATAATTTATTCTCTAGGTTGGGTAGGGCTTTAACAGTTTCCAGAACCACCCAATATAGGTCATTGGGAGTGTGTGCTTTCTCAAGAAAGTGTGGGGTCATTTTTGTATTTGAACGTTTACACCTGAAACTACTCCGGTGTTCGACCATGCGTGTGCTGACCTTTCTAGTTGTCATGCCCACAAAGTTTAATCCACATGTACAGGTGATCATATAGACCACGCCAGCAGTGTTACAATTTGAAAAAGACCTTAGTTCCCAAGTAAGGCCATTATTAAAGTGGATTTTTTGGGGGGTGAGGTCAGGTGCCAAACACTACAGTTTGTGCATGGATAGTGTCCTTCAGGCAGGGGGTGGAGAAGGCGATCTGCTCCCACTGACCCATGTAGTTCCCTTGGTCTTGTGTGGACCACAAAGTTTCAGAGATTTTTTCCTTGTCGGTGGCTGAACATGGGTTTGTCTAGATTTAAACCTCCACTGTTTAATGTTCTCCAGTGTTTTTTAATTATCTTAGTCACCTGATCTGAAGCTTTATTGTAGGTGGTTATGCAGATTTACCGCTTGTTGGACCTGGCCCTTTTGGCAGGTTCACCCTGAAACTTTTTTCTTTTTCCTAGCCTATTTCTGTAACCTGGTGTGAGTGATTTTAGGCCTCTGTGCACTTTTTCACTCTGGTACAGTGTAAAGTGTGTGAGCTCTCTGTGTGTGTGGTGAGTGACCTGCCCTCCCATAGGAATGCATGGGGAATATGTGTGACCATGGTAGTTCCTGATGTGTGGGGAGTGCAGGGTCGAGTTTGGTATGTGCGAACTCGTGAGATTGAATGCTGCGCAATGATGTATGCGGCATGACTGTGTCTAGTGTGGAAGTGCCACTTCTAGACATGGGTATGCGTGTGTAGTGAGTGTGCTGGCACGTGATTGGCTGGAGCTGGCTGGTGAGCCTGGCTCCAGGAGTCTGGATGGGTCTGCACCGGTGGTGAGTGGAGAGATTAACATGCTGATGTGAGGGAGGGGTGCACCTGGGACCTGAATAGGGCTGGGCTTTCCCCACACAATGCTGGCTCCGCCCCCTGTGGTGCGACTGATAACCCTAGCCTGACTAGTTAATGGTAGGGGTGGCTGAGCACATCAAGAGTGCTCCCAAACCAGCTGCGCCTGGTTTTGCCCCCACCCGGCACCTTTAGACAAAGGATTGTGCTGTGTAAAAAGGGTGCTGTGACACCCTGAAGATGTTCTTGTTTTGCCAACTTGAAACAACCAGGGGCGTGCTGCTGCTGGAGCCCAGGGGAAGGCTTGCCTCCCTGGGCCCTGCCCAGCCCCTGGATGCCCTGGAGGACTCTTTGGGACCCCTCTGCCTTTCCTGGGAGGATGGGGGACCTAGCTTTGCCCTGGATTCCCTGGGACCTTTGGCGGCGTGGGGAGGCTGCATTTTACTTTGGAGATGTTGGCCCAGTGAGTGCTTCATTTCCCTCTGGGAGCGCTGTTTAAACTCTTGCAGCTCTGGGCACTGTGGCTGCATTATGCCCGCTTGTCTGGTTGTTTGCCAGCAGGAGCCTACCCTGCATATTGCTCACCGTTTATTTGGTTGTATTATGGGTGCCACCCCGTTTATGGTGCCCTTAGCGGTTGCCCACCCCTCTTCTCTGGTTGTCTCTCGCGCCGAGGGTGCCCACCCCTCGGTGCTGCCCCGAGAGGAGAACCTCGCCGTGATCGCGGCAAAGCCGGAAGTCAGGCATCTTTTGCTGGGACGGGGGCGGGGCCCGCAATCCGGCAGGAAGTCCCGCCCGCCACCGCTGCCGGCCCGAGGAAAAAGCAGCTGGCCGAGGAATGGCCGCCCGGGGCCCCCGTGAGCTGGGAGGAGCCCCGGAGCCACCAGAGACACCCGCTCGCTGCCAGCAGATGTATGCCGAGGCCCTCATGAGCGAGGGAGAGCCAGGGTGACTGCCCCCAGAAGACTGCATCCCCCGCCGCCTCCGGAGCGCAGCCGGTGAGTAGAGCTGCCCCAGGGGGAGGGTGGAGAGTGCGTAGTTCCCGAGCCCATGTGGCTCCAACGAGGGGATCAATGTTGGTTGGAGAGCCCCGAGAGGCCCGCGCCCCTACCAGTGCATGTTCAGCATAGGATGCATTTAGTGCGGCCCCGGATGGTAGCGGGCCGCCCCAACGTTTTATTGATAATCCTAAGAGCCTGCATGGCCCTAGTGTTGGGCCTGATTATTCAAAGAGCCTGTGTGGCTATCCCCTGGCCCTATTTTTTAAGCGCTAGTGTTTGGGAACATATTTATTTAGGGAGCCAGTGGGATAAGGGGGTACAGTGATTTTAGAGCCTGTGTGGCTCCAATGTGGCACAGTTTCATAGCCAGTGTGGCTCGAACCCCTGCTGCACAGCTTGTCCTGAGGGCTAGTGAGAGCCCATGCCACAGTTTTACTGATGTCTCAGCTGCCCAGCAAGTAGTGGGCAGCTGCACCATTTAGGCGCTATTGAGAAAGAGTCCCTGAGAGGGACAGAGATGGCACAGAGGTGCCAGGCCTTCCACAGCTGCGCAGCACTTAGTGCCAGCTGCAGCGTTTAGGCCCTTGTGATTGTCATCAGCTGCCCAGCAAGTAGTGGGCAGCTGCAACGTTTAGGTTTGCACCAGTGGCGCACCCCTGACTGGCGCTGCATTGGCAGCACGCCCTGACATTCTGGACACAGGGTATTTAAGCCCCTTCTTGAGATGGCCAGTTGGCCAGGGGGCTGGTATGTGGGTAGGGCGCAAGGCCCTAATGTGATTTTTGCGCAATGTGATTTTACTATGTTTATAATGGTAATTGCCTAATGTGATTTTTGCGCAATGTGATGTTGCTATGATTATGAGGTTATTTTACCTATGTAGGTTTATGTTAGTGAGAGTTTACCTCACTGTGAGTTATGCCCCTAAATGTGATTTACTCTTAGGAGGCAGAGTCTAATGTGTTTAGACTAGTGAGAGATTGCCTACTGTAGTTATACTGGAGGCCTAGATGTGATTGCTGCGTAATGTGCTTTGCCTTTATGCTTGTGTTATACTTCTAAAGGTGCTCATGCTTAGAAGTTTTCTTTGTCTAGTATGTTATACGAGAGGTTATGTGTCCATGCGTGAACTATGCCTATGGTTATTAGTATTGCGTAGTGTGTACCTACCTGTTACCAGTGGTTACTGGTTGTGATCTATAATTGTTATTTGGTATCACAGTTATTCTAAGTGCTAGTTCTACTAAGTGCTGATTCTGACAGTGGCCCATGTGGCCCTGTCCTGGTGTAAATAATCCTGTGTGAATATTGCCCGTGCCAGTTGGCGCAATGTATATTGTGTGATACTATCTGATGTGTTTTGATAATACAAAAGTTATTTTTATATAACCTTGTGTGGAGTTCCTTTTGTGGTGTGCCTAGGATGTTGTTGCTGTTGTGTGCGTGCGCAAATGCTTTACACATTGCCTCTGGGATAAGCCTGTCTGCTCGTGCCAAGCTACCAAGGGGGTGAAGAGGGGTTATCTTGGCGTGTGACCCCCTTGCCCTGACTAGAATGGTGGTTTCTGCCTGGCTTTGGCGTAAGCCTTAGCCAACCAGAAATCCCGTTCTAACACCGCTTCATTGCGTTTTCCTTAGTAACTTTGGGTTCCAAAAGGGCGTCTCGGTTATTGTTTGAGGCCCTTTTATTAACCTGTTTCACCATGTGCTTGGGGTAGTGTCTTAGTATGAGTTTTTCACTCAGGTCTTTAGCTTGGGCTTTGTAATCTCTTTTATCAGAGCAATTTCTTCTAAGGCGTAGGAACTGCCCGAAAGGGAGATTTTCCCTGAGTTGTCTGGGGTGAAAACTGTCGAATCTGAGGAGACAGTTTCTGGCCGTTGGCTTAAAGTGTGTGGTTGTTGTTAATTTACCATCATGGGCCTGTTTGTTTAGATCCAGAATCCCCAGTTTGGATCTACTCATGGATGAGGTGAACTTAAGAAAAGGGTCTTGTAAGTTAAGCCATCGTAAGAAAACACCTGCTTCATTCTCATCTCCTTCCCAAATCATGAGCGCATCGTCTATGTAATGTTTCCATAGTTTGACATGACTCAAGTGGGGATTGTTGTCAGGATGTAATATTTTGTCATTTTCCAAATGGTGGACGTACAAACCCGCCACGCTCGGTGCAAAAGTACTACCCATGCTCATCCCATGCTTCTGGCGGTACACAGAGTTGTTGAATTGAAAGAAGTTTTCTGTCAGTGCTAGGCAACAACATTCTAGTACCACATGTCAGGGGGTGTGGTATTGCCATTGTTCTTGAAATAAAACCTCCTCTAGAATTTTGAGTGTCTCTTTATGAGGCAGACTGGTGTAGAGGCTTTCTATGTGTAGCCCCACAAGTATGTGGGTCATGGGATTGAACTCCATATTTCTAATGAGGCAGAGAACTGCCTTGGTGTCTTGGAGGTATGTATCCGTCCGTTGTATTATGGGACGGAGAAAGGCGTCAGCAAATTTTGATAGGGGCTCTAGGATAGATCAAATTCCTGAGACTATTGGTCTCCCTGGTGGTTTTTCCAGGGTCTTATGTATTTTGGGTATCGTGTAGAAGTAAGGCATTGTGGGGTCTTTGTTCTCCAGGAAGTCTGCCTCTTTTTTGGACATCCAATCGTTTGTCAATGATTCTTCTATTAGACTTGCAATCTCTATGCGGAGCCGTTCTGTTGGGTTTGCTCCCAGGATCTCGTAATTCCGTTCATCCGCTAGAAGGCGTAGACACTCTGTGTTGTAGTCCGTGGTGTTCTGCACTACTATTGCACCACCCTTGTCGGCTGGTTTTATCGTTATTGATGGTTCGTTTGACAATTGCAAGATTGCTTCCATCTCCTTCTTGCTGGTATTGTGAAAGGTTTTTATCATTTTTGGATCTATTTCGGTCACCTCTTTCAAAACAGCTTTTTCAAAAGCCAGTAATTCAACTGGCATGCTGCTGGCTGGGGGGGTAAAGTTGGATTTCTTCTTTAATCCTGTGTAGCTATTGGTAGAGTTATCTTGAGCTTTATCCTTGAAGAATATCTCGAGCTTTTTCCTGTGAATGAACTCCTTCAACTCGCAGCATAGTTTAAACTTGTCAGGGTTAGCTGTGGGCACAAAGCCTAGACCTTTCTCTAGTATAGTAGTCTGGTCTGGTGTAAGGGTGGTATCAGATAGATTTACCACAAGGCTCATTGGTGGCTGGTGGTTGGCGCATTCAATAACCAAATGGTTGCACACCACAATTGTTTAATATTGAGTGACCCACTTGATAAAATTATTGTTTTCTTTTTTTTAAATGTTGTGAAACCTTTCAACTTTTTTTCTTTCGTTTTTGTACTGCGTTTCAGAAACAAGAGGGTCTTTTTCAGGGAACTCCATCACCTATTATTATTGTTCATTATAACATCAATGAAAATGCATTTTGCCTCATGTTGAAACATAAGGCTCAAGCCTATTTCTAGACTCAATGCGCTTCATCAGACTTACGTGGTAAAAGTGACAATCATCAAACAAGCATTTGCAATGCAATTGGTCTCGCAATTACGAGACTTTGAGCTATTGGCATTGTAAATGCCAATGCCTTTTATTTATGTGTTGTTTTTAAAGCAGATAAAAAAAGGCATTGACATTTACAATGCCAAAAGCTTAAACTATTGCAAATGCGAGCTCTTTTGTTGGTTGAGAAAATAGTACTCGGGTGCTATAATTAAAGTCTACTGAGTAACAACTCTCGTAATAGGGCCTGCCACCATGGGAGGTTACAAAATGCGACAAGGCGGCACTAAGGAGGGACTACTAAGCTTATTGACCAATGAAAAGCCGCAGTTTACAGTGGACAATGACACAAGCTAATGAAAAAAGTGGGCGGAGAGTGGGTAGAGTACCTACCTGATTAAAGCATGCCTTGCAGAGCAGCGCATGCGCTGCCCAGGCTCGACTTAACAATCAGCATCATGTCTTACATCTGTGCTCAGGCATACGGTGGAGCTGAGAGACCATTTCTCGCAAAGTTCCGCTGTTAAAGTCACTTGTACTAACTCAGTAAGTATACGAATCAAAGCATGAGTTGCACACAGTACAGCTCATAAATTAAGAGCAACCTCTCTGAGGTTGTGAGGTGCTGGCCGAAGTTCATGTTTTACTTGCAATGTTATCAAGTTAATGCCCTGATCCAGGTTCCAGGATCAGAAAGAAGGACTAAGAGTAATGAGGATTACCTGTAAGTAATCAGGCATTACCTCTACATCCCTTGTTCTCAACCCAGTCCTCACTAATGAGGCATACCACAACATATCCCCTCAGATAAGGGCCTTCGACAATGCTGGGACCTAAAAGAAAACATCAATAAGGATATAAGCACACCCAAGTTATTTAGATCCACGTAAGGCGAAAGCAACCTCTCTAAGGCCTGCAACACCTCACAGCCAATATTCTTGTGACTTGACTGAGCACAATTTAACTGACAATGTCTAATAAAAGTGTGGTCTGAAGTACAGGTGCCAGCTCGGTAAATTTCATCCAAGCACCCTCTGTTAAAAGCAGCCCACAAAGCGGAAAGTCCCCTAGTGGATCTCGCCTGGATATTAGAAGGACTAGGCAAAGCAGAGCCCTGTTATGCCAAGGAGATGGTGTCCTTAATCCAACAACTGAGAGTCACTTTAGATGCTGATTTTCTACATCCTGAAAGACCAAAAGTCACAAGGAAACTGTCAGAAGACCTCAAAACCGCAGATCTGTCTACATACATAGTTAATGCACGTTTAACATCTAAGGTATGCAGCAACTGTTCATCTGGGGATGAAGGAGAAGGAAAGACACGGGGTAAGATAAGTTCTTGAGAAGAATGAAACTTAGAATAGATCTTAGGAATAAACCAAGCATCTAATTTTAACACAACTGCATCCTCCATGAAATGTAAGAATGGAGGGAAACACCTTAAAGCAATCAATTCTACCAAGCATCCAGCAGATGGGATAACCACCAAAAATGCAACTTTAAAGGATACAAACTTCAAATTCACCAAAGATAAAGGCTCAAACAGAGGAGACTGAAGAACCAATGATAGATCCCAAGAAGATATAAAGGGTTTCACTGAAGATGAAGTCAAATAAAAATTGTGAAACAGTCTAGACTCCAGAGGCTAAGAATTCGTGGAAAAGGAAACTGAGTCCATAAAGGCTTGGATAGCTGCCAACTGTCCTTTTAACGTAGCTAGAGCATATCCTTTCTCAAATCTATCCAGAAAAAGTTGTAAAATAGATGAGATAGTACAGGTAACTGGAGAAAGATCATGAAGATTACACCAGGTGTCAAAATTAGCCCAGTGTTTAGAATAAGAAGAAAGGGTGGAATTCCTTTGAGAACACTGCAACACAGAAATAAGGGGAGGGGGCACTTCTTATCTCTGTAAGATCCTCTGCTCAACCTACGTACCGAAAGAGTGAGAGATACTGGGAAGTGAGAACTGAGAGACAGAAAGGAAGATGGAATCCCAAGTAGGTTCCATGGAGGAAGAATGGCGATGCTCTTCAACAATGGCAACCATGAGCTCAATAGCCAAAATGGAAGCACTGGCACTACTTGTTCCTTTTCTCATTGGGTCTTCATCAGTAGTGCCTGAATGAGGGGAAAGGGAGAGAAGGCATTAAGGAAAAATGGAGGCAAGGAATTAACAAGACATCCACTCCCCATGCCCTCACTTCTGGAGTCCTGGAAAAGAAGAGAGGTACGAGTGCATCTGGAAATATTCAAATAAATATCATGTCACACTGCAGCATGAGATTACCTCGTCTTTGTCTTTAAAGAGGATAAAGTCTTTAAATCAACTTTTTTAGCCTTTCCTCCTTTCCTGTGTTTCAATTCTTAGGTGGAGGTGAAGGAGAATAGGGGCACCATACTGCAGAGGACTTTGCACAGGAAGAGTAACAATGCTTCAGCTTCTTAGAGTGTTTTCCCATTAGACATTTCATAGATTCCACTGCACAGCACAAATCTCCATAACCAGCCTCCGCCCTGACCACAAACAGAAGGCGGGCAGAGCCTACTGCTTTTAAACCAGCATGTGCCAGTGACAGCACATACCAAAAAACACCAAAGCTGTCACTGCGCACTCTTTGAAGTAAAAAAACAATGCCAAACCAGCAAGCGGCTCCAGTAATGCGCATGCCCACAATGCAGCACACATGCAGCATGCAGGAAAAAACAAGGAGAAATAAAATATTTTTCCTAGTTACGCCTGCTTTGGGGAGGCATACATTTTTGGTGCTGCCCCGGGTTTGCTGGAATTATTAAATATAGGGAGGCGTCAAAATCCATGGGTATTGCGTGCAGTAAAACCCACCACAATGACCATAGTATGCAGAGTAAGACAAGACAGTGACGCACTGTTTTTTCATACTACATATCTATGAGGCCATGCAAAGCCAAGCAGGTTGGTGTTGTGTCACCTCATAGATATGATTGAGAGGTTTGCTCTGCAGCAGCATCAAAAAAAGTGATGCTCTAGTAGTGCAAGTCTCTAATCCAGCGCAGCTCCAGAAAACACCGGCAAACCATCACCTTACTCCCCTGGGAGATGTTCACACAATACTTGTCAGTGGGGCCCATAACACCGCGAGTCATTCATACACACATTCATCCTATTCCCAGGATTGGTAAAGAGTAGAAGAGGGCTGCTGGATTTAAGTGGAGTGTCTTATTTCATACTAAAGTTTTATACACTATATGCATCTGCAGTTTATCGATATTACCATGGTTTTATTTCAGGAAACATTAAAACACCCCACCATTACTGTCAATGGATCTGCTAGTAAAAGTTAACTAATAGATAACAAGACCATCTTAATTCTCCATTTATTTAATTTTTATTTAGAGATTAAAGGCCAGATGTAGGTAAATATCATTTACCGATTATAAAATACCGAATTTTACCGATTCGGTATTTTAGAATCGGTAAATGATATGTAGCTAATGATTTGGAAAATGTTACAGAATCTGTAAAATTCGGTAAATACTGATTCGGTATTTACCGAATCGGTATTCCCCATTCATTCCTATGGGCCTGGAGGCCCATAGGAATGAATGAGAATTACCGATTCGGTAAATACCGAATCGGTAATAGGGGGTAGACCTACAAGGGTGGCAGGGTGTCACATTGACACCCTGTTGCGCCCCTGTATAGTGCATGGGTGCACATGTGGCAGACATACATGCCCTAAGGGCATGTATGTCTGCCACATTGCACTGAATAAAAAGCCCAAAATTGCTGTTTAAAAGGTATTCCGAATTTACCACCAACTAATAGTTGGTGGTAAATAAAGAATCCTTAAATGTAAAAAGCACTCACTTGAGTGCTCTCACAATTAAGGATTCGGTAATTTACTGAATCGGTATGTTAACAATTCGGTAATTTACCAATTCCTTAAGTTACCGATTCGGTAAATTACAGAATCCAACAATTTAGCCATCTACATCTGAAAAGCCTAATTCCGGTCGGTAGCGGCCGAAATTCGGTAATTTTGGCGGTTACCGACCGGAATTAGGCTTCCTACATCTGGCCCTAAATCTCCGAGCATGACCTTACTTTTATTCACTTTATTTCAATAATCATTTAAACATTTAATAATCTACCGAGAAAGAGAAATTAAGTTCAAAACATTTATATTTATTAGCATAACAGTTCAGGAAAATAAGTAAAAATCATATTACCAAGATTCCAGGACACGGACATCAGCATAAGTACAGAATAGTTCCCAAAAACCACCTCTCTATTCTATCTTGATGTTCACCTCCCATCAGGACTCTGCACCCATTAAAAAATTCAAAGTCCAGAAAAATGTCAGAGTCTTTGCACCATAGGAAATGTTCTTCAATCCGACAGCATGTCGTGGTGCGAAATAAAATCGAAAAGCAAGCTTTTTTCTCACTTTCAAACGCCCTCTTTTATACCCTTTTTCCCTAACTTATCTATGCTAGATTGGTAACTTTTAGGCTCTTCATTCATTCTTATTGGTTGAATCAAGGGGTGGATGAGCATAACCTCATCTCCTTATTGTCCATATTTCCACCAAGTCATCGTTATAATCAAAAAATAAAGTCTCAAGTGTCCTTTAGCAGTTCTTTCTGCTTGTGTCCTTTAAAATGCTATTTCACATTATTTTCCCATGCTCACGATGCAGACATACAAATTGTTGGCACTAGCTCGAATGTCCAAGCCACGTCGACCTTGACCCACACTGTACAGGCACAGGCTGCTTGCACTTCTCTCGAGCACAGTCGCGCATGCGTACATCGTCACAATCTCGGAGTCTCAAAAGCCTCAATCTTTTTGTAGGCCGCATGGACCATAATGGGAACTATTATAGAAACAAACACAATTAAACGTTAATTTTCGAAGTATAGCCCTTCTGGGTACCTCCCACCATTCTAAGCTAACCCTGTTAGTTATTACCTAGCAATTCAGCTACATATAAGCATGATTTACTCACCATTCTCCATCATTTCTGCCACATTAAACATACAGAAAGTATATACACACAGATTTTAGTTAGATTATGACATTTGCACACAAGATAAGTGTAACAACTTCACTTAATTAGTAAGTTATAATTCGCAACATAAGCAAATTAGTATCCCACGTGCATTTTGTTGTGTGCATGCTATTCTATACTCGTTATTTCCAAAACCACACGATTAGTTCATATTACTGTTATGGGGAAGTGATTTCACGAGGGGTATACACAATTTTTTGTTTTCATCTTCACTCCATCACCTCTCATAAATAAGCCCCTTGATAGCTAGAGAAAAATGCCACTGAATAATGGGAAAAGTCCCTTTTAAGGTGGTTAGAGTTAATTTCATTTGATTGTTTTGTCTGCTTGTTAACAGTTTCTGTGCATGGAGGATATATTTCGTTTGCAAGGGCTGTGACAAGGGAGAGGTCTCTCTGTGATGAAGATTACCAGTATGTAATCCACTACAAAACCTAGTGATTTTTTTTTTCTTAATATGAGAAAGAAGTGCATAACAGTGAGAATGCACCTAGTAGCTTATCGTTAAAACACACCTTTGTCATTGAAAACCATTGCTCTTCCTTTCGATTGTATTGTATTGTAGTAGCATTTACAAAGCACATTTCACCCTTAAGCACTTTAGTTGCTGAATACCCATCTTTCGAAAGGGACTATCTCACTTGTTGCTTCGCTGTCATGTTATGAATATACACATTTAATTTCAGAAAAAAAAAATGATAACACTGGCACAAACCAGCTACGTTTGCCCCTGTTAATTCCTCAATCAAATCAAACTAATGTTGTCAATGCATTTTGTGCTCACTGTGCTCCCGCAGAGTCAAAGGGACACGATAGCGTATTTCTCTCAACCAAACTAAACTTTGTGTGTGAACTACCAGTGGACAATAGCCTTTCATCAGCCTCATTCAGAACAGGAATGTTATAACGGGGGTAAAACACAGAGGTGCAAACACAGTTTGCTCATAGTTTGTGTACCCTATTGCAACATTTGGGATCAATAGTTGGAAAAAAAGTGCAGACGTGTTTGTACAGGATTACCCCCCCCACACTAGAGGTCTGGATGAACAATTCCCTGCAGAATAGACATGACGGAAATTGGCTGCATCAACATCGAAGTGAGTGGTATTAGAGCTCATCTCATAATGGGTGCAAACTAAAATAAGGAAAAACATTTGGGCAACTGCAAAATATATTTAAACAGTTTTTTTTTAAATGTGAGAGCAGGTCTAAATCAGGTAGAATAAGTTTTGAAATGTTTTTTTCCTTATTAACCCGTTGCATGCTGATGACGGAACCGCTCCGTCATCAGCTGCGGGTGCGTTGTGCTGATGACTGAGCGGTTCCGTCATGGCCCGCCCGGCACGCCTGCGCGGCGCGAATTCCGCACCTGCGCTGAGCGTTCTATTGAGCGGGGCGGGCCATGACGGAACCGCTCCGTCACAAGCACAGCACAACCGACGCTGGTGACGGAGCGGTTCCGTCACCAGCATGCGCCCCCCGTATTTCCGCCCCACCCCCTTAGCACTGCGGCGGAATAGCCGCCGCAGTGAAGGGGTTAATTCAAGTTGTGTTCATGACGTCTAGTTTTAACAGTTTTTCAGAGTCTTATGTTTACTTGCATCCAATTATTCACATAACATTTATGCCCCGATTTGCTAAGATTTTGCAGCAGGACTGCATCATTGTTTGCCAGAGTCCCAGCAAAAAATCTAGTTTACGATTTACAAAGTCACACAAATCCCGATATGTGGGACTTTGTGAAAAAAAAAGAAACGCAAAGCAGCACACAATTCTGCCTTGCATTACCATGCATAGATGGATCAGGTTGAACTTGATTATCAACACAAGGTTTATGTGAACAAGTGTTAGTCAAAATGCTCCTTCTTAGATTTGGTGTTACAAAGGTTGCTACATAGTAATAAAGTGACAAGAGTGCCCAAAATTGTAACATATGTCCTTGATTTGGAGCGTTGCGTCGTTCTGCGTCGGTTCTGACGAGGAGCTGGAAAGGCTGAGATTCAAGGTCCTGTGTCAGGTTGCCTCACACTGTGTCACTTCTGATGAGGAGCCGCAAGATGCTGCGGAGCGAAGTCCTATGTCATTGTGTGATGAGTTGCCTTGCTCTGAGTTGGCTCTGAGGAAAGCCACAATTGGACCAAGAGGAGTACACTCTAATGCCAGCCAAGGGTCTAGGACCTGGGGGCACCTGTTAGGGATCTGGATTCCCACCAGCTGAGGCTAGTAGCAGGGCACAGGCAGGTCCATTTGAGTCTGGGCACATGCAGGACAGGTATCTGGAGTCTGTTATGCCCCCTTTGCCCACAATAGGAGGGCAGTCAGCTAGCCTTGAAGTCAATCAGGTCGCTCTGGATTCCCGGCGCAGGTCCAGTCTTCTTTCCTCAGGCAGCAGGGCAGTCCTTTTTGCAGCAGAGCAGGCAGTAGGACAGTACTCCCAGTATCAGGGCAGCAGAGCAGTCCTTTATCTGAGTCTTTCTCAGGCCTAGAAGTGATCAGAAGAGTGGATCTGATGGCTCTGTTTCTTTACTTGGTATTAACTTTGAAATGGGAAAGGTTTCTGGAGTTTTCCCCCAAAGATGTGTTTGGAATTTCCTCCCTCCCTGCCCTGGTCCCAATCTGCAGTTGCCACTCCTAGTGGGAGTGCTGCGGGGTGGGGTTGGGAAAGTGTTGGGAGTAGTAAACTCCGGCATACGGCGGACCGGAGTTAAGTACATAAATAAATAAATAAAACAAATTACATTTTGTAGGGATTTACAACGTGGTCGATACAACAACCGTGTTGTAACCACACATACCATTACTCTGCAAGTTGGAACAACGACTAGCGGAGGGGGCAGAAGGTGTTGGTTTTAAAAAACCAATACCTTCCCTAATGTTGCACATACTGGAGTTGTAAGAGTAAATTATACTATTCCAACATTCAGCGACCTCCACTCCGCGAGTTGCTGTTACAACTTGTATAATAATGGTATGCGACCGCATTGTAATTCCCTGCGGGGAAAAATAATGCATTAAAAAGAGGTATATTCCATTTTTTCGGTTATCACAAATACATTTTCAAAGCAAAACACAGCTCTTCTTATGCAGGTTGCCTGGATCTCTACTCAGTATCACTGCATTAATTGAACCTCAATACTTTTTGTGCCAATACATCTTCATTAAATAAGTACACTCTTCTTCCCCAGATACAAGGAAAAATTGACAAAAATTGACATCAGTAATATTATACAATTGCTGAAGTAAGAAATCCAGAAAACAAATGATGTCAAACATCAATAAAATAATGTTTAATCACCTTTGAAAATAATTTGCCCATTGGTGTGTTCAAAATAAAGCCCAAGTTGAGTTTACAAGTTTAGATCTACACATGTATGGATCTACTCCTATCTCTAAGGCCCTAATTACGAGTCTGGCGGACTCGCGGGGTATGGCGGTGGCAGTCCAGTCACTACTGCAATGGTGGTCCTACCGCCCAATTATAACTTTGGCGCTCAGACCAACATTGTACTGCCGCAACTGCCAGGGAACTGCCATTCAGGGGCTCAGAAATATGCTGTTGGTGCCGCTTTGGCATGTCCACGCATATTACGAGTTTCAGTATCACCAGCGGTTTACTCCATAAAAAGGTTGGCGGTCCTGAAATAAAGACGGCCCCACAGGGCCCCCTGTTTCACATGTGCATGAGCATGCATGCTGGTGGGGCACAATATGTGCCCCCTGTGTGCATGCACCCTAGTTCCTGCACAGCATGGACTTTACAGTCCCTACAGTGCAGAAACCGTTTTTGGCGTTCTCATTGCGGTGCTCATTTTCAGAGGCACTGTTGTGGGACCGCCAAAATTAGCCCGCCAGGCACGAAGAAACTTGTACTCTGGCAGGCGGTGCACACACAGGTTTGGCAGTGCGGGAGCAGGCTGCCGGTGTGGTGGTCCGATTCCGTACCGCCAAACTTGTAATCAGGCCCAAAGGGCAAATCTTCACTTTTTGCATCAATCATTTAGCAGTGGAGATTTACACCTAGACGTACACTTACAAGTCCCTACCTTCTTCAGTAAGGTGGTTGACCCTCATTTGACTGAATTTATGACCAGAAAGTTAGTACAAGCAACTTTACAACCTTATTTTCCATTCCACCTGTTTGCCACTGAGGGGAATAGATCTCCTACTGGAGTGGGGATCTCAGCCTCTGGGGTGGAGACCTCCATCACCGGGGCAGAGACCTCTGAGTGGAAGTGAAAAGGAAGATATTTAAATATGATCCAAATCAAACACATCTGATAGATATTTATTTTTTAAAAACCATAAATGCCGCCCATACCCTAATCTCTCCTCTTTTCCCCTTGAACTACATTACCCTGTTACTAACAGAAACCACATTCAGCCTTCAGGATGCACACCACAACTCCCAAGTGGAAAAGAGCTTCACTTAGGAAGAGACAGCCCTTGTAGCTAAATTTGTCATCAAACACTGGAAGCAACTACATGGTTTGCCTCCTTACTCCCTCAGTGGAGTGGAGAAGACAGCCTTATGGTAGGAGGTCAAATTTGCAAATTTGCTAATCGCAATTACCACCAAGTCAAAGCATGTGGTAACCAGGTGCAACCTATTTAAAGAGGCCCACAATGCCACAGGCCTTTTCCACAATGGCTGGACTGTATGTGATAGATAGGAGGCTGCGAATCAATGCTGCTGCACAGAGGAGGAGAAGCCAGGAAAGGATCTTAAGACCGCGCATCACCCTGTTTCAGCGGACTGTGGAGGAGATCCATGAAAACTACAGAAGAGAGCATCCTGGACTTAATAGCGGAGTTCAGACCCATACTTGAACACCCCGCACGCAGGACACACACCATCCCTATACCCATGTGCAGGTCTTGTGCACACTACACCTACTGGCATCAGGGAGTTTCCATGGCATGATAGCCACTGCAGGAGGGGTCTCTCAGAGTGCGCTGTCGCGCTTCTTCAACGCGTTTATTGATGCAATGGTACAGAGGCTGCATCACCACATCCAATTCCCCAGCACAAAACAGGCACAAGACAAAACCAAGCAGGAGTTCTATCACATTGCACAATTCCCCCACATCATTGGCTGCATCGATGGGACCCATGTCGCTATATCCCCCCCTCTCAGAACGAGTATGTATTCAGGAATCGCAAGTCCTACCATTCAATGAACATACAGGTCGTGTGCAATGCCAAGCATATTATCACTGACATCGTAGCAAAATACCCATGCAGCACACATGACTCATTCATCTTTTGCCATAGTGGGATTCACCTACGAGTCACAAATGATGAATTTACTGATGACTGCTTACTAGGTAAACACATTGGGAACAAAGATACACCAGTGAAGTGCAGCAGCGGCAGGACAGTGTTAACCTGATTCTTCACACCCTGCAGGTGAGAGTGCGTATGCTGTCCGTGACTACATACTGACCCCGTACCTGAATCCTGCCACCGCTGGGGAGCGGAGGCACAACAAGCCCACACAGCCACCCGCTGTACTATTGAGAGGACCTTTGGGATACTAAGGAGCCATTTCCGCAGCCTACACAAGAGTGAAGGGACACTACAGTACAGCCCGAGAGCTGTTGCAAGATTGTGGTTGCATGTGCCATGCTGCACAACATCGCCACCAGGAAAGGCATCCCAGTCAAGCTCACTGATTCCGAATCATCTGATGAGGAGGGGCCAGCTCCAAGATGCAGGCCAGCTGGTGTCATTGGCGTGGCCACTGGGCGCCAGAGGTGAGATGAGATCACACAGCACTATTTCTAGGTGAGAAATGATGACACAATGCACAGGTTGTTGCAAGACTGTGTTTTAATTTCCTTACGTATAGGGAAGTTCACATCACACAGCCTGTGTTGCACACTATATAGTTTTAAATGCCCTGCACATGTTGAACAGACAGTGCAAACAAATCATATTTAATATGGGTCTGTGTGCAATGGGTTAACTCACCCATTGTCATGTGTTAGTCAGGGCACCTCAATGTCGGTATTGCCGGCTTGTAGCCCCTTGCTCAGAGTACACAGTGCCCTCTCCTGAAACATCTCCAGCCCTACCCTGACGCACACTATGGCGCCTGTCCTGTGGGAGGGGTGGAGTGATGCTGCTGCAGCCTGATTGCCCATCCTCCTCCAGTGAGCTGAGGGCTCCCGTGCCAGCAGTGGCTGCTGCCCGCAGCTTCTCCACCTCACATGTGACCTGTACTAGTCCCCTGGCCACGTCCTTGCTGCAGTATGCCAACTCATGCTGCATGCTGATGCAGGGACATGACATCACTGAGGTGGCAGAGGCAAGCCAGTTAACAGCCCTCGTATGTAAGACCATGCGCTGTCTTTCCCTGCACCTGGCTGCACGGTCCTCTCGCATTTCAGTGCACAGTGCCTCCGGGGCACCTTTCAGGCCCATGAAGCCCACCCTCATTTGCCGCTGAATTGATTTTATTGTCTTTGCCTGCAGGCGGTGTACCTCCAGCATGTGGCCCTCAAGCCCATTAAAGACTGTGTCCTCTCCTGCGGCAGCTGTGTTTGTGGACGGACGTGCCCTGCACCTGGTTGTAATAGCTGGAATGGAACTGTGCCCTGTGTTGTGGGTTAAACTGGCCCTGGACTTACTCCCCATCCTCATCTGTGTAGAGTGTTTCTGACTCCATTGGTGGCAATGGTGCTACTGCGATGCGCCGTGGGTGTTTCTCTGAGATCACTGGGCTGCCTTCCTCGTCCTCCTCTTGCCCTGACACTCCCGCCCTGTGGGATTCGTCCTCCCCTTTTGTCATCAGTCCCTGTGTTTCTGGGTGTGCTGTGGACATAAATGCACACATTAATTTGGTGTCCTGCCTTGCTTTCGTCATGCAATAAATTACACTGTTTGGAGTTACATGGGTCCTAACTGTCTGTATTTTGCCTTTCCTGATACACACTTACTGATTGACCCTTGCTGGTTGTCACTGCTCCACTGTTTGGTGCATGTGACTACATCTCTCATAATGCATTGCTGCTTGTGCTTTTGTGCATGCCCTGGACTTGCATTTCTGTTGGGTGCCTGGGTATCTCCTGGGTGTGTGTGTATGTGAAGTCGGGAGGTATCAGGAATGTGATGGCATGCTTCTTACCTTATCTGGGGTCTGGGGGTTCGGCGCTGTCAAAGTCTGCCACGCCACTCACACTCCTTTGCAGCAGGGTCCCCTCAACCAATTCCTCCAGTGGCATGGAATCAGTGGCAGTGGACGTCCCACCACCGGTCTTTATTGCCTCCTCCAGCATGGCAGCAACCTTTTCTTTAGACCACTGGCGCATGTCATACCAGCGTTTTCGCAGGTCTTCTACGCTGCGGTGGTTGGCACCAATTGAGTTGACCTTTTCCTGGATGTCAGCCCAGATTCTGCTTTTCACGGGTCTCTGGCACACGCAGGGATTTTTTCCCAAATAGCAGCTCATGGCTCACCACCATATCCTGGATGAGCACCTCCTGCTCCCTTTCAGAGAACTTTTGTTTTCTCTTCCTGGTTGTTTCACCCTGCTGCTATCCTGTGTGGCCATTTCTCTGTTTCTGTAGCAGTGCACTAGTGCCTCAGCCCTCCTACCAGCCTCTCACTCTGCTTCTGAAACTCAGGTGCGCATGGGTAGTCACACATCCTGGTTGGGATGTCATCAAGCTGCACCTTAGTTACAGAGTCGCCGATTTGCGATTCCTTAATTGTGATGTCGCAATTAAGGAATCGCAAATTTGGTATTCACATTCAAATCTGCACATTTTTGGGAATCGCAAACTTTTTGCGAAGTTTTAATTACATCGGGTTTTGTGATTCTCAAAATGCAATTCGCAAAAAATCGCATTTTGAGAATTGCAAATTCTGATTTTGATACATATGGCCCTTGAATTCTATAATGGTGAACAACTTTTAAAGAATGTAACAAATTTAAACACATACTTGTATAAATTGTGAATGTGAATAATTTTATGAATGCAAAAATATGTATTGATCTCTGGCCTCTGTTCTAGGTCCCACAATAGTTATTGGTGCTGTCTACATGTAATCCTCATTGCATATGAAGGTTCTGTGCAACATGTAAAAGCTACTACTAATATGTACACAATTTCAGGGGAGTACAAGTGCACTCCTTGTAAGGTGAAGCTATCTGAACTGCACGACTTTTGAATCCCCAAATTATGTTCAATGGCGGATAGTGTACATATGAACCACCTATTATACCTCTTTTGAGGCTCTGTTGGATGACAGAAAGGTGTGAGAAGATGAGGTATACAGAGCATATACACCACAATTTGAAAAAGTGATATTTCTTAAGATGCTGTTCTACTCTAAATGTACTGTATCATCTATACATGCATGTGTACAGTTAGCTTAATGAGTCTCTATATTATGTAGTGAGTTACAAGTAGATATGTTGGTGATGTGATATGCCTGTGTCATATTGCTAGACCTGTCAGCCATAGGGTAATCTTACCTCAAACTTATTGCCTTACTCCTTGTTAGACCTGGCACCATTGGCGTGGGTTTCTCTTGCATTGTTTGCCTTTGCCTCCTTTGTGTTTGCTGTGTGTTGGACTCCGTTTTGCTGGTCTAGATGCTTTGAGCACTTTGCCACTGCTGTTCAGTGCCAAAGTGCAAGTGCTCCCTTTGTAAATTGTAGTTATGGATTCGTGTTTCAATGATTGGCTGATTCGATTTACTAGCGAGTCCCTAGTACAATGCACCGGGTGTGCCCAGGGCCTGTGAATAAAATGCTGCCAGTGGACTTGCAGCACTGATTTGCCACCCACACAAGCAGCCTGCAAATGTAACTCTGGCCTGCCATTGCAGAGCCTGTTTGCAGCCTAGTACTGCCATGTCGACTTGGCAAGTGTATCCACTTACCAGGCCCTAACGTTCCCTTTTCTTACATGTTAGTCACCCCTAAGGTAGGCCCAAGATACACCTGTGGGCAGGGCGCAGTGTATGTGAAAGGTAGACCATACCCTGGTGTGTGTGGCATGTCCTGATGGATAATTACTGCAATTTTGTTTTTCGCCTTTGCAAGGCTATCTGTTCCCATAGGATAGAATAGGGAGTTTGTTCATAACACCTTATAAACATAACTTCCCCTGGGAACAAGGTAGGAAAATAAAATTTAGTATGCCTGAACTCAGAATGTTAAAATACATCTTTTAGTAAAAGTGATTTTTACATTCAGTGTTTGAAAATACCACTTTGCGAAAGTAGGTATTTTCTTGCTAAGCCATCCAGTATGCCTCTGCCTGTTTTGTGTACTGCATGTCTGGCTTTTGGAAGACAGGGGCTGGGGAAGAGCAGTGGCTCCAGGGATCCTGATTAGTCAGAGCTGGGCTGAATAGACCTGGGCTGCATTTAGAGTAGGGTAGGAGATTTCCTTTCACCTGAATGAGCCTGGTCTGTCCTCCACAATGCCATTTCCACCTCCTGCCAGGAAGCTGCACCAGTGAGGACAGAACTGGTTTTGGCTGGGTACAGACACCCTCTGCCTTCATAGAACAAAGGATTTCATAGTATACATATTGGGGCCCAGCCACCAGACTTTTAGATCACTTCTGGGAATCAAGAGGAACCTTTACCAAGGAGAAGAGCCAGAGAAGCTGAGGAGGAATACTGCCCCTGCGCTGTTTTCTGTCTGGGGTTGGCCTGCAGTGGCTACTTGCTGCCAATGAAAGGAGGAAAGGACTTTGCTGTTTGTTGTGTCCCCTGCTTAAATAAGATCTCCAAGGGTTTGAAACTGATCTTGCCTCCTGTTCTGAAGTCCCAGGGACTTAAAGACTTCACCACCAGCTCCCCTGAACTGCCTTGCTGGGAGTTCTGACCTGCAGAGAGGTGCCTTCTGCTGTTTTGGATCTCTAGAGACTGTTTTCCCCTGTGAGCTGGAAATCAATGCAACAACAGAGAAGCGTGATGCATCCATGTTAGTTTACGATATATCGCCAAACAAACCATCACAGTGCCTGCCACGGCTCGAGAAACCGCCCATCTCCAAAGTCCGAGATTACTGCACCGATTTCGACGCAAGGCCTGCTCTGTAGCTTCAAGAATCCACGTATCGTTCTGGATCGTTGCATCGCATCGAGGCGCCAAGTTTGTTGCATCGCTGGGGAACTCAGTAAAAAAACAAAGCATCACCTCCCCATGCAGTGAAAACCCAATGTATCACCTCTCCGGTAAGGAACCTACTCATTACCTCTGTTGACCAGCAGTAAGGAACCAATGTATCACCTACCAGGAGCAGGGAACTGAATCATCACCTTCCTTGAGTGTAAGGAACCGACGTATCACCTTCCCTGCGGCCCGTTTTGTTTGTTTGTGTGACGCATCCAAGGTACTTTGTGTGAAAAGTGTTGCATCGGCAATTTGCTTTGAACTGAACTATTTCTACCATCTGAATGTCATATTTTTATTACTGTATTGTGGATTTTTGTTGTTTGGTCTTGTTTCGTTTAGATAAAGATGACTTATTTTTCTAAACTGGTGTGGTGTACATTTGTAGTGTTTTCATTGTATTACTTTATGTGTTCACAAATGCTTTACACACTGCCTCTGAGATAAGCCTGTCTGCTCGTGCCAAGCTACCAAGGGGGTGAACAGGGTTTATTTTAGAAGTGTATCCCCCTTACCCTGACTAGCAGCAAGGGTCCCTATTTGGAGAAAGGTACCTACCTCTGCCAACTAGAGACCCCCATTTCTAACACTCCTCCACATTTTTTTTATCTCATTTTTGTTTCCTTTAGGACTCTGTGCCCTTACCACTGCTAACCAGTGCTACAGTGCATGTGCTCTCTCTTCTAACTATGGTAGAATTGACTTACACCCAATTGACATATTTAATTTACTTGTAAGTCCCTAGTAAAGTGGTAGTACATATGCCTAGGGCCTATAAATTAAATGCTAGTAGTGGACCTGCAGTACTGTTTGTGCTACTCACTTAAGTTGGCTTGTAAACCTGTTACAGTCATGCCATTGCAGCCTGTGTGTGCAGTTTTAAATTGTAGTGTTCACCTGGTAAATAAACCCATTGCCAAGCCCAGACCTTCCTTTTTAACACATATATGCCACCCATAGGGTAGACCCTAAATAGCCCACAGAGGAAGGTGCAATGTATTTAAAGAGTAGACCATGAACTTTTACATTCTACATGTCCTTATAGTTAAAAACTCTAAAATTCATTTTCCACTATTGCAAGGCCTATTTATCCTAGAGGATAACATTGGAGTTACCTTATTATATTTCATAAGCTGTAACTTCCCAAGGAGAACAGGTAAACAGTTCATGTTTGTTGTCTTCGCAGATGTAATGAAAAATCCTCTTTATGGTAAAGTCTGATTTTCAATTAAAATATTGGAAATGCCACTTTTAGAAAGTTACAATTGTTTAAATGTGGGTGGATCTGCACACCTGTATTATCTTATTCGTGTACTAAAGTTTGTGCAACTGTAATCACTGTTAGCGTGCAGTGCTATGGGAGACAGTACCTATCACCCGGAAAAATAGCATGTATATGAGTCTAGGGAGAACCCGTGACTGGAGAAGCAATGCACAGCTTAAAGGCACTAGGCCTAAATATTTAAACAAAACATTTTGCAATTTATTAAGCAGAAAATATTTTTGGTGTTTGTGTATTTCTCTTAGACAGTCACACACAATAGAGAACTTGGGTGTGCCTGGATTGGCTGTCACTGGCAGGATAAGAGTGCAGAGTTAGGCATAGCCCCACTTACACCTGAATAGGCTGTGTCCTGCGTTCACGCAAAGGATTGCATACCACCTGTAGCTAGTTGGGAGCTAGGGCAGGGGTGGCAGGAAACCTGAGCACTTCAAAGGAAAAACTCTATAAGCTTCTCCCACTTCCAAGGAGGCACTGTGTATAAATATTAAACCACAGACACCAAGTCTTCAGTACACTTCTGGATCTGTGGAAGACTCTGCCAGGAATAAGGCCTGCTGTGCAGCTGAAAAGCTTGTCACTCTCTTGTGCTGCTGTGCAGAAGGACCACTGCGTGCTGTGCTGACCTGCTGCCAAGAAGGACTGGACCTGAAACCTGAACCCAGGACCACCAGAGTTACTCCAAAGACTTGTCTCTTGTAGCCAGCACCTGAACTCAGCAACTGTGAGTCCTAACCTGTGAAATGGTTCGACCCCTGGCATGAAGATGCTATGCCAGCCCATTTGTGGATCCTACAGAACTGATGATCCATTTTGCTGTGCGGCACAACTGTGAGCAGAACGAATACATCTCCTCTGCTGAGAGGATTCTTCCGGGGCAATGATTCCGTATTGACCTCGGAACCACCATCAAAACCACTGCTGCAAAATGCATCCCCGATGCAAACCCTCACATTGCAAACCTCCTGTCTACTGCAGTCTTGACGATGATGCAGGACTTCAGAGAGCAAGCCCCGCAGTCTCTTAGGAACCAGCCAGTGCATGATGCATCCTTGATGCAGGACTTCATATCGCAAACGTTCATCCTCAATGTCCTTCTTGATGACAATGCAGGACCTTTCATTGCAGCCTCACAGCCCCCTAGAACCAACAGGTTGCCTCGCTGCACGATACATCCTCTACACAGGACATCACACCAGGATTTACTTGTGCTCTTGTTCAGTGAACTGAACTTGGTCCCTGTAGCCGGCCCATGCTTCATTGCAGTCAGCCTGAACTTGTGACTTTATCCTGTCTGGCATGACCAGATATTCACAGTTGGCGCTTTGTGCTTTTTGGCTCTATTTTCAATTAAATCTATAAAATTGCACATCTCCGGCTCTACTGATTGAATTGTTGTAATTTTGGTTTTGTTTTATTAACAATTACTCTATTTTTCTAACCTGAAGTGGGATCCTTCTTGTGGTGTGTTTTCACTGTGTTACTGTTTGAAATGTTGCACAAATACTTTACACATTGCCTCTGAATTAAGCGTGACTGCTCTGTGCAAAGCTACCCGAGGGCTGAGCATAAGCTAATTTAGCGTTTGCTTGGGACTTCACCATATCAAGGATTGTGGTTGTTGCTTGAGTAGGGCTTCACCCCCCTCAACCAGTAACCCAATTTCTTACACATTAGTAGCCCCAGTGTGAAATGCAATAGCTTATGTATGAGCCATACTTCATTGAAATCACCAGTAATCAGCCAACATGCAAGAGGTGTCTTATGAAAGATACAGCTGTTTTGTGTGCTTTCAGAAATGGCAGATTATGCATTAGTGAAGCATTCTTTGGCATCTCAGTCAGCTTGCACATTGATGGAGGCCATTGGTGTCTGTTGCCGAAAAAGTGTTCTCCATGGTGAGTTAGTTGAAATTCCACATAGGTGCAATCAAATAGCAACTAGTACAAAAAGGAAGTGGGCAAAAAAAGTATTCCTTTGCCATTCTTTGCCTTTCCTAAAGTGACTGTGGCATGCTGAGAACCTGCTGACTTCTGCTACTGATTCACCTTAGTACCTTTTCCAATCATAGAGATTGACTGCCTGTGAGATGCCAACATTTTCGGAAGTGACCCAGTTGGTAGGAAATGGAGCACAGACAGTTTTCTGACATGGGCAAGTAAGAGCTGAAAGTGGGTAATAGATGAATCAAGTTTGTGTTCCTAGTCTCCCAGAAAGCCATGGATTCCTTCAGGGAAGAAGTGGCATCTGGCAATGACTGCTTCCGTGGACATTCAAAAGATGATGATCTTTTGCACATGAGGTCTTTCCTCCACCTTAATTATTTCCCAAAGTAAAGGGGAAGACTGCAAAGATTTTCAATGCACGTTGAAGCAAGTAACGTTTTTTGGTGTGTAACTTTATTTCTTATGTGAATATGCACTGCCACGTATGCTATTACTCAAGTTAATATCAAATGCCTTCATGCTTTCAGACTTTTTGCTTTCTCCTTTCCCAAGCAGAGAAAAGAAGAGCAAATTAGAAAGATTATTAGAAAAAGAAAAAAAAACAAGAAATAAGAACATGAAACTTCATAGATAACAGATAGTACAGATAGACTACAGAGCTTTGGAAAGAGAAAGTGAGGTTGGTGAGTGATACTTAGCACTACACACTGAAGTTCCCACAAATACTATTAACAAGGCGGTATTGGATTGGCAGCTCACAGCCATGGGCGTAGGAACTGTGGGGGACGCGGGGGATATGTCCCCCCCAGATTTTAAAGTGGGGGGGACACGGGGGACAAGCATGGGGAGGGACGAGGGGACAAAAGAATTTCCCCTCGCCCTTCTGTTATTCACAGGGCCATTAGCGCGCGAAAGCGCTGCCTAATGGCCCTGCACTTGACCTGCCTGGAGTCAGAGAGGCCACCCGCCCTCTGCCCTTTGTTATGCTGCAGGAAGGCTCGGCATCCTCAGGGCAGAGAAGGAAAAAAACTCTGTCTCTTTTCCTTCATACCCAGAGAAGGCAAGCAGAGTGTCAACTTCTCCTGATCATCCTCTGGCAGCGTCGCGACCCTCCTCCCCCTCTCTCTTTCTTTTCCCTCTATCTCGTTCTGTCTCTGTCTCCCTCCTAGTTACGTTCTGATTTCAAGAGACAGCTCTACGTTCTCTCTCTTGCCTCTCTTTGTCTTTATTTGTTTCTTTGTGAAATGGATTCAAAATAGGAAGAACACTTTGGCTGGAAATGCCCTCATTTGCTGATCGTTTTATAATTCCAAAGAAAAACCTCGGGACGGAGAGAAAAAATTATTAAATACCTAAATAAAAGCGATACAGAGTGGTCAGCAGACAGGCCAGATTGTTATTTACACCCACACACATTAGCAGCACTTTACAGAGTTTGCCAGTGAAAGCGCTACTTTCTTTTTTTCTTCTTTCTTTGAACAACTTTGTTTTTCCAGGGCGGGGAAGTGCTACATTCCTAAAGGGACTGCAATACCTGGTTGAGTGGAGTAGAAACGTTTCATAAGATCATTTTCAACTGTTTTAATTATTTTAGCTTATAAAATGTGTACTGCGGCTCTGTGTTCGTGGATGTGGTGTTTTTTAAACCAAACTGCTTACATTTTGAAAGGATATAAGCAATGGACATTGAAACAGGTCCCTTCCTGCCTGGTCCTGTAGCCATGTCCTGAATTTTACAGGAAAAATCACTTACTGATTTCTGAATAATAATAATCCACATTTGTAAAGCGCACAATCACCCGTAAGGGTCTCTAGGCGCTGGGGGCCGTCAGGAAGATTAAGCAAGCTATTGCCCAGAGTCACATGGTGCTGGGCTAATCTGCCAACGGTGCTGGGGATCGAACCGTGATCCTCAGTTTCCGGAGTCAGTCACCCTGGCCGCGGCGCCACACCTCTTCCTGA
Organism: Lissotriton helveticus; assembly: GCF_964261635.1. Classification (NCBI taxonomy): domain Eukaryota; kingdom Metazoa; phylum Chordata; class Amphibia; order Caudata; family Salamandridae; genus Lissotriton; species Lissotriton helveticus. The sequence goes on from NC_136061.1 coordinate 865,288,064, forward strand.
ATACTGAGTTCCTTTGAATAATGAGTTTAAAACTGTTAAGGTAACCATGTTGTTCCTGAATACATTTCACATGCTTTGCTTACTCTTGCATTCCTAATGAGTGTTTTCTTTTTCCAGGGTGTTATTCGTTTTTTTAGGCAGCATTTTACTCTTGTCCAATGCATAATTTGAATTTAGTCGCAGCACAATTGAGTTGTAGCTTAAGGCAGTGCAAGTTTCTCTCAGTGGGGCACTATGGTGTTCAGTGTGGGAGAGGATGTGGCACTCTGGCCAGAGCTGCGGAATTTGGAACGTGAGCACCATTTTCAGCCTTCATGACCAGTCCACCAGACCACACTCCTGACAGAACACATTCTGATGCTACACTTTAGAAGGCTTCGCAAGACCTTAGAAGCCCTGGTGTCTTAGCACCCGCAGGTGGACCCTAACGGCGGCAAGTGTGTGTTAACCTTGAAAGCCTGTCCACCACAGTTCACCTACAGTCTTGCGAGCAGGCATACAAAGAAGCACACCCTAGACACACCATCTACAGTGACTGTCACTGAGGTCACAAGATCCTTGAGGCCAGTCCACCGCACCCATTGGCACCTCCATTGGCCTCTTTCAGCAGTAGTTGTGCAACTCACCAGGGATCAGCAATGAAGGATTTGCATGCACACCAAACTTAGGGCGTGATTATAATGGAGGTGGGACTGCCACGTCACCCTGTCAGTGGCAGTTCCACCACCATCGGTGACTGCATTACCGCCAGCCATATTACCATGGCGGGTGGTTCCCTGGCGGTCGGAAAGACCCCCGCCACACATCCAACTGGTGCCTTGAGCCCGCCAGTGCGGCGGAAGGGCTCGTGGTTCCTACAATACTGGTGGTGCCTACCAGCCACCACAGTAGGGATTATGATACCCTTTACCCGCCAGTCTATCCATGGCTGTTCACCCCCCATGGAAAAGTTGGTGGAAAGGGACATTGGGGGCCCGTAGCAGGCCCCTGTCCCTCCAACCCCCAGACATGGAACTCGGTGGGGGGGGGTTTCTAAGCTGCCCCCCTACATATCACTGCACCATGTGGCAGGCACCTCATTGTGCCTGCCACGTAGTGCAGTGATATATGGAACATGTCCTTTTTAGGTCTCGGCCTGCGTAGGCTGCGCTTGCGTAGTCCCACTGGTGAGAAATTTTGTTTACAGTATGGGGGCTTGAACCTGCCCCTCCTCTCCATTGGCTGGCTTCCTAAACAGAGGCCAGCCATTGGGCGAGAGGGGCGTCTGTCCTTTTAAGCCCCGTCTTTTTGGGATTGAGGGTTGGTTTTTTTTAATGTATTTCTATTTTCTTTCTCTCCTCTTCCCATTGGCTGGAATTTTACATTCCAGCCAATGGGAAGAGGAGAGAAAGAAAACTCGCCCCTCAATCCCAAAAATGACGCTGGGTTCTCCGAGGCATTTCTGCCTCGCCTCGGAGAAATGTGGTGGTGTTTGACTCTTGTGCTCACGGCATCGTGTGAATCTGACGGCTTTTTTTTTTTTAGCTCCCACAGGCTAGGGGTAGCTTCGCTCTACGATCTCTCTCCCTCTCTCTTAGAGCGGCAGCCACATGGGTTCCACTTATCCAGACAGCGCCGCCCAGCCGCGCAGGCCCATTCCCATACCCCCAGGGCAATGTAGGCATCTCTCCGCTGGCCTCTCAGTTCTTGAGGCGGTTAATGCTAGTCGTCGCGCCAGGTGGGTCGTCTCGGCAGGCGATATACAGCCCAGTCCTTCCCTCTCGGGTCACTAGTCAAGTGAGGCCTCAGGTGCCCGTGCGAGCCTGCAAGACCCCACTGTCCTCATGGTGGCAGGGGCCCTCGCTCACCTCCTCACAGCAGCTCTGCCCCCTACACAAGTCCCAGGCGTATCCCCTGCTGGGCCCGATCTCTCCGGTGCCCAAGCCAGCGCAGGGGCCCCCACCTGGTGGCCGCCCCTGCAGCAGGATCTAACCGCGCAGATGGGTTGCTTAGAATACACGGGTCACCTTCCCTTCCGCCTCGGGGTCACAGTCGGCCCCGGCAGCCTCACTTCACTGCTTCGGCAGGGTGGGTCGGTCCCTGATCTTGTTTCAGGTCCGCTTTCAGCCCCCACTGCACTCTGACTCCCTCTGCCAGACTCTGTTAGGTCTTCCAGGCTCCGCCATCTTGGGACCCGAAGCTACGGGTGGATCAATTTGGTGGGGCGGATTCCAGGCCATGGAGCACCTTCTAATTGGTTGTGCTGCACTCAGCAACGTTCTGCCCCCGCAGTTCTATGGGGCGAGGGAGGGGGTTCAGGATGTCGCTGGATCAGGCTTGTCGCGAGGAGCTACGAGGTGAGCTACTCACTCCATCAGCGTCAGGCCACCCTTTCCTCTCCAGACCCCCCCAACACCACCACTTGTCTTGCCTCTGTTCTCTGCTTGTCATCGTTTTTTCTTGCCTCTGTTCTCAGCCTGTCATCGTTTTTTCTTGCTGCTGTTCCTTGCTTGTCATTGTTTTTTCTTGCCTCCTTGTTCTTTGTGCTTGCTCTCCTGCCCCCTCGTTGGTTGTGCTTGCTCTCCTGCCCCCTCGTTGGTTGTGCTTGCTCTCCTGCCCCCTCGTTCGTTGGGCTTGCTCTCCTGCCCCCTGGTTGTGCTTTCTCTCCTGCCCCCTGGTTGTGCTTTCTCTCCTGCCCCCTGGTTGTGCTTGCTCTCTTGCCCCCTGTTCCCTCGTTGTGAGCATTTTTTCTGGCCTCTGTCCCCTGTGTGTATGGCTCTGTGTGTGTGGCTCTGTGTGCGTGTGTGTGTGTGTGGCTCTGTGTGTGTGTGGCTCTGTGTGTGTGTGTAGCTGTGTGTGTGTGGCTCTGTCTGTCTGTGCCTCTGTGTGTGTGTGTGGCTCTGTCTGTCTGTGTGTGTGGCTCTGTCTGTCTGTGTGTGTGTGGCTCTGTGTGGGTAGCTTTTTTTGTAGGTGGCTCTATGTGTGGGTGGCTCTGTGTGTGTGTGGGTGGCTCTGTGTGTGGGTGGCTCTGTGTGTGTGTGGGTGGCTCTGTGTGGGTGTGGGTGGCTCTGTGTGGGTGGCTCTATGTGAATGACTTGGTGTAGGTGGCTCTGTATGTGTGTGGGTGGCTTTGTGTGTGGTTCTGTGTGGGTGCAAATGCAATAGGTCTCACATTTGCGAGCGATTAAGCTCTTGGCATTGTAAATGACAATGCCATTTATTTATGTTTTAAAAACAAAAACATAAATAAAAATAATGTCATGAGCAATGCCAATAGCTCTAACTTTAAGAATGCAGAGACCATTGCATTGTAAATGCTTGTTTACATTGCGGCAGATGATGCAGCCAGCAGTACCTGCTGCAATGTAAAAGATAGGCACTTGCGAATGCCATAGTGGTGGTCGCATTGTAATGCCTATCGTGAGGCCGCCACCTTGAAGGCCAGCTGTCCTATTCCCCGATTCGATGGCGGACGGACTGAAGTCCGCCTGCCATCGTAGTCAGCCCCTAAGTTTGCAACTTCATGGTCTCTGCTTCATGCACAAACACTTTTAACATGTGCAGCCTGCTTTCGGGCCACTGGAGTTAAGCAGCAATGGATGCCAAAAAGATGTTGCAGTGTTGACTAAATTATGCAACAATAAAAAGGCTGCAGCGTAATGCAGTGCATTTTATGATACTTTATTATTTTGACATATTTATACATACTAACAGCCTCTGCAAAGCTTTTGCCTCATTAGTAACTGTATAACATACAAATGCAGCAGTGGGAAAGGTGACCAGTCAACCTTGCAAAGGGCCCTACACTTCACAGCAACATAAGTCACATTTCTCTTAGTAATTTTTGATCCGTTTGAGCAACAAAACTGTTTTGGGTGAAATTGTTAGATTATGCAGCAGATGATGTATTATGTGGCAAATATGATACAGCCATAGTTAAGTGGAAAATGTTTTTCCACTTAACTTAATTTTGCCCCAGCATTGTAGTTGATCAATTTGCAAGTTCCCCAAACCCAAAAGTCAAGTTTGGACACAATTAGCATTTTAAAAGCAGTCCTACAACACAGGGCTACTTTTAAACTGACCTCAGGCTTCAGCAGTGTGTAGTAGCTGACTCCACGCAGATAGATGAGTTTCATGAGGATTTATCCAAGTTAGATGGAGATCAGAAGTACATTAGTATTCAGCCCCACCAGGAGCAGCCAGCAAGGCGCTCAGCCCTTCTTCAACTGTGTGATTCATACACCAACATTCTAAGTGACATCATCTTAAGAGTGTTCCACTGGTGAAGCAGTGGAAGACATGTGAAGCATAATAAACAAGATACTACATATCCTCCTTTCTTCCAAAGAAAACAAAAGAGAAGAAAGTATAATCAGATGTATACGCTAGTAGGAAGAACTAGAGAGGAGAGTGACAATCTTAAGAGTGTTCCACTGGTGAAGCAGTGGAAGACATGTAAAACATAATAACCAAGATGCTACATATCCTCCTTTCTTCCAAAGAATACTACACAGTGCACACATGCAAACACAGAAAGGGCTGCTGGCCTCAAAACTGCCATGCCCTATTATATTCTAGGGACTTAAAGGTAGTTCTAATCCCCCTGCCCTATTATGTACTAGGGCCTTATAGGAGAGGTCATGCCAATCATAGGGGTACCCTAACCCATAGTGCACGCTAGTGTATGTAGGTGTTTTCACAGTATCTTTAGGTGTCTCTTTAGGAATAGCACTGGCCCTGTAGAGGCCAGGGTCAGGTACCACCAGTACCAGTCAGCAAAACGTTGGGGAGTGCCCAGGGCAGAGGATGGCTTTGCACCTCTAAAGAAGCACAAACTCAGAATTTAAAACATAACACCATGGTTGTGGGGTTCTCTTTAATAATCAGAATTGATTTCCATCCTAATGAACCCATTTTCCAACATTAGGGTAAGGAAAGACTGGGGAAAAATCATAACGTTCTAATCTATACCTTGAAGTTTTCATGCAGCTCTTTGATGATGGTTAATAGCTCATTCTTCTATGTTAGGATTTTAACTTATAAACTGCAAATACCAAAAGAATCTTTCAGACAAAAGCAGTAACTCACTAACCTATTTACATGATATGCATGTTGTGATCTGCGTGATACACGTTCTTTGCTGCAGGCATATTACACCACTTTGGCTACCTTACCAAGAGTCAAAACTTCCACTAGACAAACCTCCAATCTCTCTCAATAAAGGTTATTAATTACCAAAATTATCTTCACATTTTTATTGTTGCCTAAAAATTTCTGGAGACCAGGAATGCAGCAGCAGGTATTTTTCAAACCATAAAGCACTTGCAAACACGATGTCCACACCCTAAGTCCGCGACCTTTGTTTGCTTGGTGCATGAAGATGCAAGATTCATATACATGTTTTTTTAACATTTGGTCTGATTACAATATGAAATAACAAAGAAGCATACATGCAAACTGTGACAACATGCCTGCTTTTCTCAAAATTTCACTTCGAAAGTATGCGATTGTATTTGTTTAACGGGCGGTGATTTGTATAGGGTCACTGGGAAGTCCACAAGGTTGTCCCTGTCCCCCCCAGAATTTTAGTGTCTCCTACGCCCCTGCTCACAGCATGTTATCTCGGTTGCTACCGTAGTGATTGGAGATTCTGAATGGAAGATTCAAAACAAGGAACACCTGCTGGGCAACTCATGAATTGGGGAATGCCCTGCAGTTTATTCAGGCTCTCGCCACCAACTTCAGTTTGGGTAGCTCTACGCCCTGATGATACTCTCTCTGCTGGGTGTTCTTTACTGCTCTTTGCCCTTCGTTCTGAGCTTCCTACTAAATCCATGATTGCATGCAACCAGATGATGTGTTAGATTCTAGGTTTGGTGAAAAGTCCTTAATGACACGGTTGTTTCTCCATGTGACTTAAACTGGGAAAACAGGGGGGAACGTTCGGTTTTACAGTGCGTTAAAACAACCCTGTTAGTTGTCCATCATTCCTACCTGTTAATCGGCTTCCTGTAGCTTCATCAGTTTGCAAGCGCATGTCGTGTGAATGGATAGGCCTTCAAATCCTGCAGGGTGAGCTCCTTCAGCATTTGGACACATCGTTGCATTTTACCTAGAGTGTGTATCCACAGCAATAACAGGAAAGATCTGGAAATAATTCTGCTGGAAACGCTCTTTCACCGCTTGGACAACTTCCGAGGCTTAGAAAGGGTGTAACTCTGTATGGATGGTTGCACCGTCCTGGGAATCCTGCAGGGCTTTTGCTTCCACAGCTCCGCAACTGGTTATTTGGGATAACAGATCTTGTAGTGATTGGATAGCTCCGGGACTTTTATAAGCCATGCCCCTAAAAGCACCTGGAGAGCTCATGGTACGCTAACTAGGAAGCAAGCCTCTACTGGTACTGCTAACACAATCCTGCAATGTGTGCTCTTTACATTCAAGCACACTTTACATCACCCTGTAAACTTATAACTCGTCTGTACACCGGTATGCAACGGGTCTACCCTGTGCATGTGCCCCTGGCTCAGGCTGCTTGGCAGGAGTGCTGGGCGCGCCGTTTGAGGGGGGTATCTGGGCCTACTACTGCACGCAATCTGGGGATCTGTCGCCCAACTATAGACTTAGATTAGCTCACTTCAAATTTCTCCACAGACTTTATAGGAACCCTGGTGTGGTTGTGCAGGGTGGGGCTGAGTGCGGAGGCGCGCTGTGTGCGATGCGTGCGCCCGAGTCCTCATTCATGCATCTCGCATGGGAGTGCCGGGAGTTTGCACATTTCTGGGGGCGTGTGTTTGATGATTTGGATGTAATGCTGGAGTATAGGGTGGAGGGCACCCCATTAGTTGCCCTGCTAGGCTATGTTAAACCTTTACCTAAAAGCGTCAGATGACTTGCTGCTATGATATTGCTGCTGGCGAAGAGACGCATGGCGATATGCTGGGGCCGTAGGCGCAGGCCGCTGAGAGATGACTGGCTGACAGACACAGCGTTCTGCCACACACAATTATCTGAGTTTTGGGATTTGATGTCCACACGAGCGCTGCCCCTGGATATATGGGAACCCCTAGCGAAGGTTTCTGCAAGAGCAGCGTAGTGATCAAGCCCAAGCCCCTGCCATGGAGGGGTAGGCAAGAATGAGATAAGATGGGCGTCTGACGGGGAGAGGTCTTCCCCTACCACCTGCGTCCCAACAGCTTTTTCCTTTTCTTTTTTGGTATGGCAGGAGATGTCTCTTCTATTCCCCACCCCCTTCCCTCCCACTTGTTCCTCTTCTTTATTGGATGCTCAGTTGTATCCCTTCTGTTAGATGGTGATTGCACTGGGTCGAGCTGAGCACCGACTGCTGGAAGACAGGTTGGACTCTATGGACTAAAGCGCGCCCAAAAGGGTACTTTGGTGGGCTCTAGCAGGATGATGAGCCTTGTAACGTTGGTCAGAGAGTGCGCACCTTGTTTTACATTTATACTCCTGCTCTTACTTTTCGTAATTTGTCGCTGTCAGTATTTTTTTGAACTTACAAATAAGGGTTTTTGAACTTTAAAAAAACACACACACTTTACATTATTGAGGCTGAATCCGAAAACTATTTATTCAGCTACTAGGAGATTTCCTGTTTGACCCAAGAGTGATCATGTATCTGGGAGTCCAGGAAATTGCACTTTTTTTTAAAGAAGTTGGACAGCTCCGTGTAGTGAGGAGCGATTTCACAGCTATAGGAATTCTGCACGGTGCATTCTTTCAGCTGGTGCTGAACAGGTCAATGTATGCAAACTACTTAATCTTAAGGAATCTCATCTTTCCAGAAAGAGATACAGAAGTGCTTAATTTGTAAAAGAATAAGTGCTATTTTCCGTCATTAAGCTTTGTGTTTTTCCCGTTCTTGTTTCGGTTGATTTATGATTTGGAAAAATACGTGTCAGTGCCCAAAAATGACTGCTGGGGGCCCCCAGCAGCAACCACCAACTCAAATTAAGCACTGGCTTGCCTCTTCAAGCAACATATCATCACAGTGAAACCACCCCATTGCCAGGTCGACCTGAAGAAGCAGATAGTGTCCCATACTGGCCTCCTTCCTGCTGCCCTATCATATTCTTATCGTACTTTCTGTCCCTACGTGTACTAATAATATAATCTATCTGGGACAAAAAGTGAGTGCATTTCAGGGAGGGCGAGATCCAAGTGTCAAAGTCATGCAATGCAAAATTGCTTAACATCAACTAAGTAGCAGATTTTGAGGCGTTAGCAAAGGTTTTGAAATGCACATGCTACAGTTATCCAAAAACCTCGCTTGAGCCTAGCTAGGGTAAATTGTTTAGAAAGCAGAACGATTAATAGCAATTAATCTGGCATTAATGGAAAGTGCATAGAGAGGGTCAAAGCATTTTTTATAAAACCTATACATTATTATTATACACACTTCTCCGATTAGACACGTTATGGCGGGGTTCGAAAAATATATGTACACCGCCGCTCTATACTACTACAATTACATGTACGAGCAAACGTGCAAAAATGAAAATTCTGAAGGGTCGAATAGACAGATATGTGAACTAGCATTTTTTTGCTTACCCATGCATAAGCGCTGTTTAGTAATTGAGAAACTATTCAATTTTCCCCAGACGTTTGAGAAATGGTACTGAGACTGAATCCTAACGAAATAGTTCTGTGATTCCGGGACCATGAGTTCTTTCACCTCTTCACGAGCCCCTGCAGAGGTGCCGATGAAGGGTACACCTCTGCGTTCACTTCTATGTTTTCTTCTGATCAAACTGAGTATTTTAAAAAGTTCCTGTAGTTGGGTCTCTGTCCTTCTGGTTCTCCAGGAGCGAGTCCGTGTTCTTTGCGTTCTGTTTTTTTTACACATTCAGCACTTGGACAGCTCCACGCAGAAGCTACCAAGGTTTTGGTAACTTGCGTTTTTTTTACCCTTCACTGAACGCTGCAATCTGATATCCCTCCCTCCCTTCATAGTATTGGTAGTGAGAACCTTAACTCCCCATCACCGCTCCCTGGTTTATGTGTATCGGAGATTCGATCAGATGTTGGACAATTTCTCACTAGTGTTTCGCCCGCTCTTTAATTACTGCACTTGTATCTCGCTCCTTCCTTGGCTAGCTACATTCAGTGGAACTGAGGCCTTAACTGTCTACCACCCCTTCCTCATTGCCTGCGACAGGGATAGTTCAATGTTGGTGTTCTGAGGCTGAATATTCTACCCAGAGGGTCTAAAAGTGCCTAAAAGATCCCCTCTTCGGCCCTCGTTACAAGTTGGTCGACGTTTACTGATTGGTATCTCAACCCCAAAGTCCAACAGCCTTTGCAAGTTTTCTTCCCAAATGGGGAATATCTGTCCGGAATAGCTGTCCAGCCGAAGAACTACTGTATTCTTTGCTGAGCAGTTTTCATAATTTCAGGGAAACAACGCAGACATTTCCCCTGCCTACTCTGAGAGGGCAGAATGTTTCAGCGGATGTGCGGAGGGGGTATGAGGTGGTGGTGTGGGGTTCCGGGGTTCCAGGGCACACTTGTACCTTTCCAAGTGGAGTGATATCTTCTGGACTGCTCTGCAGGGGGTGGGCAGGGTCTGGGCAGTGCTGCTGTACTCAGCCCCAGCCTAGAAGCATTAGTGACAGACCTGGTGTGTCCGGGCCCTGAATGATCAGGTTCGGAATATTCAAACTGGATCAGATAATATCAGGCAGACACACTGGGAATGGTAACTTGGGGTATTTCACCCAGAGTTATTGATCTGGGTGAATTCCCGCGACTCATAATGAGTGCGTGAGTATTTACAATATGAACAACTCAGTCTAAGAATACCAATGCAATAACCACACACTTGTGCTTCCAAGTATCTCAGAGTATCATAGCTCTCTAAAAGTGTTCAGTAAGGAGGAAGCAATGCACTACAGAAGCTGTAATTGCCGCCATTTCACCCCTCCAGTCGGAGCACACCCAATGCTTAGAATAGAGGTTCATCATGGAGCTCTGAGTCCAGCAGTTTCAGTAGAGGCAACATCTGCCCAGCTCCATTGTCTTGATGCTATTGCATTAGTTCCAATCAGTGTATCTAAAGCTTGCTAAATACCGCAGTCTGGAGAGTTCAACACTTGGGGGGAGATTTATCGAGCCTTTTTTGCCACCACTAAGTCCTGCAGGTGATGCAGGGATGTGTAGAGTCTGATATGGTGTTTACTTTTCATCATAACACTCTTTTTTTCTCTTGAAAAGTTGCCTCCTATATAGCAGAAATCTCGCTCTGCTCTATGTGACATTAAGGAGGCGTTCCGTGGGAAGTGCTTCTGCATTCCAAGGCTGCCACCTTGTTTTTGATACAAAGACAAATCTACAAAGCTTTTCCCACCTGGCTTCGCATCAAAAAATACTTTCTCCCTGAGGCAGCCACAAAGTCAGAGAAATGTTTTAATTTCTCTTAATATTTCAAAGGTTGCATGTGCGCTGCACTGTGCAGCACACATCCAATGTGAAATGCAAAAAAATGTCCATATAGAAGATTTCGTACTGCACCTGAAGTGTAACCTTGAGTAGAAAACCTATGCAGGGCTGTGTGTGGCAAGGGGGGAGGAGGCGCTAGACTAGACAGCCTTAAAGAGAGCCAGCGCAGGGAGGGAGAACAGCCATATGCAGTAAATGTGCCTCTGCACTGCTCTCCCCCACCACCTGCCCCCAGCACAATGCAGGACAGATGCTCTGCTCTGCCGTGTGCTATTTTCTTGCACATCTGCTCCTTGGAGTGCTCCACATGGGTGCACTGAGGCTACACTTGTACAGCAAAGTGCTGCCGTTTCAGGGCATTCAGCACTTGAATCACTCCACGTAGGAAATGCCCAGCTTTACATGCCCTTGGAAGTCTGAAAGCTGCAGAAAGAATACCTCGAACAGCTCCACGTTGAGCTATGAGACTGTAGTTGCCCAGCAGAGTTTACACAGTTGTCTGAACTTTGCAGTATGAAAACATTCGCAATTGGCCAAACTCCATTGTAGCCATCAAATTTCCTAAATGTATGTCCATGCAGTCGGAAATACATTCTTAATTGCACAGCTCCACCTCAGGGCGGAAGCTGTCATTCGCACACAGTCATCCTGCATGTCTGTGAACCTTTCAGGTTTTGCTCTTCCCACAAGATGAACCTCCAAGCAAGGATCGTGATGCTTTAACCTCATTACTTCTACACATGTCAGCATCCTGCAGTCTGAGCACACTCGGCACTCGTGCAGCCCTCGATGAGATATATGTGATTGCATGCAATGTTTAGCCTCCCTTTATCTTTGTAGCCACACATACCAAGTTGAATCCATAGAGGCGTCCGCATTTACCAATATCTATGCAGACCAGGTTTGTCGATTTGTAAATCCTTGCTCGTGAGGGTAAGTCTTCATTGTTGTCAGCAGGAAGCTGAAATGCCAAGCTAGTGCCTTAAATGGGTCCAGCTAGGGCTTTCCTGAAAACACCCATATTATAGCTATTTTAACTTTTTGTACAGGATAAAAAGAAAAAAGAATACAAAGCAGTATTTTTGCAGTAAATGAGTGCCTTTGTCTGGCAAACCAGAGCTACAAATCACCTTTTTTTAAAAGAGTTGATAGCAATTGGATTTAGTGCAGGTCACAGTATTGCAAGAGGGCTAGTTGAGAGGCAAGATTAGTCCAATACAATAATACAAGTGAGTGCATACATTTGCTAATAAGGGAGCTCTACCAGTTAGTCAGATCCTCCCCACAAACATGCCCCTTTTAGGATGAATGTCGTTTTCATATGGTTAAAGGCTGTATATATACACATAATAAAAAGAGATTTATATAAAAAATAATTGAAGAAAGAACAACAAATGTGTGGAATTGGATATAAATGTAAAAACAGATACCTAATAGGAGGAAAGATAATGAAATATACTGCAGGGTGATTGAGAATTGATTTTTCAATTGCTCTTTCTTCCCCTTTGGATTTCCTTCGAACCATTTCAATTGATCCCCGGAGAGTTATTTTGGTTCTATAGACATCTTGTTACATGCATCTGCAATTATCATTAGTGAATAATGAGTAGAGAGACATTTGCACAAATACCTGTTTGCATTAGCACCATTTGGATACTTCTGATTTAGTACAGGAAAGCCACATTAAATTTGTGTTTAATTTATTGGTTACCTTCGAGGAATGTAATTTGAACACAGTTATCCTGGAGGACATCACAGTTTTAACTCGCTCTTACTGGGCAGACCTTTTGCTTACATCTTCCTGGGCACAGCAAAGTCAATGTGCCTAGGAGTTATGATGATAAAGGAAACTGAAGCAGTACCTGGCTAAATGTAAGCCCTGCACTCGACCCATCTGCACACGGCTTAAGGCTCTGGTGTTATGCCAACTTTGGTGCTCATTGCAAGGCTTGGCCAAAGGTCAGGTCTTGCACCCAAATCTTCGTACATTGGATGGATGCAATGCCAGTCTGAATGTCCGAACATGTTCCGAAACCTTCTTGTACACAATCATTTGCCCTGGACAGTGTAGTGACCGGCTGGTCATGGCACAGTGTTTCTTAAATACTGTGTTTCCACCAGCCACTCATGCGGGTTGGCTTCCACACTCACCCCACACCCATCCATTGCAGGTGTCACCAGTCAGGTGACCCTGACAATACAAATAAAAGGGGCTGAGCGCACGTGTCCTGTCCTGGTCCAGTTCTACACAATACGACTATGTGTCTGCGTCATGATTAGTGCTGCATGAGGGCCTAGGCCCCGAACCTTACAATGGCAATGAGTGGGTCGACCCCGCGCGCGCTGCAGCCTGATGTTTAGCAAGGGGGACGGTAGCCTATGTCGAAGGCTCCCCAGCCAACATGCAGCATGAGGTGGGCGAGGAAGACACTGCCCACCTGCACATGGCCCTCTAGCTGGTGCTGGTCGTGAACCTGTGCCAGCACACTTACTAGGAATACCTCCTGAAGTGAGAGGGGAGCTGGCCGACTCCCCAGCTTGTTGAGACACCAGTGACACAGTTGCAGACCAGGAGCTGCCCCCATTGAACCGCGGGGTGTCAGGTGAGCCCAGGAGTTTGAAATGCATAAAGCCAGGCAGTCAGAAGTGTCCACGGGGCGGAGAGAGGAAGCGTACCCATCCCTGCACTTGTGAGGGGCAGAAAGCAGATTGCGGTAGTGGAGAAGAGAGGCCGATGGCTCCTGCAAGTTAAGGTCCTTCAGTCTCTGCCATGACAACAGGCCTGGGGACATCACTGGGCAGGGTACACTGGTGCCTCACGATTATCAGCCTGGCGGTGTTGAGGTGCCGCCCTGCAAGCACAAGAACCTGGAAGTATCTGATGCAAGAGCCAGCGTGCAGAAGTGGCATGTCAGGGCTGGAGTTTGCTGGTGAGACCGGGTGAAATATTGATTGTGGGTAACGGTGGCCCATACACAAGTGAAGTGGCTCGTATCTGCTGTGACACCCACAAGTACACCAGCCTGCCATCAGCGAGGAGCGAGAGGGAACCTGCAGCCTCGCTACCGTCAATAGAGAAGTGCTACAGATTACCCCAGGACCCCTCCCAGCACTGAATATGAGATGCCTGCCTCGACATCCCTCCGTGTACAGGTACCCTATTCAGGGCTGGCTTTAGGACAGTGCGACTGGTGCAGCAGCACTGGGTGCTGACCTGTGGAGGGGGGCGCATACCTCAGGGGACCTGCTGTGTTTAGCACTTGCCTATGATTGGAGAGATGAGGGGCCCTTTCGCCCGGTGGTAGGGAGAGAATCCGAGGAGGAGGTCATGGGGTGCCAAAAAGGATTGTCGCACCGGGCACCACTAACGCTAAAGCCGGCCCTGGCCGTATTTACCCAGGAGCGAGAGATGAGGCAGCAGCAAACTGACTGAAAAGGGCAACGGAGCAAGGAGGCTGTCGGGGGGCGAGAGAATGCGGAGAGGCGCTGTACTGTGGCCTTACCTGGCCTCAGGCTGCTGATTTGCCTGGAGTAAGTGAGTATGGCCGCTGTAGAACACAGTGCAGCACAAGAGACCCACCCATGGAGAAAGGCTCCTGCATCGCTGTGTGAGTGGGGCCGCATCTGGCATCTCCAGCCCCACGAGGCCTGTAGTCGGAGGGAGTAATGCTGCGCCCTAGGCGGAGAGGCGATCACAGTGCCACCTAGAGGTCGCACAAGACAACATGACCTTCAGGGACAATGTACAAGGCACAGCTGTTGGGGACTCTAAATAGTGTTGCAGTGTCCTTTATGGCCATGGATGGTTACTGCAATGGATCCAAAGGAATTATTTATTGAGGAAAGTCCCGCAGCACTAAGGAGACTGCCTAGTGCCTAGTCTGAAGTAGGGTATTCCCCCCGGAGACATGAACTGTGAAGAGAGGGTGAAGGCTTCAGGTGTTTTGGCTGGGGAGAAGAGGACACCTGCCAAGACTGTGCCAGACGAAGAGGCGAGTGAGCCCTCCGAGGGGAAAAGAAAGGAGAAGAAGGGGAAAGAGAGAGGCCGTACCAGTGCAAGGCGGAGGGGAGAAGGGTGCAAGGTGGAGAGGAGAAAGGTGCAAGGCGGAGGGGAGAAGGGTGCAATGGGGAGGGGAGGAGGGTGCAAGGCAGAGGGGAGAAGGGTGCAAGGCAGAGGGGAGAATGGTGCAAGGCAAAGGGGAGAATGTTGCAAGGCAGAAAAGTGTGCAAGACAGAGGTGGAGTAGGGTACAAGGGTGAGAGGAGAAGGGGGAGGGGGTGAAGGGTACAAGAGGGAGGGCAAGATGGGTGCAAGGCAGAAGGGAGAAGGGTGCAAGGGGGATGGTGATGAAGTTAAAAATGTGCCCCCCCGAAACATTTCTGCCGACGCCCCAGGAACACACACTACTTTGTGAGAGAGAGTGGAGAGAGAGAGAGAGGAGAGAGATAGAGTGGAGAGGGAGAGAGTGGAGAGAGAGCGGAGAGAGAGAGAGAGTAGAGAGAGAGGGTGGAGAGAAAGAGTGGAGAGAGAGACAGTGGAGAGAGAGTGCAGAGAGAGTGTGGAGGGAGAAGGTGGAGAGAGAGTGGGGAGAGAGAGAGTGGAAAGAGAGAGAGTAGATAGAGAGTGGAGAGAGACAGTGGAGAGAGAGTGGAGAGAGAGTAGAGAGAGTGGAGGGAGACAGTGGAGAGAGAGTGGAGAGAGAGAGGAGAGAGAGACAGTGGAGAGAGAGTAGAGAGAGAGAGAGTGGAGAGAGAGTGGAGAGAGAGAGTGGAGAGAGAGAGTGGAGAGAGAGTGGAGAGAGAGTAGAGAGAGAGATTGGATAGAGAGATTGGAGAGAGAGAGTGGAGAGAGAGTGGAGAGAGAGAGTGGGGAGAGAGTGGAGAGAGAGGAGAGAAAGAGTGGAGAGAGAGTGGAGAGAGAAAGTGGAGAGAGAGAGATAGTGGAGAGAGAGTGGAGAGAGACAGTGGAGAGGAGAGAGTGGAGAGAGAGTAGAGAGAGAGAGAGAGGAGAGAGAGTGGAGATAGATAGTAGAGAGAGAGAGAGAGAGAGGACAGAGCGCAGGGAGATAGTGGAGAGAGCGAGCGAGAGAGAGTGGAGAGAGAGAGTGGAGAGAAAGACAGTGTAGAGAGAGTGGAGAGAGAGTGGAGAGAGAGAGTGGAGAGATTGGAGAGAGAGAGTGGAGAGAGAGTAGAGAGAGAGTGTAGTGTAGTTCCCATATTCCCAATAGGCTCTGCGCATTGGAATATTATATTCAGCAGTGTAGACGTAGGACTGAGGTCGACTAGGTCTCTACTGACTATATTAGACTTAATTAGTTTTGCCAGCTAGCTCAGAGGTCACTAGAAACTTTCTCGAATAAACAAGGGGGAGTGTAACTTCCCTGGATAGACAAGAAGGGATTAGCTTCTGACAACCATAAACATGACAACTTTGCTCCCTCAGAATAAGAGTGTATCTCTAGAGTCGTGTGAAAACAATAGACAGCTATTTTACTCAGTCAATCGTGCATACTTAGTTTCACCAGAGTGCAGAGAAATAGAGAGATGGGCGTTTTCAATAAAAGGTGTTATTTATTGAGCAGTCTTCTTTCTCATGCAAGAGAAATGAATTGCCACAATTGCAATACTTAACATGAAGTAAAGTGCGTACAGTAAAAGGAGTATTATGAAATAATACTGTAAAAGAATTGATATGGTTTCTTAGCCATATGATACTTTAAAATGGATAAAATATATACATACATTAAAACATTGACTAACGTACTCAACTGGTGCTTCTAATCTACGCCTACCCCGGTGTACCTGACCTAATCCTAATACGTGGGAAGGAGTAAGTAAGTTGCAGTTTAAGTTAAGTTGGTTTTGCCAAGGATCTGAATCAAGAATTCTCTCAAGGGTTTAGTCAGCTCCGTACCTGGGTAATAGAAAGCAGGAGGTCTGGTATCTCTCTCTCAGGACTCGATATCCCAGCAACCCGCAAGGGCGGCTGGAAACACTGGAGTTGGATTTTCTCGGCTGGAGAAAAAGACAGCGTCTTTCTCAGTGTGTCAAAAGGGGGGGGCAGCGTCCGTGGGCTCTCGCATCAGCTGGGCTCTCGGGCAAGTAGATAGCCGCTCTGCTCCAAACCACCGTGTGTTTGCTTAAGGCAACTGTTGGTATATTTATACCTGAAAGGTGCCGGGTTTGACGTAAGGTTGGACATAAGACGTCAATAAAAGATGTCACTAAGAACTGGCCGTTCTTTCAGTGCTCGCAGGAGTTCTAGGACAAATCAAAACAAAAGCAAGGGGAATTCCCAGGTTGCTGGAGGTTTGGTTTGTTTAAAGAACGTGTTGTACTTTTTAGGAGTCTAGGGGAGTAGCCTTGCCGTATTTGGACTGCATGGGCTATTACTAAATATGGATATGATTCTTATGCCTTTATAAGGATATTATTTATTATAGCCATATAAGGGCATAAATCCGGAATATAGAATTAGGGTCCTAGATAGAAATACAACACCCACTCCACGATCTAATGTCCATCATTACTAAAACTAAGCAATAGTAAACATATAATGATGCATGTGTGTTTTCCAACCCACCCCAAAATACATAAATCACATTTGAAATGGTATATGGTTAATACACGAAAATGAGTATTGGTACTGTACGCTTATTAAGCAGTGTCATCATTCAGTTAAAACGATTCAAAAGGGGGTGGTGATGGACAGAGTATCTGAATTAAGCAGAAGACTCCTACCCAGTCAAAAGATCAGGGCTTGATCCATCACCGTTTTTTAGCTCACTGCACCATCCCAGTTCAGAACCTGGCTACATGCAAATTGGTCTGACCCTGGCCCAGTGCATCATGGGAACAGGGCAGACCAAACTACCAAGCCAATTCTTTACTGGAAAGGAAACAAGCTTCCGGGGACCGGTTTCTGGCATTACAGCCGTCCCCGGAAGCTTGTTTCCTTCCCAGTGTAAGAATTGGCTTTTGTAGTTTGGTTTGCCCTGTTCCCATCATGCACTGGGACAGGAACAGACTAATTTGCATACAGCCAAGTTCTGAAACTGGGATGGTGCAATGAGCTAAAAAACGGTGTTGGATCTAGCCCTGATCTCTTGACTGGGTGAGATTATTCTGCTTAATTCAGAGACTCTGTCCCTCACCACCCCTTGTTGTAAATAATTTTGTCCACCCTAAGCGTGGAAGGGTATACTCAGACATGAGTCCCTTGCTCATTGCACCATCAGGATTCAAGCAAGCCGGGCCGAAGACGGCTGTAATGCCAGAAACCGGTCCCCGGAAGCTTGTTTCCTTCCCAGTGTAAGAATTGGCTTTTGTAGTTTGGTTTTCCCTGTTCCCATCATGCACTGGGACAGGAACAGACTAATTTGCATACAGCCAGGTTCTGAAACTGGGATGGTGCAATGAGCTAAAAAACGGTGTTGGATCTAGCCCTGATCTCTTGACTGGGTGAGAGTATTCTGCTTAATTCAGAGACTCTGTCCCTCACCACCCCTTGTTGTTAATAATTTTGTCCACCCTAAGCGTGGAAGGGTATACTCAGACATGAGTCCCTTGCTCATTGCACCATCAGGATTCAAGCAAGCTGGGCCGAAGACGGCTGTAATGCCAGAAACCGGTCCCCGGAAGCTTGTTTCCTTCCCAGTGTAAGAATTGGCTTTTGTAGTTTGGTTTGCCCTGTTCCCATCATGCACTGGGACAGGAACAGACTAATTTGCATACAGCCAGGTTCTGAAACTGGGATGGTGCAATGAGCTAAAAAACGGTGTTGGATCTAGCCCTGATCTCTTGACTGGGTGAGAGTATTCTGCTTAATTCAGAGACTCTGTCCCTCACCACCCCATGTTGTAAATAATTTTGTCCACCCTAAGTGTGGAAGGGTATACTCAGACATGAGTCCCTTGCTCATTGCACCATCAGGATTCAAGCAAGCAGGGCCGAAGACGGCTGTAATGCCAGAAACCGGTCCCCGGAAGCTTGTTTCCTTCCCAGTGTAAGAATTGGCTTTTGTAGTTTGGTTTGCCCTGTTCCCATCATGCACTGGGACAGGAACAGACTAATTTGCATACAGCCAGGTTCTGAAACTGGGATGGTGCAATGAGCTAAAAAACGGTGTTGGATCTAGCCCCGATCTCTTGACTGGGTGAGAGTATTCTGCTTAATTCAGAGACTCTGTCCCTCACCACCCCTTGTTATAAATAATATATCATTCAGTTAAATGCATACATATATCAGCTGAATGAATTGTGAAATGTACACATGAAATGGCTCTGAATACAGAAAAGAAGGTCAAGACCATTCCATTACATATTTATACAAAATGCTGTACATGTGCTAGAGGCTGAGGTAAAATATTGTCTCTAGAGTTCCTAAATTAGAAGCTCTGTTCTCTAAGAATAGTTCTACTTTAAGCAGAGTACTCTGTGCCAGAAAACTGTAAATATTTTGGAAGTGAAAAAGAAAATAATTTCACTTTCAGGGGAAAAAATAGTTCCAAATGTTTTCAGTAGCTTTTGTTTATCAAAGCTGAAGGCCAAATTCAGAGTTCAAGGAACGCTGTGTGCTCGTTGTTTTAAACGTTATTCCCGTTGTTCAGGGGAGAACATCATTTCAGACAGACTCGCAAAAAATTGGTCTACGACATCAGGTGAAAGTTAGACCAAGTTTGCAAACGCTGTAACAGTGCATGTGTGAGAATGATTGCTATCATCGATGTCAGGATCAGCAATGCTCACAGAAGGTTGTACCTGTGTGATGCTGCTCTCATCTCGTACTCCACTGCCACATACTCGTAGTGGTGCAGTCTCAATAAATGCCGTCATGAGAATAGGTAGCAGCTGGGGACAACACAATGCATGAGCCGTTACAGGACCTAGCAAGGTATCTGTATCCATTGGTACTGCTGATGGTAGTGTAAGACAGACGTCCAACACGCATTCTTCTCCGCATAGCATACATCGAAGCACAGGTAAGATGCAATCTTGCCAGATTGGTCTGAATGAAAGAAACCAGGTCATATTCAGATCTCTTAGCCGGGCTAATCCAAGGACTTTAGTTATGCGGTCCCGGTAGTGCATTGCTAGGATCGTTTCTCCATCGTTGCTGGAGTCTTGTCTGCGGCTTGGCTTGCCATATCGGAGCAGAAGAGTCAAAACTAAAATTCCTGCTACGAGCCCAAAAAAAGAGGTAGGCCGCCAAAGACAGAATGGTCAAAATTGGGAAAGATGCCCAGAACTGTTTCAAAAGGTGTTAACAGTCCCGAAAAAATTGTCTTAAATACATGTGCGATGCCATTGGTATCTGACATGTTTAAGATTTGGCTTAACATTTCTACGAAATGTACGGGGCAATTTGTTGATAATAAGGAATGTATCTCTGCTGTTGTCCTTGCGACTTGCAGATCATACGTTTCTTTAGACGAGGTCAAAGGCACAGTTGTTTGTAAAAGAATGGATTTAATTCTGTTTAAAGTATCAATTCGAATAGAAGAGATATTCAAATAAGGCCATATTGCCGCCTCCATGTCTGTAGTGCTGTTTGGATACAATACTTGCATACAGCAAGTGACCATGGAACTAACGCTCACGAGATAGGCTTTTCCTGGCACCATGCCACAACAGCTGTGGTCATTTATTAGAATGTAGCTGCCGTTGGAAAGCTGTCTGAAAAATGGCTCTATCTGTTTTGCAGGAGTGCCGTGCAGGTGACATGAAAGGTTATTTGAAGACCCTTCGCAGGCTCCATGCAAGTTAATACCTTGACACAGAAGTGTACCGCTTAGGGATTTTTTACAATTGTTACCACTAAGAAATATCTCCTTTTTCTTTTCATTATAATATTTGTGTGTATAAGGTAATTACCATGTTGACTTGATGTAGCCTTTACCCAACCTTTCATACTGGCCCGCTGGTATATACTCTTGGCAATATTTAAACTGGAAAGTTTTTATCGGAATTGTAATTATCCCGTGTATTATCCATTCAATGACAGGTCTTTCTGAAATTGCCAATGGTAATCTCTCAAGTTTTTCAATGCTCAGAATCGTATAGTCTGCTCCTTTTTGTGCCAAACTGATTTGTTTATCAGTAAGATTAAAGATAGAGAATAATGACGTTATGTTGATTAAACGCCATGGCACGTAGCCTGAATGCAGATTTTGCAACATCCAGCCAAGCTGTACAATAGAACGTAATTGGGACTGACCATGTTGTCACATTAGTAAGTCCTGCTCTATTATATCAATAGCAGATGATACAATACTGTCCAGTGAATATATTCTGGAGGACAGAGTCGTTAACCCATTGTCCACAACAGAAAGTGATTTTTCCAAATGAATATGATCAATTTCTCATATTTTTTTTGCTGTCTCAATTTGCATTACTTTCCAAGCTTCGTTGTACGCAGCGTATATACCGGCCGCTATGAAACGTTTTTGACGCTGTTTGCGTGGTCCCAGTATGAAATCACGCAAGTCAGCACCGTCTTTAGGTAAAGTCAAGTGTTGCTTAATTTCAGCCAGTGTGGATTTCTGTAGCCATTCGAGGCATGGTTTCCCTACACTGTATGTTGTAACTATCCCTGGATGTTGTCTCTGGGAGTATCTAGGGTCTGGCCTGTTCAGTTTTAACCCCTGTATTTTGTTCAGGAATCTATCTTGACAGTTATTTGTGTCTGTGGGCCAGATCAACCATTTTTTCCAATCAGGATTTGTTCTGTTTTGGTGTAGAATATGGGATACGTCTATCTCCACATCTGTAGTACTGTTACTATCAGGTATGGGCTTCGGAATAAACGGTTTGTTTAAGTCTTTAATTTTGCTAGGCCAAGACAGGTTGTCTGTTGAATGGTGTCATTCAAGAATATTATTTGTTCTGGGATCATGCAGGCTCTAAATAATGCTTCTAAACCTTGGACCTGCCATTCTTTTGTGCCCCAGATGGTTTTTGTTTCAATGTAGTTTTTCCAAAAATCAAAACCAAATGTAGTCATTTTTTCATAAAATGCTTCAGAATAAATCAATTTAGTATTTGTCAACATTGTTTTCATTCCTGTCTAATTTAACATTTTAAAATAAAACGTTTCTTCATCACTTGTGTTAAACCCTGAGAATTATGGGAATTTCTCATAAAATGTTTTCGAGCTGCTTCTAGGCGGTGTTGCACAATGTTCCCATTGGTTATGAATATAAACATTTCTAGGCTGTGCAGATTTATGCAAATAGTGATGACCAAAATGATTATAGCAATACATTTCTTCATAATTTGATGAACCCTGTAAGTAATCATGTTCTGTAAATTTTGCTGACATTACTAAATCTGACATCATATTGTTAATATTTTCAAAGTCCCAATCATCAGAGAAAGTACTTGGTTTTACAAAGTCACTTAATGAAACCTTAAATTGGTGTGGATATTTCAAGAGCTCAATCGGGCCAAAAATGTCATACTCAGTTCTGTCCCATGCTACCCCACCGGGTATTGGATTGGCTGTGACGTTCACTGATGATAGTTCTCTTTTCTCGATGTGAGATGACTTGTGGGGCTTTAGGACGAAGTTTATGTTCTGACTTGCTGTGTCCATTGTACTGTATTTTCCTTCAATGAATTTTCCCAAACAAAGAACCATGATGAGCCAAAGCAGGAGGAAAAGTACACCTAACACAATCCAAAATTCAATCCATGGAGAAATCAGATAGGTTTCTTTGAGTTGATGAAAGAGTTCAGTTACTTTGTCTTTGAAAGTTTTTGTTGCTGGCGTTTCTTCATGCTCGCTTGGATCTTCAGAAAAGTCATCGAAATTGATGAAGTAGCCAGATGCAGTTCTGTCAATTGTTGGAAGTGCTTCCGAATTTTCATTTGCTTTTGGATCTTTCTTTGTTTCACTAGCATAGTCTGAGGCTACATCGTTGTAGACTGGTGTTTCTTGACGAACTGGTGCAATTTGGGTTTCAAGAGGCACAAGTTCCATGGCTTTGTTGCATAGTCCTTTTTTATTCACTGCAGGTTTATCAAAAGTGATTAGTCTTTCACTTTGAACCTCTAGGATTGTAGCAAATTTTGGTCTTCTGCTATTTCATGGGAGTCCACTGGGCCTACTACTTATTATTGGCCACATGATTGTGGTTTTACCAGGTCGATGGATACAACTCGGTTCTCCTTTTTACCAGCAAGTGGCGGTAGTACAACTGATCTTGTTCCGCTGACAGCTAAGACAGGTACTGCTTTTCTGTAAGAAGGCCCAAATTCCTTCTTCACCGCGATCTTCATTCTGACCAGATCCCCAATCTTTGGAATCCAGACAGGTCTTGCTGGGACAGGTGGTTTTTCTTCAGTGGCTGTTGGCTGTTGTTTTAACTTTATGTTACTCAGGTTTCATCTTGTTTCATTTAAGTCCTGTAAAACAGCCAAACGGTCTTTGATATCAAAGCATTTTTCTTCTACCACTGAAGTGTGACTATCAAGATCCTGAATATACATTCTAGTACCGAACAATAGTTCGTACGGACTGAGACCTTTTAGAGAATTTCTTGGCAGATTATTAAGACTACGTTGGACACTTGTTAAATGTTTGACCCACCCATCACCCGAACCTAATACCCTCGCCGTTATAGATTGCTTTATGTCCCGGTTTTTTCTTTCCACTACCGCATTTCCCTCAGGATGGAAGGGACAAGAGTACCGCATTGCAATGCCCATGCTGGCCATGGCCTCCTTGTAAGCCCTAGAGCTAAACGCAGGACCCTGTTCAGAATGTAGCATGCCAAATGCGTATGTGCCGATAAAGACTCGCAAATCTTTTATAACAGTTCTAGCATCAGCCGAGCCCTGGGGCCACATCCAAATGAATCTCGTGCATGATTCCACCGCGACCATGATATATTTATAATTGCCATCCCTTTGTAAGGGACCACAGTGGTCCAGGTAAACACACGCTAATGGTTTATCTGAGATTAGAAGGGGCCTCTGTGCTGGTAGTTTCACTGTTGATACTTTCATTCTTTGGCATATTTCACATTCTAGAACATAGTTCCTAGTTTGTTTTCTCATGCGCGGCCACCAATATCTCTGTTTTAATAACGATATTCTGGCAGAAACACCAGCGTGTGCAGAAACCAGCCCTTCGTGAGCTGTAATTAGTCCTAACCTGTGTTCCATGTTTGGAATTGCCCTATCCCCCACTCCAGGGATTCGAGCAAAAGGAACATTGTTCGCATCAGTTACGTATGAGTACTTTACTGGAAAGCCTTTCGGGAGTGATTTTCTATAATTTTTTACTGAAGCACTGACAGCTTGCATTACATCGCTGTCTATTTTTGTTTTTGACCGGGTGATAGCAGCTACGGAAGCCGTTTGCACAGCTGCCTTCGCGGCCTCATCAGCCAATGAATTCCCTGCAACGTGAATGCCATCATGTTGATGACTCAGTGTATGTATCACGTGAGTCTTTTGTAGTTCTTTCTGTAAAAGAACTACTTGTTCCCAAAGCGTTTTATGCTTGATTGTGCCACCTATTGCATCTTTGAAGCCGTTTTGAACCCAGTTCTGCAAGTATTCATTATAAGATTGTACGCAATAATATGAATCGCACACTATTAGTGTGGGGAATTCGCGATCAGTATTTTCAAGCGCCATCTTAAGTGCTAGTAGTTTAGCTCGCTGAGCTGTACAATCTCCCAGAGATTGGGTTTTAGTGACCAGTGGTCTAAATTTTCCTTCGTGCCAACGACCTTTAACAATCGCACACGCAGCACTGTAAGCTTGTTTACCCCCAACTGCGGGTTGTGCTGATCCGTCTGTATATATTATACAACCGTAATGTTCCAGAGGCAGGATTTCGGTCGGCAGAGGACATTCATATTCAGATTGGAGAAATTCTTGTGTTTTTAAATTAGGATCAAATTCCTATACTACGTCTGTTGCTGCAAGAGAATTAACCCATTGTGTCCATCTCCGATGTAGTGCTTTAGCATTTGGAATGCTTGCTTTTGTTACTGCTTCTAGGGCGGGTACCGGTGTAACGATTATTATTCGTTTACCTCGTGCTAGGGCTCTTTCTTTTGCTACAGCAGTTTGAACAGCAGTTAGAATTTTTTCAGTAGAACTGAATTTCATTTCAGCTTGTGTGTACAAATGTGATTTGTAAGCTATTGGTACCGTTTCTCCCTCATTAGAGGTTAGGTACGTGAATCCGCATCTTCCTGGGATGATTCGGATTACAAGGTTGCGTATGTTTTCGCGAGTTTGTAATTTTGTTTTAGTTAACATGTCTGTTTGTAATGATCTTAAAATTTCTGTGTGTTTCTGAGTCCAATTGATTGGTTTGAAATCAGGTTTTATTAATTCCTAGAGAGGTTTAACTCTCTCTGCATAATTTAGAATGTATGTTCTTCCGAAATTCAGGAAACCTAGTATTGATTGTAAGTTCTTCAGCGTTTTAGGTGCTTGGAGTACAGCACACTTCTCTAAGAAGTTGTCTGCTAGGCTTTTGCCTTCACTTGATAATTCATATCCTAAAAATAGGACAGTTAGATGGGCAATTCGTGACTTTTTAAAGTTGAATTTGTAACCCTCAGCTGCGAACCCAAGTATTATGGTGTTCACTCTTTTCAAGTGTGTCTCCAGGTCATCATCTGTGAGATAGATGTCATGGACATAAGATAATGCTTCATCATCATATATTTGTAGTAACTCTGTTACTCTTGCTGAAAATAATCCTGGGCTATTCTTGAATCCCTGTGAGAGTCGACAGAAGTGTTTTTGCGACCCCATTATTGAGAAAGCGGTCAAATACCTGCTTTCAGGTGCAATGTTTTGACAAAAGAATCCATTAGAGATATCTAATGTCGTTTTATATTTTTTGCGCACAATGTTATTCATCAGTGCTGCACTGTGTGAGTTTTGTACTGCAAAAGTTTTGCAACAGGAGTTTAAGTGTCTGTAGTCCAAAACAAGACGATATGAATCGTCTGGCTTGGAGACAGGAAACAAAGGATTGTTCATTTGTGAGGTGCATGTTTCAATCACCCCCTGATATTCAAGTTGATCTAAGATCTCCCTGACTTGCTTTTTAGCTTCTTGTTTAACTGGATACTGTCTTTGTGCAGTGGGTTGACTTTTGAACTGTATTTTGTGGTGAGGAGAATCCTCATCCCATCCTACATGATTTTTAAATAATGCAGGAGCTTGAGCTACTGCCCATTTTCTTGCATATATGGATTTTTTATGAGTTGAAATATGTTTGAGAAGGCAGGCATAATCATTTCTTCGCCATGAGGGCACTCCCTGACAAACTCTGGTGGCCAGTCTTTCTCAGCTAACAGGATGTCATAGCCTTTTGAAAGGTTATCCCAAAAGAGACCCCTTACTTTCCTAGTCTTGTCCCCATCTATACGTAATGTTATTTTGTATATTTTATGAGGTTTACTAACTCTGGTATCTGCAGTTTCCACTTGAATGTATTCATTCGTGTCCACTGTCTCCAGAAGATTCATCAAGATCTTGCGAGCTATTGTCACTTCTGCTGCGCTGTCTAGCATTGTCTGGGCCCACTCTCCGTTTTTCAGTTGTGTCCTCAGTATCCTCGGCATGTTTCATTATTTTAATACTAGCTACCTTCTTCTTTGGAAATTGTAATTTTTTACTTTGATGAGCAGGTTCCTTGTCTTTGGACTTGACATGCTCTTCCTTGTGTTCTGACCGTCCTCTTCTTTCCGATTTCTGTGAGGAAGTCTGAAAAATCGAGAGGGACGTGTATCAATATCTTGATATCTGTCAGGTTTTCTCATTTTATCCCTATCTCTAAGGTTGTATCTTTTCTCAGAGGGCTCAATCTGGGGACACTGGTCACCTCATTCTGGAGATCTATCTCTTCGCTGAGGAGACCTTCCTCTGGACTGGAATCGTTTTTCCCAGGGAGTGGATTGTTTATTTCCATCCCAACTCTTTTTTGGAGTATTTAGATTATTTCTAATAAATGTTTTTTAAGGATTTTTAGGTAGTTGGGGTTTTATTGGTTTCCCACCCAAACTATCTCTTCCTAGTTCTTCATAGGATTTTTCTATGATTCTGGCAAGGTTAAATGGTTGGTCTGCTATATCTGTTTCTTTCAATCTCTGGCGGATCGCCACAGATGCTGCTTCTCCTTTTATGTTGGCCAATAATATAGCCGAAACCTGTTTGAAGTCTTTCAGTAATTTCATACCCAGAGTTAAAGCAGGTTCTGGACCGTATTCATTTTGAATCTGTTCTAGTACGTCTGGTATAACCGCCATGGACGGAACACCATGTGTTCTTGTGTAAATCGAAGCAAAGACTGTGCCCCAAGTGTCACAGTCCTCCACATGTGGTGCGATCCCCATTGGAAGACAGATAGTCAGAATTCTGTGTTTCTCAGTAGGCATAGTATCAGGAAATACTGCCTCTATTTGAGTGATTTTCTGAGCTAACCAGAATGGAATTTGTTCCCGCTTTGTAGGTACTTTGCCAATGGCTGATTGTATATTTTGTGGTGTGATTTTATTTGTGTTCCCCTGGTGAGGGGTGGTCTCTGGAATTTTTATTGCCGGTTGGACTGTTGAAGTCCTCATGATATATTGGACCAATTGTCTGTGTATTTTAATTAACAGTTTTAGTTGAGCTAAGAGCTCTCGGTCTGACATTTTATCAATGTCTGCATGTGGTGTGTAGCTGGCTAGAACCGGCCATGTGGCTCCTGGTCTACCTAGTGGACCGAGCCTGGTGCTCTTGGTAATTTAGTGGGATTTCAACGTCTTTGAAAGGAGTGTATTCATCCGGAGGTTCCTCTATTTTATAATAGTGGAATTCGTGTGTTACAGCGTTTGCTGCTGGAAAGTTTATCCATGGATAGAATACCTCTGTCTGCCGATATTCATGGGCCTCTACCACGAATATGACTGTACCACCTCGTGATGTCAGTCCGTTTTCTATAAGTTTAATAGTTATAGTTTTCCTTACATTTACCGGAATGATTATAGCATTCAGGTCTTCATCTTGGAGACTTGTGTCATCCACTAGGAATTGAGCTGCTATTCTAGCTCTCTCTGTTTCATCGTCACTTTCTGTCATTTTTACTAACAGAAAGTTTTTTGTTGCAGATCAGGTTTCAAGGGAAACAAAGATTAGGTGCACAATATTTTGGAACACTGTATCCTTCAACGTTGACTAAACCAAAACTATACATAGGAATCTCTTCCTACTAAGTTCCGGCGAATTTTAACCTTTTACCCACTCCAGACGTCTTTTGGAGTTTTTACGGGAAAAGGGTCTGTGTGAAAAAGCACGACTGAGTTACTCTAGTGTCTTGCGTTAGATTATCGCCTTACCAAACATTGGGCGCCATGTAGTGTAGTTCCTATATTCCCAATAGGCTCTGCGCATTGCAATAATATATTCAGCAGTGTAGACGTAGGACTGAGGTCGACTAGGTCTCTACTGACTATATTAGACTTAATTAGTTTTGCCAGCTAGCTCAGAGGCCACTAGAACCTTTCTCGAATAAACAAGGAGGAGTTTAACTTCCCTGGATAGACAAGAAGGGATTAGCTTCTGACAACCATAAACATGACAACTTTGCTCCCTCAGAATAAGAGTGTATCTCTAGAGTCGTGTGAAAACAATAGACAGCTATTTTACTCAGTCAATTGTGCATACTTAGTTTCACCAGAATGCAGAGAAATAGAGAGACGGGCGTTTTCAATAAAATGTGTTATTTATTGAGCAGTCTTCTTTCTCATGCAAGGGAAATGAATTGCCACAATTGCAATACTTAACATGAAGTAAAGTGCGTACAGTAAAAGGAGTATTATAAAATAATACTGTAAAAGCATTGATATGGTTTCTTAGCCATATGATACTTAAAAATGGATAAAATGTATACATACATAAAAACATTGACTAACGTACTCAACTGGTGCTTCTAATCTACGCCTACCCCGGTGTACCTGACCTAAGCCTAATACGTGGGAAGGAGTAAGTAAGTTGCAGTTTAAGTTAAGTTGGTTTTGCCAAGGATCTGAATCAAGAATTCTCTCAAGGGTTTAGTCAGCTCCGTACCTGGGTAATAGAAAGCAGGAGGTCTGGTATCTCTCTCTCAGGACTTGATATCCCAGCAACCCGCAAGGGCGGCTGGAAACACCGGAGCTGGATTTTCTCGGCTGGAGAAAAAGACAGCGTCTTTCTCAGTGCGTCAAAAGGGAGGGGCGGCATCCGTGGGCTCTTGCATCAGCTGGGCTCTCGGGCAAGTAGATAGCCGCTCTGCTCCAAACCACTATGTGTTTGCTTAAGGCAACTGTTGGTATATTTATACCTGAAAGGTGCCGGGTTTGACGTAAGGTTGGACATAAGACGTCAATAAAAGATGTCACTTAGAACTGGCCGTTCTTTCAGCGCTCGCAGGAGTTCTAGGACAAATCAAAACAAAAGCAAGGGGAATTCCCAGGTTGCTGGAGATTTGGTTTGTTTAAAGAATGCGTTGTACTTTCTAGGAGTCTAGGGGAGTAGTCTTGCCGTATTTGGACTGCATGGGCTATTACTAAATATGGATATGATTCTTCTGCCTTTATAAGAATATTATTTATTATAGCCATATAAGGGCATAAATCGGGAATATCGAATTAGGGTCCTAGATAGAAATACAACAGAGAAGAGAGGGAGAGTGGGGAGAGAGAGTGGAGAGAGAGTGGAGATAGAGTAGAGAGAGAGTGGAGGGAGACAGTGGAGAGAGAGAGTGGAGAGAGAGTGGAGAGTGAGTGGAGAGAGCGAGAGTGGAGAGAGAGTGTAGAGAGGGTAGAGAGAGGGTGGAGAGAGTGGAGAGAGAGTGAGATAGTGGAGAGAGAGTGGAGAGAGAGTGGGGAGAGAGAGAGTGGAGAGAGAGTGGAGAGAGAGTGAAGAGAGAGTGGAGGGAGAGAGAGAGTGGAGCGAGAGTAGAGACAGAGAGAGAGAGGGGAGAGAGGGTAGAGAGAGAGAGTAGAGAGAGAGTAGAGAGAGAGAGGAGGGAGGCAGTGGAGGGAGACAGTGGAGAGAGAGAGAGTGTAGAGAGAGTGTAGAGAGAGAGAGTGGAGATAGAGTGGACAGAGTTGAGAGAGAGAATAGAGAGAGAGAGAGAGAGAGAGAGAGAGAGTGGAGAGAGAGTAGAGACTGACTGACTGACTCAGAGACTGAATACTGACTGACCGAGAGACTGACTGGCTGAGAGAGAGAGAGTGAGAGACTGGCTGACTGAGAGAGTGACTGACTGACTGACAGAGAGAGAGAGACTGATTGAGAGTGAGACTGACTGACAGAGAGAGAGACTGACTGACTGACAGAGACTGACTGACTGAGGTAGAGAGATACTGACTGACAGAGAGAGAGACTGAATGACAGAGAGAGAGACTGAGAGAGAGAGAGAGAGAGAGGCAGAGACTGACTGCCTGAGAGAGATAGACTGATTTACTGCGAGAGAGACTGTCTAGTCGAGAGAGACTGACTCAGAGAGAGACTGAATGAGAGAGAGACTGACAGAGAGAAAGAGAGAGAGAGACTGACTGAGGTAGAGAGAGAATGACTGACTGAGAGAGATTGACTGGGAGAGAGAGAGAGACTAAGAGAGAGAGAGAGAGAGACTGAGAGACTGACTGGCTGAGAGAGAGAGACTGACAGAGAGAGAGAGACTGACTGAGAGAGAGACTGACTGACAGAGACTGACAGAGAGAGGGAGACTGAGAGACTGACAGAGAAAGAGAGACTGACCAACAGAGAGAGAGACTGACTGACAGAGAGAGACTGACTGAGAGAGAGAGAGACTCACAGAGAGAGACTGACTGACAGAGAGAGAGACTGACTGACAGAGAGAGAGACGGACAGAGAGAGTCACTGACTGAGAGAGAGAGAGACTGACTGAGAGAGACTGGGTGACTGCGAGAGAGAGAGAATGACTGACTGAGAGATACTGACAGAGGGAGAGAGAGACTGTCTGGAAGACTGACTGACTGAGTGAGAGAGACTGAGAGAGAGAGGCTTAGAGAGAGAGACTGACAGAGAGAGGGACTGACAGGGAGAGAGACTGGCTAAGAGAGAGACTGACAGAGAGAGGGACTGACAGAGAGAGAGACTGACTAAGAGAGAGACTGACTGACTAAGAGAGAGAGACTCACTGACTGAGAGAGACTGATTGAGAGAGAGACTGACTGAGAGAGAGACTGACTGAGAGAGAGAGACTGACAGAGAGAGAGAGAGAGACTGGGACTCAGACAGAGAGAGAGAGAATAAGAGAGAGAGAGAGACTGACAGAGAGAGACTGACTGACAGAGAGAGAGAGAGAGAGAGAGAGATACTGACTGAGAGAGAGAGACTGGCTGACTGAGAGAGAGAGACTGACTGACTGACAGAAACTGACAGAGAGACTGACTGACAGAAAGGGAGAGACTGACTGACAGAAAGAGAGAGACTGACTCAGAGAGAGACTGACTGACTGAGAGAGACTGACCGAGAGAGAGAGAGAGAGACTGAGAGAGAGACTGACAGACAGAGGGACTGCCAGGGCGAGAGACTGACTGAGAGAGTGAGACTGAGAGAGAGACTGAGAGAGAGAGGGACTGACTGCGAGAGACTGACAGAGAGAGAGAGACTGACTGACTGACAGAGACTGAATGGCAGAGATAGACTGACTGACTGAGAGAGAGAGACTGACTGACTGAGAGAGACTGACTGACAGACTGACAGAAAGAGAGAGATAGAGAGACTGACAGAGAGAGACCGACTGACTGACAGACTGACAGAGAGAGAGAGACTGACAGACTGACTGACTGAGAGAGACTGACTGACTGAGAGAGACTGACTGACTGAAAGAGAGAGACTGACTGAGAGAGAGAGAGAGAGAGGCGGTGATGGAATTGGGGTCAAAGTGTGTATGAAGCTTTGCAATGCCTCTTAAGATTGCTATTGTCTACTATAAAAATGTATTATCAAAATGTGCTCTTTGTAGTTACATCTGATTTTGAAATACTGCATTGTCGCATTGTCTAATGTTTTAAAACGGAACCGAGAAGGAGCAGTGGATGCACTTTTGTCAAAACTGAACGATGAGTGGGCCCGATGTTGTATTTCATGACAGGAGTCTGCATCATGAAACCCACCCAAAATTGGGCAAACTTCCCCGGACTATTGATGGCAGGGACCCTATAATGAATGGACAACCACCTATGATAACCTGGTGACACACTAAGCCCAACCTTTAACTCCACTATCTAGTGTTACTTATAACGGCTGCATTGGTGACAGTGGCGTGGCAATAGCCCCGCATCCCCTGCAGTATGGCGGGTCGCTGGCCTGAGAGCTCTAGAATGGCACAGAGAATGGGGGGAGCCCCCTCCATGTAGTTTGCAGGGGGGCCCCCTCAAGTTTCATTACGCCACTGGGTTCAGCGAGGGCGAGGTTTACAAAATTAAAGTCAAAAGCCATGGGCATCCGCAGAAATTATTCCAGGGGGGGGCGCTAACCTGGCAAATGAAGGGGCGTGGCTAATGTTAATCAATAGGGGCGGGGCTAAAATGGCAGACAATCAGGATCGGGTAATGCTCAGGCCAAGCAGAGAAAAAAAAAGTGGTGAATTCTGCATTTGAAACTGGACAACAATTAGAGCACACATATGAACCCTAATATTACACCCTGCCCCCTTAAAACTCATACATTCCATAATCCCTAAAATTAGCCCCCTGGCACCCATACCCGCCCTGAACCCTAAAATGTCCCCCCTTGCAACCCAAAACCCATACCCACCCTGAACCCTAAAATTACCCCCTGGTACCTCAAAACCCATACCCACCCTGAACCCTAAAATTACCCATGCCCCCCCAAAACTCATACCCGCCCTGAACCCTAACATTACCCCTGGCACCCCAAAACCCATATCCACCCTGAACCCTAACATTTCCCCTAGCATCCCAAACCCCATACTCGCCCTGAACCCTCAAATTATCCCTGGCACCACAAAACTCATACCCACCTTGAACCCTAAATTTATCCCTGCCACCCTAAAACCCATACCCACCCTAAACCCTAAAATTACCCCACTGGCATGCCAAAAGCTGAACGCTATGGGGCAGATTTACAAGCCCCTGCGCCACTTTTGCGTCACTATCAACATGTGAAAAGTGTCGCAAAAGTGGCCCAAGGGGCTTGTAAATCTACCCCTACAAGCTTACACTACATTCGCATATTCGGAGGGGACTGTCCTCCTTGAGGTTTCCATGCGCGAGTTGACGTGAGGTTTAAAAGAGGGGTTGTGAGAAGTTGGCCTGGTATATGATGCTCACTAGTTCTAGTGATCACCTTGTACCATGCCAAGCAACCCTTATGGTGCAGGTTGTAAAGTCTAGGCCTGGGCGAAGCACTACGCTCCGCTCGCTGAGTTTGCGAAGTTTTTGCAACTTCGCACTACGCGAGCGGCACGTAGCACAGTGCGAACATGCATAGTGCAGCGTAGCGTAGTGCAGCGCTCATTTTTTGCTTGTTCGCGGTCCTGAACGTCATGTTCGCGACCACGGGCAAGCAAAATGACATCCCGGCGAGATTCTTGCTTGTTCGCGGTCCTGAACGTCATGTTCGCGACCACGAGCAAGCAACGCTCAACGCGAGGAGGTCAGGTTTTTCATTGTGAGTGGTTGCGCATGCTCGCGACCGCTCTCAATGAGAAACTACCTGTTCGCGTTGAGAAAGCTGCCGCTCGAGTAATAATCTCCTCGAGCAGCAGAAAACTACAGCTCGCACTGTGCAAGATGCCGTTTTCAATGCTTGCACAGTGCCGGATGCTTGTTCGCACTGTGCAATCATTGAAAACACATCTTGCACAGTGCGAACATGCTACTACGCAGCTCGCGTAGTGCTACGTGAAGTTCGCGTAGTGCGAAGTGCACTTCGCGTAGCTTCGCGTAGCACTACTTCGCGAACTACGCCCACCCCTAGTAAAGTCAACCTTATAGACAAGCTATCCTAGGGGTAGCATGGACTAAGCAGTCTTAGGCTAAACTCTGTAAAGGCATGTGAAGCAAGCTGTTTTACCATACACAATCCCTTGAATACCAAATGAAAGGACACCACACAGATATATATTGAAAATATATATAGATTTATTACTACATATATCCCTGATACTCTTTATGAGCACAGAAGCAAATGCGTTAAAACAAAACACAGTTTAAATACACAAAAGTTGCACAATTATGGATGAGCCCTAGGGGCCACCTAAACCATATACTAAAATAGTGGTATAAGAACCACCATGGGGAAAGTGAAGAGGCCTAGGCCCTGGGGAATCGCTGGAGCTGTTCGGGACTAGCAGTTAAGAAGTCGGGAAAGGCCCGCGGGACTCGGGTGCAGTGCGGAAAGTGCACGCTTTACCAATGCAATGTCAATGGTGCGTAAAAGTTACAAAGTTAGTTAAAAAGGAACCTTCCGAGTGACCTAGAAGGATGAAACTTTAGACACAGACCCTAGAGGTGTGTACCAGTGTGGGAACACCGGCGGAGCTGAGTTACCTCACCCACAGGAAGCGGGTGCACAGGGTCGAAGTAGTGTCGGGTTTCGTCACGCAGGTCGATGGTGCTTGGAGCTGAAGATGCTGCAGGCGGCTCGACGTGAAGAGTTCCGGTGGATCCAAGGGTGGATCTGAAGAGGTGAAGACCTGAAAGCAGAGGGGACAATGTTCAAAGTCACTAGCCAGTGACTACCGTGGAACCAGAGTGGAACCAGGCGATGTCGGGTCCAAACAGGCGTTGTCGTGTAGCTTCTCTCTGCAGCCACGTGGACACGAGGGGTCGAAGACGTCCAGGAGTCGGTCACGAGCTGTCCCACGCAGGCTTCTCGCTGTTGGCGGTGTCGGCAACTTGATTGGAGCAAACAGGCCTTGGCTAATGCAAGCCACGCAGGAATCGAAAAAGGCTTGTTACTCGGACCAGCAAGGTCAGAGCAGGTGCTCCTTTTTAGGTCTCGCCTAGACGAAAGCAAAGCGAAGCTTTGCTGTCTAGGGCGAGACAACTTATGTAGTTACTTTAGGGGGAATGAGGACAACAATCTTCCACGCGCTTTTTCTGGCCGAGATTTAACCTCGGGAGCGCGCACGTCGCCGTGCCTCGTATTCCCATTCACAAACGAAGCCACTCTGACGCATGCGCACATACACACACTGCATACACACACGCACCCCCCCTTAAACAGACACACGCTGCTTACACACACGCACCCCCCCTTAAACAGATACACGCACGCACGCACAGACACACTCAGACACACGCGCGTACACCCCCACCCTCAACCCCACTCACCGGGCTCCTCTCCCCTTATGCATGGGAAGGCACTGTGGAGCTCTGTGGCAGAAGGAGCGCTGTCTGAAATCACCGCCGCCTCCCACAGCGGCATTGTAGGGAAATTAAAATTTGGCTCCCCGTAAACACCGCCGCAGCCCGGGAACCTCGGGAGCCTGAGAAATCCCGAGCGCAGCTCCTCTGATGTCAGACGAGGAGCCGCGCTGGGATTGGTGCCGGTGGGGCCGTTGCCTAGCAACGGAAGACCCGTCGACGGCGGGCGGGAGGGGCTTCTTCGCTCCTCACCCGGGCAGCGCCTGCTTTTTTTATCAAGCTCAATTTGACTCATGTAGGTGCAATCCGTGCACAGCTGTCTTATTATTTTGGGGCACAGGTTGAGAAGAAACATTTTTCTAGTCACTCTTCTGCCTCAAACACTGGCTGAGTGCAGCAGCCTAACCCCCTCCAAGCCTCCGCCCCATCCCCTCCACCGCCCCCGTTCCCCGGGCTGTAAATGCTGGCTTTGTTTGCAATGGCCAAGGCTTTTTTTAATCACGTGCATGCTTGAGAGCGAAATCTCGACTTCCAAAACATGAAAACCATTTTGTTAAAAAATATTATAAACAACGCCAAAAGGCAACCTTTGCATTTGGGACCGGCTCGCGTTCTAAACCGAGACTTGTCATTGATTCCAACACTCACATGCGTCTATCAGTCGATGGTTGATCGTTAGCTGTGTGGCGTAGCCTGGTTGATCGTTAGCTGTGTGGCGTAGCCTGGGAAATGGAAGGAGTTTGAGAGGTGTTTACCTGTCACGGGCACCGTCTGTTATTCTGCGTGTGCTTTATGAGCTGCACGCTACAGAAGCTCACCGGAGAGAATGTAGAACAGGTTTCTCGGTAACAGTCAGGACTTGACAATCTTGTTTGTTTACTGGCACCAAGAATAGCAACACTTACTTATACTGCAACTCATTCAGGCCAGCGGACGGCGCGCGGCAGCCATGTCCACGCGAGACTGCCGGCCTGCGATAGAATCCAGGCACGCTAATAGGGCAAGAGGTACTGGCCTGGGGCGCTGCGATCAATGGTGCAGCAGGTGCAGTAGCACCGAGGCCCAGCGACTTGAGGGGCCCAATGAACTCTGATTATTGATAGATTTTACTACGTATTTATAGCAGTTAGGGGACCCATTTTATTTGCTTATATTGGGGCCCATGGGACCCTTGCTAGGCCACTGGTATTGGCGAGATATTTATTTAAAAAACTGGCCACGACACTGTATATTAATTCTTCTCTGCTCTAGGACTGTGTGCCCGTGGCAGTGTAATAAGTAATAAACTGTCACAGGCCCAAACAATGTTTAAGGCACCACCATGGCTGAAACCTCCCACTTTCAGTTCAGGGCTTTTCACTGCCATTGCTGCGTTCAAAAAAATCAACTTGTTTTGAATTCTTTTTTTCAGAGCAAAACGGGTTTTAAAGCTCAAAAAGATAGCGTTGGGGGCTGCTTGTCTCCTACAGTGATGAGTCTGTAATTAGATGCCCTAAGGCACCAATGTAAGCGAGGCAGCTCGAAAGGTTAATACACCTGTTAATGAGTAGCAGCGCAAGCAAGAACAGGAATTTTCAGTGCAATAGGTCTCGCAGTTTCGCTAGTTTGAGCTATTGGCATTGCAAATGACAATGCTTTTTATTTATGTTTTGGTTTTTAAAACATAATTAAAATACATTGTCATTTACAATGCCAATAGCTTAAACTCGCATACATGCGAGACCTATTGCATTGCAAATGCTTGTTACAGGAGCGAGGGCAAGTCTGGAGCAACCAGACCCGCAGTGTAAATTGAAGGTTTCGTCGCCAAGATGGCCGCTAGCCACGTGGCAAGTGGCCGGGATGGCGCGTCGAGTGGCACAGTGCAAAAGGGCCCCACGCAGATCGTGGAGATGCTGGGGGGCTGATCTTCGGTGCAAGGGCTGCTCGAGGTTGGGGCTTCTCAAACCCCAAAGCACAGCGTCGAGGGTGCCTCTGATGCTGCGCAGTCAGCTTCTCGGGGGTCTTCCAAGAGGTCCGGTCCCACGTCTCTCGGTGCCTCCACGGGTCCCTTCTTTGCAGGGACTGTGGATCGGGCGGTGAGAAGTCTGGGAGTCTGGGTCTTGTCAGGCTCTGGGCTCGGGCTCCGGCGGGAGGCGGCGGCAAAGCAGACGTCGAGTTGCTGGTTGGTGCCTGTGTTCACAGGGTGGTCACTCCTTGGCCACAAGGGAGATTCTCTTCCGTCTTCTGTGCAGCAGAATGTAGAAGTCCAGTCTTCTTCTGTATTTCAAGTTGATTCAGGATGATCTGAAGTCTCAGGACACAGCTCCCACTCTTATTCGAATCTGGGGGGCCGGATCACCTACTAGGTCCCTCCTCTGGGTGGAACCAGGAAGGGGGGTGGTTACACCCCCTTTCCTTTGTCCAGTTTCGCGCCAGGACTGGGGCTGGAAAGCCCCAGCACCGGTTTGAACTGGCCTATGCACAGGGACACCTTGTGTGCCCCAGGCATGTCTGATTCTATTCAGCCCTGTCCTACCCAATACACAAAATCCTGTCTGGAGTGGTGCTAGCACCTCCCCAGGCAGGAAACCCTTTGTCCAAGCTGCCCTCGCTGGAAGGACTCCCAGCAGCAGGAGGTCAGACTTGTGTCTGTGGTGGCAGCATCCATTTTGGGATGCTAAGGCTCTGTTTAACTTTAACCGGGGTTCAGGCTAGGTACATGTCGTGTCCCTCTAGAAGGGTGGAATGCTACCCCCGTCGCCAGAACTGGCGAGGGGGTAGTATTCCAATTCGTATGACACCTTACTGGACATGGTTTGATAAAGCCAAACCTAAGATAGCATTTAACCGCGAGGTTCATAATGCACTTAAGAGTATATGGTATGGCAATATCATGAAACAGCTAAAGGACATGGTTCCGAAAGCTGCAGACAGGCTCAGCTCATGCCAGAGCACCATCTCACATATTTCCAAGCACTCTGCCTCCAGGATCGATGAGGCCTTCCATAGGAGTGACTGATAGGAACATATGTGTCCATTTTAGGTTAGGTATAGGCATACTACACCTAAGTAAGGGGTGGTTACACCGACTTACCCCAGCTGAGTGATCAGCCAGTTGTGTCAAATATGGAGGCCAGGCCAGGGGTGGCACAATACATGCTGCAGCCCCTGGTAGGCCTTGGAAGCACCTATGCCCTGGGTACCTGGGTACACTGTTACAGGGGCCAATAAGGTGTGCCAATTCCAATTGTGTATGTACCTAAGGTACATGGAGTCCATTTTAAGGAGAGAGTAATTAGCCTGGGGCCCTGGATAGCAGGATCCCAGGCCAACTAAAGTCAAAAACCAGCTAAACACCAGGCAAAAAGTTTGGGGGTAACCATAGTCAGATATCCACCTTCCTACAGGGGTGAACAAGGGATGGAAGACACTGAGTGGTGACCGTGATGGGGCAGACATTGACTGCAGTTTCCTTTACAAATAGGTTTATTGTACAAATCTAATTTGACATACTCGCAGACAGCAAATGCTGCTGCCTTTCCATGGTGTCTGAAAGTTTTTTTCAGGAAGTTGGGTCGACGAGCTGATCGGGTTATTTTCTTCCTTCATGTGGTGGTGATGAGTGGGTTGCAGGGCGCCTGCACTTGTCGCCTCTGTCATTGGTAGCCCCCTCCATCTGAACGCCAAGGATCACCGCCCCCCCAATCACCGGCACCTGGAGGGGTCGCAGTGATGCCTAGAGTGACCAACTGGCATGGGTGCAAATTCAGGAGAGTGAGTGTAAAAATTCAGGACAAAAATTCAAGACAGGAGGTCAAAATTCAGGACAAAAGGTAAGGTTTAAAGACGCATCAGAGAAGGTTGTGCAATAGTATATAAGTAAGTAAATAGACAACCACTAAAGTACAAGTGAAAATCTTTATATTCGGTTGAGACAATTGTGCACTTCATGGTTTGTCAGTATACGCGCAGCTTTAAGCAAATGTGCAGGTCTTTTTATGGTAACAAAACCGGCCCCACCTTTCCAGCTCCCAGAGAAAACGCCTGATGCCCGTTCCGGCCTGTCTGGCCTTGATACCACCCTCCAATGGCGCCCCTCATCTTCACATAGACCCGCTCTCATGTGTATTTAATTTCTTGTATAGTGCTGCTCATCCCAAATATGTGGAGCAGAGTTTTGGAGTGCGTTACAACACACACATATTATATAGAGACAATCACTCATATAAATGAGAAAGTCAATATATAGGAAATGTTGCTTAAGATAATGGGGCTTACAATGTGTAATCATACTTTCATCCATCATTCAGTCTTTCACGATTCATTCAGTCCTTCCATATGTGTGCCGATCCGTGTCCATATTCATCCATTTACAAACCTATCCATCACGTTTCCTTCCATCCATCTGTACACTCATCCATCCACTCTTCCACACATCCATCGATTAACTCATCCATCCAGCCATTCACCTGTTCAGTCATCCATTTACACATTCCCCCTCCTCTTTCAATTCCCCTTTCACTTAGCCATCCATCCTTCCATCCACCCACCCATCCATCTACTCATCCACTCATGAATCCATCCATTGAACCTATCATTCATCTATCCTTTCTCTCATCTATCCACCTTTTCACTCCTTCACTCATCTATCCATCCTTTTGTCCATCTACCCGCCCTTTCACTCACTCATCCAGCCTTACATCCACCCTTTCACTCATCCGTCCATCCATCCACCCTTTCACTTATCAATTCATTAATCCACCCTTTCACTTATCAATTCATCAATCCATCCATCATTTCACTCATCTATCCAGCCATCCATCCATCCATCCACTCATCACTCACCTTTTCACATTAATTATGAGACCCATCAAGGACTCCACCCTCGCTGTAGTTCCTAAAGTAAGGGGTGGGGTGGAGCAGGGTTCACTATGCCCCTGCACATAGGCAATCTGAAAAAGTGGAAGGCATGAGTCATGCATGATACGCAGGGCCTTGACGTGGGGCGACTGTGACATGGTGTTGTTTCCAGAGCTTTAAGTGGGATGAGAAACCTAGGGGGTCTCTTCAAAAGGGTGTTTGATTTAACAAAATGCGTGCCTTAAACACATAAGCTAAAATTCTGTGCTTAA
Organism: Lissotriton helveticus; assembly: GCF_964261635.1. NCBI lineage: Eukaryota > Metazoa > Chordata > Amphibia > Caudata > Salamandridae > Lissotriton > Lissotriton helveticus. The sequence goes on from NC_136061.1 coordinate 865,327,981, forward strand.
TATAATGTGCCGCCTGACTGGTATTTTTGTTGCTTCTGTCATTGCATCCAGATATATAATACAAGTAACGTTACACTTAGAACAAGTAACGTTACACCTACAACAAGCCAGAACTATTGGCTTTGTCAATGGTTGTTAGTTGAATAAAATAAAAAAGCTAAAACTATAATGCTTTCCTTTCAACCTCTTTCACTGCCTTCCTTTGGCTAAGTGGATTCTCACCTAGCAGCAGCATGGGCGTTTTTGCTTTTTTATGTGACAGAATGCCCTGCCCTGGACCGAGGCTGGATGAGGCCACCACATGCTGTGCCAGCCCAGACTGACCCATTGTCATTCTGTATGTGGCAATCAACCCCACACAGAATGATAATGGGCGGGGTGGGGCTGCTCTTGTGCTCAGAGGAGTGTGAGGCGCCCCATCAGGGAGCTGAGGCCTTTTGCAGGGTAACAGCTCTGTTCCCTGCAATGCTTAAAAGCCCCGGCGTCAGGCCTCACTCCTGGATGCATTTGTACAGATGGGCTTGCGCAGGGGGGGGCAAGCGCCCCTCCTTGCCCCCCCCTGCGGACGCCTTTGTCAAAAGCCCATTTATTTGTTCTGCTCCTTATGTAAACACTTTCAGTGCTGAGACAACACAAACTGGCCTGATTCTCCATATAATACCTAAATTGTTTCCACATGAATCTGGGAGCACTTGCCATACAGCAATCTTTAACTATTTTGCATCATTGAGTTATGAACTGTATCTGTCTATCGTCTTGTTGTCTTGTTGATGCATATGTGTTAAATTGCCATAAAGCATATAAAGCGTTGGGATGCACTTTTCAGTAGGGTGAACGAGATGAATTTATGAATGAAGCAGTCTTGTCCATTACAATCATTGTGGATTATTTATCTTCTGTATTTTTCTTGTTGCCTGTAGTTGCTGTCAAACAGGTATTTGGAAATAAATGATAATGCTTGACAGCAGTATATGTAAAGACGTTTTTTAGAGTTGGAGTGTGCAAGGTTTTATAAAGTTTACAAACGTTGCACTTTGCAAATTTTGCGAAGTTTTGAAAATTTTCCAGTCGGTAAAAAAAAGCTATTGCAGTACAATTTTCTCTCAGAACGTATCTCGGTCAGAAAAACTCTCTGCCAGAAAGTGGATGTTTCGCGTTTTTTCTTTCAAACTTCATCTTAGTACTTTTTTTATTTATTGGCAAATTTCTGTAAACTTTACCACTTTTGGAATGTTTACTAGACTTGCAAAGGTTTAAAAAAAATCTTCACATTGTTTTGAGAGAAAATGTTTTACAACATCAATCATTTGTATTGTAACCCTGCACTGAAGTACAAGCTACACAATTTTATCAGTAACAGTTGGCAAAGATTCATTGAAGCTCCTCTTATAATTTGTCCTAGTTGTGAGGACCAGATTTTGATTGAACGATTCTTTGTTAAGGTTCTCAGAATGCATACAGCTCACATTTTTTAGCGACCCTAGAGGCCCAAACATTTTCATAGAAACATTACAATAAGTCCAAAGGTCCCAACTTCCTAGCTCTTCCCCGTTCCCACCCGCAGCACAGAACTTTTCTCCAAACTAATGTCATTAAGAGAGTCATTGAAACTTCTCACAAGTCTCTGTTTCCGAACCCCTAGAACCACAATCAAACAAAAAAACAATTAACTGCAGTAAGTTTAGCACAAGCAAGAGTATGGCCTCTCTTCATCCGTTAGCACATCAGTAAGCTATCCCTCAACATTAAGATGGTGTGGCACAGTCTAGCACTCCAGTACGATATCCACCATTGAGAAATCCATCCATCCTATTATTATTATTATTTATTTATTATATCTCCTGGAATTTCTCTAATTGATCACTTAGGCTGTACGCCGCCCTTTCACATGATGCTAGATTATATATTTCTCGTATTCCTATCTCAAGTTCAGATTTGCTGTTGTTTCTTCATGGTCTAAGTATACAGGTCCTCATTTACAAGGCCCCTGTGCAACTGGAGCATCACTTTTTGCGACCACGGTGGCGCTGTGTCCTGTTTCCTATTTACAAGGCCGCGCTGAACCACTTTGCATGCTTAATGCTGCCTTGTAAATACTGTTCCCTTGGATGCAGTTTTTTCACTAAAAGGGCATGTAATGGGTGTTGCTGTGGGTATTCCCAGCAACACCCATGGCTTTTTTTGACACTACCCAGCGAAGCGTAAATCTGAGGCAGCGCCGAAACGAAAGCCTCCCCAGGGAAGGCGTAAGGGTGGCCCTACGAGGAGAAATACTTTTATTCTGCAGCACACATAGAAGCAGCATAATGTCATTAATGATTGTTTTCACAACAACAATCATCCCTGCAACGCAGGCATCCTTGAACCATGGTACAAGGATGTCTGTGTTGGTGCATGGCTGCGGTTTGTGCACCGGTGCAGGGGTGAGTACTGGAATGCTCAGTATTCTTGTAAATACAGCACCTTCCTGCACTTAGACAGTGATGCAGCTAGGTGCAGCAAGATGAATTGCGGTACCGAGCTGCGCTATTGTCTAGTAAATATGCTCCACAGAGTTTTGCTATTTTAATAGCCAATGCAAATCATCTCATCTGGCTATGTATGATCATTGCGCATTGGCTGGCATCTTGAAGGAGAACTGCTTCACTTGTCAGTTGGCCAGATACGTGTATTCTCTCTCCCATTGCTTTCCAAATCCATGTCCATTACAGACCAAGGCAAGAGCATTCCTAGATAATATGTGCAATATTACTGTTCTAGAAGTGCTAGAACATTTCCACCAGTGAAACCCTGGAGGAGAACTACAATATTTTTAGGAGACCAATGTCATAAGCGTAGGTATTTGAAATATCCCAGTTTCAACCATGTTTCTCTGAGTTGTTTATCATGTCCGGTCATTAGCTCAGACACGTCTTCCTTATGGTAATCTATCTGCAGACGAGTTGACTACCAGTTGACTACCAGTCCTTAAACTGCTTAGAGGCCAGTCCAAAGACAACTCATTTATAAGTCACACAGGTACACAGACAGCTGAGAACACTTGATTTCCCTAACTCAGTGGGTGGGGAAGTAGCCCATTACCTTTGTGTATGGTTGCCGCTTACCTCTTGGAGCCTCCCAGCAGAGAGGCACCATCCAGTCTTTTCCGCAGCCGGCTCTCTGTGTCACTGTTTCGAGCCCCTGTCCCACTGCTGTTCTACCCCCATTCTTAGGTGGCAAGCTCCCCATTACACTGGTAATTTTAAATTGGAGTAAGTGCCTGTGCAGCTTTGAGCTGTTTGTTTATTGGTAATTTTGAAATTCTAGTTAGTGCCGTTGCAGCTTGAGTGGTTGTTCACTCTCTACCCCGTGTAATTTTAACCCAGTGGATTGTATTTTCCGACCCCTTTTGTTTTACTAGTTTACTTCTCACGGCCTCCTTGGCAATCTAACCAGCTAGCTCTGGTTTTACCCATGCCATCCTCCTGCCCAGCCCCCTGCCCTCCCACCTCCCTGCCTGCCCCTCTCTCCTCCCAGGGCAGCTTAATAGACGCTTCTGTGTGACCGCATGCAGCAGGAGCGCCACCGACGTGCCAAAGGCAAGCCCATCTGTGTCCGCCAATGCCTGGACCGTGCCTAGAGCCAGGACTTCCAGATCTCAGCCCACTGCTGATACTCCTCAGACAAAATCTGAAACCTCAAGCCCAAGACTTGAGATAACAACTGCTGCAGCACCTCACTCTATGGAAGGACCCTTCATCTGCCTCCACTGTTGCTTCCCCTGTAATGTACGAACCCCCACAACCTCCAATCAGCAACACGCACTCCACCAGAGACCACAGCTCCACTGCGCACTACTCAAAGTAGGATCTCTCAGCAAGCACATCACGAAAATTTGGGACATCATAACCATCCTTGTCACCAACGGGTCACCCCAGTGTCTGCACCCAACCACCTAGCCACCACTACCTACCCCCTCTGGATACAAGATGATCCACTGCAACTGCCCAACAGACCCGGTAGTGGCATCGCCATCATCCATAAGGACTCCCTCATCCATATCACTCAGGATGGCGACACAACTTCATTCATGGAACACCTAAACTTCCAGATCAAATCCAACGCCAAAACAACCATCAGAGTTTCCCTCGCCTACAGACAACCAGGCCCCTGGCCCAGCTTCTGCACCACCATACCAGACTTCTTCAACCCCTGGCTGTAAACTCCAGCAGCTACATCTTTCTGGGAGACCTGAACTTCAAACTCGAAGACCCCAATGACACCAACTCAACCACGCTTCTTGAAAACATGAGCATCATAGGCCTCTCCCAACTGGTCACCCACCCCACACACAGTGCTGAACACACCTTGGACTCCATATTCTCAATCAAAAACCACGCCAAGTTCTCCCACAACCCCGAACTGCCCTTGACAGACCACAGCATCATCCATTTCTCAATCGACAGCCACTTGCAACCCTCAATGAGACACCCTCTCGCTCGACACAACTGGAGCAAAGTCACTACACCCCTCGGGACAGCCGCCCTAAAAAGATTGAGACTAGCCCCTGTGGCCTCCCTGGAAACTGATGTGCAAAACTTCTCCAACTGAATTTCCTCTGCAGCCAACACCATTAGACCCCGGAAGAACGCCACCGGCAAAATACCCTCCAATCTAGCAAGCTGGTAAACCCTAGAACTTCTGACCCTTAAGTGCCACTGTAAGAAGTGGAGAGACTCTGGCACTCCAACAAGACCCCTGCAAACCTTGACTCCTTCAGATCTGCCTTCAACAACTACCAGCATGTCACCCAATGCCACCACCTTGTAATAAATACCAATGTGGCACATCGATAATCCACAGGAGCAAAGATGGCCCTTCTGTCTCTCCAAGAGGAATGTCTGTGTGATTACGAGAATACACCAAAACAAATGATTCCCCATGGGGAGCCAGAAGTAGAGTTTGGAAGACCACCGGAGTTTGTGGAAAGTAAGATCCTGAAGTATCCCTACTTGGATTGACTATAGGTGTAGTGCTATTCGTGTTGTATAGAATCCCTAATGCAGTGAGAAACAAAAGGAAAAGAGAAGGAATATTCATTAGCTATTCTAGTACACAGAGCTATCAAAATATGTGGAGTGAAATATTGTTTGTGTCTCAAAAGGAATGCTATATGTCACTCACCCTAGTAATGTTCTTTCCTTCTGCAAGGTAATCAAAAAAAGGAAAAAAATTAATTATTATTATTATTATTATTATTAAGCGTTCTTATATAGCGCTCGATTACCCGTAGGCATCTTGGCGCTTGCCTTGGGAACCCGTCCTGGTTTTTCCCTGTGAGATACCCGTACTGGGCATCCCCAAGGTGAAAGCCAGGCATCCCGCCGCGGGGGGGCCGTAGTGGAGATTAAGCAAGCTAATGCCCAGAGCTGCAGAGTGTGAACCTGTGACTCGAGTAGGCACCGAAACGAGAATTATCGAGTCCGTGGATATTTGGGCTCTTTAAGCAAGAACATCAAAGGCCAAATGAAATTGCTGTCCAGCCACGACAACAATCTAAAATAAAAATAGTCTTGCACAAGTCTGGCTCTAGAACAATGAATAGAACATTATGAAAACTCCCACTCTGAAAGACAGAAGCTGAACAACCAAATTTACTAAAATAATAACTTGCCGGTTAGTGCACACCAGTTATGCCTCACCAATTGCTTCAGCAGTATTTTGGAGTGGAGTGTTTGTAGCAAACGCTGCGCGATGGCTGGAAACAAAGGGGCATATTCTCAAGAACGTGTGATAACCATTGCAAAAGTAACTTAACTCAACTGCGCATATCGTAGTCTATCACAAGAAAATAGCACCATCTTAACGTTCAAATTCCAACCCAGCAACACCATGAGATAGTAGCATGATAACGCTAATGACTGCCCAACATTCAATGTGACTAACAAAAAATGTGAAACACTAACTCCCAAAAAGTTGCAATGCCCCAAAACGAAAATACAAAAATCATCGATAACCAGCGACAGCCCTGCAATACCCATGCGTCATGCAGTAAAATGCACTATAAAAGCCCAAACAAAAAAACACGCCAAAACCAATTTAAACTGTGTAGCACCATGGATGAACCTGGATTGAGTTCAGAGGAAAAGCCGAACCCCACAAGCCCCACGTAGGACCAAAATGGAACCCCATGTACGGGGAAGGGCAAGGAGAAGAGGAAGATGGGGTTCAGTCTGCAGGAAGACCGGATCATCGTCACGGAGGTGATAGGACACTACCAACAACTGTTCGTCATCTCCACTGCGGCACTGGCAACACAAACGGAAATATGGCAGACCATCGTCACCAATGTCAATGCAGTCAGAGTGGCGAGGAGGTCAATGGAGGAGGTCAAGAGGCGCTGGCATGATGTGCAAAGGAAGACCAAACAGAAACTCGCTGCCAACAGGAAGGCAGCAACAGCGACTGGAGGTGGGAGTCCTGCGCCACAGGACGAGCTGGATGATCTGAAGGAAATGGTGGCCACAGTCACCAGTGTGGAGACGGTGGCAGGAGTTGGGGGCCTGGACACAGCACGATACGACCTGACCCAACAGCAACAGGGTGAGTAACAACCAGGGACTGGGGGGACAGAGGGAGATGGGCACAATGGCACGCATGCACAATCATGTGTAGCTCATCACAAACGCACAATGACAGTGGAACATCTCCATGATACCCTTGGCATACTGCAGCACACATACAAACACCAAGTAGGCCTCCATCCACCAGGTGCACAGTTGGGCCCCCTTGGAATAACCAACAACACTACCAATCCATGCATATGTGATTAAACCAGAAAAGCAGCGGTTGTGTAAGCCACACTGACTAAGCATGTGGCACTGCATGACTGATTGCATGGCAGCAGCCTAAAAAAAGTACATTGTGCGCAAATTGACATGGCCGTGGCCCAGTGTGGATCACATCCGTAAAGGAGCAGGTCACACTCCGACACATCCACGTGCATCTACAACCCATGCCGTCCAATACATGCAGCAGACAAACAATGCACAAGGCCACACAATTTGTGCAAGAGCACAAATGACCAAAGTCGCTGTTAGAAATGGGATCCCTGGCTGGCCAGGGCTTGCGCCAAAGTCAGTCAGAGACCACCACTTCCACGTCAGGGCAAGGGAGTTACACGCCAAGATGACCCCTGCTCACCCCTTGGTAACGTAGCATGAGCAGTAAGGCCAAACTTGGAGGCAATGTGAGTTAAGTGTTTGCACACGCACCCCCAGCAACAACACCCAAGGCCCACCACAAAGGAAACTCCACACAAGGTTATGTATAAAAATAGCCTTTGTATTACACCAAAACACATTAGATAAAAACACACACTTTACAATGTGCCAACAGGCACGGGCAGAATTTACAGGGGATATGTACAAGACAGGGCCACCTGGACCACTGTCTGGAATCAGCACTTTTAGAACTTAGCACTTGGTAGAATTATCGCTTGCACATAGAATAATAATCACTTTAGCATCAAATAGAACATCAAGCACACAACCAGTAATCACTGGTAACCGGCAGTACCACCTACGTAACCCTAACCACCTTAGGAAAATGTCACGCAGGGAACTAGGACCTCACTAGCAACACCTGTACTAGGAGAAAAACAACCACCTAAGTATCACAATACCTGTAGGGGCATAGGCACATTACACATGATGTATCACAACACATTTAGAGGTGTAGGGAAGGAAAACACATGATGCATAACATACATTCAGCGGTGTAAGAACATGGCACATGACGCATTAAAACACATTCAGAGGTGCAGGGAAGAAAAACACAATTGCTCAAAATTCACATTAGTCACCACCTGTGACTGTCCCTAGGTCAACTGGCCTCGCAGGGGCTAGGACGCCCTGTGTCCCAAAGTCAGGGGCCTAAACATAGCAGCTGCCCACGAAGTGCTGGGCAGCTGTGGAGACAATGGGGCCAACGCTGGAGCCTTGTGGCCCTAAAGAAATACAATGCCCCCTGAGCCTCTCAGGCTCTTAACACAATGTGGGCGGTGAGCCTCTCTGGGCTCTAAATACAACATGCCCTCAAGAGCCTCTCCGGGCTCCAAGCAAAGAAATGCGGCGTCGTTGGAGTACCCCACTGGGGACTCTGAACTCGCAATTGCCCCCAGGAGCCTCTCTGGGCTCGCACACGAAATGCCGCCTTTTTGAGCCTCTCAGGCTCTTAAAGAAATAATGCACCCTTTTTAGGTGGAGTCCCGCTCGGGGGACTCACTGCACAATGGCCCCACACTCACTGGGCTTGCGGAGTTCTGCTTGGCCGGACTCTGCTTCTCCTGCCAGCGGGCAGGCTGGTGCCGCGGGTGGGTCTCCTTTTCCAACACCGGAGCCCCGCCTGCACCTTTACTCGCTTCCTGCTTCCTCCGGTCTCCTTCCCACCGGCTAATCGGAGCGCGACGCTGGCGCTGGGTCCAATCCCAGCACGGCGCGGCTCGTGACGCTGCAGGGCTGTCTTTGTGGCCGGGAAGAGCTCGGGGCGGCGGCGGCGATTCTGGCAAGAAAAATGCGGCAATGAGCGGGGTGGACACCCGCGCCGCTTCTACCACACGGGGTGAGAAAATGCCGGGTGGGCACCAGCTGTGAAAGATAAAGTGCCCCCAGGCGCTTACAGAAAATAAAGCGCTCTCAGGCGCTAGCAGCAATTAAAGCGCTCCCAAGCGCTGTAGGGGATATGGAAAGCGCTTCCACGCGCTAGAACAGCAACAAAGCGCTCCCAGGTGCTAGAAGCAAGGTAATGAGCTATTAAGCGCTGGGGGGGGGGCAAAATAAAGCGCTCCCAGGCGCTAGTTGGCCCAAAAGACAGCAAAAGTCCTCCAGGAAATGCATCAGGGCGGGGGGGGCAAGGCTGGGCCCAGAGCCAGCTCACTGGGCCCTCCAGGAAGGGAGGCAGTCACCAGTGGCGGTCCTCCTGGCGCCCAGCAACAGCAGCCCCCCTCAGGATCCTGGAAGAGAACAAATTATAAGGGGACACAGCCCCTTCTTATACTGTAATTCCTTTGTCTGAGGTGCAGGGTGGGGGAGAAACCAGTCGCAGCTGGTTTTGGAGCACCCTTGATGTGCTCAACCACCCTTTCTATTCATTAGGGAGGCTAGGGTCATTAGACGCACCACAGGCGGCAGAGCCAGCATTGTGTGGGGAAAGCCTAGCCCTATTCAGGACCCAGGTGCACTCCTCCCCAGACATCAGCATGCTAATCTCCACACTCACCACCGGGCAGACCCATCATGACTCATGGAGCCTGGCATCCCAGCCAGCTCCAGCCAATCAAACGCCAGTACCTTTACAGCACACGCACAGCCATGTCTGGAAGTGGCACTTCCACAATAGGCACATACACGCCGCATACATCATTTCGCAGCATTCAATCCCACGAGTCCGCACATACCAGACTCGAGCCTGCACACCCCACGCATCAGGAACTACCAGGGACACATACATTCCCCATGCATTACTATGGGAGGGCAGGCCTATCTTACCACATGCACTCAGAGTGGGCACGCACTTTCCACTGGGACACAGTGAAAGTGAGCAGAAACCAAAAATCACTACTACTGGGTCACCATGAAAAGCAAAAAGTTTAGGGGTGAACCTGCCAGAAGGGCCAAGTCCAACAGTCGCAAACATCCCAGCCCCCGAAAAGCACACAATTCAAAGGCACAACACCTCAAAGGGACAAGGGTCCACAAAATTAGAGCTGCAGGGCCGACTCCTCCACAATGCAGCACACACACATATCAACCACAGAACTAACCCTAGGTGGTGAACCACGCTCCACTCGCGGAGTTTGCGGAGTTTCGGTAACTTTGGGCTTCGCGTAGAATGTGTAGTTACCGAATTCGATGCAATTTGCAACATAGCGTAGCTGTTTTTCTTCTTCGTGCACTCAATATGCGTTCTTGCGCGCGATAATGACTTACCGTGATTCTGCATTTGTCGACTTAATTTTCCATCCGTTCGCGAGCACCACGAGATTTTAAATCCGGCCACACAACCCCGCGAGAATGTGCGAATGCGAGCATGTCATTCAGATGCGCGATCTGACTTCCGGCGGCAGTGTTGGCAAGATTGCGTTCCCGAAGTCGCAAAAACTGCAATCTGGCGAAGAATATCTCTAGAGCATCATCAAACCTTCTCGAAAATTATAATTTTGCAAAAAAAAATTCCTCAGATTGTGATTTAGCTGTAGTTTTTTGTGCAAGGAGTCCATTTTCTTTTTTTTACTTTTTTTTTCAAGAGGAAGGAAGTGCCCCTGAGTTTTCAACTTCCTGTTCCTGTCCAGCAGGCTCCTCCCAGTGCTGTGTCCATGTGCTGTTCACTTTCATTTGGATTTGGAGCTGGGAGGATCATTTTTTGTGTCTGTCTGCTGCATCATATCAGTGGATTGGATTTGAGGACTTTTGGATTTGAGATTTTAAAAGTAAATTGGAGAATTGGTGTAGTAGTTGTCTGTTTGGGGCTTGTTTGTACCTACATTTTTGGGGGGATTTTTATCACTTTTAAAATATATTGTTGTGGGTGGCCTGTAGTTTCAGTAGGGGCCTAGTTGTTTTTCTTTGAAATTTCAGCCAGTAGGCCCAGAGGTACCTATGGGTGCATGTTTCCCTGGTGTCTTTTGAATTTAAACATCATGTAGGGCATGGATGGCATTAGATTGAATTGCTAAATGTGGTTGGGGTGTATTTCACTTTTTGGGTGTGTGTTAATAAATACTTTTGTTGGATGTGTGTGTGTGTGCTTGCTGTGGAACTTTCCATCTTTTCGTACCCCTGTTGATTTTTGTTTTTGCATTTTTTTATTAAAGCTGTTTTGATTAGCAGGCCTCCTTTGTCTGGTCATATATAGGCCTGCTTCAGTTAATTGTTTTCCATGGTCTGTTGTGACTGTGAGTGACCATGTGACTTGGGGTCATTTCGTGGTGTTAGTTTAGTAGTGTGCTGCTTTTTCCATATAGGCCTGCATGTCATTTCTTTGTTCCCCTTGGCTTATGCTTGTTGTTGTGGCCTGGCCATGTGGGTGGCGGCCATTTTGTGTAGTTAGGCAGTGTGCTTGCTTTTGCCATAGGCTTCAGTTCTAAGCTTGTGGCCTAGTCTGCCAGTAGGCCCAGAGGCCAGAGGTAGTATTCATGGGTGCATAAAAACTGTTTGTGTGTTGTCTGTTGAATTTTAGCATAATTTATGACGTGGATGGCATTGGATTGAATTGCAAAATGTGTTTTTTGGGGTGGAATTGCAGTTTTTTTGTGTGTTTTACATAAATGGGCTTTTCAGGCAGTAGGTATCCCTAGGCATTCAGCTTACGCAGTTTTGGCAACTCTGCACTGTGCGACAATGCGGGTTTACACTTTTTGTCTTCTTTGCGCGTTCAATATGCGTGTTCGCGCAAGTGGTGACAACTTTTTATAAAGCTTGCGATGCCGAACACGCATAATTTATAATCTGACGAAGAATAGCTCTCAAGCAGCATAAAACCTTCTCGAAAATGAGGATTTTGTTCATTTTGCTAAAAAAGCACCTCAGGTTGTCATTTGGCTGTTGTTTTTGGAGCAAGGAGTAATTTTTCCTTTTTCCCAATTTTTTTAAAAGAGGAAGGAAGTTCCCCATGGTCTCCAACTTCATGGTCCTGTCCTTTGTGTAAACTTTCTTGTTATTATGGGTGGCTTGACCATGTGGGTGGCAGCCATTTTGTGAAATCAGGCAGTGTGCTTTTGCCATAGGCTTGCATTGTCTGTCTTCCATTTCATCTTTTGTTGTGGGTGCCTAGCGGCCATTTTGTGGAGACATCCAAGCCGTGTGTTTTTGCCATAGGCCTGCATTCATTGTCTGTCTTCACTTGTTATTGTGGGTGGCCTGGTCATGTGGGTGGCAGCCACTTTGTGTAGTTAGGGAGTGTGCTTGCTTTTGCTATAGGCTTCAGTTCCAAGCTTGTGGCCTAGTCTGCCAGTTGGCCCAAAGGTGGTCATCATGGATGCATAAAAACTTTTTCTGTGTTGAATTTGTAATATCATTTATGCCATGGATGGCATTGGATTGAATTGCAAAATGTGGTTTTGGTTGGAATTTCAGTTTTGTGGTGTGTGTTAAATAAATAGGCCTTTTCAGACAGTAGGTAACCCTAGACATTCAGCTCGCGCAGTTTTGTCAACTCTGCATTGCGTGACAACGCGGACTTACACTTTTTGTCTTCTTTTTTGCACTCAGTATGTGTGTTCGTGCCACGATAACGACTTTTTGTAAAGCTCGCGATTCCGAACACGCAGAATTTGCAATCTGGTGAAGAATATGTCTCAAGCAGCATACAACCTTCTCGAAATTGATGATTTTGTCCATTTTGCTAAAAAAAAACTCCTCAAGTTGTCATCTGGCTGTAGTTTTTTTTGCAAGGAGTCATTTTTCTTTTTTTACATTTTTGTAAAAGAGGAAGGAAGTTCCCCAGAGTCTTCAACTTCATGTTCCATGCGGCTGGGGGCCATTTTGTGGTGGTAGTTAGTAGTGTGCTGTTTTTGCCACATAGGCCTGTGTGTCTTTCCACTGTTCCTCTTGTCTTACTGCTTCCAAAATCCATTGCCAGCTGCAGCTCCCTGATGCTGCATCTATCCCACGTGATGCACCAATTCAGAGTGTACACTGTACACCAGGAAAGCCCTGGCCTTGATGTCACTGAGTTACTAAAATTGTAATATTGTGACCACCACACACTAAGAAGTTATATATTATATTAGTTTGATTGTACTATCTTATGACAGATTTTCTTCTGGCTTTTTTGCTTTTAGGTGCACAAAAGACTTAGTACGAGATGTGTCATCATTGCCCGTTGTCGTTGTGCTGCCAGACAGACGTACTGCTGCTGTACATGACGTGACGTGTGAGTGATCTGACCAGACATCTCTGCAACATGTGCAACTGAGTGCTGATGACATCCGAAGAAGATGGTCCCAAAGAAAGCAGGTACCAGGTCCTCCAGTACCAAGAAAGTTGCTATTGAGAAGAAGCAACAGAAGAAGGTAGTGACACTGAAGTCTGGTGTGCCGACCAGAACCTTTTTTGGTATACCAAAACTGAAGCCAGCAGCACTGGTGTCCGGGGGCAAGCTGGGGGCAGCACCTCCGCATCAGTGGGCCCAACCCAGGCCCAAGCACATGAGTATGGAAGAGATAGCCAGCCTAATGGTGGAAACCAGTGATGCTGAGCCTGAGCTAAACGTATCGCTATCTCAAAGTAGTACACAATCAACGCAGGGGGAAACTGAGCAGATAAATGGTCAACAACAACATCGGCCGCAATAGTAGTGGTTGTTCCTCCTGAATTAGGGCCAGTTCAGGAAATTTAGCCTCATGCAGAGGAAGAAGAAGAGGAAGCCACTCATTCAGAAGATCCATTGTCTTCCAAATCCCCAGCAAGGAAAAGGAGGGATAGTCCATCAAGCTCTTTGCCAAGCCCCCTTCTGATGATCTAGTTGCCACTTGGAAGCCACAAACTGAATCTGAGAGGGAGACACATCCCAAGACCAGGCTAGGGAAAAGGAAGGTTCCAGAAAGCCTTCCACCTATGGAGGTTAATGTAGAACTGCAGGATCATGATGATGATCCAGTCATCATGAACATCACTCCCGGCCCCGAGGAGATGGAGACCAACATTATTACCCTATACAAAATCGCTGCGAAGGAGGTAGCACGCATACCTCCAACACAGGTAACACCAACACGACCTACAGCTTCCATATTTGCAAAGCAAAGACGCAAAGACGACCTACATCCAGCACAACCACCACCTCAGTAGTAGTAGGTAGTGGTACAGCAGAGAGTCAAATTCAACACCCACCCTCCAGTTCATCCGGCATTGGAAGTGGCACCTCCAGCAGGAGGCAAAAGATAGCCTCCCCAGTTTGGGACTTCTTTACGGTTAGCGAAAAGGAGGAGAACATTGCTATATGCTCCATTTGTAATACCTCTGTTAGTCGGGGTAAGCTTGGTACAAACTATGGTACCAGAGGCCAAATAACTCATCTGAAAAAAAAACACCACTTGATCAACTGGGAGGACCACCTTTGCGGCATAAAAACAACTGAAACCATTGGTGTTGGTAGGGATAAACGAGTAGAAGAAGAAGGTCCGATCACGGTGGGAGAGGAAGGACAGGTAGACATTCTCTCTAGTAATGGTACACAAAGTATCCCTGTCCCCAGCAGTGCAGTGTTAGCGTTGCCCACATCATCAGCAACATCTCAGTGGCACAAGAGTAAGAGTCAGCCTGGGACAGCAAGGAGCACCTCAATGAAAACAAGTGTGTCGTTGAGCCTAAGGAAAAGCACGTTTGTACAATGCGAAGCTGGCTAAAATGTTAGCACTGGACCTTCTCCCTTTTTCTTTTGTTGAAGGAGCGGGTTTTCTGGAATTTGTGACAGCCATCTGCCCAAAATGGCAGGTTCCCAGCGGCTACTATTTTGCCAGAGTTGCTGTTCCAGCACTACATCATGACATGCTGGAATTGCTTGGAAACGCCTTGAAGCAGAGTGCTGTTCATAGTATCCACCTGACAACAGACATTTGGACCAGTTGCCAAGCCACTGATTACATGTGCATCACTGCACACTGGATCTCTTTCGTGGGGGGTAGAGACCAGCTATCTGCTGGTGTTGACGCTGCTGAAATTTTTCATGCCACTAGCAAACATGCAGCTGTAGCCATGTTTGCCATGGAGAAATCTCATACTGCTGCAAACATTTTGGATGAGTTTAACAGCAAGGTCTTTGAGTGGCTGCGACCAAGAGGGCTTAACATAGTGTTGTTGCCACAGGCAATGGCAGTGTTTGACACACTGCATTAACATTGTTGTTCAAGACTTTCTGAAAAATGAATACATAGTCAGCAACTTACTGGCTACCTGCAGAAGAATATGCACACATTTCTGCCATTCTTTTAAAGCCCGGAAGCAGCTGAGGGTCATTCAACGTGAGCATAAAATGCCAGTCAAAGCACTCATCCAGGAGGTGCCGACACGCTGGAATTTAACTTATTACATGCTTGATCATCTGTTTGAGAAGTATGATATGATATGATATGATGTGGATTTGTAAAGCACAAATTGCTGCCCTGAGGCGTCCAAGCGCTGGCAATAACCACAGCCTACCAGAAAAGCACAAGGGGGGGGGGGGGGGGGGGAAATTACACCAGTGAGTTAAAAAGGACGGTTTTCAGCTGTTTGCGAAACGCAGTGAGATTGGGATTGGACCTAAGGTGCAGTGGGAGGGCGTTCCAAGTTCTGGAGGCGTTATGGGCAAAGGACCTGCCGCCGGATCTGGATTTTTTTATTCTGGGAGTCACTGCTAAGAATGTCTGGCTAGAGCGAAGACTCCTGTTAGGGATATAGTGGGTGACTAAGTCACGGGTAATACTTGGCCCAGTATCTCAGAAGGCTTGATGGGCAATACACATTGCCTTGAATACAATTCTTTGGCGGACTTGTAGCCAATGAAGGCTAACCAGACCGGCCCTCACTGAATGCCTGCGAGGGATTTTCAGCAGAAGACGGGCTGCGCAGTTCTGCACTATTTGCAGCCTGCATAGAGTGTACTCAGGGGCGCCGAGATAGAGCACATTATTAAAATCAAGGCGGGATAGTATAAGCCCTTGTATAGCCACCCGTTTGGCTTCCATGGGGAGGAGAGGGAAGATTTTCTTTAACATCCTCAGGATGCCAAAACAGGTGGCAGACAGTTTTGTAGCCTGCACGTTGAAGGAAAGGGAGCAGTCCAACCACACTCCCAGGCTTTTGATGTTATCTTTAGGAGTTGGTGGAGGGCCCAGACACGGGGGCCATAGGGCGTCAGGGAGGTGCAGATCTGGGGGACCTAGGAGCATCAGCTCCGTTTTGTCCCCGTTCAGCTTGAGGGATGAGGAAGACATCCAGGTCTTCACCTCTTCTAGGCATTCTCTGAGCCCACCTGACGCAGATCGTGTGTCCTCCTGCGCCAGAGAGACCACCAGCTGTGTGTCGTCCGCATACGAGATGATCTTAATCCCGAAAGGGCGGACGACTTCAGCCAGTGGCCTCATGTACAGGTTGAAAAGTGCGGGGCTCAGAGAGGAACCCTGGGGGACTCCACACTTCAGGGGTCTGCTGGAGGAGACGGACTCACCTTCGAAGACTCTGAAGGAGTACATGCCACTCAATGCTTATGTCATGCAAAGATTAGGGGATCCTACTGAGATGGGCCAATGGGACCTCGTTAAAGGCCTGTCAGAGATGCTACTTCCTTTTGAGGTCTTCACAAGTGAAGGCAGCAGGGAGGACTGTACTATGGGCCAAGCTATCCCATTCTTGCACATGCTAGAACAACAGCTGAAGGATGTGTCTGAAACATATGCAGGTGTGGATGACAAACAAGACACACATTATTTGGTGGAATCCTTAGCCGTTCGCTTATCCGAAAATACAATGATGTAAAATAACATTGTGTCTCATCCACATTACATTACTGCCACAATTTTGGATCCATGTTACAAACTATTTCTCAACAGTAAGGCAGCAATTGCTTTTTCAGACGTGGATGTTGCCAAGTACAAAACTTGGATAGCTGAGCATGTCATTGACCTTGAAAACGAACGACTGGTAATGAGAGGCCCCCCGCCCCAGCCCAGAAGAAAGTACAACAGGGCAGATTCCAGAGTCAAGTTCAACTTCAGAGCCTGAGGGCAGTGCGTTTGCCTTGCAGCAGTCACTGACACCAATGCTACCAATAGCTTCAAAAACAGCAAGAACAGGATCATTCACACTACAATCGCCAACTGGTTGGTTTCTACGGCAGGGGTATGGTAAGTCCAGTGCTGAATCAAAGGCAAAAGAGACTGAGCACATCGGAGTTCCCCTGACCATTGAGCGGACGGTCCAGGCCTATCTGGATGACCCAGCAGAGGTCTTCATGGATCGAAACCCATTGGTGTATTGGTATGGAAAAAGAAGCCAATAGAAAGTGCTCAGCAGGCTGGCGATAAAGTATCTGGCTTCCCCTGTTGCAAGTGTCTCTTCTGAGCGTGTTTTCAAGTCAAGTCAAGTCAGGGAAATTTGTATAGCGCACATATCACTACCAAAAGTCTCATGGCACTTGCAGACGTCTCTGAAATAGAGAAAGGCTCAGTTGTCAAATAGCCATGTCTTCAGCTTCTTGCGGAAACAGCTATGACTAGGGATGGTAAGCAGATATATATGCATTTTGTTCCAGGATGCGAGAAAGGAAAAAGAACGATCCCCTTTCCTAACAGTACGCACTCTCAAGGGAATAAGCAGTGCATCATTGCTGGATCTGAGAGTTCTGGATGGCTGAAACCAGCATAGTTTATGTGACCAATATTTTGTACCATTCCCATACATATGCTTGTGTGCTAGACCCAGAGTTTTAAAAAGGATTCGTTTTTTCACTGGAAGCCAGTGAAGAGCTTTCAGACAGGGAGCAGAAGAAGATCTTTGCGGAAGGTCAAGGACTAACCTGGCTGCGATGTTTTGCAGAACCTGAAGCCTGTTTAATAGATTTTCATTTATTGAAAGCAGTAGTGAATTACCATAGTCCATTCTATTTATAATAAGTCCCTGTATTAATGGTTTCCGCGCCTCAATAGGTATCCATTTGAAAACCTTCCGCAGACTGCGCATTACGCCGAAACAAGTGCCAACGACATAGTTTATTTGGTTTTTCATCCACAGTTTATTGTCCATGTGAAAACCAAGGTTTCGGACCATTTCCTTGGGAGTTTGACAAGTACCTAAGTTGAGTGGCCACCAATCCTGTGACCAGTGTTCCGCAGCCTTACCAAAGAGCATAATCTCTGATTTGCTAAAGTTCAGTTGAAGAATGGTTTGTCCTCATCCACTTGTCGACATGACTTATACAGTTTTTAAAATACTTCTTGGTTTCTGTGGGGTCAGGGTCTAAGGTGATCAGGATTTGCGTGTCATCTGCGTAAGATATGACATCAAATCCGTAGGCTCTGATCACCTTCGCCAGTGGGGTCATGTACAGATTGAAAAGCGGAGGGCTCAAAATAGAGCCCTGCGGTACTCCCATCTCAACCGGTCTCTCACATGAGATACTGTTTCCCATCTGGACAGTTGTTACCCAACCAGATAGGTAGCTTTTGAACCATTTTAGGGCCTTTCCTCTGACACCAATCTCCCAAAGCCGCTGTTGTAAAATGCTATGGGATGTGGTGTCAAATGCTGTAGACAGATCGAGCAGGGCGAGAATGACTGACTGGTGTTTGTCTAAGGCCAGTCGAATGTCGTCTGTAACTTCGACCAATGATGTCTCCATACTGTGCGCTGCCCTAAAGACTGACTGGGAAGGATCTAGAAGTCCATGGCTTTCGAGATGGACAACAAGCTGTTGATTGACAAGAGATTCCAGCATCTTCCCAAAAAAAGGAAGTAGGGAGATAGGACGGTAATTTGAGAGAAGTTTTGGGTCAGCCATCGGTTTCTTTAAGATCGGTCTTACTCTGGCTGCTTTCCATACTGTGGGAAAGTCCGCTTCCAAAAGTAACTTATTGAATAGGCTGATTAGTTGTTCCAATTGCACTGGAGCAAAAATGGGAAAGAACTTGGGAGGGACAGGGTCGGTGGGGGAACGAGACTTTATCTTCTGCATCACGGAGGTGACTGCCTTATAGTCACATTTTACCAGTTTGCTCAAAATATGGGGGCGGGGGGTCAGACATTGTACAGGGCAAAACTTCAGGATATGTGCTATTCTGCTGAGATATAAGATAGAGGTGAATAGCAGTAATTTTTCCCTCAAAGAATTTGGATAAGGAGTCGGTCCAGTCTTGGGATATAGGCATTGATAGCTGATTACAAGGAGTTGTAAATTCCTTCAGAACTTTGTAGAGTTCTTTGGAGGAGTTTTGGGACTTGTTGATCCGATCTATTAGAAATGTTTTTTTCGCCTCTTTTATTTCGAACAGGTATCCATGATGTAGCTTTTTATATATTTCACGGTCGGCCGTATCTTTACTTTTCCGCCACTTTCTCTTCGCAGTTCTGCACAGGAATTTTGTTGGTTTTAGTTGGTCAGTAAACCAGGGGGCGGTTCTGGTCTTAATCTTCACATTACTAAAAGAGGCGATTTTAACTAGTGCAGTCAGAATTGCTTTGTCAAAACATTGTGCTGCTAGATTTACGCTCGCTTCAAGGCCTATCTGATCTGGGCAGAAATGCTTTGCAAACAGGGACAAAGTGACTTTGCGCCATGGCTTGCGCCATATGAATTCATTTTCTCACTCTATTTTAGCCGCAGTTATAGGAATCACATATTTTAGTAAGTAATGGTCTGTCCATGGAAGCAGAGTCGGAGGCTCCACCATTATTCCAGGGGAGTTGGTAAAAAGAAGGTCCAAGGTGTGACCAGCACTATGTGTGGGACCTGCAACCAGTGCTGCTCGTGCCATTGTAACTTTGAAAAGGGCCAGTCTCTCACCCAAAAGCGTACAGAGGTTAACCATGATCAAAATGAATCAGCACTTTATACCACCGGACTACAAAATACGTGAATCACAGCAGGAAGAGAGCGGCTTTGATAACGTAAATAGTGGGTTACATGACCTACTTCTGTGCGAACCACCAGAGTATGAGGACATGATCCTCTTCCCTGACAACTAGGCTTTCAAATTGTTACTTTCTCCCTTCCTTTATTTGTGTGTATCTGTCTTTTTCTGCTTCAAATCAAATCACAACAAATCCATCACCACCGTCTTCTCTTTTTATTTCCCTATTGGAGTTGCACCTCTGTGCATTTTACTGCCCACTCCTCAGAGACCTGCTCCATTTTCCTGACTCACCCTAAATACATTTCCCTAAAGCCAGACATTGGATGGAGAATAGTACAAGAAATGTTGCTTCTAACAGTCCCTCCAGAAGAAGTGGAACGTAACTATAGCTATCCTTCTTTTGTTTCCGAGTCGAAACTCATCACTGCCTGAACTAGGCTACCGCTTTGGCAGACATCAAAAGCCCATCAATGTCAGAAATGAAGGTACACTTAGCAGTGAAAGACAAGAGACTCTCCGAAGAAACTGTCTGACATGTCCCATTTCTGCAAACTTAATTGACCAATGACCGCTACCGAGGCCGCGGCCCATCTCACAGCACTGACCATGTGAACCAACTCCAACTGCGACAAAGTGCCACAAATGAGTAAGAAAACCGAAACAGCGACTAACACTCAAAATGAATGTGGAGACAGTAATGAGGACACTGGCTCGGTAAAAAAACACCCACCTGTCAGAAAGAACTAGGCATGTGACAGTCAAAGAGAAGAGCAAGACAGGTAATGATGGCATGCATTGTATGCAGACTCAGAGTGATTGCTGTTTTTTGTGTTGTTGTTGATGACGTTATGCATTAATAAAGTCGAACTGCACTAGTAAATAATCTACCAACCAAAAGTGACACTAGTGACAGTCAACGATTCCCTTCTTGTAGTTTAATAACCAAATTGTACTCCTACTACTGCAGGCCAATATCTGTTGCAATTTATAATATGGAACACCACAGACTGAGTTGGAGTTGACCAACACATACAACACCATGATGATGACCATTCTATCTTCACAGTCAGTCAGTTGGATCGGAGATGATTGATGGAATAACTCTGGGCATTTCAATTCAAGTGGCATAAAAGGTAAATAAGCCAACAACCACAGCAGACCTACATGTCTGTGTAGTGGTGGAGTCGAGTAGTCACGAGTGTACTAGGGGAGGTATGACTGAAAGCTGTGTGATGATTTAGTTACTTAATTTGGAAAATGCTATGTTGCTTTATATTATGTGTCCTCCTGTAACTGTTTCTGGATAATGGCGCTGTAAACAGACTTGTTGTTTAATAAAAATTGTGCTTCTATTGCAGGGCTATCCATTGGACACCATGATCATGATGACCACATATATTCTTCGCAGTCAGTCAGTACTTAGGATGGGAGATGATTGATGGAATAACTGCGTTTCATGAAGTGCCATAGAAGGTAAACACAAGAACCACAGCAGACCTACATGTCCATATAGTGGTAGAGTCAAGTGCAGTGGTATGACTGCCAGCGGTACATTGATTTATTCACTCAATTTTGGAAATGCTAGGTTGCTGTATATGTGCTTTGTCGGGCTTTCTCAAAATTACAGATAAATGGAGGTTTGGTTACGACCCGGTGGCGTGGGCATGCTCTGTCCTGTTGGTGTAGCTTAAAAAATGCTGTAATAAACAGAGTAGACACACATGATGTATCTATTCATGCTGCCTCAGTCTAAAAGTGTTCTCTTCTCTGTCTTTTTGCACTCCACCGTAATTGATGCATTTATTGCATTAATTGATCTTTCAATATCCCATTTGTTTTTCCATTTACACTTACAGGCCGGATTTTACCCTGTGCTATACTTGGAAAAACAGCGCACACTTACCTTCCCAGTGAATCTACATATGCCAGGCAGGTACTGGCATCACCCAAAATTGATTGACAGAGCATCCATGGAAGGGACTGCGGACCAAGAGGAATGCCGAGATGCAACTCCCCATTTGACCAGGATAGCACAGTAACAGTATCAACTATCTTCATCTTTGAAACAATTTGATTCATTTTTTCTCTTCAATCATTAATACCGTGTGTTGTTATTATTAATTATTTTTGCTCTCTGCTTATAAGTTATAATTCATCCCTACTGCTATTTTTAAACTTTCTTCTCTATCTTTAAAAGTAAGCCCGGTACAACAGAAGACAAACTGTATGTAATCTGTGTCTCTCTCTATGAGGGCAGACAGGCAAGTTAAAGCGCCTAATATTAATATTCTGATGACCTGCACTGTCTAATTGTCTAGTAGTACTTATTAGCAAGTTTTACTTATCATTAACCGTCAAGTTATCATCATCATGCATGCATTTCCTTTTTCACCCTTAACACATTTATGGATATGGTAGTCTACAAAGGTTGTGCTTTCTCTTGTTGTTTGTCCTTGCGTACTGTTTTTCTTTGTCAAACCTTTCCCAAAACCCCCATTCCCAACCATTCATCAAACCCTAACCCTCTTCCCCCAGGCTGTGTGATTTATTGAGGTGTGACTACATTAAATGTACACCAATAATTGATCACACGCTTGCTGGGGCAGACGTGGCAAAAGCAAAACTAATTCAATTTCAAGGCAGGGGGAGGATATTCTTCTGCTTACCCACACATGATAAGTATATTTGCGAGTTACCTTTTTAACAAAGAAACCTAATCAATCATTATTAATTGCCGGCATCGATTCGATTGTACTCTTTCATGCTATTACACACAGCACTAAAGGTTGCGCTTGTGTCTAGTGTAGGCCTAGTTGAGTGTCCCGAAAACAACGATTTTGTAACTTGTTGTACTTGGCTATCCCCTCAACCATTATGTGTTATTTACTTTGCTCTACTACTCCTCCCAGAGTCTCTCTCAGGTGACTGACTGACTCTTTTTCTTTTTTTGTAAATACTACTGCCAGTCTCTACTACTACTACCACTGCAACCATGGCATCTGATTCTGCATTCTCTTCGGAAACTCAACCTGCATCGTCATGCAGCCATCGCTGTGCCTAACTTAAACATCAATCACAGGTAAGAAAAGAAAAGTTGTTTGGGGGAGGTAGGAGGAGAGACTGACCGTACTAGTAGGACAAGTCACTTTGTGAGGGGTACCGCATCTAACTGTTTGCGCCTTACAAATTCAGCCAATTATTTAAATCAAACACTGGCTGTGGCACTGCAGCAGCAAGGAAACAGTAACCCCCTCACAAAACATTAACCACATCGTATGTAAAGTATGAATATATATAATTTAATCCCCTAACCAAAATAAACTATGTAAAAAATCCCACAACAACACCTAACCCATCCCTCTCCTTAACCCCAACCAATGTCCAAAAAATCCAATGTCCAATTGTGAAAAAACCCGATTCCCACCCACCAAAAGAAGCTATAAAAAAGGGGCAATTTGACAGGGTCTTTAGCTGCGGGATAGTCTTTTAATGTCCATCTCCATAGCCTTGAACATTTTCTTCAACTCTTCTACCTCCTCCTCCGGTTGCGCATTCCGAAGGAGCATGCGGCGTGCATAAGCCCTGCAGTTACATCCACAGGGGGCAGCAGTAGTGCTGGATGTTGTAGGTGGGCGGCGATGGGTTGCTGCCTGACCACGGCGCCGAACAACTGGAGGGGCCTGGTTGGGGCCCGGGGCATTGGAAGAGGCTGCAGCTGCTGCCGCCTCCTCCTCTGCCAGAGCCACCAGCCGTCAGTATTCTATACAGATGGCTCCCAGCTTCTGGTGCTGGGCCATGACAGCCAACTCCTTCCTTGTTAACTTTTGAGGAGCTATATCAGGAAAGAAAAAAATAATATTTTACCAAAACTCTTAGCAAAACAGTAACACAAAATTAATTCAACACATAGTGGCATAGTAGCTGTAGCACTAGCAAGCACAGTACATAACATTTGTGGTATGTATCTGTCCTCCCACTACCTCAGCCTCTAACATTTGTGGGAGTTTCAGGCATTATAATAGCACTATGGCTCTGTACGCCAGTCTTCTTTTTCTCTTTAGTTTAGCGAAATTACATAACCTTGTTGTAGACGGCAAGCCAGCTCAGTCAGCTTGCGCCCAAGACAAACATACTCGAGTCTGACTCATGAAGCAGACTCACGTTAGTTCTATTTACTACTGTCTGCAGGTGGTGAAGCCTGTAATTTTATATTACGGGTGACACTGGACATAGTCTCTCAGTTACATCAAGGGCAATTGCTCAATTTCACTTTCACCCTGCCCGGACTACTACTAAAAGGCAGATTATTTATCTGATCTAATGACCATTGCTTATATATGGGACAGCATGAGGTTATTTTGATTGATCGTGTAACCAACAGATAGGCCACTCCCCATAGCAGGCTGGCTGGGTAGGGAGTGGTCCTCTAAGTCGGAGTAAGGCGCTGATAACTACATACATACAGTATATATATATATATATATATATATATATATATATATATATATATATAGCCTGAGAGGTGAATAAAATCTCCCTTACTGCAGCCTGGGGTCCGTGTCTTCTTTTACGCAAGGATTGAAGATTTGGTGTTTATATATATATATATATATATATATATATATATATATATATCCTCCAAGATCGGTTCACCATTTCGGTCATGCAGCGCTCAATGCTGGTGCGATTCCCCTGCGGCTGAACCACGCCGCTATACATGCACATACTCCTCCTTTTAGGAAAGAATGGGTCGCACACCCAAAGCAGTGCTCAATCTTATATATTTATTTGTATTCAAGCATACAAAAGGCTGACAGCGCGTATGTTTGATCTACGCGTTTCGGTGTGTCTCCACCTTGTTCACGATCAACGGGTCATTTCGCCCTCAGTGTTTTTAAATGTTCAGCTCATTTCTCAGTGACCATTTCCTGTCACGTGATTTCCTTCCAAGCATTCTGGTAGTTGTAGTTGTATTCCTACAAATTATTCGTTTAGTGGTTGTTTGCCAAAGTCTTTTCTGCCTTCCAATAGGCCTTATAGTTTTGTGTCAATGTTCATAATGGATAGGGGGAGAAACAAGGAACATGCGTCAGAGGAGGAAATAATTTCGGATGAGCTACAAGTGGTGAACCTATCGGAAAGACATCTGAGTCCAATTGAAATCAAGTTATTGAAAAGAGGGATTAACTTTTGTCCTAAAAGCCACATGAATTTAGCACAGGTCAGGATTGATCTATATCTATATGTGAGAAAAATTAAACTGGCAAAAGCTTTTAAAGAACGTACCCTGAAGGAAAGACCAAAAGGCCAAGCCGAAACAGATGCTGAGAACTTACAATTAAAAGACACTGAGGGTTTTTTAACTTTGATGAACTTGGATTCGGTATCTGAGGAGGATTTAACATTGACACAGGTGGTAACCCAAAGCGGGGCAGGTTTAAGTGGAAAAAAACCTAAATCTAAATTTTACCCCCAACTAGGACCTGGAAACAAAATTGATTTATTTCAGGAATCAGTAATACAAGACCTATACAAGTTAAAATGGAACAAAGACAATGATAACCTAACAAAAGAAGAACGTTTGGCATGGAAAAACTTAGCGGCAGATGATCGAATTGAAATTAAAATAGCCGATAAAGGAGGGAATATATTCATCTGGGATCGTACTGCGTATATGAATGAAGCATATCGGCAACTCAAGGACACAAGATATTATGAGAGACTAAAACAAAATCCCATTTTGGAAATAAAATCAAAGATTGATGGGAAATTATCAGAATGGGAAAAGGATGGGTTACTTGATGCAATGGAAAAGAAATTCTTAACTGTGACACACCCGGTAATGGCAACAATGTATTTTTTGCCTAAAATACATAAGCATCAGAAAAAGCCTCCTGGAAGACCTATCGTCTCCGCGAAAGGATCGTTATTAGAGCCAATGGCAGAATACATTGACCACTTTCTAAAACCTTTTGTGGAAAATTTAAATTCTCACATCCAAGACACGAGTGACATTTTACGAATTCTACAAAACACGCCCTGGCAAGATTCATACCATCTCATCACAATGGATGTTGTTGGATTATACACCAATATTGATAATGAAATGGGAAAAAAGCTTGCAAGTATTTTCTTGATGAAAGAAGTTTACAATACAAACACCACAATGAAATGTTGTTAAGCATGATTTCGACTTGCTTAGAGGAAAATATCTTTGCGTTTGGAGATGAAATCTTCAGACAGCGCAGCGGGATGGCGATGGGATTTGCCTTTAGTCCTAGTTACGCTTGTTTGGCGATGGGATGGTGGGAGCAAGAGATAGCCTGGAACATTACTAATGAGATGGCAGTAAACAAAGTCATCAGTTGGAAAAGATGTATAGATGACCTTTTAATCATATGGGATGGAACAGAAAAAGAATTTCAGGAATTTTTCCATATACTGAACCAAAGTACAAAAAATCTAAAATTCACGTACACCATGAGTAAAGACAGAGTCATCTTTTTAGACACAGAAATCTACATCAGAAATGAACAGGTACAAACAACTTTGCACAGGAAACTTACCTCCACGAACTCAACGCTTGAGGCAACAAGCTTCCACCAAAAGTCGCTATTGAATAGTATCCCCTATGGAGAATTCCTGAGAATTCGGAGGATTTGTAGTGAACAAGATCAATGGGAGAAAAACAGCAAATTAACAACGGAAAGATTTGTAAAAAGGAAATACACCCCCAAAGTGGTGAAAAAATGTTGGGAGCGAGCGAATCTGAAATCCCGAGAGGAGTGTTTAAAACCAACCAAAAAACAGGAGCAAAAACAACAAATCAGGATGATAACTGACTTTTCACAAGAAAGTAATCAAATAGCGAAAATATTGAGAAAGAACTGGAAACTACTCCAATTGGATATTACTGCCAAAGAGATTATGGGAAACCATCCTATAATAACATACAGGCGTGCAAGAAACTTGAAGGACTACATGATACACAGTCACTTCAGAAAAAAGAGAAAAGATGACTGGTTGAAAACAAAAGGATTTGTCAAATGTCACTCATGCAAAGTTAGTCAGATTGCTAAACCAACAAAGGAGATTGTCTTAGCAAACAAAAAGAAATGGCAAATCAAACAATGCATAACTTGCAAAACACCATTCACTGTATATATAGTGAAATGCCCATGCCCCATGATGTATGTGGGAAGCACCACAGCTGAATTGAAGAACAGGATTTTGCAACACATGAGGGCAACCATTCACAAAGACCGGTCCAATGCCATAGCCAAACATATGGAACAATTTCACAATGGGGACTGGCAAAAACTGAAATTTTATGGCATTGAGACGATCCCAAAAGGTGATCGCGGAGGAGATCGGGAAAGAAAATTGCGGCAAATTGAATCTAAATTCATCCTAAACCTGAGAACACTGCACCCCCATGGGTTGAATCAATCTGAAGAACTTTATGTTCATTTATAAGGTGTCAAAATGTTATGAAATCAATAACAATAAATAGAAATATATAAAGATCAAAAAATCATTATGGACGATAAATTGTGAAAAGTATGCCTATTGGAGGGCAGTAAAGACTGAGAAACTGTTAATAATGAAAAAGCCTTTCTGAAATTTGATTTATATATATATCCATTATGAACATTGACACAAAACTATAAGGCCTATTGGAAGGCAGAAAAGACTTTGGCAAACAACCACTAAACGAATAATTTGTAGGAATACAACTACAACTACCAGAATGCTTGGCAGGAAATCACGTGACAGGAAATGGTCACTGAGAAATGAGCTGAACATTTAAAAACACTGAGGGCGAAATGACCCGTTGATCGTGAACAAGGTGGAGACACACCGAAACGCGTAGATCAAACATACGTGCTGTCAGCCTTTTGTATGCTTGAATACAAATAAATATATAAGATTGAGCACTGCTTTGGGTGTGCGACCCATTCTTTCCTAAAAGGAGGAGTTTGTGCATATATATATATATATGTATATATATATATATATATATATATATATATATATATATATATATATATATATATATATATATATATATATATATATATATATATATATATATATATACTGCTCCCAACATCCACAGGTCCTCAACCTGATAAGGAACGCAGCACTCACGGGGGTGGTTTTCAATCCGATTTTAATGGAAAACCCTCAGCACATCAAGACGCGTTTCAGTATTGGCTTTCGTCAGTTGTTGTGCAAAAGGGCGCGGCGGCCATTAGTATATTTTATACTAATGGCCGCCGCGCCCTTTTGTACAACAACTGACGAAAGCCAATACTGAAACGCGTCTTGATGTGCTGAGGGTTTTCCATTAAAATCGGATTGAAAACCACCCCCGTGAGTGCTGCGTTCCTTATCAGGTTGAGGACCCGTGGATGTTGGGAGCAGTATATAGTTGACGGGTACACCCCCGTTACGTGAGCACCCGCTCTGGAGTGCGGCAGGCTGGTGTTTTGGAGCTGCGATATATATATATACATATATATATATATGATGTGCTTGCAAACTACTGTGAGTCGAGGGAGTATTCTGAAAATACAGCTTATATTCCCCTCGGCTTTGCTACTGTGGCGCGGTTTCTTTTACATTCTTTTCAAAGACTCTGGTCTGCATACAGTGACAGTCGCAACCTATGCTATCTATGATGAATACATCCTGGCATCTATCCATTCAAAGTAAACGTCTAACATTCTTTCCTAATCTCTCAACAAACCTTAGTTTGTTTTGCCAACAACCAACCATGCGTCCTTGCTTGCCTTGGCTTTGAGTTTGACCCAAACACTGCTGACGATTCTTGCTATCCTATCCACCCATACGGTTTGGAAACCCATGCAGGCATCTTTTCTTTGACCTTTCACCCATCCTTCAACAACCCATGCATCTGATTCCTATCAGCTGCCTATGCATGCTTCCAAAGTATCCTTCTCTGCCAGTCATATTACATCTCGTCCGTACTTCCTCCTCCCACCTTTCTTTCCCTTTTTGTTCAACACATCCATCAAGGTCATCTGATCTGATCTGACTTTTAGTCTTCTCCATTTTACTTTCACAGCTGAGTTGGAGTCAGATAGAAGAAGAGGCCATTGGTTACTCAACTCACGTTGATAATGCTATATCTGCTAATGCCAATGCTAGTGAAAGGGTGTCTTCTTCAACCGTGGTCTAATGTTCACTGCAAGTTCATACTTCCTAAGTCTCAACAGTACAGTGAGTGTACAGTACACCCTTCCCGCTAGTGTAATGCCAATAAGTAATGAACATATCTTACCACTGCCCGCCGCTGCTGCTGGCTCACCCCCTGGAGTAGCTCCTGCAGGTTCTGCTGTCGCATCTCCTGCACCCTCCGCAATGGCCCCATCACCGCTGGCCCCAGCACTGGTGGTGGTTGGTAGTACACCTAGAAAAACATTACACATTTTTAGATGCCATATGCACCTCCCCCTATTCATTCTTTTTCACTAGATTGGAGAAAAATTAATACATATAGTCATATACAACCTACATCACTAGTCCAAATCGGATACTAGAATAGACACTAGCAGTATTATTATGGTCCCTAGGGTCATTCTCGTCTACTCTACTCTTTGTAAAGTTAGCCTGAGCCATGCACCATTTTAGCTTCATGTTTTTTGTGCATGTTACATCACAGCTTGTTATGTAAGACACCTTTGAGCCCACATGAGCTCATACATAACCATACTGCTACAACCTTTTCCCTCTTGAGGCGGAAGCCGGGAGGTCTCCCTTCTATTCTTTACACTTTTAGCTGTGTATTTTAACCTGCGTGGTATTTTATTTTACTTTGTGTAAATTTGACTTGTGCTCTGCTTGTGCTTCGCGCTTGATTCAATAAGCGTTCTGTTGCCAGCAAAAGACTTCCTAGCGCTCTTAAGCGCCTCGTTTGCCCCCCTCACCTTGCCTTGGGTATTCAGACCGCCCTCGGCCGAGTATTGACGCCGAGGGCTGGGATCTGATTTTGGACGCCATCTTGGGGGTAGGACTCTCCGCCCTCGCGCTCTAGTAGCGCTACAAAAGGGGAACTTTGCCCTCCACTCAGGGATAACCATACTGCTACAACCTTTTCCCTCTTGAGGCGGAAGCCGGGAGGTCTCCCTTCTATTCTTTACACTTTTAGCTGTGTATTTTAACCTGCGTGGTATTTTATTTTACTTTGTGTAAATTTGACTTGTGCTCTGCTTGTGCTTCGCACTTGATTCAATAAGCGTTCTGTTGCCAGCAAAAGACTTCCTAGCGCTCTTAAGCGCTTCGTTTGCCCCCCTCACCTTGCCTTGGGTATTCAGACCGCCCTCGGCCGAGTATTGACGCCGAGGGCTGGGATCTGATTTTGGACGCCATCTTGGGGGTAGGACTCTCCGCCCTCGCGCTCTAGTAGCGCTACAAAAAGCTCCCCCTCTCCTCTGCGCAGCGGACGCGTACTGCGGACGCGCCGGACCTGCGCCGGAGTCGCGCCAGAGTCCTGCCCGTCTGCGCCCGTCAGCGTCCCGGCGGCGTTTGGCGTGGCAGGGACTTCTGGCCATTATGCTTTCTTACTCCGCGCAGGAGCTCTACTCCCTGCGAGCCGTGAATGCTGCCTGTCATTCAGTATTCCCAGGCCGGTATAGGGGTAAATATAAGTGCCCTGTTTGTAAATGGCATCCTACCAGAAACCTCCCTTCTACCTGTCCTATTAAGGACTGTAGCATTAAACATCTCTGTCTACTCCTTAATACGAGGTCGCTGAATAGACACACTCAGGAGATCTTTGATCTCCTTTCTACGACCAGTCCAACTTGTCTGATGCTCGCTGAGACTTGGCTCAACGAGTCCTCCCATCCGGACATAATGGCAGCCATTCCCTCTGACTATATTATCCATCGACAAGATAGAGTCAAGGGAAGAGGGGGAGGTGTCGCCCTAGTCGTGAAAAAATCTTTTTCGTGCACGGTCACGCACACAAACACAATCACAGGGGCTGACTCTCTCGCCTTTACCCTGCCCCTATCACCCCAGCAAGCGGTGAAGGGTCTTGTCGTCTACAGACCTCCGGGCCCTGTGGGATCGTTTTTTGATGATCTCCAGCAGGCTCTGTCTGTTCTTGCTCTAAGATCTGAGCAGTGTCTATTGGCTGGAGATTTTAATTTCCATATGGATGATCCTCAAGACCAAGATGCTATTAAGCTATTGGATATTACATCTACTCTGGGCCTGTCCCCCTATATCTTTGGCCCGACCCATGACAAAGGTCATACGCTTGACCAGGTCTTCTCCACTTCACCTATTATGGCGGTCACACTTCTGCCGGTACTATGGTCTGACCATTGCCTCGTCAATTTCGAAATATCTGCCACTGTGAAACCAACGGCCATTGTTACGAGGCTACAGGGCAGCAGCTATAGGGCGTTCCATCGGGTGACACCAGATCTGCTAGCTCAGGCTCTGGTGGATCATCCTCTGTCCTTCATGGGTGATCTGGATAATGACCTTGAGAGTTTGCAAACCTGGCTCCTAGCTAGATTAAATGAACTTGCCCCTGTACAGCCACCTAGATCTGCCACCCAACGGATTTCGGCCCCTTGGTTTACGGAGGAATTGGCCCAATCCCGTAGACAATGTAAAGTCGCCGAACGGGCATGGAGAGCCTATTATGATACTGAGGCTAAACAGATCTATAAATCAACGATGAAATCCTATCATGACTTAATTCTCCAGGGCAAGAAATGCTACTTGGCCAAAAGAATTGAGGAAGCAGCAAACTCCTGCAAGGAGATTTTCTCAATTGTTCGAGAATTTACCACCCCGCGCTTACCCTCAGCCCAGGACGCCCCGGCGGAGACCTGGGCCAGCCCCATTGCTAATTTTTTTACCACCAAAATTAGGCAAATACAGGACTCCTTTCCTCCTAGACTAACGGCTGATCCTCAGATTCTGCCGGTCGAGACAGTTCCTCTGCCGACTTCGGGCCCAGTCTTGCTAGACTTCCCGCCCCTTACGGTGTCCGCATCTTTAGCTTTGATGAGGAACCTTAAATCGGGCTCACCGCGTGACCCGTGCCCAGCAAAATTTCTAGCGAGAATGGCAGAGGTTGTTAACCCCTTAGCCAATCCCATCCTTAACCTCTCCCTGAGTCAGGGAGCTTTGCCTCTTCCTTGGAAACAGCTATGGTTATTCCTCTCATTAAGAAGCCTAACCTGGACCCAGAAGTGCCATCCAATTACAGGCCGATCTCGCTCCTTCCAGCACTTACCAAGATCTTGGAGAAACACGTCCACAGCGTGCTCTCCAATTTCTTGGAGTCGAACGAGCTGCTCCATGAGTCCCAATCGGGCTTTCGATCGAACCTAAGCACCGAGACGGTGCTCCTGGAAGTCTCTGAGACTGTGAAGGAGGTGCTGGATACCGGAGGCAGGGTGATGTTAGTTATGTTAGACCTGTCGGCGGCATTTGACACCGTCCCCCATGAGGATCTCCTCACTAGGCTACATGACATCGGTCTAGGGGGGACGGTGCTCAATTGGTTTCGCTCCTTTCTAGCCAACCGCCGACAGACGATCTGGGTCCCATCTGGATCTGCCGAAATGCCGCCATTGGGAGTTGGAGTTCCTCAGGGCTCTGTATTGAGCCCTACTCTATTTAACTTCCTCATGACCCCTCTGGCGGCACTGGCGGAGTCCTATGGGGCCCGGATCGTCTCTTATGCTGACGACACCCAGCTTCTGTTTACCTGCCACAAGAGTGAAGACTTCGATGGGGAAAGTATCCGTGAGTGCCTTGGGGCTGTTTTTAATTGGTTCAAATGTAACAGCCTCAAGTGTAACTCGGATAAATCCGAGATACTATTCTTCGGATGCCCATCGGAACCGGATTGGCATGGTTGGTGGCCCGCTGACATGTTCCCCCCAGCTCAGTCATCTAAATGGGTGAAGAACTTGGGAGTTAAAATCGACAATGAGCTTTCGCTCAAATCCCAGGTGGCTACTCTTACAGGAACGTGTTTCGGGATCCTCAGGATGCTCCGAAAGTTTTTTCCCTTACTTTCTGAGGAACATCGGAGGATAACTGTGCAGGCACTGATAGGATCCAGATTGGATTATGCAAATGTCCTGTATCTGGGTCTGCCAGAATATCTCTTACAGCGTATGCAGGTGACCCAGAACGCTGCAGCACGAGCGATTTTTGGCCTGCATCGCCGTACTAGTGCCTCAAATTTACTTCTATCCCTCCATTGGCTTCCTATACGGAAGAGGATAATGTTTAAGGCTATGACCCTAGCCCACAAAGCCCTGCATGCCAATGGTGCAAAATACCTCCAGAAGAGGCTGGATTTTTACCGGCCTGCACGATCCTTAAGATCGGAATCATTGGCTCTGACGGTGGTGCCACGTATAAAGAGGGCCCGACTGGGCGGTCGGTCCTTTAGATTCCTTGCCCCTCAACTTTGGAACTCCCTGCCACTGTCTCTGCGGGCTACATCTAACTTACTTGCCTTTAGGAAGGGTCTAAAGACTTGGCTGTTCTCTGGTTAGTGTGCTTTCCCCCTTTAGGTTTTTGTTTCATTGTTATGTTTTCCAGTCTCTTTCAAGGTCTGGAGCACAAAGCGCCGGGACACTCCTTTGGAGTAGCCGTTGCGCTATAAAAGTCCCATATAACATAACAACATAACATAACATAACATACAGCTACTGTATGAGCGTTGCGTACAAGAGGTCGAAAAAAAAGCCACTTTCTGGTCAGTCCATACTGCTTAGCTAATACCATAACATGCTACACTTTTTGGCATGACCGAGAAATGCTTGCATTATACTATCTGACGCGCACTATTTTTATCATAACAGGTGAGAGATTCCCTTTTACGAACGAACAAGAGCTTTGCAGAGTTTATGACGTAACCAGTACTTCTACATTCTAAGGTGAGGGGTACCCCAGAATTCGCAGAGATCGTTTGACT
The DNA here is from genome assembly GCF_964261635.1 of Lissotriton helveticus. NCBI lineage: Eukaryota > Metazoa > Chordata > Amphibia > Caudata > Salamandridae > Lissotriton > Lissotriton helveticus. The sequence continues at coordinate 865,361,550 of NC_136061.1, forward strand.
CTTCGGTGGGCTTGTTGTAACAATGTTTATTGTTTTAATCTTATGCATTTTGCTTTTTTAGCTGGCTCGTATAGTATAATGATTAATGATTTGAATTGTAGAAAAACATACAGAGCTTGTTATTTTAAAATAAACCTTTTGAACTTCAACTTACACAAAGACTGTGGTATTTGGTCTGGTGGACTTACATGAGTGAGTGAGCGAAAGGGTGTTATTATGTTCTGGGTTGTCTAATCATTGGGTATCTTCGGGGGGTTCAGGGACCTAATGAGAGAGTATAGCTAGTCGGTCTGGGGATTGGGTGTTCTAACTGAGGTTTGAGAAAGGTCCAACCTCCCATCACCAACATCCTATTTTCTGTGCATAGTTATGTATGTGGCTGTTCAGAATCCCCACAACAGTAGTAGTATATCCTATCAAAAATAGTCAAATATCTGGTTGGACATTTTGTTGGTGGAAATTGTCGAAAAGCTTCAAGAAAGATTAAGACCAGAAGAGGACAACACAAAGGACTGGACTCCGTGGCTAGAGCGATCAGTGAATTTGAGTTTTATTTAAAACCTTTTAAATAAAAAGTGGCCAACTGGGCAAGCTTAGCTACAGAGAGACTAATAGTAGTAGTACAGAGAGTCATATGCTCATAGCAGAGTCATTGGCTCATAGCAGAGGCAGTTGGAGGCAGGGATAACAACAAAAATTTTGAAACAGTCAAGATCGAAGAAGATTTAGGAAAATATAATTATTAATATAACCACTGATGGATTTACTGGGGCCAACAGCAGAGCCGTCGGTAGAGGAGCGCTCCTGGCCATGGGAGGCATTTTCATCTTGTCCCGCCGCTTGTGTCCCCGTCTTCTTGCTCCTGGGTGCTGATCATGTAAGATATAACAACGAAAGAGACAAACATTAATGATTGGTGTACTGTGAAACAAATAAAATATTTTTAAAACACTCAAAAAACATTTTAGGAAACAACAATTACAATAAATTGACGTATCTCATCAGATTGACTAGTAGTATTATTGTGGGATTCGCGGACCATCTGCTTATTATTTATGAACATTAATCCAGTGTTCCATTCAGATTCCAGAATACTAACTAAGCCTATGTACCACCTGACCTAACCCACATATTCCAGACTGGCCAATTGTCCAATAAGTCTGCATTTAAATTTTAGCCGTCAAAGATGCAGAGGTGTAGGACATATGCATAAATTTGTGCATACACCAAATTGTTGGTTGCGTCTGATGTTCCGCTAGTGACACTGCTCAGCGTTACCACTCACTGAACAAACTACAAAAGGTTTTACGAAGGACTAGGGTAAGCAGCACTCAGTGACAGAGATGTGTCACTCAGACCTCTAAAGAATTACCAACTAATACTAACTAAACCTATCAATCCATCCACCACTATCTCTACTTAGTGACAGGAGGACAAAGGAAGGACTAGAATCTCTCTAGCAATAGCATTACCTAACTTAATTTATCTAAGTAAACTCTTACATAATCAGCCCAAGCGAGCACAAAGTTGCAAACAAGTAAGAGCAGCGCCGAGCACATGTATCCTACAATCACCGAAGATTTTAAAACGTAATTTACCTGCAATGTAAGCAGCAGTATTCTTGCTATTCGGAAAAAAATATACACAATACTTATACTACTAGTATTTAGCTACTCACCAAGCCCCATGACCTCGACACCTAGCAGGTCCAGCAGGTCCTGCTCCCGGTCCAAGATGCCAGACCACCGGTAGGACAGCTGGTGATAAGTGCGCTCGATCCCGAACTGGCGAAACACAGCCCAGCGCACCTTCGCCCACCGGCGGTGACGCTCCTGGGTCGGGTACCCGGAGCCAGGCCTGCTGCCTGCTGCCAAGGTCAAGGGGAGGTGGAGCTGCACAAAAAAACAAGGGCGGCCACCTCCACCTCTCCGAAAAGCTCCCGGGCCTGCACTCCTGGTTGACGCAGTCTGCTGCAAGGCAGGCGGCCACTGGGCGCAGGCGCCTTTCCCTTGGAGCGGCCGTTACCCTTAGGCATGGTTCTGGGGATAGCAGGAGGCACAAAATAAAATTTTGAAGGGAAAAATAAACTTAGGGGAAGGACTAGGAGATTAAAGAAGGAAGTAATATAAAACAGTAGAAAAATGAAAAAAACTCAGTAAAAGTAGAAACAAAATGCTAAATATAGACTTAGGGACAGAGAGGGATAGATAATAAATAAAAAAGATAAGACAAACAGTGTAAAAACCTAAGGATGGCAAAGATAGAGGGAGGATAGAAAAGCAGGCCCCAGAACCATAGCGTAGAGTGAAAAAACAAGATGGCCGTGCCCGTCGCGACTGCGTGGGTAAATTCGCGCAATATATCCCCGCAAGCACGCACACAGCGTCACGAACATGTAAAACGCACTCCTGAACATGACATGCGCATCGCAAACACACTATACGCGACCCGGAACAGGAAATAAGGCATCACGAACGGGCGGGACAAGTGAAAAACAATATGGCCGCGCCCCTATGCGACCGCATGAGTAAGTACGAGAGATACAAACCCCGAGCACGCAAACAGACTCCTGAACACACAATACGCGTTTGCGAGCAAGAAAAACGCATCGCGGACGTACGGGACAAGCAACTACGAGCGCTCGCGTAGCTCGAGTAGCGCATGTGCAAATTCGCATAGATACGAGTAGTGCAACTACGCAAACTATGCCCAGAGCTACACAGAACATCACCAATGACGGCAATGTGGGACAAAGTGCAACACCTACACCACAGGACAGAGGACACAACAAGTTCTGCTTGTGCATAGTAACTGGCCACTCACATCTGGCATTGCCTGACACTGTGTGATGACAATGTACTGGTACTACCACACAACCATCATGTACTCGCAAAACCCACTGTTTGCCTTAAAATAGCCAGCGCCACCAAAACAGTGACAATGTGCATTGTCATGCAGTCTGCATATAAATATCTGCAAAGCGGCAACATACATGGGAACCTCTCTTAACATGCATCTCCCCTTAACATTGCAGGGGACAAACAACACTCACTGCAGAGCAAACCACAAATCCCATCAGTGATGATGAAGAAGACAACCTGCACATCTGTTCAGACAACCTCCAACGGCTAATGGACAGCCTCGGCACCCCACCCCCAGGAGCAGGGCAGCCCAGCTGCCTCGAGGTGACCCCACCACCTGCAGAGACCACACAGCAGGAAACACACACCACCACGGTTGTCTTACCAGGACCCCCACGAACAACACATGAAATTCCAATGCCGTGTGTTGGGTTGCCAGGTGGAGTTGGCTGATCAGCTACAGGTGGATTTTGAGCTTGTGCAGCCAAACAAGATGCCATATGTGGATGTCTGAGTCCCATCATGGATCACTTACAGTCCCTATTGGACACACACTGTCCGTACCATGCTCTACACAACCCTTAATTGACATCGCTGGGGCCATCTCTCGGATACAAGAACTGTTTAGTCAGACAGGCACCAGCAATGAGAGCACAGAGTTGGCACAGATGAGCAAGACAATTGAGACCATGGAGCAGATGCAGGCTGGAAGTATGGCTTCCACGGCTGAATACCACTGATATGTAGCTGGGATCTTCCATGCCTTGCAGTTCATCATCCTGCCATTGCTGCCACTGAGCCGGTCCCAGATGACAGCAGCAAGAACTGTGACACACACCTCTCCGACCCCTGATCTGTCAGTGGCACACAGTGATGCAGCCCTATCACCATCGTACCCTGATATGTCAGTGGCACCCAGTGATGCAGCCATTATCCGGCCACACACACTGGACACACCGGACACTGAGGAAGTATCAGAGGACTTAGATGTGGATGGTAATCACTATGTGAGGAAGAAGTAGGTAGTAGAATCCATCACCGCCTTATGACCTGTCCCTGCCTGGTTCTGCCCTTTGCATCATGCCCTGGGACAACACCTTCCACTGTCCCCCAGAACACTCTGCGACATACACGTGGACCCCAACATGGACTGGCATATCTTCACTGGTTGACAATAACACAGCAATCCTGCAGCAGACTGCATTCTACCTCTCCCAAATCACTTACAAATCCCCAGAAGACTCTGGTTGGCCCACTACTGGGCTCCCATGTAATGTGGGCTTGGCATGGCCATGTACAGCTCCAGCTCCGGAACGCACCAGAATGTGAATGAAACATTTGAAATCACACAGATGTGTCATGACTATGTTCACTCAAATGTGAAAGTATGTATGTATTGCGATTGCACATGTTGAACCCTGAGCCACATGGCCAGTTGGATATCTGTGAAGGTGATTATTTCTCAACCCCCAACGTAGGCACACGTCCATGTATTGCATAGGGCTGTGTGTAGGAATGACCAAATCAATAGCAGGCCAGAAGTGGTGTCCTACATCACATGTGACACCAGAAGTTCACTTCACATACCTACTCACACACATCTGCGTGGACACATTCTGTTGTGATTCATAGCATTGCTCCACATGGTCAGAGGTTGGACACCATACTCACAGCCAGCAACTATCCCAAACACAGTGTTTGCCCCAAAGAGGTGGAGCAGGCAAAAGGGACCCAACCCCAATTGTACAGGCTTCACTCAGTCCCTCCCTGTGTAGGGACGATGCTCATTGTGGCACACGATTCATACATCTAATCAACACTCATCACAATTGGACAGTAGTGAAGTTGAGGAGACGTTATTGTCATGTGCGTGTCAGTACGGACAAGGCAAGGGCCACAACATGTAGGGACATGATTGAGACACTTACATGCAGCATTAGAACATGTTGAGGTGCAAGACATGGAGGTGTAAAAATGTACACAAATCATTACAGATGGCAACGCTCTCAGCCCACCTTGCCTTGCTGGACGTGTCATGTGATGCATGGCGTCTGCCCATTGCCCCATGTTATGGGACACAACTCACAACCGATGGGGTCTGCATAGTGCTGTGCTACCGGACTGCGCCAACTGTCTGCTCTGCCGACAGTGATCAGGTGGAAGGGTCCGACAAGGTCACATGTTGTGCTACGTTGCCATGTGTGTACTCCCCCCAGCAGTATGTCCAAATTGGGAACATTGCCAAACGACGCTGCGCTGCTCAGACCATGGAAGTGCCTCACCTTGAACAGGTGTTTGTACACATGCGTAGTTCCACGCACATTCTGCGTCCAGACGAAGGCAGACATGTCCACTGTTGTAGTGGGATATGTGAGCATTCCCCACGATGCAACAAGGTGTTGGGACCTGTGCTGTGGATGACAAACCAATGTGGCTGCAGGAACGTAGTTATTCGTCCATGAATGCCAGCACAGCTTCATGGGCAATGTGTTCTAATAGTACATCGTTGTCGGGTTCAAGGTACACCAGGGTGACCCAATCCATTAACTGGTCCGGGCAGATGTGCTCAGTTCACGCTGTGTCCCCAATCCGCAACACAGCCTAATAGGGTAGCACCTCAATGTGGTCACTGCACATGAGGTGTTTGCAATCTCCCATGCACAACTGCCAGCACACATGCCAAAGATCAGTGCATCCCAGGCACGGCTATCCCAGTGACACTCCTGTTCATGCGCCAACAGGGGGCGCACTGTCAGGTCATAATCCAATTCAGCTACCGTTGTGTTGGATAGGCAGACCTCCATGGGCCACTCGAATGTGCATGATGGACAGTGGAACCAGGGCTGGACGCAGGTGACGTAGGCAAGACGGAAACTCAGACGGTAACTGATTTGCAACACTGCAATTGGAACAGATCCCAACAGATGCAGCATTCGTGCACGGTACTGTTCCATGTGACAGGGGTTGTGCATGTGCCCGGGAATGCCTGCCATTGCGTTTGTTGGTCTCGTAGCACTGGCACTCCTCAGACCGGCGGCAATTCTGTGGACAATATGCCACAGCTCAGGGCAATTAGTCATATGTGTGTGGGACGTTTGGACGTGTGGGTAGTTATTGACCAATGTGTCAAGGGCATACCTTGCAGGTGTAGGTCGTGCAGGGATAAGTGTGTGTGGGCACGTTGGTTTTTCATTAGCGCAGTTCATGGTGTGGGAGTCGTCGGAGGCTGGTTTGGTATCTCACGCAGGGTGTGCCAGCCCCATTCAGGACCAAGGTCAGAGGGTCGGGTGGCCTTCCGCCTTGTGTGTATGGACAAAGGAGCTTTCATTCCTAATTTTAGTCCGACTACTGCTTGCATTTCGGAGATGTGATGTGGCCTTCGCACTTACTTTGATGCCAGGCCTGTGATTTGCGGTGCACGAATTTCGAGACAAAGGCAGCTGTTGGCATGCTTGCATGGGCCAAGGGCACGATTGACATTGCGCTCCTCATTCAGTCTCTCTCTTTCTCTCTCTCCTGGTCCAATGCTGAGTGCCTGACACACCTTCTTATCTTGGATATTGTCTTGCAGGCTGTGACTCACAGATTGTCTACTGATGCCAGCCATGACTCTTCACAATAGTTGTTTGGAGACAAATGAGTATGTGACATTTTGTTTGGTCTTTCAATGGTGCATGAATGACTCAGGATTTCTGTACTCAAATGTGTATTGATTGTTGCAATTGTGTGACATCAGACGAGTGCTTTTTTCCATGTTTTCAGGCCGTAGATGTGCAGTGTCTTGGTCCGGGTGGTGGGGTGTGTCCAGGGTGGGGCCGGGGGGGTGGCGGTCATGGGGGTGGTGGCTGTGGGTGTTGTGGCCCTCTTGGGTGTCCGGCCCGCAGGATCAGTGGCTCCACAGCATTTGTTGTTCTTCAGGTGTGGCTCTGGGCTGGGCTCCCTTTTGTAGTGCAGGCTGTGGTTCGACTTTGCACCAGGTTTGAGCAGGTGTTAGTTTCCTGCTGCTAATGCGCCTTATCGCATGTTTTGAGTTCTTATCGCTGATCTGGCTGGTCATTGAGAATGTTGGGGAGTGGTGTTGTTGTGGCTTTTGGCACGGGGACGCCTACTCTGCATCTCAGTAGCGATATTTGCAGGGGTCATCTGTGGCGATGACCCTGCGGCTGCTATCGCAGGTAAAGTGGTGCCATGGGCTGTTAGCAACAGCTTGTGAATGGGGTGATACATTTATCGCAACTTTGGCTGCGGTAAAGTGCTGTTAATTTGGCGATGATTCCTTAAGAATATGCCCCAAAATGCGATGTGAAGATCCATGTATTCTCTCAAGGCAGGAAAAACAAACAAACAAAAATCAGGACGAGCGTCCTTGCTGGCATGGCTGTATGAAGACCAAAGGATTAAAGGCAATAGGCTCTTTTAGGGGAGAAAATGGGAAGGGCTTTGCAGCTTGGAAGAATTACCGGAATCAAGCAGGGCAAAAGTAGGGTGACCAGATTCTCAAGACAAAAACCGGGACAGGTGTCATAGACATAGAAGTAGGACCGACAGAAGTACCCATCGCTTTAAGTTGGATGAAAAGACAGGGGGTGGGGGTGTCTTTTAAGGGGCATGGCCGATGTAATTAAAGACGTGACTTAAAACACATCATCTAAAAAAATCTGTACTTAGCATAGCGCCCCGCACGAAAAATCTGCTGCTTCTGTCATTTTATCCAGATAAATAATATAACGAGTAACATCACACCTAGAACAAGCCTGGACTATTTGCTTTGTCAACAAGATAATGAGTAACATCACACCTAGAACAAGCCTGGTCTGTTGGCTTTGTCAACGGTTGTTAGCTGCATTAGAGAAATAAGCAACAACGTTGGGTTCACTGTAAAGAAATTTAAAATACCTCAGTTCTGGAATGAAGAGACAGACTGTGAAAGAACTATAACGGGTCTCTTTAAAAGCAGTGAAGGGTGGTACTGCTGCAGCAGTAAGCTTTCTTTTTCTCCGTGAGGGCAAAAATGGAGAGCCCAATAGAAACCTGTCTCAGCACCTGTGAGAAGTAAAGTAGGTGCACCGAGCGAGACACTATTTAAAAACCGGGACATTTATCTGTTTAACCCCGGCACTACGCAAAAACCCAGACATTTCTTCAATTTGCAGCAAAGTGTCAGGACACTGCTCCAAAAACCGGGACCGTCCGGGGAAAACCTGGACATCTTATCACCCTAGGCAAAAGGCTAATCCATTTTTTAAATGAAATCTGGTAGCGGAGTCTGATTCAACAATGTCGAAGTCTTAAATTAAAAACGGGGGGTGAGGGGGCATGATCCTCCAAGCCCACAGGAAATTTTAAACCAAGCAGCGAGTCAGCGCATACGGCTGCTTTTATACCGGGTGCAGAGATCCTGCCTGACCACACCTGCAGTCCATTAACTTCGATTGAAAGTGAGTTACTTAGACGGCTAGAACGGGATATAGAGAAGTTTTGTGACACAAAGAATATAGAGTTCAGCCTTAAATGAGAAAGTGTAACTCATGCAAATAAACCTGAGGTTATCCTTTGATTTGATTCATTGGAAGGTTAGTACCTATACAAGAGGCACAGGGTGTGACATACCACCAGCTGAGAGAAACCAACAAAAAAGCCTTCAACACCTGCCTCAAAGTGAGCACCAAGCACACCAAGGAACTTCTCAGCATTGTACGAGAATTCTCTTGCGCTTTGACCACGAAGAACATGATCCGCCCTTCCCAAGCCCTTTTGTGACGCTCTAGCAGTCTACTTTCACCGCAAGTTCTCTGACATCTACATCAACTTCAACCCCCAACTGACCGCCCTCAACCACCTCTGCTTCCTAACCAATGCCTCCCAGCCCCACCGAATCACCGACTGCTAGCAGCTCTCAACTGAAGACACTGCCTCCATCATAAACTCCATTCAGAACACCTCATCAGAACCCACCACATCTACAAACTAAGAAGAGAAGCAATCAGAGGCCCCCTCACAGTACTCGTCAACACCTCCACCAGTACAGCCACTATCCCTGACAGTTGGAAGCACATCAATCATTGTTTGATCATTAGTACCTTTCCATATCTTTCTCAGCAGGATCTGGAGTCATGCGCTAGCACCATGAGACCCTTGGGTAATATGTGCGCTCAATAAATATACCTGACTTGACGTCAAACCTCTACTGAAAAAACCCTCAGTCAACCACAATGAAATCAAGAACTACCAATCCATCTCGCTCCTCCCCTTCCCCACCAAAGTCCTGTAGAAAGCCATCAACTGCCAGCTCATGGAGTACCTCAAAGAAAACAACCTGCTCGACCCCTTCCAATCAGTCTTCTGGTTCAACCACAGCACCGAACCAGCCCTAAATGCTGCAACAGATGACATCAGATGTATCCTCGACCTAGGCGGATACGCCACCCTCACCCTCCTTTACCTGTCGGCAGCCTTCGCACTATCTCCCACGCACCCTTATCACCAGACTGCACCACATAAGCATCCAGGACAAAGCCCTTGAATGGATTACTTCCTTCCTCAACGGCCAAACTCAGAGGGTCCACCTTCCATCCTTCTTTCCGTACCGAAGGACATTATATGCAGCATCTACCAGGTCTCCTCCCTCTGCACCACCATCTTCAACACATACATGACCCCTCTGGAAAAAATAAACTGCACTAGCGTACTCAACATCATCTCCTACGCTGACGGCACACAGCTCGTTCTATCCGCCACAGGACGCACAGACACCAAATAAACCAAATTCAAAACCACTATGACCGACATCGCCACCTGGAAGAAGACCAACTGCCAGAAGCTCAACTCAGACAAAACAGAGGTCATCACTTTCGGAAACAACTCCTCCCCCTTTGATGAGACCAGGTGGCTCTCTGTACTAGGCCCTGCCCCCACCCCTACTGACCAAGCCTGCAAACTCTGAATCATCCTTGACTCACATCTCACCATGAAGCAACAGATCAACACTGTCTCCGCTGCCTGCTTTCACACCCTTTGCATGCTCTGCAAGATCTTACGATGGCTCTCTGTATCAACCAGGAAGATAGTTACTCAATCCCTCATCTCCATCGACTCGACAACGGCAACGCACTCTACGCCGGAACCACCATACAGCTCCTTAACCTCCTCCAAACCTTCCAGAACTCTGTAGCAAGACTCATCCTAAACTTCCCCAGAAAATACAGCATCAGTCTGCACCTCAGAGACCTCCGCTGGGTCCCAGTCCAGAAAAGATCTTTCTTCAAGCTCCTTGGCAGGGTATGCCCAGACGTGAGTCCCTTGCTCACTTTGCCACTGGATTCAACCTAGCCTGGCTGATGACGGCTCATTAGCCACAAACCGGTCCCAGGATGCTTGTTTCCGGTCCAGGGAAGACATGGCTTGGCAGTTCCGGCTGGACTGTTCCCATGAGGCACAGGGTCAGACTGATTTGAATATGGCCATGTCTGAACTGGGGTGGTGGAATGAGCTAAAGAATGATGATGGATTAAACCCAGATCAGTTGACTGGGGGTGAGTGTTTGATTTGCTCCAACGCTCCATCCATCTTCCCCTTTGGTATCGCTTTGTTTGCCCTAAGTTGGCAGGGTATGCCCAGACGTGGGTACCTTGATCACTTTGCCACTGGATTCAAGCTAGCCTGGCTGATGACGGCTGATTAGCTAGAAACCGGTCCCAGGTTGCTTGTTTCAAGTCCAGGGAAGACATGGCTTGGCAGTTCGGGCTGGACTGTTCCCATGCGGCACAGGGTAAGACTGATTTGCATATGGCCATGTCTGAACTGGGGTGGTAGAGTGAGCTAAAGAATGATGATGGATTAAACCCAGATCAGTTGACTGAGGGTGAGTGTTTGATTTGCTCCAACGCTCCCTCCATCCTCCCCTTTGGTATTGCTTTATTCGCCCTAAGTTGGCAGTGTATGCCCAGACTTGGGTCCCTTGCTCACTTTGCCACTGGATTCAAGCTAGCCTGGCTGATGACGGCTGATTAGCCAGAAACCGGTCCCAGGATGCTTTTTTCCAGTCCAGGGAAGACATGACTTGGCAGTTCCAGCTGGACTGTTCACATGAGGCACAGGGTCAGACTGATTTGAATATGGCCATGTCTGAACTGGGATGGTGAGCGAGCTAAAGAATGATGATGGATTAGACCCAGATCAGTTGACTGTGGTTGAGTGCTTGATTTGCCCCAACGCTCCGTCCATAATCCCCTTTGGTATCGCTTTGTTTGCCCTAAGTTCGCAGGGTATGTCCAGACCTGGGTACCTTGCTCACTTTGTCACTGGATTCAAATTAGCCTGGCTGATTACGGCTGATTAGCCAGAAGCCGGTCCCAGTATGCTTGTTTCCGGTCCAGGGAAGGCATGGCTTGGCAGTTCGGGCTGGACTGTTCCGATGAGGCACAGGGTCAGACTGATTTGCATATGTCCATGTCTGAAATGGGGTGGTGTAGTGAGCTAAAGAATGATGATAGATTAAACCCAGATCAGTTGACCGGGATGAGTGTTTGATTTGCTCCAACGCTCTGTCCATCATCCCCTTTGGTATCGCTTTATTCACCCTAAGTTGGCAGGGTATGCCCAGACGTGGGTCCCTTGCTCACTTTGCCACTGGATTCAGGCTTGCCTGCCTGATGACGGCTGATTAGGCAGAGACCGGTCCCAGATTGCTTGTTTACGTTCCAGGGAAGACATGGCTTGGCAGTTCGGGCTGGACTATTCACATGAGGCACAGGGTCAGAATGATTTGCATATGGCCATGTCTGAACTGCGGTGGTGGAGTGAGCTAAAGAATGATAATGGATTAAACCCAGATCAGTTGACTGGGGGTGAGTGTTTGATTTGCTCCAACCCTCCGTCCATTATCCCCTTCAAGCTCCTCAAGCATGCCTATAAAGCCCTCCTCAGAACTGGACCTGCCTACATCAACAGCTGCCTTAATTTCCACCAACTGACCAGAGAGCTCCGCACCCCCAACCTTGCTTTGGCCCCCATCATTGCATCTGTAGCAGCCAATGCGGAGGTTGCATCTTCTCCTACCTTGCAGCAAAGTCCTGGAACAACCTCCCCATTCACCACTGCACCACCCTATTACTGAAGGATTTCAGAAAACATCCAAAGGCCTGACTTTTAGACCACAACCCTGCTGAATGAGGCCCGCGCTTCCACCCATCCCCTAGCGACCCCCCCCCCCGCCTCTTTGTCAAGCTGCGCTACACAAGACCCTTTGATTGATTGATTGATTGAAGTACTGTTTGGAGACAGTGAGGGAGAGTCTGGTAATTCCAAAAATGCTAGGGTTAAAGTGACATTAAGTACGTGCCTCTGCAAAAGTTTTAAGTCATCTGTTTAGCAGTAGGTTATTCAGTGTCTTCAGACCACAAGAACTAGTGTCTCGTCATCTCAGTTTTGTTCTACATACGCAGATGTCCTTGTTTCTGCATAAAGGGGCATTTGTATATATTCTGCTGTACTCTCTTAAAGCAACATGCGCTCTGAGCCATGCGCAAGTCATTTGCATTAAGACAAGGTTGAAGGACATCATTTGGTGTGCATTTTAAATGTAGTGACGGCTGATGTCACCTGTTTTACACAATAGGTTGGTTGCAAGCTTGATCCACATATGAGTGCCAAGGGTTTCGAGTAGAATGTATATGATTTGTTCCAACCGAAATGCTAGCCAGTAGAACTCCATGTGGGACAGCTGAAATCCCCTAATTTCTGTAACTGCATGGGGCTTAGTCATTTTAAAATCTGATTTTTAACCCCCTCTTCCTTGTCCCCCAGGTGCCTCTCTCATCTCCCCCCAGAGGAATGTTTTTAGGTCTCGTGACCTACAATGCGCGGAAGCGCATTGAGGGATCGAGAATTCAAGTGCTCGAAATCCTCATGAAACCACTAGCTTTTTGCTGCGGTTTTCATGAAGTTCACGTGTCCACAGGCACGCGCTTTTGGGCCATAAACTTGCATTTCTCCTCCCCCTCCCCAGCCAGCTTCCCCAGGCCGTAGCAGCACTCCTCCCACACCAGCACCTCCCCTCTCTCTCCCCGCAAACACAGCCTTTACTTCTCCTCCCTTAACTTTGCCGTCAGAACTTAGTTTCTTGTTAATTTATGTTTTCGTTGCAGTGACTTTTTAATTTATGTTTTCGTTGCAGTGACTTTTACTTGCTCATGGAATGACACCCACGCTCCTCCCATTGCTGTTTCGGTGCACATTTCATTGCCGCTTTTCTGTGCCTCGTATTTCTGTTCCCGAGCTCCGCCAGCAGCTCTTCCCGCTCCGCCCTCTGCTCTCCGCCCCCTGCCTCCCCAGCCGCCAGCACCTCCCCTCTCTTCAAATCTCGGCAGCTTCTCCTCCCCTTTCACTGCCCAGCCAGGCAGCCCCCCACCTCTCTGCCTCTAGCTGAATCGAAAATTAAGAGCGGTGAACTTTTTGGATGTAAATCAGTTTACCTTCTACATTTTTCACTTGTTTCCATGTAGCAGCATCTGTTCCCCAGCCTGCCAAGAGCAGCTCTTCCCGCTCCGCTCCGCCCCCTGCATTCTTCCAGTCCTCTCGCCTACTCGCATTTCTCCTCCCCCTCCCCAGCCGCCAGCACCTCCCCTCTCTCTACCCGCACACAGCCTTACTCGGCAGCTTCTCCTCCCTCCTCCCTTTTTACTGGCCAGTCCTCTAGCTGAATCGAAAATTAAGAGCAGTGAACTTTTTGGATGTAAATCAGTTTACCTTCTACATTTCTCACTTGTTTCCATGTTTTGATGAAATGCGACACATCTCGTTTCTGCCCGTGTTCAATTAGACATGTAAATTCAATTCTTAGTCACCAGCACGCATGCGCATACATGCCTCGACTTCCGCATCGCAAAGCTGGCGTCCATTAAAGAATTGTGCATTATATATTCGTCTCCGAAGGCATTTTATGATTCAAAGCGTCAGTCCTAAATACACCAAAAACTCAAAACTTTCCTATTGTGAGACCTATTGCATTTCCAATGCTTGTTATCACTTTGGACTTTTCTGCAAATAGTGAAGTTGGAATTCTTAGCAGCAATATCGAGAATGTATAATTTAGATAGGGCAACACATTCATTTTAATTGCTTGAGTTTGCCATAAAAAGATAAATTAAACGACGACCACTTCGGTGAGTCAGATTTAATCAGAGCACGTAGGGGTTGCACACTGGGGGCCATAATATCAAGAAAGGGCGATACATTATCGCCGCTTTTATTGGCAGGAAACTGCCGCTAAAGCGGAGATAATGGGCTTGATAATATGCCCTTGTGAATTCCCATAGAAGCCCAGGGTCTGGTGTTAACCTGGGCTTCTATGGGAATTCACAAGGGCATATTATCAAGCCTATTTTCGACATTTTAGCGGCAGTTTCCTGCCAATAAAAGCGGCGATAATATACCGCCCTTTCTTGATAATATGGCCTTGGATTTTGTTAATTAGAAATGGTGTTCTACAATGGCTGCAATAGTAGTATTAATAGTGCGCTGGAGAGCTTCACATTACCCTCAGTTAATTTTATAAGTGCAAAACAAGTAGAACCCGCAGATGACCTTTATAAGAGCTGCGATGGATATTCTAGGATTGTATAAAGTCCACGAAAGGTAATTTGCATTAATTAGGATTTGCTAATCTCCTTCCCACGTCATGAACCCTTGAGTGGCTTCGGTGTGGCTGATAGCAATTGATAGAGGGTCGAGAACTGGTATAAAGTGCAGTAGGGCAATGGCGCACCCTGTTCAATGCCCCTCTAGCTTCCAAAACATGTGGACCTTGCAAGTGATTGATGCTGATAGTGCAGTGTATAGCCACTTAATTTTTGCTAGGTATATTTCCCCCAGCCCTATTTACTCCATTTATCGTAAGAGGTTTATCCACTGTATCCTGTCAAGGGTTTTCTCTATTTCCAGTGAGACCACTGTTGTTTCATACGTACCATCTCTTTCTTGCCACCACAAATGAATGTCTGATCGTCGTACGATGCAGTAAATTCTCCATTGCTCACTGAGGTTTCCCAACCTTGGGGCCTATTATGATCTTGGTCGGAAAGCCTTCGACTTTAGGTCGGAGGCTTTCTGACCGATATCGTAGTTTTACTTACAACCTCCTAATTACAATTTAGGTGGTCGGAAGTGAAACTGGACGGTCATTCCGGCTGGATTTCAGTGGGTTCAAGGAGCCTATCAGCCAGTCGGAGACCAGCCCATAATCCATATGTACTACATTTTATGCCATCCGGATTACAATGCTCGGTTTCCGGCAGGCTTTCCATGACGAGCTTTCCAAAATGGATAGCCTGTCAGAAAGTGAGTTTGGGGGCCCCTAGCAGCGCGCCTTCTGTTTGGGGCCTCCAGTTGGGGACCGATGGGGCACATATGGTGTCCCTTTGTTGATCCCTGCACTGTGTGGCAACCAACCTGTGGTGCCTGCCACTCAGTGCAGGAATGAACACAACCTCCCATTTCCCTGTGGGAGCTTGTGTTATGGGAGGTTCTGGGTATAGCACATGGCCATAGTACATTCTCCCATAGGGAAATGCTAGTATGCGACCGCGCCATGTGTATTCGCATTGTAATTTCAGCAGTTTGGACCGCCGACCGGAGGTCGGTCGGTCCCGTATCCAAGATGGTTGTCATAAGCCCCCTAGAGTTTTAATTTAACATGATTCACGTCATGGTCAGAAGTACCGTTCGGTCCTCCAGTCACCCGACTGAGGAGGGGATCAGAAGTCAAGAAGTAATCAATATGTGTGCATGCTCCATCTGTACAGGAGGTATAGCTGTAGTCTTGAGTCTTCAGGTGTGATAACCTCCAGGCGTGTATCAAAGGAACATCTAACAGAAGGTCTTTTAACAGGCCGCTATCAGTATGGTGTTATGCTGATGGATGATCAGATTAACCTAAGAACAGATCTAAAACCATGTTCCAGTTCCCTCCAATGAGGACCTTGGAGAGGGGTTCACAGAGTAGGATTTGTGATATGGCACCAAGCATTTTACTTTTATCATGTATCGGTACACAGACTGAGGCTATCAGTAAAGTTTAATTTCATATTGTAACAATGAGACCCTGAGGGTCACTCCATGTCTGTGGTCCTTGAGGGTCAGGCTGTGCTTGGTCAGGATGGCTCCTCCTTCATTACGATATGCTCTAGACAGGGCAGTGTTGTGTTAGATGGGTGGCGTTTGCAGACATAGTATGGTATGGTGCAGCGTCCAGAGCAGCTGACTCTGGAGCGCAAGGTTCGTGGCGTGATGCCTGCAGCAGCTCAGCTCAGCATCATGTGTCTCTGGGCAGTAGCTCATTTATTCTCCCCGACGGGCTCTGCGCCTGGGTACCCTTAAGTGTGATAAATTGTGCTTTACAAATAAGGGATTTGGATTTGGATTTTGGTCAACCCAACCATTCCCATCGAAGTTTTTCGCTTTCAACATTGGAAAAGGCATTTTATTGAATGAGGGCAATATTGAGTTGCAGTGCGTGTAGGTAGCTGAGAATTGTCCTTCTTTTTATATAATGGGTGCAATCATTTGCATAAAATGATGTTATTGATTAATCCTGGTCCACGTGCATTCTGTGTCTGCCAGTGAAAATCCCGGAGAGTTGAGCAATGAAGGTTGAGGGGTGGAGGTGTGGAACAATGGGAGGTGAGATAAAAGCATATGTGTAGTCTCGATCCTAGTCGGAGAGAGTAGGGTGGCTAGTTTGTAGTAAAAAATAAACGTTCATATTTTTTTTATTTTTTTATTTTGTTTAAACTTGTAAAGCGCGCAAATACCAAGCGGCGTCTCGGCGCTACGGACGTGACAGAGAGAGGTAGGATTATTGATTAAACAGCCAGGACTTTATTTTTCTTCTGAAAGCCAACAAGGTTTTGCAGGATCTGATCTCGAAAGGGAGAGAATTCCACAATTTTGCCATCGAGACAACAAAACGTCGATCGCCCCAAGAGGCAGTTTTGGTCCATGGCACTGACAGAAGGTATGCATTGGAAGATCGGAGTGGCCTGTTGGGGATATGGATGACTAGAGAGTTTAGAAGGAAACGTGGACCTAAGTTTCGAGAGGCTTTATAGGCAATGCACATGCCTTAAATATTATTTGATTCCTCACAGAGAGCCAGTGGTAACTTTTGATTACATGTGCAATGGGTTTGAATTTGGGGGTTCCTGAAAGCTTTCTGGCTGCTGCATTCTGCAAAGATTGCAGTTTTAGAATGACCTTTCGTTGTGCGTTGGCAAAGAGTCTGTTCCAATAATCCAGAGAGGACATCACAAAGGCAGCGACCAGCGTCCTTCCTGAATTGGGAGGAAGGTATGGAAGGATCTTTTTGATGGTTCTAAGTTTGTAAAAAGAGGCAGAGACAATTGCGTTCACATGGGGTCCGTAGGTCAGTTTGTCGTCAAAAATCACTCCCAAGTTTTTGACTTTAGAGACAGGGTTTGGTGGAGGATCGAGATCTGAGGGCCAACAGGAACTAGACCAGGTGGGGGAGAGCTTACCAAAAATCAAGACCTCAGTTTTATCGGAGTTAAGTTTAAGACAATTGCTGGCCATCCAATTACTGATGGCCAACATGCCTTTTTGGAAGCTGGCTGCCATCCTTTCTCCGTTGTTCTTTATAGCGAGCACCAGCTGTGTATCATCAGTGTACGATGTTAGGCCCATCCCATGTGCCTTGATAACTCCGATACATAGATATTGAAAAGCGTCGGACTTAGGGATGAGCCCTGTGGAACACCGCACGGTAAAGTCATCTGGGCAAAGTGGAAGTTGCCCAATGTAACTGCCTGGGTCTGGTTAGAGAGGAAGGAGGACAGTAGGTCTCTTGCTTTGTCCTGGATGCCCATTGCAGTGACACGGTCGATCAAGGTGTTATGATCGACCGTGTTAAATGCAGCGGAGAGGTCCAGCAGGATGAGAATTGCCATCCCTCCCTGGTCAAGGATAGATCTTATTTCCTCTGATGCCTTGATCAGTGCAGTCTCGGTACTGTGACTTTTACGAAACCCAAATTGGGTGTCGTCTAGTCAGTGGTGATCTTCTATAAACTCAGAGATTTGGATATTCATTAGTTTTTCGGCCACTTTGGCCGGGAAAGGCAAACTGGCATTGGGCCTATAGTTTTTGGTGTCCTCAGGATCCAAATAGGATTTTTTCAGGAGGGGTTTTAGTATGGCATTTTTCCAAATAGTTGGGTATGTACCGGAGAGAAACATTGAGTTACATATCTCTGTCAGTACAGGGGCTATGATTTCAGTGACTGGGGCAAGAGCAGCTGGAGGACATGGATAATTGGCAGAGCTGGATTTAATGGAGGCCATGGTATTAGTGACTTGAGCTATGCTAACTTTTTGAAACTGCACTATGAGAGGCTCAGGATTATTTGCAGATGGGGGTTGGGTGGACGGATTTCTATGACCCGAGAAGTTGGAGTAAATGTTATTCACTTTATCATAGAAATAGTCAGCTAGGGTATTGCAGAGTGCTTGTGAGGGTGGCGGAGTGGTTTGTGACACTTGTGAAATCTTAGTTACTACTTGAAAAAGTTGTTTATTTGAATTTTTAGCAAGTTCGATCTGCACGGTGAAATATGTACTTTTTTCTTGGGTAATCATTGCTTTATATTTCACTAGTTCGTTTTTATAGAGAGGTTTTTCTTCGTTTGTGTACGACTTTCTCCAGTGTCTTTCCTGATTTCTACATTTTGGCTTTTGGTTTCAAGGGGCATTGGTGAACCAGGGGGCAGATGGCGTGCTTCGGTTTTTGCATATCGATTTTGTTGGCACTAGCTTATTCATGGCATTGGAGAGCCAGTTGGTATAGGCTGTTGAGGCTATGTTAGGGTCATCAAAAAACCTCGAGTTGTGAGGAGGACAGAAATTTCGAAAGCTTTCGATTGTTTAGATTTTTCCAAGCCTTAAATGCAGCTATAGCATTCATCGAGGTATTAGTAGGTGGTGTATTAGCAAGTGGTATATCAAATATTACCGCATGATGATCAGACCATGCTAGGGGTAAGATTTCTTTTATACAAATGTTGTTGAAATTGGAGAATATTCCATCCAGGGTGTGACCGGCTTCATAAGTGCTGTCAGAGACCAGTTGTAAGAGGCCCAGCGACTCTAGGTCTGGTAATAGAGTTTTGGTATACTTATCATGTAGGTTTTCTAGGGGGAAATTTAAATCACCCAAAATTTTAAAAGTGCTTTCGACTGCTATGGACTCCAATATATCACTAAGTGTAGTCAGAAATTCCGTCCTGCTGCCCGGAGGTCGATAGAGTAAGATACCCTTAAAGCTTTGGGAGGGGGTCAGTGCAATGCAGAAATAAGTTGCTTCACAGGTTGTAAGTGGGACATGGCGAGTAGTGGTCGTGAAATTGCTGCATTAGATTATTGCTAACCCGCCCCCTCATATGGTAGGGGAATCAGTTTTTTGTTTTAGCTATTTGTTTTCATATACTGTACTTTGTATAGTATGTCACACAGAGGCAAGCCATATGGGAGCAGTAGCAGCAGGGATGGGAGGGAGGAGAACATGCTCCAATGTCTTTCAAAGTATTACAATCTTCTAGCATCATAGTAGAACAAATGGAACACTTTTCGGTAATGTGCAGAGGCTCCAGGCACAAGAGTGGAAGATTTGTTCATAGACATATTAGAGTCTAGCAGGATTAAAAGGCCTGGGATAGTTTAGGCTGCTGCAGGTTGTGTTTCAAAGTGGAAAGAACAGCTTTGCATAAAGGCTGGGACCATTTGAGAAAGAGGAAAATAATGCACTTCCGAAATTATTTCCAGTAAAGTTGCAGAGGACATAGGAAATGCGATACTGTGTTACAATTATAGAACTCTTCTACAATCACATTTTTATAAAAGATACATACATCCATAGGGAGTCAGAAATGTTAAATAACCAGAGTAGGCTTGTTAGAAATAGGGTTCATGGTTGGCTAGGTTATTCACCTAAGCCAGGCAGAACCCATCACTCTAGTCAAGGTAAGGGAGATACAAACCCAAGATAAACCCTGCTCACCGCCTTGGCAGCTTGGCAGAGCAGTCAAGCTTATCCCAGATGCAATGTGTAAAGCATTTGTGCAACACACACACACACCATTGACTCACTAGACACACCACAAAAAAAGATTCCACACAAGGTTATTTAAAAATATCCTTTGTATTATACATAAAACACATTAGACCACAATCACATATATCACTTTGCCAACCAGGCAATTGTCATAACATTACAAGATAGTGAAATAAGGAAAATTCTCATAGATTACACACATTAGGAAACATCAGGGATAACCACAACATACATCTCCCCATCAGGGCATGAACATGAATCAGTCATGTGAAGCACCCAAAACATAGGAATCACCAGTCATTGTGAAATCCTGACAATGCAAACAGCAGCCAACCTGCATCACTAAGTTTGGGCAAGAACTGCAGCAGTAACACCCATGGGTCAGAAAATATCACCGTAACAGCAGGTGTCACAACATACCTCATAGGAATATAGGGTGCAGTGTATCTGCACACCTAATAAGGGCTATATGGTTATGTAACAAAGATCTTGAGTGCAGCAGCACCTGCAGGCCCATACCGGGGAATGTAATGAATTTTCACATGGAATCAGGGGCCTCTGTCGCGATTTCACCCCGTCCCAACTACCCAGTTGCAATGGCCCAGGTATGCCGAAGTGGGGAACATACATACACCATCATAGTCAGGTGGAGAGACCACGCAGGGGCACCTCTGGCTTCGTAAGAGAAAATGTAACTTCCTGCACTCGGGCAGTGCAGCCGCAAACACAAGCACTGGCTCCGTGTGGGGCCAGAAATCCTAGGTTAGCCCCCCAATGACGAGAAATGCCAGCCTCAAAGTTTGGCCCAAGTCTGCCTCACGCAACCCTCACCACTGCGGCTGCCCCACGGGTCTTCAGATCCCCAAACTGCACCTTTGTCAGGGAGAGAGCTGAACCTCCTGTCTCAGATGGTGTGCTGTCTCCACTCGCTAATCGCTCTCACATGTGGTGGCAAGGCAGCGGTCTTTCCTTTTTGTGGCCGATGTAAGGTGAGATGAAAATGACGGTGTTAGTGAGAAGCCTTACTGCAGGTGGGACCCCACTAAAGGGGGTCTTGCAGAGCAGACAGCACTTCACTTCCTCTGGCTTCACTCCCCCAAAGCTGGAACTCGTCCTCTGTGATGTTGTAATGGCAAGGCAATGTGGGGAAGGCTCTCGTCTGGGATTTCCTTCTTCACCTTTTTGTTGTAGCAGAAGGAGCCCATGACTCTGGCCTAGGCCACAGAATCTCAAGCACTCTCCCGGCGCTAGTCACAAATCCTTCCTCTAGCTGGTTTCATAGAGGCAAGGGGCCAGAAACAGCACTCACCATGCACTGGTTTCACAAGGGTAAGGAGTAGAAACAGCACTCCCCACCTGCTGGGCTCCTTGGAGTCAATGAGGGGCACTCAAGCATAGAAACAAGCAACAGGCCAGTACTTAAGGCTGGCAAAGTGGTAGCCTCTCCTGCAGTCCTGCAGTCCTGCAGCCCTGCAGCCCTGTAGACCACAACCCACCCAGCAGAACAGGTAGTCCCAGTGACAGTTCCTCCTGGCAGCTTAATTGTCCCTTGGCAAGGTGCAGCATGTAGAGCCAGCAGCGTCTGATTACAAGTCACATGCAGTGTCTAAAATCATGGGGTCACCGCCCCCGTACTTATACTCCCAAAGTCTTTGTTCTGGGACACTTCAAACAACTTTTAGAAGTACACAACAAACCCATTCAATCCCCATCCCCTGCTCCAGACACACTACAGGGGGGTGGAGTCAGCATTGTGAAAAGCAGGCAAGGCCCTATTCAGTTGCAGGTGACAAGTCTTCCCACCACTCTAAATGCAGATCAGGCCTATTCAGCCCAACCTTGAGTCACCCAGGAAAGTCAGGACACACCTCAACCCCCCTTGTGACTTTCTAGAGTGAATGTTCATCCCCTGCTCCTGTAAGTCTAAACCAGACTTTGAATACACAACCAGGCAGTGCACAAACTAAGTGTCATAAGCACACACACATGCCCATTTCTAAAAGTTGCATTTCTAAAATAGTAAAAACAGATCCGCTTTCACTAATAAGCAGGATTGATCACCACTATTTCAAACATAGCAAACATGGCCACACTAATCCTTTCATATCAGAAATTACCAATGGATCACATATCAGGGAATTCCCAATGCAAACCTATGAGAGGAGCAGCTTCACAGCAGTGAGAACCAAAATAGGCTGTTTGTCACTATCAGGACATACCACACAACAAGGGCACATGTCCTACCTTTTACATACACAGAACCCTGCCTATAGGGCTACCTGGGGCCTATCATAGGGAGGGGTGACCTATATGTAGTAAAAGGGGAGTTCTAGATGTGGCAGACACCTTAAATGCCATGTCACTGTGGGTGTAAACTGCCCACCCAGGCCCTGCAGCAGCAGAGGCCTAAGGCAGGTTTGAAAGGCTACTTCTGTGGCTGGTCCAAGCAGCGCTGCAACCCCACTAGTAGCATTTAATTTACAGACCCGGGGTATAAAGGCTACCACTGGACAAGGGACTTACAGGTAAATTAAATATGCCAAACAAGTGTAGACCAAACTTACCAAGTTTACAAAAGAGAGCACAAGCACTTTAGCCCTGATCGGCAGTTGTAAAGTGCTCAGAGTCATAAAACCACCAAAACATGTCAGAAAAAAAAACAGGAGGAAGGCAAAATGTTTGTGGAGAAACCTGCAAAAAGGTTAGTTCAAACAAGACTCAAGTATGAAGTGTGAGAAATTGGGTTATTGGATGGGGGGTAAGAAGAGTGAACCCCTACTCAAGCATCAACCACAATCCTTGTCAGGGTGAGGCACAAGCAGACTCCAAGAATAACCTGTGCTCTCCTCTTTGGTAGCTTGCCACAGAACATTCAGGCTTAAATTTGAGTCAATGTGTAATGTATTTAGCCAGCGCTTCAAACAATAATAAAGTGAAACCACAACACAAGAAAAATCCCACTCCAATAAAAAAATAATCGAAAATTATTAAATTATTTGGGACTATGTGACAAAAGTCAGTAGAGCCAGATTTATGAATTTTCAACGTTTTCAGTTATAATAGTGCCCAGAAGCACAAAAAACCAACTGTGGATATTTAGTTGTGCTAGACAGGGACAAAGTCACTAGTTCAGGCTGATTGTGATGGAGTGTGAGCCGGATACATGGACCAAGGTAGACCAGCTGAATAAAGAGCCTCAAATCCTGGTTGCGGCAATTGCGAGATCCCAAGTTGAAGATCCGTTGTGCATCAGCTGCTCCAAAGAGCTGCAAGGCTGAGAGGCTGCGAAGCTAAGTTTTCCATTGTCTTAGAGGATGCCATTAACGAGGATCTTGTGATACAAAGTCCTGCACTGAAGATGCGCTGGGCACCTGTGGTTCCAAAAAAGTGGCTGGTCTGTGATGCAGAGTCCTAAGTTGTCATTGAGAATGCCATTGAGGTGTTTGTGATGCACAGGCCTGCATCGGGGATTAGTCACTCTGAGGTGGTTCCAAAATGGATCTGTGATGAGATGCATCCCGCTGAGTTGGTTCCGACCAAAGGACCAGAGCTGGGCTGGCAGAGGACCTTCATGCCCACTTCCAAGGGTCGATGCCCCAGGGGGCAAGACTCACAGCAGACTAATTCCAGGTGTTGGGTTTGAGGTAGTGGAAGCCTTTTCTGTCTCTGAGGCTCTGATCAGGAGGCCAGACAACTAGCCCATGTAGTCACTCTAGTGGCCCTAAGATAAAGCTGCAGGTCTAGTCATTCACTCAGGCAGCAAGGCAGCAGGGCAATGTGGGCAACAAAGTAGCAGCAGTTCTTCTTGCAAAGCAGCAGAGCAGTCCTTTCTGAGCCTTGCACAGATCCAGCTGTGTACTGAAGAGCTAGGTCTAAAGGTCCATTATGTATACCTGGTGCCAGCTTTTAAAGTAGGAGAGGTTTCTAGAGGGTTCCACTCCCAGATGTGTCTCGAATTTCCTGCTTCCCTGCCTTTGCCCAACCTTGCCTGGAGTCACACAAACCAAATGTCATACCCTTTGTAAGGGTGCTCAGACATAGCCTTTGTGATCTGCAAGTGTGGTAGGTGACAGATCCTCCCCTTCATCAAGCCAGAGATGGCCCGTCCTTCCGGAACCTATTCTCCTTTGTCTCCCTGTCTGGTAACAATACAAAAAGACCAACTGCCAGCTACACCTAGTCATGTGACTCAGGATACAGGCTGCAGTCACCAAAGCAATGGTATAAGGAAATGGCAACTTTGTAAAAGTGTCATTTTCAGCATTGTGACTTATGATATGACTTTACCATTAAAGAGGGTATTGAATTAGAATTCTTTAGACATCATCCTTGACCTTAGTACCTGCTCTCAATTAAATCTTATCACTTCTTAAATATAATATGTTAACCCAAAGTCATCCGATGGGAGAGGCAGGCCTTGCAATAGTGAAAAACAAATTGAAGAGTTTTTCACTACTAGGATACGTCCAATATTTTAAATACACTGCTCCCTGCCTTCTGAGCTGTGTAAGGCCTACACTGTGAGTGACATATATGAATAGGAAAGGAAGGTTTGGGCTTGGCAAAAAGTTTATTATAAATACATGGAGATGAATGACAGAGTGCTGAAACGTTTCAGACACTCACACCCAGTCACAGATCTGGGTTGAATCCATCATCGTTCTTTAGCTCACTTCACAACCCCCGGTCAGACATAGCTGTATGCAAATCAGTCTTGACCCTGTGCCTCATGGGAACAGTCCAGCCCGAACTGCTAAACCATGTCTTCCCTGGACCAGAAACAAGTATTCTTGGACCGTTTTCTTGTGCCTAGTTGAATTTTCAGTTTTAAAACTTGACACAAAGCCTGCAACGTCAGGTCTGAGACATGTTTCAAGGTCAGTGGCACAAACATGGCTGCAGGCCCACTAGTGGTATTTAATTTACAGGTCCGGGATACATGTAGTACCATTTTACTAGGGACTTAGCATAAACTTAAATGTGCCAATTAGATGTAAACACAAGGAGATGATGGACTGAGCACTGAAACTTTTCAGACACTCACCCCCTATCACAGATCTGGGTTAAATCCATCATCGTTCTTTAGCTCACTTCACCACCCAGTTCAGACACTTCTATATGCAAATCGGTCATGACCCTGTACCTCATGGGAACAGTCCAGCCCGAACTGCCAAGCTATGTCTTCCCTGGACCGGAAACAATCATCCTGGGACCGGTTTCGGGATAACAGCCCTCATCAGCCAGGCTAGCTTGAATCCAGTGGCAAAGTGAGCAAGGGACCCACATTCTGGCATGCCCTGCCAACTTAGGGCGAGCAAAGAAAACACAAGGAGGTGATGGACAGAGCGCTGAAATTTTTCAGACACTGCCAAGCCATGTCTTCCCTGGACCGGAAACAATCATCCTGGGACCGGTTTCGGGATAACAGCGCTCATCAGCCAGACTAGCTTGAATCCAGTGACAAAGTGAGCAAGGGACCCACGTTCTGGCATGCCCTGCCAACTTAGGGCGAGCAAAGAAAACACAAGGAGGTGATGGACGGAACACTGAAACTTTTCAGACACACACCCCCGTCACAGATCTGGGTTCAATCCATCATCGTTCTTTAGCTCACTTCACCACCCCAGTTCAGACACAGCTATATGCAAATCAGTCTTGACCCTGTGCCTCATGGGAACAGTCCAACCCGAACTGCCAAGCCATGTCTTCCCTGGACCGGAAACAAGCATCCTGGGACTGTTTTCGGGATAACAACCCTCATCAGACAGGCTAGCTTGAATACAGTGGCAAAGTGAGCAACTCTGGGTTTAATCCATTGTTATTTTGCTCACCACGTCACCCCAGTTCAGACATGGCCATATGCAAATCAGTCTTGACCCTGTGCCTCATGGGAATAGTCCAGCCCAAACTGCCATGCCATGTCTTCCCTGGACCGGAATCAAGCATCCTAGGACCAGTTTCTGGCTATCAGCCGTCATCAGCAAATATAGCTTGACTCCGGTGGCGTAGTGAGCACGGGATCCATGTCTGAGCATACCCTTCCCACATAGGACGAACAGCAAAACACACAAGGTTGTGGACGGAATGTTGCACATTGGCAAAACATTCACCCCAGTCACATATCTGGGTTTAATCCACTGTTATTTTGCTCACCACGTCACACCAGTTCAGACATGGCCATATGCAAATCAGTCTTGACCCTGTGCCTCATGTGAACAGTCCAGCCCGAACTCCCAAGCCATGTCTTCCCTGGACCGGAATCAAGCATCCTAGGACCGGTTTTTGGCTATCAGCCGTCATCATCAAGGATAGCTTGACTCCAGTGGCGTAGTGAGCATGGGACCCACGTCTGGGCATACCCTTCCCACATATGGCGAACAGCAAAACACCCAAGGTGATGGACGGAATTTTGCACATTGGCAAAACATTCACCCCCAGTCACAGATCTGGGTTTAATCCATCGTTATTTTGCTCACCACGTCACCCCAGTTCAGACATGGCCATATGCAAATCAGTCTTGACCCTGTGCCTCATGGGAACAGTCCACAAGCATCCTGGGACCGTTTTCAGGCTCACAGCCCTCATCAGTCAGGCTAGCTTGAATCCAGTGGCAAAGTGAGCAAATGCTGCCATGTTTAAAGAAGAGAGCAGAAGCACTTTAGCACTGGTTAGCAGTGGTACACTGCGCAGAGTCCTAAAAGCGAATGAAAATGGGTTCCCAAAACATGAAGGTGAAGGCAAAAAGTGGGTGGGCAACAGCAAAGTCCAACACCTCCTGTGTGCATGCATGGTGTGATGGTGGCGTGTCATTATTCCTAAAGTGTCTGGATTAGTGGAATCCAGGTCGGAAGAATATTCCACCAAGCACGGATCGCCATCTGGAGATTTAGACTCTCAACGGCATCATCAAGGTTGATTAATTGAACTAATCCAGACACTTTAGAAATAATTACACACCACCATCACACCGTGATCCTGGTTTCACAGTAACCTCATCTTACCTTGTTAATGAACATTGCCTGATTATGTGCAGAGGCTTTCCAGCCAAGGGAATTCAATTGCTGCAACCAGGAATCCTCCTTGAATTACCACTAGGAAGATATATTCTTATTCCAGCAATTTCACAGTGCTCTTGGTCCCCAGGATCCCTGTCCTGAAGAGACCCGTACCACGAAAGAGACGAAACGTCATTGATAACTACAAAGGGAGAGCCCCAGCAAAATAGAAAAGTTTTCTAGGAACGACTGGTTGTATAAGATATCTAAAGGGCCGCCTTAAATTCTAATAACCAATCGCTTCTTTCTTTATGAGCATTACAAATATTGCACTGTTTTGGTTATGGTAACTTCACTGGGGTCACAAAGTCACGTTCAAATATGACAATGCATATATTGTAAATACATATCAGATTTATTTATATGTCTTTTTTTCCTCCTATATTAATTTGTATGCAATATAAATGACACTCACTTCAGCTGAAGTGGTTACATCAAAAATAGTGTTTTTTTGTGGGTTGTCTTTAAAGTGATACTACCAGAGTGATTATGGTTTGACCTTGTATTATATGCTGTTTCTGCTTAAATCATGCAAGAACTCTAACCCCTTGCATAAAAGTTTATTAGTTAGATTAAATGAGTTCCTTGTGAACCTTTTTTCAGCTTGAATAGCAATACCCTGTTCGCAAGGACATTTGGGTTGCTCTTGTTTTTTGTTAGAACTGTTTCCCACCTGGGTATTGCCTAGGCCATTGTAATGTACAATGGACTGGACCATAGCCTGATATAGTCAGGGGGCCCTGTGAACATCTTGTATTAAATGCCTACTCACTGGTCCAGTAGGCGGTAGTCTATCCTGACATAAGTGAAGTCTGCAGCTGAGAAGTGCGAATATTTCAACAACAAAAAATTGAGTTGAAAAAGTTTCTCTTTTTAGAAAAAAAGGAAGACAAGAATGAAAATATCAAATTCTGTTCCTCTGGTTTGCTTAAGTTTAATTTCTAGTTTTCAGACTGAACAGTGACCTTTCAAAAGCGGCAGGTTTTATGCTCCTGTTTTGGAAACTGCAAAACTCCTTTGGAATAATCCCCATTTGAGGGTGTTTTTCACACAATCAGTGAATGGCCAGTTGCCTTCTCCTTTGCACCAAGCGTCATGCCATGCATGCCATGTATGTTCTTACTTCCATTGGCCAATTAACACATTTGCAACTGGAGGAAATACCAGAAAAGATTTTTGTGATTTTTGACTACCATTATTGCAATGGCTTTTAAGTGCAGCGTTCAGTTTGAAGAGCACTTGTTGCTGGCAACGTGCAGACCAATCCTTTACTTAGGCCGCTCTATTTTTTCTTAAAGCACCTTCTATAACCACATTTATTTGACGTCAAGTGTTGTTCAGTTTCATATCAAGTCTGCACCAGTATAGTTATGAAGTGGATGTCGACTCAGAAAGCTTTGTGAAATGGGGCTATGAGAGCACAATATGTCTTGTGTCTGTTTACAGAATCATCTTGACTTTTTCAGTGACAGATTGAAATATAAATTCGACTTTCCATGTAGCAAAAAAAGTTTGATATAGGGCACCTGGCCACAAACACCAGTGTGCTTGTTATGAATCAGAGCAATAAACATGTTCTAATTATGAATTGTGGGATCTCAGCAAAATTAGAGCGTGAGAAATTGGGATTCTGGTTAGCAGAGGTATGCTCCCTGTCCAAAAAGGAACAACAACCCTAGTCAGGGTAAGACTGATATACACTTTAAATTAACCTGTTCTCCCCCTCTGGTAGCTTGGCACATGGCAGGCAGGCCTCACTTAAGAGGCAATGTGTAAAGTATTTGTGCAACACTTAAAACAGTAACACAGTGAAAACAGCAGTTTAGAAAAATAGAGAATATTTTCATAAATAAAACAGGACCAAAATGACAACAATCTAATAAGTAGATCTTGAAATATGCCATTTTAAAGATATTAATGAAAATAGCCAATAAAAGTGCAAAGCGCCAACTGTGGTCATCTGGCCACACCGGAACAAGACAAAGTGAAGAGTTCAGGCTGACCGCGATGGAGCCCGGGCCGGATGCAGTGGCCCACTTAGCCACGCTGAACACAGTACCTTGAATCATGATGCGCAGTCTGTGGCGTTGCTTTGAGAGGCTTTGTGGCTGTTCCACTGAGAACTACAGAGGGTACAGCACCTTAGGCCCATTTCCTAGAATCCAGGACTGGGTTGGTACCACTTGGCACGGCAGACGCACAGATGGCAGAGTCCAAGTGCAGAAGCAAGTTGTTAGGAAATCTTTTGTTTCCCTGAGACATCAGAAAAGCAGAAGACCAGTCAGCTGGCTTTTGGAGTCCCTCTGGGTTCTGGGTTGTAGAGATGCAGGTCCAGTCCTTTTCACTCGCAGGCAAGGGGGTAGCAGACAGCAGGTCAGTGCAGCAAAGCAGTAGTCCAGCAGAGTTGCAGTCCAACTGAGAGGCAGTCCTTGAAGCAGCACAGCACTATTTCTTCCTAGCAGAGTTTTCACAGGTCCAGAAGTGTACTGAACGGGTGTCGTCTGGGGTCTAATATTTATACTTTGGTGCCCTAGTTCTGGAAAGGTGGGAGAATCTTTTAGAAAGTGGCTTTGAAGTTCCTCCCCTGTCCTTGGTCCGAGCTGGCTGGAGTGACAATACAGGGTCATTAGGCCTGTTGTGTGGAGACATAGTAGAGCTTGTTAAGGTGCAAGTGGGGCTGTGCTTAGCACTGCCTCCCCATCAAGGCAGTTAATGGCTCATTAAGCCCCATCAACTCGCACCTAAGCTCCCATTGTGTGTGGCTGTCTAGAGGGAATGCACAAGGCCTAGCTGTCGTCCACCCCTGACGTGCATTCCGGAACAGGTAGAAGGCAGAGAATGGTTAAAGTAAGAAAATGACAACTTTCTTCAAGTGGCATTTACAGACTTAAAATCCAACTTTACTACTTTACTATAAGTTGTGATTTTAAATTTCTGAGTCCAGAGACACCAGACTCAAAATATCCATATTTTTCCAATTGGAAATTACACTTATAAAATGTAATAAGGAAATCCCAATATAAACCTATGGAGGAGATAGGCCTCGCAGCAGTGAAAAACGAATTTAAGAGTTTTACCACTACCTGGACATGTAAAACTTAAAGGTACATGACCGTCTTTTTAGATACAATGCACCCTGCCCTTAGGGCTGTATAAGGCCTACCATAAGGGTGACTTAGATGTATTAAAAAGCAACAGTTGGGCCTGGAAAGAGGATTAACCTACCAGGTCAACATGACAGTTTAAAACTGCACACACAGGCTCTGCAATGGCAGGCCTGATACATGTTTAAAGGGCTACTTGAGTGGGTGGCACAATCAGTTCTTCTAGCCCTGTAGTAGCATTTAATTTACAGGCCCTAAGCCCATGTAATGCCCTTTACTAAGTACTTTACTTAAATATGCCAACGCCACATGTGTCAATGTTACCATGTTTTAAGCAGACAGCACATGCACTTTAGCAATGGTTATCAGTGGTAAAGTGCCCAAAGTCCTAAAGCCAACAAAAATGAATTTGGTAAAACGGGGAGAGGGAAGGCACAAAGTTTCAGAGTGACCCTGCTGAAAGGGCAAGGTCCAACACAGAGAATTACTCATTAGGACGGAGCAGGTTGATGGAGGAATCATTACATAAATACGAAGGTATAAAATCCAATCAAAACAGTGCAAAGGAGTCCAGTCCATGGAGGCGCTTGAAAACAAATATCTCAATTGCAAGTGTACTGCAACAAAACTCATTGAATGTACAGGGGCATCAAATATAGCCTAGAAGTCGATAGCGAGATTTGAATGCCGGCCTTGACTCAACATCATGTTATTCTGGGCAAATCACCTAATCTCCCCTTGCCTAGAAGAAAAAGACTGTTTAGGTAGCACTGACTCTATTTTAAAGTGCTCTGAGGCCGTGAACCATGCTTGTGCTATACAGAACTGCCAAAAAATATACAAGTTCTAAAAAGCTGAACTTGAGAGAGCCATTGCAAAGTAATCACCCTACAGCAGTGACATCCCCTTAATACTGGAAGGCCATTGCACTGGTGCCAGGAGCAGTGTGCTAGGCGATGTGGCACATCTTAGGCATTTTTGTTACGTCTTCAAATTAGAAATTAAAAATAGATCTGGATTTGTTTGTTGTTGGTCAACATAACCATCAGAACTGTGCGAGACTGATTCCTTGCACACCTTCCGGACATGTTGGCCGAAGTCCTGCTAGTCAACAGTGCACCATCTGTACCCATAACCGGACAGGGCAGCAAATGGATTGTGCAACCTCAGAACATGACATCGCTAACTCCTAAAGGAAATAGTGGTATCAGATCTAGAACCCTTTTGCTTACTTACATATGCATACCCAAAGAGATACACAAGAAATACACAGTAAAGAATTCAATATGTATTGAAACATTGTGATTCTTGAGTAAAAAATACTTCTGCTGTAATAATCAATAGAAGGAAACAGAATAACCTGATTGGCATTACGAGTATGGTGAAAAAGATGAACAGTTCAACCATTTTGCTTATTACAGAGACAATATGCGTGCATACAAGTAATGTAATATAGTGAACTCCTACCTAGCTCATACTAACCTAACATGTCTAGGGTGAGTGAACCTGCCAAATCCCTAACTCCTTGTTACCTATGGGTTAGTGCCATCAAGTTACCTGTCTTGGAGTAGAGCCAGACAGCATTCCTCGCATGAGGTAATCAGGAATCAGCTGAGCTGGAATTTAGGCATGGATCGACCTCTCAGTGCCAGGGATATGCTCTTCTGTCAAAACAAAGGCTTGATGTCATATATATAATAACATCCTCCGTTTTACCATGCCGAAGCCCCAGCCAGGCTGCTATTGTGTATTCTATTGTGATAACACCGTCACCAAGCGGTCACAAACAAACAACATTTTGCGTGCTGAACTGAGCCCTTGTACAGAATGTTCAAAGTGTTCTAATAGAGTGCCTATGAAGTGGTATTATATGCAAAACTGAGTTCGAAGAATGTTATCCTGTATGTGCAGGCAAATGAATGTGTGTCAAATGGCACCGTGTTTAGGGAGAAAAGGCAATTTGAGAATGTGAGCATGTAGAATGGTGATTCTTCACCGGGCCTAATACTTCCATGCGTCCATTGAAGATGTAGGTTTTAGGACCATGCTGGCACACCTGCCCACACTGCAGAATCCAAAAAAGATGTCCCTGACCCTAACTGTCCCTGTACACCGGCCCCCAAGGTTGACTTAAAGTGCTGCGGTGGCTCATTCCTTAGGACATGTGAAAGAGGGCTGGCATAGATGCACCGGGGGCAAGGGCCCATAGGCATGGCGCAACACTGCTGCTCCAAGCGGAGTGCTTGCAGCCTAGGGATTCACATACCACTACACAGCTCTAGAAAACTCAACTTCGCTTGCTACAGTGTATGAGTTGTAATCCTTACCGAAACAAAGCACCATTTTTGGCCAGTCCAAGCCAAGGAAAGATTTTTGATTTAATAGTTTCCTACGAATAAACCAGTGATGTCCTGCTAATGGGACCGTGCCATGCATCACTGTGTAATGAGGCCTCATTTCTAGAGACCTTGTCACAATTAACAAAAGTGCCCTTCCCTCATATGCACCACTAGGCATATAAGATGCACCCGCATCTTTGTCAACTTGTCCCCTGGTCTGGTTAATCTGGCTAACCTAGAAGCTCTAGACTGCCCTGGAAGTACTTAGTAAGTGACAAAGCGGCTGCGTTTCCAGTCGCCGAGGGTCCAATTAATCATCCCTGTCTTCGGGGCCCCTTCGCTCGTTTGCATTTACCATGCAAAGTGGAAGCCGCTGACATTTGATGCCTCAGAAGCGCGCGGCTGCTTGAATGTCACAGAATTAAGCACTTCCTCAGAGCACTACAATCGCCATGGCAATGCAAGCGTAGACAGAGGGGGATGTGGGTGGCGGCTGAGATCGGCAGGTGCGTAACGCAGACCCCTGCAGCCCGTGCGGTGGTGGTGGCGGGGGGTTCAGACGGCCCCCGTTCAGCTTAAGGCCTGTGGATATCTGTCAGATAAGGGAGTCTCAGTGGGGGGGGCTCCTCAGCACGTCCGCAGGGGCTCCATCATTTTGTGTGAAGCCACTGACGGAGTCGGAGACCTCAAGTAATATTTTTTTCAGTCAACATCTGAACTGTGAAAACTCATAGGTGGACAGTGTAGCACGCCCCTTTCTGTCCCCTGCTTTGCAGCGACGTGCATTGCACCAACCAGTCAGAACTGGGAAGAACTGGTCAACTGTTCTGAGAACTTGAAACACAATGTTTCAGTCAGGTTGATGGATTATACACATAAGTGCTCTTTCAATATGTATTCAAATATTTTTACAATTCCTTCATGTTTTTATTTTGCTTGATCAGAGCACAGGAAGTGATAATCTGAAGTACAGTTTTAGCTTTTGGATCACAATGAATGAAAGCGTGTTTGCGCAAAATAATTTACTCCATGTTAATAAGTATAGGCGTGACAACTGCACTTTTTGATTGAATTTACAATTATCACCCTTACATGTGCATAGTTTACTCCTAAAGATGTGGGGGTGTATTTACAAGAAAATGGCACAGCGCGGTGCTGTAGGCAATTTTGCTGGTCCGAGTGGCGTCATTTTCTAAGTACAAGAATGCACCGTCTTTACAACAATCCGGCGCATTCTTGTACTCACCCCTACACCGGTGCAAAAAAAGCAGTTTAGCACCAGCGCAGGCACCCTTGCACCATGTTGCACCATGTTGCAGGGGGGTCTGCGTTGCGGGGATGATTGTTGTTATGCAACAAGGCACACCTTCCTGCACAAAAACAATCATCAATGGCGTTTTCTCCTTACATGTGTGCTTCACAATGTGGCACACATGGAAAGAGCAAAAAACGAGGAGAAATAAAAGTATTTCTCCTCGTTACACAACTCTTACTCCTCCACTAGGGAAGCATATGTATTTGGTGCTGAGTCAG
Organism: Lissotriton helveticus; assembly: GCF_964261635.1. NCBI lineage: Eukaryota > Metazoa > Chordata > Amphibia > Caudata > Salamandridae > Lissotriton > Lissotriton helveticus. The sequence continues at coordinate 865,395,560 of NC_136061.1, forward strand.
GTTTACAGACCCTTGTAAATCTGTAGCAGTGTCAAAAAGCAATGGGTGTTGCATGGGAATGCCTACAACAACACCCATTGGAGTAGGGAATGACGCCACCGGAGAGTCGCAAAAAGTGATGCTCCGGTGGTGGGATGCCATTGTAAATATGCCCCATGATATATGTACGTGTAGTAAATTCAAGAGCCGACTTTCCTCAATCGAATTTAACCATTACAACAACTGATACATGCAGAGGTCCCCAGTTTATTTTTTGCAACAACTTAAAATTTAGTAAACAAGCTTCAGCGTGTATACTATTTACTTCCTCGTGACAACTCACTGAGACAATATATCTATGTAGCAGCATGTAAGAAAGCGCTATGACTACACGATGGCGCTTTATGAAACATGTGAATGAATATAAGATTTGGTCAAATGCGGCATAGTTTTGAAAGGGTTTACTCCATAATAATTTGTTGATCAAGCTCATGATATCACAGATATTGTACATTGAGTTGTGTTGTTTTTTAGGTATAACTTAAAAGCATAACCTAAAATAGATAGCCTAGTGTATAGCTCTTAAACTGATCAAATTAGATGAAGGAAATAAAGGCAGGTTGTCCCTCAGATGCCAGAGGGTTGAGTCTGCTTCAGGGCCAGCTGCTTTGCAATGATGTTGGGTACCCATACTAAGTGCCTGGCAGGGGTGGGGTCATTAACCTAAGCTTTCCTTTCAGGGTTCCTATTTTGCCCAAGTGGAGTTGTATTCTCTGCATCCTGCACTTCATCCTGCTTCTCCAGCATCGCCTCTACTCTAAATAAGTGCAGCAGAATTCCATATGGGGTGCAAAGTCAAGGTCTGCTACAAAAGTCAGGAGATGACATTAGGATGCCGGGACATTGTCACTTTTTTCTTTCCTCAAGACAAGGACGAGGAAATAGTTATATGCCGAGGACGAGGGGGCAGGTTCTGGGGGAATGAGTGGATGAGAAAGGGGCATACGTCTGCGTTACAAGGAGTGGCCCAGAAACAGTGGTCGAAGTGGGAAAACAAAAGTAGGGGAACTGTGGGTGGAGAATCAGGGGGCGGGAATAACCGAAGATTGAATCAGTGGGCGGAGTCAGGGGTGTGGCTAGAAATAGCAAAACATACCAATTTTTTGTACGTTTAGCATTTCACTGACCAGTTACAGCTTATAACATTATTTAATTAAAAGAATGGATATGTTTATTTGAGGTTTAATTCAGGAAAAAGCAAACACGCATAGGGAATACAGGTTTATGTAAAGCATGTGAAATATAAGCAGGAACAACATGTTACCTTAATGCTTTTACTCTCATTGTTCAGAAATCCATGATTATTTTTTGTCTCAAACATTGAGGTCATGAATACACGGCTCCTTATGTACACACGTGTTAAGCAAGGCTCAGAAGAGAAAGGGACTCTTCAGGAGAATCTAGACTCAAGGAAACCCACAAAGGCTCCTTCATATTTATGTCAGCCAGCTAGCTGCTCAATCATAATATAGCAAAAAGAACAACTGGTGGACAGAATCCAGAACAATATCATACATTCACCCCAGTACAGAGATCTGGGCCTAAATCCATTGTTGCTTTGCTCACCATGCCATTCCAGTTTGGACCCAGCCATATGCAAATCAGTCTTGATCCTGCACCCAATGATAACAGTCCAGCCCGAACTGCCAGGCCAGGTCCTCCCTGGACCAGAATCAAGCATCCGAGGACCGGTTTCGGGCTTTCAGCCCTCATCAACCAGAATAGCTTGATTCCAGTGGCATGGAGAGCACGGGACTATTGTCTGAGCATACCTGTCCCACTCGGGGTGACAAATGCAAAAAGAACAATTGATGGACAGAAGGCAGAACAATGTCATACATTCACCCCAGTTCAGAGATCTGGGCTTAAATCCATCGTTTTTTGCTCACCATGCCATTCCAGTTTGGACCGAGCCATATGCAAATCAGTCTTGATCCTGCGCCCAATGTGAACAGTCCAGCCCGAACTGCCAGGCCATATGTATTCAAGTGTCCTTTCATTCGGGAAGTGAACACAAACCAGTACCCACTGAACTATACACATAACATATTGCTCTTTGATATGCATGGTACATGTTCTTTGCAGCAGGCATATTACCACTCTGCACTACCTTAGATGAGTAAAACAGCCACTAGACAAAACATGCTCCCATCTCTCTCCAGCAGGTACATTGATCACCAAAGTTATCTTGGCACTTGTATTGTTGACCGAAACCTGCTGAATATACAAAGAACTTTGCAGTGTTTTTAAAACTCCTGCACTTGTACAAAACCGGTCCCCCCAAACTAAACTGGCCCCCTACCCTTCCAGTCACCCTGGCAAAAACACGCCTGCTCCTTCCCTTTCACTGCTCCAGTCCAGTCAGTACTCCTGCTCATGCTCGATCAACACTCCTGCTTCGTCAATTCCCCTGTCCCCTCCCTTCTCCTGGCCCCTCCCTTCTCCTGGCCCGTCACTTCTCCTGGCCCGTCACTTCTCCTGGCCCGTCACTTCTACTGGCCTGTTTCCTTCTCCTGCCCTGTTCACTGCTCCTGCCCTGCTCACCGCTCCTGCCCTGTTCACCGCTCCTGCCCTGTTCACCGCTCCTGCCCTGTTCACCGCTCCTGCTCTGTTCACCGCTCCTGCCCTGTTCACTGCTCCTGCCCTGTTCACTGCTCCTGCCCTGTTCACCGCTCCTGCCCTGTTCACCGCTCCTGTCCTGTTCCCTGCTCCTGCCCCATTCACCGCTTCTGTCCTTTCACCGCTTCTGTCCTTTCACCGCTCATGTCCTTTCACCGCTCCTGTCCTTTCACCGCTCACGCCCCGTTACTGCTCTAGCTCCTGCCCCGTCACCTCTCCTGCCCCGTCACCTCCCCTGCCCCGTCACCTCCCCTGCCCCGTCACCTCCCCTGCCCCGTCACCTCTCCTGCCCCGTCACCTCTCCTGCCCCGTCGCCTCTCCTATCACGTCTCCTCTCCTGCCCCGTCGCCTCTCCTGCCCAGTCGCTTCTCCTGCCCAGTCACTGCTCCTGCCCAATCACTGCTCCTGGCCAGTCACTGCTCCTGCCCAGTCACTGCTCCTGCCCCGTCACTGCTCCTGCCCCGTCACTGCTCCTGCCCCGTCACTGCTCCTGCCCCGTTCACTGCTCCTGCCCCGTTCACTGCTCCTGCCCCGTTCACTGCTCCTGCCCCGTTCACTGCTCCTGCCCCGTTCACTGCTCCTGCCCCGTTCCCTGCTCCTGTCCCGTTCCCTGCTCCTGTCCCGTTCCCTGCTCCTGTCCCGTTCCCTGCTCCTGTCCCATTCCCTGCTCCTGTCCCGTTCCCTGCTCCTGTCCCGTTCCCTGCTCCCTGCTCCTGTCCTGTTCCCTGCTCCTGTCCTGTTCCCTGCTCCTGTCCTGTTCTCTGCTCCTGTCCTGTTCTCTGCTCCTGTCCTGTTCACTGCTCCTGCCCCGTTCACCGCTCCTGGTCCTTTCACCGCTCCTGGTCCTTTCACCGCTCCTGGTCCTTTCACCGCTCCTGGTCCTTTCACCGCTCCTGGCTTTTCACCGCTCCTGTCCTTTCACCGCTCACGCCCGGTTACTGCTCTAGCTCATGCCCCGTCACCTCCCCTGCCCCGTCACCTCCCCTGCCCCGTCACCTCCCCTGCCCCGTCACCTCTCCTGCCCCGTCACCTCTCCTGCCCCGTCACCTCTCGTGCCCGTCACCTCCCCTGCCCCGTCACCTCCCCTGCCCCGTCACCTCTCCTGCCCCGTCACCTCTCCTGCCCTGTCAATTCTCCTGCCCCGACACCTCTCCTGCCCTAGTACCTCTCCTTTCCCGTCGCCTCTTCTGTCCGGTCACTGTGGTCACTGCTCCTGCCCAGTTCACTTCACTCCGTGTACAACATTCACAAAGGTGTCAAGTTCCCCACAGTACTCTGCTTGGGGAAAGCTCCTCTCTAATCACCAACTCAGATCTCAGGGGCACTTGATATGTTAAAGGCAGAGGGCAGGCGCATTGTCATTCTAAAGGGGCTAATCTGCCTCAATCGGAATGACAATAGGCCTGCCCTCGGTCTGTGCGAGCTCAGGGAGGGAGGGCGGCGGGGGCTGCTGCAACCTCTGGAGTACAACAGAGAAGTGCGAGCAGCCCCTGGAAGCGGAAAGAAAAAAGTTATCATTTTAAAGTTGGACTATTCTTGCCCTCCCAGGACGCTTTTTTGAAAGCAAGAAGTAGGGGAACGGACTGAACAATTTTTTAGAAGTAGGGGCACGCCGTGCCCTTCCGTCCCCGCCCACTTCTATCACTGCCCAGAAAGCAGTAATGGCGGACCGACACTGTGACCTATCTCGGGCTTCGCATCCCTCCTTAGCACCTTTTATGCCTCGCTTCTTTACCTTAAAAAGTTACATGCAGAAATGACCATGTATGCTGCACAAAGAATATATGCATCGAGTACCCTTCTTTTGCATATGTTGCTGTTGTGTCACTATATGACAGTTCTGCCAATCAAATTCCAACTTATGGACATGCCATGCAGTCATGGTCAGGTGGAACACAAAGAGGGAGGGGAGGTGAAAGTCTGCCTATATTTTGTACATAATGTGAGTATCATTTATTATGCATGACCTCTATTTCAAGTTCCCATATTAAGCATCAAATAAGCTATTGGTAGAGGCATTGCTCAGTGAGAATGCCCTGAAAGAAAGACACGTCTGATTTCCCTGCATTATGTGTTTAATGAACAAAGACTTTGAGGAACTCCGCCCTTTAGCCATTTCCACTCCTCTACATTGTCTTTGATTAACTTTGGATGGCAGGTGTTTGGCCCTTGGAGTATGTGGGCAGCTGATCAGACTCCAATTCGTGTGCCTGAAAAAGAATGCCATTTTAGCTAAAATACCTTTTCCGTAATAGACACTTAGACAAGTGCCAAATACTTGTGTGCAAACTTTTTGTTCAATTGCATAATGTTCAGTTATCAGATACAGAGTTAAGGACATGTGTATCCTGTTTCAACTAAGAATTAAAGTATTGGGGTTAACGCCTGGTTCTGCAGCAGGGTGCAAAATCTTCTTTTAAAAGCGTGGCAGGATAGAATCCCTAACTTGCTGACTTTGTTAGGAAACTGCTTTAATGTTCAACTTTGTAGAATATAGGTCGGGTTTTTTGAGGTATTGAGACTGTTTCTTCATGGTTTAGGTATTGTAATATTGCCGCTCTGAGGGGCATATTATCAAGGGATTTCTCTCCGCTTTTTTGGCTTTAAAAGCCAAGAAAGCGGAGATAAAATTATCTCCCTATCAGCAACAGGGTGCTAACACGCAAATTCGCATGTTAGCACCCTTTTTCTCTTCGCTTCCCCTTGCATCTCTAATAAGATGCAAAGGGGGCGTTCCAGAGAAAAATAATAGGAGAAATGTTGTTAAGCGACATTTCTCCTATTATCAAGGATTTCGCTAACCCGGTTAGTGATAAAAAAAGCAGTGCTAACCGCGGTTAGCACTGCTTTTTTTACACCTGCTATTTTCCTGACTTAGCCATGATATCCTATGGAAGGTGGATATCATGGCTAAGTTTGTGAGCCCCTATCATCAAGCTAACTCCAAACTTCGAGAGATTATCGTTGGTTTTCCAGTGATAATCTCTCATTTGGCAGTTAGCGTGAGGATTTTTATCACCTCTGAGATAAACCTTGCTAATAGCAAGTTATCTCTGCGATAATTTCCGGCGATGCTTAGCGTTAACAAATTCGTTGCTAAGCCTCGTTAGCGTTAAATATCGCTAATCGTTGGTAATATGCCCCTGAATTTTATCAATCCTTTGATTCACACATCATTACTACTTTTCTAGCCTAATCTCCCCAGGGGATGAGGTAGACAACTGACTGGCTTCAAAAGCCACCCATATAGCAAATGCTGTAGTGACTATACCCTAACTCCACACATACAATGGCTACATTTCACTGCAAAAGGAAACCAACAATAGTAATGTTATTTGTGTCTTGAGTTATATCCAGGGCCACTGGAATTATGCTGCAGGAGAGGGCTAAATTATGCAGCAGGTTTGAGTTTATCATGCAGCAAGAAACGGCAAATGATGCAGCATAATGCGCCACATTTTGTAATAGGTTTCTCCTTTATTTCATCATTTTAAAATGTTGTATCAGTCTCTGGGCATTGGTTGTACCTCATTAGTACCAGTTCAACATTCAAATATAGCAATAAGCAACAGAAATGTGAGCAGTCCAGCTTTGGAATGAGCCTTTCACTGTGTGACAACAGGTTTCATCTCATTTTAAGTAGTTTTTAAACACATTTCCTTACTGTTAAAATCTCCACATTACGCAGCAAATGATGGATTATGTGGCAAATGTGGTAAATCGATAACTATGCGATACATTGCCACACAATTGCATACTTCCCGTGGCCCTGGTTATCTCTCATGCAACAGAGGCTGTTCACAGAACAGTATGGAGAACAGACGGGAACTGGAAGTTGAGGACTTTCTTTGATCCTTGGTTGGGACTTTTGATTCTGAACCTTGGGGCTGCAGCAGGACCATGAAAATAGTAATCTGTCCTTGCCACGGCCTGTTTTACTAAGCTGCCAGCCTTTCCTTGTGTGTTTCTTTATGTCAAAGGGTAAACATTGTGCCTGGGATAACACACCAACATTTACCTGACCACACTCCCATTGTGGTGAGCCACGAAGATTGTCTGGGCCTCAGTCAATGATACCCAATGGAATAGCATTTATCTTTTACTTCCCTTACCTGTGGAATGATTGTGCTTTTTCGAAAATTGGTCTTCCTAATTTTATTTCGTTTTACACTTTTCATTTTTCTCTTTTGAACTAGCTTCTTTTGGAAATTTTCAGTCCTTTATTTCATAAGTTTATTGTTTTTCTGGTGCTGTGCACATGTTATGCATATACTTTCCTTGGGGGTAGCATTCCTGTTTTTGACAGCCTGCCAAAGTTGAGCAGGATTTGAATTATTCACAGAAAGTAAACTGCCTATTCAAAGTCAGATTATTTTGACTTTGTAGGAGGTAGGCGACCCATGATAGCGACCCTTCACACAAGTACTCTACTTTTAATCAAATATTACATGTGATCAACAAAGTTCTGTGGCTCATTCCACGTTTTGAGGTTAAACACCCACTCCCTGGATGATGCCAGCACCATGCATGGGAGATGAGCATTCAAAGCTTAAAAATGTTGTGTCAACACCCACTTATTTTCTAATATTGTTAGAATAGAAAAATTCATGTTTTGCACATTGTTCTATATATGTTAGCAATCGCGGCGCCATTTTCTATGTCAGTGCCATTTTGGATTATTATCCAAACGTATACTTCGTCCTTTCTGAGAAGACGCCTCAGTTAGGCTTCATTTCCACAAGGCGAATTCACCTCACTAATGATTATACGGTTCTTATTAGCGCATACCTTTCCCCCTAGATAGAGGCCTTCTCCCACTTGTTTAGTGGCGGGCACAGGCAGAGCGACCTTGAGTAGTAGATAGTGTGTGCCCGGCCTCGGAATCAAAACTTATTTTCTGTACTTCACAGTTTTTCTGCATCTGCCTGGAAAATTCCATTGTGGGTGTGCCTTCATTGGTTCTGAAATGTACATAATGTATCTTTATGCTTGCTGATGCCAGTCCCTCTGCAGCACTCCTAAGCAACTGGGCAGACTGGCCTTCACTCTGAGTGTACCTGAATAAACAGATATTGGTTTGTATTCTCTACTGTCTGACCAACTCTTCATTTGGTATGGAAGGCTGAGAGCTGGTCATGAGTGACCCGGGTGACCCTAATCGAGCCACTTCCTCAATGTGGATTCTATCTTCTGTTGTTTTTTTTTTTTCCTTTTGTCTGCCAGAGGTGAAGAGGCACTGGTTAAGAAGGTGAGTGATTGAATCTTGTGTCTTTTTTTTTAAGTAAACACATTCCCTCTTTACTTTGGTCCCTCCTACTCTCTCACCGTAATTATTGATGTCCACTATCAAGCACCTTTCTGTCTCCATCTCTCTCCCTCCCCTGCTCACTCGCCCATCACACAGGCGTGGTAAACAAAGAAATCAAAGTACTCATGAAGTTCACACAAGTCATACCTGAGGCGTGTCAGAGAGGCCAGCTTCAGGGGTGCAAACCGAAAAGAGGCCAGATTCAGGCTACACTAATAGTGCGAGAACTATACTTCAAATATGAGCAAATACTAACCTAAGCAATAACAACACCGTATGGGCAAGAATTTCAACTTCTTTAAATATGTACACGTGGTGTAGATAATGATTTTAAAAAGAGGAAATGCACAAAACAGGGGAGAAATGGAATTGCCCATTCATTAATGGAAATGAGGGGTGATCCTCTGATGAAAATCCCGCCTGCATAACAGTGCAGAGGTAATGTACAACAAACTGAGGGAGAACATTGTTATATTCAAAGTTTACAGTATTGCATCATGGAACCTTGTTAACCTTAGAGCATCTATATTGCCTATTTAGTTCAACATCCGTGTATATTTTTCATGGTACGGTCAGTATCTTAGCTTGCAATTCTTGCTTAATCCCAATCTACAGTGTCAATTGTCCTTAGGAGTCCTGGAGGTCATCACTATCCATAAATACAGGTCTCACGTATGTTATATACTGGGATCCCATCAATTGGCAGAGTTGCCTATTGCACCAGCTGCCCTTGTCAATCGCTTCATCAACCAACCACCCTGCAACCCGCAGGCTCTAAAATGAACTTAAATGCCATTTCATGTTATTTGTCAGATGACAAATTTCAAGAAAGGCATTAGCAATTAGGAACTCCACTCTCATCAAGGAAAGTAATTAGCGAGAATGCATGCCGTTTACAAAAGCCCGTTCAATTAAATGGAATAACATGCTTTCTGCAGCAACAAAGGAAGGACGAAGCAAACCTCAGCGAGTAAATAAAGCTGTAATCAGCATGATTAATTTAAAATCTGGGGAAGGGATGGATCAGATTGATGTTCTCAAAGTCTAATGGATCCCAAGAGACGGGGGCAGAAATCATTTCTCTGTGGCGGGGACGCCGTCTCATTAATTGTAAGCAAGGAGGAAAAATATGCAACTGACAAATGTTCTTTTGCCATAAATAGAGCTTTTTTTGGTAAACAAATTGCTTACTTTTTTATGAACGTGATGGGCCGTGGAAATAAATCTCCATATTTTATGTACTGTAAAAATATGGGCTGAAACATACTTAGAATTGGAAATGAATGTCTCCAGCTATTGCTGTGCATGGCATATCTGAAGCTTTCCAGGGAGTCGTCGCATTTTTAAAACACAAGTAATGGGGGAATTCATTAATGAAAATGGAGAACTAGAGCAGAAATGCATGAAATGCTGAACATTGTCAGCTGCTAGAGCAGGCGATATCAGAAAGCGACATTTCTCCCTCCTTGTACCGGTGCACAGAAAACCCGGTATTGCTCCAGAAGTCTTGGAAAGGCCTGCTTCTACATACAGCTGGCCACCAATGGTGCCAGCACCAGCCTCGGCCGGTAGTAGGTGTAACTGCAGGGCGGTGACGTAGGGAGGGGGAGGGGCATGGTGGGGGTTGTAATGTATGGGTTACGGACTTTAACAGCTAAGTAAACATCTAAATAAATCAGACGAATTTCGTTGTGTGCACTGCATCACCAAATGCGATGCAGCGCGCGCAACGAAATTTGTTGTGTGCACTGCATCACCAAATGTGATGCAGTGCACGCAACGAAATTCGTTTTATTTATTTATATGTTTACTTACCTGTTAAAGTCCATAATCCATACATTACAACCCCCCACCCTGCCCCTCCCCCTCCCTACGTCACCGCCCTGCAGTTACACCTACCACCGAGTAACAAAAGTGCCCTCACATGCCCTATACTATTTTCAAGAACCGTGCCTAAAAAATTCCAGTACCCATGGCTCTTTCATCAATATGGTCCGGTTGTATGATACAACCACACTTTTCTTTCCCACTTGTTCCTTAACAACGTGGGCAGAACAACGAATATGTCTGAACCACGGATTCCATTTACAACGCAAATCGTTACAATTACTTGCCTTAGGGAGTACTGGACTTTGGAACAGTATCATTTACTATTCCAGAAAATTTCAGTAGCGAAAGTGTTGGACTTTAAAGTCCAACACTGCTTTACCTAACGCATGTCATTGTAACGGTTTGCATTGTAAATGAAATATGTGGTCTAGATACATTTGTTGTTCCGCCAGCGTTGCAAAGGCAGCGCGTTGTTTGATGGCCAAGGTATTTGATGTTTCCTTTAAGAACCAGACTCACCCGCACCATTCAGAAGAAGCCAGAACTTCCATGGTCCTGCATTTTGCAGAAAAATATTTTCCTATTATACGCATCAAATGGAGCATTCAATTCTCGGAGGCAAATGCACGAATGTTTTTAAGACTATATTTGCAGAATTGACCTTAACTGGGTACGCGGCTGTATTTAGGGGGTCCTCCGTAGAAATTACAAAATGCAACCGAGGGTCTCTGGATGACTTCCGGATAGTTGATCATGTCCTGCCAGCATCTGCAGTCCAACAGTGAATGCTGAGGTAAAACTATGCAGGTCGCTCCTTAGCTTCCTAAGATCTACTCCAGTCTGGCACAGGACTTTTTGAATTTCATCTCTTTCACTAACTAATGATGCCAATTTTTTGTAAAAGCTGTGAAAGTAGGCTGTGCAAGAAACAGCCGTGTGTAGTTCCAAATCACTAACTCGTTCAGAAAATACCAATCTTTTGTGAACCCCCTACAATGTATGTTTCTGATTCATAAACGTACAGACTCATAGACGTATATTACGCTATTTGCTTCTTCTATTCCTCACTTTATGACTAGTCTCATAATTTAGGGTGTGATTCATGCATGTCATAAGTTAAATGCAAGTATGTACGGCATTTAAACTCCAACATAACTCATGCCCAACTGTTTCTGAGTGTACTATGTATTCCTGTAACAATATTATCTTGCACAGATGTACAAAGAATCATTAGACGTTCTCGTCCATTTCCCCTTGCTCTCTGTCCTTCTTTGAGATTCTGATTATGTACTCAGATGCAGTAGGAAAATATGGGCCAGATGCATCATGCATCCATTTTGCGATTCCTTATTAGCGAAAAATAAGGAATCGCTAATAAGGAATAGCAAAATGGAATGCATCAAGAAATCACTACAAAAATAGCGATTTCTAAGAATTCCTTAATTGCGAGTCGCAATTAAGGAATACCTCCACATTCATTCCTATGGGCCTAGAGGCCCATAGGAATTAATGGGAAGACAATCTCATTTGCGAATTGCAATTAGCGATTCGCAAATTGAGATTGCAATTTCAAGGGTGCAGGGGTGTCCAAAGGACACCCTGTTGCACCCCTGAATTTGATCTGTGCACATATGTTGTGCACACATATGCCCTTAGGGCATGTGTGTGCGCAACATGAAACTTAGAAAAATGCACTTTTGTGCATTTTTCAAAGTTTTTGCAAATTACCATGAAGTTGTACTTCGTGATAATTTGCGTGCCCTATTAGCGAATTCGCTATTTTTGAAACTTTCATGCATTGCATTTAAGGAATCTCAATTTGAGATTCCTTAAATGCAAACAATCGCAATTTAGCGAATTCTCTATTTGCGATTTTTGCATTGGGATGATGCATCCCAAATGCAAAAATACCGGTCGCAAAGGGGCAGATTCTGAGAATCTGCCCCTTTGCGACTGTTTTTTAGCTTGATGCATCTGGCTGTGAGTTCTTAGATTGTTGTCTAATAGTTACTATTATGCAAAACTATTATGGCTTTTATTACGAGTGTTCAAGTTCCTGGGGCACTTTAACAGCACAATAACATTTCATGCGATATTTTTGTTTCCATGCGCTAAAATCACCCAATCACTAGTAAGAGTTACAAGGACTGTGGAACTACAACGTGGGGCTAATTGTTCTATAAATAAAAACACAGACAACCGCTATTCTATGCAATGTTACCGAATAAATTTACCACGTGCTCTGAGCAAGCGGTAAATGTAGGCAGCAGCTGCTGAAAGCAATCGAGGGGAAAGGGATGGAAAGTGGGGGAAGAAGAGGAAAACGGAAGTTTTTATAGCTGGAGTTATAATTGTATGCTTCTTGTTGTTATAAAAAAAGCGGGCTGAGACTTTTCAGCTACTGCCACAGTGTCATGACATTTTTCTGGCCAGTATTTCCAGCTGAAAAAATCGTCTTTTACACCAAATAAATTCAGATGCAAAAAAAATCTAATAATTAAGAATCAGGTAGAGCAAAATTAGTGCATGTAAGCATGCATTAATTTCTTTCTCCCAGGCTAGAACTGAGGTCCTTTTGGGGTGGTAACTGTGGTAATTGGGGTGGGGGCGCTAGGCCCTCATCATGCATACACCCGCAGTCACGCAATTAGACACGGACACAGTGGTATGGGGATAGGTAATTGGGCCATGAGCACGTACGCTCAGCCCCTTTATTGGGCAGTGTCACATGACCTGTGACGCCTGGTGGTGGGTGGGTGTTAGGTGTATGTTACAGCAGGAACTCAGACACTAGACCGTGTCTTCCGTCAGTACATCCCTCCCAACCTTAGTTAATAAAATTACACTTTCTAAAGTCCAACCTGTGGGAAAGAAAGTAGAGTTCACACAAAACCCATAACTCAAATCACGACGACTCCCACGTAGTCTTCTTTACTGCCGGTCACTTCAATTGCTGGCAATGGTGTCTTTTCTTGCCTTAGCAGACTTGCAGCTTGTAAGTGGGCTGTACAGTCTCTCTCGCTCTGTTTCACATCGTGTGAACATGTAGATGTAAGAATTGCAGGTCCTGAGTGTGTTGCTTTACGCTGGACCGTCCTGGTCAAAGTACTTGGTTCAAACTGGTGTCTGTCCTTGATGGGATCTTCAGTTGCAGGTTATCCCTCTCACGGATACCCCTCTCTCGCGGGTGTCCCCTCTCACTGGACGACCCGGAGGCCCTTCTGCCAGACTCCCACTGGACCGGAGGACATGCCGCCTTGTTGCTCCAAAGTGTTGAAGGACGTCGCTACGGGCTCTCTTCTTCATGTCCGAGTTCCACCTGAAAGGGTGCTGTTGGCGCTGGTTCCGTCTTGTGCGACCTTCGGTCTTCCAGGATCTTCAGCGCGAGCTTCAACAGTCCGTCTCTCGTTGGGGACCCGCTGCCACCGGTGTCCCTGAGGCCTCTGCCCCTGGATTTCCGTGGCCCTTGTGTCCGTTCCATCCCAGAGGCGGGTATTGCCAACAGACCGGCCTGCTCGCTTCCGTCATTCCTGGATGACTGTCGGGTTCGCACGTGGATGCTCGCTTCCAGTGATGTTACTTATCCCGGTCGTGCGTGTGGACTGTGGTGCACCTCTCACGTTCTCCTCGGTATTTCCCCTTCTTGTGTGTCGTAGTGTATTGGTCCACACTCCTCTTGGTTCTACTCCATTCTCTTATCTTCCTGTCGTCGTGCTTCTCAGACCTCTTCTACTTTCCTTCTCTTCTGTGGTGGCAAACGTGCCACCCAGACCTCTTCTCCTTTTCTTCTCTTTTCTTCGGTGGTGGCAAACGTGCCACTCAGTCCTCTTCTCCTTTCTTCTTCTTTGGTGGCGTTGTGCCACTCAGACTTTCTCTCCTTCCTTTTCGCAACGCGGTCTGGTCACCTTGCTGTCTTCCTCTTCCTGGCCAGACTTCTCCAGGCAGCGTGCACTCCGCCTGCTTCCATCCGGTCTTGTCCTGGTTCACGGACACTGTCTCTTCTCGTCTGTGACTGGACCTGGCATTGCGATCTTCTCTCTTTCTTTAGACGTTACATGTTGACTTGGTTGTTGAAGTTCGCTAGTCGCTGATCGTGGACTGTGTCTTGGTGTTCGAACTTCTTGGACCTCTTGCCGGTCCACTCTGCCGATGCTGGCAGGTTATCTTCGGTTGTCTTGCTGGATACTTGCTGTGTCATCGTTTGCTGACCCTTGCTTCGGTCACCTCCTTTTGCGACCCCCGGTGGGTCGGCTTTTGGTGCGGCCATCTGGCTGGCTGTCTTCTTGGGTGTGTCACGTCGTGTGACCGTCTGGGATACTTTGTGCGACCGTCTGAGGGGTCGGCTTTCATGGGTGACCAGCGGGGTGGTCTTCTGTGTGAGTCCTCACGCTTTCCTGACTTCCGTTTGGTCGCTGTTTGCTCCGTTCCGGTGCTGTGGCGTTGGCGCGCTTTTGTCCGCGCTCTTCCTGTTCTTCATTAGGTGTGGAGGGTTACGTCACCACTCCGAGCTTCTTCGTGTTCAGGTTGCTCCCGTTACGTCACGGGGTGGGCTTGCTTTCTTCTGGGATCTTGGAGCAGTGTTGGCGGTCGTCGCGCTTCCTCCGTGCCGCGCTTGCCTGGTGGGGAGTCTCGTGGTGGTGCTCCTTTCTCTTCTTCCGGCAGCGGTGACAGCCTGTGGCCACTAGGCGTCACCGTGCTTTCCGTCTGTGTGGCTTTAGTGCTTCTGGTGGACTGTGCCGCTGCTCCGTGGGTCTTCTTGTGCGTGGAGTTCCTTCACTCCTTTTGCTTTCCTGCGCAGTGTTGTGCTGTGTCCTTGGTCGTGCTTCCTTGTTGCTGGGTGGCGTTCCTGTGCCATGTCCTCTTGCCTTTAACGGTTGTGTGGTGGTCAGGTGCCACTCTGGTGTGGCAGTGTTCATGCACTCACAGTTCCTGTGCTGTCTGCCTTACTCGGGGGTTGCTTTGCAGTCTTCTGTCTTCTGCCTCCCGGGACTTTAGGGCTGGGCACTCTTGGTTGTGCCCCCAGTGCTGCTGTGCTTTATTTTGCTTCGTGGGTGCAGTACTGGCAAATTGCCACGAGGTGGCAGTGGTGCTTTGTTCCCCTCGGCCTCGGAGGCTTTTTGCCAGCTGCAGGCTTCGTGCCTTTCACTCTCGGGCAGCCCGTGCAACGGGCTCATTCAAGCCCGGCCTCAGACTCCTGATCGCCCCCTATGTATGCCTCCCGAGCCAGGACATCTCCAGACGGCCGCGCTGCACACAGAACCGCCTCTCCCTTAGCAGTGAGTCGTTTATTATTCACGTTATTCTCAGGATGTGCAGGGGGGTAGAATGTCTGGAAACGAACGGGTCATTTGAGGGTGTTTATATCACTGCCGCGGGTCCTTTCTGTCGCTGGTGCTCATTCGATAGGCACTCGCTGGCTGCACTTCCGTGCGGGGGGTCGCCTCAGTCTGGCTCTTCCCCGGCCACCTCCCTGCGTTACCGGGGGTCTCCCGCTTTGCCTCTCTGCCGCGGCCTCAGTTCCTCACACTGCAGGGCTGGGGGAAGAGGTAACCGGCTGCGCGCTGCCTCTTGGCTCCTTGCCGGGGCCTCACGCGCGGTGCGGCAGGGAGGTCTGCGCTGTCCTCTAGAGCCTGGTGCTTCACTTGCACCGGTGGGCCAGGTTTCCCCCTAATGCGGGTAGGCTCCGCTTTATGTGCATTCCTTGGTGGCCACAGCGGGTGGGCTCCGCTTGTAGTGCGACAGTGCCTGGCAGCTCTTCACGCTGCGGGCACACTTACCCCGCTGTCGCGGTAGCTTCTGTAATACGCTGCGTGGCTGGGGTCGGGGTCGCTGCCGGCAGGCCGCGGGTGGGCTCCGCTGGCCCTGCTTTACTTAATGCTTATAGTGGGCCGCCATTGAGTTCGGCCAGGCGCCATGACTATGCAGTGGGCTCCGCTTGGTGTACCGTCACACGGGGGGTCGCTTCTGGCGTATGCGGCCCCCCACCAGGCATTTCCTTGCACTTGGGCTCACCCCCGGCCCACGGGCCTTGTCCTCAGCGCGGGTGGGCTCCGCACAGGTCACCTCACAGCTGGGGCCGTCGCGGCCGATGCGGGTGGGCTCCGGTCGGTCCGCTCTCTCCTGGTAAGCGTGAGAGGTGCGGGGTGGACTCCTGGTCACCTCTTCACGGACATCTGGGCCCGGGGCAAGGCGCACGCCCCGCGGGCCTCTCGGCGGCCGGCGCCAATTCTGCGGAGGACGGGGGGCGCGATGTCGCCCAGCAGCTCTCTCCTCTTCCCCCACAATGTTTTTCATTTGGCTGTGGCACGCTGGGCACAGCTCCGCCTCGTCGCCATTGTGGTGATTGGGGTGGGGGCGCTAGGCCCTCATCATGCATACACCCGCAGTCACGCAATTAGACACGGACACAGTGGTATGGGGATAGGTAATTGGGCCATGAGCACGTGCGCTCAGCCCCTTTATTGGCCAGTGTCACATGACCTGTGATGCCTGGTGGTGGGTGGGTGTTAGGTGTATGTTACAGCAGGAACTCAGACACTAGACCGTGTCTTCCGTCAGTACAGTAACCAATATTGAAACTTTCTTCCAGTCCACTCCAATGACACTACACTGCAAACGGCAGCTTCTGCAATTCCAGTCTGGATTCCCGTGTGCAAGTCTAGAAAACATTGTATGTAAGTAAAATATCCCCTAACTTACATTATTAATGATTACAATCACTAAGGAGTTCTATGACCATATAGAGGAATGCAGTCAAATATTATTTATGAAGGCCTTTATGAAGGCACAGAATGACAAGGTGACAAACATTGCCCATACAATGTATGTTAGAACTGGTATGTTATTCTTCATAATATATGGTAACACCAGAAACCTTCACAAGCCTCTAGTAATTGATTGGCCTTATTATATTTCTTGTGAAAGATATCTTCTGGTTTCTCATGTATAGAATGCATGTGAAATCTGGGTTGTGAAAAAAACCTCGCAAAAAAATGCTACTTCTTATTTGTTACCTAACATATGTAAATGTCACTTTGAAAAATGATTGTAATTCGCCATTTGTGGTAACTGATTGATCATAATTTCATGTGATAAGTTCCAGCAGTGCAATAAATAAACATAAGACCATACAGATCACCTCATTACAAAATGACTACACATTTTGAAAGATGAATCTTTCAGAAAAAGAAAGAAACCATAGCTGCTGTGTATATCAATCAGGTACGGAAGGGCGAGGGAGGGCGGGGGTGGTTACAAAAGATAACTTTGTGGATGGGCAGCTGTCACTAATGTTGAGTTTTTCAACTCGGGTTCAAATAGATAACTTGTTGTCCAATCGTGTTTGACGTAAAGTCCACATTTGTAAAGCGCACAATCACCCGTAAGGGTCTCTAGGCGCTGGGGGCGGTCGGGAAGATTAAGCGAGCTATTGCCCAGAGTCACATGGTGCTGGGCTAACCTGCCGCCAGAGCCGGGGATCGAACCCTGGTTCCCAGATTCCAGTGTCAGTCGCCCTGGCCGCGGCGCCACACGTACCATGGAACCCCCGTCAATCTTCTGTCAGAAAGCTGTATGATGAAAGAGCTCAACAGAATCAACTTGTTGTAGTAGAGGGGCGTATTTTTTAAAATTATGGTGAGTATTGTTTTCATACAAGTAGACTGGAATAAGAAAATTCTATAAGATTTTTTGCACAATTTTTACATGATGCCATGTAGTATGCAATAATACTGATGTACATGCATTTTATGCCGTATTAACTTTAAAGAGAGTCCCTAACCAAAATCCTAGTGATCAGTGTAAAATGTTGGCAGGCACCACCCAGCCTTTTATCTTCTGGGAACTCTTGACATTAGTATCAAGGAGGTGTGCAATATTAACTCAGTATATTTTTATTTCCCAAAGACAACGTACTTTGAAACCTGCTCAAAGTAATCGTTTTTGTCAGTATTAATTTGTAAATTGCATATAATGCAGCATTGTACACAATATGATTCAGTGCTTGATTTATTCTACTATAGGCCGAGAAGATAGTTTGTGTCAGTCCTCTGTCTGTTTACTGTAGTTTGTAAGCTTGTATGTGGCTGGTTACAAGCATGCGTGGGCTACACACAAAGGGGGCTATGTACAATGAAGTGGCAGTGCGTGTCGTTAGCCTCCTGGGCTTAACGACATGCTCAGTCACTTCAGAAACTCAAGGCTGCACCATATTTACAAGAATGTGGTGCAGCCTTGCGTTTCCCCCTGCGATGGTGCTAAGTTTCACATCTTAGCGCCAATGCAGGCACCCTTGCACCAGGTGCAAAGGTGTCTGTGTGCAGTGGAGTATTGGTTATGTGTAGGAAGGTGTCCCTTCATGCATGCTAACGCGGGATTTCTGGTCTATTGTTATCTTACCAGATCCCAGCTCAGGTCGACTGAATCGTTGGTACCTGTCATTGAGTAAAAGGCAATCCACTACTAGGTTAATAAAGAAAGAACTTACTCCACTCTAAAGAACCACTGACCACTGGAAAAGGTTTAAAAGTTTATTGTAAAGCCAAAAGTATCTGGAGATACAAACATCTCAGAATAAGGTTCAAAAGATATACAGGTATCAATATAAAAATAAACTCTCTGAATGCTCTTAATCGGCAAAAGGAAATTATCAAAAATATCTCAAATACCATGAGAGTTGCAAGAATCGCTATGAGTTGCAACTTGAGAGTCATTTACAGAAAGGAAAATACAGGTTAGGCTGTCCGTACACTAGATTAAGTGACATCCCTACTTAACAAGATCTTTACCTAAAAAGGTGTCAGCAGTGGTGACTTCCAAAGAAGATCACACACTTCTCTTAGTCTCTAATTCAGATTGATGTCTTGCGGTTCTCTGTCTGCCTACCCATCCGCTCTCTTAGGTTCCTCAGATCATCTGCTCTAACTCCACCCCGGGGTGCTGTCCCTAATACAAAATCACATTTCCAATAGGAACGCGCCTGGAGACGCCTCTCACGTGTAGATTCTGGCGGTAAATTCCATGATGGTGCTCCTCGGGACCCTTCATTAAAGTTGACCTTGCTTCCCAGGCTTCTCTTCGACCAGGCGGTACCCCCTAAAATTCCTGAAGACTCCTACAGGCCTGTGCCTGGCGTCTCTGAACAAAAGTCTATTCATCACTTTCTGATTAGGCTCCCTCGCACCTGCAAACAGACACTTTTTCTGTAGGCCCCAAATTCCGGCCTCCACCATATCTAGAAGTCGTAAAACATTTTGAACAGACTTTTCGTTCGTGCTCTGTGCGACCTCTCCTTAACGAGCACATGCAGATCAAAGAAGCGACTTTATCTATTCAGCCCTACTAGAATTACATGAAACGGGCCTCTGCAATATGCACATTTAATTTCTTTGTTTAAACAGTATTCTAACTAACACACATTACTAAAATGTAACACATCTATTTAAAACATATTCAATTCTATGATTAATAATACTTTGCATTAAAAATGACATTAGAACTCAAGTTACTTAAAAGTGTAGCAGCATCTTTCGTTTCTTGTGAAGTGCCATGTGGCCTACACATTTCCATGGTTTGCAGAGTTACATTTCTTTTTCACAACGTGAAACTCCAACATCATTCTAACATTTCTATAAATCTCTACATTAGTTTTTCACACTGATATATGTATCCCTATTCTAATTACACACATATATATATTCTCACTCTATAAGTTTGACACTCTTGGATATTCTGTACTAACCTAATACAACGCGCTTGTAAATATGGTGCACTTCTACATTTTTCAGATTTGTGCTCTCTCAATCCCCCCTTTGATGACTTTCAATAGTCATCATCATCACGACACCCTCTCTAAGGTATGGAGTATCAAACTGAAGTCGTTGCAATATTCCCTCGTTTCATCTCCTCTAGAGCCCTCAGACTCCTGTACTGATTCTCCTGCATCGCAGCTAATCTCCTTCCCTGCTCTCGCATAGATCTCTGCAACCTGTTTGCTCTATACCATTTGTACAGTTTCACCAATCCCCACAAAGTGATTATACAAATCACTATTATGATGATAGGTTTCAGTATGTACCAAATGATATTCTTTCCCAGGTTGGCAAACCAACCTCCAACTTTACCCATTCCTTGACCTACCTTTTCCCACACTGTTACCTTTGTCAAATCTTCTATCTCATTATGTATTTCAGTAATGTTTCGAATGTACTTTTCGAGAGGTTTTGAATTGTCTGGAATGTAAGTGCAACATTCCTGAACCTTCAAAGCCTTACAGACTCCTCCCTCTTTAGCTAACAGAACGTCTAGAGCAAGTCGATTCTGAAGAATCATTGCCCTTATCGATTGCATCTCTCCCTCCACCAGCATTAAAGATCTAGCAGTACTGGCGGACAACCTATCTACAACTGTTGCCAATCTTCTTATTTTACCATCATTTAGTGCTATCCCTAAAATAGGAAACATAGCACCAAATACATCTCCAACTACCTCCTCAGCGCTTACATCCCTTCTTCCTCTAGCTGATGTTCCTCTCTTTTTGGTTTCTAAATCCTCAGCATGGTATATTTTGGGGAAGACAATTGCTAAGTAACATGATCCATACCAATTATCTGGTAGTTTCACATATGCATTTCTCCCACAGACAAAATATACATTTGGGATCACCTGCATTTCCTTTAGAAAGTCCTTGGAGTAATACTCCAATTGGAAAGCATGTTCACAACTGACGGCTCCCACAAACACATTCTCATAATATGTTTGACTTCTGTGTATACACAGCTTTCCCTTTTTCTCTCGGTCTAAAGCTATTGGACCACTGCTACCCTTTCTTTGGTGTTCCCCTTCTTCCTGGGTCCAATCTGTTTTCCATTGTCCTGAAGCTTTTAGGATCTTTTGTCTTCTATATCGATCATCCACCTGCCCTATAAACTTTTTCTCAATTTCGGACACTTTACAAGTCAAATTATTTCTTCGGGCATGTGAAGTATCTAATGTTCTCCATGGAAGGAAAAATTTCTATAACCTGTCTTCACTCCTATAATAATCCCACTTATTTAGGTGTTTATAATTTGGAACCTCTGGCAATACCGAATCAAAGTTCGAGAAGTAATACTCGAAACCATCACGTTCATAAAATATGCTCAGCAACAAACTACATGAGATTCCATAGGTCAATGGAAGATGGTGATATCTGATGCCTTCATCTACAGAAGCTGGCAACTGCATACAAACATAGCAGTTCTTCGCCTCCATGACATCAATATATTCATAAAGCAATTTAGCATAAGCATTTGACTTAAAATTCCCCTGGGATTCGTCTGCATGTAATCTCTTGATCTCAGCATCTAATAAAGCTTTTTCTTTCGCTATGCTTTCCCCCTGTTTACCAATCGTAGGAGGCTTCTGTGTTGGTACACTTTTTGTTTCCTTTTCTGCGTTCACATCATTTTCATGTCCCACTATATAAGATACAGTAACCACTAAAACTATAAGAGAAATCACTACCCCTAAAAGTGTGCCTATTATGCATTTTGCCCTGCGGTTCGGGTTGCCAGCCTCCATGATCTCAAGACAGTGTAGTTCTAATTTTCTTTCACAGTACAAAGTCTCTTTTCTTGTTTCTCCAATCTTTCGAACCACACTTGGAAGCTGAAAATCCCCTCCGCAAAACAGTCTCTGAGTCCTGTAGCAATAGACAGCCCTAGCCCTTCTCCATCCACTAAAATGGAAGTCCCTAGTTTTTTCTTCTTCCACTCGGCGCTAGGTTATCTTTCAATCTGTATTTACAAAGTTCTTTACAAAATCTTTAGTAATCCGAAACTATGCGTGTTCCAAGAACTTCCACTACTCGCTCGAATATCTCCATACGCAGAAGGGTTCCCTCAAGTATTGGACACCTTGAACAGCAACATGGAAATTCAACTGTCTCTAGGATCAATCTTCTTATTCCGCTCAGGAGAGGAGGATAGACGATGTTGAGTGTCAACAGTTTTTTGACCTCCGCTCCTGGTATCAAGAACCTTACTTCCACTGTGATGATCGGGTCAGTTCTGGTCAGGGTCACTTCCCTCACCCTCCCAGTTCTGCGTCCTGCTGAGGACATCTGTAGCGAGGTAGGTCCACTCAGGAGTAGCGTATCTTCTGCAAGGTACTCGCACCCTCCTTGATCTTCTCGGACCTTCCTGCTCTTGTCCATGTGCACTTTCTTCTGGATCTGAGTCTTCGGATATAGGAGCAAGAGTTTCCTCTCGAGCTGGCTTCTTTTTCTTTCAGGCCAGGTAGCTGCTCCACGCCTTGTTCTCCTATGTCTTGTCCGTTCACTCAGTTCTTGATCACTCTGGATTTGTTCTGTCTCTGAGTTGGTTTCACAACAGCTTTCTCCTTCAGTGGCAACTTCAGTTTCACTGCCGTTTGGTCTTTCTTCTTCTTCTGGATCTGTGACACTCCCAACTTCTTCAGACACCCCCACAGCTTGACTGATCCCCTCCTGTGATTCTTCCTCCACCACTGGATTTTCGTCTGTGAGAGGAGCTGTTTCTTCCAGGGGTGCTGGAACTCTTCGGGTATGGGAAGCGTGGATCCAATTTGGCAGTCCTCCGCACTTCACGGCAGTGTTCGTGATTAGGATTATCTGATAAGGCCCCTTCCAGCGCACGTCCAAGCAGTTCTTCCGGACGTGCTTCTTCACCAGCACCCAGTCTCCTGGGCACAGGTCGTGGCACTGATTTCTTGAAGCTGGAACTTCTGCGGCCTGTACCTGAAGAGACACAGAATGAATGGCGTCAGACAACCCCTTGCAGTAATCCAGGATCAGGTCATCTGTAATATTCAATAATGCAGTTGTTGGAACAGTTGGAAGTCTCATTGCCCTCCCCATCAGCACCTCGTGTGGAGAGAGACCTGTCCTCCTGTCGGGTGTGCTACGCATGCTCATAAGGACCAAAGGAAGAGCATCAGGCCAACTTAAGGAAGTTGATGAACACACTTTAGCAATTCGACATTTCAGTGTCCCGTTTATCTGTTCCACGATACCTGAAGCCTCTGGTCGATAGCTACAATGCAATTTCTGATCAATGTTCAATGCAGAGCAAAGCATCTTCACAACTTCGCTGTTAAAATGTGTCCCTCTGTCCGATTCCAGAGAGGCAGGCACCCCGAAGCGCGGTATCAACTCTCTAAGCAACAACTTTGCCACTGTGAGTGTATCGCACCTGCGTGTAGGGTATGCTTCAACCCATCTGGAAAATATGCATACTACCACCAAAACATACCTAAGGCGGTTGACTTTTGGAATTTCAATAAAATCCAATTGCATTCTGTTGAAGGGCCCCCCAGACCTCCCAATGTGACTCAGTGTAACTGGTGTTCTTTTCCCTATGTTTAACTGCTGACAAGTGACACATCGCTTACACACTGCTTCTGCTGCAATCCTAAACTTTGGACAATACCAAGTCTGCCGGAACACCCTCAGCATGGCATCTCTTCCCAAATGCACTGGACCATGTATCTGTCGTGCCATTGGACTCGCTAACTCCTCAGGTAACACTGCCCTTCCATCTGCTGAAACCCAAAAGTCCATTTCACTCCTCACACAACCCGCTGTTTCCCATGCCTGCTTCTCAGATTCAGGTGCATTGTCTTGCATTTGTTTCAAATCTTCCCAAGTATCGACCGTTTCTAACATCATGCTTAATTCTGTCCTTTCCTGAGCCCCACTTACTTCCACCTCCGTGAAAGAATAATCATGCTCCGCACAATAGCGGGCAACTTCATCTGCATATCGGTTTCCCTGTGACACAAAATCTGTATTTTTCGTATGAGCTACACATTTTACAACCGCGATTTCAGCTGGACCCTGTAATGCTTCTAACAACACCCGCACAAATTCTCCATTTCTGATTGGCGAACCAGAGGAGGTCATGTAACCCCTCTGAGACCACAATTGCCCGAAATCATGAACTACACCGAAACCATATTGGCTATCAGTATATATGGTGACTCTAATTTTGCTACCTGCTATACAGGCACGTGTCAAGGCAATGATTTCTGCTACCTGAGCGGAGTGTACTCCTTCCAGGCAAGCGGCTTCCACAACTCCAGTAATGGTGCAAACAGCATAAGCTGCTCTCAACCGACCAGTATCGTCCCTTAAACATGAGCCATCAACAAAATAAATCTGATCAGGGTCGATCAATGGCTCATCCACAATATTTGGTCTGGGCTTCGTGCATAGTTCAGTCACATCAAGGCAATCGTGATCTTCACAGGCTTCGCCTTCTATGGCATTAGGAAGTGGCATTAGTGTAGCAGGATTCAAGACAGAGCACCTTTTAAGGGTCACGTTCTCTGCAGCAAGAATAACTTGCTCATAGCGCGTGAGCCTACTGTTAGTCAAGTGCTGGGTCTTGGTCATGGTCATTAACAGTTCCACAGAATGAGGTACATACACCACTAACTGGTGTCCCATCACGATGCTCTCACAACGCTCAATGCTGACACCTGTTGCAGCAACGGATTTGAGACATCCGGGCAACGCTGCGGCTACTGGATCTAAGGTAGCCGAAAAGTATGCAACTGGTCTACGGGCATTTCCATGTACCTGCACTAAAACTGACAGAGCACAGCCCTCCCTTTCGCAGCAGTAGAGTGAAAATGGCTTCTCATAGTCCGGCATCCCCAGAGCCGGAGCACGACACAAGTCATCTCTCAGCTGTAGGAACGCCATCAAGCACTCATTGTCCCATGGTACCGGATCACTCACCTCCTTGTGCGTCAGTTTCTGTAAGGGTTTTGCTTTCAGTGAAAAGTTAGCTATCCACTGTCGGCAATAACCAACCATTCCTAGAAACATCCTGACTTCTCTCTGTGTTGTAGGCGAGTTCATCTTCATTATTGCCTCTATTCTATCTGGTGACACCTTGCGCTTTCCCTTTTCTATCCGATGACCCAAGTATTGTACTTCGGTCAGACAGTACTGCAATTTGCTCGGAGATACCTTGTGTCCATTTTCAGCTAAATGGTTCAGCAAGGCAATGGTGTCTTCCTTGCAAGCTTCTTCTGTTTCTGACGCAACAAGTAGGTCGTCTATGTACTGGACCAGAACCGAGTTCTGGGGCAGTACCAGACTTTCAAGGTTCTTTTTCAACAGCTGGTTAAAGATTGATGGGCTATCTGTGAACCCCTGTGGGATTCTACACCATGTTAAGACGCGACTCTCCATTTTAAACGCGAAGAGATACTGGCTCTCTTCGTCTAATGGGATTGAAAAGAAAGCCTGACACAGATCTATCACTGTGAACCACTCAGCTTGGAATGGTATCTGAAACAGTATCACTGATGGATTCGGTACCACTGGACAACATGAAACAACAATGTTGTTAATTTTTCGAAGATCCTGTACTATTCTAAATTTCCCGCTAGGTTTCTGCAAACCCATAATCGGGGAGTTGCATGGACTTCCCACGATTTCCTTCAGAATTCCCTGTTTAATCATAGAGTCGATCACGGGTTTTATTCCTGCAATCGTCTCTTGGGACAGTTTATATTGAGGCGTTCTGGGATAATCGACATTTGGCTTCACCATGATCTTCACTGGCTCTACCCCTTTGACCAATCCTATCTCTTCTCCTGTAAAATCCCATACTTCTGATGATACTGCCTCGCGTAAGTCCCAAGGAAGGTCCTCCACAGTCAGAGTAGGATACAGTTCTATGCATGTTTTCGAATTTACAATTTTGAAAGTAGCGTCATCATCTGTCGTCTCTACCTCTACTCCCTGTGGTGTGCAGTATATGGTACAGTTCAGCTTGCACAATAAGTCCCTTCCTAACAGACACACAGGACTTGAATCACATACTACAAACTGATGTTCATTCATGTAGTTTCCGATTTTCACTGACACTGGTTCCGTCAAAGGGCTAGTCATTCTCTTGTTTGCGACTCCTACCACCTGAATTGTTTCCCCCGACATTGGTAGATCCGGAACCACTGCTGATCTTAAAGTTGATCGAGTAGCTCCAGTATCCACCAAGAACGTTGTAGGACACCCTGCCACTTCAGCCTCTACAAATGGTCCTCTTTGGTCCATTTCCAGAACTGCCCCGAGGGTACAGTCCTCTTCTTTGCTTACACGTTGTCCAGTCAATGTATCAATGTAATAACATTTTTCCTCATCTACGAAAAGAGGCATTTGTCTAAAGACCTTTCCCCCCGTCGAAATCTTTGGTGGCTGCGGAAACTGAGCTCGTGGAGCCGAAGTCCCCCCTTTGGCCACCTTGATTCTTGGCACTGTCACGCCTTGAACTGGAACCTCTAACACTTCCTCCTCTACCTCTAGTTCTCCGTTTTCAGGGTTATAGGGACACTCGCGTCTCCAATGTCCCACCTGATGACACTGGTGGCACTTTGTCGTTTTCTTCAACGTAGCAATGTCAATTCTAGGTCTTGAGTTATCTTCGCTGTCCTTACTCTGATTATTCGATTTCCGTCCCATTGTCCCCGTCCCCTGCTGCTGCTGTCCGCCCTTTCCAGCTGACTGCATCTGCACTACCATCAGCTTCTCTTTTAGCTTCTTTGCTTTGGAATCTATTTCGTCACTGCAGTATCTTGCATACCTCAAAATCTCATCTAATGGTCTGTTTTGCCAACAAATTAAATGTTGCTGAATCATCAAACAAATATCAGGTCTCAACCCCAAAACAAACTTTGACACAAACTGTCCTATATCCTTGGGGTCCATTACATCGAGTCCACTGTATTGTTTGAATGTTTTCAGCAACCTCTCATAAAACTCATGAACTGTCTCCTTGGGTTCCTGTCTGGTACGGTCTATTTTTACCCAATCTATGTCTTGTGGTGGGACCTTATCCATCAGCCAAGTTATTACCCTTTCATATTTCGACATTACAATTTCAGACGGTCCATTTGTAATTGCATTCCTTTCTGGTTCTGCAGTTGGCCATTCGACACTAGTCTTGCATGCTGTCCACAAGTCCCCTGGGACCACAATGTCAAATAAGGTGTTCAAATCAATCCACAATACCTTTGAGATTTTCACAAACCTTTCTACCTGCTTATACCACTCAACAGGATTGTCCCTTAACTTCGGAAATGAGTTGGTAAATGCAGCCAAATCTCCTCTACTCCAGGGCACATGTACATAGTTCCCATTCGATATTTCTCTCAAAGGAAATGCCTCCATCTGCATTACCCTTCCTTCCGGAGACATCACACTCGTGCTCCTCCTGACAGTACCCTTTCTGGACCACCTCTCTTCCCACTTGTCCAGATCTCTCCATGCCCTTATTCCTGTTATCAACTCTCTTATGTGTGTTTTTAATCCTGTAGTTCTCTTCTCATCTAAGTCTTGATCTGAATACTGCAACCTATGGTTACTCTGTAACGTCTTTGTTCTGGACAAGTCTACCATATACTTGTCTGCCAGTCCAGACAGTTTCTCATGAATTGCTCTTGCCTTTCGGGTAATATCCTTTGCTATAAACAGTAACTCATCTTGTTCATACAAGTCAATCCTTTCTAATGGCACCGTCCCATCTATTATCTCGTCCAGATCAGATTTTAAGCTAGTGACATCGAGTCTTTTGGCCTTTACCACAGCTTTCAGTATGCTAGCTCTAGGGGGTCCATTCACATCTCTCCCATCCCAGCTCCGAGTCCTACGTCTAGGCTCAGGCGAGTTACGGGGGGTCCTCCCATGCTCCCACCCCTCCAGGTCCCATGCAGTTCCGTCCTCTCTGGGTGGATGATGAAACACTCCATTGTGCCTCATAGTCCCACATTCCCCATCCTGCTTGGTTTCTCTGGGTGCACGGTAAGACATTCCGTTATTCCCCCTTTCTTCACCATTTGCCGGTGGTCTCTGATCTCTCGACCCTCGGCAAGATCCTTCACTGTTCCCCATGCTCCCACGACTCCAGTGCTGTACATTCTCATTAGGTGCATGGTGAGTACATCTAAACCTCTCTCTGTATTCTTGGGTCCGTTGGTCTCCCTCGCTTTGAATGAGACGAGACGTCTCCCCACATCCTGTACTTCTCTCACATCTCTCCTGCTGATCCCTGCCATCAATAGGACGTATAACTCCCCTATTCTCATGACTTTGTCCTTCTCGTTCCTGACTGCTTTCGCTAGCCCCACAGTGAGATACTGTCCCGTTGCCTCGACTTCCCCACTCAGCGCCTGCTCTTGACCTGTTGGTTGGTGCCTCTGTGGACCCATCCCATTCTCTCAAGTCAGCTCTCAGCTCCCTAAAGGATTTTGGCCGTGGTCCCCTCAGGTCCATCGGTCCTCTCTGACCCCCCTGTTCTGCTGCGGGACCCACTGCTGAATCAAATGGGGTGCTCCACGTCTCTGGTCCTGGCAATTGCCTCCAGGCATTTGTCGTGTTATTTCTCCTTTCCATTTCAACTCTCTCTCTGTCTAACCGTATCTGTTCTTCCTCTCTGTCTCTCTCGGGGTTGTAAATCGATACTATAGGACCTATGGTAACGGGTACTTGTAGAGCGTCTGGCAACCCATAGGACTCGACCTTCTCAGTGGTTGGCGTCTTCTGTACCACAAACCTTCCGACTACTCTCGGTACTGTACTAGGTTGAGGTGCCTCCTCACCTTTGACAGGTGTCCACTCTGATATAGGGAGTGGTACATACCCCTCTATGGCAGCCCCCTCATCCCCTGCGAGTCCCCTATCTTCCATCCTCCCAACGTTCGGAGGCGGTCTATCTATCAGCAACCTATTTATCAAGTTGTCCTCCGACTCGCTCTCCTCATCCTCTTCCATGAGCCTCTGTTCTCCTGTCATCTCTCTCACTGGGTACAACTTATCCACCTCAATAGCCTGTACCCTCCATCTCTTGGCGTCCGCATCCCATTGGGCATCTCGCACTGCCCTTACTGATCGCTTCAACCTTTCTTGGCGCCTGTTCAGATTTCTGTTGTGTGCCGCCCTAATCCACGCATTAAGGGCCTCAAACTGTGTTGGTCTAGGCGAAGGATTAAATGAGGACATAATTGATTTCAGCCGATGTAACGCCTCTAACCTGAACGTTCCATACTTAGGAAACGTCAGTTCCTCATTCCCTTCCGAGATCTTACTCCATTCACCAATCCATAGTATCGTATGCAAGCCAACATTCGTTGCCATATAGTAAGCTGGTGTACCCTCTGGCGGTGCCTCTTGCCCATAATAAGAGTCCCTTCTTTTTCTCTTAAAAATCCCTCTCAAACATTTAAAACACTTCATGTTCAAAAGCTACAGAATTTCTATTTTTTCTCCGCGTTTGTTTACTTCCCGATGACAATCCACCAATCTCAGCTCGGTTCTCGCTAACTGGCCTATCAGAACGCGACTTCTCACTGACGTCACACCAGCCGCCCAATCTCAGCGCGGCTCTTGCCGACGTCACTCGTCCCCCTTCGCAGCAGTTCCCCTCCTTTCTCAACTCGTCTCCGCGTTTATGCATGCGTCCCATTCATACTCTGAAAAATGATTACTTCCGACCAAGCGATCACTTTTCTCTGACTGTACGTCCACAGCCTAACTGTAATTGTCACCTTAACTGACGAAATGTCTTTCCGTTTACGTCCAGACAATCGCCTTCTCTGATAGGTTACTTACACACAGTAACTTTCGACCTGCGTCCGTTACTCACACACACACTTGCACTCCCCCTATCTCGGTTCTGCGGGCGATCAATGGTACCTCATGATCCCCTTAATCTGGTCGACAATTACTCTGGGTGTTCGATACACCCGAACCACTTAAGCTCTACCCCGAACTTAAGATTTTACCAGGTTGCGCGCGCTCACAACCTTCTCACAATCACACTACAGGCATTCAACTCCGCAAGACATTACAATACAGATACAACACAAAACACCGCAATCTGTCCACGCATGACCCTTGTTATACTCACTCTCGTCCGATACTGCTGCTTTTCTCTCTCCGTCAGCGCCTTCTTCGGCAGGCCACCTCTCGAGCTCTAGGGGCCTTGGGGTAAACTAACCTAGTCTAGATTACCTTCCTCAAGAAGATAACCATCCTCTGCTACCAACTGCTAACGCGGGATTTCTGGTCTATTGTTATCTTACCAGATCCCAGCTCAGGTCGACTGAATCGTTGGTACCTGTCATTGAGTAAAAGGCAATCCACTACTAGGTTAATAAAGAAAGAACTTACTCCACTCTAAAGAACCACTGACCACTGGAAAAGGTTTAAAAGTTTATTGTAAAGCCAAAAGTATCTGGAGATACAAACATCTCAGAATAAGGTTCAAAAGATATACAGGTATCAATATAAAAAGAAACTCTCTGAATGCTCTTAATCGGCAAAAGGAAATTATCAAAAATATCTCAAATACCATGAGAGTTGCAAGAATCGCTATGAGTTGCAACTTGAGAGTCATTTACAGAAAGGAAAATACAGGTTAGGCTGTCCCTACACTAGACTAAGTGACATCCCTACTTAACAAGATCTTTACCTAAAAAGGTGTCAGCAGTGGTGACTTCCAAAGAAGATCACACACTTCTCTTAGTCTCTAATTCAGGTTGATGTCTTGCGGTTCTCTATCTGCCTACCCATCCGCTCTCTTAGGTTCCTCAGATCATCTGCTCTAACTCCACCCCGGGGTGCTGTCCCTAATACAAAATCACATTTCCAATAGGAACGCCCCTGGAGACGCCTCTCACGTGGTGTAGATTCTGGCGGTAAATTCCATGATGGTGCTCCTCGGGACCCTTCATTAAAGTTGACCTTGCTTCCCAGGCTTCTCTCCGACCAGGCGGTACCCCCTAAAATTCCTGAAGACTCCTACAGGCCTGTGCCTGGCGTCTCTGAACAAAAGTCTATTCATCACTTTCTGATTAGGCTCCCTCGCACCTGCAAACAGACACTTTTTCTGTAGGCCCCAAATTCCGGCCTCCACCATATCTAGAAGTCGTAAAACATTTTGAACAGACTTTTCGTTTGTGCTCTGTGCGACCTCTCCTTAACGAGCACATGCAGATCAAAGAAGCGACTTTATCTATTCAGGCCTACTAGAATTACATGAAACGGGCCTCTGCAATATGCACATTTAATTTCTTTGTTTAAACAGTATTCTAACTAACACACATTACTAAAATGTAACACATCTATTTAAAACATATTCAATTCTATGATTAATAATACTTTGCATTAAAAATGACATTAGAACTCAAGTTACTTAAAAGTGTAGCAGCATCTTTCGTTTCTTGTGAAGTGCCATGTGGCCTACACATTTCCATGGTTTGCAGAGTTACATTTCTTTTTCACACAGCCAAATAACGTGAAACTCCAACATCATTCTAACATTTCTATAAATCTCTACATTCGTTTTTCACACTGATATATGTATCCCTATTCTAATTACACACATATATATATTCTCACTCTATAAGTTTGACACTCTTGGATATTCTGTACTAACCTAATACAACGTGCTTGTAAATATGGTGCACTTCTACATTTTTCAGATTTGTGCTCTCTCATGCACATAAACAATCCTAAAATGCCATTTTGTAACTTTCATGTGTGCTGCTTCATGCAGCACACATGAGAGTTGCAAAATTGCATTTTTTTAAAAGGTTTGTTTATGTACAGGAAGGGCAGCCATGACATTTTGATTTTCCATGTGTGCTGCACAAGGCAGCACACATGGAAAAAGCAAAAAACGAGGAGAAATAATCAATTTCTCCTCATTTCCCCAACTTAAGACCAGGATTTTCCTGGTCCTAATTTTGGCGCTACCTCCTTTGTACGCCACCTTTGTACATAGAGGGCAGAGTTAAATACAATGGGTGTTGTGGTGGAACGCCCACCACAACACCCCCTGCACGCCCCTTTCATGCTAAACATAGCGTGAAAGGGTGCCTTATGTACAAGGCAGTGAAAAGCCACGTTAAGTGGCTTAACGCTGCCTTGTACATAAGGCATACCCCTATCGCCACAAGAAACGACACAAAAAGTGCAGTTCCAGTGGTGATAGGGGCGTGCACATATGCCCCAAAGAGTATCACATTTGTATCTATGATCACGATCAATGTGTAGCCTAATGAAAACAATGTAAAGGAGACAATCAAGAAGCAATTAGCATCATTCCTGAACGATACTGGATGAGAATCAGCTTGACTAATTGTATTGCTTTACAATGGAAACAATAAGACACAATTCAAAAGGGAACTCAACACACTTAAAGTAAGGTAAACAAATGTATTGAGGCAGTTTCCCAAATATCAATGAAAGAAACAAGCAAAGAAAAATATATTTATACCATAAAGCGAATAATTAAGCCTTGGAAAACATCGCAGATTGACTTGCAGACAACATCCTAGCCAGAACAACAGGTCAGCCCTCAGTTCAGTCATACAGGAGTCTCAATCGGGCCCATTAAAAGGCCCTGGGCAATGAGTACATTCCACGGGCGAGCTCCTGTCTGAACATCAAGAATTCCCATCTTTTATACCTTTAATGTACCTGAAGAGAGATTTCTAGAAACCCCCTTCCTTCTGTTATAAAATTAAGACTAGCTGTACTGGTCTGCATCAAGGTCACTCACAAGAGCTGGCCAGGCCCCAGTTTTTGCTCCGAGGCAGAGCTGTACATTACGCACATTTCTCTGGCAAAAACAACCTTAACCTTGTCAGGACTGTGAACGGTATCAGAGATGCATCCCACGTTATATGTTCCAGAAACTGCTTAGCTCTGTAATATGAACCTCGGAAACATCTCCACCCTGCAGCAGCAGGAGCACACAAAATTGAATAATATGTACAAAATGGAGTCGATGATCAATGTATCATTTCTCATAGCATCACACTAGCCACAGAAACGCCAACACAAAGAGATTACATTTAACATAGCTAACAGACAGGGCAGGTTCTCCATACCACAGCAAAGCTCTCCAGCAGACTTCAGCTGCCTTCAGCCAAATTCCCCTTTAGGATCTATCAGCAAGCCCTGTTCCTTCCATAATATCAGATGGTTGTACAGCTAATTTGAACAGAGTGTATCTGCAAATCACCATGTGTCCACGCTTGGAGCAACATTCCTGCTTGCTTCTGATGCCCCTCTTCTTGTGGCTCTGCCCCGTCGCATCGAAAAGTCACATTCTCCATATCCGCCCACTTCAACCCCTGCAGGTGACCTTCACCCTTCCTGTGACAACACGGTGACAACCCTGATCACTTTTACCTCTCTTTTCAAGGTAGCTCTCTAGCTGCAATGAGAAATCGTGGCCTCTGGTAAATGTTTTAATTCTCCTGGCAGTAGATGTTATGTTAAATTAAATTATATTTATAAAGCGCCAATCACCGGAAGGTCTCTAAGCG
The DNA here is from genome assembly GCF_964261635.1 of Lissotriton helveticus. Taxonomy (NCBI): domain Eukaryota; kingdom Metazoa; phylum Chordata; class Amphibia; order Caudata; family Salamandridae; genus Lissotriton; species Lissotriton helveticus. The sequence goes on from NC_136061.1 coordinate 865,428,717, forward strand.
CTATAACATAAGTCAGAAGTCCAGAATCCTTTCGCGCAATTATACTCAACACACAGCAGATGGAACTTATCCAAATGCCTCTGTAAACAGAAGGGTTTTATGTCTCATCTGGAATGGTAGAAGCCTGGCTTCCTTACCCATATCGTCTGGTAGTTTGTTCCAGATCTGGGTGATTTTAACTGAGAATGCCCAGCCCCCTGGGGTCGTTCTATTAAAACGTGGGCATACTAACAAGCAAGACTCAGATGAACGAAGATAGCATCCGGGCACATAAGGCCTCAGGCGGTCTTTGATGTACTTGGGTGCCTCTCCAAACCGAGACTTTTGTGCAATGCACAACCCCTTAAATGTAACCCTTTGCTTGATGGGATGCCAGTGTAACTGCTGCAGCAGAGGGGTGGCATGGGCTCTTCTTGGCAATTTATAGATCAACCTTGCTGCATCATTCATAACCACCTGGAGCATCCCCAGAAGGTTTTCAGGAAGTCCAGTGTAGACTGCATTGCCATAGTTTAAGCCTGACAGGAATAATGCCGTCACGACCGTCTGCATGGTGGAAAAAGACAGCAAGGTTTCCAGTTTCCAAAGTTGCCGCATTAGGCCAATACAGCTCCCCAAAACAGCAGATACCGTGTTATTTAGGGTTAATCCAGTGTCCAACTTTATAACCAGGCCCTTCACTGCTGGCACCAGTGTAGGGGTGGAGCCCACCTCTTGAGGCTAAAAAAGACTGGACCAGGGTGAGATCCCTGAAGTAAGAACAAGTACTCTGTTTTATCTGGATTTACTTTCAATGAATTAGAGGTCATACAATTCATAGTGAACCAGAGGATATTCTGGACGTTACGCTGTGAGTCAGAAGAGTTGTCAATTCACACAATTAACTGGGTATCATCAGTGTAATTAAATAACTCACGATCTGTTTTGGCTAGTGCGTCTATCAGAGGCTGAAGGTACATATTAAAAAGCAGAAGGCACAGTGCGGAGCCCTATAGGACCCCCCCATTTTAGGTTACCCTGCTTAGATATGTAGTCTCCGAATTGGACTCTTTGAGATCGTTCCTCCAAAAAGCATATAATCCATTGGATGACCCATCCCAGTAACTCCCAGCCTGTGACAGCTAAGGTAAGAGTGCAGGTGTTTCCGACCAACCACGGCACTATGGTCATATGCAGTAACACATTTTTCCATTGGCACAGAATGGAACAACCCTTTGATGCATTAGTCCCCAGTTCTCAGTCTGCAACTGAAAGTTTGCCACAAAACCCTATACAATTGTAAATGTATTATATTACTTTCTTTTGCACTGTACAATCCATGTGGTCCTTCATCCCCCTGATAGGGTTGTATCCTACTCATATTTGTAAGGGGCTCCTGATTGTTTTTTCAAAGGTCATGGTTAATAATAAGGTTGTCTGTAGTTTCACCTAAAGATGGGTGTTGTGTTGGATGAGAAGCAGTAAGGTTGCTTACATGCTCTAAATGTAGTTTCTTCAATAGAAATACAAAACCTCGGTGTGACAGCAATGCTGTGCTTAAGCATAACGTGTAGAACAAGTGTTAGAACAGATAGAGTCCCACAAGTGGATATTTACCATTTTTAGAGTGGTTTATATCATACTGTCTGAGCTGTCACTGATCAAGGGGTTTTCATGTAATATATCCTTTAGGTCTTCCCCTGAATGACATAAGCCCAAAATGTAGCAGCATGGTTATGCAACCAGAAACCACTACATGGGGTGCCCCAGGAATGACAGAGCCCTGGAGATACAGTTCAGCACACAGAGACTATTATAAAAAAGACCCACTGGAGGAACAAAGGATAGCGATCTGAAAGAACAGTTAAGCAATCAGAGAGCACTGCACAGAGTCGACCCCAGAAAGAAGAAGAGAAAGAATATGCATTCATCTATGGGACATAGGCTGTGAAGTTCCCTCGGTGTTGGTGCCATTATGAATACCAAAGAGGGTGAGTACAAAATATAAATCCGCGTAAAAATACTGGACATCTTTTACAAGCCCATTGCCCCGCCTGGGCTTCAGGTTTTGAGATGCAGCGGCAGCGCAATAGGCTTGTTCATATTTACAAGGCTACAAAAAATCACCCTGCATGTCTTTTATTGGCCTTGTAAATATGGACCCCTTTCATGCATTACTCTGCATTAATGGGGCATTTCATGGATGTTGCTGTAGGTGTTCCCACGTAACATCCATGGAACCTGACACATTACAGATTTACAACATTTTGTAAAGCTGAGGATGCATCAGAATCCTATGCCTCCCCAGAGGATGTGTAGGAATGGCACAATGAGGAGAAATACTTTTATTTCTCCTAATTGTCTCCTCTTTCGCTGCGTGCTGCAGTGCAGCAAACAGAGAAAGAGGAAAATGCCACCAATTATTGTATTTGTGGAGAAATGTGTCCCTCACTACACAAACACAATCTTCCCCGCAACACAGGCACCCTTGCAACATGACACAAAGGTGTCTGCGTTAGCGCATGGCTACTGTTTGTGAACCGGTGTAGGGGACAAGGACAGGAATGCACCATATCTTGTAGATACGGCTCATTCCTGCCCTTTTATTTTTACGCACAAGTGGAGCAGGAAGGCATGCTGTGCTGCCATGCGTCAAAATATAGTAAATGAGGCCCATTGTAACTGAACAAGAAAGTGGAGGAGGACAATGGCTTCAAGGGAAATTGAACAGGGACAGGGTTTTGCCCCAAGAACTAAGTCCCCAACTGGTCCAAACATGCAAGTCACCATTAGAAGTAACTCTTAACTACCCTTCACATGGCTGCTCAGAGTGGGTGTTCTATGAAGAGAGCTAAGTAGGGGAAAAAGCAGAGGATTAATAAGGTAGGAAGGGCTAGAAAGAGGAGGGAAGATCCCAGACAACTCTGGAAAAAGGAGTATGTGTTATTTAGGCAGTGGACAGGCACTAAGAAAGACAGAGAAAGAGAAATTGTTAAAAATGCGGGTCTCTAGTTGGCAATGGTTTGCACCTTGTCCAAGTAGGGACCCTTGCTTCTAGTCAGGGTAAGGAACTTATGCCCTTAGACAACCCTTGATCACCTCCTTGGTAGCTTGGCATGAGTAGACAGGCCTATCTCACAAGCAGTGTGTAAAGCGTGTGTGCACACATACAGTAAGACAGTGAAAACACTACAAATGGACACCACACCAGTTTAGGAAAATAAGTAATCTTTATCTAAACCAAACAAGACAACAAAAATTCAACATACAGTTATCAAGGTATGCCTTTTAAAAGGCAGAAATGGCTCTGTCTATAGAAAACTATATATACAACCATTTCAACACAAAGTACCTTGGATGCAACAAAATCATCAGCAAAATCAGCGGCAGGGAATGTGATGGATCAGTTCCTTAAACACAAGGAAGGTGTGCGTTGGTCCCTTGCTCCAGAGGAGGTGATGCATCAGTTCCTTACTGTAGAGAAGGTGATGCATCGGTTTCTTACTGTGCAGGGAGGTGATGCATTGGTTTCTTACTGTGGCCCGATGCTGTTATAGACTTGCACACCGGTGCGATGAGCGGGGATTCAGGGATGCGTTGGTTCTCGATGCGCGGCTATAACAGCACTGTGCAGTAGCTGCTCCTGGTGGGAGTACTACCGGGCGGTGATGTGGGGCGGGGGAGGGTCAGGGTTGGGGGTAGTAAACACCAGAATACGAATAAAGGCAGGTAAGTTGACAAGTAAATCAATAAAACAAAATCCGTTTAGCCCGCTGTATCGCCAAATGCGATGCTGCGTGCGCAACAAAATTTGTTTTATTGATTTAATTATCAACTTTCCTGCATTCATCCAAATTCCGGTGTTTACTACCTCCCACCCTGGCCCTCCCTCGCCCCACATCACCGCCCGGCAGCACTCCCACCAGGAGCCGCTACTGCACAGTGCTGTTATAGCCCCATTTAGGTGCAGGAAACCCCCTCCCACTACTCTAAATGAAGTACAGGTTAATTCAGCCCAGATCTGACTCATCCAGGAAAGGCAGGACACACCTCAACCCCGTGGATGTCTGAAGAGAATGAAAATCCCCAGCCCCTGTCACTCCAAATTCAGACAGTCAATTCACAAACCAGCAGAGGCACCCAGGATGGCAAAGCAAGAAAATATTCACTTTCTAAAAGTGGTATTTTCAAACACACAGTATTCATCAGCATTTTTATATTCTGAGTTCAGGCATACTAAACTCCAGCTTGCTACCAACTCCCAGTGGGAAGATATACTTAGAAGATGTTATAAATAAACTCCCATTCTATCTCATGGGACATAGTGAAAATCAAAATACACGGTGTTTCACTATCAGGACATGTCTCGCACACTAATACATGTTCTACCTTTCACATACACTGTACCCTGCCCATAAGTGTACCTTGGACCTACCTTAGGGGTGACTTAAATGTAATAATAGGGAAGGTTAGGGCTTGGCAAGTGGATGAGCTTGCCAAGTCGAAATGGTAGTACCAAACTGCGGTGGCAGATCAGAGATACATTTATAGGCTACTCATGTGGGTGACACAACCGCTTGTTGCATTTGATTTACAGGCCCTGGGCACACAAGGTACATGGTACTAGGGAATTAGTAGTACGACTTAGTAGTAAATCAAATAGGCTAATCATGGAAACACCAATTGATATTAACAATGTACACAGAGAGCATATGCACTTTATCACTGATTAGCAGAGATAAAGTGCCCAGAGTCCTAAAATCAACAAAAACAGGGTCAAAAACAGGAGACACAAAAGCAAAATGTCTGGGGATTAAAAAAGGAGGAACAAACACAAGAGAGATATTAAAAAAACGAAACTCTTTCATAGTAAAGCCACTATTATTTACATAATTTGGTGTATGTTTGAAATGGTGGAACACAAGCACAAGCACAAAAATGAAATACAACAGACAATCAGTAGGCACAGATGCCCAAAGAATTTCTACCAAAAGCAGTGGCACTGTATAATCCAGAAGGAGAATAATGCATCTTAAATTTGATCTACTTCAGATGCAAAAAACTTCATAATTTTGTTAGGTATAAAAAACCTTGATCATTGTATGAATTTTCAAGAGGAAGTACTCGCAAAACACATATTATCAGCAATAATGCAAAAACAACAAGTATGACAGAATCACATGGAGGAGCAGCTGATGTAGGGTTGAGCCTACAGTCACGATTATGAGTTGCAGGGTATTGGCAGGGTGGAAGCTTCACACATGCAGTTAATACTTGCTAGACCTGACTTCCTTGGCATGTATATATATATATCTGTTGCCTCTACCTTCTTTATTTTTGACTGTGTGCTGGACTTCGTTCTTTGCAGGTTCGTGTAATCTGGGTACTTTACCAGTGCTGATCAGTGCTAAAGTGCAGGTGCTCTCTGTGTAAATTATGACAGTGATTGGTTATCGATGATTGCCACATTTGATTTACTAGTAAGGGCCTAGTAAAGTGCGCTAGATATGCCCAGGGCCTGTAAATCAAATGCTACTAGTGGGCCTGCAGTACTGATTGTGCCACCCATATGAGCAGCTCTTAAAACCTGTCTCAGGTCTCCCAATGCCATGCTTGTGAGTGCAGTTTTAAACTGCCATGTTGACCTGGCAAGTGCACCCACTTGCCAGGCCCAAACCATCCCTTTTTCAACATGTAATGCACCCCTAAGCTACAACGAAGGTAGCCCCATTGACAGGGTGCAGTGTATCTGAAAGGTTGGACATGTACTGGTGTATGTTGCATTTCCAGATAGTGAAATACTGCCAATCAAATTTTTCACTATTTCAAGGACTATCTCTTCCATAGGTTATCATTGGAGCTGCCTTGTAACATCTTGCAAGTGGTAAAATATAGGGGCATATAAGCAAGGGCAATATCGGCGCTTTAGCAGGACTTTTTCTCTTTAAAGCGGCAATATTTTTATCGCCCTATTAGCAAGCTGTCGCTAACAGCAGTTAGCGACAGGTTTTAGGCGATAGCAACCGGTTTGGGGCCCGCTTTGCATGTCAGCGATATTTATCGCTAATGACATGTAAAGCAGTCGCTAACACAGCTATCGCCTATTAGCAATGCAGGCTTAGCGATAAAAAAAGTTGCGCATAGTGCAATTATCACTAGAATCTAACGCCTGCTAATAGGATGACTTACCTGTGTATTCAATGGGAGGTGGATTGTCAGGTTAAGCCCCCATTGGCGTTAATGCGTGAATATCCCTGGATTTCCAGCGATATTCATGCATTTCGCCGTTATTGCTGGATATTTTAGCACAATGGAGAAAAACGCTGTTAATAGCATGTTTTCTCCGCTAACATATCAAGCGATAGGCAGCGATCAAAAAAACACGCTAAGCGCATTTTGCGATAAATATCGCTATTCCTTGATGATATGCCCCATAGAGATTTGGAATTTGAGTTCCCTGAACTCAGGATTTAAAAATAAATATTTGAGTGAAGTTGTTTTTTGAATTGTGTATTTGAAATTGCCACTTTTTAGAAGTGATTCAAGAATAATCGGCCACATGCATCATTGTAGGATTTTGCATTTCCTAAATTGCGAAAATTAAGGAATCGCAATTTAGGAATTGCAAAATCCTATGCATCAAGAAATCCTATTGTTTTTTAGGATTTCTTAATTTTCGGAATTTGCGATTCCTTAATTGTGAATCGCAATTAAGGAATGGCATTACATTGATTCCTATGGGCCTATAGGCCCATAGGAATCAATGCCGTTTTGCATTTCTTTTTTTTGGAATTCGCAATTTGTTGATGCATTGCAAGGGTGCAGAGGGGGGTCCAAAGGACAACCCTGCACCCCTGGAATGTATTTTAAAGTGCATGTTTCACACACACATGTCCTAAGGAGATGTGTGTGTGTAACATGACACTTTCCAAAATGCATTTTTGTGCTTTTTTAAAGAATTTCGCAAATTAACACGAGGGTCAACCTCGTGTTAATTTGCACTTCCTATTTCAAAATTCGCATTTTTTAAAAAATTGATGCATTGCATTTAAGGAATCACACAAATGCGATTCCTTAAATGCATTCGCATTTTTAGGAAATGCAAAAAAAAGGTGAATTTTCAAAAATTGTTTCATGCATCCCAAAAACGTATTTAGGAAGCGCAAACGGCCGAATTTACCGATTCGCACCGTTTGCACTTCCTAAATAGGTTGATGCATGTGGCCGCAAATGTGGATAAATCACAAGGGCTAATGGTCCTCTTTGTTGAGTCAGCACAGTAATTAGGCAGCTAGCTCTTCTGTTTAGTTTACACAGTAAAGAGGCCTATTTTAGTTGCCGGTAAAGGCCCAACCCTTTTCTTTCATACAACTTTTAGAAAGTGGCCTTTTTCTTGCTTCACTATTCTGTGTTTCTGCCTGCATGTGTAATCAACATCTGGTTTAGACTGACAGCTGGGTTGCTTGTGCATTTACTCTAGACAGTCACATAAAGGGAGCTGAGGTGTGTCCTGCACATCGTATTGGCCTTTCTCCAGGCTGCTGGGCCTTCCTGAGCTAGAGTCGGGGGAAAAGTTGTCACTGACACCTGAATAGGGCTGAGCCTGGCAACTCACAATGCTGTCTCTACCCCCTGTAGTGAGTCTGGAGCCAAGGGACGACAAGGCAGGATCTTGTGGACAACAAAGACTTTCCTTTAAGGTATGCCTACTTGAAAGGCTAAAAGGGATATAAGTATCGGACCTACAACACCACATCTTTAGAACACTTTTGGCCAAGAAGAAGAGCTAAGGAGCTGTCAGGAATAGTACTGTCCCTTTGCTGTGTATTACTTTGCTGAACTGGCCTGCAGTTGCTACTTTTGTCTGTGGGCAGTGAAAGAACTGGGATCATTTCCTGCTTTTCTAAGGTTCTCCAAGTGCTTGTGTGTGCTTAACTCCTGTTGGAAGTCTCAGGACGATCAAAGATTTAATCTGCAGCATCTCTGAACTCCTCTGCTGGGAGTTCTAACCTAACAAGTGGTGCCAATTCCAATTCGGGCTCCTTGGAAGTAGTTCTGCTATTTCAAGACTTAAAAATCCACACATCTCCCTTTCAGCACCTTTTTTCCCACCACAAGCTTGCTGTGCGGTTGAAAAACAATGCATCTCCGCAGTGCAGCTGAAAATCGATGCAGCGCCTGTTCACGGCCTGAAGAACAGCCAAAGCCTGAGTCCAGACTAACAAGTCTCTGATGACTGAGACCCCCTCTCCGGCTTCGAAGTATGCCCTGCTGTACGACTGAAGGAATCGTTGCATCACCTGTCTGAAGCTGTGGGAATCGACGAGGCACCTGTTTTGCCTCAAAATCGACCCAAAGCACCTGGATTTTCTCATGCATCGCACCTGTGTGCCAGGTTTCCATCCCATCACCGCCGAAAGGAGTTGCCCTCAGAAATCGCTTCTCATTGCAGTAAGGAATCAACAAAAAACTTCTCCTGCGTGCAGCAGAACTGAGGCATCCATTCTCCTGGGACACAAGCACCGACACATCACTATGTTTTCTGACATTTTCTTCCTGTGCATCTGTTTTTCATCTTGGATTTGAATGCATCAAAGTTACTTTGTGCTAAAATCAATGCATCTACAGAGTTCTATGGACAGAATGTTTTAATGCTTTTAAAAGTGATATCTTGAGTTATGTATGTTGGATTTATTTTTGTTGTTTTGGTTTGGTTTAGATAAAGATTGTTTTATTTTCTAAACTGGTGTGGTGTCCATTTGTAGTGTTTTCACTGTGTTACTGTGTGTGTTATGTACAAATAGTATACACATTGCATGTGTGATAAGCCTGACTGCTTTTGCCAAGCTACCAGAGTGGTGAGCAGGGGCTGTCTTGGGTGTGTAACTCCCTTACCCTGACTAGAGAGAAGGGACCCTACTTAGAGAGAATGCATACCACTGCAAACTAGTGACCCCCATTTCTAACAATATTACCAGGCAGAAACAAACCACCAGTACTGGTCAATTTTGAGCGATTTTCCCTGGAAAGAGGAATAACTGTACATCCCCAATTTTATATGCTGAATCCCATGCAGTTTCCCTGTTTCCAGTGGGATTAACACTCACATTTACTACCTTGTGTGAGAAGGTAGTAAATGTGAGCTGGGGTGTAGGTGCTGGATGAGGGTGGAGTGAGGAAGTTATGAAGCAAGTGTATACAAAATATGCTTAATTTCATTTTTCGTCACTACATGAAATTTTGACGCAATTAGGAGAAATTATCTGTTATTACTTGAAGTGCAAACCCATCATTTTGTGCCATATTCTATACCAAAATGTGTCCTTGCATCAAATTTTGATGCAAGGATGCATTTCACGCTAAAATATGTACAAAAAAATCGAAAACACCGGCGACAGCTGCTTTACGGAAATCCTGAAACTATGAGAGTTACACCAGTGGAGCTTAACAGTCACCCATGGCTAGTTGGAAGGGTGGAGGTGGGAGAGGAAAAAGACACCCTGGCAGTGGGGAACATTCTACTGGAAAACAATGCTTTGCAGGGACAGGGTAAAGGCTTGGCTGCTGTTGCAGTCAAGGCCTCAAGCAATGTATTGGCGGTTTTTTTTGGCAGGTAAAATCAGGTCTGGTATTCCTGTACCCACTAAATCCAGATAGGGAATACTACCCATGCGTCATTGGGCAGAGTGAAATTCCCAATGGGAATACTGCTCCTTCCGACTCTAAACAAAATATTTGGCCCCTGGCACTAGGTGATTGTAGAAATGGGGGACTCCAGTTGGCAGAAGCATGCACCATGTCCAAGTAGGGACCCTTCCTTCTAGTCAGGGTAAAGGGATTACACACCTAAAATAACCTGTGCTAATTCATTTGCCCATAACACACATTAATACAGTGTGAACACTACAAAAGGACACCACACCAGCTTTAGAAAAACAGCCACTATTTATCTTTGTAAAACAAGAATAAAATGATAAAACATCAACATACAGTAATCGAAATTCAAATATTGCCAAAATAACCTTAAAATACAGTTTCTGGAAGTCAATAGCTCCATCTGAGGCTATCAGGGCATCATGAGTAAACAAATCCAACAGTTCAAGCTGACCATGGTGTCGCGGGCCAGCTATGGTATCAGGAAGACTCGCAAACAGTACCTTGGAAATGCAGGGCGTCCTAGATCTTGCGATGAGATCTGAAGATGTGACATCTGCAGGCATCGGCTTCCGAGGTCGGTGTTGGAGTCGTTGGGTTCTTGAAGTCACACGGGTTGCAGGTTGAACTCCGGGAGGTTGAAGTCAGGACCACTGGTGTCAGCAGGCATTAGGGCTGCAGTGCAAAGTGCTGCAGTGCGGTGTGCGGTGCCCTCTGGTTGCAGTGCACGCAGGGGCTCGGTGATGGCATCCAGCAGCGTCGGTGGGACCAGGGCTGTGGTGCGAAGTGGGGTGGGGCTCATTGCAGTGCATGCCGGTAGATTTACACGTACCGCACGCAAGTCGTGACAGTACGTGTTAACGCTTGGGTGCAGCTGGCAATAAAAGCCTCACCCACTGTTCTAGAAGGCGCTTTACCTTCTGCTCGATTCACGGACCAGGAGCGGCTCGGGGCTTGCCTGGGATCTCGGGAGCACTCATCAGTGGTTTCTGCTTCCAGCCTTGGATTTTGATTTCACTTCGCCCACGAAGAAAGAGACCATTCCTACAATGAAAAAAGAGAGGAGTTAAGTACATTTAAAAATACTATTGGCGCCCTTCGTAAGAAAGGTTCTTCAAAAGTCTTTGAACAATTTTTGGAACTTCTTTTCAAGAGAAGAAACGATTTCCTATTTTACAGAACTATTAACAGACAATGCCAGACTTCATTTAAGGAATGTTACTTCACAAGAAATGTTAGAATTAATCAAGCAGTTTTCAGGGCATTTGCAGAGCAATGTGCTTTTTGAAGTTTGTTTTATGTTATTTGTTGTGTGTTCTCTATCCATTTCTCTTTTGAAAGGAAAAACAAGTCAGCAGAGACAATAGAACTACTCATGTAACAGGGAAGTAAGTTTTAAGGCATTTTTGGAACAACAGGTTACAAATAACAGTTTAGGAGTTACGTATTTTGATGTTTAGAGTATAGAAGTGATTCCTTGTTTTATATTACAGCCTGTAGTACAACCTAATACAAGCACAGACAACGCTCATATAAAGATTAACCTGTCAACTCAACATACTCCTAAATCCACACAAGAAATACTGGGTGCAGACAAGACATCTTCTGGTCGCAGGTGGGGGAACACATATAATTCTTTCTTAAAAAGACCTAAAACCGTGTTAGAAGACTGTAGTAGAAAAGTAAGGAAAACCTAAAAGTCTTATAGTCCTTCACTTGTTGCTTCGTAGGTCGACAGCAAGAATCCACCGCGTCCAGTACCCCAGCCCTCCTCCATAATTTCTAATTTATACCTTGTTGTAGGTTAAAATCGCAAGATTTAAGTTAGTCATTTGGGAAGTTAGTCCCTTGCGTCCCTGCGAAATTCAACGACGTCTCTGCAAGCAAACTAAGGTAAGGAACGTCGTAGTATTCTGACAGAAGGCAAAAGCCTGCGAAGATAATTTCGCCTGGACGCAATGGATCTAACTTCGCAAATATCTTTGCAGAACATAGCAACCATGTTAAAAGATATAAAAATAGAAAACACAGCCTTACGTAGAGATTTATCTACTCTACAAGATACTATTCAAAAAACAGTAATTAAACCTGCAATTTTTCAACCAGCGTTTTCAAATCCAGCCTCCTCCTCCTCTCAAACTACCCCAACGCAGATTCAAGTAATAACTCCAGTGCCTGTTCCTCTTGCACAACCTGAAAGATTCTATGGTGACTCAATGTCATTTGCATGTTTTGGCTAAAACTCCACCTTTTCCTGATGATTCATCCAAGGTGGCGTTTATTTTTGTCTTATCTAGGTGGAGAAGCTGCCCTTTGGTCAGTCCCGCTTGCAGAAAGAAATGATCCAATTTTATACAATTTTAAGAATTTTGAACGAGCAATGAAAAAGATTTTTGCTAAACATGTTTTTTTTGCAATCAGCAGATAATGAGTTGCTAAATTTAAAACAAGGATCTTCCAATTTACTTCATTATATTTCAGTCTTCAATCGCTTAGTTTTAGAAGCAGATTGACCTTACGACAAAAGAATATCACTCTTTTATAGAGGGTTAAAAGAGAAAATGAATGATATGGTATTGCAAATTCTGGAACCTCCAAATTATATAAATGAATTCATAGACCTGGTTGGTAAATTGAATCACAGACTGTCTGAAAGAAGGGGAGAAAGAGGTAAATCAGATTATAAAGTAATATTGTTTAAGGAGAAATTAAATAATCAAAAAGAAGTTGTTACTAAATTGGATCCTGTCGAACCTATGCAGATAGGTACCATCCAAGGGCCTCCTTCCAAAGAGGAAAAGGAAAAAAGGCGCAAGTTAAACCAGTGCCTCTATTGTGGTAAAACTGGCCATTTTGTTAAGGAATGCCCAACACGTCCTAATAAAAATAAACAAAAGACCTTAGATTTAGCATTAACAGAAGTTAAATCGGAAAACTAGAACACTTGATAAAAGATGAGGTCAGTTTGTCGAGTGCTTATTCTAGTTTGGCCTCCACTGCGCCACCCCTAGGGTGTCGACATCTTTGTATAAAAATAAATCTAAAAGCCTTGATAGATTCAAGACGCTCCTGGGAAATTGATGCACTCATAGACTCCGGAGCTACAGGAAATTTTATAGATATTCAATGTTTGAACAAACTAAGAATAAAAACAGAGGAAAAAAGTCATCCGGAAATTGTTTGGGCAGTGGATGGTAAAGAACTCACGTCAGGTCTCATTCGACAACAGACTGAATTTTTAGAAATAGATAGTTCCCCCATTCACAAAGAAACAATAGCTTTTGGCGTTATTGATGCACCACAATTTAGATTACATTTGGGAATTCCATTGCTAATAAAACACAACCCCAAAATTGACTCGGTAAGTAAGCCAATCACATTCAACTCTTCTCATTGTAGTACTCACTGTTTTCAAGAACATGTGGAAGAAGACATAGTTCAAGAATTTGACTTTTCAAATGACTTGCAGAGTGTTTTATTGCTAGAAGGAGTCCCTTTAGATTACTCAGATTTGACCGACGTTTTTGACAAAAAAAGAGCGAACACTCTTCCCCCTCATAGGGATTTTGATTTTAGAATCGATTAAGTTCCAGGTTCTACTATGCCGTGCAGTAGAATTTTTGCACTCACGGAAAAAGAAAACAAACATCTAAGAGAGTATTTGGATGAGTGCTTAGCAAACGGTTTTATTCGACATTCAAAATCCCCGGTCTCATCTTCTCTTTTTTTCATTCCAAAGAAGGGTGGAGAATTAGTCCGTGTATCGATTATAGCGCCTTAAACAATGTAACAATTAAGAATAGGTATCTTTTGCCTCTCATTCCTACTTTATTAGATCAGGTAAAACAGGCTACAATTTATACTAAATTGGATTTGCGCGGAGTTTATAATTTTGTGAGAGTCCGTGAGGGCGATGAATGGAAAAACGCGTTTCGCACCAAATTCAGCCTATTTGAATACCAAGTTATGCCCTTCGGACACTGTAATGCTCCTGCAGCTTTCCAATGTTTTATAAATGAAGTATTACATGAGTTTATTGATGTTTGCTGTGTCGTCTATATTGACGACATTCTTATATATTCAAACTCAAGAGAGGAACATGTAAAACAAGTGCGTGCCATTCTTAAAAAATTGCTTGCAAATTCTCTATATGTGAAATTAGAAAAGAGTTTATTTCATGTCACGAAAGTGGATTTTCTAGGATACGTTATCAGTCCCTCTGGGATAGAAATGGATCCTAAAAAACTAGAAGCAGTAAACCCTTGGCCTAGTCCAACTTCAGTAAAACAAATTCAAAGATTCCTAGGGGCGCAAACTTCTATCGTCGGTTTATTCAGAACTTTTCACAAATAATTACTCCTATTACTGGTCTCCTTTGTAAAGCCGTTAAGTTTGACTGGACTGACGCTGCAGAAAAAGCTTTTTAGAAATTGAAAACCAATTTTACTACTGCTCCTATTTTGAGTCATCCGGACCCTACCCAACCTTACATAGTAGAAGCTGATGCTTCTCAATTCGACCTGGGTGGCATACTATCACAATGAAACAAAGGCACTGGACTGAAAACCAATTTTACTACTGCTCCTATTTTGAGTCATCCGGGCGCTACCCAACCTTACATAGTAGAAGCTGATGCTTCTCAATTCGCCCTGGGTGCATACTATCACAATGAAACAAAGGCACTGGACTGAAAACCAATTTTACTACTGCTCCTATTTTGAGTCATCCGGGCGCTACCCAACCTTACTTAGTAGAAGCTGATGCTTCTCAATACGCCCTGGGTGGCATACTATCACAATGAAACAAAGACACTGGACAAATGCACCCAATAGCTTACTTTTCCAGATAATTGTCTTCAGCAGAACAAAATTATGCGATTGCAGACAAGGAGATTGAAGCAGTTTTTGAGGAATGGCGCCATTACTTGTTAGGAGCACGTCATCCAGTTACTATTTACACTGATCATAGAAACCTATAAGCCTTGAAGTCAGTCAAAGCTTTATTTGCCCGACAATTAAGATGGTCTTTATTCTTCAATCATTATAATTTTGTAATCACTTTCCAGCCTGGAAAAGAAAATCTAAAGGCTGATGCTTTATCATGGATAGGTGAAAAGGAGTCAGAAAATGACTAGTCTTTCCATATGTGATGTAATAACTGACATTAAAAAGAAACTGGAGACAAAGGATTTAGAAGAATGGAAAGAAGTATATCCATTTTTGCAAGAAAGAGACAAACTTCTATTCCTAAACGATCAAACTATTGTACCATCACCTGAAATTCAAGAATCTATTTTGAAGTTACATCATGACACTCTCTTGTTAGCTCATCCAGGTGTTACAAAGACTTATGACGTCATTATAAGAATGTTTTGGTGGCCCTCCATGTTCAAAGATGTACAAAATGTTGTTGAAACTTGCAATATATGTATCCAAAACAAATCTTCACACCAAGCTCCTAGTGGTCTACTTAGACCTTTTTTGTTAATCAAGGAGAGAGAGAGGAACTAGAGTAGCTAGTTTGTTTCCCCTGGGATATAGTGGTTAATCAAAGAGAACTAGCTATGTCTGTGTGCTATGTGTATACATGGGAAACCATTTGGTTTAGTATGAATACCCTCACCCACCAACCTAGTTGGTGGCATGCTTCATCATCGGGTGGCAAAAAGTGCAGCTAAACCACCCCTGCTACTATGCCCCTTGGTTCCTTTGATACAAATTTGTAATCCGTACTGTTCTCAATCTTAAAAATTGCTAAGGATATGATTGGAGTTGAAACACACAACAATATGGTCAGTAAACAATGCAGTAATAAAATATCTAATGAAATAAGAAATGTCTTATAGTTTGAGTAGTAGACTAAGTCTGGGTGATAAGCTTACCTGGAGGTTTGCAGTTAAGTGTAGTAATCCCTTAGAACAAGACATTTGTTTTTTCTAGGGGCACTAGATGCTATGGGTCAATGACTCAACACAGGTAGTGTGCACACTTGTGTAGGCTAACAACATTCACAACTGTATATTTTATTTTAAAAAAATAGAAATTATAGATAGCTATGATTGGTGCATAGCATTGTGAGATTTAAAAATTTGTTTACGGCCACGACGGTAAAAGCCCCAGTTTCATCAGTCAGAATCAGTAATGACAGTGATTCACTCCTCAACCTCGCCTAAGCTGCTGGAAACCTGCAAAAAGTGGTGCCAGGTCTACTACCCCTGTCCGCCCTCCTGCAATGACAGTACAGCCCTACATTGCCTTGCAAGTACCTACCAGTGATCACAGGAGGGCACTGCACTGCATCTTTAATCTTTGCAGTTCATGTTCCATGATGTCTGACATGCAAAGCATTTTTGGGACAAATGTGTAGGAAAGGAAAGTGAGAGAAAGTTTGGTTAGTGCTTGTAGAAATGTGGGTTAATTGTTGAGGGGGTGAACCCCTACTCAAGCAGCAGCCACAATTCTTGTTAGGGTGAAACACAAGCAAACCCAAAATTAACCTGTGTTTAAACCTCTTGTAGGTTAGCACAAAGCAGTCAGGCATACATTTTTAAGGTTTTTATGCAGCATTTCAAACAGTAATAAAGTGAAAACACACAGAAAGAAAAAATCAACACCTATTTAGTATGTTTTAATAATTTATTTGAAACCAAAGTGATGAAAATACAACCAGTAGACCTGGAGATTTGCCATTTTAAAGTTTTAAGTGAAGATAGTGTCAGAAGCACAAAACGCCAACTGTGGTTATCTGGTTGCATGGGACTACAATAAAGTCACAAGTTCAAGCTGACCACGATGGAGCATGAGCAACAGGAACCAAGTGAAGCCAGCTGAACAAAGTATTTTAAATCAAGGTTGTGGTGTATTGTGAGATCCTGAATTGAATATGTTTTGCTCAGAGGTGGTTCAGAGCTGCTGCAAGTCTGAGATGTGGAGTCGTGCATCATTGTTCAGGATGTTGTTGATGAAGAGCTTGCGATGCGAAGACCTGAATTAAAGATATGTCATGCACCAGTGGCTCTGAAGAAGCTGTGTGGCTGCAATGCGAAGACCTGTATTGAGGATGTGCTGCGTAGCAGTTGTTCCGAGGAGACTGCATGTCGCGATGTGAAGTCGGACATCTGTGATTCATCACGCTGTGGCTGGTTCCAAAGTGGATCTGCTCACAGGACTACAGCTGGGCTGGCAGAGCACCTTTAGGCCCACTTTTAAGGGTCCAGGACAGGGGTGGCACCACAGGGGGAGGACTCACAGTAGACAAAGTCCAGGTGCTGGGTTCAAGGTTGTTGGAACCTCTTCTGTTCTTGAGGCTCTGATCAGTAGGCCAGTCATCTAGCCCATGGAGTAACTGTTGTGGTCAAGGGATCAAGATGCAAGTCCAGTCTTTTCATTCAGGCAGTAACAACAGGGCAGCAGGATAAAGGGGCAACAAAGTAGCAGTCCTTCTTGCAGAGCACCACAGTCATCCCTTTGAGTCTTCCACAGGTCCAGAGGTGTTCTGCGGATATATTATATATTTATAGCTGATGCCCACTTTGACGTCGGAAAAGGTTCTGTATGTTTCCATTCCCAGAAATGCTTGGTATTTCCTGCTGCCCTGAGCTGGCAACAGCTTGTCTGGGCTCAGAAAAGACTAGTGTCAAACCATTTGTGATTGTGCTCAGGCAGAGCTCATGCAGAGCCTTGGTGATGTGCAAGTGTGATAAGTGACAGCTCTTCCTCCTTCATCAAGTCAGAGATGGCCCATCCTGCCAATACAAATTCTCCTTTGTTTCACTGTCTGGAAAAAATATGCAAAGACCGACTGTCAGCTACACCTAGTTATGTGGCCCAGGAGACAGGCTGCAGGCACCAAATGTTTAGGACAAGAAAAGGCCAACCGCCTAAAAGTGGCATTTTCAGAATTGTGACTTATCAACTGACGTTACCATTGAAGAGGGATTTAAATTGCAATGTTTTAGACACCAAACTCAACATTTCTACTTACTCTGAATTGAAAGTTAGCACTTATTAAATGTAATAAGGTAACCCAATGTTATATTGTGGGAGAGGCAGTGCTTGCAGTAGTGAAAAACAAAAAAAGAAAACTTAAAAGTGCATGTCGATTGTTTTAAATACAGTGTGCACCCAGCTTGTCAACTAGATACTCAATATGTGCATATTGAGCATGGTAAAGGAGGTGATCAAAGTCATAAAAGGAGGTGCACAAGTGGAGTATACTGATAAGTCGCAGACAATGCTTCAGCTCACCTGCACTTGACGTAGTTGGTTCTCAGGCAGAGGGGACCTTAAGGTTCTTTTTCTTGACTCCTTGAGGTGGTTGGGATTTTAGGCAGGCAAGGACAACATCTTCAACAGACTAGAACAACAGAGCTTCAAAATGATCTTTAGGCTTAGTTGAGGGCAAGAGGAAACTGCTAGCTCTCACCACACATCCAGAAAGCACCATTAGCAGTAGCTACACAGGTCTGGCTTGAACAACTGGAGAGAAGCTCAAGCTATTTTTTTTTACATTTCAGCTGTTGTGCAGCAGCCTACTGCCAATCAGACCCAGAATATTCTTTGCAGTTTAAAAAATCAGAGAACCAGTGTGAGTAAGTGAATTAATAATTGGGGTGGATGGTAGTCCACCACAAGCAATAAGGATAATGTCTTGTTCAGTCCAGTAAAGGCTTCAGTAATTTACCATGAGCTCCACCCCTGGTAGTTATTGCACAGTGCATACAGGCTCAACCTAGGAAAATGTGGAAAATATTTAAAAGTACCAAAACAGTTAAAAATTCAAAGATGCAACACACTAAAATTCCCACTCCAATTTATAAAAATAGAGGATAGCTTAATGTACAAAATCACACAAAACCCCCTACAAAATAATAAGGGAAATTAGAGATATGAATTTTAAACATGTTAAGAAAAGAAATAGCATCTAAAAGTATCATGTGCCATTGAGGGACAACTTAGGAGCAACTTTTTGCCAACTGCCCCGGAGCACAGGTTAGGTACCCCAAATAGGTTTGCGCTCGAAATAGTATTTTTTTTTAGGAGTCGAAGTTATAGAGCAGCACAAGGAAGCTAGCTGCACCTGAAAAGGACACATTGGCATCAGATAGGTGTTGGACGAGCTCCCAGTGAAGCTGTAGGTATAGATAGGAAAAGGTCTGAGCAAAGAAATTCTAATTTACTACCAGGGAACTCCACTCACCGGCTTGATACTTTTGCCACCTTCGCCCAGTCAAGTTTTCCACATTCAGACATAGTCATATTTTTTTAAGCTGGGATTCCTCTATTGGGACAAGGCTGCTGGCTATAGCTAAAGAGGGCTTCACAATATCACATTCCTTCTCTCAGACCAGACCGAGAAAACATCACAGCAAGAGAAACTTGAATCTTCAGCTCAGCGGCATCACAGATTGGTCATACCAACCTGGCAGGGTTGTCCCAGTCCTTCCAAGGTCTTTGGATCCAAAAACTTTGCAAGTCCCAGGTTTTTCAGGATGATAGGAGGAGTAAAATTTGACACAGCCAAGGATTTCAGGAACTCAGAAACAGCACTTGGGAGAAAAAACTCACTCCAGCAGAAGCCTTCAGCCGGATTCAGTGCAGGTCACTGTCTTGTTCAGTCCAGTAAACGTTTCAGTAATTTGAACCTGAGTTCCACCCCTGGTAGTTATTGCACAGAGCAGACAGGTTTAGGAAAATGTGAAGGTCGATTTGGAACTGGTAAGCTGGGCTCTTCAGGAACATCTTCTTGGAGCTTGCTGTGACCCTGTCACTTAACAGGAGATCAGTCAACTGACCCTTGGAGACAAATTCTTTGACCTGGGTACATGTGGAAACAGATGTAGCCCTTCAGGTCTCCTCGCGGTTCTCAAACAGCAGAAGCAGTCCTTCTTCTGTTCTTCCATGTGTCCAGAATATTCTGAGAATTGTACTTGAGATGAAACATTTATGCCTGGCGCCAGCACGTTGGTGGGGTTGACTTCTGGCTCCTCCTTAACCAATGAGGAAAAAGTGGCCAGGGCTTAACCTACCCTCTTTTAAAACATTTCCTGTGTGCCATATTGCAAAAAATCCTACCGTTCCCCTCTCTGCTCAAATACATTGTGGTAAAACTCTTCTTCTCTTGTGCAGAGCCTGCATACCCATCCTAGTGGTGAGGTCAAGGAAATGAGCAACCTTCCAATGTGGTCACTTCAAACAAGTCCGAGTAATAGTTCCCTCCCCACTGGCCTGCCTGACTTGGTTAAGAACGACAGGGTGCTACCCAGGTGTCAGCTAATAATTGCCTGTGACAAGTAAGGCCTCTTTAAGTTAATCAAGTTCTTGGTCACTGCCCAAATAGTCATCCTTCCAAAAAAGCAGAAATACCTCCTAACACTCAGGCCTTTGTCTCAGCTCTGGGAGCAGTTTTCACACTTTATTCGGGGATTGATCACTTGCACAATTGGGCTTTTAATAAATATTAGCCCAAGATAGCATTAATAAATTTAAGTGTGCATCCTAGTCTTTCTCTAGGGAACAGCCACCCTTTATATAGTGAAAATAGGTTTTAGGTGCTAGTCACAGTAAGGACATGTTTAGTGTTAAGGGGCTTATTTACAAGGGGCCTGCACCGCCGCAGCATCACTTTTCTTGACGCTCCTGTGACACAGGCCTCTCAGTCATATCTAGAGGTGATAAAAACCCCCCCTCCGTGGCTTGCATGGTCTCATAGACATGAAGAAGGGCAGGACAGCGCAAAACACTGTTACCTTTCCCATCGTCAAGAAGGCACTTAATGGGCGTTGCAGTGGATGTTCCCAGACAAAACCCATGGATTTTGACTCTGCCCCAGATTTACAAAATTACATAAACCTGGAGTAGCTCCAAAACCTTATGCCTCCCCAGAGCAGGTGTAATGAGGAGAGATGTTTTTATTTCTCCATGTTTTTTCCTCTTTTCATGTATGCTGCATTCTGCAGCACACATAGATCGAGAAAAACGCCTCTCTGGATTGTTTTTGTGCAGGAATGTGCCCCTTCCTGGCCAAAAACAATCCTGCCAAAAATGCAGACACCCTTGCACCATGGTGCAAGGTTGCCTGTGTTGGCTCTAGGCACCAAATTGGGCACCCGTGTTGGCTGGAAGTACAAGAATGCACTGTATCTCGTGAATATGGTGCATTCCTGCCCTTTCTAATTGGTGTATGGCAGTGCAACAAAAAGACTTGCGGTGCTGCCCTCTGCCAATTTTTATTAAACTATGCCCTAAGTTTCTAGATGTTCTACTTTTGAATACCTTGCACCCTACCTAATACACTATAACACCTACTAATGATGACTTATTAATATTTTAAAGTAAGGTTTAGACCCTTCAAAATGGGTTTATTTTGAGGGTCCGGGTTGCAGTTTTTAAACTGCCACAGTCAGGCTAGAATGTAAGGCCCGAAGCCATGTTTACACTGTCACTGTAGTGCATGGCATAATAGGTGCAGCAGCCCATTAGTGACATTTAACTAACAGGCTTTATTTACACTTTGTACCATACACTAGGGACTTACAAGTAAGTTCAATGTGCCAAAGAGTGCAATCAATTTCAACATTTTAGGGGTCAGCGCACATGTTGAGCATTGGGCCTGGTTCGCACAGTGCCAGTACATACAGTAAAAAAAAAACTGCAGCATCAGGCAAAAGTCAAAAACCCTGCAGCGTTGCTCCAAAAAAATGGCGGTGACCATGCAAAAAGAGGCACTTGCTGCTACTAGGTGGTAGCAAAATTACCTTTTGAAAATATCTTCAGGAAAGGACATGATTTGCCCTCATCAGAGAATGCATTGTGTTTTCACTGCCTGCATACAGCTAATCATGGAAACGTGCCTCTCAATTGGGTATGGAGAGAAAAAAACAAGGGGTAGGGAAGAACTGGGATGTGGCCTGTCCCTTTCTTCTGTCGTTTAAAGAAAAAGTGGTTCTATCGGGTAGATTTATTATTTCAAAGTACATTAAATGTAATATAGAATATGCTCTCTTGACACACAAAGGAAAAGAAAAACAGTACTCATTAAATTAGTTCTGTGCTCAATATTTATCTGAATTTCTTCATTTGGTTATGAGCAATATCGTTATTCCAAATGGACTGTGAAATCAAATTATATACAAAGCTGCATACATACATTTTGTGGACTAGTCATGCTCGATATTGTATATAGGGTGTGACTTGATGGCAGGATGATACATATTTGCAGCCTTTTTCGTTGAATTCCTAAGTTCTCCTAGGATGCTGCAGTTTTTGTTTTCTTTAATGTGTCTTTGATGTTTTCTTTTGGCGTCTATCTGAAATTATCTTAGTTTATAGCGTGAAGGAGAAAATGACTCTCAGCTTATTTTTTTCTCTTGTCACCCTAGGTCTAGAGCAATGGTCTATCTGGTTTCGCATGTGTTTTGTGGATTTGTTTTGATCTCCAATATGTGATCAGGAAGGCTTTACCTAATGATTGTGTGCACTAACCAACTGTACAAAGGCTGAAAATGGCGGCCAATCTGTTTGGGAATAACTATTTATCACAGCACCATGGGATTTTCTCAATGTTTTACCAGAGGGAGCCTTGAAAGGTGGGAGCCCTGTGCAATTGGCCCCATTGCCCCTGCCTTAAAATGCCTCTGTGCCTACTGGAACAGGAGACCCTTCATTGGTCTCCCCCCATTGTTGTCTTTAGATATCAGCCCCTTTGACTTCCTCTGCACAGGCACGTGGCAAAATGTATACATTTCTCCGTGCAGTGGCTACACTTTTGAGTGATGCCTACTGACAGATTGGAAATGTTAGCTAACATTATCTCAGAAGGTTTTGAAATAATGATAGCAAGCCTACCAACGTGTGCATGGGAGTTAGTTTGCCATCATACTTTTGGTTAACCTGTTTGGATTATCATGAAAATTTTTGTATTTGTGGCAACGGTTGTTGCTATAATAAAAATGGATTAAGCCAACAGAAGAAAGGTAGTTCAAAAAACGGGGTAACCCTGTGTCCCTCAGAACCTGGGTAGTTTAGACATTTAAAGAAAAAGTGGTTCTGTCGGGTAGGACTGATATTATTTCAAAGTACATTAAATGTAATATAGAATATGCTCTCTCGACACACAAAGGAAAAGAAAAACAGTACTCATTAAATTAGTTCTGTGCTCAATATTTATCTGAATTCCTTCATTTGGTTATGAGCAATATGGTTATTCCAAAAGGACTGTGAAATCAAATGATGTACAAAATACTGTTAAGTGACAGTTGTGCATAGTGAAGAAGTGACAAAGTGAACAATATATACAGTGTCAACAGGGTTTTATCTATAAATATTTCTTTAGAGAAGGCCAGAGCTTTGTTTGAATCCGGCAGTTTCTTCCCTAGTGTCGAAACCCGGTCATTCTGGACCTAAGGAATGCGTCGAACGTTTCGACCCTTCTGTGCCCCTGTTGGTGGTCACGGCGGGTCTTTTTCAAGACGGGGATGTGAGGATTATATGTACAAAGTCTGAAAGTAAATGACAAGGTGTGTGTGAGAGAGGCTAAACAGATGCACCTGATTGAACCTGTGAGAACAGGGATGGAAAATTACTCACCCTGGCAGGCTTGAGGATTTGAGGCCTGAAGAGTGGTGGCACCGGGGCTTGTAGGTCGATTTCAATATCGCCATCTTCATTGACGTTCCAAAGTTCAGAGAGGGCTTCAGTTTTGTGGCCAATATGTGCTCTAGGCATTGGATGGTGCTGAGGGTGGAAACGCCTATAGAGTACGTAAAAAAACTGACCCAAGAAATTGCTGTTTGAAAAAAGAGATTCTGGAAGATAGTGCCTTAACTAACGCAAAGGTAGCTTTAGAAAGGGCGGAAAAAACTCTATCCGAATTCAACACAGTCACCCTGAACAGGAAACTAAACAAACTTGCCAAAGACATTTGTAACTACGATAAAAAATACACCTATCCTTATCTGGTAGATGAATATTACCAACAGGATCAGCAAGGTTTCTTTACCAACAGAAGCAGGCAAGGACCAAGACGATTCGGTTGGCAGCGGCTCAGATTCTGACTCAGAAAGGGCATCCACAAGTGGGCAAAGCAATCAGCCACCACAACAACAACATTTTTTTAGACCAGGGTTACCGCCACAACCAGGGCGGTGGAACGAAACAAAGATGGAACCGCCCAAGAGGATGGAACACAAGAAGCAGAGCCCAGAGAGGAAACGCTTGTGTGAGGTTCTTCCCGTCGGAGGGACATGGGGAGATTTCCACACGACGCCAAACATATCGATGGTAACTGAGACACCAATACCGGGCATCTGGATAGAACAGCAGCCAGTTGCAGCTGAAGATGCGAGTATGAGAAATAATGTGACAGATGTTGCGTTGGCCAATGAATGGCATCCAGGATTGACAGACCCAATCATCAATCTGTTGGATCATGAAATGTCAACGTCACAAAGGGAAATATTGAGCAAAGGACTCTCTTTCATTCCCACCACAAGATCGGATTCTTTCTTTATCAAACTGGAACTTCAAAATGTTTTCCGAAAAGTAAGACTGAAATATTACTTTGGGAGAAATACTTATGAACCAAAACCCACTGAAACACCGTTTAAACCGCCATCTACCTTTACACCAGCAGTGTACTGTATGAGCCAGAGAATACTGGTGGTCATGCATGAAGTAATGGAAACACTGGGAGAACCACAGTACATCAAGCACAATGTAACCAAGGATGAGAGGGCCGCTTTGACGGAACTCAAGGAAAATAATTCTATTGTCATCAAGGCAGCTGACAAAGGTGGTGCAGTTGTTGTACAGAATACCACAGACTACATTGAGGAAATCAAACAACAGCTCAGCATACAAGAGAGTTACTCCACTACACCGAGAGATCCTACAGCCGATATCAGGACCCTCATTGAAATACTAACAGAAGAAGGTGTCCGAGAAGGCTTCCTGAGCTCGCAAGAGAAAGAATTCCTGA
The DNA here is from genome assembly GCF_964261635.1 of Lissotriton helveticus. Taxonomy (NCBI): domain Eukaryota; kingdom Metazoa; phylum Chordata; class Amphibia; order Caudata; family Salamandridae; genus Lissotriton; species Lissotriton helveticus. The sequence continues at coordinate 865,453,326 of NC_136061.1, forward strand.
ATAAAAAGGAACATAGAATACCCACAATCTATACCTTACCCAAGGTACACAAACGCCTTGAGAAACCAACGGGCAGACCCATCATTTCTGGTTGCGGATCAATATTGGAGTCAATCAACAAATTCATTGATCACTTCCTACAACCTTTTGTTCCTGAAACAAAATCATATGTACGTGACTCAATGCATATTATACAGTTACTAGAAGACCAGCCCTTCAATACTACCACACAGCTGCATGTCACACTAGACATATCATCACTCTATACCTCAATACCCCAGACTATGGCGATTGAGGTAGTCAGGAACACACTAGAGAATCGCCCAACACCACACTGGATACCCACATACTTCATAATTAACCTACTGGAGATTGCAATGAGGAAAAACTATTTTGTGTTCCAAAATCAATTTTTCTTCCAATGCAAAGGAGTGGCTATGGGGGCGACCTACGCTCCGAGCTTGGCTAATATCTATATGGATAGTTACGAGGAGGACCCTCTATACTCGCATAACAACCCAATCAACGACTGTGATATAGTTTGGAAAAGATACATCGATGACGTAATCATGATTTGGTCAGGCACAGAAGTCCACCTACAAAAATTCCCGGAGTGGTTGAACACCCGCAACAAAGACATACAGTTCACAATGAATTATGACTGCCAAACGATAGATTTCCTTGACATTACATTCAAGGTAGAAAATGGTCTCATATACTGTGATCTTTACAGGAAACCGGCAGAGAGAAACACTCTCTTGAAATATGAATCCCACCATCCTTGGAATCTACGCAATAATTTGCCATTCGGACAATACCTCAGGATGCGAAGAAATTGCACTAAGAGAGAAGACTTCCTCAGGGAGACAGAAGTTCTAACAAAACGACTACAAGAACGAGGTTATCCATTAGGGCTTCTCAAAAGGGCAAAGAAAAGGGCATGGTATTGCCCCAGAGAAGTGCTCTTAACCCCGAAAGAGAAGAAAGAAAGCACTAACAACATAGTGTGTGTTACCACATTCAATTCCAAAAGTAACAAGATAAAAAAGATTGTCAACAAATATTGGAACCTGGCTGCTCCAGAACTCAACACCCAAGATAATCCCATGTTTGCCTTCAAAAGGGGTAGAAATATAAAGGACAATGTGGTAAAGGCCTACCTAGAACCCCTTAAACACCATGACTTGAGAGACCTCCTTGGACTTCCCCCGGTACCTGGACACTTTAAATGTGGCTCCTGTAAAGCTTGCCCATCATGTATGGAAGGACAGACGCTCATGCATGAACAAAAAACATATTACTTGCTGTCACTTACCAACTGCAATAGCAATAATGTCATATACATCATTCTCTGCCATGTAACATCCCATACATTGGCCAGAATACTCAGAAGGCAAAATCTAGAATCCTACAGCACATGAGTAAGATCAGATGTAAGGTACAGGGAGCCCCACTTGTTGAGCACTTTCTCGCCCTTAATCACACACCAGAAAGTATGAAATGGAGGGTGGTTGAAAAAATCAACGCTAATCCCAGGGGAGGTTCCATCTCAGCGGCTCTAAACCGCAAAGAGTGCAAATGGATACACACCCTAAATACAGTGGCAAAGGTGTTGAATGAACATGAGGAGATTGCAAAGCAAATGGGCCTTTTATAGTCAATATAGTCCATTTACGATGGTTAGCTATCACATTGTGCAATTTCTTACATAAATTAGGTTGTATATTTGTGCGACACCAAGTATCCACCCTGTACCACAATTATTTATTCTTCATTTTATGATGCGTGAACTTGAATAGCATCAACCTCGACGTAGTATTTAGCTTAGTACATATGGCTAGGATTGTTGACAGTATTTCAACTTTGCTTGGGTCTTTTTAGTCATGTATAATTTCCATATTTACTATTTATAATGTACCTTACTATGTATATTACTGTCAATGATTTCTCACCTGTCTACAAACGGTAACCTACGTCTCTGTAATAATCTACAATTCACCGTCAATCATGTTTTGTTTCTTGTGATTTTAATTTTTGATGCTGTTAGCAACGTACATATATTGCACCTTACCCACTGTGCAATAGTAGTATACACTATCTTTCTGCCCCATGTAGGATCCTTACAACCACATGTTAATCCTACACTAATCCGCAGGTTTATAGGAACGATGACACGACATTGAATAATTTAGTGTAATCGTGACCGACTGTTGTTAGATTTGTATACATATGTCTGTCTTGATGCTACCATACTGCATAGTGTTTCACAATCATTTTCAGAATGTTAAACCACGCCTAATCTTAGTCCTGATAGGCCGCGTCCTCCCCTCACGCTGGTTGCGGGCTACAGTAGAGGACGCCACGCCGTTGCCTAGCAACTGTGACGTTTTCTGATGTGCCGGTGTCCTCGAGGACGGAGGTTTTTTAACTAGCTCCCTCCTAACAGCGCACATCATTCATTATTGTTTCTGATGGCCGAGACTTCGCTCCGTCCATCTCTGCGAGAAATCGACTGATCGGTAAGAATCACGTGCTCTGTGATTGATGTGGGCAATTTTGATTAGGACTTCGCTGACATGCTTCGGTTGGCCCCGCGCACAATATTGGTATCTCAGATTTCAGTGTAATGCATGCTAAGTTCTTAACGGATCACTTTCATTTAGAAATCTTGCACTTTGTTAACAATTAATTGTTGTCTTCACCAACCATAACGAAATTGCGATTTACAGCAATTTGCATGCCACCTCTTTTTAACCATGCAGGCGTTTGATAGCCACCCTGCGCACCCGGTCTTTTCTCAACTAGACTTTTATCTTGATTCTGCGGAGTTTCCTAGGATCATAGCCCTTCAGTTGTAGCCCTTAACGCAGCACTAATTGGATAGATGGGATTATCACATTCAAGGGTAATTCCTAACAAAGCTTTTCCGTAATTCACAGCGGAATGTTAGCCATTGAACTACATTGCACCAGGCGATATTGAAATCGCCCTACAGGCCCCTGTGCCACCACTCTTCAGGCCTCAAATCCTCAAGCCTGCCAGAGTGAATAATTTTCCATCCCTTTTCTCACAGGTTCAACCAGGTGCATCTGTTTAGCCTCTCTCACACACACCTTGTCATTTACATTCAGACTGTGTACATATAATCCTCACATCCCCGTCTTGAAAAAGACCTGCCGTGACCACCAACAGGGGCACAGAAGGGTCGAAACGTCGAAGCATTCCTTAGGTCCAGAATGACCAGGGGGCATATTATCAAGGGGGTTTATCTCCGCTTTTTTGGCTCTAAAAGCCAAGAAAGCGGAGATAAAATGATCTCCCTATTACCTAGCTGTCGCTAACACCAGTTAGCGACAGCTAGTAGGAGATAGCGACCATCTTGGGCCCCGCTTTGCATGTCAGTGAAATTTATCACTAATGACATGCAAAGTGGGCGTGCCAAGATGTTAGCGACTGGAAACAGTCGCTAACATCGCTATCTCCTATTACCAACTTTTGGAGATATTCGCGCTAAGCGCGAATATCTCCAAAAGCTAACACCTGCCCCAGAGCAGTTCTTAGCCATGTTATCCAATGGGAGGTGGATAACATGGCTAAGAGCATTAGCTCGGTAATGCATGAATATCGCTGACTTTTCAGCGATATTCATGCATTTTGGCCGATTTTTATCGCTTAGGAGATAAACCTTGATAATAGCAAGGTTCCTAAGCGATAAAAATCACCGCAGCACGGCGATAAAAATATTGCCGCTAAGCCAACATAGCGATAATTATCGCTAGTTGTTGGTAATATGCCACTCGGTTTCCACACTAGGGAAGAAACTGCCGGATTCAAACAAAGCCCTGGCCTTCTCTAAAGAAATATTTATAGATAAAACCCTGTTGACACTGTATATATTGTTCACTTTGTCACTTCTTCACTATGCACAACTGTCACTTAACAGTATTTTGTACATAATTTGATTTCACAGTCCTTTTGGAATAACCATATTGCTCATAACCAAATGAAGGAATTCAGATAAATATTTAGCACAGAACTAATTTAATGAGTACTGTTTTTCTTTTCCTTTGTATGTCAAGAGAGCATATTCTATATTACATTTAATGTACTTTGAAATAATATTAGTTCTACCCGTCAGAACCACTTTTTCTTTAAACGTCTAAACTACCCAGGTTCTGAGGGACACAGGGTTACCCCGTTTTTTGAACTACCTTTCTTCTGTTGGCTTAATCCATTTTTATTATATCAACAACCATTGCCACAAATACAAAAATGTTCATGATAATCTAAACAGGTTAACCCAAAGTATGATGGCAAACTAACTCCCATGCACACGTTGGTAGGCTTGCTATCATTATTTCAAAACCTTCTGAGATAATGTTAGCTAACATTTCCAATCTGTCTGTAGGCATCACCTAAAAGTGTAGCCACTGCACTGAGAAATGTATACATTTTGCCACCTGCCAGTGCCTGTGCAGAGGAAGTCAAAGGTGCTGATATCTAAAGACAACAATGGGGGGAGACCAATGAAGGGTCTACTGTTACAGTAGGCACAGAGGTGTTTTAAGGCAGGGGCAAAGGGGCCAATTGCACAGGGCTCCCACCTTTCAAGGCTCCCTCTGGTAAAACATTGAGAAAATCCCATGGTGCTGTGATAAATAGTTATTGCCCAAACAGATTGGCTGCCATTTTCAGCCTTTGTACAGTTGGTTAGTGCACACAATCATTAGGTAAAGCCTTCCTGATCACATATTGAAGATCAAAACAAATCCACAAAAACACATGCGAAACCAGATAGACCTTGCTCTAGACCTAGGGTGACAAGAGAAAAAAATAAGCTGAGAGTCATTTTCTCCTTCACGCTATAAACTAAGATAATTTCAGATAGGCGTCAAAAGAAAACATCAAAGACACATCAAAGAAAACAAAAACTGCAGCATCCTAGAGGAACTTAGGAATTCAACGAAAATGGCTGCAAATATGTATCATCCTGCCATCAAGTCACACCCTATATACAATATCGAGCATGACTAGTCCACAAAATGTATGTATGCAGCTTTGCATGAATACAGATTTGTGGCAATGCCCATACTCTGCTGCTGTATCTCTTCATTTTGTGGCAAAGTGTTTTTGTATTCATTTTGGCAATACTGATGTAATTTGTCTTGCCAGTAATCTTTATTTAAATTTTAAGTTGATTTGCATCTGAGTCACACCGTTACATACAATGTGACCAACTACTCTAACACTTTTGAAGAAGTGTTAGCAAAGCCAGTTTGCTCTGTATTGGCAAGCTTGTGCGATGGTTCATAATTATTTTACTAAAAGCACTTGCCACAAAAATTCAAAGAAGCACATGAGCAATACAAATTTTAAATCAATGTTACTTGACCATTGCGTGTCATTTTAATATAATAGTAGAAGTACTTCCTAGAAGGAATGGGTACATGTTAGAAGTGGGGGTCTCTAGTAAAGTCCACCAAGGTATTTCTCCTCTCTTTGTCAGGCAACGACTGCAGGCCAATCCCCCAAGTAGCACTTCAGCTTGGGAATAGTCTCTCCTCAGTTTCTTCAGGTTCCTCTCCTCAGCAGAGGTTTCGTCTTGAAAGTCCAGAAGTGATCTAATTTCTTGGGATCAGGGTCACAATACTTATACCTCAAAATCCTTTGTTCTCTAAGGGGAGAGGGGTCTGTGCCCAGTCAAAACCAGTTCTGAAGCACTCTGTTTACCAGACTTCTCCTTTCCTTCACAGCGCAGGGCAGGCACATCAGACGCCCCACAGGAGGTGGACCCAGCATTCTGCAAGGCAAGTACAGTCCTGGAGCGAGCACTTTGTTCACAGTCTTCCTTCTCTTCTTTCAGTGTGCAGGGCAGAGATATCAGACGCACCACAGGGGGGGAGCCAGCACTGTGGGGGGCGGGCACAGTCATATTTAGGTCCCAGGTGCAACTCCTCCCTCCCATCTAGATGCAGATCTCTCTATTCACCACTGGGCTGACTCATTCTGTCTCCTGGAATCCCCCAGCCTTGTCACTCAAACTCCAGACAAGGAATACACAACCTCACAGAGGCAGGCTTAAATGGTTAGGCCAGCAAATACCTACTTTCTAAAAGTGGTATTTGCAAACACAGAATATTAAAATAAGCTTCACTAAAAGATGTATTTTATTATTCTGAGTCCAGGCATACTAAACTCGAATTTCTACCATGTTCTCTGAGACTGCTAGGATTATAAACATGTAATAATCTAGCAGCCCATTCTGGCCTATGAAGAACAGGTAGCCTTGCAATAGTGAAACATGAAAATAGCTGTATTTCACTATTAGGACATGCCACACAAATCACGACTTGACCTACCTTATACTTACAATGCACCCTGCCCGTGGGCCTACCGTAGGGATGACTAATATGAAGAAAAGTGAAGGTTTAGGGACTGGCAAATGGGTGCATTGCCCAGTCAGCATGACAGTTCCAAACTGCATGCAGGCTCTGCAATGGCAGACCTTAGACACATTTTACAAGGCCGCTTCTGTGGGTGGCACAACCAGTGCTGCAAGCCCACTAGCAGCATTTGTAATTACATGCCCTGGGTACACTCAGTGCACTGTACTAGTGTCTGACAAGTAAACCAAATAAAGCCAAAGGAAATGATGGACGGAGCGTTGACAATACAAGCACTCACCCCCAGTCAACTGATCTGGGTTTAATCCATCACCGTTCTTTAGCCCACTCTGCCATCCCAGTTCAGACATGGCCATATGCAAATCAGTCTGACCCTGTGCCTCATGGGAACAGCCCTGCCCGAACTGCCAAGCCATGCCTTCCCTGGACCGGAAACAAGCTACAGAGGACCGGTTTCTGGCATTTCAGCCGTCTTCTGCCCAGCTTGCTTGAATCCAGTGGCAAAGTGAGCAAGGAACTCACGTCTGAGCATATCCTGCCAACTTATGGCGAACAAAGAAAAACCAAAGGAAATGATGGACGGAGCGTTGACAATACAGGCACTCACCCCCAGTCAACTGATCTGGGTTTAATCCATCACCGTTCTTTAGCCCACTCTGCCACCCCAGTTCAGACATGGCCATATGCAAATCAGTTTTTCTTTGTTGGCCATAAGTAAACCAAATAGTCAATCATGGAATCACCAATTTACACATTCGTTTACAATAGGGAGAGCATATGCACTTTAGCACTGGCCAGCAGTGGTAAAGTGCCCAGAGTCATAAAATAGCCAAAAACAGGTCAGAAAAAATATAGGAGGACGCAAAAAGTTCAGGGATGACCCTGCAAAAAGGGCCAAGTCCAACACAACCCCCTTACAGCCAAAATGCAGGGTAGACCAATCACTACCTTGATGGGCTTCTCAGCTTTGGGTGATAGAACACGGACCTGGCCCGCAACAGCAGGGACACATTCCAGTTCTACGCCAATCTGAACCCATTTCAATTCCTCTGGCCATACTCTGTGGGCCCACCAAGCTAATCCATGGGGAACCCTTCTCTTCACCTGTGGACACCACCTTTGTAGCATCTAACCTTAACTTGCTCACAGGTGTGTCCTAACAGACAGGCAGCAAGTAACAGTGGCCCCTGACAGTAGTCAGGGAGGATACCCAGGCCTTATGCCTCTCAGGGATCTCAAACCTTGGTGGCATCCAAGAGCAGGGGGCAGTAGCCCCAGGTGCTTGGCACCCTTTGTCCACTCTCCCTCTTGTCAGGCCAGGTAGGACATCCTGGCACTGACCCACTAGCCCCAGGCCTGTACCCAGCGGCTGGACCAGAGACTGGAGTGGGCTCTCCCACACTCGGTCATCCTCCTTGGGGCTTTGTACCCTCTCACCTGGAGCGGTACCCCCTTCCAGAATTGTCAGGACACGTGTGGCAGGTGTCCTGCACAATTCGCCCACCAGTTCAGGGGTGTTATCCTGCAATTGTGCAACTAGGACAGGGGAGACACCCTGAACGTTGCCCTCCAACCTAGGGTCTGAACCCTCTAGTTGAACCGGGGTCAGAGGCGAGGACTCCATCCCTCTGCACCCCCTTCCGGAGTGCTGTACCCTCCCACCTGGAGTGGTACCTCCAGAAGCTACATCAGTCAGGACACTGACTACAGTCGCCCCTTCATCCAGGTCAGACAACACCTGAACCCGGCTTCCCAAACCAGGGACCAAACCTTGCGGTTGAACACTTGCCTGGCGCACCAGGACTTCCTTGGGAGCACGCATGCCCCCCGGAGGGTAACACATAACTCATGTGTTGTGTGATAGTCTGCCTGGTGCAGATCTCCCAAACCCTGTCCATCTGACAGTGCACGAAGACCCCCCAGGACAGAAGTGCTGTCCCCATGGTCATTCACTGGTGATGCAACCTTTATGGCTGGCCCCTGACCCACTGGTTTTTCCACTGGGGACTCTTTCCCCCTCTCACCCCTCTCTCTAGACTTCTGCAGCCTCCATTTAGGAGCGGCACTGCCAGACACCAGAACTGACGGAGGCCTGCTTACAGACACTCCCAGTTCACCAGACACTAGGGGATCCCCTCAACAGGCAGCCCATCAGGACAGCCTACGCTCCCTACCTGGTTGTCCCTTAAAGAACCATCCAGGCCCTGAGAGGGGGTTTCGGGCACCTGGGGACACGCAGCCCCACACTCACTCCTCCACTGAGACAGGCCGTGAGTCTCTACACCCTTCCCACTACAACGGGACCTATTTGGCTACTCTGAACCACTTCCACCACTCTGGGTTGAAAGATACCCGAGCCACACCTCTTAGAATCACCCCTAAATGCCTCTCCAGACCCTCTGGAATCCACCAAAAGGTCTGCCTCCAATGTGAGTTCCCTCGGGTCAGAGAACTCACTCTCCAACAGGTGTTGGCATAGTTCTGGAAAACAGGGACTTAACATATGCTCTCCCACAATTGGATCACACAGCCCCCTTCAGGGGTTAACCAAAGTATCCTTCACCTCACCATCCAGTGGCTCACACACGTACTCCACACCATTCTCCTGAGACTGGCAAGACAGTATCTGACTGTCTCTGTCACACAACCCACACTCTTCTGGGCGGTCTCCACACTCACATGCCAGGACTTCAACTTAAGGGGAACCCCTCTCCCTGCACCTCTCATCTAGAGTCAGTAAAGTGTCCCTCCCACCACTAGGACCATGAACCCCTGCGCCAGTTACCCTATTCCCCTCAGGGACACTGCGCACTGCTGGAGCTACCTCATGTCCTTGAACCTCCTGGTGTGTGTTAACCCCCTCCCAGTCAGGTGCCATATCTCTGGGTGTGTGTACTACTCTCTCAGCACTAGAAAATTGTATTTTGTTGCCACTATCTGAGCTGGACTCCACCTCCAACTCAGCAAAGCTCAATCTCTGAGCTACACACATTTCTTGTTGCTGGGCTGCGACACTCATGGCCTCAAGCCCCTCAAGCTCTAAATCAAGCTCCCTCATTATCAACTCATGTTCCATTTGTATTCTCTTTGCCTCCAGGGCCAATTTCCTATTCTCTAACTCCAGTTGTACACTCAACTGGAGCTTGGCCATCTCCATTTCATGCATCCTGTTTTCTCTCCTGTCTGCCAACTCTTCTGGGGACAGGCCTCGGGCAGAAACACTGCTACACAACGGGGAGGTTGCACCCCTCCCTTCTGGACCCAGTGGTCCCTCCAGCTGCTGCTCTGCATCCTCAAATTCAATCTAGTTTCCAGGGGCATCCCTTGCCTCAACCCAGGCCCTCAGTACCTTTTGAAACTGCTCCCTACTGGAGAATCCGGTCACGGAAATGTAAAGATTTTTGCACAAGCTCCTGAGCTGTTTGTTGGTGTAGCTTTCTAGTTTCTCTTCCTCCCAATCACAGTCAATAGATGCCATGGATGCTGCCTTTTCTGCAAAAATTTAGATCCCTGGCAAAAACAAGTATCTGAAGTACGTGGTTGTGTTATGGTCTGCACTCACTACGTAGTGTTCAACAATCACTGTATATAAGTCACAAATACAAATCCAGAATCCCTTCCGCTGATCACCAATGTTAGAATTGGGGGTCTCTAGTTGGCACAGGTAGGGACTTGTGACAAATAGGGACCCTCCCCTCTAGTCAGGATAAGGGGATTACACTCCTAAAATAACCCCTGCTCACCTCCTTGGTAGCTTGGCACGAGCAGCAAGGCTTTATCTCAGAGGCGTTGTAAGTTAAGCATTTGTGACCACATACAGTAACCCAGTGACAACACTACAAATGGACACCACACAAGGTTTTATATCAAAAATAGGTATATTTTATATAGAGTTACCACAAGACCAATAAACGACAAAAAGAATCCACAGTACTATTAGATTTCAAGAGTTCTGGTTAAAAGGCCTAATTCAAGGTTCTGTGCGAGTCGGTAGCCCGGTCTGGTACAGTGTTGTTGAAATAACACAGAGTCTAGCAAACCCAGCAGACCTCGTCCGTACGGGCCCACTCAAATGTCGACAGACTCAGTCACAGTACCTTTTACTTGAGGCGGGCAGCACGGATGTGCGAGCCGGTTCTGGTGTTCCTCACGGTGCAGAAAAGGAAGCGTTGCAGGACGCGTTGTCCCGCGGTGCAGGCAACAGCTCGGTGACGGCATCAGGACAGAGTCGATGAGCTCAGAGCTTGCGTTGTTCGAGGCGGACTTTGCTTGATGCGGTGCCTACAGGACACTGGGCCGGTCGTAAGAGTCAGTCACAGCTCCCTGCCTCTGTACCCACTGAAACAGCGTTTCCAGCAGCAATTCACAAAGGCTGGTGAAGTCCCCTGGTCCTGAAAGTTCGGTGAGTGGGGAAAAGTCTCTCTTCCAAGCCCTTGGAGATCTTTGCACAAGTTGAAAGTAAAATCCACAAAGGTCTTTCTCCTCTCTTTGGCAGTCAGGCAGCCACTGCAGGCCAAGCTCCCAAGCAGCACTTCAGCTTGGGAATAGTCTCTCCTCAGTTTCTTCAGGTTCCTCTCCTCAGCAGAGGTTTTGTCTTGTAAGTCCAGAAGTGAACTAATTTCTTGGGCTCAGGGTCCCAATACTTATACTCCAAAGTCCTTTGTTCTCTGAGGGGAGAGGAGCCTGTGCCAAGTCAAAACCAGTTCTGAAGCACTCTGTTTACCAGACTTCTTCTTTCCTTTCACAGCGCAGGGCAGGCACATCAGACGCCCCACAGGAGGTGGAGCCAGAATTGTGGAAGGCAAGTACAGTCCTGGAGCACTTTGTTGACAGTCTTCCTTCTCTTCTTTCAGTGTGCAGGGCAGAGACATTAGACGCACCACAGGGTGTGGGGCCAGCACTGTGGGGGGTGGTCACAGTCCTATTCAGGTCCCAGGTGCAACTCCTCCCTCCCATCTAGATCTCTCTATTCACCACTGGGCAGACTCATTCTGTCTCCTGGAATCCCCCAGCCCTGTGATCCAAACTCCAGACAAGGAATACACAACCTCACAGAGGCAGGCTTAAATGGTTAGGCAGGCAAATACCTACTTTCTAAAAGTGGTATTTGCAAACGCAGAATATTAAAATAAACTTCACTAAAAGATGCATTTAAATATTCTGAGTCAAAGCATACTAAACTCGAATTTCTACCATGTTCTCTGAGTCTGCTAGGATTATAAACATGTAATACTCTAGCAGCCCCTTCTGGCCTATGGAGAACAGGGAGCCTTGCAATAGTGAAACGCGAAAATGGCTGTAATTCACTATTAGGACATCCCACACACATCAGGGCTTGTCCTACCTTATACCTACAATGCACCCTGCTCGTGGGCCTAACATAGGGTTGACTAATATGAAGAAAAGGGAAGGTTTAGGGACTGGCAAGTGGGTGCACTTGCCCAGTCAACATGACAGTTCCAGACTGCACGCAGGCTCTGCAATGGCAGACCTTAGACACGTTTTACAAGGTCGCTTCTGTGGGTGGCACAACCAGTGCTGCAAGCCCACTTTACACGCCCTGGGCACACTCAGTGCACTGTACTAGGGTCTGACAAGTAAACCAAATAGTCAATCATGGAATCACCAATTAATATATTCATTTACAATAGGGAGAACATATGCACTTTAGCACTGGTCTGCAGTGGTAAAGTGCCCAGAGTCATAAAATAGCCAACAAGTGGTCAGATAAAATATAGGAGGAAGGCAAAAAGTTCAGGGATGACCCAGCAAAAAGGGCCAAGTCCAACAGTACATATACAGAAATCTTAATTTTATCACAGAACAAGGAAAATATGATTCTTAACGTAGCAAAGAAAATATACTATAGGGTCTGAATTAAGATAACATGAAGATATTGCTTAAACATACAACAATGACCAAAACATTTTAAGTGTACATCTTTTTAGGTGCATGTTCACTTGTGATCAGGAAAAATGGGTTATACGATATTACAACGCTTGGTTTTACCACGCATGCCTTTACATCGCAGTTTTTACAACGCATGCGGTTACAACGCATAGCGTTAAGGGGTGCTGGATAGTGAATAGTTTAATTTCCTATTCCAACTCCAATCCCCGTGGATAGTAGGGAAGGTGTTGGATAGTAAATTAAATCTATTCCCTATCCTAGAGCGCCCCCCAGCGCTATGCGTTGTAATGACATGCGTATTAACAGTTGCGTCGTAAAGGCACTGCGTGGTAAACGTTGCGTTGTAAAGGATGTTTACCAGAAAAATGGTGTCCCTCGCAGTGCAAAATAGCCAATGGCTGAAGTGAGCTGAACTACTGCCCCATGCTTTATTTTGCTGTGTGGAGAAGAAAAATATGAATGACAGTTGAACAGACCAATGGATGGAGAGTGCTGGCCCAAAGCACTTCTTCGTATTTATGTACCTATGTATTCTATATTTATGCTTTTTTTTAAATTACATCTAGCAATACAGCGAAGTCGTTTGTTTGCCAGACCTGAAAAGAGAGATTCATTGCAGGTTGTATCAGAAACTGCAGGTCCTCCATCACTGGCTGTTGGGGCTTAATGACAACACTCCTATGTTCTTCCTTCTAACATTTGTGATTGGCTGCTCAACTAAATTGTGAACTTTATTTGGTTTCATTTTGACATCTGCTTCTTTTCTTGTACCTGACCATCCAGTCCCAAGGTATGCCTGGCCCTTAGGACCATATTATTATTCAGGCTGATTTGCTTTTCTTAGCATTTGTTTCTTGTACTTGGTTTGCCTGCCTCCATGTTTAATTTATTGGTTTAATTTCGTTAATTTTCGCCTGGTCTGACTTGAGTTGGTTGGTGACTGGCGCTGTTCTCTCGTAGGCTGTGGGTTGCCTTATACATCTGGTAAAAGCTACCACTTCACAGGTGTGGACAACAGGCCCTCCTAAAACTTGTCTGTTTGGATCCATCCACGCCCCAAATGAGCCAGTGTCTATCCACTCTGTTCTTAAAGAGGCTTATTAATACTACATATGTGAGTTTCTGGCTTCACTGTTCTCTCTCAGCTACACTTTAAGTCACTAATATATTTATTTTCCTCACAGAGGCAAAATATATTACCTAGTGAATATAGAAAACATGCATCTGAGTTAAAACCTGCTTACCAGTTAGAGCTAAATGGGAACATTCATAAGACGCCAGTCATATGAATGCCAGCTCTGCAGTAAAGAACAGACACATATAATACACTAATTTTGGAAAAAACATTTGCAACTTTTGTTTATTACTGAAATATGGCTTTTGGAAGAATTGCATCTCTCATTCATAATTTTGTCCCTCAGTGGTTCAAAATATTGTCATGACCATACCAATAAGAAAGGTGGCAAAATACCAGTTATGTTTCATGAGTGTCTCTCGCTTACACTTCAGATATGTAATCAGTTTGCTGGTAAAAGATCAATGCAACCTGAAAGTATCCATGCTGTAACAGGTATAAGATTGTAAGGTATGTGTAATTTGAGGGATAGTATTGCTGTCAGATGCCTAAGTGATATGACTGCTGTATGAGGTTTGATTCTGTAAGTTCTATGTAAACTCAGAGGGCCATATGTACAAGCCCCTATCGCCACCACAATGTTGCTTTTTTCCGAAGTTGTGATGGTGATAGGTGCTTAGCCTTATTTTCAAGGCAACGTTAAGCCACTTAACGCTGCCTTGTAAATGAGGCCCCCTTTCACGCTATGGTTAGCGTAAAGGGGTGGCGGTGGGTGTTGCAGTGGGCGTTCCACTACAACACCCATTGAATTTGATGCTGCTACCTATGTACAAGGGCAACGTACATAGGAGGCAGCGCCAAAATTACGACTAGGATAAACCTGGTCTTAAATTGGTGAGATGAGGAGAAATGCATTGTTTATCCTCGTTTTTGCTTTTTCCATGTGTGCTGCCTTGGGCAGCACACATAGAAAAAGCAGACTGCCATGGATTGTTTATGTACAGGAAGGTTCCCCTTCCTGTACAGAAAACAATCTTTAAAAAAAAAGCAATTTTGTGACTTTCATGTGTGCTGCATAAAGCCGCACACAAAAAAGTGACAGAATTGGCATTTTAGGATTGTTTATGTACAGGAAGGGGGACCTTCCTACACATAAACAATCCTCCTCTGCACTCATACAGTGCAAGGGCACATGTGTTGGCACTACACTGCTAAGTGTAGCGGAGGCGGACACGCAAGGCTGCACCATATCCTTGTAAATATGGTGCAGCCTTGCGTTTCTGAAGTGGCAAAATGAGGCGTTAAGCCATGCCGGCTAACGCCTCACTCCGCCACTTCCTCGTACATCTGCCCCAGAGTCTCTTACTTCTGTGCTGACCCCATTAGATAAACCTTAATTTGGTGTAGAGCTCTTCGAAATTTGTTCACAATCATACAATGTTCCTGAAAAGGCTGCAGATCACCCCATATCTCTCTTCAGTGAAGTACAACTTTTTTATTGTTCCAAATATCATTCTTCGCCTAAAGTTCACTGATTTTCAAGTCTGTCCCTTCTGTTTCATGATCTGTGGTGGTATGTCTGGAAGTTGATGGCCTCTTTAAATTGAAATCTTTCTTCTTTGCCTATAAATAAATACAGGGAATTGTGTGTTGAGGATGTGAAATTTGCACCACTTATTAAGTCTAAATTGTCCCGTTTGGGGTCCAGTAATTCTTACGATGAATGCCTGTAACATTGTCAAAACAAGGATGAAAGAGGTGAAAATGCTTAATAAAGTCGAAGTAGTTCCAAATTGGCCCCCCAAGATACGTTTTGCACAGGGCGCACAAAATTCTTAAGATATCCCTGAGTTGGCACATTAAGAGTGTGTCTGAGGAGTATCAGTTTGTAGTTTGAGGGATGGCGCAGGAGCTGAGCCTCACAAAATGTTGCCAAAAAGCAAAAAGTCAGAGAATCTTGAGGCGGCAAAGGAAAAAAGTTGAGGATTGTGCAGCTCCACTGCTCGCTGGGGCATTCATCCTTACTGGTACTGGGAACAAAACGTGCAGCAGAGATCTGTTATGAGAGTCTTTATGTATAATGCAAAAGGAGCTGCAAAGACAGGTTCTTGCACTACTGCACCACACTATAAACAGTTCACAGTATGAGCCACAATCGGTCTCTATGCTCTCCCAACCTGGCAGATCAGAGTCAGTGGCACCACCACAAAACGCTCACACGTATTGCTGCCGATTTTACCGAATGCTTGTGCATGAAAGGAAATACATCAGTAAGGCTCACACACCTGCTTTAGCTTTGAAAACTGTGGGGACCAGAAAACGAATGCCTCAAGACATAAAATACCATCGGTGTTGTTGCAAATTGCCTCCCCTGTCTCTTCATTGAAATGTAAGCATGTATGCTGCCAGCATGAGCCTCGGATGACTTGTGCCACTTCTCTGTAAAAGTACATTTGGTCTTGGCATCCAATTTATATGGCTTTGTCGAGATCTCGCATGATTCAATTAGGCAATTATTTCCTCCCATCATAGAAGTAATAGCCACAAAGTACCTCTCCGGAAAGTAGGACATTGTGGCCAGGCAGGGTAATTGAAATCTGAGCAGAGTACATGCAAGCACTGTGCTGGACAGGGGAAGCAGTGTTTCTCTATTCTGTGTTCTTTAGTGGTCATGTTCAAAGCAAAGAACCCGGTGTCCACTTGCCCAGAGAACAAATGATCTGCATAAGCTCAGTTAGTCAGCTGCACTTTTTACTTTATGTGAAATACAGTACTACAGTCTGCTAACTGTATGCGACCTGTCATTCCTAACACCAGCGCACCTAATAATCATGATTGGCCTTAAACCAGAAACAGTGGGCGCCTAATAACAAAACATTTCTTACTGGCGCTAATGTGTGTTCTTATGGGAAGTAAGGTAATGCTTGGTGCAAAGATGTTATACTACTTTGTTATTGTTAAGCCGGTTTCCGGAGGTTGTTACGTATTATTTTAATGCTTGTGCATATGTGTGTTTTGCATTTGTTAAAGTGCTGATGTGTTGCAGTGTGTGCTGTTTTGTTTTTGACTTGCAGTATTGGCCTGTGTAGTTGTAGTGTTGTAATGTAGTGATTGGGTTGAAATCTATTTTTACTCCTTTGTTGTGTTGTGCTGTTATGTCTGTTAAGACGTTATTTTGCGTTGTATTATGTTCTATTGCTTACTTTGAAGATGTCAATAAACACTACTGGGGCAGATTTACAAGCCCCTTGCGTCATTTTTGTGCCGCTATTGCGTCACCAGCAGCGTAAAAATGCGGCCCATTTACAATGTGACACATCTAGGGAGATGCGTCACGTTGTAAACACCTGCTTCACATTATAACTGCGTCAGGTATAATGTATGCAGGATGGGCGTTCCAATGCTTAAAAGCCTCGTAGAAATGATTACGTGAAATCTACAAGATTTCACTGTGCCACTTCTAGGATGCCACTGCGTCAATTTCTTACGCCTGCTTGAAGCAGTTGTAAGGGGTGTCAGAGCACAATGAGGATAGGCCTCCCCCTGCATTGCTGAAGTTGCGTCATGCTTGTGACACAACTCGAGCAATGCTTGACTTTTGCGTCTACAAATGCGTCAGAACTTCTGAAACATCTGTCAATCCTTGCGCCATGGTGCACCGTATTGTAAATCCGGCACATCCATAGTGGCACAAGGGTTTCTAATGATGGCGCAGGGAAAGTGACGCATCTATACAGATGTGTCACTTTCTTGTAAATCTGCCCCTACTATGTTTCCAATAAAACAGAATCACATTTCTTTACAGTTTCAGTGCTGATAACCATTTACCACTATCTAGGGTGCTAAAATACTGCCACTGAAGCTCTACAACTATTTAAGACATCACTCAACCCAAATTTGTGATAGAGTCCATGCCTTATATCAGGACATCCGCTGATCACTTAATGTGATAAAGCCCACTGTGTCATTGGTACTTCAATATTTCATTGGTATTGGGAATATCATATAACGAGGTCTGCATGGGCTGTATTTGAATCTGTAATCGGTACGTCCTCACTAGGTTAAAATTAGGTATTGTACACGCTTTGGTGGCCTTCCCCTATATAAAAAAACATCCTTCTGTTTTCTGGGAGCACGAAGCATAGTACTGTGCACTTTTTGTTTATTTGCCCTCTGTACTTGTACTTTCCTATTGCTTATCTTAAGCCACTTTTTAAAAAATATTCTGTGTCGTCTGTTAATTCTGCTATGAGGCTGTTATTTGCACTTGAACCTGATGTGTGTTTTTTTACAGCTGTTTATATCTTGAAATCTGTGGCTGCTAAGAAAAGCATGGTCTTTTCTTTTAATTAACCAATGGTCATTGCCCATGATTGATGCCCCCCTATTTTATCGTCATGTTAAACTTGTTGTGTTTTTATGTGCTTTTATGATTGTTTTTAATGATCGAATAAAGCTTTTCAAACTGAACTGAACTGAATCTGTAATTGTGTAAAGAAAGTTGTCAGCAGTTTAAAAAAAAAAGAAAATTATTAATCATGGAAAGTCCTCTGGTCACAATGCAAACTATAATATGGGCCATATTTATGGACAAGTCACGCAGTGCAGCGCAGCACGTCATCTTTCTGTCCTACTTGACAGGGAATGGGCTGGAATGTGCGTATTTAAATCAATACGGTACATTCCTGCCTTTTCCCCTGTGCTGGAGCCTTTTTGGCTGCCTAGGGCCAACACAGGCACCCTTGCACCATTGTGCAAGGGTGCCTGCGTTGTAACGAGGATTGTTTTTGTGCAGGAAGGGGCTTCTTCCTTCACAAAAAAAATCCCTTGAGGCTTTTTCCTCTTTCTATTTGTGCTG
Organism: Lissotriton helveticus; assembly: GCF_964261635.1. Taxonomy (NCBI): domain Eukaryota; kingdom Metazoa; phylum Chordata; class Amphibia; order Caudata; family Salamandridae; genus Lissotriton; species Lissotriton helveticus. Next base: position 865,471,573 of record NC_136061.1, read on the forward strand.
CCTTTGCCAAATATGTTCCGGTGTCTGAAAATTACATTGGTACAAATTCAGCATATTTCTGTGGGGCCCAACTTATCATCCACCCTGTTCAAATAGTGGGTAGATACTCACGTACAACCTGGACTTGTACCCTGTGTATGCTGTTCAGTGCAGCATACATCAAAAGTCAGAAAAGAAAGGACAAATTAGAACATTTCTCCTTTTAATGCCTGCTCTCCAGCAGCGTGATTTTTTGGCGGAAAACTAAAAGTAGGCAGTAAACTCCACTCCATCAGCAGAGTTAGTGAAGTTTGCCCACTCCACGCCAACTTGGAGTGCGAAGATCAGCAAAAACTCAGCCACTGCTGCGTAGCCAGTGCAGCAGCGCATACACCTGGTTGTTAATAACATTAAACAAAATGTTTTTTTAAAAATACTGCTGCTAATGCAATACAACTATATCCTGTGTTTGATACACACAACCATGAACAACATTCAATCAATCAATCAATCCATTTGTAGAGCGCGCTACTCACCCGTGAGGGTCTCAAGGCACTGGGGGAGGGGGGAGGGAGGTAGTGCCGCTACTGCTCGAAGAGCCAGCTCTTGAGGTGTTTCCTGAATGTGAGGTGGTCCTGGGTCAGTCGTAGGTGGGCGGGGAGGAAGTTCCACATCTTGGCCGCCAGGTAGGAGAATGATCTTACTCCGGTGGTGGTTCTGCCGATCCGTTGGATGGTGGCGAGGGCGAGGCTGGCAGAGCGGAGTTTTCGTGCTGGAGTGGAGAACGTGAGGCGGTTGTTGAGGTATTCGGGACCTGTGTCGTGGAGCGCTTTGCGTGCGAGGGTGAGGAGCCTGAACGTGATCCTTTTGTTGATGGGGAGCCAGTGCAGGTCTCCCAGGTGGGCTGACATGTGGCTGTGGCGGGAGGCGTCGAGGATGAGTCGTGCGGATGCGTTCTGTACGCGTTGGAGCCTTTTCTAAAGTTTGACTGTGGTTCCTGCGTATAGGGCGTTTCCGTAGTCTAGTCGGCTGGTGACGAGGGCTTGGGTGACCGTCTTTCTAGTTCTGGTAGGGATCCACTGGAAGACCTTATGGAGCATGCGCAGGGTGTTGAAGCATGAAGATGAGATGGCGTTGACTTGCTTGGTCATTGTGAGAGAGGAGTCCAGGATGAATCCCCGGTTGCGTGCATGGTCAGTGGGTGTTGGTGTGGTGCCCAGTTCTGTGGGCCACCAGGAGTCATCCCAGGCAGATGGGGATGGTCCGAGGATGAGGACATGTGTCTTGTCTGGATTCAGTTTCAGACGGCTGAGTTTCATCCATTCAGTGACGTTTTTCATTCCTCCCTGGAGGTTGAGTTTGGCGGTGGTTGGATCTTTGGTGAGGGAGAGCTGGGTGTCGTCGGCGTATGAGATGATGTTGAGGTTGTGTTTGCATTCAATGGTGGTGAGGGGGCTCATGTAGATATTGAAGAGGGTTGGGCTGAGCGTTGAGCCTTGGGGTACGCCCTAGATGATCTCGGTGGCTGCGGAGCGGAAGGGTGGGAGGCGGACTCTCTGGGTTCTGTGGTAGAGGAAGGAGGTGATCCAGTCCAGGGCTTTTACTTGGATCCCGGTGTTGCGGAGGCAGGTTATTAGGGTGTGATGGCAGACTGTATCAGTGGCAGCTGAGAGGTCTAGGAGGATGAAGGCGGTTGTTTCCCCGTTGTCAAGCAGGCTCCTGATGTCATAGGTGGATGCGATGCGGGCGGTCTCGGTGCTGTGGTTGGCTCGAAATCCAGACTGGGATGGGTCGAGGGATCCATTGGCCTCGAGGAATGCGGTCAGCTGTTTATTGACGATCTTCTCGATCACTTTCGCCGGGAAGGGAAGAAGAGAGATGGGGCAGAAGTTTTTTAGGTCTCTGGGGTCCGCTGTGGGTTTCTTCAGTAGGGCGTTGATCTCTGCGTGCTTCCAGCTCTCTGGGAAGGTGGCGGACGTGGGGGAGTTGTTTATGACGTTCTGTAGGTGAAGGGCGATGATGGTGTCGGTTTTGTTGAAAATGTGGTGAGGGCATGGGTTGGAAGGAGAGCCGGAGTGGATGGTGTTCATAGCTTGGGCGGTGTCTTCGGTGCTGATGGGAGTCTAAGTGCTGAGGGTGGTTGTGGGGGGCATTGGTTCAGTGGCTGGGGGCAGAGTCTGGGCACTGAAGCTGTTGAGGATAGCGACGATCTTGCGGTGGAAGAACGTCGCGAGGGAGTTGCAGAGGTCTTGTGACGGTGTGATGTAGTTGCTGTTGGTGTTGGGATTGGAGAGCTCTTTTACAATGCTGAAGAGTTCCTTGCTGTTGTGTGTGTTGTAGTCCAGCCATTCTTTTACATGATGTCCTTTTGGTGGTGCGGATCAGCTGGTGGTGTTTGCGGGTGGCGGTCTTGAGGGCTGTTATGTTGTCTGTTCGCGGTGACATGTTTTCTCGAGGGTTCGGCAGGATTTCTTTGATTCTTTGAGGTCGTCAGTGAACCATGTTGTTTTCCTGTTGCCGGGCTTGCCTGGAGGGTTTTTCAGTAGTGCAAGGGCATCGGCCCAGTTGGCGATCCACTGTGTGAGGTTGCGGGCTGCGTCGTTGGTGTCAGTGGTGGTGATTGGTGGGTTCTGGCTCAGTGATGTGGTTAGCTGGTCTGCGGTGACTTTGCTCCAGCATCTACGGGCAATCTGTTGCGGGCGGTGGTGGGTTGTGGTCTTCTTAAAGGTGAAGTGGATGCAGCTGTGGTCGGTCCATTGTAGTCCAGTGGAGTGGCTGAAGGCAGCGTGGCTGCTGGCAGAGAAGATGGGGTTGAGCGTGTGGCCGGCGTAGTGGGTGGGGGTGTTCACCAGTTTCTTGAGTCTGAGGTTGGCGAGGTTGTCAAGCAGGGTGGTGGTGTTGTTGTCATTGTTGTTCTCCAGGTGGAAGTTCAGGGCCCCTAAGAGGAAGTAGTCTGATGAGGCAAGGGCATGTGGGCTGATGAAGTCGGCGATGGCTTCACTGAATTGTGTACGTGGGCCTGGGGGTCTGTAGATGAGGGTTCCTCTGAGGGTGGTCTTGGGGTCGGTGTGGATCTGGAAGTGTAGGTGTTCGGCGGTGATGAGGGCATCTTCGGAGCGGCAAGGAAATAAGGAGTGGCAAGGAAATATGAAGTGGCAAGGAAATAAGGAGAAAGGAGAACAGAAGATGGCACAGTAAGGCAGAACAGTGGCAAAAGAAAAGTCAGTCCAAGGTGGGAAAAGTAGGACTGCAACGAGCGATGCGAGGGCACGGCGGGCAGCGGGACAGCGGCACAGGGGGACCGTGTGGCGGCTGAGGGGGCAACCTACCTGATGACAGGGTCAAAGGTCGCTCCCTTTTCCACCGCTTGGCCTCCTTTAAGAAGGGCTATGGGAGGGAGAAGCAGCTGGGAGGCGGGAGCGCGACGGCGAATGGGGCAGCAGGGGGGGGCCGCAGGGAGGCAGCGGCGGGAAGCATGAGGGAGGGGAGTGGGTGGGGGGCAGGGAGGGAGGGCACAGGGCCCTGGGGCGAAGCGGCAAGGAAATAAGGAGTGGCAACGAAATAAGAAGTGGCAAGGAAATAAGGAGAAAGGAGAACAGAAGATGGCACAGTGAGGCTGAACAGTGCATACAACTTTCCCAGACAACAATGTGTGCATACATTTCTTTAACTCGCGAGATATATATATTCCACATTTGTGAGTGACACAGAGTGCCACTGAGCCCCAGTGAATAGCGCCCAACAGCAGCAATGTACCGGACACATGGGGCATGCATGCAGCAAATGAGCGACGTTTAAAGATGGCAATTAGCCAATGAAAAGAAGCTGAGAGATCTCTTTCCAATAACTACCACGGAGCTCAGAAAAAGAGTAACCAATTATTAATGCCTCCCAATGAGCCCTGCCCAATGAAATCTGCAAAACCCGGGCTCAGCATAATGAATTAAGTTTAATAAAAAAAAAGGCACTAACAGATGCATGAGTGCAGCTAAAGTGTAGTGTTAAGCCAATGAGAAATCCCCAAATATGGCGTATCCAAAGTGTATTTTGAGAGACAACCTTGAAATGCAGTTGTGCCTGCGTATATTGAAAAAGGTCAGGCTGGTCACATTTCTAGGACTGGTTGTAACTTTCTTATGGGAATGAAGTGGACAGGGGGAGTCTTTTGGGGAACCCATTTTTGATGTGGTGAGGGAAAAGTCTGATTCTGTAGTGTGGGTAAAGCTCAGATGCCATTTGACTACACAAAGTCCATGATGCTGTATTTGTGGAGTACTTGTCCTAGGTAAGTTTGATGCAATGCAGGGTGCAGCAGCTGCTTTGTCTTCAGAAGAGGACATGTTTCTGGGTTTTAGTCATCGATTGCCTAGTTCACATGAATCATAACTGGGATGTGGTCTTGTTTTCCCCTTCTCCTTCTTTCGCCATCTACTTCCTCAACACACATACCCTCACTCACTGCAAATGTGTACAACAACGGCACAAGCAAAGCTGGAGAGCAACCTATGATCAGCTTATATATTAATGTATGGGTACATGCACTGCATGAATATGAACATTCTTTCTTGCATGCTGCTCCTGTTATTGCTAGGGTGCCCACATTACATACACTGGGAGACCTGGAGGGCCTGTAAAAGTGGTTCGAGGGCCAAGCTTACTGTCACCTGGTCTTGATGCATGCCAATTTGGAGAGGATAATGAAGAGGATACAGAGCAGGCAGGCAAGTCTCACATCTAATACACAGCCTAAATTACTGCATTGTGGTTACTGTTGGTTGAATGCATGAAATTGGACCTTTACATTTCCATTTATGAAAGAGCATCCATTGCAGACCCAATCTATGCCTAGGTTTTTTTCTATACTGTTGTGAAGTGCCTCTCAGGAGTGAAGGACGTGAATGCTGTTGACGCACAATGCAGGAAGCTACAGCTGGGTGTTTATGAGTGCCACAGTGCATTCTTATTGGTCCCTTGTGTCGCCTTGTATCACCAAATAATGCTATGTATTTTCAATTATTAAAGGAAAACATTTTATTTTTGGGTGGGCGGACCTCAGCAGGTGAGCAGAACACAGTGGAATCTCATGGAGTTTTTATATAACTCCGCAGAATTACATGGAGTTCAAATCCATAAGTTCCACCCACCCCTACTGAAAACCATGTCTACTAATGTTAGTAGATAGGGTTTTGCATCAAACAGCATGGATGGATGGATGGGACCGCTCATGTGCCTTCCATGTAACGCCTCCTTGATGCTAAGTAAAGCAAATCAGCACTCTGTGCCACTAAGCTTTACTTTTCCGTACAATCCAATGGAAATAACAATTTGAATTGGTTTCTAAATCCCCAAAATGTTTTTGCACCAGGTTTGCCTCAAAAAAGAAACGCAAGCCTGACGCAAGACTTTTGTAAATCTTGGTTGAAGCATTGTTAATATTACTGCTGACAAACTAAAGTACCTTAAACCAGATTTTAACACACCCTGACGAATTCAAATCCCACTGACACAAATCTGTTTATGAAATAACAAAATGATGGCTGCATAACCACAACAGTAGGTTATAAATTCACACAGAAGGACTGGGTCTTCACAAGGAAAGTAATATTGAATCTCAACTTAAATATCTACATGTATTTTTACATCCATTTCTATAATAAGCACTGTGTGAGTGCAAACTTAGGTTCCATTCAATCATGTGGATGTCCCGTGAAAGAACCCTCATCAGATCCCCCAAGATGGGCCCAAGGGCGACTGGTGTTCATGGGCAAAAGGGGCATTGCCCTGCCACCCTTGGGGAAGAGGCAAGAACAGGGAAGATAAACACAGAACAGTTGAAAAGAATTACTGCTCTGAGGCAGTGTGCTGAATCTTCTGGGTGAACTCTAGTGACATTTGTAGATGTCCTACTGCTCAAGCACCAGCTGTGCAATATTTTCTACCACCTGCAACCACAAGCTGCAGCTGTGATGTCACATAAGAGGGAGTGCTCAATTAGAATGCATTGGATCCGGTTGCCTTTTGGGCGCATGAACAGTGGACTTGGGCGGAGTTACAAAATTCCATGCACTTCAGTAGCTGGGGGTTGGGCAGACTGATGAGGATAACGAGTGAGCGGGTGGCAACAATTTGTTGATTGTCACAGAGGGGCAGGCTGTAGGAAGGGTGCAAGGGGCTGCTCTCCTGGCTGTTACAAGTGTTTACCACTGCATTTGGTTTAACCTCTTCCATGCTCATGACGAGCTGAGCTCGTCATGAGCCACGGCGCTCCGGTGCTCATGACGAGCTCAGCTCGTCATGAGCCGTGGAACGCTCACACGCGGGGTAATTCCCCTGCTGTGCTGAGCGTTCCACAGCAGGTAATGCACCTGTGACGAGCTGAGCTCGTCATGAGCACCAGAGCGCAGTAGCTCATGATGAGCTCAGCTCGTCATGAGCATGGGGGCGCTGTGCGCGCCCCTCTCCTCCCAGCACAGCGGGGGATTAACCCCCGCAGCAAAGGGGTTAACTTTGAAAAAAACATTATGGAGCTGAGCACACAGATTGCTACTTATCTCGACCGTAGAGGCCCAAGAGAAGAAAGGAACCAGCTGCAGACAACAATTGCACTAGTTGACTAAGAGGTAAGTGCGTTTAAGCCTCTGCATCGGGGACAATGTCACCCCCATCCCCACCTCACTCCCGCTCCCTGCTTAAGCAGATACAGAAGGAGTGGGGTTCGTGATGTGCCTCTTCTGTCTGCAGGTTGGCAGACAAAGTCTTATAATGAACTCGAAAACGTGAGTGAGTGAAAGGAATGAAGCATGGATGGGTGGAAAAATGGATGGATGGATGGCATGGTGGATGGGAAAATAGATGCATGGATGAATGAGTGCAAGCATGGATGTAAGAATGGAAGAGTGAAAGAGAGAGAGGGTGTATGAGTGAAAGGAAAGATGGATGGATTGATAGGTGAAAAAGTGAATGGATGGAGAAATAAAAGGATGGATTGATGGATGATGAGAGACAGGATGGATAGATGGAAGAATGAGTGAAAGGATGGATGGATGAGTGGAAGGGTAAAAGGATGGATTAGTGGATGAATGGATAGAGTGAAATATGGATGGATGAGTGAAAGGATGTATGTAAAGATGGATGAGTAAAACAATGAATGGATGAGTGAAAGGCAAGATAGATGCATGTCTGGATAAAAGCATGGATGGATGAGTGAAATTGTGAATTGATTGATGGATGAATAGATGGGTAGATGGGTGAGTGAGTGAGTGATTGAGTGAAAGGTTGATTGGCTGAGTGAAAGGGTAAATGGAGGGATGCATGAGTGGATGGATGGATGAATGAGTGGATGGATGATGGATAGATGCATGGATGGATGGATGGATGGAATGATAGATGGACTACATCCTCATTTTATGGTCCATTTTGATTGTATAGTATTTACTCTTAGTACAATAAAAATAAAATGCAAACCAGCTTCGGGTCCAGCAACAAACTGAGGCAGCTAGTGCCATTGCTTGATTGCTGACACAGGTGCATTAAGGTGCCTGTGCCATTCCAGAACTGTGAGCATGTCTGTGTGACTATGTGTGTGCGTTGAAGAGAGAGCGAGTCAGTAAATTCATAAGTTAGAGTGAGTGAGAATGAGTGACAGCAAGGATGAGTATGAATGTGAATGAATGTGAGGGAGTAAGGGAGGGAGAATGACAGTGAGTGTATTTGAGTGTTACTGTGAGTGAGGCACAGTAAGACTGAATAATTCAGAATGAGTACAAATGAGTGGGACTGAGTGAGACATAGTGGCACAGAATAGACTGAGTGAGCCTGCATGGATTAGCAAGACAGAGTGAGATTGACTGAGTCAAAGTGAGATCGTAAACTTAGGTGGTTATTTAAAAGAGGCCTGCGCATCTGAAGCATCACTTTTTTAAATGCTTTGGTGGTGCAGGACTCTCAATAATATCAATGAAGCGATGCAAAGTCACACTGCATGGCTTTGCATGGCCTCATGGATATGGAGAACCCTTCAACAAGAAGCTCATTGGAATTCGAACCGCGGAGTATTCTCCACCACCTTTAAAGGTCACCAGCCACCACTGAGTGGGCTTCCATGACAGACAGCTTCCCCTATATGGAATTCCCCATCCCTTACTCAAGGTATGAGTGAAATACACCTTCGCTGAAGGTGACGGGGTCCATGACTAACCCATACTCATGGTTGTCTTGGAATGCTATGGACACCTGCACATACCAGGCAGGATTTGAACCAATCCTAAATGTTGCTGCCTAGCATTGTTTGCTGTGTGCATTATACCTTTTTGAATGAGTGCATGAGTTGGAGACAGTACATTTTCTGCCTCGTAATGAGGCACAGAGCCCTAACCTGAATCTGACATGCCCAAATTGGGTGCACTCAGTAGGCTAAGTCAAACCTTTTATTGAACATGAGTAATCTTACATAATTCCCGGGTATATGGTTTTAAATACAATGCATTTGTTGTGTTAATGCTTTCTTGTATAATTTTCTCATGTGAGAGAACAGCCTGAGTAGAAAATGTCTTGCGAGAAATGTAAAAGCGGTCCTTGTTTCACCCTGAAGAAATGATCTGTTCAAATGAGTCTCCTGCTGGTAACTTGCATGACATTTGATCCCGAAGTATTCTTTTTTTTATGTGCTACTACCTGAGTGCATTTTACACAATACAGTTAATTTCTTGTAATAATCGTGAAATAAAATTTTATCAGGCAAGCGAAAAATTTACAACTTTTGCTCAGCTCTAGCATTTACGCATAAAATAGGGCCATGTATGCCAGCCATTAGAAATATTCTCTTTTCATATGAAACTGCATGCCAACATCCTTTGTTGTTTGTCTTTTTATATACTAACTTTGGGGGCTATTTTTCTAGTACGTTTAGTAGTAGTACAATAGCCTTACTCTGGTTCTCCTATATTTTATGTGTGGAGATGTTTGCTCTGACTGCAGAGATCTCCACACAGGTAAGCATATGTTTTACTTGTAAATGTGGGAGGGCCATGGGGAGTGGCTGGAAAATAGGACTACAGGGAAGGGGTTTTGAGAAGAGTAAGGAGGGTCTAAGAGAGGACTAAGGAGGGATTAGGGGCGGGACATGCAACCACCCTCAAAGAATAATCCCTTTCTAATTTACAAACTGCACTTCTAAAGTTACTACAGCCCAAAAGAACCTGGAACAGTCATAAATGTTCTCCAGGACAGAACAGTGACCCAAAGTTTTGTTCTGACTCCTGTGGCTGGTGCTATCAAATGTCGGAGTGCACGATGCCAAGCCTATGTAGTCTTTATTCCAACTCATGTATCTTTCATCCACCATAGATTCTCCAGATCCCTTCACTTTAATCTGTGAGGTTCTCTTCCATCCCTGCTTTTTGTCTTAGTCACAGTTTTTCTGTTATCTCTTCTTCTTTCTTTTCTACTTTTGTATTTTTCTCTCTCTTGATCTGGGTGAAAGACTGTTGAGGAAAACTAACCACCTGCAATCACCAGTCCAAATTAAGCATTGAATTTACCCGTTTTCCAAAATGTTGCAACCTTTTTCAATTTTTTTAAACTAAACAATTTCCATGTTTTGATTTTTCAAAGTTTTTGGGTTGAACGTTTGATGTTACCCATTTTCTTTTCCAAACATTTGACAAAAAACGGTGCTGGGTTCAAACAAACTAAGCCTTTTCCTCTGGAAAAACCTTAAACCTATGTCCATTTTATCTACCTCACCTACTCTCGATGAGCACACTGAGTGGAGTGCCCTCCCTTCTGTGATTTCAAAAACAGCTGATGACAACACGCTTTTGATATTATCATTACCTGGTGCTGTTCTTCTGGTTAATAATCAGGTTATCAGGCTGCATTAAAATATCACTGTTGTCAACCTATGAAAGTTAGAAAGCAACTAAATAGAAAGAGAAACACCACCAGATGTCATGGCAGTAATAAATGGTATAAAGCAGGAATATCGACGGGATAATATCGACTAGCATAAATATCGAGGTAAGAATATCGAATTTAAAAAATATCGTTGAAGTAAATATCGTTGTTGTAAATATCGATTTTGTATAATGACAAAAATATCGTCAAAATAAAATATCGTTGTATAGAATATCGTTTAGAGAAATATCGTTGAATATAATATCGACAAAATAATTGAATGTGTTATATGAGTGTAGAAAAATTTGTTTTATGTTTAAATAATATTAATTAAATGTCTATTTTTATTATTATAGGGATCAAAATGTAAAAAAAATTAAATGTTTGTAAATATTTTAGGAGCGGGTTATTGGTATTATAGGGGATAAGGGTGGGTAGTAATTTAAAAAAGTAGTGTAAATAATATGTATAGAATGGTAAAAAATTAGAAAATTTTAATTTATTTTTATTTTGAATGGCGAAATTTGAAATGTAATTTAAATAACAGAATTATTTATTTAATTGGTTTTTAAAAAGATTTAGTAGCGGGTTGTTGGTGATATAGGGGATAAGGGTGGGTAGTATATTAAAATATGTTTCATAAAATGTAAATTTAATTAAAAAAAATTATAAATTGAAATACGAAAAAATATTATATTTAATTGAAATTGAATGTATTATATAATAATTTTGTAATTAAGTGTGGGTTTTATTTATATAGTTTTTAATAAAAAATTCAATTGCTATAAAAAATACGAAATTTGAAATTTCAATATTTAAATTTGAAATTTGAAATTTGAATTTAGAAAATTGATTTTTAAATTATATTAAAATAAGTCAAGTGTGTAATATTTTATGTTTGTGTATTATAATATATGCTAAGAATGATTCGAAAAACACAAAAACAACGTTTGGGTTAAAAATTATAAAATTGTGAAAATTATGTAAAAAAATTTAAAAAATTCGAAATTTGAAATTTCAATATTTAATTTTGAAATTTTAAATTTTAAATTAGAAAATTAATTTTTAAATTATATTAAATTAAGTGAAGTGTGTAATATTTTATGTTTGTGTATTTCTTATAATATATGCTAAGAATGATTCGAAAAACTAAAAAACAAAGTTTGGGTGAAAAATTATAAAATTGTGAAAATTATGTAAAAATTTATAAAAAATTCGAAATTTGAAATTTAAATTTTGGTTAAAAAAATGTGTTATTGTTATGTTCAAAAAAACATATTTTGTGATTGTAATTTAATAGTCTATTTTGTAGTATAATAGATAAGAGTTGTTATTAATATATATAAAGTGATGTTTATGTGCTATATTATCACAAATATTATGGTTTACTGTCCAGCAGTTTCCCTGACTTATGTAGGATTGGAGTTAGAATAGTTATTTATTATGGTTTCCTGTCCAGCACTTTATCTGACTTATGTATGATTGGAGTTAAAATAGTTATTTATTGTTGCTTACTGTTAAGTATTTTCTATGAGTTATGTTTTATATTTTTTTATTTATAAAAAAAATGTTTAAATATATTTTTTTTACATTTTTAGAATTAATATTATATATAATGTTGTAATATTATTTTTATAAATAAACAAATATGAATATTTTCTACATTTTTACATACATATCACAAGTGTCAACATTTATTAAGTACAATAGTAATATAGTTTTGTACACATTTTTTTTATTCATACTTTCATTTGTTGATGCAAACATTTACATAATTTTAATACACCTTTTTCAATTATTTGTTTACATTTTACATTGCAATTTTAGTCATATATACATTGTTATATTACATTAATTAGTATATTAAATTTTAATTTTTCTTTTTTTAAATTTAATATGTTAATTAATTGACATGTAATTGTATTTTTCTAAAGTATGTACATAAAATAGTGCTCAGTTTTATACATATAAAAAATATTTTTTTACAATCAAATACATATTTTTAATATACAATAATTAATTCATATATAAATATATTATATTTATTATTGTATATTTTACATTAATCATATGTTTATTTACAAACAATAAGTAAATTATTACAAAACATGGAAAATAAATTGCTATTCATCTCTATTGTTTATTTTTAATAATGGGGATTTAGTCCTATTTTTATTTTTATTGTGCTGCCATTTTGTTTTTTGAACTTCACTTTTTAGTCTATCTACATCGTTGTTTGGGTCATTTCAGAAAACGGAACCTCGCGGTTGGGAGCTGCTTCGTGTTGGTGACTGTAAGTTTATTTTACATTAATTTTAACTACATTTTAATACATTATAGAGCTAGTTGTAGTGTGTACGTGTTGCTATGTGTTGTACTTTACAGTTTATGTGAAAAATACGTGTTATTTAAGGTCGTTATTGATAACGTACTTTCTTAGATATTTCTTATGAAATTAAGGTTTATGTATTGTGTAAATGAATTAGTTCAGGTGTTTTCCTATGTTTTATATGTTATGTTTAGGCTTTCTGGCTTTCGTATTTATTGTGGGTGGGTTTTGTTTGTATTTATGTACAGGTGTTCGTTTTGGTGAGCAGATGGATTTTATCTCGTATTTTTGTAAAATACAGGTAAATGTTTCACTACATTTCTTGATTTTTTGGGATTTTGGAGAGTTTTTATCGTGATTATTTTTCAGGTTTTTTATGGTTCCGTTCTCCAGAGTATTGCTACTGGGACCCTTATAAAACAGTTGTATATTTGGCATTTTGTGGGGATTTTTTTAAAACATGTGGATTGATTTTGGTTCTAATCGTCTTGAAACCATGTTCTTGGAACACATTCTACAGCTGCAGAACAGTTAAGTTATTATTATATTTTTGTTTGGGGTGGATTGTGCTATATTGTGCAATTTTTTCAAATGTCGTTTTATTATATCTTGTAATAATAGATTACATTTATTTTTACATGACATAATTTAACTACATTTAAAAAAAAAATGTTTTATTTATTGTTTGAAATGTTTTTATGTGTTGCTTGTTAAAGGATAGATTTGGCTATTAGTTCTAAGTATTCAAGACCTTCGATACTTGGGTACATTCTTATTTTTTGCTGTAGGTATTCGTACATATTTAATGTTTGTTTACTTAGTTTAGGGCCGATTTTAGATAGAGATTGCTCTATTCTTAGTTCTTGGTAGCTTTGCTCTTTTTTGATGCTTTGGATTAGTTTATGAAGTGTGGGTTGTGTTCTTCCTATTGTGGCTTGGAAGGCATTATGCCATCCTTCGACCGCGTTGTTAGTTTTGTCTTTCTGTGCCATAGTACTAGCATACACATTCCACCATGGAATTTGGAATTTAGGTTGTCTGCGGTGGCCAGAACGATGTAATCTTCCCACCCAGGTATCTTCAAAATAGTCTAAGAAGGCAGTTAATTTTTTCTCATTGGTGCGGTAGAAAGGGCTATCAAGTAGTAAATTGTAATAGTTAGCAACTTCTGTTGTTGGTACAAATGCCAATGCTATTAACTTTTTAATCTGATAAGCAAAGTTACTGTTTGTTGAATATTCAATGCTTAAAGTAGATTTTTGTAAGTGCCTCCATATACTTTGGTTGTAGTGATAATAACACCCTTGTATAGATGTGTGAGGATATATTTTAAGTATAGCTTGAATCATGGCTATTTCAAAGTCTATTATTATTCTTTGTGGATAGTAGGTATCAGTAAAATCTTTGATAGTTGTTAAAATTTCTACGTAGGTAGCATTTGTTTTATTTGGCAGCAGTGTATGAATTAAAGGGATATTTGTTTCTTGGTATTCACCATGGATGGTGTAAAGTTGATAGAAAGGTTTGGGACATACTTTAAAAGTTCCGTCCATCATCCAGGTTTCACACAATTTTAGTTTTTGCAAATTGCTATTTGTTGCAAAAAGTAAAATTCTTTTATCATGACTGTGGTTATCATACATTAAGAATTTATCTTCATTGTGTGTAATAGTATATTCAGGATATATTCTAATGTCTTGAAAAGTTTCAGGTGCTGGTGGAGTTGGATCAGAATCTCGTTTTGTTTTAGCAATTAATCTTTTCAAGTTGGATATTGAAGGTAACTGTCCTGTGACATGTTCTGGCACCTTGCTTAAAATTTTTTTCAAAATAGTGGTGCTTGTTTCTTGTGAGCCTGTACTAGCTTCTCTCAATGTCTCTAGTGCTTCTCTTACTTCGACTTCTGTTACATTGGGTGAGTGGTTATGCTCATGTACATTTACAACATTGTTATCAACAGTCTGTGCTCTACCATAGCATGCAGTTGAGTAATATTTACTACATTTCCAGTAAGTTTTATTCCCTTTTATTCTTTCTTGGGTGTAGGTGTAACCCATGTAGCTCAGCATTATTTTCCCTTTTTGAGAAGTAATAAAAGTAGCTCCTGTTGCCATGTCTAAGGTAGATCTGTGAAGACATATATATGTTTTTTTAGTAAAAGTGAAAAACATTTCTTGAGATGTGTACGTTAAAAGGAAAAAGTGCAAAAACATACTGACAATGTTGTTTTCCTGCTAATTTTATGTTTTCTGTTCTTATATGTAGATTTTCACTCTTTAATGTTCTGTAGTTGTGGTAAAGAATAGTACAAAAAATGATTTAGTTTTATAGTTGTTTATTTTGTCTTTCTGATTATTAATAGACACAGTGGGTATACTTACTTAATGTAGTAGAAGATGTTGTTAGTTTAGTTGTAGATTGGTAGATGAAGTTTGTATATTCTGTAAAAGAAAGTTAATTTGTGTTATTTATTGTATTAGGATATATTAGTAGGTAATAACATATCAAGTCTTTTGCAACTTTACTTTGCAACTTTTTAAAATTATTTAAAAGCTTTCTAAGTAGACATGGATAAGGCAGTTCATAAGTTCATTTAATTATTATCTTGTGGTGGTTGTTGATAGGATGTTGTAGTTATATTTAAACAAATATAAAGACCATGTTTTTAGTTTAGGGAGTTTAGCTACTTTTCGACAGGTTTGTATGATAAATGAAATGGGACTTGACTTACTTGAGTTGTAGTATGCTGTGTTGTAGTCGTTGTAGTAGGTGTGTATTCTCTTCTTTTCAGCAAGGTAACCGTTTCCCTCCAAGTTTGGCCAAAAAAAGGTAATTTAAGTTAAGTTTGTAATTGTATTTATAGTAGTGAGTTAATTAATGGTTATATTTGATTGGTTCAATTAAATATAATTTAAATTCATTGGCTGACAACATTAGTTTGAATTTGAAAGCCGTTATTTTGTAAAGAGTTAGTAGCATCAATAATAGTTTTCGATTTTTATTACCAAATGTATTATATGTGTTTTATTTTAATGGTAAATATTTATTACAATGTTAAAATTAGTGAAATGTGATTTAAAGTAATCCGATAAGAGTGTATGATAGTGTTTGGTAATGTTTATATTGGTATACAACCTTTACAACGCAACTTTTACAACTTACTACCATTACAACCAAACTTTTACAATGCAAAAACCATTACAATGCATGTATTTACAAGGCATGTTTTTACAACGTAGGTACCTTTACAACGCATATCATTACAACGTAAGTATTGGTAAGTATAAAATTATATTTAAAATGTAAGATGTAAGCATGGGCGGATCTAGCGGATCTCGCGTACGCGAATTTGCGTATTTACGGATTCGCAATCCGCAAAAATACGCGAACTCTCGCGGATTTGCGGATTTTTACGTTTTTTGTGTTGGCGCGCGTTCGCGAGGATTTGTGGACCATTTCGCAATTGCGAACTTACTTTTCGGCTCGCAACGGCCGCGACTATGTTGTTTCTACGTCTGGTTTATCATCACAGGTTCACAGCACCCTCTGTTTCACCACTGCCACCCTCTGGTACACCGATGCCACCCTCTGGTACATCCTCACTGCCACCCATTAGGTTTGTTTATCACTGTATATTATGGGGGTGAAAAAAAGCAACCACACCTGCCCTGCTTCAACTGCCATGAATTAATTTGGTGTTGATTAATGTGTCAGTAATTTTGAAACTTCCAGTCTGGCTGGCACCTGCTTCCTTCCTTATCTGTAATTTGCTTTGTGTTGTAGTGAAAGCAAGCACACCTGCCCTTCTTCAACTGCCATGAATTAATTTGGGGGTGATTAATGTGTCAGTAATTTTTAAACTTTCAGTCTGGCTGGCACCTGCTTCCTTCCTTATCTGTAATTTGCTTTCTGTTGCAGTGCTATTTTTTTCACAGGACCTTTATGGTCTACTTGTAGCTATTCTATGAGCCTGCTGTTTGGGTCGTAGCAGGGTCATAGAATAGTTGCAAATAGGCAACTGAACTCTGGAGGGGCCCCTCAGGAAGCACTAGAGTGAATGGTTACTAATGTTACGTTTGAACTTTTGCACCTGGTAATTGCTTTCAGTTTAGCAAAAATCGTTTTTCTGCAATTTCGCGCTATTCGCGGGGCGCGAATCCGTGCGAGATCGATTTCGGAAGCCGCGAATGCGTGCGAATACATTAATTTTTTGTTTGCGGCGTGTATGTTCGTGTGATTTTTTGCATGTTCGCAAGGCGCTTGTAGTGATACGTTTGCGAACTTACCCACGCGGTCGTACACGGGCGCGGCCATCTTGTTTGCGTGACGTAATTCCGTTTCCGGCCGCTATGTGTAATCTCGCAAAGTGTGCTGCTCGCTAGTACAATTTCGCACGTGATCGCGAGGAAAATCTTGCGCGAACTTACCCACGCGGTCGTGAATGGGCGCGGCCATCTTGTTTCTCATTCATTGCTATGGTTCTGGGCATGCTTTCTGTATCCTCTCTGAATCTCTGCCATCCTTTGCTTGTTTGAAGTTTATTTGATCTATTTTACTTATTATCTATCCCTCTATTTTTCTAGCTCTATATTTTTGTGTTTTCTGCTACTTTTAGTTAATTTTAAACTACTTTTTTAAACTCTTTTCTTTTCTTCTTCACTATTCTATTTCTTCTTTATCATTTAACTTTATTTCTGCCCAGACCATGGTAAAGGGAGCCAGGAAGCACCCTGAGAAGGGGAAGGGTCCCGCACCCCGTGCCCGGCTCCCGTGCGGGCATTTGAGGGGGGAGCAAGTGGTGCCACGGGAGACCTGTAGCGCGGAGGAGGTGGCCGCACTAATCTTCTACGTCCAGCGCCGCCTCCCCAAGACCATCCTGGGAGGCGGCAAGATCGCAACCGGCTATGGCATCCGGGAGCGCCGGAAGCGGTGGGAGAAGGTGTGCCGGGCCATGTTTAAGCTCTCTGGGGTCCGGCGCACCTATAACCAGGCCACCCACCGCTGGACGGATGTCATGGACCGGGAACGGGACTTGCTGGACGCGCTCGGCGTAGAGGTCCCCGGGCTTGGTGAGTAGTAGTAGCTATTCATCACTACTCTGTTTTATCCGGCTCTGTTATTTGCAAATCTTTGTTCTTTACCAAGAGCAATAATGCTGCCGATTACATTGTAGGTAAATTATATTTCAAAATCTTCTATGCATTTCAGGTGCACTGCTCTCCTTCTCAGTAGCCTTGCTTGCTACTATGCTTATTTGTTTTGTATTTTGTGTTCATTTCATTGGCCTGAGAAATTATGTATGAGTGTAGTGTAAAGATAAGAACTGCGTAATGCTAGACACTAAGGGTCATATTTTCAATTACCGGCGCATCCCTGCAAAGTAGCAGGGATGCAGCAGTAATTGTGCGCCATGCCACCACCACCCATTGGCCCAAAACATCACAGAAGCCTTACGCATCTGTGCCGTAAAGGCGGCGCATTGCTGGAGTTGCGTGCCAATGATGGCGCAGCTCCAGCAATGCTCTGGGGTGCCCTATCTCCCCAATGCTGCATCAAGCCGTACGTCGACTTCAAGCAGGCGCAGGGTTTGAGTCACGCATCATTGTCCTAAAAGTGACTGATTGACATCTTGTAGATTTCCCTCACCCACTTTTAGGATTCGTTCCTGCGCAGGAACGCCCTCCCTTGCGCCGGAACGCCCCCTGATGGCGCAGGGCTTTACAACGTGATGCATCTCCCATATGCGTTTTTTTTTAATATATACGTCGCACCATGGCGACTCTTTTGTTCTGCCGCTGCGTCACAAAAGTCACGCAACAATGGAGGAAAATGAGCCGCAAGGGACTTCTAAATCAGCCCCAACAGACTGAAGTCCAGTCCTTCCTTTAGACACATGGCTATAAGAAGAAATAGTGGTGGTGGTCGGTGGATTGATAGTTTGAGTATTCACTGATCTGCAAGCAGGATGGACTTTGTCTGTCACTTTGCGTGCTGCGGACTGCTGCCTGCCAGGCCTAGGCAAACCTTTTTAGTAGTCTGTTTATTGAGTTACATAGGAACTTTGAAAGTCAACGGTCCGCAAATCAGGCAATACGAATAACGTAGTATACCACATGAGATAGGTCAATATATCCCGTGGAATAGTTATCTATCTATTTGCTATTTCTCAAAAATATTTTGTTATAGTTCTTTTGAAATGTTTGATTTGGTTGACAAATCTCATCCATGTTTTCTGGTCTTTCTTTCTTTCATGTTGTACATCAGCTCCCCCCAAGGGCAAGAGGACACAGGAGGAGGGTGCTGTTCAGGAGGATGCAGGCCAGGATCGGGCAGGCGAGGGCTCCTTTGCTGGCCCCAGTAAGTTTTAATTTTAATAAAGAGTACCTATTTTTTCCTAGCGTTCCTCATTCGATTTTTTCTAAATCGTCTTTGATCTTCTTGTAGACTGGATCTAAATTCTTATCCTGCCTCGACTATGACTCCCTGTGGTATTACTAGATTATTCTTATTAGTCTGTGTGTGTAGCTAACTAAGATTGCACATTTGGCAATTCCATTGGATTCCCATTCTAGTCAGCAATAGCTCTATGCACTGAGTGCAGTCCTCTGGGATTGTCCATAATGTCTTTTCAAGTCTTCTAAATGTTTATGCTTTGACAATTGCCAACAATAAAAAGGTGAATGACCACCAAGAAAGAATAAGATACTACTTTACTTTTGGTTTGGATAGGAGGACAATCCATTCTACTACTGTTACAGGGACAAATCTGCACAAACCGAACTATGAACACTAAATAATGCATTGTTTATCAATTATAATAGGCGCAGGTAGACTTTCTTTCCACATACCTCAGTGATATCAGACTTTGAAGAACCCCCAATCTCCTTACTGACTAGATAGTGTGGCAGAGTCATTTAGCTCCCTAAGTCACCGATGATTGATCCCCAATGATCATTAGATTATCCTACGCAGGGCAAGAGTACGGAGTCAGAGTCAAGAAGTGTCAGAGGCACTCATGCTTGCAAAAATTCCAAAACCTTTAGCTCATCCACTCTAGTCTGGAGGACCAAAAACCACAGAGTCTATTTAAGTTTAAAAGCTTTATTAAAACTAAACACATTTATTAAAATCAACTTTGTCATAAAAGTAACCGTTTAACTGAAAATGGAAAAGTGCTTAGTGCTAACGATTAATTGGACACATTTCTTGTGGTCGAGCTGAGCTCACACCTGGTTTGAACTTGAGCTTGACCCTTATCGTGTTCTTAGAAGTCAAGCTTCTGTTAGGAGAAAAAGTGTTGTGTGTTAAAAATAAAAAGCAAGCATTCATCAGTTGTGCCAAAAAGTGCAGCAAGACAACAGCCTTCCCTGGAAAAAGGGACATTTTTACTGTAGAGTATACAGTTACAAATTATTACATTGTATTTCGTTTTTTTTTACTTTCTTTATTCCTCCTAGACCAAATATTATATAGTAGTGAGTGGTGTATTCCAACATTCTTAAATGTACTTTGTAGGTGGAACATCTGGTGGCGGGGCCAGCGCGGAGGTGGTGGATGAGGAGGACAACACTTCTGGGGAGGAGGCGGTGCGAGTGCCGGACGACACCAATGTGCCTGTGAGGGTTGACACGGTGGTGGCGGGCACAGGTAAGCTATATATTCGAAAAGCGAAAGAAGGGTGTGAGTAAGTGTGGAAGGACGAGAAATTTTATGATGGCTGGCAAAGAAGAATGATATGTGTTTGCTTGGCCCCCGAGGTGGCTGGGAAGGAAAGAATATGGTATGGTGCATGGCTGGGTCAATGATGAAGCAAGGCTGGGTGGAAGGACAGCAGCCTGGGTGGGTGAAACATAAACTGTATGTGTGCATATACTTTGAATGGATGGATGCCTGGAGCATGGTATTATCTGACTCTTAGATAGCACATGTGTATTTAGAAAGAGTATATGGTCACTGGATGAACTAAGTGTTACCTTGAAGAGCATGTAACACCGCACCCGCACGTCCGTTCCAGTGTAGGGAAGGCAAGGAAAAGAAATTGTAAATTTGTCCAATACTACCATGAATAGTAGCAATAGTTTGTATTGCAACTGCAAGCACAGCATATATCCGGTTATTACGGTGGACACTCCGTACCTCTCTTAATAACTTTAGTTTAGTAGTAGTACGTCATTCATGTGTGGATGTATCACTGTTCACTCAATAACAAGCAAAGCACCTAAAGTCATCCCATATGTCATCAAATACATCCCATGTGAAGTGATAGATAATCTAATTATTTAGCTTCTTCATTTTCCTTTTCTAGTACTCAATTGCACTGTAGGGTGAAAGGTAAATTAATTAAGCAGTAGCCCTTGTAACAGAGTATTCTCAGTGCCACCCGTAATAGAAAAGTAATAGCTTCACCACCTGCATGTACTGGACCGGTACAGTAACGCAAGCCTGTCTCACTCATCATGGTGTGCGTCTGTTTTTCTCGGGTGCAAGTTCACTGCGCTGCCATTCTGCCGGCTTGCATAAGATAACGTACCAATTTTCCTAAACAAGAGAGAAGAAGAAGAATAAGACTGGTGTACTGTCATAGTCGACTGTAATGGAAGTCCATAGTGGTCGTAGAATTTGTTCATTAAACTACCACTAATGTTAGAGCAAGGATGCAGAAGTGGGAGGTTAGATAGATACTGTCCTCAATAGTTATGTACTGTGCTTTCAATTTGCTACTTGTACTGTGACACAACTTTCGGCTCAATCACTTTGTGTTATTAATGTGAAGGAGCATTGGTTACAGACTATGTCTTTCTTTCTTCATATAGTTGCTCCTTCCAAATCGACATCACGGAGGGAGCAGGCTCGAATGGCCCGGCAACGGAGGCTGGATGCCACTGTCGCCGAATATCGGCGGCTGATGGCCCTGGAAGAGGAGGAGGACACGCAGTCGACCGGTGCAACCACAACATCCTCGACTGGGACAGCTGCATCCTCCTCCGTGACCCCACGGGCTGCCAGCCAGCGCAGTGCTCCAGCGGTACGGAGCCGGGCTAACAAAGCCAACCACCACCGCCTAGCAGCAAAAAGACCAGCTGCCCCCCACAGGAGCTGCAAGGCACGCCAGCGCCGCCTAGGAGTCCGAATGTCCTACCTGGAGCAGGAGGTCCTTAGGTACAAGAACTTGGTGGAGGGCCTCCGCTTCGAACTTGCCACCCTCCGCAAGGAGTATGATGCCCTGGCCGCAAAATTCACCAGCACCCTCCAGTAGTGGAGTGTCCCTTGCCCTTTTTTTAGAGACTTTTGGGGGGTGGGATTTGGGAGTTGGGTTATTTTTGGGACTTTTCAAAGACAATAGTTGGGGTTAGGGAGGGTCTTGAGGGAGATTATTTTGTTAGGGCTACATAAATATACTTTTTTGAACTTTATCTGACCATACCTGTTTTTTACTGCTTTTCAGTCTGGTGGGTGGGGGTGTAACAGTAAGTTTGTTTTCCTGAAGAGTCCTAGGACTTTAGTAGTACTACCGTCAATCTCTCGTCTAGTCCTAATACTCCATTATACTACCTCCCACCAAAAGCTTATCTTACCTGTAATTTGTGTTAGAAATTTGGGCTAGGCCCAGGGCTGGCTCCACGTGAAATGGGGATTAAGGTTGGCAATCCTGGGCGGATGAAATTTCCTCATTGCGGTGGTACTAGTGGTGTGACACAGTGGCAGTTGCATGCCTATGGGAAAAAAGAAAACGAAACCTGGTTTGTCCTTACTGTAGCATTACAACGGTTACGGTACGATCGAGAATATAGCAGGTGACAGTAAACTAGAACAGTGCCACAATGTAGCCTAACAAATGGTAAAGTATTGCAAGTATAACTAGTACTTGCGTTGAATTTAGTTGACATTGGCTCCTACTACTACAAGAAATAGTACTGAAGCTGAGTAAGTCTAGAAGATATCCTCGTATTCCTTCACCAGCCTGTTGCTATGACCTTATCCTCCCCAGAAAGTGTGTGGAATTATTGATGTCATTTAGTCAGACATCAAGCAAAACCACACAGCCCGGGGGAAGAGGTTTAGGGTTTGGAAAATGGATGGGAATGGGGGTTTCTTTTTGGGTAGGTTTTGTTGAGAGAAGAAAAAAAAAGCACAGCATGGACAAACAATAATTGAAGATAAAGAAATCTTTGGGTACAAAGCTAACCACATGCAGTCACACTCATAGAAGAAAACAATGGATACTGTATCTGTATTCTGTATGTTGTTGGAGTTGTCCTGTTGAATTTGGTAAGTAAGTTGCATGCAGCAAACAATTCCTCTTATTAGCGACACTCCTCCATTCCAGCTGACTCTTCGTCCATCAATGTTGGTGACCTGACAGAAGACACCCTGTCCACTGCCTGCCTGGCGGATGTCGACTGAAACCCGGCCTGTAATTATTGAATAGAAAACAGGAAGTGCTATTACAATACCACTGATAAATAAATATAAGGTATGTAAGCTGTGTGGTGCAAAAGTCACACTTTGATTTCCCTAATAGACAGTACAATATTTTTGAAATTGCGTACTCTGTCTGAGTCACCTTTTTAAGGATAAATAAGTATGGCCAAAATATTATAGCGGATCTTTCCCTTCAAGGTAGGTGTACTGTAAACTGTGTTTTAGAACAAAATTTGACCTCCCCAGCAACGCTCCCACCAAGACCCTTACTAAAGCCAGTCGCAAATGTAGAAGACCCCCAATCAGATCTCTAAAAACGAGGCCTAGCAGAAAAATGGTGACAAAACGTACTTTAAATGTAAAAGTAGGCCCAAATACACCCTTACCCACCGTGGATTGTATTCAAACCAATTGCAGGCAAGCAAAAGTATCCATAGCCAGCATCGCTCCAAGAGTGCTCTAAACCCCCAGAACTGAGTTGCAAATAGAAAACCCTGAAACACATGCAATCCTGCTGCTAGGGCTAACCCTAACGAACCCTAAGTTACAAAAAGTGGCAAAAGGTTTTGCCTTATGGATTTTGTCCAAAACACTTCTATCCGGTATTAGACCTTCCAAGGAATGCCCCAAGATCCGCCAACCCACCCGCAAAAAAGCACGCGACCACACCCCCAAACAGCAAAAAAGCAAAATCTCATACTAACAATATCTCTCGGCCTTCGGTCCAAACGCGCTGTGCAGCTAGGTCTCATCATCATAACTCCTGTTTTACAGCACGGATTTCCTGAAAAGCAAATGCAATCAAGATTAGACTGTCGCAGCAGTGCTTCGACAGAGACCCCGCAACCCACCCACAAACACCAGGAAGCCCCCCAAAACGCTACATTGAGCAAGATGTCAGAAGAAATAGCAAAAAAAAGGCTTTTCCTTATGGATTTTGTCCAAAACACTTCTATCCGGTATTAGACCTTCCCAGGAATGCCCCAAGACCCGCCAACCCACCCGCAAAAAAACACGCGACCACACCCCCAAACAGCAAAAAAGCAAAATCTCATACTTACAATATCTCTCGGCCTTCAGTCCAAACGCGCTGTGCAGCTAGGTCTCATCATCATAACTCCTGTTTTACAGCACGGATTTCCTGAAAAGCAAATGCAATCAAGATTAGACTGTCGCAGCAGTGCTTCGACAGAGACCCCGCAACCCACCCACAAACACCAGGAAGCCCCCCAAAACGCTACATTGAGCAAGATGTCAGAAGAAATAGCAAAAAAAAGGCTTTTCCTTATGGATTTTGTCCAAAACACTTCTATCCGGTATTAGACCTTCCCAGGAATGCCCCAATTGTTTTTTCCCATGCCAATACTGCAATGGCTCATCATTAAGAAAGACCTCTGTTGAGTCATTCAGATAGTCCTGCACCATCAACTCAAGGTCCCCAACGGTTCCTCCACTTTGCTTAATTTTTGCTGTGCCTGTGACATTTTTTCGAGAACCATACCCAAGCAAAGTTAGCCAATCCTCTACAGCAGCCACTGTTACTGTTGTGTGTGGTGCAGATGATCCGGTTGCCGGTGTCTTTAACGGCTGAGAGGTCACTTGTGCCACAGCCACAGGTGCAGAAGTGGATTCTTTTGACTGGGGATGGCCTGCTGATGCTGATGTACTGCCTTCTCCTTCAATATCCTGCCGTTCTTTTTCAAACCTCTTGGCTGACCAGGCTAGCCAACGTTTGTACTTTTTAACATCTTCATCAGCAAAAGGAAAGAATGCTTGGCCTGCCAGCGCCTTTTTGTAGCGTGGATCCAGAATAGTAGCACAAATGTAATGCTGTTCTGAGTTGATCTTTTTAAGACGTTCATCACCACGTAGGCGCTCTAATAATTTCTCCGACAAAAGAAAAGGGTCTTTGTTTTTTTCATCTTTTTCTAACTCAGAAGACACCGCCTTCAGTTGGTGCTCCAGCATGCACAACAATGGGATAGCTTGTCCCAAATTACAGTCCTCCTGGCTGACTGCACGCGTGAAGAACTCAAAAGGACGAAGCATGTCTGTCAGGCTTTTAACTATGTCCCATTGCGCCGCACCCATCCGCAGGTCCTTCTGAGCTGTACCCTCTGTTAAGAAATAGTGATCGAGTACCGTATACTGCTCATATAGACGCTCAAGCATGTAGAAGGTTGAGTTCCAACGTGTTGCCACCTCCTGGATGAGTGCTTTCACTGGCATTCGACGTTCAAGTAGCAGCCTCCTCAGATGCTTCCGGGCCTTAAAAGAATGGCTGAAATGGTTGCACATTTTGCGGCAGGTGGCCATTACCTCGAACGCTGTACTGTCTCTATCACTCAAGAATTTTTGAACTACCAGGTTGATACAGTGCGCCAAACACGGCACTCTGAAATATGCACCTATCGCCATGGCCTTAACTACATTGGCGCCATTATCCGTGGAAACATAACCAATCTGGCGATTTTTTGGGGACAGCCAGTGAAAGACCTTTTTGTTAAACTCGTCCAAAATGTTTTCTGCTGTGTGACTTTTCTCCAAGCCAAACATGGCTAGTGTTGCATGTTTCCGAGCAGCTTTAAAAACTTGGTCCGGGTCAACACCTGCGTTTAGCTTTGCTTTAACACCTGAAAAAGAGACCCAGTGTGCAGTGATGCACATGTAATCAGCGCCTGCGCCACTGGTCCACATGTCTGTTGTCAGATGTATAGTGTGAACAGCACTCTTCTGCAAAGCTGCCCCAATCGCCTCCAGCACATCTTCATGTAGTGCTGGAACCGCAACTCTGGCAAAATAGAACCGGCTAGGAACCTTCCATTTAGGGCAGAGCGTTGCCACTAATTCTAGAAAACCTACCGCTTCTACAAAAGAAAAAGGGAGAAGGTCCACAGCTAGCATTTTAGCCAGCTTAGTGTTATACAGACGCGTCAGTGGGTGGTTGCGTTCATATGGCGCGTCTGAAGAAAACATGGTCCTAATGTTGCCCTGGACCAAGCATTTACGGGATGATAATGACTTCGTTGATGCAATTATGCTCGCTGGTGAACTTTTGCGCGTTGGTGTCTCACTCGCTCCAACACTCTTAGTGTGCCTCTCATGGGGTGTGCTGCTGACAGGGGTACTGGGTGTAAGTGAAGTGTTTGACACGTCTTCATCCTCCTCGTCATCATCAGATGAAACATCAACGTTTTCTTGACTTCCAATTCGGGCTTCCTTGATCGCCTTTAGGTGCGCAAACCATTGGACAGTGTGCTGTCTCTTAAGATGACCTCTCTGGCCTCCGGTACCATAGTTGGTACCTGACTTACCACGACTAACTGCAACCTTACAAAGGGTACAAATGGCGAACTTTTCCCTTTCTGGGCAAACAGTAAAGAAGTCCCAAACTGGTGACTTGAAGTGTCTGTGGGGCCTGGAGGAGGCGGCGATACTGGTGGTGGTGGTCATGCTGCTAATGCCAGATGAAGTGGAGGATCTGGATTGCCCAACTTTTGTACGTTGTGCACTTTCACCGCCACTAATTAAGGTCGAGGTGGATGGAGGTCCCTTCTTGCCAGAAAGAAATATGGAAGCTGTACGAGTTGGTGTACTACTTAACTCCAATGATTGTGGTGGTGTTTCCACTGCCTCCTCGTCGACAACATCATCATCATCACGCTCAGCAGCTTTTCGGGCTAGGGTCAAAATGTCTGTTTGCTGCATGCCCGCTGGGGCTGCAGTTACCTTTATGATGACTGGGTCGTCGTTGTCAGAGTCTTCATCAGCAGCGCCACTTCTTGCTGAGCCTCATCATCACACTCCATAACTCTGAGACTTTGGACGAGCTTCCTTTTACGCTTAACTACCTTTGTCAGATCATGGTGTGCCTCACTCTCAGACGGCAGTGGTGCTGGTTCCCAATTTTGATCCGTATCATCAGAAGGAGGTGTGCTTGAAGAAGATGTAGACACCACCCTTGATCTCTTCCTTGCTAGGGGTGTGGAAGACAATGAATGATCATCAGGAGGAGTGTCTTCCTCAAATGATACCTCGCCTTGATTGTCGATTTCCTGATGTGCCCCTACTTCGGGAGGAACAACTATTGTGGGCACTTGTGACCCTCCATGCACCTCTGCTTGCGCATCTCCTTGCGCTGCCTCTCCTTCCACATGTACTTGGGCTTGTACTTGCACATGTGATAGTTGTTGCGGCTGTGGTTGTTCAACATTTGTCAGATGAGCTACAACAACCTGTGTTGATTGAGGGACATTGCTGCTGCTTTCTTGCGATGAGCCAACATCACTGGTCGATGGTGATTGAACAACTATACTGGCTGCCTCTGCAGCACTCAAGGGCTTGGACTTAAGTTGGCGTGGTGGTGGTGGTGGCACTGAGCCCAATGGAGCGGTGGTGCTGCTCCCAGCTTGGTCCCCAGCAGATCCCGCTGCTGCTGCAGGCATACTTTTTTTTTTACTCCCAAAAAAAGGGGTGGCCGGCACACCAGTCTCCTTGGTAACTTGCTTCTTCTGCTCCTTACTGGCACCTTTCTTGCTAGAGGAGCTACGGGTAACTTTTTTTGGGGCCATCTTCTTCAGAGCAGGTCAGAACAGCAGGCAGCAGTTGCACGAGTTGCAGAGTTGTCTGTGTCCAGACGTGACGTCACGTGACGTTATGCTGCACACACACACCGCTGCAGGACTTCTTCCTGGCACTGGTGGTTCTCTTGAGTCTTGTGCACCTAAAAGCAATGGAAGACAGAGGAACATCAGTTCAGTTATACACCCCAAAAAATCGACAAAACACAGAAAAATCAGCACAATCCCATGCCATCCATGATGTTTACATTGAAGACACCCCACAGAAAGACTAGGGCCATGCAAGTATGCAACACTCACTACCCCTGGGCATAATGGATGAAAAGTAGGCAAAATAAGTGCAGGCCTCAGACACTGCCTCTCTTCAAAATGGCCCCTTACACCCCAAGCCAGTCCACATCAACAGTACACCCAAAAAAAACAGAAAAACAGCCAAAAATCACCACAATCCAATGCCATCCAGGATGTTTACATTAAAGAGAGTGAGACCCCACAGGCACACTCAGTCCATGCATCACTACCCCTTGGCAAAAGGCCACACCAGCAGCCCCAAAAAAACAACAAAAAACAGCACAATCCCAGCCCATCCATGGCCTCAATGGTGTTTAACTTCAAGAGGACACCCCACAGAAAGACTAGGCCCATGCAACACTCACCACCCCTGGTCAAAGGGCCCCACCAGCAGCCCCAAAAAAATGACAAAAACGACAAAATTCAGCACAATCCCAGCCCATCCATGGCCTCAATGGTGTTTAAATTCAAGAAGACACCCCACAGAAAGACTAGGCCCATGCAACACTCACTACCCCTGGGCATAATGGATGAAAAGTAGGCAAAATAAGTGCAGGCCTCAGACACTGCCTCTCTTCAAAATGGCCCCTTACACCCCAAGCCAGTCCACATCAACAGTACACCCAAAAAAAACAGAAAAACAGCCAAAAATCACCACAATCCAAACCCATCCAGGATGTTTGCATTAAAGAGAGTGAGACCCCACAGGCACACTCAGTCCATGCATCACTACCCCTTGGCAAAAGGCCACACCAGCAGCCCCAAAAAAACGACAAAAACACAAAAAACAGCACAATCCCAGCCCATCCATGGCCTCAATGGTGTTTAACTTCAAGAGGACACCCCACAGAAAGACTAGGCCCATGCAACACTCACCACCCCTGGTCAAAGGGCCCCACCAGCAGCCCCAAAAAACGACAAAAACGACAAAATTCAGCACAATCCCAGCCCATCCATGGCCTCAATGGTGTTTAAATTCAAGAAGACACCCCACAGAAAGACTAGGCCCATGCAACACTCACTACCCCTGGGCCTAATGGATGAAAAGTAGGCAAAATAAGTGCAGGCCTCAGACACTGCCTCTCTTCAAAATGGCCCCTTACACCCCAAGCCAGTCCACATCAACAGTACACCCCAAAAAAACAGAAAAACAGCCAAAAATCACCACAATCCAATGCCATCCAGGATGTTTGCATTAAAGAGAGTGAGACCCCACAGGCACACTCAGTCCATGCATCACTACCCCTTGGCAAAAGGCCACACCAGCAGCCCCAAAAAAACGACAAAAAACCACAAAAAACAGCACAATCCCAGCCCATCCATGGCCTCAATGGTGTTTAACTTCAAGAGGACACCCCACAGAAAGACTAGGCCCATGCAACACTCACCACCCCTGGTCAAAGGGCCCCACCAGCAGCCCCAGAAAATGACAAAAACGACAAAATTCAGCACAATCCCAGCCCATCCATGGCCTCAATGGTGTTTAAATTCAAGAAGACACCCCTCAGAAACACTAGGCCCATGCAACACTCACTACCCCTGGGCATAATGGATGAAAAGTAGGCAAAATAAGTGCAGGCCTCAGACACTGCCTCTCTTCAAAATGGCCCCTTGCACCCCAAGCACATGTTGCCTGTACCAGCCAGCACGCAAGATGGCCACCACCACCACCCACATGGCCAGTCCACATCAACAGTACACCCCCAAAAAACAGAAAAACAGCCAGAAATCACCACAATCCAATGCCATCCATGATGTTTACATTAAAGAGAGTGAGACCACACCACAGGCACACTCAGTCCATGCACCACCACCCCTGGGCAAAAGGCCACACCAGCAGCCCCCAAAAAACGACAAAAAAACAATAAAATAAGCACAATCCCAGCCCATCCATGGCCTCAATGATGTTTAAATTCAAGAAGACACCCCACAGAAAGACTAGGCCCATGCAACACTCACCACCCCTGGGCAAAGGGCCCCACCAGCAGCCCCAAAAAAACGACAAAAACAACAAAAATCAGCACAATCCCAGCCCATCCATGGCCTCAATGATGTTTAAATTCAACAAAACAGTTGTATCATGCACCCATAACCAACCCTGGTCCTACTGGATACTGTGGCTACCCACAATATAATTTATTTAATGTTCTGAAAAAGTTCAAAAATTGTAGTTGCAGCAACTGTAATGCCCCAAACAAACTTACTTGTGAAAGTTGATTTCTAATCCAAAAGTGATCCAAAGAAAGTCAAAAAGGCCTCAAATCCAAATATCCAGCAGCACCCACAAAAAGTAATCCTTCCAGCTCCAGATCCAAATGAAAGTGACCAGGAGATGGACAAAGCACTGGGAGGAGCCTGCTGGACAGGAACAGGAAGTTGGAGACTGTGGGGCACTTCCTTCCCCCCCCCCCAAAAAAATGGACTCCTTGCAAAAAAAAAGGCCATGCAAATGTCAACCTGAGGAGTGATTCTGATAAAAATCATCATTTTCTGAAGGTTTATCCTGTTTGCTGGTGGATTTCTTGTGCAGAATTGCAAAATCTCTATTTCGCGAGTGCGAGATTGTTCCTTTCCGCCGCAACTACGTGTTCGCAATTGCGAACTCTCGCGAGGTGTTCTGTGCAAGGTGGCAAGCTGCGATTACGTATTCGCGGGCGCCAAACTCCCGCGGGATCACGCAGCAAGATCCAAAATGGCGCGGCACTCGCAAAATATGATCGAGAAAAACAACTCGGCAAACGCTTAATGACGGAAAGTGAACGCCGTGCACCACGCCGCGCGCCGCAACCAAGCAAAAAATCCGCCGCGAGCGGATTCACGGATTTTCGACAAATTCGCGAGAGTTCGCGGATTGCGAATTTGCCAAAAATCCGAAAAATCCGCGAGCGGAGCGGATTTTACGCCCATTTTTTTAAGGGATATTTTTAGGGTTCAGGGTCAGTTTTGGCTTTTAGGGTAAAGGGGTATTTTTAGGGTTCAGGGTCAGTTTTGTGTTTTTGGGAAAAGGGGTATTTTTAGGGTTCAGGGTCCGTTTTCAGTTTTTGGGTAAAGGGGTATTTTTAGGGTTCAGGGTCAGTTTTCAGTTTTTGGGTAAAGGGGTATTTTTAGGGTTCAGGGTGAGTTTTACATTTTTGGGTAAAGGGGTATTTTTAGGGTTCAGGGTCAGTTTTCAGTTTTTGGGTAAAGGGGTATTTTTAGGGTTCAGGGTCAGTTTTCAGTTTTTGGGTAAAGGGGAATTTTTAGAGTTCAGGGTCAGTTTTCAGTTTTTGGGTAAAGGGGTATTTTTAGGGTTCAGGGTCAGTTTTCCGTTTTTGGGTAAAGGGGTATTTTTAGGGTTCAGGGTGAGTTTTACGTTTTTGGGTAAAGGGGTATTTTTAGGGTTCAGGATCAGTTTTCAGTTTTTGTGTAAAGGGGTATTTTTAGAGTTCAGGGTCAGTTTTCAGTTTTTGGGTAAAGGGGAATTTTTAGAGTTCAGGGTCAGTTTTCAGTTTTTGGGTAAAGGGGTATTTTTAGGGTTCATGGTCAGTTTTCAGTTTTTAGGTAAAGGGGTATTTTTAGGGTTCAGGGTCAGTTTTCAGTTTTTGGGTAAAGGGATATTTTTAGGGTTCAGGGTCAGTTTTCAGTTTTTGGGTAGAGGGGTATTTTTAGGGTTCAGGGTCAGTTTTGTGTTTTTGGGAAAAGGGGTATTGTTAGGGTTCAGGGTCCGTTTTCAGTTTTTGGGTAAAGGGGAATTTTTAGGGTTCAGGGTCAGTTTTTGGGTAAAGGGGTATTTTTAGGGTTCAGGGTCAGTTTTAATTTTTGGGTAAAGGGGTATTTTAAGGGGTCAGGGTCAGTTTTTAGTTTTTGGGTAAAGGGGTATTTTTATTGTTCAGGCTCAGTTTTGTGTTTTTGGGGTACAGGGTAAAAAAAAAATTAATATATTAATTAAATAAATTAAATGAAATTAAATTAAATTAAATTGAATTAAAATCTATTCATTTTAATTAATTTATATTAAAAAAAATATTATATATTTACTAATACTTACGTTGTAATGGTATGCGTTGTAAAGGTACCTGTGTTGTAAAAATATGCGTTGTAAATACATGCGTTGTAATGGTTTTTGCGTTGTAAAAATTTCGTTGTAAAGGTATGCGTTGTAAAAGTATGTGTTGTAACGTCATACATACTTTATATTACTAATGTATTTTTTCTTATTATATATAAATAAATAATACATATTGTATATATATATATGTTAGAAAAGCTTTTTTTGAATTTAAATAACTATGAAAAAGTGAATAACAGAAAGGTAATGTGTATATAAGGTTATAAAGAAAATGACGATATTTTATTTATATTAATATGAGTAGAAAGGTAGTCGATATTAGTGTTGTCGATATTAGTGTAGAAGGTAATGTTATTTTAAATATTGTCGATAATGTAGTAGTCGATATTTATGTAGTCGATATAATTGTTAACGATATTAGAGTAGTCGATAAAAAAATATCGATATTTGTGTAAATCCTTGTTTAAGTATATGGTTACGATATTTTTGTAGACGATGTATTTGTGGCGATATTTTTGTAGGTCGATGTTTTAGTAATCGATATTTCATCATGGAACCGTAATAAATACTTAACAATGGTGATAACTCCCTTCTCATGAAAGGGAGTCTTCTTTGATGGTATGTTACTTAAGAAAGACTGCATACCCACGTGCTGTCCCTACTTTTGGTTCTCAGATTTTGTTAGACCTGGCACCATTGGCATGGGTCTGCCCTGCATTTTTTGCCTCTGCCTCCTGTGTTTTTGCTGTATGTTGGACTTTCTTTTCCTGGTATAGATGCTTTGGGCGCTTTGCCACTGCTGTTCCGTGCCAAAGTGCAAGTGCGCCATGTGTAAATTATTGTTATGGATTGGTGTTTTCATGATAGGCTGATTTGATTTACAAGCCAGTCCCTAGTACAGTGTACTGTGTGTGCCAGGGGCCTGTATATCAAATGCTGCTTGTGGGCTACAGCACTGATTGTGCCGCCCACCTATGCAGTCTGTAAATGTAACTCTAGTCTGCCATTGCAAAGCCTGTGTGCAGTCTAGTACTGCCATGTCGACTTGGCAAGTATACCCACTTGCCAGGCCCTAACCTTCCCTTTTCATACATGTTAGTCACCTCTATTGTGGACCCAAGGTGCACCTGTTGGCAGGGTGCAGTGTTTGTGAAAGGTAGGGCATGCCCTGGGGTGTGTGGCATGTAAGCATGGGCGGAAAATCCGTTACGCTCGCGGATTTTGCAAATTTTCGGTAAATTTGCGATCCGCGAACTCCCGGGAATTTACCGCAAATTCGCAAATCCGCGAGCGGCGGATTCCGGGGGCAAAAGTTCAAGCCTTGCTGGCCTGTTGTAACTATTTTACAATGGCGCCGGCAAGCTGCCAGCGCCATCCTAAAATAGTTACTAAGTTAGCTTCAACAGGAAGCTCTAATAGATAAAATAAAGCAGGTGCTCGAGCACCCTCAGGACCCAGAGAGACGACTTGGTGCATCTCATCGCAGCCACCAGTGAGAACTTGGACACTGTTGGTAGGGCCATGCTGGACACCTCTGCAAGCCCTCTACCCCTGCATGGGGAGGTATGAAGAAATACTGTCCTCATGTGACACCAAAGAAACAAACGGCCACTTTATTGTGCATTAACAATAAAGATTTATGGTCTGACTTAAATCCAACTCATGTCATTATTACATTTGTCATGCATGAGTGCAGTGTTGTGTGAGGGGTATGGGTGCACTAGAAACAGTTAATAGTGATGTGGTTGCAGCGCCTGTGTCCTTCAGCAGGATTTTCCCCGCGTGCATGACGCACATGTGGAGGCGGGCGGTTGTCCCCTTCCGACTCACTACCAGATATCTCCACTGGTATCTTGCGCTTGGTAGCATTGTTGTAGAGTATTGCACACACGGCCACGATGCGGCAGCAGACCTCAGGTGTGTATTTGATGGCCCCACCAGTCTTGTGAAGTATGCGGAAACGGCTCTTCAATAGGCCAAATGTCCTCTCTATGCAATTTCTTGTGCGTATGTGTGCAGCATTGTAACGCCGTTGCTGTGGTGTGGCAGGGTTGAGGTATGGGGTGAGGAGGTACTCACGTAGACTGTAGGCGCTGTCACCTGAAGGTAAGAAGCGCAGGGTGAGTGCCTGTTCTGCGCAGATACATGATCACAGTGTACTATTTGGGGGCATGTGTACTTACCTAGCAGGTGTCCTTCGCCAAAGTCTCCCCTGGCCAGTCGTGTGTGCATGCCGCTGTGCCGGAAGATGAAGGAGTCATGTGTGCTCCCCGGATATTGTGCCACTATGTCCGTGATGCACACCATCTGGATATTGAGGGAGTGGTAGGACTTGCGGTTGCGGTACATGTATTCCGTTTGTGCTGGCGGGCAGATGTGGATGTGGGTACAGTCAATGCATCCAATTACATGTGGGAATTGTGCAATGTTGTAGAAATGAAGCTTGGTGTCATTCAAGTCCTGTTGGGTGGTGGGGAATGAGATGTAGTGGTGAAGCCGGGTCAACATTGCATCCAGGAAACTCCTTAGGCAGCGGTACATGGTGGGCTGGGATATCCCCCCTTCAACAGCGACTATCCCCTGGAAGCTTCCGGAGGCCAGTAGGTGCAGGCTACACAATACCTGGACATGGGTGGGCACGGCATTGGTCCTCCTTGTTGGGTGCTGCATCATGGGGTCTAGGTCCCGGATCAGCTTGATGATCATTGCCCCATTCAGGCGGTACTTAGAGTAAATTTGGTCATCAGTTTGGCCCAGAAGGGTGATCCGCTGGCGGAATATTCGCTCCTGGATTCTGCGTCTGTTCTGTGCTGCTCGCTGTAGCCTTCGCTGCCTGACCACCATGTAGAGTCCTGGCATTGTGAGAGTCCTCATGCTCCAGCTGCATCTCCTTTAGTGTGTTTGGTCAGAGCTGCACCTGTTGGTAGTTTGTTAAAGTTGTTTGAATTTTTTTTTTCCTTACTGGTTCCCACCTGGTTTGGGTTCTCCTTAATTTGCGCCTCGCAAATAGCGATTTTCGGGGTTTTCGCAATTTGCAATTTTTCTTGAATAGCGATTGCAATTATTTTGCGATTTCGCAAATTGATTCGCAGAATCCATGGTATCTCGCAATTTCCGATTCGCTATTGGGCTTCTTCCTGGATTCTGCAAATTTATTTGCGAACTCACATTTTTACTTTAGCGAATTCGCAATTATAGAGTTTTCACTATCAAGAATTCCATTTCTTCAAATTGCGCTCGCAAATGCGAATTCGCAGCAATTGCGAGCGCAATTTGGCTTCATGAATCTAGCTGTTAGTCATTACTCCAAATTCAGGGAAACAAAAAGGTTTTCAGCAGTTTCCTGAAACTGAGATGGTTTGATTCCAGACGAATGGAGTCAGGGAGCTTGTTCCAGAATTTTGCAGCATGTAGGGAGAAACGTCGACCACCCATACGTGTCCGTTTAATCCTAGGGACTATCAGAAATTTCTTATGGTTCGATCTGAGAGTCCGGGGGATATGATGAAGTTGAAATATGGGTTGGATCAAGGCTGGTCCACTGTCAGAAATAGACTTATGGACGGTGCACGTAGCCTTGAACCAAATCCTTTGCTGCACTGGGAGCCAGTGCAACTGGCGTAGCGCTGATTTGGTCGAGCTCCGTTTAGATACATCCATTAACAGACGCGCAGCACAGTTTTGCACAATCTGTAAGATTTTAATAGTTCCATGCGGGACGCCCAGGTAAACTGCATTCGCATAATCCAGACGCGATAAAATAAGTGACTGGACCAACAGGGGGGGCGCTTTGGAACTTGCCTGTTGCCACGGAAAATGGAAATTGCCGCTGGGGAGCCCGGGTGGAGGGCTGCTGCCTTTATCGACGTCTGAACTGCTGGGGTTGCCGCCTGCCTCCCGCTGCCCGCTCCCACTTCCATCTGGGGAAGCGCCGGCCGTCGCGTGGAGTGCAGGTCAGGGACTGCAATCCCCAGCAGCCCAGGGAACCACGTGACCTTATGGAAGTGCCAGGAGGCGCATAAAACTAGCGATAGCCCTGCTGAGCGGGGGGAGGGGCGCTTTGGAACTTGCCTGTTGCCACAGAAAGTGGAAATTGCCGCTGGGGAGCCCGGGTTGAGGGCTGCTGCCTTTATCGACGTCTGAACTGCTGGGGTTGCCGCCTGTCTCCCGCTGCCCGCTCCCACTTCCATCTGGGGAAGCGCCGGCCGTCGCGTGGAGTGCCGGTCAGGGACTGCAATCCCCAGCAGCCCAGGGAAACACGTGATCTTATCGAAGCACCAGGAGGCGCATAAAACTAGCGATAGCCCTCCCTCGCGGGACGCCAGGCGAAGCCCAGGCAAAGGGCGGGCCCTCTGTGGCCCTCAGAGGCCTGTTGAGGCCGGGTCGGGACACCCTTCTTGGTCGGTCTGCCAGGACTATTGACATGAACTAAGGTATGCTCAATCAGAGACCAACCACTTAGAGCCTAACAACGAATGCCCTTGTTTATTTTTCCCAGTAGCCTCTTAGTCTACCTAGATATCCATTGGCCCCTTACTAGGTGTGCGCAGTTGGGTCATTAGCTTGTTGCACCATGACCTCTAAAGGGTCAGCCAAACAATCCGCCTCTCAAGGAGGGTCACTCAAGGGGACACTGGATTTATATATAACTAGGGTAACATCGGCTTTTGAGTCAATAGAACATAGCCTTCCTAAAGACATCATATGTTGCGAACGATCCCCTCCGATCTCAACCGACTCGCCAAACTCTTTACTACAGAGGGAATTAAATGCTATTTGCAATACCAGGTATATTCCCATAGAACAGGGAATTGAACTAACTGGTTCCACAACATACCCTATGGGTATTGGAAGCCCTCAGCTCAGGAATTTGCATCAACTTAATAACAGTCCACTGGAAACTCCCATCGTAATAAAAGATAAAATTACCACTCAGGGGATAGCACATCCTCAGGTCCCTACCCAGAGCACAAAACGTAAAGGTATGAAACACAAGGGGAAACCAGTGAAATACCGAAAAATAAACTTAAGCCCCTCTTTGGTTACTGCCACCATCACCCCCGAGACACCCAAAGCATGTCAAATACTGGAAACCCCTATATCCCTTTTACCATCTATTCTGTTGGCCCACTTTGAAGAACTGGTAAAAACCCCATTATCCCCGCTTATTGAAAGGATAGAGAGAATTTGGGAAAAGCTCTCAACAATAGACGAAAATACCAAGCCAACCAAGTCAAACAACCAATTTCAGAGAATAGTTGCCCCAAAAACGTCTGACATCATTGTACACAGCAAAATTGCCCAGAATAAGCCATCAGATCCTGTACTATCAGTTATTAAAAATAAGGAGGTAGCCAATGAACTGACAATGGTTCTTAGCTCTGTTCCCAGAGTTGGGTGGTCGAAAGTAGGCAAATGTTCTGAGGGGTTAGCTGCGAGTAATAAATGCATACATTTACCACCAGAGGCAGCACCCTACGTGTGTGTTCTCTCGGGAGTGCCTGAGCTCACTACCGGAAAAATTGAAGGTCACCAGGACCTCAAAAATAAAGTCCAGTTTTGGCTGACAAAGAATAGACCGCTTCCATCCAACATTAACGGGACAATCCTAAATGTTAGAAGGGTGGGGTGGATAGGCTCCCGTCCCAAGAACAAAGAGGGAGACCTGGTCATTGTTAACTTTCGGGATAACCTGGTCGTCCCTTATTTGCGAAGCTGGGAGCCACAAAGAGGAGATGGGCGTATAACAACACTTGAATTGTGCGATTTTTACCCAAGAACTGCATATTCGCCAATCACAAGGTGGAGTGTAGAGGGACACCACCGGGGGGCAGGAGGGGTCCTGTACCAATTAGTTACCAGTAGTAACCCACCTATAATTACCAGA
This sequence comes from Lissotriton helveticus, assembly GCF_964261635.1. Lineage (NCBI taxonomy): Eukaryota > Metazoa > Chordata > Amphibia > Caudata > Salamandridae > Lissotriton > Lissotriton helveticus. Next base: position 865,509,003 of record NC_136061.1, read on the forward strand.
ACCTACCCCCTGGCCCAGATATGTTACTCTGATAGGATACGGATATCGCTCCTACCAACTCTGTATTATCTGATTGAAAGGAAATCTGATGTACTTTTCTTTTAAATTGTATTGTTATTCTAATGTAAATGATTTTTGTATTTTGTATGCTTTTATGGTTAATAATTTTAACCGAATAAAGTAACTTTGACTTGACTTGACTTGACTGGACCAACAAACGCCTAGCTTCAAAAGGAAGGAGATTAAAGATCTTTCTTATCAGTCTAATCAGACCGTAGCAGGTTGCAGCCACCTTACGGGCTTGTACCAGGAAATTAAGATAGGGATCTAGCCAAACGCCCAGACTCTTGATTTGTTTCTTGGGGGACGGGGGCAGGCCAAGGCAACTAGCCACCAAGGATCTAAATTGTTGGGGGTCATATGTCCTAGCACCATTATTTCGGTTTTACCAAGCACAGGGCTTCGCTGCCATCAGAGAACAAAGGATTTTGTTGTATAAATATTGGGACTCACACCCCAGAACTTTAGATCACTTATGGGAATCAAGAGGAACCTTTGCCAAGGAGAAGAGAAGCTGAGGAGGAATACTACCCCTGTGCTGTTTGCTGTCTGGTGTTGGCCTGTAGTTGCGACTTGCTGCCAAGGAAAGGAGAAAAGGACTTTGCTGTTTGCTGTGTTCCCTGCTTGAAGAAGATCTCCAAGGGCTTGAAACTGAGCTTGCCTCCTGTTCTGAAGTCTCAGGGACACAAAGACTTCACCACCAGTTCCCCTGACCTGCCTTCCTGTGAGTTCTGACCTGCAAAGAGGTGCCTGCTGTTGTTTTGGACCTCTAGAGACTGTTTTCCACTGGGAGCTGGAAAATCAATGCAAGACCAAGAAGCATTACACATCCATACCTGTTTCCGATGCATTGCCGAAGACACGTCGCAGCGCCTGCCGAGGCTCGAGATATCGCTGCACGCCACATCGAGTGCAATGATCTCGGAAATCCGATATCACAGCACCGATTCCGACACAACCCCTGCTGTGCGGCTGCACGAATCTACGCATCATCCTGGATCATCCCATCGCATCAAGGCACCATAATCTGCGCATCATTGGGGGACACAGTAAGAAACCGACGCATCACCTCCACATGCAGTAAGAAACCGACGCATAACCTCCTCTCCGGTAAGGAACCGACGCATCACCTCCCCTGCGCAGCAGTAAGGAACCAACACCTCACCTCCCCCAGAGCAAGGAACTGATGCATCACTTTCCCTGAGTGTAAGGAACCGATGCATCACCTTCCCTGCGGCCTGTTTTGTTTGTTTGCGTGACGCATTCAAGGTCCTGTGTTTGAAAAGTGTTACATCTGCAATTTGCTTTGAACTTAACTATTCCTGCCGCAGAAAGTCATATTTTCTATCTGTAATGTGGATTTTTGCAGTTTGGTCTTGTTTTGGTTTAGATAAAGAGGATATATGACGGTACCACGCGTACTTTTACAACGCGTACCGTTACAACGCTACTTTTACCACGCAAGTCGTTACAACGACTTGCGTGGAGGGGCGCTGGATAGTAAATTTTTTAAATTACTATTCCAACTCCAGTCCCCGTGGACTCTAGGGAAAGGAGTTGGATAGTAAAATAATCTATTTACTATCCTGGAGCGCCCCCCAGCGCAAGTCGTTGTATCGACTTGCGTGGTAAAAGTAGCGTGGTAACGGTACCGCGTTGTAAAAAATGCGTGGTTACCGTTGTATACCGATAAAGATTACCTGATTTTTCTAAACTGGTGTTGTGTCCCTTTGTAGTGTTTTCACAGTATTACAGTATGTGTTCACAAATGCTTTACACACTGCCACCGAGTTAGACCTGTCTGCGCGTGTCAAGCTACCAAGGGGGTGAGCAGGGGTTATTTTAGAAGTGTATCCCCTTTACCATGACTAGAATCAAGGGTCCCTATTTGGACAAAGGTACCTACCTCTGCCAACTAGAGACCCCCATTTCTAACAGTCAGCATATCAGGAATGGCAGACTTCTTCCTTGAAAGATCATGGTGCTGTCAGCACCCCGGCCCTGTAGAAAACCTACACATATCTACTCGCTCCATGGTCAGGAGACCCAGAGGCGCACAGGAGAGGGTCAAACTATTAAAGAGACATGTTCCTGCTCATGACAGAATGGAAGGAACTGCCATGTTTTGCAAATAAATGTAAAAAAAATCTGACGATTGTCAAGTACACTGAGCTCTCCTGGCTAGCCAATTTGAGAAAGGGAGTTTTGGTATCCAGAAATAGAAATATTGGGATGTGTTGGCGTTAAAAATACATGTGTGTATTATGCTCCCATAGAGCGAAGAGGTGATACCTGTCTCCAAATGACAGTTACCTTAACATGGCATATTGCTTTAAGTTGCTCTCAAATGTTTTCAAATGTGCTGCAGTCAGTAGATTGCCTGTGAAATCTGAACCAATAGAAAACTATAGCAGGGTAAAATGTCAAATACACTGGTGACATTTGTAAAATTCTTTAATGTTGTGTTAAACATAGTTCACCAAATCTCCGAAAATTTCCAATTTGGCAATTTTGTATAACTTATTTTACCAAAGCATGCACTAAGCATTCACCTCAAATAAAAAAAGTTTTGAAAGATGCCTACAGGAAACTTAATCACCTAGAAAATGTCTTGCTGTGGGAAATATTCTGCTCATAACGGCCTTCTTCCAGTATCTTACAAAACTTTTTTACACCGGGGGCTTGCTTGAGTAAAAAAGTGACACTAAATAACCGCCAAATCACATTTCTCTACAAAACAGTAATTTCCCAAAACTTGAACACAATTTCACAAAATGATGGGAGAAAAAAATTACACAATTTTGCTCACCCTTAAAGTACATGTCTGGTATCCACAGGCCTAGAAGACATAATGGAAACGGAAAGTAAGAAGGGGGTCAAGCCTTGGCAAGGATATGTTCCTGTGTAAGGGAGCTTGGAAGTATTCACAATGTATGCAATTAAAATTGCAAAAATCTCAATATCTTAAGGTTACATGCTTTCTCCGGGCCAGGCAGTCAGGCACTTGAGAACAGACATACTAGATTCCTCAGGTTTTTCAGAGCTAGAAAATATTTAGGGGATTATTTTGCTGTCGGGTGGAATAGCTTCGAACCAGATACCTACTCAGACCTGGGACAGACCGACACCAGGTCAGCAGTCCTGACTGACTCATTTTGATGTGAGTGAACACTGTTCGGTTGCATGCTCCGCTTCCTCACGGCCATTAACCTGCTGTAACACAAGCTCCCATTGAGGAAAGGGAGGTGCAGTACATCCCGCACACTTTGGAAGGCACCACAAGGTGCCTGCCATAAGATGCAGGGATCAACAGGTGGCCCCTCAAACCGGAAGCCGTGCACCAAGGGGGGCCCTGCTGGTGGCCCCCAAACATACTCTCCGACATGTTTTCTATGTCGGACAGGCGGCATGGAAACCATGTCGGAAACCGTGCATCGTAACCTCAAAGGCAGAAAGGCTCACCCTTGAGATTACTAGCTGGCTTCCGACTGGCAGATGAGCTCTCCAAGCCCGTCAGAAGCCAGCCGGAATGACCGGCCGATTTACTTTCCTATCGCCTCTATCATAATGAGGCGGTCGGAAAGTAAACCGAGCGGCCCGTTACGATGCGGGCATGAAGGCTCCGACTGCAAGTTGGAGCCTTTACGGGTCGCATCGTAATCCGCCCCAAAGTTGTTTTACTTTCCATATAGTTCTGTATTTGAAATCTGTGAGCCAATCAACTGTAATGAAATCCACATTGCATAATAATTAGTGATTGTAACACAATTTAGTGAGCTGTGCTAATATTACATAATTGATTGTAACTAGGAAAACTTACATATGCCGGTATTGCCAGATATTCAGTTCAAAATTCCCTGGCTAGCATTCCAGGATTTTAGTACGTTAAGTTGAAAAATGAGACTAAATATTTAGAAAATGTATTTGACAAAATACAAATATCCCTGCATTTTTAATTACATTTTCAGTTTTTGATGAGGTTTGCATCAAAGCATAGTATTATATGTGGCTGAAACCCCCACATGGTTTGTCTGGGTGCACAAACAGATCCAACATGTACTTTTAAAAAAGCTCGGCCATAGAGCTCATCAGTTAAAGTCTTAAATGACTGAAAGATCATAAATGCAAGTCACATGGTGGAGTTGTCTAAATTAACGTTCCAAAAGATCATTTTACACAAGCACAAACCGTTCATCCTTTTCAACAACCATGCATTCTCAAGGTTAATATTGTGAGAAAGAAATCGTAACCTACGTTTCCTATGGTTTTCGTCTGGTGCTAGCATGAAGCAAAGTGATGCAAAATGATGCAAAGCAGTGCATGATATTTGCTATCCAGCACAGATTGTGGTTTACAATGGAAAGGTAAACGTTTCTCAGTGCAAAAACAGCTTTGCGTCATTTTGCATCTCTTTTCAACAAGGGGACATTACTGGGGTTCAATCAAAGCAAATACCCCAGACTTTTTAACAAACATGCCTACTTGAAGCAGGCTTGAACGAGGATAAATATCCTCATTTGTGCTGCAATGTATAAGACACATCCATTGCATAACAACCTTCTGAGTTTGTTTGCAATTGAAATTTGTACTTGAAGGGTATGCATCCAGTACAAATCCTGTGCTAGACCGCTCATTTTGACCTCAGTGTCATGATGCGAATTGTGTATAGTTCATACCAGACTGTTTGTGCATCAGCAGCAGGCCAATCTTAGTAGATTAGTCAATTTATTTTTTGATGGTTACTATATTTATACTTCAGAGTTTTCATGTTGTGTTGACATGTTTCTATGTTTTGCGGTGGCTGAACAATATGGAACTCCTTTCAAACAAACTAGAGGTGTAGTTGAATCCAGGGGTGTGTGTAATACATGAATCTGAGTTCACATGATTACCAAAAAGGCCCTAAAATTGTCAAAGTAAGAGTAAAAAAATTAAAAGGTCCTGCCATCCAACATTCACAGTTTTCCCCAATACATAATGTACCCCAAATGTGTGGGTGGGCCAGCCATATGACAGGAATTGTACAAAACTTTGAAGAACATATTTATACTTTTTTGACTACATATAGTCACAGTTTTGACTTGTGCCTGTCTATTTTGATAGGGCCTCTCACACATATGAGTTACTGTTCCCTTTTATCTACTGTAGACGCTACCTACTACTGTGAAAAATGCCGAAGTACTGGTTGGTTGGCCTTCTGCTGTTTCCCACAAACTCTGGTACTTTCAATAACAGGATTGGGAGAGAATTCTGTTTTTGAGCCAATGTTTGATGTTTAAAGAATATTTTGGTTAAGAAAGATTGGTGGCATCCATGTAAGAAACACCATCCAGGATTCTGCCAGTTGTATTGTTTTGCGTATTGTAGTCTTGTGTGCATACTACTCTACACATACAATGCATGTCTGAAACTAGAATACTCTAGTGGAAGTAATATAATATTATTTTTGGGGATTAGCTATCTGTGCAAAAAGTTAAACGTTGAAACCTTGTTATCCATCTCTCTTTTTCCCACACTTGTTGTCACTGTTTTTGCATTTTAACAATTAGTTTCTTTGGGAAATCCTTGAGCAATCTACATAAATGACTCCTTGCTGAAATAATAATTCCGTCTGCTTTTCAGCAATTTATAACTTTATGGGAACGCCTTGGGGTTTCATACCTGCATCCACCACAAGTTTCAAAAACATATAAAGCACAGGAATAGACAATATCAGTGTCATCAGAAAAAGAAACAATTCACACGGCAACTCTTCGGTGGGGTACAGCTATATAACTTCTTCCTCTCGCATCACTTTCTATATGGCCCAGCAAGGAGTAAACAGTGTTTTTTTTTTTTTTTTGCGTTGGTCTGGGCCCCTGCAAGGAACCAGATGTTGTTTGGAATTGTGTCTGGCTGCTTTCTAGGGCACAGCAATAACAGAATGTGTCTAGAAATTCTGTAAATGCTATGTGGATTTTTTCTTTACCTGATTAAAAATACAAAAATCACCTGGTGTTTCTGTGCATCACCAAGGAGTGAGACGCTTTAGATTTGTTTATTAGGGTAAACCAATCCATAAAGCATTAGACTCATTTCTGGCGTTGAGACCTTTTTAGTGAGTTCCTGAAAGAAGCTAGACACTGTTTAGGTATTTTCCAAGGTAAAAATAAACATCCCAAAATAACCTTTTTCTTTTTTAGGGCACAGAGATGCAGCTCTTACGTAGATACATTAACTCTGTGATGAAGGAGCTGTGTGCAATTAACAATGAGATCGGCGATGAAAAGGCGTGGACTAGGAACAATCCTATCCCTACCCTTCCAGTCCCCGTCTCCTGGGTTATTTGTTCTGGTAGTGGGTTGGAAGGCGTTGTAGGCATTGTAGGCTAGAACTTGGAAGGAGATGGCTGAATATATGACGTTGCAATGCATGTGTTTACAACGCTTGCCTTTACAACGCTGTCAGTACAACAACCACGTTGTTACCAAGTGTACCATTACAAAGCACGTCATTAAAACGACTTGCTGTGGGGGGGGGGTGCTGGAGTTTGGAATAGTATCATGTACTATTCCAATTCTTCAAGTCTCTGCAACAGAAGGGAAGGTGTTGGATTGAAAATCTAACACCTAAAGCCCCCTACAGCAAGTCATTGCAATGACTTGCGTTGTTATGGTAGGCGTGGTAACAATGCGGTTGTTGTACTGACCATCTTGTAATGCCACCGCGTTGTGCCGACTGCATTGTAAAGGCTGTTTCCCAAGATGGCCTGCTCCTCCTACTGCTCCTACCAGCCCCCCTTCCGTCCTCCCTTCCCACCTCCTGAAAAAGTGGATTGGGCTGGGAGGGATGATCAGGGTGGAGCTGTCGGCAGTAAAAGCTTTCATTACCACTACCTTGAGCCTTCCCATTCTCTGGCTCCTGGGGTCTTAGCAATCTCCTCCAGGTGCTACCAATATGTTTGTCACATGCTTATAAAAGCGGCGGCCCAGAAATGAGCACTAGGTATGTTATGTTATGTTATGTTAAGTGATTTTGTAAAGCTCATGGCTACCCCAGCAACGGGGCGTCCCAGCGCTCGCGGACATACGTGATATGGCAGACACTTATAGAGAGAGTATAGAGATGGAGGGTAACCAATGCTAGGGCTGATTAGATGGAAGAAAATAGCCAGGTTTTGATTAATTTGCGGAAAAGCTGATGATTCGTAGTAGACCTTGCCTGTAATGGAATAGAATTCCAGAGTAAAGGAGCCTTGTGCTTGAATGAGTGTCCTCCCGCTCTGCTCCTGCGAACCCTAGTGGTGCAGGCAAGATAAAGATCTGCAGACTGGAGAGCACGCATAGGGGTGTAGAAAGTGCAGAGTCCCTGCAGTATTTGGGGGCCATGTCCGTAAAGAATTTTATGAACAAGGCAGAGGGTTTTAAATTGGATTCTCTCTTTTACAGGCAACCAATGCAACCGGGCTAAAGCCTGTGAGACAGGGCAGTATTTCGGCAGGGCAAGCAGAGTGCGAGCTGCCGCATTCTGAGCCCTCTGCAGTCTTTTAATGACCGTCAGATTGGAGCCTCGCAGGAGAACGTTGCAATAGTCCAGACGTGAAAGAACCATGGATTTTACTATTATCTGCCGGGTGGAAGGCTCAAAGAATCCCAGGATAGGCTTAAGGGAGCGTAAACGCCCATAGCAGGTACCTGCCACTCTTTTTGCATGGGAATCCAGAGCTAGATCATTGTCCAACAGGACCCCTAGATTTTTTACTTCCTGTTTTGGGGTCGGGGACAGGCCTAATGGAGGGGGCCACCAGTGCTCATCCCACTTCTGTGGATCCCGACCGATTATGAGCACCTCAGTTTTAGATGCATTGAGTTGAAGGCAATTCTCTGACAGCCAGCTGGCAATGGCCATTAGATCTTCACCAAATTTAGCTCGGTCTGACTCAGCATTGTTGGAAAAGGTGAAAATAAGCTGTGTGTCGTCAACATATGATGTTAATTTAATTTCCCGTTCTCTGGCTAACATAGCCAAGGGGCGGACATACACATTAAACAGCGTAGGGCTGAGAGCCGACCCCTGAGGGACCCCACAGCTGAGGGGGAACCTGCTGGACGAGTACAGAGGGGCGTACACCTGGAAGGAGCGGTCAGATAGAAATGACACAAACCAATCCAGGGCGACGTCCCGACCCCGATCTCCCCAAGACGTTTGAGCAAAATCCTGTGGGAGACCGTGTCGAAGGCCGCACTCAGATCCAGTAGGATAAGGGCAGAAGTATTTCCCAGATCTTGTACCACCCTCAGCTGTTCAGTGACTGCCAGGAGGGCCGACTCCGTGCTGTGATTAGTTCTAAAGCCATTTTGGGATTCGGCCAGAATATCATTAGTCTCCAAGTACCTGGTCAGGGCAGCGTTCACGTGGGATTCCGTCACCTTGGCCAGATACGGCAGTAGAGAGATAGGCCTATAGCTGTCCGGCCGTGAGGGGTTCAAGGGTATCCTCATTCATCAGTTTTTCGGTGCCTAGAAGGGATTGAGCACTGGCAAAATCAGTCTGAGCACTTCCACTACTACCATGAGGACAATATTTTTTTAAATAAATGGGTGCAGATTATATGTTTCATGACTTATCTCAAAAGCGAAGTATATACGTCCTGAAGGCATGCTTTTTATAATGTATATATACATTAGCAGGGCAGTCAAGCGGTTATAATCAGTTATCTGTGCCACCAATGGACGCAGGGATAAAGGGGAAAGTATTCTTAGGCTCAAACATGGCCACTTAGAAGAAACTAATTTGCCTTACTTGATCTTGATGTAGCATTGTTCATTCATCACACCTGTTTTATAGTGTTGTAGACAATACTGCGGTAAGAATTGGCGGCTACTGATATTTGAAGAGGTGAGGTGCAACATATGCCCAAATTGCACTGAGCGAGCACAGTGATTTTCTCCAACTTTTTTGCCACCTGAGCGAATATGGAAATAATTTTGTCAAACAATGAGGTACAAGCCCCTTGCGCCGCCCGGACATTACTTTTCCCCATGTTAAAAGTGACCCACCGGCGGCGCAGTAGTCTTGTAAATAAGCCCCAATGTATTTTACAGCACATTTGTCTATCATTTCTGAAAAGGTGCTCATGAAATATTAGCCCAGTACTTTCATAGTGAATTAACAAAGCCTGATGAGCCAGGTTAAAGAGGAATTACAGTATATAGTATGGCTTGCCAGGTGCCCTCGGTTTAAAACTAGATTGTGATACATTCATTTGGCAATGTTTTCTGTTTTGTGTGTATTATTTGATTTGACTCACTACTGATAATTTAAATACAATGTATATATTCTGCGATATTAATTTAGTTGTGTCTACTCACAACCTGTCTAGACATTCCCGTTTTTATTTCAACAGCATCATTTGAGTCTTACTTGACCCTATACACATGCTATTCCTCTCTTTTGAGCTAGTCCTTGACTTCTTATGCATAATTTCTCAGAAAGTCAAGGAGAATTGGAGAGGCTACATTCTGCCCCTGTGCCCTGGTTAATGGCTATACCTAGCATTCTCGTCTTTATGGAGCTTGGAGGTCCCTTTCACTTGGGAGCAAGGAGAAAAAGCCTTACACTCTATTACAAAATGTCTGTTTCTTCCTGCTTCAGTGTCTTCCTTAGTCCGTCCCTCCCAGGGCTCGTGTTTCTGCAAGTATGTCCATATCTCACATGTCTATGTACTATCATGTCATTGTTGCACTTTTGAATTGTCCTCCATGTCCCTGCTTCACGGTGTCTGTTTCTCTTCTTTTTTTTCCACCTATTTATGTGCATGCTCTTTTTAATATTATTTTCTTCTTTTGTTCCTCTCTGTCCACGTTTGTGCCATTCCATGACAGTACCTTTGTAGGTTCCAATTGTGCAGACTTCACTTCCAGTGTCAGTAATGTTGTGGGAACCATTGCAGATGTTAGTACAGGCTGTTAGTGTAGGGGTTATTAAATCCGCAAGTGCCAGTGCAGGTGTCAGTGCGGATGAAGTTACAGTGCCTGTCCCACTATTTTGGGTGCCGATTCAGTCCATTGCTCGTGCAAGGGGAAAATGCCAGTGCAGCCCTTATTTCAGCTGTTCTTGCAGGTGACAGCAGTGATTCAAGTAGTAAAGGTTTACTTGGCATCCAGCAGCTCTCACTTTGAGAAGATTTGTCAATTTGGGGCATGAGAAAGTCTAAACCAGTGCATCCTTGTATCCATAAGGCAGACACAGGTAATGGTGCTTGAGTTTATCAACGTATTGTTATATATATCTGTGCAGGTGCTCTTGAGTGTGTCCACGGTTTTCTTCTAGTTAAGTGCTGTATGTACTCACATATGAGGTGGAAGCATGTAATTCATTTGTGATAATTTTTGTGAGTATGGCTTGGATGTGGTCAATAAAATGTAGTGGCATGATGTTGGTCATTAAGTGGGAAGAACAACTTACTTTGGGGCATATCAACAATAGACGACGATAAATATCGCAAAGAGCGCTTAGTGTTTTTTATTTATCGCTGGAATTTATCACCTGGTTAGCGCGTTATTAACAACGCGTTTCGCCAGGGCGATAAAATTCCAGCGATAGGGGGGAAATGGCAAAAACATTGCTGGAAAACCAGCGTTGATCTCCTGAATACGGCGATAACCTTGCTGATACGACCCTGTGGTCGTATCACCATAATCCACCCCCAATGTAAAACATACATAACTCATGTTTTTTGCAGACGTCTAGAAGCAGTCGTAAATATCACGAAGCCCCATTAGCGATATTTTACAATGAAGTTTCATGAGGCACGCCCACCTTGCATCTCATTAGGGAGGTGAGGCGGCAAGAAACCGGGAGCTAATGCAAGGAAACACGTGCTAGCTTGTCCTTGTAGATAGAGCGATAATATTATCGCCCCTTTTTGCCTGAAAACGGACGCTAAAGCAGCGATAATATTATCACCAGCCCTTGCTAATAAGCCCCCACAATCTTTTCAAATTTGAGTTAGCCATTGTAGTTAGTAATTGACCTTGCATACATTATAATTTCGACAACAAGGCAATGAATACTAAAAACTATCTTCCTCCTATTGCAAGACTGTTTGAGGTGTTTACCTGAAGTTGTCATGCTTTCATAATTTTAGTGTTTAAGGATATATTCTTTCAGAGGAATTCTGAAATTCAGCACACATAGAAAGAGGAAAACTAGGGGAAATAAAGACATTTCTTCTTGTTGTGCCTACTTTACGCCTCCTCTGGGGAGCCGTAATTGTTTGATACTGCCTCAGATTTACGGGTTCTCTTAAATCTGGGACAATGTCAATAAGACATTGATGTTGCTTAGATTACCCTCAGCAACACCCATGGAATGCCCCTTTCACACAGTTTCCTGTGTGACGGGGCACATATTTATAAGGCCATGAAAAGCCACGTAACATGGCTTGACGTGGCCTTATAAATATGCCAGTGCAGGGCTGGAGTGGGAACAGAAACTGGCCATGGCAAACTGCTTGGCCTGCTCCCCCTTGGGTGAGGGGGTGGTGCAGCCCAGCAGTTTGCGAGGGTGGGTTTCAGCCAATTTAGTTACATGGTGCCGATATTGTCGACCCCCGGTAACAGAAACGGCCCCCCAGGGGTCCAAAACCAGTCCCAAACCTAGCGGCTCAGCGGGGAAATGCCGGTGCCCTCTATGGCCAGTCCGGCCCTGTGGCAGTGGCACATTGCACCACAGGAATGTCCAAAAAGTGATGTTATGGCGGCGCAACAGTGCCAGTAGGGCCTCATAAATGAGGCCCTCAGAGTTTTGGCGTTTTATGAACTAACCTATTTCTACAACAAGGTTGGTCACAAAATCAGACTGCAATTGCAAATAGCCAGTGCACAATTCACAACCACTTTTTGTGAATGTAATCTTTGTGCATAAGGCCTTTAATTCAATCATATAATGGGGCATAATTTCTACATTTGCATAGACTCATTCAAATAGCAAAGAAATCATTTTATGTGTTTTGCAGTGATGGTGACATATGATAGTGACTTATACCAAGGTTAGGAGACTAAATTAGTTTTTAAAAATAGAACTCTTTTCAGTGGTCTGAGCTAAACGAAAAGGCATGAAAACCGTTCTAATTCAATAGTCGCTGCAGAGCGCACAACTTCTGTATTTTCCAATATGATATCTAGAGCAGCAGAAGATAGGTGGTTCACCTTGTAGCTTCTGACATACATGGGAAGGTGAAAATGGAATAACGTTTCAAAGCTGAAGGCATTTAATTTTTAGAGGTGGAATGTTAAACTATATTGGAATCAGTATCTTTACTCATCTTGTAAAGCTTATCTTAGCAACAAAAAAACAAAAAACGTTGCTTGTTGAGTATAAAATTATTGATCTGAGTGGATGACTTTTCTATTCTGTTGGGTAGTAATGGCCATAGAAGAGGGATTACATGAAGTAAGTATCTTCTTGTAACCAAGAGAAACGACCACAAGTACTTTTTCCCACTCACCAAACCGTTTATGTGTGGTGCTCATCTGGCAGATGTGGGCAGAGTTGGATCCCAATGGGAGTTTTGTGGACCCCACACTGATGGTGGATAGGATTCTGGGTAACAGAACCTGTGAGAGCCACACAAGACACCCCACCCTGAATTCCCCTGGATGTCTAGTTTTCAAAAATGTGTAGGTTTGCTAGGTTTCCTTAGGTGCCGTCAGAGCTAGGGTCCAAAATCCAAAGTTAGGCACATTGTGATATAAGGGTCAGTTTTCACTTGAAAAATGTGATGTGATCATGTTACATTTTGAGTTGTTTCCTGTCGCGGGTACTAGGCCTACCTACACAAGTGAGGTATCAATTTTATTGAGTGACTTTGGGGAATGCTGTATGACTGTACGTTTGTGAGCTCCATGCAGATTCCAGAACTTACCATCACAGAAATGTGAGGAAAATTATTTTGTTTTACAAAGTTTGAGGTTTGCATGGGATTCTGGGTAACAGAACCTGGTGGGAGGCACACAAGTCTCCCCATCCTGGATTCCCCTGTGTGTCTAGTTTTGAAAAATGGCACACAAGTTGCCCCATCCTGGATTCCCCTGTGTGTCTTGTTTAGAAAAATGTACAGGTTAGATATGTTTCCCTAGGTGCCAGCTGAGCTACGGTCCCAAAACAACAGCTAGGCACATTGCAAAAAAAGGGTCAGTTTTCTGTGAAAAAATTTGATGTTTCCACATTAGGTTTTTTGCCATTCCCTGTCGCGGGCACTAGGCCTACCCACACAAGTGAGGTACCATTTTTATCAGGAGACTTAGGGAAACACAGAAGAGTAGAACAAGTGTTATTGCCAATTGACTTTCTTTGCATTTCTGCCTTCCAAATATAAGACAATGTGTGAAAAAGAAGTCATTTTGAAAAACTTCCTCTAATTCACATGCTGTATGGGTACCCACAATTTCGGATATGTGCAACCAACCACTTATACTAAACTCTACATTTTGTTCCTTTTCTGGAAATATATAGGTTTCCTTGATACCTATTTTTCACTCTTTAAATTTTACCAAATGACTTGCTATATACTCTGTACACAATGAAAAGCCATTGAAAGATGCAGTTCAGTTATTGGCTCTGGGTTCCTCGGATTCTTGGTAAACCTACAAGTCCTATATATCTCCGCAACCATAGCGGTCTGTTAGGCGTAACGGTATAATGCTTTTAAAAATATGCCATACTTAGAAGAAGTTACATGTGAAAACATTGGCACAAATGACATTTTTTCAACTCAATTTCAATATTTTCATATTTAGAACTATTAATTTATATTAAAAAAACTTGAAGGACCTACACAAATGACCTCTTTCCGAATTCATAATTTAGTCTACTTTTCAGAAATATATAGTTTTCCAGGACCCATTATTGTTTTCACACACATTTCAACCACTAACTTGTATGGAAGTTGAAAGCACAAATATTATGAAAAATAGACTATGTCCCAGTAAAATGTCAAAATTGTATAGAAAATACTGGTTTTCTGACAAAAGTCGGACTGTTCCTAAAAGATGAGAAGATTGTGATTTTAGAACCAGACGCTCTTTTTTGATAACTTTTAAAAGGAAAAAAGTCAAATGCTTTCTTCTGCATCACTTTTCCCTAATTTTTCTGAAAAAAACAAAAAAATGCTGTACTTTGGCAAAAATCTCGGTCCTCTCCAGGGAAATTCACAAACCACGAGAATCTTTAGATTCCTCAAGATGTTGGAAGAAAAGGACACACATTTGGCAAGGATACTCTATGGGGACAAAAAGTTACAGGGTGACAGTGCAAACTGTCCCAAATAGCCAAAAAAAGGCTGGGGGGGGAGGCCTCGCAATGAAGAGGTTAAAGATCGAGAGGATCAGTCTCATTTAATTTCTTGGTATGCAGATGATGCTGAGGTAGCATGAGGGGAAAAAAGTCTGTACTGATATTCTCATATATGTGGAAAATTCTAGAGAACATAAAGAAACCTAAAATAGTACACTAAAGAGTTGTGCACTACCTTAACTACCATTTGTTTGGAAATCAGCTCCACTTTTTTTATTTTATTTTTCTTGCAAATATAAAAACATGTAACATATCAACAATGCAACAGGTGCTGTAATTGTAAAGGCCCGATTCCCCATCCCTTACCTCCAAGTAGTGCATCTAAATCTGTGCTACAGTTGCCGGTGGCAGCCCTAACACCACATACATTCTGATTTCATTGTCAGTAATTGTCATGCAGGGATTGTTCCTCTTTATAGTGGCACCTCTATAGTCTGCCCCTGTTCCCCATCCCTTTGTGTTTCTGGGGCCATCCTCTAGCCTCATAGACTGGCCATTCCCTAACCATGCACTAGTCCATTTCTTTTTTCCATTCTGTGATTGAAGGTGGGATTTCCATTTTCGATTGCTGTGCTATAGCCCACTTTTCACTGTTAACCCCAGCCAATGCAACACCAGCCTAGTAGTGACCCAGAGCAAGATCAGAGGTATTATGAGGAACGATCAACTTGGGTTCACGTCTGGAGGGCCTAATACATGGTCTATTAAGTAAAGAAGTTGTTCCAAGTACGGGTGCAGCTTCATGCATCCCCATGTAGTATGTAGGAAGTCTCCCTCTCATGTTTTGCATCGTAGGCAAAAGGGGGAGGCAAGCCCAATCTACTTAGGCCTATGTCTTGCAAAGTAGATTCTATAGAGATATTTTAACTGGATGAGGTAAAGCCATGTGGTTATCGCTGCCTGCCTCAGCGATGCCTTAACATCCACCCAATTCACATCTTTGAGGGTTCCCACATCCTGTTTCCAGATAGTAGCAGTACGAAAGAGTCAGGGGTATGATGTACCAGGAAGTGATATACCTGTGATTTTTTTGTGGTCTCCTAGTTCCCCCATGATCAGTTTGGTCTCCAAGGGATTGTAGTCTGGAAGGCCATCCAAAGGCTATTTGCATGTAGCAATTTTGCATTAGGAAGGACTGTGGTTCTTTGCATTTTGTCTAATAGGCCCTTTCCGTTCCAGGACATAAGTTTAATCTGGGTGCTCAGGAAATCATAATTGTTAGCTCTCATCTAGGAGGAAAAGTAGTGCGGGGAAGGGAGCACAGCGCCACCCAGTAGAAACCAACATAGAAAAAAATAGCAATCAGAAATAGAAACCATGATAACCTTCCCCCCACTATACTTCGAAATAGTGAAGCATCTGTCACAAGGTGAATTGACCAGCAACACCAAAGCTGCCAGCATCATACCCCACTATATCCCTCTCTAACAAGAACTAGTACCATTGCCCCTTGTCCAGGTTGATGTCTTTGATGACATAATGCCTAGGGGTCATTGGTTGTAAAAGAGTGTCTGGAAATATGGCTCGTTCTTGCTCCACCCTGCCTCATTGAGTAAAATGAATGGCAGTGCTGTGCATTTTGTTGGATTCCCCTGTAATCTACCCAGGAGATTGTGAGTGAGGTCTCAAATGGCAAGTGGTCATGTTCAAGTGGTCATGAAGATTCTGGGGACAATTCACAGACCTAATCTGAGATAAAATCCTAAAAGTACTACTTTTGGTATTCACAGAAGGCATTTATTAGTAGTACAGTTAGGACTCCTAACTTTACTACTACTAAACTGAGAAAAAATCCTAAACTTACTATTTTTGGTATACACAATTAGGCATGGATTGCAGCCCTGAGGAAGTCATAGGGTTACACACACATTGATGATACATGTGTTGGCTGGAAGAAATTGAATAAAAAGAAAAACTGAAGAATACAAGAAAATTGTGTTTATACCATATTGCGTGTGCTAGAAGACTTATGTTCGTTAACATAGCGATGTCTGCTCCCATCCATGAATCTCAGTCCACTCAATGGCTGATCTTACATTGCAGATTATGATGTCTCCAGCTCTGTCTTTGATTTTGCTCTATGATTATTCCACACATCTGCCCTCGACCTACTTGAAATATTTAACAAGACAGACTTCGTCTTGGGCCATGATGGAAGAATGATTATGGGTGTGTGTTGAGTTTCACATTTAGTATATTGTTTCTTCTAATTTCCATGACCATGTATTGTTTAATCAAGCCCTGTCATTGGTATTCTAAGTGTAACATTTTAGGCATGTTATTGTTGTTATTACTGGAAATGTAATTTAGCATTGAGTTTAGTGGGTGAGTCAGTTACAGTGTGGCTTTCGTAGGCGATAGATATGTTGGCCATTAATGCATGTTTCTTAAAATTAAAGAGATTACAGTTGACGTACCTGCAGTGGAGATTACGCAACAAATTTGGCAATGATCTAAGATTCTTGACCCAGTACTATGGAAGCAATTGATGAATAATTCTTCTGTATTCCTCCGACATGGAGATATTTGGCGGTTTCGAAAGTTTGCGAGGCCAACATACAGCTGTATTATACAGGAGAGCAAGTAGTAACTGGGAGTAGTTGGTTTTACAAGTTGCAACTACGTGTGTTCCAGCCAGTGCACTTTCACCAGGAAGTAAGGATAGTTTTGGGCTTCACCTACGCGACTGCCGTCTTGTCAAGCAACCGCATTTGAAGTCTCATCCACACTTTGCCATGAATCATGAAAATACTATGTAAGGGAATGTCGGTTTGCTTTTTTCACTTTATCAGAAGAGGACCGCTTGCCGGTTGAAGTTGAAGGCCTCTGTAAGCAGATTTGAACATCCGTCTGATGAGGTTTTATGAGAAAAATGTAATGGCGTAATATCATTATATCATAAGTACTGTTTTTGGATCGCTCTATTTCTGTCAGCAGTATTGCTATCTTTGTGCATTTTGGTAGTGGCAACTTTCAGTGTTGGCAGTGCGTGGCTTAGATCACTCTATATTTACCAGTGGTCTATCTGTTTGTGCCAGCAGTATTGTCGCCTTCATGCACTTTACCAGTGGCAACTCTCAGCACCTGCAGTGCTGTGCATGGGACAGATTGTATAGCAGTTACAGTTATCTACATTTTGAGGGAGGCTTTACTTGTGACAGCTTTCGATAATTACATGAGGCAGTTCTCATATCAGCCATATACATGCCTTGCTATGACAGTTGATTGGGCATCCAATGAGGCAGATCTGGCATTTAGAAGATCACACAAGCTTTGAGTGTGCAAGAGTCTACCAATATAGATTCTTGCATTCCTGCATTTTTCATTGGTCAGATGTTGAGAAGCTTTACCTACTGGAATTTGGATACTACGTCATGCAGCCAGCCTGTTGGAGTGTAGAAGATCACTGTTCTCGTAGGGATTGTCTAATAATAACTTTCTCTTGTTTCACTTACAACATAACCTTTATTCTGCAGGACAGTGGATGAATACAGTAATTTACAGCTGTTAGAACTATTTGCAGTTATTATACTGAGTGTGCTTGAGGTTATTAGTGTGCTGTGATTACAGTGTATTTAGAAGTGTGCCATATCTTGTGGCAGTCAAGTGTGCTTCTCACACTATCTAATTATCACCACTCCAACCTTTTCTAACTTCTCTGGGTGAGCCAATTATAAAATGGCATGAGCAGAAATAATTAAAAAAATAATTATATGGATAACATTGAGGATGAAGAATTATCCCATTTAAGAAAAAAGAAAATCCTTAACACTCATTAGGTCCACAAGGGTTTAATGTACATGATGCCATGGAAAACAAAAACATGCAGGTCTGATGATTCTGATGTCTTTCAACATGAATTAGAGGATTTGGATAAGTATTATTCAACCTCAGTGTGCATTGCTATTTGATAGACATAACTTTCTTAAGTGGAAACAAAACAAATGTGAGCCTGTGGATGGAGGATTATGTTTCTGCATTAAAAAGGCGTGCTCTCACATGCAGATTTGGATGTTTGCACCATTAATCAATTCACAAACAAATTATAATGTTTGTTAGCTATGAAAACATGCAAAATCGGTTGTGGGTTTATGGAGAATCATCTTTGGAAAAAGTTGTTGCATAGTTAAGAAGGCAGAAATTTGTAATTAGTGTGCGAAAGCAGCTGGTTCTACCTCGTAGGAAGACGCTAAAGAGGTGATGTGTGAGATTAAGCATAAAAGTAAGAAGGACAAGTACAAAGTAATGGAGGATTCAAAGAAAACTGGGAGTAAAAACAAAGAGAGGAAGTGCCATAGATGTAGGAGTAAAGACCACTTAGCATATAGTAAGAAACATCCTGCAAAAGACCAAAAGTGCATGGAGTGTAGTATATAGGGATATTTTTCTAAGATATGTAATAAGGTGGTTGCCTGGGTACAAGAGAATTCTGATGCCACTTCTAGTACAGATGGGTCTGATTCTGAGTCAAGTCACAATGATAATGATTGTGTTTTAGGAGCCATAGAGCAAGATGTTGTCAGTGGTTTCAACCTCCTATGAGGAGACTCACACTCTAAACCAGTGTGTGATATGATGATTAGAGGGGTGGCAGTTTCAATTGTTGCAGACTCTGGTTCTCCATACACAAAAGTTCACAAAACGGTGTGGAAGGGGAAGCTTGCAGAGGTATTGGGGAACTCTCTATCTGCACCGGATGTATCATCTGAAAGTTTTACTGGGGACCCTATTCCTATGATTTGATTCACAAAGTTAACTTTCAAATTCAAAGGTAGGAAGGCTATGTGCAAACTCTATGTAGCAGATGAAAGCCCTTCCGTCTTAGGTAGGGTTAACAAGAGATCACTCGATATTATATTGGATTATAATATCGAGGCTCAGGTGTTGATTTTTGGAATTGAAGAACAAAATGGAATGGTATATAAGGATATGTATCCAGAAGTGTTTACTGGAGGGATTGGCATGATCAAAGGATTTACTCAAACCTTTGTCTTAAAGATAAATGTTGCATCGAAGGTACAAAAGGTCAGAGAGATAACATGGGTCCTGAGAGAGTAAGTAGAAAGATTGAAAAGTTATTTCTGGCAGGAATCATTGAACCTATTGAAGCTGCTGAGTGAGTCACCCCCTTAGTTGTTGCTCGACGTATCAATGGCAAGATCCATTTGTGTGTGGATCTTAGGTATCTTAACAGTAATATGGTAGTTGAGAGATTCATCTTGCCCAAGATCAATGATCTTTTGATTTTACACAGAGCTATGATTTGGTTTTCTTCTCTTGATATGTCCTCCATTTAACATGAGGTTAAGCTTCAGGAAGAAAGCAAATCACTAACAATGTGTGCTACCAATTTATCTGTGTGCCTTTCGGCCTTGCATCAGCAGTTTTTAAGAAGATGATGCAAAGGCTGTTCAAGAATAAAGTCGCTATCGTTTTTTTCAAGATGATATTTTGATCATGGGGAAGAACAAAGAACAGAATGATAGCAGATTGCATAAAGTGTTGGGGATTTTATGTGACAATTGTCTTACTGCAGAAATGAGTAAAAGCACGTTTATGGTGAATGCCTTATACTATTTAGGTCATGAAGATACTTCTGAAGAGATCAAACTTAAAAGAAGCTTGCTTAGGGCTGTGGAAGAAATCCCAGCACCTAATAATAAAGAAGAACTGATGTCCTTCCTTGAACTGGTGTAATTCTATGGAAAGTATGTCAGGAACTACTCTGAGAAGACATACGGATTACACAAACGTTTGAAAAACTAAGGTCATGTTTCTTGATCAAACATCTTGCATGATGATTTCCAACTTTTGAAAACAGTATATGTTCAGCAGGAAGCATGCAAGGTCTTGACCCGAGGTTGCATTGTATTCTCACCACTGATGCTAGCAACAAGGGCATTTGGGCTGTTTTGACCCAGAAAGAGGACAAAGGAGGTGAGCACACTGTAGACTTTGCCTCACAGGCATTAAGACCAGCAGAGGAGCGATACTCCGTAATTTAAAAATAAACTTAAGCCAGTGTGTGGAGTTTAGAACAGTTCTGGAGCATTGTGTGGGGGTATGAGGTGGAAGTGAGATGTGTTCACAAACCCTTACTGAAAGTTTTATCTTCAGAAGGGTTATTCAATGCCACGCCTAGGATTGTGACGATGTCATTGCGGCTATTTGATTTTAGATATACTTTGAAAAATGTACCTGAAATTAAGTGTCTGATTGTCTCAGTAGATTACCATTACCATTAAAAGAAAGAATTTCTGGAGATAGTGATGATGTATGTGTGGTGTGGACAAGTCAGAAATAATAATAATAATAATAATGAAGACATTTACAAAGCGTGCAACTACCTAGAATTGGGGTGTCCCGGCGCTTATACAGACAGTTCCCAAGGTAGAGGAGAGCGCAAATCTAGCCCATTACGACTGAAGAGCCAGGTCGTCAAGGCCTTTCTGAATTCCTGTTCAGACTGTATCATGAATAGGTGGGAAGGAAGGTTATTCCAGCATTTGGTGGTCCCCACCTCGAATGTTCTACCCCCCCATTCTTGCCTTCACAAAACAGGGGGTGGAGAGGTAATGTTTGTGGTTAGACCTTCAGGGTCTGTCCTGTTGATATGGGCGAAGTCTCTTCCTCAGGTATTTAGGCCCTTTCTCTTGATACACTCTAAAAGCAAACATCAGTGTCTTTAATTCGATATGTTTAGCTATCGGCAGCCAGTGAAGTTGCCTGAGGTGGGGAGAGATGCGTTGGCGGACCGGGACCTTACAGACCAGTGTAGCTGCTGTGTTCTGAATAATCTGAAGTCTATGGATCAAGCCTTACGGCATGCTCATGTACAGGCCATTAGCACAGTCGAAATGGGAGGTGATTAGAGCATGGACCATGGGTTTGCGAGCTGATTCTGGCAGGAACTCTATACAATTTCTGATAGTTTTAATTTTGCCAAAACAGGCCTCAGATACCAGTTGAACGTGGGCAGCGAGTGACAGGTCTTTGTCCCATCTAACTCCCAGGTTTTTGACAGAGCCCTTCGGTGTGGGAGCATCTCCCAATTCAGCTGGCCACCACAAGTTTGTCAAGGGGGGATAGCTTGGTTAAAAAACTAGACCTCTGTCTTGTCAGCATTTACTTTTAAGAAGTTGCGGTTCATGCAAGCTGAGATGTTTTTGAGGCACTCTTTTAGCTTGTCAAAGGTGGAGGCTGACACTCCGCTGAAGGTAAACAGCAGCTGAGTATCATTCACATAGTATGTCACCTGATCCCCATTTTGGCAATGAGCTCCACAAGGGGTGTTAAATAGACATTAAAAAGAAGCGGGCTTAGGGCGGAACCTTGCGGTAACCCCCATTTTAATGGTTTAGCAGGTGAGGCGAAAGGGTGGGTCTAGACCTGTTTTTCTCAGCCATGCAGGTAAGATGTGATCCAATTCAATCCTGTCCCCTGGATGCCTATGCAATTAAAGTGATCTAATAAGGTGGGATGGGACACAGTGTAAAATGCTGCTGACAGGTCTAACAGCACCAACATGGTTGTGGAGCCTCCATCCACCGCCCAACGTATGGAGTTGGCCATCTCGATCAAGACCGATTTTGTACTGAATCCAGGGCAGAAGCCATACGGGGACTCATGCAATAGGTAATTGGACTCGATGAAAGCTGCCAATTGCTGGTGGGCTAATTGTTCTAAAACTTTTGTGGGAGCGGGGAGCAGAGAAATAGGCCTATAATTACTGGTGACTTCAGGGTCAGCATTAGCTTTCTTCAGTATAGGGAGAAGAAATGTATGCTTCCAGGCTGATCGAAAGATCTCCTGTCTGAGTGAGGAATTCCAGATGGCATTTAGAGGGGAATTGAGGCACTCAGCTAGGGCACTATATTATTTAGCTGGGCACGGGTTGCCAGAGGACCCGGATTTACATTTCTGAAGCTCGGTCAGCGACGTTTTCATGGAGATAGTAGCAAACTCTGAAAATACTGGCATAGGGGTATGCCCTGGGTTATTAGCTTTGGTCGCCTCTGGGGGGACAGGGTGCTGATGGGAAAATCAGGGCTATTTTCTCCTCAGAAAAATCTGCGCTCCTATTACATAGCTTCTGTGATGGGAGTCTAGAGTGTGTGAGCACTAGGGGGCTAGTAAAGGACTTTACTATCTTGAAGACTTCTCTGGTCGAGTTCTTGGGGTTAATAATGCTCTCAGCCAGGAAGTCTCTCTTTTTAGCAATGAGGAGTTTACGGTATTCTTTTAGCGCTGCTCTGTAGCCCATTTCGCTCTCCTGGGAGTAGGATGATCTCCATTTGCGTTCTAGTCTTTTGCATTCAGATTTTTTGGCTCTGATCTCCTCCGAAACCAGGGAGTGGAAGGGGACATTCTCGCGGAGTGTACAGGCCTCAGGGGCGCAATTGAGTCAAGTGCATTACTGACCCACTTATTTACGTTTGTGATGTTGAGGTTATTTGAAACAGCGGGTGTGGAGTCCTGCAAATGCAGGGTGGGGACTCTGGGGAAACCCTACTCCAATTCCTTCTGAAGTCTTTCGGTATGGAAGTGGCTCTCAGTCCACTCTCAGGTGTAGATAAAAAGGGATCAGAAAGTGATCCGACCAGATTTCCGGCTTGGTGTATGCACTGTCTACGTCAGGTAGGTTTGAACATATATGGTCTAGTATGTGGCCTGCCTTATGTGCCGGAGATGAGACTAGTTGGATCAGGTTGCAGCCGGCAAGTGCAGAAATGAAGTTTGCACTATGCAAGCAGGATGGATCGTCCACATGGGAAATGAAGATCGCCCAGGATGGTGCCATTTCAGAGGAGGAATGGAGTTTGGCGAGAGAACAAGATAACACCTTAGAGGATGTGAGGAAATATGTGGATGGTTGGCCTGAAAAGAGAGGGCTGGATGAGTCTTATAGAAGGTTTTGGGAGATACGTAATGAACGTACAGTCATGTATAGAAATGACATGAGGGGTGTGAAAGTGATTCCTTCTAAAAACATGAGAGAAACAGTTATTAAGTTGTTTTCAAAACCAAGAGAAGGGTTAAGGAAAATTATTGCTGGACAGTATTGACACTGAAATTGAAAGTATTGTTAGAGATTGCATTTTGTGCAGGGATGCGGACAAGTCACTGGTGCAGCTTAAACCTCAATTGATTCCTGTTCCTTGTCCATAAATCAGAAATGGCGTGGGAAGTTTTAGGTCTAGACATTATGAGTCCCATCACAAGTGGTGAAGATGAAGTGTGTTTTATATCATTGTTGCCATTGAATATTTCTGAAAGTGGCCAGAAATAGAATTTGTAAACAGTGCGTGTGCTGAGAATGTGGATAAATATTTGATTGGTATCTTCCAAAGGGAAGGTCTTCCATGGCAAAACATCACTGACAATGGTGTTCAATTTAGAAGTGAAATGATGGAAGTGTTTCTGAATAGAAATGCTGTGGAACATAAGTTTACCTCAGTGTATAATCCCTGCGAGAATGGCAAAGTTGAGAGGTTTAACAGTGTAATTAAGGGAACATTACAGTTAGCCAAGATCAAGGATTTGAATTGGATGACAAGTATCAAGAAAATCATCTGGTTGTATGGCACTACACATTGTGTTACAGGGCATAGTCCTTTCACCATCATGAGGAAGAGAGCACCTTTTATTAAAGACAACCAAAAGTAGTTGGCTAATACTCACTTACAGCAAAGGTCTCCTGAATTTGTCAAGGTAAACATTGGAAAGGCACAGATGAAATACAAAGTGTACATAGATTCAAACATAGGATGTAAAGTGGTAGTCTAGACAGGAGATGTTGTATGAGTGAGATTACCTTGAGAAGTTAAAAAGGGCGATGTTAGAAACGGGGGTCTCTAGTTGGCAGAGGTAGGTACCTTTGTCTAAATAGGGGCCCTTGCTTCTAGTCAGGGTAAAGGGGATACACTCCTAAAATAACCCCTGCTCACCCCCTTTTCACGAGCAGACAAGCTTATCTTAGAGGCAGTGTGTAAAGCATTTTTGAACACATACTGTAACACAGTGAAAACACTATAAATGGACACCACACCAGTTTAGAAAAATAAGTAATCTTTATCTAAACACAAGACCAATCGACAAAAATCCACAATACAGTATCTACAAATGGTAGAAATAGTTCAGTTCAATGCAAGTTGTAAAGGCAACAGTTTTCCCACAAAGTACCTTGGATGCGTCACGCAAAACAAACAAAAGGGTCGCAGGGAAGGTGATGCATCTGTCCTTGCTTAAGGGGAGGTGATGCGTCGCTTCCTTACTGCAGCCCAGGGGAGGTGATGCAACTGTTCCTTACCGGAGAGGAGGGTATGCGTCTGTTTCTTACTGCATTCTTGTTATGATGCGACAAGATAGTGCCTCGATGCATGGCGACGATCCGGTGCTATGCCACCAAATGGCGACTTGCTGCAATGCGATGGTCCAGTATGATGCGTGATCTTTTGCAGCCGCACGGCAGATGCTGTGACGGTTTTCTCAGCCATGCGTCGGGTCCCTGTGAGGATGCGGCGTGCTTCTTCCTGGTTGCTTGGCAAGGCGTTGGAACCAAGTGCGGATGCGGCACGCTTCTTCCCCGTGGCGATGCAATGCATCAGGAATCGCTGTAGATGCGACACGCTTCTTCCTCGTTGCATCGATCTTCCAGCTCCCAGTGACAATCAGTCTTTAGCGGTCCTATACAGCAGCAGGCACCTCTTTGCAGGTGCAAGAAAATTCAGGTGAGCTGGGGCTGAAGTCTTTGCTTCCCTGAGACTTCAGAACAGGAGGCAAGCTAAGTTTCAAGCCCTTGGAGATCGTCCTGAAGATAACAAAGTAAACAGCAAAGTCCTTTCTCCTTTCCTTGGCAGCAAGCAGCCCCTGCAGGCCAACCCTAGATGGCAAACAGCAGAGGGGCAGTATTCCTCTTGATTTCCCTGAAGTGATCTAAAGTTCTGGGGTCTGGGTCCCCCTTTATACACACACAAATGTTTTGTTCTCTGAAGGCAGAGAGTGTCTGTACCCAGCCAAAATCAGTTCTGTCATCACTGGTACAGATTCCTGGTAGGAGGTGGAGACAGCATTGTTGAATCAGACCTGGCCTAGGCAGGCGAAAGGAAATCTCCTACCCCTACTCTAAATTCAACCGAGGTCCATTCAGCTCATCCCTGACTCATCAAACTTCCGGAGCCGCTTCCTTCCTCCAGTACCTGTCACTCACAAGCCAAACATGCAATACACAAACCTAGCAGAGGCACACTGGATGGTTAGGTAAGAAAATACCTACTTTCTAAAAGTGGTATTTTCAAACACAGAATGTAAACATCACCCACACTAAAAGATGCACTTCTGAGTTCAGGCATACTAATTTTTATTTTCCTATCTTGTTCCCAGGGTCAGTTATGTTTATAAGATGTTATAAACAGACTGCCCATTCTGGCCTATAGGAACAGATAGCCTTGCAATAGTGAAAAATGAAATTGGCAGTATTTCACTATCAGGACATGATACACACATCAAGGCATGTCCTACCTTTTACATACAATGCACCCTGCCCACAGAGGTACCTTGGGCCTACCTTAAGGGTGAATAACATGCAGAAAAGGGAAGGTTTGGGGACTGTCAAGTGTGTGCACTTGCCAAGTCGTCATGGCAGTCCCAGACTGCACACAGGCTCTGCAATGGCAGGCCTGAGCCACATTTTACAAGCTGCTTCTGTGGGTGGTACAATCAGTGCTGCAAGCCCACCAGAAACATCTGATTTACAGTCCTTAGGCACCCATGGTGCACTGTTCTAGGGTCTGACATGTAAATAAAATCAGCCAACCACAGAATCACTAGTCCATCACATCAATTTACAAAAGAGAGCATGTGCACTTTAGCACTGATCAGCAGGTCAGCACCAACAACAGGTCAGAACAAATACAGGAAGAAGGCAATAAGTTCCGGGATGACCCTGCAAAAAGGGCCAAGTCCAACAGGTGACAGAAGGAATTCGGAGCCTTTGCATATCTAAGATGTCTTTACCTATTCTGTGAGGTTAAGTGATAAACGAGTCTGGAATTTGAACAGAATTGCAAGAATGAAGGGTTACAGGTTGAAAGAGGGTGTAGGGATGATAGAAATTAGCAACTACAAGTGGTTGGATTATGGTGATGCATGTAGTGAGAAAGATGGAAGTGTGGAAATAGAAGGAAGAGTTGGTACAAATGAAGAAGTTGTGCAAGGTAGATATCCAGAAAAATGGTCTATGGTTAGACCTAGGAGGGAAGTTAAACGTCCAAATTATTTGTTTTTCGCTGGTGCTGTGTCCCGGTTGTTGGCACCTGGTCTCCTCTCTTCTCCATGGTTCTCCCTATTGGGGATCCGCCTGGGAGCCTGGTACGATTGCTTGGCCTTGTGCCTGTTTTCCACCTCCAGCCTTTCCTCACTGAGGGCTCCTGGTCTCGTATGGTCTCAGGCTTTTGGCAGGGTCAGGCTTGGTTGGTGCCTGGGTGAGGGGGGCACCTGGGCTTTCTTGCTCCTGTGTGTGTCAGCACCTGTTGTTCGCCTTCCTGGGCCCTGAGTCCTTGCCTATGCACTCTCTGAGTTTCCTGGCATGGCACTCCGGTGGTTTTTGGCTGTCGCTGCTGCGTATCTGGTGGCCGATGGTTCCTTTCTGTGCTGGTCCTGCTCCGCTTATCGTTGCTCGCCTGTTCTAGCGCTTGGGGTGGTCTCATCCTCCCTTGCATGCACTCCTGGGCCTGCTCTTGCCCGCTGTTCTCTACGCAGGCTTGGTTCTCCCCTGGTTGAGTGCACGCATTTCCTGCCTGGTTCTTCTGGGTTTTCTTTAGCTGATGTTGGGCTCCGGGCTTTTGCTGTCTTCCCCCGTTGCCCCGGCACTCCTCCTTCATTGGCCCTTCTTATGGCCGGCGGTCTTTCCGCCCTGTTTGCCCATGGGCTGTGTCTCGCCTTCTTCCTGCCTGTGTGGGGTCCTGGAGTTCTATGCTTCTGGGATGCCGTGTCCAGGGTTGTCTCTGGTCGCTCCTGGTCTGCCAGTTGGCGGCTGGTTCGGATTGGCCTCTGACTGTGCCTCCTTCGTTTCGCTGAATGTGCTGTGGCTTTTGTGCCAGCTCCGGGGTGTGTTTTGCCTGGCATTCCTGGTCCCCTTTCCTGGTGCTGGTGTCCTGGCTTGTATGCTCACTGCCTGTTGGTTGGCTGGTCCCTCTTCTGTCGAGTCCTGGTGCTGGCGAGCATGGGGTGTTCCTGCCATTTTGGCTTTGTGGTTCCGTCTGGGCCTGTCTTTGCCCGCTTCTGTATTCCCTCCGTGCTCCCCTGGGTCCTGCTCCCAGTGTGAGTCTGTCAGTCGGCGCGCCCCCTGTCTTCCCCTGTCAGGGTGCGGTCCTTTGGTGTTTTTGTTGTCACTTTTGGGGTCTGCCCTCCTTGCAGCTGGTTGTCCGGGCCTGGTGCTGCTTGTGCCTCTCGCTTCTTTGCTTCCTCCGGTTCCCGGTCTGTTGTTTCTCTGCCAGCAGCTCTGTCTTTCGTTGGCTGTTGCCTCTCTTTTGTTTTCGTCCGGCCCGCTGATTTACCTGGTGGTTCTGTGCCTGGGGTCTCTGTTGGCCTCCCTGCCCTTTGCTACAACCTGTGCACTGCGTGGGATTGTGACAGGTGCGGGTTGGTCCACGGGGTCATCTTGCCTGGGTGGGTTGCTTGTATGGCCCTGGCTTCCTGGTTCCTTTTTGCTTCTGCTTCCGATGGTTGGGTCTGGTTTCTTGTCCTCTGCCCTGGGGTTTTTCCCCTGCCCACCCTTGGTGAATGCTGGGACGTGGTGTTTGTGTGCCTGTGCGGTCTGTTTGGCTTCTGTCCTGGCTTATGTTGCCTCTCTGGCTTTGTTGGTTTTTTAGGGGTTTGTTTTCCCTTCCCTTGGGGTTGGGAGTTTCTGGGTTGTGACCGTTGGTCCTGTCCTGCCCCTTCCGGGCCTGAGCGGTTCCGGGATGTTTGTCCTTGGTCTTTGCTAGCCCCTCTGTTGTTTGGACAGCTGTCTGCCTGGTCTCTCTGGGGGCGTCTCCGGTTGGCTTGTTCTTCTGCAGTTGCCATGTGCCCTTGTCTTTGTGGCCTTTGGGGTTGGCCTCCCCTGCCTCTTCTGCACGGAATTGCATGTCGGGCCCTGGTTCTGTTGCGTCCTGGTTCCAAGTGGGGCGTTTGGCCTCCTGGGGTTCTGGTCTCTTCCCCTTTCCCTGTCCTTTTCTGTTTGGTTGGGAGCTGGCTGTCTTGTCCTCCGGGTTGGTCTTGTATTCTTTTTGCAGCTGGTTTCTGTTGGGGTAGCAGCCCAGCTGGGTCTGTGGGCCTTGTGGGGCGCCGTTCCTGGGGTTGTGTTCCTGTTTCCCTAACTTTCTGATGTCTGCCTTAACCTTTGCTGGGTGTTGGCCTGCTCCTGGGCTCTCTCTGTGGCTCCTTCTCCCGGGCTGGGTGCCTGTGGTTGTTGCCTGGCGGCTCTGGTGGCTGGTCGTTCTTTTCTGGGGCCTGGTCCTCCTATGAGGGTTTTTTGGGTGTTTTGTCCTCAGGCTCTCTTGGGGCCGGTTTGTTCTGGTTGGAGGGGGGCCTTGGTGCATGGCCGGTGCTTTCATCCTTCCTGGTTTGGTCTGGGTGGTCCTTCCCTTGGGTATTTCTTTGGGTTGTACCTGCGCCTTGTGGGCTGGCCCTGGCCTCTCTCCTTTTTCTTTTTCCAATGTGGTTGGGGCTTAGTCTTTGTCTGTGCTGCCGCAGGGTCCTCTGTGCCTCCCTGATGGTGCTGGGGTTGTCGGCCTTTGTCTGGTAGGTTCCCTTGGCCATGTTCTGTTCGGGCTTCATCTTTTCTGGTCCGCTGCAGTCCCGGTTGTTGGTTGCTTTGGCACCTGTTTCCCTTCTGGGGCTTTGCCTCTGGGGTCTCTTTGGGGTGCCTCCTTTTCGGCTTCCTTTTTTGGCCTGGTCACCTTTTTGGCATGCTTTCCTCCGTTTGGTGGGTTGGGGTTTCCCTTCGGTTGGCCTGGGTGCTCTGTTTCCGATTTCTCTGGTTGGCTGCCTCCTTGTTGTGGCTGTCGCCTTCTGTTTTCCTTGGTCCTGGTTTATGGTCCTTGGTTGTGTCCCTGCTAGCCTGTTCTGACTTTCTGGCCTGTTGGGCCGCAGGGGTTCTTCTTCTTCTGTGGCCTCCTTTGTATCCTTTTGTTGTGGGCAGCCTCTGTTGGTTTTTTTGTTTGGCGTTTTCTCCCCCTTCCTTGTTCGCTCGGGAGGGTGGGGCTCCTGGTGTGTTGCGGCTGCCCTCTTCTTCGGCTTGGTCGTCTCCTGTTTGCTTGGTGGGTGCATTCCTGCTTTGGTGGGGTGCTTTCCTGTCTGGGTGCTCTGCCTGTTGTTTCTTGCGGTTTCCCCTTTTTGCTTCCCTTGGGTTGCTGCTTTGGTATTCTCCACTTTGTTAATGAATGGGACAAGGGCATAAGGGACCTGGGGGTAATGCTCTATTACTTACCGGTAATCTTCATTACTCCAGGTCCTGTTCTCCTCGTCCCATTCATACGCCCCACCCTCCCTCCCAGACATCCAGCCTTCCTGTGGGGGCTTGGTAGTTCAGACGGCATGCCTGGTAAGTGCTGGTTATGTACTCCCAGTGTTAGCGGCGGGGTTAGGGTCCCAGCATTCCTCTGGTCTCTTTTTCTGTCGGGAGATCGTTATCTCCACTTTGTTAATGAATGGGACGAGGACAACGGGACCGGAGTAATGAAGATTACGGGTAAGTAATATAGCATTCATATTCTCCTTACTATAGTCCTGCCACTGAGAAAATGTGCATTGTATTTGGGTGAACTTTTATACTTTGCATCTAGCTACCACCTGCTTCAACGTGATGCTACAGCAAGTGCTATTTGATCATTTTTGTGACTCTGCACAAATTGCAAATGTTTAGTACATACAAATTGTGAATTGTTATTTAGCATAAATTAATACAGTATGTGACGAGGGAGAGATATCTAGATGACGGTAGGGATCGAGGTCAGAGCGATCATTTGGTTAATTAGATTTGGTACTTGGTAGGTAAAGCAAGGTAGTTTAGGTGGATGAATTTAGGATTTTATTGAGGACAGACACTTAAGTTTTTCCGGACGTAAACATAGGATTGGTTGTCACGCAGTTCCTTAGGGATGGCATTCAAAATTCACAGGCCGTTTTCCTGAGTAGGATCAGTTGAGGGAGTTAGTTTTCTTGAATTTGTGAGGGATGCGGAGAAGGGTGATGGAGCTTCTTAGAGGTCTTTTCTGGCCTGCTTTTGTGAGTTTGTTAGTGAGGTAGGCAGGATTTCCACAGAGTAGGGATCTTTGAGTGTTATGCAGGCTGTTTTTAAGATAGTCCTTGCTTCAATTGGTAACCAGTTGAGTTTCTTGACAGTGGGAGTGATGTGGTTGAATCCAGAGATCAGTCTAGCCGCTGTGTTCAGTGTCGACTTCATTGGCAAAAGGTGGGTTTTTGGAGTGCCAGTCATTGTTGCATTGCCATAGTCCAGCTTGAATAAGACGAGGGATCGAATTACGGTCTTCAGAGGGAACACATGGTTTGATTTTTTTACATGTTTTAAGGTGTCGAAGGCACTTTTTGCCGAAGCATTGATATGTTCTTTCATATTCAGGCTTTTGTCGAGAATAATCCCAAAGGATTGGATCGATATGCAATGAAGAGTTCTGTTGAGAGAATCAGCGCATTCAACATAAAGCCTTGCACCTTATAAAAGAAAAATAAAGCTGAAATCTGTTCTCAACTAGCAATCCACAAACATCATAATATAAGCTAAGCATTCTCCCATAAAGAGAGAAACTCCTGCAAAAGATGCAAGTTAGAGTAAGCCCTCCAAAGAAAAAGAAAAACTCCTCCTCCACTCTAGAAGCAAGCACTTATATGAACATACTACATTCTAAAGGGCAACATGTATCTTATCTTGAGAGACGCGCGAGCGCGTCAAGCAAGATGGCCGCCGCCGCAGCTGCTCCGTGAATTTATCGGCCCGATTTTCCTCTAAACGCCGACGTTTTTGTCAGAATTCGACCGCAATTAAGAGCGCTTGCCTCCTCACCTGATTCTTCGCCTCTGTGTCTTTTTTTGGGTAAATTTGTACAGCGGAAGCCTTCACTTCAGCCTCCTGGTTCCTGCTCCCAGCCTTTCCCTCAGGTACTGCCTGCTCTGTGTCATCAGGGGGAGGAGTGCTGTTTAGGAAAGGGCCTGGCTTGGGCCTAGCCACGCCCACAGTCCATTATAGCTGCTGCACAATTGGTTTTGAAGAGTTTTTCTCTGCTCTTTTTATATATTTGCCCATTTACTCTACATTTTTGGGTTAATTTTCACATTGGTGTATTATTACCAATGAAGTGTGAACTTTTTACCTCAAAATGGATAACAAACACCCACTCAAAAATAAAAGGAGGCAACAAGTCTCTCCTCCTCCAGTCAAGTCTAAGGTGGTGGAATCCTCTGAGCCTTCTCTTTCCTTAATTTTGGAGGAAATTCAAGCTTTACAGGTTAATACTGACACTATTGCCTCAGAAATTAAAAGCGTGCGTAAAGATATGGCTTCTTTGTCAATGAAAATTTCTGACAATTCCATTAAAATACAGGATAATACCAATAAAGTGGACTCTTTTACACCTTTAGTAGCTAAAATTCTTCCTATGCATGCGCACCTTTTGGACATGGAAAATAGGAATAGACAGTACAACCTTCGCATTTTTAATTTGCCTGAAGAAATTGAGGGTTCAAGTTGTCGTTTATACTTGGAATCTCTGCTTCCTGGTCTTCTAAATCTCAAGTTTCCAGAAAAATTTGAAGTGGATAAAGCACATAGAATCCCATCTCATCGTAACCCTCGGCATACTAAACCACGGCAAATTATATTTAAAGTACTGCGTCATCACCATCTTGTCATGATCAGGAAAGCTGCAAGAGAAATTCCTTCATTAATGGTGAATGGTAACAACATTTTTATTCACCAGGACTTTGCAAAAGAAACGGTTGCTATACGTAAGGAGTTTTCTGCTTGTCGTCCACAGCTCAGAAGCCTTGGTTTTAAATATGGACTTTTTGATCCTTCTACAATGCGCATATGGAAAGATAACTTCTCCAAATCCTTTCAACGTCCTGAGGAATTGAAGCACTTTCTTGATCAGCAAAGTCCACCTGCAATGGATACCCATGACCCTAACACTTGACTTCTTCTTGTCGCAAGTTATATGGCACATATTTGATTAATCTTCTTTTTGCGGGCTTCAGCGGTTCTGGCCATGCTTGTAGAACGTGTGTGCGTTTCTATGTTTCTATTTATGTTTTTTGTTTGTCTGTCTCTCCCTATTTTCTTTTTTCTCCTTTTCTGTTCCTAACTATAGAGTTACTGTTTTCTTCTGTATTTCACCTATGCTCTTTTTCATCTCTTCTTGTTTTCGTAGTTTCTTTCTTTTTCTCCTTTTTTCTTATTCATAATGGCTACTGTTCACAATATTAAAATTGTTTCTCTTAATGTTAAAGGTTTGCGACACCCAGTCAAACGTACAAACATTTTGGATTACTTAGGTAGTTGTAAAGCTGATATCTGTTTTGTTCAAGAAACTCATATTGATGATAAGATATTGCAGTATATGAATAAAAAGTGGGTTGACACTATTGTATCTTCTCCTGCTAATGGCAAGAAAAATGGGGTTGCTATTTTCTTTGCAAAAAGGTTACACTGTCAAGTTTTACATAAAATTTCAGATTCTGAGGGCAGATATATAATAGCCAAAATTAAAATTCATGATTCTACTTTATTTCTGCTTAATATTTATGGCCCTACGGCAGATGATCCCGCTTTCTGGTCTACTATTACTACTGAAGTTTTACAATTAGGAAATGTTCCAATGATTGTTGGGAGTGATTTTAATATTATTGCTGACCCATTGTTGGATAGGCTTTCTGCAACTAGATTTCGCCCCCCTAAAGTGTTTCACGCCTTTAAATCCTTTATTCAAACTACCAAAATGGTTGATATTTGGCGACTGCATTTCCCTACTGAAAAATGTTTTACCTTTTTTTCCAACCCCCATAATTCACATTCTAGGATTGACTATTTTTTAATATCCTCCTCCCTTACTCAAGCTGCAACTGCTCCAGTCATTGGTAATATTGATATATCAGATCACGCTTTAATTTCCTTTGTTTTAAATATTTCCTCCACTTTCACTAAACAATCCAGATGGCGTATGAATACTGGTATTGCCCTCAATGAACGTAATAAACCTAAATTACTACAAGCTATTCAGGACTATTTTTTGTTCAATCCAGAAAATTCTACTTCTATAGTTAATAGATGGGATGCTTTCAAGGCTTATATTAGAGGTTCAACGATTTCAATTATGGCTCATGAAAATAAATTGTTTAACTCGAATATTAGAACCCTAGAGAAACAAATAGCTAAATATGAACGACTCTTTATCTCATCCAACGATCTCCAATACAAACTTAAGCTTCAAAAACTCCGATATGAATTTAATTCTATTCTCAGTAACAGAGCTGGAGTTCAACTTGCTAAATCAAATGCTAAATTCAGGTTCAATTCCAACAAGTCGGGGAAACTCCTTGCTAATTACTTACGTATTAAAAGAGATAAAACACAGATTACCTCTATTCGGAACCCCCAAGGCCAAATTGCATTATCCCACAATGACATTGTAAAATAATTTTTAGATTTTTATTCAAACCTCTATAACAAACCGGATCTTTGTGATAATTCATTAATTGATGCCTTTTTGAATAATTGTGATTTACCCCAAATTTCTCCTTCAGATAGACTTGGATTGGATAGGCCTATTACTAATGATGAAATTCTGAAAGCCATCAAATCACTTAAAAAAAACAAATCTCCTGGTCCTGATGGTATCCCTGCTGAATTTTATAAAGAATTTCAACCTCATCTTTTACCTTACTTATTTCACCTTTTTTAATTTTTTTGTTCCTCTGGCACCATTTCAGGCTCCTTTGCTGATGCTTTGATTATTGTGCTCCCCAAGCCTGATAAAGATCCTACTCTAGTTTCCATATCCTTGATAAATCAAGACTGTAAATTATATGCTAAAATCCTTGCCTCCAGATTAGCCCCTATACTCCATTCTATTATTCACCCTGATCAATCAGGATTCATGAAATATAGATACGCCGCTAATAACACAAGAACACTGCTACATGTTATTGAACAAAGTTCTACTCTTCTTGTTCCCGCAGGATTGATGGCTTTAGACGCAGAAAAAGCATTTGATAAACTTCATTGGCAATTTTTATTTAGAACTTTAATATCCTTTCATTTTGGTCCCTCTTTTATTCGTATGATTTCTGCTTTGTATTATGCTCCCACTACACGTTTATGTATCAATGGCCAAATTTCCACTCAATTTTCCCTATTTAGAGGTGCGCGGCAAGGTTGTCCCCTTTCGCCGCTTTTATTTTTGTTGGGCATTGAACCTTTTCTTAATTATATTCGTAATTGTGATATTATTCAAGGTATTACAGTTAAAAATATTACTGTCAAAACTTTGGCATATGCGGATGATGTGTTATTATTTATTAGTAATCCAAATTCCTCTGTCCCACTATTATTAGATATTACTGCCAAATATTCTGTAGTCTCTGGATACAAACTTAATGTTAGTAAAACAGAATTTTTCCCTCTAAATATGCTGTGTACCCCTGATATGTTACCTGTGAATGATATTATTTGGTAACAAAATAAACTGAAATACTTGGGTATTTGCTTTTCCTCCTCCGTACCTTCAACGTTGAAATTAAATAGTGATTTTATATTTGACTACATTAAAACTAAAACTACTAGATGGTCTTCCCTTCATCTTACTTGGTGGGGGAGAATGGAATCTATTTTTTTTTAAAGTTATTTTATTGCACAGAGAACAAAGACGGAACTTAGAACTGGATAACTTGGCCCTTTCTCTTCTTGTCTCCGCCCAATTCAAAGTGTTTACATCTTTTGATGGCCAGCATCCTCTTGGACCTGCAGTTCGACTCAATGCACTCCAATCTCAATACAATCTTTTTCGTGGTCTTTGCCTTCTTACGGAAAATGGGCTCCGTTTGACCACCATAACCGCTCTGCTTACGATCGTATCGTCTCTTTCCCTGGGCATAGAGTGAATCTTTTCCTTTCTTGTACTGAGTTACTTTGTGGGGCTGATGCTTCCCGCACTTCTTGCAGTAAGTCCTGCGAGTTTTCGGGATGTTCACCATCTTGCCAGCATCAGCGGGCCGAAGAGGGGGGGAGAATGGAATCTATAAAGATGAATATTGTTCCTAAAAATTTTTATTCCCTTGCTATGATTCCCACTCAATTTCCACTGACATTCTATAAACGAATTGATAAATTATTATCTAAATTTCTCTGGCACAGCAAACCTCCTAGAATTGCTTACAAAAAATTAAAAATTCCTAAATATCATGCAGGGTTTGGCCTTCCTGACTTTTTACTTTACCATAAAGCATTCATATTAAAACAAAGCTCATTATGGTTTACTGCTTCTCCTATAGTTAAACCTCCTATTTGGCTCGATATAGAAGCATCGCTTGGGGATCCTTTTCCATTACCATCCTTGCTTACTATGTCTCATAAAGCTACTATTGTACACCGTTCGTCCATAATCAAATCTTCAAGATTGATATTCAATGATTTAGATTTACATTTTGCTTCCCCTTTACTTTCTACATTGGATTTATCAATATGGCATAGTGCTATTATTAAATTGAATAGAAATATAACTTTCTGGAATTCATGGATTAAAGCGGGCATCTTCTACCTTAAAGATATCTTTTGCGATAATACTTTTCTTCCTTTTGATAAATTGCAATTGAAATTTTACTTACCTAATACTGATTTGATTAAATATCAATTTTTATGAAACTCCATTTTAGACTCATTCCCTAATGGAGTTCCTTCCAAGGTCACAACTGATTTGATAATTTATCTTAATGCTATTTCTAAATCTTCAAACGCTGTTTCCTTATTATGCAAAAAATGTGTTTCCTCAATTGGTACTAATATCACTGTACTTTCTACATTTTGGAACTCGGAGCTTTCCATTTCTCTGTCCAGAGACTCTTGGAAAGTTATTTGGCTCAACAGCATTTCTGGTTGCTTACCGGTGTCTCTCTATCAAACTAATGCATATATTTTGTTTAATTCATTGTGGACCCCAATACGTCTGCATCGTGCTCAGTTACTTCCTTCAGATAATTGTTGGCACTGTAAATTGCATCCTGGGTCCTTACAACATATGTTATATGATTACCCCATTATTATGAAATTTTGGTCTGAAGTTTGGGCCATAATATCGAAAATATTACCTATTCAAGAGACTCTTTCTTATAAATTGTTAATTTGTAAATCAGTTGTGCTTTCTTACCCTCTTACTGATTCTGAAGCAAAGTTGTTTAATTTCTTAATTTCTGCTGCTCTAAAATCGATCACTTTTTGTTGGAAGGATGCTTAGTCTCTATCTGTTCATGCTTGGTGGTCATGGATTATCTTTACAAGAAGAAGTGCACAATTATCATTACATGGAATTAATCATAATATGCTCTCTTATCAATCCTTCTGGTTACCTATAGATTCATATCTGTTGTTATAATAATAATTATTCACTATTATTCTGTTTTTAGGTTCACATTCTGTATGTACTCAATTTTGCATGTTAATAGTAACTCTATGTTTCATATAAGATGATTTAATATACACTCTCCCCCTCTTCCCTATGTCCTTTTTTCCCTCCCATGAATTTATTTTCCCCTTGATTGACTATTATGTTATCTTAACTCTAATGATTTATTCTATTTTAATGATTATTTGTATTAAGCTATTAATTGGATTTTATTGCTATCTCATGTATTCATGTATTGTTACTTGTATGTCACCTTCTAAAAAAATTCAATAAAATTATTCTGAACTAAAAAAAAAATATATGTATCTTATCTTTGTTTATGATGTCCAATTACATTTCTGTAATCTCCTTGGTATAGGTTAACTCCCCATCTTCTCATTACCACATAACAGTCCACAGATATTAGTTCTTGAAATGTTACTTCATTCACATTTTGCGCGTTCAAACAGTTCTTCCCAAGAATCATCCTTCCTGTTAACTCTTCTCCTCCGGGTGAGAACCTCACTACACTATCAGTTTTGTAATACAAAACAAACACCTATTCACTAGCTAACAGAAGGCTTCTTGAAAATTATACCATCTGCAGCAAAAGTAAGAAAACATCTTGTGGAAAACAACAGCTCACTGTGAAAAACAGGCCTTTCAATGTTAATACATTACTTTCAGTTAATATGGTGTCGAGAGTTAGGTTAATACATTGTAACTTCTTTGTGTTGCGCTCAGATGGAGCTCCCGTCACGCTCCGTGACTTGGCTCGTATCCCGGTGCAGGAGGTAGCGATATGGCGGCTGTGTACCTGAGCACTCCGAATTGAATTGGAAAAACTCTGTAAAGTAGGTCAAGGCTTTTTACAAGGCTTCGGTGGGATTGCTCTGCAGCTTTTGCATCTTCAGAATCGGGGGGTGAGCAGCAGCTGAGGAGAGACTACAAAAAGAGGGATTTGTTTTTGATCTGATTGCTGCGACTCATCAGGGTGGCCGGTAAGAGCAAGAGAAAGGCAGGCACTTTTTGGGCTCTTGTTGGTGAGAATCCCACCCATGTCCTCTGAAATACTTCTGGGCGCTGAGAGACAGTTAAGACTTTTATGGCTTGCATTAATGGCTTGAAATTGAGCAAAAGACGGAGGAAGAGAGGAACACACAAAATAAAGGGTTGCACATGCAGAGTTGCGACAGCACACAAGTCTGGTGACAGCACG
Source organism: Lissotriton helveticus (assembly GCF_964261635.1). NCBI lineage: Eukaryota > Metazoa > Chordata > Amphibia > Caudata > Salamandridae > Lissotriton > Lissotriton helveticus. Next base: position 865,547,268 of record NC_136061.1, read on the forward strand.
TAAGAAATGCTCTGATCTCACGACAGTGCCTTTATCTAGATGTGCAGCCTTCAGTAGTAGGGTGCATCCCTTAATCAGATATAGTATTGTTATAAGCGCTGCCCAGTCACGGTATTCTATGTCCTTCTCCCTGTGCTCGCTGCATACCTTTGTTGAAGAAAAGGAGAAGGAGAGCTATTTTGAGAAGTATCTGTGGGAACCCATTTTATCTATTCATAGATCAAATCTTCCAGTCCAACAATAAGCAATAAAGATCATTAAAGGGCGTTTCAGAGAGAAATTGACCAGGAACTAGCTGAATTCAGCAGAGGAGAAAAAGGAGAAGAAAAATGTGATTCTTGAAAGAAGGCTTACAACCGGAGGTGCAACATTAGGTTTCACCCCAGGAGGAGGCAATATAGGGTGGTTGAGGAGGCGGTCCATGTAGCACAGATGCGACTTAGAACCAATTTATAATCTCTCCACTAATACCTTTTCTGATAGCCCTGATTGCTGCTTGGTCCTTGCTTCTTGCTTGCTAACTGGTATTATCTACTACCAGCGACCTGTGACTGTTATCTCGATGAAACGCATTTCTAAAGATCCCTCTATGAAAAGATGTCCCGCCAAACGGAACCTTAAAGGTGATGAGACCAGTACTTTAAAAGTATCACAGCTAACTCGAAATAAGCTGCCACACATCTCAGACCAACAGCTCTGCTTTTCTGAGGAACTCTGGCACAACCTCTCTTGAGAAACAAATAGCAGGATGGAATCAAGTTCAAGTTCGGAAACCGTTTCCCCTCCGCCCTCTACACCAGCAACCGCCCTTTCTACTACTTCCAAAAATGCAGAAAAAGGAAAACAACTGTATCCATAGTCATCATGGACCGCCACTAAAGAGACTCAGGGGTAGAGCAACATACTGCCGAATAATACTCAAGTTGCTGCCGAGTCAATCTACTAAAGAATCTTTATTGCAATGCTTAGGCGAAGATCATAATGAATTCTCAAACAGTAGGTTCACTTCAAATCAAACGAGGAACCCAGCAAGGGTCTCCAATGTCACCAGTGCTCTTCGTGTTATTCAAAGAGCATCTACTATCCTTGTTATGACAGGATCCACAAATTAGAGCACCCTTGCCGGAAGCTCCTAAGCTAAAACATTTTGCAGACAACATAACTTTATACTTGGCTGCTGAGAAGCAAAATAATTTTTTTTTCAAATCAAACACTTTTCAGACCTGGGGGGTATAAAATTAATCATTCTAAAGCTGCAATTTTGCCTTATGCTCCTAGAATCTGGCTCCCAGCTTGTCCCATTCATCAAAATTCCTAGGCTCCCCAAGTGTAGCAGATATAAGACACCTCTAATTATTTTCAATAGGTTTTTCCAATAGAAGGAGGAATATCAATTTATCGCCTTTCACACAGCAGTGGGATAGGTGTTCAAATAAGCCTAAAAAGTGTGACAACTTGGGAAAGGTTGGGGATATTTTGCTTTAAGGATTTCCTTGTAAGAGGTGCAATGAAATTCTGAAATCAAATTAAACAGTCTAATCCAGGACTTCCATCTTCACTACTTTTGTCCCTCAATATGCTCTAGCAAATATGATTAGTTTTATGTGCAAGCGATTGGAGGGGTAGGGAATTGGTATAAAATGTTACTGGATCAACTACAGGTTCAAGCTGTGCTGCAGGCACTACATAGGATTCAAAGCTCCATAGGTTTTAGGCTGGATACGCAAACATGGAAAGCTTATAATATCTGGGCGCATAAAGCCATACAGGGGGCTAATTTCAAGTGCATGGCTTTTTTTGTAAATGGATTGAAAAAGCAAGGACCCCCTGAACACTGGTGTCAATCCTAGGGCAGGGATAATACTGTGTGAACAAAACCCTAGGCAGTCAACAAAATGGGCAAACAAGTAATATAAAATGACAACGAAAAATCATACATGTAAATAACACCCCTACAAAATAATAACATTGTTATCAAAGAGAAACAATGTTATTATTTTGTAGGGGTGTTATTTACATGATCAAGTAATAAATGTATGAATTGTATGTTTTTTAACTAATTTTTAGTATCATACGGTAGTGGTTATGCCAGTTACCTGTATGATTTTTAATTGTGTTCATTAAAATCATGATTACTTATATTTTAATTCTCCATGTATGATTTTTCGTTGTCATTTTATATTACTTGTTTGCCCATTTTGTTGACTGCCTAGGGTTTTGTTCACACAGTTTTTTTTGTAAATGGCAACTTTATTATACTCCATCTCACCTCTCCAATATGTACCCCTCTGTACCGGGAGCATGTTTTAGAGGTAATTGGCACTGGTTTTATATTTGCTTCTCATATCAAGCTCTAATTAAATTTTGGAAGCAAATATTTCAGTGGCTTGGCAACAAGTTTAAAATAAACTATTACCTGAACCAAGTACTGTTCATTTAGGAATGACCAATACATTCAGTTTACCTATCCAACAACAATAGTACATTTTTATTGCACCACTTGTCACTAAATCTCTGATTCTGCAAAGATGGAAGGAGGCTGAACCCCCAACTTGTCTCAATGGCTACTCAAGATGTCCCAAATCAAGGCGAAGGAAAAATTATATTTGCAAAGAGTAGGAGCTCTAATTACATTTTTTAACATTTGGTGTAGGATCTAGGCTTACGTTCATTTATATCGTAAAAAAGGGAGTTTGATATTAAAAATAGGGATTTTTTTCATGTAAATTTACAGGTACTTATCATGTATCTTAATGATTAATGTATTTTGATGAATTGTCTATTTATGTCTGGGTATTTTACAAACTGCAAAATAAAAACTTTTATTAAAAAAACATTGTAACTTCTTATATATGTTTATATTGTCTACGTGTGATTGCTTACTGCAAATATGCTTTGAAATTGATGATTTATTTTCATGTACTTTTACATTTTTTTCAGTTAAATGCGCTTTTATTCGAAAAAGAGGATTTGTGCCAACAATTCCATACATCGACTACATCTACGTTGTAGGGTATGTGTATAACTACTATTCTTAATTCCACTTATACTTATATCCCAATGTTCGGAAGGGTGTAGTTAAAAATAGTCATTGTATACTTGTCTTGCCATGCAGTGGTAGGTCGATGTAGTGGCTGCACTGTTCACTGCAGAATGATACTGAGGAACTTGAGGGGTCACATATTCATCAATAATCATCATTACTTTCTCGTTCCTGCAATTTCCTCCCAACTGCCTAGCATAATACCCCATCTCTTAATTATCTTCTGCACAATTAACATAACATGGCATTTTGAACCATGGTATATTATGCTCAGGAGTTGCTCTGATATTCCCCCACCTCTCGCCTAGGTCAGCAATGCACATTTGCTGTTATAGGCAGCTCCATTGACTAGCAATCAAAAACACACAAAAACACAAGGAGCAGGAGCGGTGCCTCCGGCCAAAACTATGAAACAAAACCTGAAAAAATATATACTTTTTAATTTGTTGAGCTCCATCCAATTTCCCCCTTGCCACTGAACCAGACCATGAGTGATGCGTCTCAGATGGAAATTTAATACAGCTTTTATTTCACGTTTTCCGAGCAAGTCAGCAGTCGCTTTATGGCGCTTTCCCTAATCAAAATGTATTGTATCAGGGAAAATTCCCACACAACCCTGGCATGACCTACATCACAGGGCTTCGGGGCATAATAAAAAAATATCCTTTCCCTAAATAAGAGCTGAGCTCCAGGGAGCTTCTGAAACGCATATGAAGGATTGCAAGGCAGGTGGCTATTTCCGTGCGCTGCACCGGCTGCTAAGCAGGCCCCGGTGACGGATCTGACCAATCTCTACAAGGATGACAAATTACAGCACGCCGCCGCCATGATAGCCTTGTGTCGACGCACGGTACTCACTCCATCAAAGACAGATCTGCTCTCTTATTAAGTTTTCAAAACTGATCATAACGTACAGTAAATTCCCCCTGGGGACCGACAGGCTGAAAGCGGCCACACTATTTGCAGAATCTTTTCTTGAATTACATGAATTGCATTTGCTTAACAGCACACTGTTTGGCCATAACAACGCCGATAAATCCAGCATTTTCTAGCCTACGCTCTCTCCCGCTCTCTTTCACGTGGCAGTGTTAAGCAGATAGTTAGTTCCTGGCGGGTTGGGAGTGTGGAGAATTATTCCTGAAGTTATTCCAAGGCACCATCACTTCAAAAACTCAGTCAAATCAAATCACTTACTTTTGATGTCATCATATCAATTCTATCCTGGCATATTCTAAGTTCAAAGTGACGTAATTTACCAACTTATTTCATACCTGACAATTTCCTTCTATTTTTGTAAATATGTTGTGTATATTTGTAAGTGGGCGGTGTTTCGAAACTGTGGTTTACTTTACTTGGAAAAAAAGCGTAAATGTACGATCAGTTGAAACACACCATACCATAGCCACTTGGATTGCTCAATACACTGGAAAAAGGCCTAGTCCTATAAATATCCTGGTAAGACTTTCACAAAAAAATCAAGGTATAAGGCTATAGGGCCTCATTTATGAAGCCCTGCAGGCACTTTTGTGCCTACAGAACGTCACTTTTGTGATGTTCCGGTGGTGCAACGTGCCACTGGCATATTTATAAGGCAACGTAAAGCCATGTTACGTTGCTTTTCATGGCCTTATAAATATGTGCCCGTTTCACGCAGAAAACTGTGTAAAAGAGGTGTTCTATGGGTATTACTGGAGGCGTACCCGAGCAACATCCATGGCTTTTTGACACTGCCCCAGATTTACGGGAAATCAAAGGTCTGAGGCAAAGGCAAAAACTTACGCCTCCCGAGGGGAGACGTGAGGGAGGCACAACGAGTAGAAATATCATTATTTCTACTTGTTTTTCCTCTTTCTATGTGTGCTGCAAAATGCAGCACACATAGAAAGAGGAAAAAGACTCTTGTATTTGTTTTAGTGCAGGATGGTTTCTCTTTCTGAACAAAAATAATCTTCCCCACAACGCAGCTACACTTGCAACAAGGTGCAAAGGTGCCTGCGTTGGTGTACAGCAGCCCATTGTGTGCTGGTGCAGCAGAGAAGGAAGGCAATAAACCCATAACTGAGGCCCATAAAGTCTAATCCACATAAAGAATGGTGGAACCAGAGCTCCATCTCTTTCTCTCACACACAGACACCCACACTACAGTTGTGTCTCTTTTGCTGCTTTGTTCCTTTTCTTTGTAGTGACTACTCCACTGATGCACTTTTCTTTACAGTGGCCTGTTAGAACGGGAAGTCTAGGGACATTTCATCAACAAGATTGTCAATGAAATACCTTTTCGTGAGCAAGCCTTTTGTGAAATGTGCACATGGACATCGATTCACCAAAATACCAGGGGTATTGTAAGTAACATCACATGTCCTTTGACCTCAATGACATCACAGGAACTGATATCATATGACGCATGACCTTGATTTGTTTTCAGGAAATCATGTCACATGACCGTAACCTTGTTAACATCACAATAGCTGATATCGCTGAAGTTCCATAAGAACTGCATGAACAATGGAACAATGTAACACCCCCACCCGCCAGCTCCGCTCCGCCAGCCTCGCTCTCGCCGCTGTCCCCCGCATCCAACGAACGACCTCCGGCGGCAGATCCTTCTCCTACCTTGCCGCCAAGACCTGGACCACCCTTCCTACCCACATACGCCAGACCCAAGACCAACTCGCCTTCAGAATACTCCTCAAGACCTGGCTCTTCGAACAGTAGCAGCACACCCACCCCCGTCCCCATAGCGCCTTGAGACCCTCACGGGTAAGTAGCGTGCTTTACAAGTACTCTGATTGATTGATTGATGTAACAACTCAGCACAGACATAGGCCTAAATAAGATAACACCTATATTATGGAACTGATATGATATTTGAAAGTTTGAGGCATTATACGTGCCCTGAATTGTAGTGAGCGAGCAAAGCAGATAGGCCAGACCTCTTCCAGGTGGTTTTGCTCCCCTAGAATTTTTGTGTAAAAAAATGGATCTAATAATGCATTTTAAAGCACAACATTAACATATATTTGCTAAAGTGCTATAGGCTTTGAAAGAACATTCATTAAATATTGAACTGTTTTCATTATCTACTAAGCTATTGGAACCTAATGCATTCTGGGAGTTTAGCCCATTTTTTCAAAATGTGCTATTGGTACACTATATGTAAAAAATGTCCTTTATTGTGCCTTGACTCGCATTTTATCATAGGCGCGCCATATGCACTGGAGCCCCCAATATGCTAATGCATTTTTTTTGCCATTAATGCTGTCCATATGCCAACGGTGACCCTTATTTAAAAAATGTCCTCTGTATGCCAAGGTCAGAATTTTGTCATGGTTTCCACTCTCCCACATGTCAGGTTCTCCTCATTTTTGCCAGGATTGACCTGCAATGTGATAGTACCAGCATTTGTCAGGAGTGCCCCTTTACATGAAGTTCCTCAAGTATGCCACCATTCTTCAGTGGAAACCCCATATGTAATAATTACTTCTAGTATGCCAGGACCAGTATTTTACCATTGTTGTCCATTATGCTAAGAAATACTGTCAGCACCAGTATTTTGTCATAGGTATAAATGCAGTTAAGATTTGTCCCAAGTATGCCAGGGCCATTATTTTGCAATGGATGTTGCTGTAGGACAAAAATTACCTTCACTATGTCAGGGCTAAGGATGAATGCTTTAACCCGCCACCACATTCTCACTCACATTCACACTCTCTAAAACTCTCTCACACACATCGTTATGTATTCCCACACATTCTCACTCGCAACCTGTCACTGACTCTCACTCACTTTCATTCACACACATGCTCACAAAGATACACATACTCACATATACAACTGGTCCCTCTCTCACATAAACACATTTCACCTGCTGGCATACACCCAACATTAATTTAAAGCAATTTCTTACTTACCATAGCTTAAATCAAAGGTCTTGTTCCAGTTAACTGTGCTCCATTTTATTACACTAACAATGATAACAGAATATTATTCTCTGTAAAATAATGAACAAGCATTGGCAAAGCCAATAGGCCTCACCTATGAGCGAGTTACTGGCTTTGGAAATCAGGTAGGGTGGGTGGGTTTCAAGGCTGGTGGGGGGTAACGGGGTGTGGGTGGCGTGATTAACAGGAGAGCAGTTGGGGTGGATTACAGAATGTACACAGAAAGCACTATGAAGCAGGCAAAGTTGGCAGCTTCATAGTGTTTTTTTACACTTCCTGTCTAGAGAATGAACAGAGACAGGTGATTCAATAGGGAGAAAACACATTGGAGGGGATAAGAAACAAGGATGGGAGTGCAAAATTTGGGCAAAATGTAATGTGGAAACAACGACAGACAGATATGTACCAACACGCGCTCTCAGCCGACACTGCATTCCTTGCTACCGACGATCGAGTGGAGACTCCATCTCCCACCAAGACCTGTTTCTCCCAGGAGGGAGGGGCCAGCAGACGCGCTCAAAAGCGCCACAGCACCACCGCAGCGATTGACGCGCTCTCAGCGACACTGCACTCCTTGCTACCGGGGATCGAGTGGAGACTCCATCTCCCACCAAGACCTGTTTCTCCCAGGAGGGAGGGGCCAGCAAACACACTCAAAAGCACCACAGCACCAGCGCAGCGCGGGTTGCGTTCTCAGCCGACACTGCATTCTTTGCTACCGGGGATCGAGTGGAGACTTCATCTCCCACCAAGACCTGTTTCTCACAGGAGAGAGGGGCCAGCAGACGCACTCAAATGTGCCACAGCACCACCGCAGCGTGGGACGCGCGCAGGTGGCACCCGGGCGTAGCCCGGGCCAAGGGCTGGCCCGTCCTTGCCCATCATCGCCCCAAGGAGGCTGGGCTGGGCCACCCCCTAACATATGTTCTTGAACCTGGACTGCAGACCAAAGATATTGTTAAGGCCTTTTCCAAATTATTTTTATTCATCCCCAATAATACTTGTTCTGTACCTGGAGACTTTGTAAACTGCTGTTTTCCTTTTTGGACCCATCTGGTGTTTTTACGCCTATATTTCTGGTGGGGCTATCTCTATTCACTTCGTCATTTGATTTGTGATTTGGGGTGTTTTTCCCTGCAGAGAGGTGTCACTGAAAATGAGTAAACGCAAGGGTGTGACTGGTACATTGGATGCCTTTATTATTAGGGCTGAATCCATGCTTTGTCATGAAATTGAGGTAACGGAAAGGCGACTCTCGTTAGATCCTGTATCCTTACAGAGGCGCTTATCTCTAGGTCCAACAGTGCCTTGTGATGCTTCCTTAATTTGCTCTCCACCGCATGGTTATGGTCAGCCCCAGCCTCCCTCGGAAATTGATTTACCCCACGCGGATCTACCTTCTGAGCCGAGGATTGCAACAAGATCGTGGACTATTGATACCCCTAACGAGTTTATTGGGGTAAACGAGGACATGCAGAGTGAATCAAAAGTGATGGCGAAGGAAAGGGGCGGGCACTCAAAAACCCAAACAGAAGCGGAATCACCAAACTCACCCTGTGGTGCCTAAAACTTGTACTACTGGCACACAGACTGATGTTGTTCCTTTCGATTGTAATGTACCTGGGCACTCCACGATGGACATTACAGGGGGGAATCCTTGGAACGCGCTTATGCTTATTTGACAGATCTGATTTGTTAGAAATGGGAATTTCTGGTTGGCTAAGGCATAAGCCAAAGTCAGGCAGAAACTACCACTCTAGTCAGGGCAATGGAGTCACACACCAAGATAACCCCTGCTCACCCCCTTGGTAGCTTGGCACGAGCAGATAGGCTTATCCCAAAGGCGATGTGTAAAGCGTTTGCACACGCAACCAGCCACAACACCCAAGGCCCACCGCAAAGGAAACTCCACACAAGGTTATATGTAAAAATAGCCTTTGTATTATACCAAACACATTAGATAAAAACACACACTTTACAATGTGCCATAGGCACGGCAGAATTTACAGGGGATGTATGTACAGAAAAGGGCCACATGGACCACTGTCAGGAATAAGCACTTTTAGAACTAGAATACATGTTAGAAATAGCACTTTGTAGAACATAGAAGAATAATAACTGTAGCACAAAGTAGAAAATAGAGCACACAACCTGTAACCGCTGGTGAGAGGTAAGTACCACCTAGGCATCCCTAACCACCTTAGGAAAATATCACGCAGGGAACCATGAGCTCACTAGTGTCACTATACTAGGCAAAACAACCTCCTAAACAGGAAAACACATTCAGAGGTAGAGGCAAGAAGCTTGGCACATGAATGCATAAGAACACATTCAGAGGTGTAGCGCAAAAAGCATTGTACATGATGCAAAAATCACTTTAGGCAGGTACTCACAGATTGCGCAAGATCACATGAGGTATAAACACATTAATTGTCCCCAGGCCAACTGGCCTCTCAGGGGCTGTAACGCCCTGTGTCCAGAAAAGTCAGGGCAGGCTGCGCAGGCAGCCAAAGGAAGATTGCGCAAGGGTGGGGGGCAAGCCTAAACGAAGCAGCTGTCCACTAAGTGCTGGGCAGCTGTAGGTTTCCTCTGTACTGGGGGAGAGGCCCGCTGTCAACCGGGGCCTCTCTACCCTTAGAAATGCCCCTGGTCATTGGGAGGCCCTCTCTGGGGACTCGGAATTAACAACTGTGCCCTGAGATCGGTGGAGTACCCCCTCTGGGGACTCCAAATACAAAAATGCCCCCTGAGCCTCGTGGGCTCTAAATACAGATAGCGCCTTCGGTGTAGTCCCTCTCGGGGGACTCGAAAGATACAAATGCCCCCTGAGCCTCTCGTGGGCTCTTAAGAATGCTGCTTCATGGGAGTCCCTCGCAGGGGACTCGGAAAACTAATGCCCCCAGGTTGCCTCGTGGGCTCTGAGCACAGATGGCCCCTTAGTTGGAGTACCTCGTGGGGCACTCAAAATCAACAAAATGCCCCCGGAGACCTTCAGGCTCAAAGAAAGAATGCCCGGCTGGGGCAGCTATGCAGGGACGGCCTGCGGCAACGTGGGGCCGCCCGGAAAACCAACGGAGACAACCCCTGAGCCCTCACCTACCTGTCTCCTGTCTACGGGCGTCCTGGGCTGTTGCTCTGGACCGCAGGCGGGACTCTGGTCTGCCTCTTCCGATCCGCTTGTCAGTCTGGGGTTCTCCTGCTACGCCAGAGCCCCGCCTGCTCCTCCAGGCGGCGGCTCCTCTCCTGGGTTGCGGGCTCACTGGCGACTCTCCGCCTGGGCGCAGGAGTGCGGGGTAGGCTCCTGCTGCTTCCTGCTTGGCTGCCTGTACTTCCGGGTCCTGGGGGGAAGCACTTCCGGGTCGCCGCGGGCAGCGTGGCGGCCCCTTCAGGCGGTGGCTTTCTGTTGTCCCGGGGTGCGGCAGTGATGCGGGGCTGATGAGGGGTAGGCTCCCTCTTTAATTTAAATATAAAGTGGGGTGAGCACCGGTTATAAATTAATAAAAATATGGGCAAAATATGCGGCAGGCAGTGCGGGGGGGGGCACCCGTGCCGCAAGTTAGCAAAAAGGGGGATCCCCATGCCGGGGAATCCCTCAAGGACGGCGAGGGCAGCTCAGGGCTGCTGGTTCAAACCACAACGCTCTCCTGGGGGAAAATCAGGTGCTGCCACAGGATATAGAGTCCCAAGTCCAGCAAGGTCCTTAGGAGGTGGGGGGGGGCAAGGCAGGGCCCAGGGGCCAGCTCACAGGGTCCTCCAGGCAGGGAGGCAGTCCCAGTGGCAGTCCTCCTGGCGCCCAGCAGCAGCAGGCCCCCTCCAAGATAGGATCAGGCAAGAGAAAACATTCATGGGGACACAGCCCCTTTTTATACAGTAAATTCCTTTGTCTGTGTCTGTAGGGAGGGGGGAAAACCAGTCACAGCTGGTTTTGGAGCACTTTGTTTTTCTCAGCCCCTCTCCCTATTCACTGGCCAGGCTAGGGTCATCAGTCGCATCACAGGGGGCAGAGCCAGCATTGTTTGGGGAAAACCCAGCACTATTCAGGTCCCAGGTGCACCCCTCCCTCACATCACTCATGCAGATCTCCCATTCACCACCGGGGCAGACCCATCCTGACTCATGGAGCCTGGCACACCAGCCAGCTCCAGCCAATCATAAGCCAGACAGCCAATTCACATAAAGTACACAGTCCTGGCAACTTATAGAAGTGGCACTTCCACACTAGACACAATCACGCCACACACATCATCGCGCAGCATTTGATCACACGAGTCCGCACATACAAGACTCGAGCCTGAACTCCCCACACATCAGGAACTAACATGGACACATACATTCCCCATGCATCCCTATGGAAGGGCAGGCCAACCTCACCACACGTACGCACTTTACCCTGGGACACAGTGGTAAAGTGCGCAGAAACCAAAAATCACTATCACCTGGTCACATAGAAAAAGCAAAAAGTTCAGTGGTGAACCTGCCAGAAGGGCCAAGTCCAACACAACCCCCTTCCAGCCAAAACGCAGGGTAGACCAATCACCACCGTGATGGGCTTCCCTGCTTTGGGCGATAGAACATGGACGCGGGCCCGCCACTGCCGGGACACCCCCCTGTTCTACGCCACGGTGAACCCATGGGATCCCTTCTAAAACAACTGTCTGGAACAACTGGGCTACCCCACTGGTACTCCCAAGCTGTCCGCGGCCAGGACCAGGCCCCTAGGCCACCCAGGTGCCACTGGTCCTTGCCTATTCACAGAGTGGGGGGTAGGAACCCCTGGTACATAGTAGCCATTCTCCACTCTTCCTGTCTGTAGGACAGGGCTAGACTGCCACTGGTTCTCCAGCCTATGGTCTACACCCTCAGGCGGACCAGGAGTCACAGGGGAGGCTCTCCTCCCCCTACCTCTCCTTCTAGGATTCCTCCACCCCCTGTGAGGGGTACCCTTATAGCACCATTCTCCCAACCTAGGGTTTAACCCCTCAGGTTGCACCGGGGTCAGAGGCGGGCTCTCCCACCCTCTGTACCCCCTTCCAGAGTTCTGCACCCTCCAAACTGGAGCAGTACCCCTTGACGATGAACCGGTCAGGTCGCTGGTTTCATACATCCTACCCTTCAGGTCAGGCTGATCCTGAACCTGGCCTCCCAACCTCTGGTGTGGAACCTTTGGTGGAATAATTGCCTGGCACTCCAGGACTTCTGGGGACTTACACACCATCCCCCTGAGGCTAACACATGACCCATATGTTGTGTGAATGTCTGTCTGGCGCAGATCTCCCGTCCCCTGTCCATCTGACAGTGCGCGAAGATCCCCCAGAACAGAAGTGGTGTCACCATGGTCACTCCAAGGGAACGTAGCCCAACTGGCTAGTCCCTGACCCACTGGTTCTTCCACTGGGGAACACATCTCCCATTCACTTCTCACTTCGGACTTCTGTGCCCTCCCAACTGGAGTGGCACTGCCGGACACTAGAACCACTGGAGCACTATTTACAGACACTCCAGGTTCTCTAGACACAAGGAGATCCTACTCAAATGGACTAACAGGACAGCCTAGTTCCCCAACCTGGTGTTCCCTTAAGAAACCATCCAGGTTCTGAGACTGGGTTTGGGGCTCCTGGGAACACTCAGTCCCACACTCACTCCTACTCCACTGAGACAAGACGTGAGCCCCTAAACACCTCTCGCTACACTGGGACCTAGCTGGGCTACTCTCAACCTCTTCCACCACGCTGGGCTGGAAGATACCTGAACCACTACTTTTGGGATCACTCACTAAAGACTTTTCAGATCCTCTGGCACATTCCCAGCGGTCTGCTTCCTTTGCAATGTCCCAAGGACAAAAGTAGTCACACCTCAACAGGTGTTGGCGCAACTCCGGCACAAAACAATTGAGCATGTGCTCTCCTGATAACCAGGTTGAGCAGTGAATCAAAATCAGGTTCCTCGTGAACCTCTATCCAATCAAGCAGTGCATCACGACAATCATCCGCAAAATCCCCCCAATCCTGGTGAGGCAGTTTCCTACTGCCGCTGAACTTCAACCTGGCCTTGTCCTCCTGGGAACAAGGTACTATTCTTTGGGAACTGGGAATGGGACTTCCTGCACTGAACTCTATATTGCTGCCACCACTGGATTCAACCCTCCCTGGGGAACCCAGAAAACTATAACTGCACTCAGGGGATAACCTACCCTCTAGGGCTAATTTCTCCCAGGCCAAGGCCCTCTCAGCCTCTGCAATCCTCTCCTGCACCCCCAGCTGTGCTATCACCTTGGCATGCTCTAACCTGAGCTTCTCCAAAGCCAGCTGGTGCTCCCTCTCTTCCCTCCTATCTACCCACTCCTCTAGGGTCGGGGACCACGAAAGAGATGAGGCGCTGCCCCCTACACTGGACCCAGCAAGGGACTCCCTATCTATGGGGTCTTCATTATCTACTGGTGTCCATGTACTGTCATCTTCTTCCTCTTCTTCAGACTCTTCAGGGCTCCCCAAAGACCCACCACCCTCATGGCGTGCGGCCGGGCCCTATCTTCCTCACTGCGCTCACGTTTCCAGTCCTCCTTCTGCCATTGGATTAGGTTATCCCTAAGTTTGGACTGGGTGTCTGACTCATTCACTGCGATGTCTCTCTCTTCACAAAACTCTACCAACTCATGCATGCTGTACCTAAACAGACCACAGAAATAAAAAGTAGACTCCATCTTGGCAGGACACTCAAGGACACGTGCAACACAGGGGACCTAACAGTCTGAACTGAAGCAAGAGTACACAATTTAAAAATGACACTCTTAGGAGAAGAAATAATGGAACTTTCAAAAAACAATAATCCCCAAAATGTGATTATCTAAAATGCAGAGTTTTGTGGTGCAGCCAGTTGCCGCTGCGGTACAGCACAAACGCAAGTCCTATCCTCACCGCTGATCACCAATTTTAGAAATGGGAATTTCTGGTTGGCTAAGGCTTACGCCAAAGTCAGGCAGAAACCACCACTCCAGTCAGGGCAAGGGAGTCACACGCCAAGATAACCCCTGCTCACCCCCTTGGTAGCTTGGCACGAGCAGACAGGCTTATCCCGGTGGCGATGTGTAAAGCGTTTGAGCGCGCACCCAGCCACAATACCCAAGGCCCACCACAAAGGAAACTCCACACAAGGTTATATGTACAAATAGCCTTTGTATTATACCAAACACATTAGATAAAAACACACACTTTACAATGTGCCATAGGCACGGCAGAATTTACAGGGGATGTATGTACAGGACAGGGCCACATGGACCACTGTTAGGAATAAGCACTTTTAGAACTAGAATACTTGTTAGAAATAGCACTTTGTAGAACATAGAACAATAATAACTGTAGCACAAAGTAGAAAATAGAGCACAAAACCAGTAACCACTGGTGACAGGTAAGTACCACCTACGCATCCCTAACCACCTTAGGAAAATACGCAGGGAACCATGAGCTCACTAGTATCACTATACTAGGCAAAACAACCTCCTAAACAGGAAAACACATTCAGAGGTATAGGCAAGAAGCTTGGCACATGATGCATAAGAACACATTCAGAGGTGTAGGGCAAAGAGCATTATACATAATGCAGAAATCACTTTAGGCAGGTACTCACAAATTGCGCAAGATCACATGAGGTATAAACACATAAATTGTCCTCAGGCCAACTGGCCTCTCAGGGGCTGTAACGCCCTGTGTACTGAAAAGTCAGGGCAGGCTGCACAGGCAGCCAAAGGAAGATTGCGCAAGGGTGGGGGGCAAGCCTAAACGAAGCAGCTGCCCACTAAGTGCTGGGCAGCTGTAGGTCTCCTCTGCACTGAGGGAGCGACCCGCTGTCAACCGGGGCTGCTCTACCCTTAGAAATGTCCCTGGTCATCGGGAGTCCCCCTCTGGGGACTCAGAATTAACAACTGTGCCCTGAGATCGGTGGAGTCCCCCCTCTGGGGACTCGAAATACAAAAATGCCCCCTGAGCTTTGTGGGCTTTAAATACAGAAGGCGCCTTCGGTGGAGTCCCTCTCGGGGGACTCGAAAGATACAAATGCCCCCTTGAGCCTCTCGTGGGCTCTTAAGAATGCTGCTTCATGGGAGTCCCTCTCAGGGCACTCGGAAAACTAATGCCCCCCAGGAGCCTTGTGGGCTCTGAGCACAGATGGCCCCTTCGTTGGAGTCCATCGTGGGGGGACTCGAAATAAACAAAATGCCCCCAGAGACCTTTAAGCTCGAAGAAAGAATGTCCGGCTGGGGCAGCTATGCAGGGACGGCCTGCGGCAACGTGGGGCCACCTGGAAAACCAACGGAGACAACCCCTGAGCCCTCACCTACCTGGCTCCTGTCTCAGGGCGTCCTGGGCTGCTTCTCTGGACCACGGGCGGGACTCTGGTCTGCCTCTTCCGATCTGCTTGTCAGTCCGGGGCTCTCCTGCTACAAAGGAGCCCCACCTGCTCCTCCAGGCGTCGGCTCCTCTCCTGGGCTGAGGGCTCAGCGGCGACTCTCTGCCTGGGTGCAGGAGCGCGGGGTGGGCTCCCGCTGCTTCCTGCTTGGCTGCTTGTACTTCCGGGTCCTGGGGGGAAGCACTTCCGGGTCGCCGCGGGCAGAGCGGCGGCCCCTTCAGGCGGTGGTTTTCTGTTGTCCCGGGCTGCGGCGGTGATGCGGGGCTGATGAGGGGTAGGCTCCCTCTTTAATATAAATATAAAGCGGGGTGGGCAACCGTTATAAATTAATAAAAATATGGGCAAAATATGCTGCAGGCAGTGCGGGGTGGGCACCCGTGCCGCAAGTTAGCAAAAAGGGGGATCCCCACGCCAGGGAATCCCTCGAGAAGGGCAGCTCAGGGCTGCTGGTTCAAACCACAGCCCTCTCTTGGGCGAAAATCAGGCGCTGCCTCAGGAAATAGAGTCCCAAGTCCAGCAAGGTCCTTAGGGGGTGGGGGGGCAAGGCTGGGCCCAGGGGCCAGCTCACAGGGTCCTCCAGGCTGGGAGACAGTCCCAGTGGTGGTCCTCCTGGCACCCAGCAGCAGCAGGCCCCCTCCAAGATAGGATCAGGCAAGAGAACACATTCATGGGGACACAGCCCCTTTTTATACAGTAAATCCCTTTGTCTGTGTCAGTAGGGTGGGGGAAGAACCAGTTGCAGCTGGTTTTGGAGCACTTTGTTTTTCTCAGCCCCTCTCCCTATTCACTGGCCAGGCTAGGGTCATCAGTCGCACCACAGGGGGCGGAGCCAGCATTGTGTGGGGAAAGCCCAGCCCTATTCAGGTCCCAGGTGCACCCCTCCCTCACATCACTAATGCAAATCTCCTATTCACCACCAGGGTAGAGCCATCCTGACTCATGGAGCCTGGCACACCAGCCAGCTCCAGCCAATCATAAGCCAGACAGCCAATTCACATAAATTACACAGTCATGCCACCTTCTAGAAGTGGCACTTCCACACTCAACACAATCACGCCACACACATCATCGCGCAGCATTTGATCACACAAGTCCGCAAATACCAGACTCGAGCCTGCACTCCCCACACATCAGGAACTAACATGGACACATACATTCCCCATGCATTCCTATGGGAGGGCAGACCAACTTTACCACACGCACGCACTTTACCCTGGGGCACAGTGGTAAAGTGCGCAGAAACCAAAAATCACTATCACCAGGTCACATACCAAAAGCAAAAAGTTCAGGGATGAACCTGCCAGAAGGGCTAAGTCCAACATGATTGATAATAGCTTTGTTTCTCTGAGGGGTCGCCTAGATCACCTGGACTCTACTATATGCAAACTGATTTGTAACTGGCCCTCGCAGATTGTTGTGGAGGGTCAGGGTCTTGCTGTGTCTAATACTGAAGCCATAATCCCCTCAGTGCAAGTACTGGCTAGTCTAACGTCCATTGAGGACCTGTTAAAAAAAGCCATAGAGCACGTGCTACCGGTCCTTTGAAAATGTCCATATTATTGGATGGTGCCACTTTAGCCCCGGTTCTTCAAGCTAAGCCCCCATTTGTACCAGAAAAAGCACCTATGTGACTTAAGAGTAGTACTAGCCTGACCCATAATTCTATTACGGGCCATGCTAAGCATCCCACCACTGCTCCGTTAACTATCAACACGATATTCTTAGGGATAGAACAGAGATTCATTTAAGTCTGCCCCCTGAAGCTACCCCATTGACTATAATTTTGGTGAATGTTCCATCTTTCACCCCCCTGGCAAATGAATCATGGGAGGCACTGAGAAACAAGGCCCTCTGGTGGCTCAGAAATAACACCGGACTAACAGAGGCCTTGTTCAGTGAGTTTAAAATGGTGAGAAGAATAGGATCGGTAGGGAGAAGGGAAAAAACACTCCCCGGGGATGGTATTGTTTTTACCTTCAAATCCTCAAACTTGGTACGGGAGATCTTATGTAAACTTGGCAGTGACCATGTGTCCCAGAGAGGAATTAACGTCCTACCATTAGGATACTTTTACCCGCCAAGGACCCAATCCGACCAGCCCTTACAGCAGAAATCTACAATATTTTATAGTCATTACCAGCCCGGTGTACCCCTTCATAATATTGATAAGTATGGCTCAAATCCACCTGAGCGACTTACCTCACTCATCTATCATTCTCATATAATAAGCCAACCAGGCAGTGGAGAAGAATTAGAAATATATTTATTAGGACATAATATTCATCTGCAGATGGGCCCCGTAGGTCTACACCCCAGGGAGTGCACCGAGAGGACTGACTCATCCTATCATGACAATACATTATAACATAACATGGCAGGGTAAAGACACGCCCAGCCTGGAAAATTACAGAACTAGCAAAATGGTGAACAATGAACTCATACATGCGGCATCTGCACCTGCGAAGGCAACAGTTATTTCCCCCCAAGGTCACAGAGCCGAAGCTCTGCTTCTCCAGGGCATGGAAACATTTCTGCAAAACTAACTCAAGGCAAGAAATGCTGAAACAGGGATTTTCTGCTCCTAAGGGAGGGGGGAAAACTGTACCATGCGACATTGGAGCTGCAGAGCAAATGTCAGCATCAGAAGTCTGTCTGCCATAGACAAGTCCCTCTCTCCTATGAGAGAAGTTGAAGCTTGCATATTACAAAAATAGCTCAGTGGGTTGCAGCACATGAATTTTAAGCTGTAACTGCATATTGGTCAGACACACTAGGCTAACATTTCATAACATCATTAGAACATTCTGCAACAGGAAAATTACTATCTATCAGACCCTCCTTTTAGCCTATTGTGGCTAACACAAGTGCAGTTACAGCTTAAAGGTAAGGACTATACAATTCTAAAGGCATCACTCATCAATCAAAGGGAAACAAAAAAAAACAAGAATAACCAATAGTATATCATCATAAAAGATATCTGGTATCGGGAAATTAAATACTAGGATGAGCATGATCACAGAAGTAGTGCAGCATACTATAGGGCAGGAAATGCAGAGGCAACAAGTAAAAGAACAACCCCTGCAATACCTACTAAGACAATAATTATTCTCTGGGTGTGAAGCACCCTCCTTTTTGACTAATCTAAACATATGTTCTCGAGGTACCATTTCTCTATAACACTATGTCATGATCGGACTACTTAAAAATACATCACACTTTAAGTCATGAGCAGGAATTAATGCAAATAAGATCAAATTGTCATTATCAAGGAAAACACCCTATTGAATCCAATACTGAGGGCTCAATTGCATTATCAGCTAGGACCTATAGCTAACATCCATGAAATAAATGTTTATCGGGCTGAGAAATGTGTTTTACTAAACTACTCAAAGTATACTAACCCTCACAGCTACTTCCATAGGGCAAGAATACAAGCAACAATTTTCCACCCCTGTGTGTGTATGAAAGCAATGACCCACACACCCAATAATTTGCAGTATCAATCAATCAATCAGGAGTTTGTTAAAGCGCGACTACTCACCCGTAAGGGTCTCAAGGCGCTAGGGGTGGGGGGGGAGTAGGTTCCATTCCATCAAGGAGGGGGTCTGTCGAAGAGCCAGGTTTTGAGGTTTCTTGCGAAGATGGGGAGCGATGTTGTCTGTCTGAGGTGGAGCGGAAGGGCGTTCCATGCTTTGGCCGCGAGGAAGGAGAAGGAGCGGCCTCCCGATCTGGTCTTTCTGGTGCGGGGGACCACAGCGTAGGAAAGCTGGGCTGATCGTAGGGTCCTTTGGGGTGCGTGGAATTTGAGTCGGCTGTTCAGGTATGCTGGTCCGGTGCCGTGGAGGGCCTTGTGTGCGTGGGTGAGCATCTTAAAGGTGATTCTCACCTCGGCGGGGAGCCAGTGGAGTGTGCGCAGGTGCTGGGAGATGTGGCAGTGTTTTGGCAGGTTGAGGACCAGTCTTGCGGCGGCGTTCTGGATGTTCTGTAGCTTGCGGATGAGGTTTTTGTTTATTCCGGCGTAGAGTGCGTTGCCGTAGTCGAGTCTGCTGGTGACCAGGGCGTGAGTGACTGTCTTTCGGTGTTAGAGAGGGATCCATTTGAAGGTCTTACGAAGGAGGCGGAGGGTGTGGAAGCAGGAAGATGAGACAGAGTTGATCTGGCGGTCCATTTTGAGCTCGGAGTCCAGGATGATTCCCAGGTTGCGTGCGTGGTCTGTGGGGGTTGGCGGGTTTCCGAGGGCGGTGGGCCACCAGGTGTCACTCCAGGCGTCGGGGTTTGGGCCCATGATGAGTACTTCTGTTTTGTTGGTGTTTAGTTGTAGGTAGCTGTTTTTCATCCATTTGGCGACGGCTTCCATGCCTTCTCGAAAGTTGCGTCTGGCGGTGTTGGGCTCGTTGGATAGGGAGAGGATGAGCTGGGTGTCGTCTGCATATGACACGATGTTGAGTCCGTAGGTTCTGACGATGGGGGCAAGTGGAGCCATGTAGACGTTGAAGAGCGTCGGGCTGAGGGAGGAGCCCTCAGCCCGACGTACTATAAATAACATGTGTCAGGTGCAACATTTGAATACTACATCATCCTAATGAACTTCCCAGTGCTCCTCTTCGTGAGGAGCTAGAGTACCAATGACATTCTCAGGTGGCGTTGAAATAATAATCATGAAGGTATGCGCCAAGCAACAAGAAACTAATTCTCTAAAGAGAAATATGAAAGCAATAGTTAGGATACAAACAAGCACAATATTACATTTGTAGACCATGAGAACCAAATGAGATCAGGGACATCTGGACAAGGAGCCGCAAAGGCTGCTCCTCCTGGGGAATAGGAACATTCAAAGGGACTCATTTTCCTAGCTAAAATTCCAAAGTAAACTAAAGGAAACAATCTGCAACACAGCCAGCCAAAGGGGAGTCTTCTCCCTGTGTCCGTCTGAGCATCACAGGCAGGCTCGTATTGTCCATCAAAAATTCAAAAATCATCTGCGTTGGAGCTGCACTTGCTAGCAACTCATCAAAAATTTTTAAAATCATCTGCGTTGGAGCTGCACTTGCTAGCAACTCAGATGGAAAACAATCTTGGCCAATGATGCAAAGTCTTTCTTGCAGAATTTAGCAACCACCAATCCAGGTAGTGCCCTCTACAAATTTTGTCCAGTGTCTCGCTCAGTACACCAGATATGAATCTAACAGATATTAAGAGCACTGTATCTGTACCCTAAGACTAAAGTCTCTCTCTACCTCCTACTTTTCTTCTCCTGGTGCACCGCGCTTCTGTCGAGGCCATAGATTGTATAAAGTGTGACCAGGTACCTCCTTGACAGCAGACAAAACTGTAGATTCCAAAACAGATGGGGAACAAGGAAACCTGAAGCATAACCACTGGAGAACTGGCGGCAGCCTTTTGCACAGACAGAACTGCCCCTCTCAAGTATTTCTGAGAAACCGTTTCCAACCATTGGGAAATGGCACAAAAGCGAAGAGTGAGTCCTCCATCTCGGTCAGGCCTGCCCTTTTCTTACCCAGGAATCACACACCTACAGCAGCTGCAGCGGTACCTTGGCTCCAAGCAAGACTTCCGTTGGTATCTTCTGACAACGAGACTTGACTTGCACTGAGTCTTGAAGTTGGATCTGATGCTTGGGTCCCCTCTGGCACCGGCGGTGTGATACATTTCTATTGATGAACAGAACGAAGATCTTTAGTCAAAGCATATGAATGAAATTCAATTTCAAAGAAACCAAATGAGGTCTATTCTGTGCTTTCATATTGCTCTACCAATGTCAATTTGAAGGTGAACACATCGTACCTATCAATAAATTTGTGCACTGACAATAGGTAATACATTACATATCTGACTTTTCGCTCTATTACCTGTGGACGGACGTATGCATTTACTGAATTCTAAGAGAAGAGAAAAAATAAAACAAACAGACATATTGTATTCCCGCATTTGCACTTGAGAAACAGCAAAAAGGGAAGTTCAAACCGCTCTTCCTATAGCGAGCACACAGCGTCGACTTTGTGAACCTTCACTGTTGTGCAAAACTTCAAACACTTCTAATATTCTTTTTCTTACTCAAAACAACTATATTTTTGCTCATGACCATGCTCACATATTATAGAATGCAGCAGGAAACTAACTTCTACAAATCTTTAATTTCTAAAAATGTTTTGCTGAGGATCACACAAGCATCTTTCACCTTTCTCACTATTTAGACCGTGTAACGTTTTATTTAGGGGAAAACCTGTTCACCAGCTCTAATAGGGATTATCAGCTCAACTATACAGGCTAACTGATAAGAGACTTGTACACCTTTACTTAGTGCTGCACAATAACGATGTTGTTACCTAGGAATGTGAAGGAAAAATCAACAAAAAGGTACCGACCTATTGTTCCCTTAATTAAAAAAAAGGTACCGACCTATTGTTCCCTTCACAGGTCAAATAAGCAAACACTAGTCTGGGCTGTACCCTTCAGAGGTCAAATAAGGAAACACTAGTCTGGGGCTACCAGTCTTTTCATCCCTATCCAATTAAAATAATCCTCTAATAAAGACTATCAGTTTATTTTCACAGACTAGCTAATAAAGAACTAGCAATGTACTTGCAAGACTACAATAATGGTATTATCACCCAACACTTGTAGAACAAAACTACCCACATCTAATTCCCCTTTTAGATCAAAGCAGGACAGGAGGGAGCAATATACATGTTACCTAGTTTTAATTTATAGGAGAGCTAGCGGGGAGCTAGCCTCCTCCCCCATTTTGACAGAAGGAAATCTGAAACATATTTCACTTCAGTCAACACCATCAACCACTGGGTGTAACACTGAGCATAAACAAAATTCTAGGGGATACATAGCACTTTTGAGAGGGCTAGAACATCTTTTAGCACATGTACAAATGTCATTGCCATAAAATGATGTGTGTGCCTATCAATATCTAATACAATGTAACTAAGGAAAAGGAGTAAGGAAAAGGAAATGGGACTGGGACACAGAAAAAAGTCCCCCATAACAAGGCACAATGCGACATTCATTAGGGAAATGGCGGCAAAAGGAAAATGTATAAAAGAACAAAAAATACTTAGGTAATGGTCAGGCTTGTGACACAACACCATGAGTACGCCGTAGAACTCGTGTATTTTCCTCTATACCCCTTTTAACCAAATAGACATACACTGCTGAAGTGTTGTCTGTGAAATTTAGGGACCAGAACAAATTCCCCACAGAGGAGCTTGTTCTAGTATCAAAAATAGAATTGTCAAAACAATACAATACAGAAACATACATAAAATAAAAACAAGCATACCAAGGCAGCAGGTATACTTGCTGTGCTAAGCAAAGAAAGCATAGACAAATCACAGTAACACATGCAAATGAGCTGTGACACACAACACGATGCCATGCATTTCATGCACAGTGAGCCTGCGGCCCAAAACCCAGCATGCTGGCCTTCTTAATTTGTCAGGCTTAAAATCCATCATCATACCATCCACGAAGAACAGAGCAAGCAATGTACAATAAGCCAAAGAAAACATAAAACACACAATATAGGTACAAGCGTATAACATAAAATAACACGCAATAATACATATACCAAACACAAAGGCCACAAAAGGAAAACACAATATTAGTTACTCAAAGGACTATATTTTTCTCATGCATGTCATGCATCCTGCGGTGTCAGTCAAAACTTAATCTGTCTAGCACAAAGCTGCATCAATACTCACCGTAACACATAGATAAAAATATTTCCCATTGCACTGAAATGAAACAAATCAAAAAACAACAACACACAAAATATTGGACAAAAAGGCAACCACTTAGTCAAAATACCTTCCACAAATACTTACCTTAAAACCTATGCTTGGAGCTCATTCACACCAGTTCATTTATATTATCTATCATCACCCTATATATACTAACTGTTCACTTTCCGTTCTGAAAACCCTGTCTGCTGTCTATAGACAAGAACCAGTCCTAACCTCTTTAACCGTCAGCCAAGAATATAAAACATTTAGCAGCATTGAAAATCACATGACAATCTGGTAATGACATTTAATGCAGCATCAAAAAGGGAAAAATATACACATTTACTGTCACATCTTTAAAGAAAAAGGGCGCCATCTCACCACATTTAATCCTGTTGCCAAAGGTATATTCTCGCCTCCAGAACATACTAAATACTCCAATGCACACTAGCAGACATTTGCACAAAACACGCACTCTGCATTTCCACTCAGCGGGTGGGGCACTGGGCCCACTGCAATGGTGTCCCATGGACAAACTGCATACAAATACTGTTACACACATATATACATTCCCACCAGGCCGCTCCTATGAGCAACACAATCAATATTTTTTTACCTACCCTCGCATGATCAGTACTCTCCACTAGGGATCCACTAGCAAAGACAGTAATCAGTATGCCAACCAGAGACCCCCCAACTCAATAATTATTGAAATAGAAAACTTTTATACTATGACATGGTCCAACAGTGAAACAAAAAAAATCAACAACAAAAAGTGACACAACAGACAACCAATAAATCTCTCTTTTCTTTTTGCCATTAAACTGCACACAAATCAATCACTGACTGAATACAATTCAAACAATAGGAGTAACATGTGCTTAAACTATTACATCTGAAACACTCACTAACATATTTAGTAAATACATTTTTCTCAAAACAATCCTTCTTTTCTCAGACTAGGCCATTTTAAAGTGTAATTCTCTATGCCCAAATGGAATAACCTGCTGGAAGTTATTCATAAGTTTGTTCCTAATACTAAATCACATGTGTTCTGAACAACTGCATTATACTTTAGTCTGAACCAGCAGCAGTCTGCTGGAAAGAGCAGAACTCGTAATTATGCAGACTCGCTGCAAAATCACAATTCACATGGCTCCAACTGTGTATCTCTGCTGTCTGTGCCAGGAGCTGAGCCTCCTAGCCCACCCCATAATCTTCTGCCTGTACTCTGCGAACCCATTGGAATGGTGCTGATAACACCAAGGTCACACCTGCCCTGCTCTGTGTCGAAAAACATCTATATTTCCATTCTACACAGAATAAAAATTCACACACTGTTATTCTAAACCTTACCAGCCCAGAGTTCTACAACCCATTTTTATTTTATTGTGGACTGAAACACATCCACTTAATAGGTCATATTTAAAACTAACTAAACAACTTCTGCTCTCCACCCCTTTTGGAGGCCGCCTTTGCCGTGCAAGAAAAAATGCATTTCACTCTCACCGTCTTCCAAGAGCTAAGAATTCTGGGCTGCTAGCCAGCCTTCCTGCCCCCCCTGGCATTCATCACCAAGGCCAAATCTGCCTCGCAATCCTCGCTCGTCGTTCTGGCGCTGACAAAGCCAATAAGCCTTCCTAACTCTTTCTAACATGCAATAATTAACACTATTTTAACAAATACATTTCTCTTTCTTTTTTTTCCCTTTTCTTTTGAACTTTACACTCTTCCTACATTCTATTAATATACATTCTGATTACTGGTAATCAAATCCCTTTTTCTTCATCTTCTACTGTTCACAAATTAAGGGGATGAAAGAAACCAAATTATTTTCCATAGAGCACAGCCCTGCATGCACTTTTAAACTACATGAAAAACACACTGATAGTCATGCACAACCATCTCAGGTAGCTCACAAGGACCAGACAATCTAACTCATGCAACAAGACGCACTCACTTCATTCAAACAAACATTTACACAAACAAAAGGCAGCCCACAGACTGCTCTCAAACCAAACCAATTATAACCAAATCAAACATATTACATGAAATACATACCCCATCCTCTAAATCACTGCTCACATTGGCTCACTGAGCCATTAAAAGCAACTTTAAATGTACACATTTTGTCTTCTTTTAAAACTAAACTTTCCTCTTTCTGCCACCACCTTAGAGAATCAAACATGCTCTGACAGCTGTGCCTAGCAAACAATCCCTCTTGCAAGTAATCTATCTTAGCTGCATCAAAAATATTAAACAAAATCAGGATAAATTCATATTCACATACATCTCAAAATTCAAAGAGTCTTCTACAGGAGCGGGTTGGCTCTCGGCCAATCTGATATCAGTTGAACTGCAGCGACACCTAAAACATTGCAACTTACTGAAACACGGCATCTTGCACACTCAATCAAACACCACCAAACTCACTCAATCAGATACCGCCAAAGAACCCACACATACCCAGACACAAAAGAACCAAGCAACTATCTCCACACACAACCACACATGCACACGCACGTCCTATGCATTGAGTCGCTGCCAAACACATGTTACCATAATGGGACAAGGCCCGTCGACCAAGTCCTGGGGAACCTGGACCCTACCGCAGACTGAACAGTACACTAACTGTTCTGAGGTTGGAGGACACATCCGCCACCCGGGCGGCACTACAGACCGTTGCGCACTTTACCCCGGAAGATCTGGGACTCTTCCATCAAACCACTCACACTAGGGGTTTGGGTCCTTTCCCAGTATTTAACCGTGATGAGCCACACTCCAGTCTCAGTACCACCCGGTCGGATACTCTAAAACAGACATCCACCCAATACCCCCATCACCAATAGTCTGTCAGAGCGCCACTTGCACTCTGAGTTCCCCGGAGCACACTAGCCCCAGGAGCACACCGGCTCCTCCAATCACCAGAGACACACCGGTCTCAGAGATACACCGGTCTCATGGAGCATCCCAGCTCCCTCAATCAACAGTCAGACCACTCACCTTCTGCTCGCAGAACCAACATCCACCGTTCTCCACCACCGGCTGCTGGGACCAACACGGTCAGCTCCAAAGTTCCGCCTTCTGGACTCCGGCGCAGGATCATGAACCGGGACCTCTCCCGATCAGCAGGGTGGGGCAGCGCTGCGAGAGCCAAGCTCGGCATCAAAGTGGGTACCCAGATCCACCGTGCCAACCAGAGGGTCCCCGGCCTTCTGCTACCCACTTACGGGTGAGAAATATCCTTATCGTGGAGTCCCTGTTCGGGCGCCATCTGAAAAGCGTGGCTCAAATCTACCTGAGCGACTTACCTCACTCATCTATCATTCTCATATAATAAGCCAACTAGGCAGTGGAGAAGAATTAGAAATATATTTATTAGGACATAATATTCATCTGCAGATGGGCCTCGTCAGGTCTACACCCCAGGGAGTGCACTGAGAGGACTGACTCATCCTATCATGACAATACATTATAACATAACATGGCAGGGTAAAGACACGCCCAGCCTGGAAAATTACAGAACTAGCAAAATGGTGAACAATGAACTCATACATGCGGCATCTGCACCTGCGAAGGCAACACTGTTATTTCCCCCCAAGGTCACAGAGCCGAGGCTCTGCTTCTCCAGGGCATGGAAACATTTCTGCAAAACTAACTCAGGCAAGAAATGCTGAAACAGGGATGTTCTGCTCCTAAGGGAGGGGGGAAAACTGTACCATGAGACATTGGAGCTGCAGAGCAAATGTCAGCATCAGAAGTCTGTCTGCCATAGAGAAGTCCCTCTCTCCTATGAGAGAAGTTGAAGCTTGCATATTACAAAAATAGCTCAGTGGGTTGCAGCACATGAATTTTAAGCTGTAACTGCATATTGGTCAGACACACTAGGCTAACATTTCATAACATCATTAGAACATTCTGCAACAGGAAAATTACTATCTATCAATAGATTTGACATTCTTCCCTCTTTGGAAGACATTGATTGACTCGCATCTGTTGTGGGCTCTGTAGCATATAGTAGGCCACTCAAAACTAATTTGCTAAGTTCCAAATCGGTATTTATTGCCCCGATGGAAGGCAATGAAAAAGTAAATTGTACTGGTGGGGCCACAGAGGGGAATGCTATGTCTGTACCTAAGGGGACATATGGTGATACCCAATCTGAGAGAGCTGTGGTGGAGGACTACCGTGCTTCTGGTATAAATGATCCGGGCTCTTCACCGACCTCAGTAGACATATACCCCGCCCACTATACAAACAACACTGCTTTTCATACAAACATCTCTTTTGTGGCCAGTGGTTATACAGAGTCTGCCACTAATGGTGACCGTAGGCCCAGCCTACTGAATGTTCTTATATGGAATGTTACAGGTTTAATTATCAAACTGTCTAACCCTGACTGGCCTAATTTTATATATGATTTGACATTATGTGCCTGCAAGAGACTTGGGCACTTGAAACCCTACACATGAATGAGTTCAAAACATTTTGTACCCCGGCTGGGTCCTCTAGTCATTGGAGGAACAAGGGTTGCTTATGTTTTTTTATCCCACAGGAACACAGAGAAAGACCTCTGTTTAATTTGGGGAGGGGATTTTAATGTGGGCCCATGCACCCAGGTGTGTGGGGGTCACTGTGGCTTATCATTGGAGGACGACACAGACACTTCTCATTTTGCACACACCCCTGTTGGAGAAATGTTAAATTTGGTTAAATATTCTATGGATTTGGGCTTTGTAAATGACCTTTGCTCACCACCCAATGTGGTTGGTAGTACCTTTAATGGTCATGGGCTGTCCTCTATTATTGATTTCTTTTTAATTTCAAATAGATACGCTGAGAAATTGTATAATTTTAAAACTCACATGGTGGCCTTTAGTGACCACTTCCCTATTAGTTCTATTTTGGATCTGCAGTCTGGAGTGTTAACCACTAGATCAACGCCCACCAAGCCATTACAAGATATTGCCATTAATAGACAAAATGGTCATACCAATCAATCAAATATAGCTTTATTCGACTGGTAAAAGCAATCATAAAAGCATACATGGTTAAAAAGTTATTACATTTCAATTCATTACAATTCATTTTACAATATCGCAGTGTCATGACAAAAACATTAATGAGCATATGGACCATAATTCATTAGTATCAAAATTGCATTAGAAGCACCCTTTCTCTAGTTAAAATACTCTATGTAATCATGGTTTTTCTACAATATATCACTCTTTTCAGAAACACTGTAATTATTGCAACACATTGTTGGTTGTCCAGATATTGTGTAGTTAACATAGCCAGACTACATTGACGCAGGCCCATTTCTCTCAGTAAGGGTAGTAAAATACTGCAACTAAAAAATCTGGTAAAATTTACAAAATAAAAGAACGTGCATGGTACTTTGGGGCGACACATCGTTACAGGGACAGGGCTGTAAATCATCCGACCAGTCATTTACAGTTGGGAAACTAACCAGTCTATGAAAAATTCCAAATCGAAAATGAGATAATAAAAATCTGTCGTAATTGCCAGGAATATATACCAGGTAGGGTTGAATATTAAAAGTTGTTAATAACAATTGATGTTGCAGGACAGTAGGTTTTATAACCTCAGATATTATCCTTAAGGAGTCCAGAAAAGACAAACCCTCCCGCCTCAGGTCCTTTCTTGAAATTAAGCATGGGCGAATTTTGCGAATTGGCAATCCGCAAAATTGCGTATTTAAGGATTCGCAATCCGCAAAATCCACAAACTCTCGCGAATTTTGCGGATTTTTTATTTTTTTTTGTTCGCAAGTGTTTCTGCCGTTTCGCGAGGGTTTTTTACCAGTTCGCAAACGCGAACTTACTTGTCGGGTAGCAACGGTCGCGACCATGTTGTTTCTATGTCTGGTTCATCACAGCACCCTCTTTTTCACCACTGCCACCCTCTGTTTCACCACTGCCACCCTCTGGCTCACCCATGCCACCCTCTGTTTCATCACTGTAGATTATGGGGGGAAAAGCACATCTGCCCTGCCTCAACTTACATGAATGAATTAGGGGCTGATTGATTAATGTGTGACTGAATTTGAACTTCCAGTCTGGCACCTGCTTCCTTATCTGTAATTGCTTTCTGTTGCAGTCTAATTTTTTTTAGCATGACCTTTGTGGCATACTTGTAGCTATTCTCGGAGCCTGCTGTGAGGGTCAGAGCAGGGTCATAGAATAGTTGCAAGTAGGCAACTGAACTCTGGTGGGGCCCCTCAGGAAACACTAAAGGGAATGGTTACTAATGATAAGATTGAACTTTTGCACCTGCTGTGTGCGTTCAGTTTTGCAAAAATCGTTTTTCTGCAATTTTGCGCGATTCGCGGGGCGCGAATTCGGGCGAGATCGATTTCGGAAGCTGCGAATTCGTGCGAATACACGATTTGTTTTTTTTGCAGCGTGTTTGTTCGCGTGATTTTTTGCGTGTTCGCAAGCCGCTTGTAGCGCAACGTTTGCGAAGTTACCCTAGCGGTCGTACATTGGCGCGGCAATCTTGTTTGCATGATGTAATTCCGTTTCCGGGCGCTATCTGTAATCTCGGAAAGTGTGCGGCTCGCTAGTACATGTTCGCGTGTGATCGCGGGGGAAATATTGCGCGAACTTACCCACGCGGTCGTGAACGGGCGCGGCCATCTTGTTTTTCATTCATTGCTATGGTTCTGGGCATGCTTTCTGTATCCTCTGTCAATTTCTGCCATCCTTTGCTTGTTTGAAGTTTTTTTTTATCTATTTTACTTATTATCTATCCCTCTATTTTACTAGCTCTATATTTTTGTGTTTTCTGCTACTTTGGGTTAATTTTAAACTACTTTTTTAAACTCTTTTCTTTTCTCCTTCCCTATTCAATTTCTTCTTTATTATTTACCTTCCTTTCTGCCCAGACCATGGTAAAGGGAGCCGGGAAGCAGCCCGCTAAGGGGAAGGGTCCGGCACCCAGTGCCCGGCTCCCGTGCGGGCGTTTGAGGGGGGAGCAAGTTATAGCTCGGGAGATTTTTAGTGCGGAGGAGGTGGCCGCACTAGTCTTTTATGTCCAGCGCTGCCTCCCCAAGACCATCATGGGAGGCGGCAAGATCGCTACCAGCTACGGGACCCGGGAGCCCCAGAAGCGGTGGGAGAAGGTGTGCCGGGCCATGTTTGAACACTCTGGGGTCCGGCGCACCTACAACCAGGCCACCCACTGCTGGACGGATCTCATGGACCGGGAACACGACTTGCTGGACGTGCATCGGCATCGAGATCCCCGGGCTTGGTGAGTAGTAGTAGCTATTTCTAGCTATTTCATCACTACTGTTTTCTCCCGCTCTGTGTGTTATTATATTGCAAATTTTTGTTTTTTACCAAGAGCAATAATGCGGCCGATTACATTGTAGGTAAATTATATTTCAAAATCTTCTGTGCATTTCAGGTGCACTGCTCTCCTTCTCAGTAGCGTTGCTACTATGCTTATTTGTTTTCTATTTTGTATACATTTCATTGGCCTGAGAAATTATGTATGAGTGTAGTGTAAAGAACTGCGTAAGGCTAGACACTAAGGGTCAGATTTTCAATTACCGGCGCATCCCTGCAAAGTAGCAGGGATGCGCCAGTAATTGTGCGCCACACCACCACCACCCATGGTGCGCCGTATTTACAATGCGGCGCACCATGGGCCCAAAACGTCACAGAAGCATTACGCATCTGTGCCGTGAAGGCGGCGCATTGCTGGAGTTGCGTCACAATGATGGCGCAGGTCCAGCAATGCTCTGGGGTGCCCTATCTCCCCAATGCTGCGTCAAGCCGTGCGTCTGCTTCAAGCAGGCGCAGGGTTTGAGTCACGCATCATTGTCCTAAAAGGTACTGATTGACATCTTGTAGATTTCCCTCAGCCACTTTTAGGATGCGTTCCTGCGCAGGAATGCCCTCTCTTGTGCCGGAACGCCCCCTGATGACGCAGGGCTTTACAATGTGATGCATCTCCCATACGCGTCACGTTGTTAATATACACCGCACCATGGCGCCTCTTTTGTTCTGCCGCTGCGTCACAAAAGTCACGCAACAATGGAGCAAAAGAGCCGCAAGGGGCTTGTAAATCTGCCCCTACAGACTCAAGTCCAGTCCTTCCTTTGTACACCTGGCAATAAGAAGAAATAGTGGTGGTGGATTGATAGTTTGAGTATTTTAATGACTGGTTAATGTAGTAGGAAACTTTTTAGTGTTGCCGCTGATCTGCAATCATGATGGAGTTTGTCTGTCACTTCGCGTGCTGCGGACTGCAGCCTGCCAGTCCTAGGTGAACCTTTTCAGTAGTTTGTTTAGTGAGTTACATAACTTTCCAAGTCGACGGTCGGCAAATCAAGCAATACTAATATCGTAGTAGACCACATGAGATAGGTCAATATATCCCGTTGAATAGTTGTCTATTTGCTATTTCGCCAAAAGATTTTGTTATTGTTCTTTTGAAATGTTTGATTTGGTTGACAACAATCATCCATGTTTTTGGGTCTTTCTTTCTTTCATGTTGTACATCAGCTTCCCCCAGGGGCAAGAGGACATTGGAGGAGGCTGCTGCTGCTGAACAAGGCCAGGATCGGTCAGGCGAGGGCTCCTTTGCTGGCCCCGGTAAGTTTTAATTTTAATATAGAGTACCTATTTTTTCCTAGCGTTCCTCATTCGATTTTTTCTAAATCGTCTTTGATCTTCTTGTAGACTGTATCTAAATTCTTATCCTGCCTCGACTATGACTCCCTGTGGTATTACTAGATTATTCTTATTAGTCTGTCTGTGTAGCTAACTAAGATTGAACATTTGGCAAAAGGTGTAAAACGAAACTCCCATTCTAGTCAGCAAAAGCTCTATGCACTGAGTTCAGTCCTCTGGGATTGTCCATAATGTCTTTTCAAGTCTTCTAAATGTTTATGTTTTGACAATTACCAACATTAAAAAGGTGAATGACCACCAAGAAAGAATAAGATACTACTTTACTTTTGGTTTGGATAAGAGGACAATCCATACTACTACTGTTGCAGGGACAAATCTGTACAAACAGAACTATGGACACTAAATAGTGCATTATTTATCAATTATAATAGGCGCAGGTAGACTTTCCACATACCTCAGTGATATCAGACTTTGAAGAACCCCCAATCTCCTTACTGACTAGATAGTGTAGCAGAGTCATTTAGCTCCCGAATTCATCGATGATTGATCCCCAATGATGATTATCCAACGCAGGACAAGAGTACGGAGTCAGAGTCCAGAAGTGTCAGAGGCACGGGCTCATGCAAATTGCAAAACCTTTTGCTCATTCACTCGTGACCAAAAACCACAGAGTCTATTTAAGTTTTAAAGCTTCATTAAAAGTAAAAATATTTATTAAAATCAAGCTTGTCATAAAACATAAACGGTTGAATAAAAATGGAAAAGTGCTTATAGTGATTTATTTCACACATTTGTTGTGGGCGAGCCGAGCCTTCACCTGGTTTGAACTTTAATTTTTCTTTTTGGTGCTGAATCGTTGGTCCCTCCGTCCTAGTGATGATGATTTGTTCTTAGAAGTGTAGCTTCTGTCTGTTATGAGAAAAATGGTGTATGTTAAAA
Organism: Lissotriton helveticus; assembly: GCF_964261635.1. NCBI lineage: Eukaryota > Metazoa > Chordata > Amphibia > Caudata > Salamandridae > Lissotriton > Lissotriton helveticus. The sequence continues at coordinate 865,580,008 of NC_136061.1, forward strand.
AGCAAGCATTCATCAGTTGTGCCAAAAAGTGCAGCAAGACAACACCCTTCCCTGGAAAAAGGGACATTTTTACTTTAGAGTAGACAGTCACAAATTATTAGATTGGTTTCTGTATTCACATTTCTTCATTCCTAGACAAAATACTAGTGATTGGTGTATGTCTATGACATCTAACATTCTTAAATGTACTTTGTAGGTGGAACATATGGTGCTGGGCCCAGCGCGGAGGTGGAGGAGGAAAGTTCTGAGGGGGAGGCGGTGCAAGTGCCGGACCAAACTGCTGTGCGGGTTGCCACGGTAGTGGCAGGCAGTGGTAAGCTCTTTTTTTCCTTACTTATTGAGATTGCAGACTGCATAGTGTGCTCCCCGTGAGAAAACGTAAGGTTTGTCCAGATGAGAGACATGAAGAAGAATGATTGACATATAGTTTGAATGGATGGATGCCTGGATCATGGTACTATCTGACTCTTAGATAGCATATGTGTATCTAGAGAGAGTAGACGGTCACTGGATGAACTAAGTGTTACTTTGAAGAGAATGTAACACCGCACCCGCACGTCCGTCCCAGTGTAGGAAAGGCAAGAAAAAGAAGTTGTAATTTTGTCCGAATACTACCATGAATAGTAGCAGTAGTTTGTATTGCAAGCACAGCATATATCCGGCTATTACGATGGCCACTAACTACCTCTGTTAATAAGTTTAGTAGAACTCGGTCATTCTTGTGTGGATGTATCACTGTTCACTCAATAAAAAGCAAAGCACCTAAAGTCATCCCATATGTAAGCAAATACATACCATGTGCAGTGATAGATAATCAGATTATTTATCTTCTTCATTTCCCTTTTCTAGTATCTATTCATTGGCACTGTATGGTGAAAGTTAAATTAATTAAGCAGTAGCCCTTGTAACAGAGTATTCTCAGTGCCACCCGTAATAGAAAAGTAAGAGCATCACCACCTGCATGTACTGGACTGGTACAGTAACGCAAGTCTGTCTCACTCATCATGGCGGGCGTCTGTTTTTCTCGGGTGCAAGTTGACTACGCTGGCATTATGCCGGCTTGCAGAAGTTAACATACCAATTTTGCTAAACAAGAGAGAAGAAGAAGAATAAGACTGGTGTACTGTCATAGTCGACTCTAATAGAGTGAGTCCATAGTGCTCGTAGAATTGATTCCTTAAACTCCCACTAATGTTAGAGCAAGGATGAAGAAGTGGGAGGTTAGATAGATACTGGACACAATAGTTATGTACTGCGCTTGCAAGTTGCTACTTCTACTGTGACACAACTTTCTGCTGAATCATTTTGTGTTAATCTTAAAGAGCATTGGTTACAGACTATGTCTTTCTTTCTTCATATAGATGCTCCTTCCAAACCAACAAGGAAGGAGCTGGCTAAAAGGGCCCGGCAACGGAGGCTGGAGGCCACTGTCGCCGAATATTGGCGGCTGGTGGCCCAGGAGGACGAGGACACGCAGAGTACGTCAACAACATCCACGGCGACACCTGCATCCTCCTCCGTGCTCCCTGGGTCAGCCAGTCAGCGCAGCAGGTCTCCAGCGGTACGGAGCCGGGGCACCGCAGCCACCCGCCACCGCCGAGCAGCAAAGAAATCAGCTGCCCCCCACAGCAGTTGCAAAAAAAGGATGAACCGCCTTTCCCTGAGGGTTTCCTACCTCGAGCAGGAGCTCCTCAACACCAAAACCCTGCTCGAGACCCTCCGCAAGGAGCATGCTGACCTGGCCCGAAAAGTCAACAGCAGCCAGTAGGAGGAGACTGTCCCTTGCCCTTTTTATAAAGACTTCTGGGGGGTGGGAATTGGGAGTTGGGTTTTCTACTTTTTTGGACTTAGTTTTCATTGACATTCGTTGGGGTTCGGGAGGGGGGTGGGTTGGGTCTTGCGGGAGATTTTTTATGTTACTGATATATAAATATACTTTAAACGTAATCTTAGCATACGTGTTTTTTACTGCTTTCGAGGCTGGTGGGTGGGGGTTTAACAGTCCTGAAACTTAAGTGGCATCTTGATTCAAGTTGTTTAAGTACTAATGGCACAAATGTTTTCAAAACTAAGTGCCTCTCACAGAGTAAGTGAATTCAATAGTCCTAGGACCGTCACTCTCTTGTCTCTCCTAATACTACATTATACTACTTCCCCCCAAACTCTTATCTTACCTGTAATCTGTGTTTGGAAATAGGGCTAGGCACAGGGCTGGCTGCACGCAAAATGGCGATTAAGGTTGGCAATCCTGGGCGGATGAAATGTCATCATTGCGGTGGTACTTGTGGTGTTAAACAGTGGCAGTTGCAGCATCTGAAAAAAAAGAAAATGAAGCCTTGTTTGTCCTTACCGTAGCATTAGAACGGTACGATAGAGAATATAGCAGGTGACAGTACACTAGAATAGTGCCACAATGTAGCCTAACAAATGGTAAAGTATTGAAAGTATAACTACTACTTGCGTTGAATTTCTTTGACATTGGCTACTATTACAAGAAATAGTACTGAAGGTGAAGGACACAGCAGTGTAATAATTTCATTTGCCACGTCTAGGAGGAGGATGTTCTTGATGACCAATCAAGTTGATGGCGCACATGAAAATCTGCTTTCATTTGCCAATAGTGACTCAGTGTCAAGCTGAGTAAGAATATATCCTCGGATTCCTTCACCAGCCTGTTGCTATGACCTTATCCTCCCCAGCAACTGTGTGGAATTATTGCTGTCATTTAGTCAACCATCAATCAAAACCACACAGCCAGGGGTAAGAGGGTTAGGGTTTGGAAAATGGATGGGAATGGTTTTTTTTGGGAAAGTTTTGTTGAGAGAAGAAAAAAAAAGCACAGCATGGACAAACAATAATTGAAGATAAACAAATCTTTGGGTACAAAGCTAACCATAAAACTTTTAAGTGACATAAAGGAAGTGCATGCACTACTGCATGCATGGTTACTGAAAAGTAAGTAGTACTTTCGACAACCGTGAATGAAAGAATGCGACAGTACAGGGCTGCAGTAATAATTATGCATTTTCACTTGCCTATCTCTGCACTCAGAGAAACACTTCGTACATTAAATTAGGTTTGAAAAATAGCAGAAGTAAAACCTATCCAATGGCTGTAGGGATGAATTTAGAAGCAGAGATCAAAGAAATGCAGTCACACTCATAGAAGTTCACAGCAATAACATTGCTTAAAAGATAATTAGAAAAGAACGGATACTGTATCTGTATGTTGTTGTAGTTGTCCTGTTGAATTTGGGAAGTTGTAAGTTGCATCCAACCATTCCTCCTATTAGCGGGACTCCTCCATTCCATCTGACGCTCCGTCCATCAATGTTGGTGACCAGAAGACACCCTGTCCACTGTCTGCCGGATGCTGAATTGCGGCTCGCTTATGTGAAGCCTGACTTCATCCTTTTTTTCCCATTGCACAGGCTGAAACCCGGCCAGTAATTATTGATGGAAAAACAGGAAGTGATATTAAAACACCACTGACAAATAAATATAAGGTATGTAAGCTGTGTAGTGCAAAAAGTAACACTTTGAGATTCCTAATAGACAGTACAATATTTTTTAAAGTGCCTACTCTGTCTCAGTCTCCTTTTGAAGGATAAATAAGTATGGGTGAATTAATTTAGCGGATCCTTCCCCTCAAGCTAGGTGTACTGTAAACTGTGTTTTAGAACAAAATTAGACCTTCCCAGCAGTGCTCCCAGATCCTTACTAAACCCAGTCGCAAAAATGTAGAAGACCCCCAATGAGATCTCCAAAAACGAGGCCTAGTAGAAAATGGTGACAAAACGTACTTGGAAAGTAAAGTAGGCCCAAATCCCCCCTTACCCACCATGGAGTGTATTCAAACCACTTGCGAGCAAGCAAAGTATCCATACCCAGCATTGCTCCAAGACTCGCAAACCCCCCCACAAACACCAGGAACCCCCACAAACAGCCCCCCGAAAATGGTAGAGTGAGCGAAATCTCAGAAAATGCCAAAACTTTTTCCCCAGGGATTGTCTCCATAACACTTTCTTTCGGGCATTAGACCTTTCCAGCAATGGCCCCAGAACTGTCAACCTGGGCGAAAACAAGTTTAACCCCCCCAACAAGCCAAAAGGAAATACCCGGGAAAAGCCACACTTAAAAAACTTTTGCCTACCTGGAATTCAGTCCAAATGCACTCTGCAGCTAGGCCCTAACTCCCCTTTTCCACCATGGATTTCCTGAAAAACAAATGCAATCAACATTAGACTGTGCCAGCAGTGCTCCCAGACCCCAAAACCCACCCACAACAACCTAAAAGTCCGCCAAACAGCACCCCAAAGACAGGCAAGTGGTCAATAGCGCAAAATCTTTTTCTGATCCGATTTTCTCCAAACCACTTTTAGCCGGTATTAGACCTTCCCAGCAATGGCCCCAGACCCGTCAACACAGGCGGAAAGGAGTAGAAGACCCCCAAACAGCCAAAAAGCAAAACTACAAAATGGGGACTTAGACATTTTCATGCAAATTTCCAAAATCATTCCACACACCCTCTGCAGCTAGGCCTTAACTCCCCTTTGCCACCATGGATTTGCTTCAAACCTCTTGCAATCAAAACTATCCATACCCAGAAGTGCTCCCAGACCCCAAAACCCACCCACAAACATCCGGAACTCCCCCTAACAGCACCTCAAAGACAAGCAAGTCAGCAAAAACGCAAAAAAAAAATTCACCTCCCATTTTGTCCAAACAACTTTTATCCGGTATTAGACATTCCCAGCAATGTCCCCAGACCCCTACAGCCACCCGCAAAAAAGCAGAACACCCCCAAACAGGCAAAAAGCAAAAATGGGCCTACTACCTTCAATTCTGTCCAAATGCGCTCTGCAGCTAGGCCCTAACTCCTCTTTTCCACCATGGATTTCCTGAAAAACAAATGCAATCAACATTAGACTGTGCCAGCAGTGCTCCCAGACCCCAAAACCCACCCACAACAACCTAAAAGCCCGCCAAACAGCACCCCAAAGACAGGCAAGTGGTCAAAAGCGCAAAATCTTTTTCTGATCCGATTTTCTCCAAACCACTTTTAGCCGGTATTAGACCTTCCCAGCAATGGCCCCAGACCCGTCAATCCAGGCGGAAAGAAGTAGAAGACCCCCAAACAGGCAAAAAGTAAAACTACAAAATGGGGACTTAAAAATTTTCATGCAAATTTCCAAAATCACTCCACGTGCGCTCTGCAGCTAGGCCCTAACTCCCCTTTGCCACCATGGATTTGCTTCAAACCTCTTGCAATCAAAACTATCCATACCCAGCAGTGCTCCCAGACCCCAAAACCCACCCACAAACACCCCGAACCCCCCCCCAAACAGCACCTCAAAGACAAGCAAGTCAGCAAAAACGCAAAAAAAATTCACCTCCCATTTTGTCCAAACCACTTTTATCCGGTATTAGACATTCACAGCAATGACCCCAGACCCCTGCAGCCACCCGCAAAAAAGCAGAACACCCCCAAACAGGAAAAAAAACAAAAATGGGCCTACTACCTTCAATTCTGTCCAAATGCGCTCTGCAGCTAGGCCCTAACTCCTCTTTTCCACCATGGATTTCCTGAAAAACAAATGCAATCAACATTAGACTGTGCCAGCAGTGCTCCCAGACCCCAAATCCCACCCACAACAACCTAAAAGCCCGCCAAACAGCACCCCAAAGACAGGCAAGTGGTCAAAAGCGCAAAATCTTTTTCTGATCCGATTTTCTCCAAACCACTTTTAGCCGGTATTAGACCTTCCCAGCAATGGCCCCAGACCCGTCAATCCAGGCGGAAAGAAGTAGAAGACCCCCAAACAGGCAAAAAGTAAAACTACAAAATGGGGACTTAAAAATTTTCATGCAAATTTCCAAAATCACTCCACGTGCGCTCTGCAGCTAGGCCCTAACTCCCCTTTGCCACCATGGATTTGCTTCAAACCTCTTGCAATCAAAACTATCCATACCCAGCAGTGCTCCCAGACCCCAAAACCCACCCACAAACACCCGGAACCCCCCCCCCCAAACAGCACCTCAAAGACAAGCAAGTCAGCAAAAATGCAAAAAAAATTCACCTCCCATTTTGTCCAAACCACTTTTATCCGGTATTAGACATTCACAGCAATGACCCCAGACCCCTGCAGCCACCCGCAAAAAAGCAGAACACCCCCAAACAGGAAAAAAACAAAAATGGGCCTACTACCTTCAATTCTGTCCAAATGCGCTCTGCAGCTAGGCCCTAACTCCTCTTTTCCACCATGGATTTCCTGAAAAACAAATGCAATCAACATTAGACTGTGCCAGCAGTGCTCCCAGACCCCAAGACCCACCCACAACAATTTAAAAGCCCGCCAAACAGCACCCCAAAGACAGGCAAGTGATCAAAAGCGCAAAATCTTTTTCTGCTCCGATTTTGTCCAAACCACTTTTATCCGGTATTAGATCTTCCCAGCAATGGCCCCAGACCCGTCAACCCAGGCGGAAAGAAGTAGAAGACCCCCAAACAGACAAAAAGCAAAACTACAAAAATGGGGACTTTGACATTTTCAGGCAAATTTCCAAATTCACTCCACGCGCGCTCTGCAGCTAGGCCCTAACTCCCCTTTGTCACCATGGATTTGATTCAAACCTCTTGCAATCAAAACTATCCATACCCAACAGTGCTCCCAGACCCCAAAACCCACCCACAAACATCCGGAACCCCCCCAAACAGCACCTCAAAACAAGCAAGTCAGCAAAAACGCCCCAAATAAATTCACCTCCCATTTTGTCCAAACCACTTTTATCCGGTATTAGACATTCACAGCAATGGCCCCAGACCCCTGCAGCCACCCGCAAAAAAGCAGAACACCCCCAAACAGGCAAAAAGCAAAAATGGGCCTACTACCTTCAATTCTGTCCAAATGCGCTCTGCAGCTAGGCCCTAACTCCCCTTTTCCACCATGGATTTCCTGAAAAACAAATGCAATCAACATTAGACTGTGCCAGCAGTGCTCCCAGACCCCAAAGACAGGCAAGTGGTCAAAAGCGCAACATCCTTTTCTGATCCGATTTTCTCCAAACCACTTTTAGCCGGTATTAGACCTTCCCAGCAATGGCCCCAGACCCGTCAACCCAGGCGGAAAGAAGTAGAAGACCCCCAAACAGCCAAAAAGCAAAAATACAAAATGGGGACTTAGAAATTTTCATGCAAATTTCCAAAATCACTCCACGCACACTCTGCAGCTAGGCCCTAACTCCCCTTTGCCACCATGGATTTGCTTCAAACCTCTTGCAATCAAAACTATCCATACCCAGCAGTGATCCCAGACCCCAAAACCCATCCACAAACACCCGGAAGCCCCCCAAACAGCACCTCAAAGACAAGCAAGTCAGCAAAAGCGCAAAAAAATGTCACCTCCCATTTTGTCCAAACCACTTTTATCCGGTATTAGACATTCCCAGCAATGGCTCCAGACCTCTGCAGCCACCCGCAAAAAAGCAGAACACCCCCAAACAGGCAAAAAGCAAAAATGGGCCTACTACCTTCAATTCTGTCCAAATGCGCTCTCCAGCTAGGCCCTAACTCCCCTTTTCCACCATGGATTTCCTGAAAAACAAATGCAATCAACATTAGACTGTGCCAGCAGTGCTCCCAGACCCCAAAACCCACCCACAACAACCTAAAAGCCCGCCAAACAGCACCCCAAAGACAGGCAAGTGGTCAAAAGCGCAAAATCATTTTCTGATCCGATTTTCTCCAAACCACATTTAGCCGGTATTAGACCTTCCCAGCAATGGCCCCAGACCCGTCAACCCAGGTGGAAATAAGTAGAAGACCCCCAAACAGCCAAAAAGCAAAACTACAAAAATGGGGACTTAGAAATTTTCATGCAAATTTCCAAAATCACTCCAAGCGCGCTCTGCAGCTAGGCCCTAACTCCCCTTTGCCACCATGGATTTGCTTCAAACCTCTTGCAATCAAAACTATCCATACCCAGCAGTGCTCCCAGACCCCAAAACCCACCCACAAACACCCGCCCCCCCAAACAGCACCTCAAAGACAAGCAAGTCAGCAAAAGCGCAAAAAAAATTCACCTCCCATTTTGTCCAAACCACTTTTATCCGGTATTAGACATTCCCAGCAATGGCCCCAGACCCCTGCAGTCACCCGCAAAAAAGCAGAACACCCTCAAACAGTCAAAAAGCAAAAATGGGCCTACTACCTTCAATTCTGTCCAAATGCGCTCTGCAGCTAGGCCCTAACTCCTCTTTTCCACCATGGATTTCCTGAAAAACAAATGCAATCAACATTAGACTGTGCCAGCAGTGCTCCCAGACCCCAAAACCCACCCACAACAACCTAAAAGCCCGCCAAACAGCACCCCAAAGACAGGCAAGTGGTCAAAAGCGCAAAATCTTTTTCTGATCCGATTTTCTCCAAACCACTTTTAGCCAGTATTAGACCTTCCCAGCAATGGCCCCAGACCCGTCAATCCAGGCGGAAAGAAGTAGAAGACCCCCAAACAGGCAAAAAGTAAAACTACAAAATGGGGACTTAAAAATTTTCATGCAAATTTCCAAAATCACTCCACGTGCGCTCTGCAGCTAGGCCCTAACTCCCCTTTGCCACCATGGATTTGCTTCAAACCTCTTGCAATCAAAACTATCCATACCCAGCAGTGCTCCCAGACCCCAAAACCCACCCACAAACACCCCGAACCCCCCCCCAAACAGCACCTCAAAGACAAGCAAGTCAGCAAAAACGCAAAAAAAATTCACCTCCCATTTTGTCCAAACCACTTTTATCCGGTATTAGACATTCACAGCAATGACCCCAGACCCCTGCAGCCACCTGCAAAAAAGCAGAACACCCCCAAACAGGAAAAAAAACAAAAATGGGCCTACTACCTTCAATTCTGTCCAAATGCGCTCTGCAGCTAGGCCCTAACTCCTCTTTTCCACCATGGATTTCCTGAAAAACAAATGCAATCAACATTAGACTGTGCCAGCAGTGCTCCCAGACCCCAAAACCCACCCACAACAACCTAAAAGCCCGCCAAACAGCACCCCAAAGACAGGCAAGTGGTCAAAAGCGCAAAATCTTTTTCTGATCCGATTTTCTCCAAACCACTTTTAGCCGGTATTAGACCTTCCCAGCAATGGCCCCAGACCCGTCAATCCAGGCGGAAAGAAGTAGAAGACCCCCAAACAGGCAAAAAGTAAAACTACAAAATGGGGACTTAAAAATTTTCATGCAAATTTCCAAAATCACTCCACGTGCGCTCTGCAGCTAGGCCCTAACTCCCCTTTGCCACCATGGATTTGCTTCAAACCTCTTGCAATCAAAACTATCCATACCCAGCAGTGCTCCCAGACCCCAAAACCCACCCACAAACACCCGGAACCCCCCCCCCCAAACAGCACCTCAAAGACAAGCAAGTCAGCAAAAATGCAAAAAAAATTCACCTCCCATTTTGTCCAAACCACTTTTATCCGGTATTAGACATTCACAGCAATGACCCCAGACCCCTGCAGCCACCCGCAAAAAAGCAGAACACCCCCAAACAGGAAAAAAACAAAAATGGGCCTACTACCTTCAATTCTGTCCAAATGCGCTCTGCAGCTAGGCCCTAACTCCTCTTTTCCACCATGGATTTCCTGAAAAACAAATGCAATCAACATTAGACTGTGCCAGCAGTGCTCCCAGACCCCAAGACCCACCCACAACAATTTAAAAGCCCGCCAAACAGCACCCCAAAGACAGGCAAGTGATCAAAAGCGCAAAATCTTTTTCTGCTCCGATTTTGTCCAAACCACTTTTATCCGGTATTAGATCTTCCCAGCAATGGCCCCAGACCCGTCAACCCAGGCGGAAAGAAGTAGAAGACCCCCAAACAGACAAAAAGCAAAACTACAAAAATGGGGACTTTGACATTTTCAGGCAAATTTCCAAATTCACTCCACGCGCGCTCTGCAGCTAGGCCCTAACTCCCCTTTGTCACCATGGATTTGATTCAAACCTCTTGCAATCAAAACTATCCATACCCAACAGTGCTCCCAGACCCCAAAACCCACCCACAAACATCCGGAACCCCCCCAAACAGCACCTCAAAACAAGCAAGTCAGCAAAAACGCCCCAAATAAATTCACCTCCCATTTTGTCCAAACCACTTTTATCCGGTATTAGACATTCACAGCAATGGCCCCAGACCCCTGCAGCCACCCGCAAAAAAGCAGAACACCCCCAAACAGGCAAAAAGCAAAAATGGGCCTACTACCTTCAATTCTGTCCAAATGCGCTCTGCAGCTAGGCCCTAACTCCCCTTTTCCACCATGGATTTCCTGAAAAACAAATGCAATCAACATTAGACTGTGCCAGCAGTGCTCCCAGACCCCAAAGACAGGCAAGTGGTCAAAAGCGCAACATCCTTTTCTGATCCGATTTTCTCCAAACCACTTTTAGCCGGTATTAGACCTTCCCAGCAATGGCCCCAGACCCGTCAACCCAGGCGGAAAGAAGTAGAAGACCCCCAAACAGCCAAAAAGCAAAAATACAAAATGGGGACTTAGAAATTTTCATGCAAATTTCCAAAATCACTCCACGCACACTCTGCAGCTAGGCCCTAACTCCCCTTTGCCACCATGGATTTGCTTCAAACCTCTTGCAATCAAAACTATCCATACCCAGCAGTGATCCCAGACCCCAAAACCCATCCACAAACACCCGGAAGCCCCCCAAACAGCACCTCAAAGACAAGCAAGTCAGCAAAAGCGCAAAAAAAATGTCACCTCCCATTTTGTCCAAACCACTTTTATCCGGTATTAGACATTCCCAGCAATGGCTCCAGACCTCTGCAGCCACCCGCAAAAAAGCAGAACACCCCCAAACAGGCAAAAAGCAAAAATGGGCCTACTACCTTCAATTCTGTCCAAATGCGCTCTCCAGCTAGGCCCTAACTCCCCTTTTCCACCATGGATTTCCTGAAAAACAAATGCAATCAACATTAGACTGTGCCAGCAGTGCTCCCAGACCCCAAAACCCACCCACAACAACCTAAAAGCCCGCCAAACAGCACCCCAAAGACAGGCAAGTGGTCAAAAGCGCAAAATCATTTTCTGATCCGATTTTCTCCAAACCACATTTAGCCGGTATTAGACCTTCCCAGCAATGGCCCCAGACCCGTCAACCCAGGTGGAAATAAGTAGAAGACCCCCAAACAGCCAAAAAGCAAAACTACAAAAATGGGGACTTAGAAATTTTCATGCAAATTTCCAAAATCACTCCAAGCGCGCTCTGCAGCTAGGCCCTAACTCCCCTTTGCCACCATGGATTTGCTTCAAACCTCTTGCAATCAAAACTATCCATACCCAGCAGTGCTCCCAGACCCCAAAACCCACCCACAAACACCCGCCCCCCCCAAACAGCACCTCAAAGACAAGCAAGTCAGCAAAAGCGCAAAAAACATTCACCTCCCATTTTGTCCAAACCACTTTTATCCGGTATTAGACATTCCCAGCAATGGCCCCAGACCCCTGCAGTCACCCGCAAAAAAGCAGAACACCCTCAAACAGTCAAAAAGCAAAAATGGGCCTACTACCTTCAATTCTGTCCAAATGTGCTCTGCAGCTAGGCCCTAACTCCCCTTTTCCACCATGGATTTCCTGAAAAACAAATGCAATCAACATTAGACTGTGCCAGTAGTGCTCCCAGACCCCAACACCCACCCACAACAACTTAAAAGCCCACCAAACAGCACTCCAAAGACAGCCAAGTGGTCAAAATCGCAAAATCTTTTTCTGATCCGATTTTCTCCAAACCACCTTTAGCCGGTATTAGACCTTCCCAACAATGGCCCCAGACCCGTCAACTCACCCGCAAAGAAGTAGAACACCCCCACAAGTGCAGAGTCTTTCTTCATTGGGCGTAATCCAGTCATCTGCTTTGAGGGAAATAGGAGTCTGGAGGAGGAGGAGGATAGAGGAGCATGTTCTTGTGGACTGGTGAACATGAGGAATGCAGACTGTGGCACCTTCAAATCAATAAGCAAACAAGTGAAGACAGTTCTGCTGATGGGCTTGTTTTTGTTATTAGGGGATTAAAGTTTTTTTTTATATAGATTTTGCAAATCAAAGAAAGACAGACACACAGGAATAAAAGTGAATAAGGACGAAAAAGAAAGTTAGTGATTCATTGACTCATTTTCAGGGCTCGGTGTCAGGGAAGAAGAGCTCATCCTCAAACTCTGCGAATTCATACAGGAGTAGGTCACTTAACAGAGAAGAACTTCCCTCATCTAAGTTGGTGTCCTCCTCGTCTTCTTCCTGCGTGCATTCTCGTATTTTGTAATCTGGTGGTATGAGGTGCTGATTCATCTTGATCATTGTTAACCTCTCCACATTTTTGGGCGAGAGGTGGGTCCTTTTGGAAATTACGATGCCACCAGCAGCACTGAAAACACGTTCAGAAGACACGCTTGCGAGTGGGCAAGACAAGTAATTTATAGCCAGGTTGGTGATCTCTGGCCACACAACTGTTTTCCCATGCCAATACGCCAATGGGTCATGAGAAAGATGGACCTCTGTTGAGTCATTCAGATAGGCCTGCACCATCAACTCAAGGTTCTCCTGGGATCCTCCACTTTGCTTACTTTTTTCTGGGACCATTTCAGAAGCAAACCCAAGCTGAGTTAGCCAATCCTCTTCATCACCCAATATCACTGTTGTGTCTGGTGCAGATGATACGGTTGCTAGTGGCGTTAACGGCTGAGAGGGAAAATCACTCACTTCTGCCACAGCCACAAATGCAGAAGTGGATTTTTTTGACTGCGGACGGCCTGCTGATGCTGATGTACTGCCTTTTCCTTCAATTTCCTGCCGTTCTCTTTCAAACCGAGTGGCTGACACAGCTATCCAATGTTTGTACTTTTTATCATCTGCTTCATCAAAAGGAAAGAATACTCTGCCTGCCACTGCCTTTTTGTACCGTGGATCCAGAATAGTAGCACAAATGTAATGCTGTTCTGTCTTGATCATTTCAAGACGATCATCGCCAAGTCGGCAGTGTAATAACTTCTCCGCCAAATCAAATGCTTCTTCCTTTCCATCTTCTTCAAACTTAGAACACACCGCCTTCAGTTGGTGCTCTAGCATGCTCAACAATGGGATAGCTTTTCCCAAATTGCAGTCCTCCCTGCTGACTGCACGCGTGAAGACCTCAAAAGGACGAAGCATGTCTGTCAGGCTTTTAACTAGGTGCCATTGCTCCACCTGTATCCTCATGTCCATCATAGGTGTACCCAGTTTAAAGAAATACTGATCGACTACTGCATACTGCTCATACAGACGCTCAAGCATGTAGAAGGTTGAGTTCCAACGTGTTGCCACCTCCTGGATGAGTGCTTTCACTGGCAATTTATGATCATATTGCAGGCACCTCAGCTGCTTCCGGGCCTTAAAAGAATGGTTGAAATGTGTGCACATTCTTCGGCAGGTGGTCAGTAACTCGGAGACTGGACTTTCTTCACTCAATAATTTTTTAACAACCAGGTTTATACAGTGCGCCAGACACGGCACTCTGAAATAGTTACCCATATCCATGGCCTTAACTACATTGGCGCCATTATCCGTGGAAACATAACCAATCATGCGTTTTCTTGGGGACAGCCATTCAAAGACCTTTGTGTTAAACTCATGCAAAATGTTTTCTGCTGTATGAGTTTTCTCCATGGCAAACATGGCTATTGTTGCATGTTTCCGAGCAGCTTTATAAACTTTGTCCTCGTCAACACCTGCGTTTATCTTGCCTTTAACCCCTGAAAAAGAGACCCAGTGTGCAGTGATGCACATGTAATCAGTGGCTGCACAACTGCTCCACATGTCTGTTGTCAGATGTATAGTGTGAACAGCACTCTTCTGCAAAGATGCCCCAATCACCTCCAGCACATCTTCAAGTAGTGCTGGAATCGCAACTCTGGCAAAATAGAACCGGCTAGGAACCTTCCATTTAGGGCAGAGCGTTGCCACCAATTCAAGAAAACCCACCCCTTCCACAAAAGAAAAAGGGAGAGGGTCCAGCGCTAGCATTTTAGCCAGCTTACTGTTATACAGACGCGCCATTGGGTGGTTGCGGTCATATTGCGCTTCTGAAAACAACATGCTTCTAATGGTGGGCTGGACCATTTTACGGGATGATGATGACTTCTGCGACCCAGTTACGCTCCGTGGTGAACTTTTTCGCGTTGGTGTCTCACTCTCTCCCACACTCTTAGTGTGGCTCATAGATCTGCTGCTGACAGGGGTACTGAGTGTAAGTGAAGAATTGTTTGACGCTTCTTCTTCCTCCTCGTCATCAGCAGATGAAACATCAACGGATACAATTTGTTGACTTGCAATTCGGGCATCCTTGATCTCCCTTAGGTGCGCATGCCATTTGACAGTGTGCTGTCTCTCAAGATGACCTCTCTGGCCTCCGGTACCATAGTTGGTACCAAGTTTACCGCGACTAACTCAAACCTTACAAATGGTACAAATGGGTATGTTTTCCCTTGTTGGGCTAACACTAAAGAAGTCCCAAACTGCGGACTTCAAATGTCTGTGGGGAGCGGAGGAGGCGATACTGGGAATGCTGCTAATGCCAGATGAACTGGAGGATGTGTGTTGCCGAAATTTAGTACGTTGTGCACTTACAGCACCACTAATTGAGGAAATGGAGGTTGAGGTGGATGGAGGACCCTTCTGGCGAGAAAATATGGAAGCTGTAGGTGGTTGTGTTGGTGTACTAGTTAACTGCATTCGTGGTGGTCCCATTCCCACGTCGCCATCATCATCATCACGGTCAGCAGCATTTCGGGCTAGGGTGAAAATGTCTGTGTCTGCATGCCCGCTTAGGCTGGAGTGACGCCTATGATGACTGCTTCGTCGTCGTGAGAGTCTTCATCAGCAGGAGCAGTATACGCCCCTTCTTGTTCAGCGTCATCATCACACTCCATGACTCTGAGACTTTCGGGGACCTTCCTTTTACGCTTAGCTACCTTTGTCAGATCATGGTGTGCCTCACTCTCAGACGGCCGTGGTGGTTCCCAAGTTTCATCCATATCATCAAAAGGAAGGGGGCTTGAAGAAGAAGTAGACACCATCCTTGATCTTTTCCTTGCTGGGGATCTGGAAGACAATGAATCATCAGGAGGAGTATCTTCCTCATGTGATACCTCTGCTTGAATGTCGATTTCCTGATGTGCCCCTACTTCGGGAGGAACAACTATTGTGAGCACTTGTGCTGCTCCATGCACCTCTGCTTGCTCCTCTCCTTGCGCCGCCTCTCCTTCCACATGTACTTGGGCTTGTACTTGCACATGTGGTTGTTGTTGCGGCTGTGGTTGTTGAACACTCGTCAGATGAGTTACAACAACCTGTGTTGATTGAGAGATGCTGCTACTTACTTGCGATGAGCCAACATCACTGGTCGATGGTGATTGAACAACTATGCTGGCTGCCTCTGCAGCACTCAAGGGCTTGGACCTAAGTTGGCATGGTGGTGGTGGCACTGAGCCCAATGGAGCGGAGGTGCTGCTCCCAGCTTGGTCCCCAGGAGACCCCGCTGCTGCTGCAGGCGTACTTTTGTGGCGTCGTCACACCAGTCTCCTTGGTAAGTGGCGCCAGTTGCTTCTTCTGCTCCTTACTGGCAACTTTCTTGCTAGAGGAGCTACGGGCAACTTTTTTTGGGGTCATCTTCTTCAGATGTCACAACAGCAGGCCGCAGTTGCACAAGTTGCAGAGTTGTCTGTGGCCACACGTGACGCTGTGCTGCACACACCGCAGCAGGACTTCTTTCTGGCACTGATGAGGAACGATGAGGCTGATGATTCGTCTTTCTGCACCTAAAAGCAAACGAAGCCAGAGGAACATCAGTTAAATAAATGTTGCATATCTAGCGCTTCAATTAATAGTTTGCAAGTAGGCATTTTTATTATACCTACCCCCCAAAATGGAAAGACCAATAAAATGCACCACTGACAGAGTACCCCTGGGCATAATGGATGAAAGCATGGCAGACTGGGTGCAGGCCAATGACACAACAAAGCACACTGCCTGGCTTCAAAATTGCCCCTAGACCCCCACCCACATGTCCAGGCCCTGCCTGGACCAGGCCTCAAAATGGCCCCCACCCACATGGCCATGCCCCATCAACACCCCCAAAAATCAAAAAACACACAAAAATCACCACAATCCAATGCCATCCATGCCCTCCATGATGTTTACATTCAAATCACACCACAGAAAGACTAGGCCCATGCACCACTCAGTGAGTACCCCTGGGCAAAAGGCCCCAACAGCCAAAAAAAACGAAAAACACACAAAAATCACCACAATCCAATGCCATCCATGCCCTCCATGATGCTTACATTAAGGAAACCACACAGAAAGACTAGGCCCATGCACCACTGAGTGAGTGAGTACCCCTGGGCAAAAGGCCCCAACAGCCAAACAAATTGAAAAACACACAAAAATCACCACAATCCAATGCCATCCATGCCCTACATGATGCTTACATTCAAGACACCCCACAGAAAGACTAGGCCCATGCACCACTGAGTGAGTGAGTACCCCTGGGCATAATGGATGAAAGCAAGGCACATTGGATGCAGGCCTATGGCACAAAGCACACTGCCTGGATTCAAAATGGCCCCTTCACCCCCACCACATGGCCCTGGACCAGGCCTCAAAATGGCCCCCACCCACATGGCCATGCCCCATCAACACCCCCAAAAATAGAAAAACACACAAAAATCACCACATTCCAATGCCATCCATGCCCTCCATGATGTTTACATTCAAGACACCCCACAGAAAGACTAGGCCCATGCACCACTGAGTGAGTACCCCTGGGCAAAAGGCCCCAACAGCCAAAAAAATCGAAAAACACACAAAAATCACCACAATCCAATGCCATCCATGATGTTTACAGTCAAGACACCCCACAGAGAGACTAGGCCCATGCACCACTCAGTGAGTACCCCGGGGCAAAAGGCCCCAACAGACAAAAAAATGAAAAACACACAAAAATCACCACAATCCAATGCCATCCATGCCCTCCATGATGCTTACATTAAAGAAACCACACAGAAAGACTAGGCCCATGCACCACTGAGTAAGTGAGTACCCCTGGGCAAAAGGCCCCAACAGCCAAAAAAATCGAAAAACACACAAAAATCACCACAATCCAATGCCACCCATGCCTTCCATGATGCTTACATTCAAGACACCCCACAGAAAGACTAGGCCCATGCACCACTGAGTGAGTGAGTACCCCTGTGCATAATGGATGAAAGCAAGGCACATTGGATGCAGGCCTATGGCACAAAGCACACTGCCTGGATTCAAAATGGCCCCTTCACCCCCACCACATGGCCCTGGACCAGGTCTCAAAATGTCCCCCACCCACATGGCCATACCCCATCAACACCCCCAAAAATAGAAAAACACACAAAAATCACCACAATCCAATGCCATCCATGCCCTCCATGATGTTTACATTCAAGACACCCCACAGAAAGACTAGACCCATGCGCCACTCAGTGAGTACCCCTGGGCAAAAGGCCCCAACAGCCAAAAAAAACGAAAAACACACATAAATCACCACAGTCCAATACCATCCATGCCCTCCATGATGCTTACATTAAAGAAACCACACAGAAAGACTAGGCCCATGCACCACTGAGTGAGTGAGTACCCCTGGGCAAAAGGCCCCAACAGCAAAAAAAAATCGAAAAACACACAAAAAACAAAAAGTTCCAAAATTGTAGTTGCAGCAACTGTAATGCCCCAAACAAACAACATCAACTTACTTGTGAAATTTCTAATCCAAACGTGTTCCAAAGAAAGTCAAAAAGGCCTCAAATCCAAATATCCAGCAGCATTCACAAAAAGTAATCCTTCCAGGTCAACATCCAAATCAAAGTGACCAGCACATGAAGAAAGCACTGGGAGGAGCCTGCTGGACAGGAACAGGAAGTTGGAGACCTTCCTCCCACCCCCCCCCACCCCCCCCAAAATGGACTCCTTGCAAAAAAAAAGTGCAGGCAAATGTCAACCTGGGGAGTTATTCTGATAAAAATCATAATTTTCAAGGTTTATGCTGCCTGCTGGTGGATTTCTTGTGCGAAATTGCAAATTTTGCAATCTCGCAATTGCGAGATTGTCGCAGCCCGCCGCATCTACGTGTTCGCAAGTGTTTACTCCCGCGATGCGTGATCACGGGCCTTTATGACGTACTCGCGTTGCCAAACTCTCGCTGTGCAAGGTGGCAAGCTTTGATGACGTAATCGCGGTTGACAAACTCCCGCGGGATCCCGCAGCAAGATCCAAAATGGCGCAGCACACGCAAACATGGAGAAAAACAACTCTTCAAACGCTGAATGACGGTAAGTGAACGCTGCGCGCCGCAAAATTGTATAGTATTCTATTTGGCAAGTGCGACCAAGCAAAAAAATCCGCTTGGCGCTAATTTGCGAATTTTGGGCAAATTTGCAAGAGTTCGCGGATTGCGAATTTGCCGAAAATCCACAAAATCCGCGAGCGGAACGGATTTTATGCCCACACTTACTTGAAATGGCTGAGATAGTGAGAGGATTTAGAAAGAAGTCCGGTTTTCCAATATCCGTAAAAAACTTGCACACATAGCTCAGCCATGGGATCCTCATTGCTCCTTCCAATTTCAGAATATCTGACAAGATATCTCTATTCAGCTTGGGTTCTTCTTTGGTCCACAGCCTGTGCCATAAAAGCACAGGCTCAAGCTTAATCAAATCAGATATAAAAGGGAGTCCTAGTTCTGCATGACAGTTATAGTTAGGAGTGCTCTTAGGTACTGCGAGGATAAATAACAGAAAGGAGTTTTCAACTACCTGGATGAGGGTAGGATCTACGAAACCCCATACCCCGCTCCCATAGGTGGCACCAGATACACATTTGGCTTTATATATCTTAATTAGCTCAACAGGCGGTCTAGTACCTCATTTTTTAGCAAAGGTCTTCAGGGCAGCACTTGAACGAACCATCGCAAGTTTTTTTAGCTGCTACTGCCTGACCCCAAGACTGATTCTGGGAGAACAATATACCTAAGTAGGAGAATTATATAGTAGCCTCAAGCTTCTGTCCTGCAATAAAAATGTCCCTTTTGGTCTTACAATCCATGCCACAGCGCATGATGAATGTTTTCAATGTGCCTACCCTTAGGCCCAGATCTTTCATAAAAAGGGCAAAACTATCCACCATGCGCTAAAGTCCCTCTTGAGTACGAGACATTAACACAGCATCGTCTGCGTACAAAAGTGCCGGGATTGGTCGGCCAGCTACGTATGGGGGTCTAAAGTGTTTTCTGCACAGCGCTCCCTCCAGACCATTTATATACAAATTAAAAAGAAGAATGTGGTTGGTAGTACCTTTAATGGTCATGGGCTGTCCTCTATTATTGATTTCTTTTTAATTTCAAATAGATACGCTGATAAATTGTATAATTTTAAAACTCAAATGCTGGCCTTTAGTGACCACTTCCTTATTAGTTCTATTTTGGATCTGCAGTCTGGAGTGTTATCCACTAGATCAACGCCCGCCAAGCCATTACAAGATATTGCCATTAATAGACAAAATGGTCATACCATTAGATGGGCCGGAGTGCCTTTTAACACAATGTAAATCAGATTTTCTGACTTGCCTTGATGAGATGGCAACGGATATTAATATTTGTAATTCTTATTGTAATATCTCACTGGCTATTCAACATAATCTGACAACAAAATCAAAAAGCACCCCCAAGGGTAAGCTTGGCTGGTTTGACTCCCAGTGTAGTAAGTCACATGCATCCCTTAAATCATTGTTGCATGAGTCGAGGAGGGACCAGGAAGCAATTAAAAGGGCTAGGGCGGCGAATAAGACGTCCGTTAAAAAAACGCAAATAGGCAATTAGGTCAGAACTGTGGCAGGCCCTGAAGAAAGCATCTGCCCTAAAGGATATGAAAGGCTTTTGAAAGGCTGTAAATGCCCCATTCTTGCCCCCCAAAAATGTATCAGGCTTTGAAAATGTGATTAGGGGAGGATAAATGAGTGTCCCACTTTTCAAATTTATATTGTAACAATGCTACCCCCACTATTTGTGAGGATTCTAGTCCAGGTTCTGGAGGTTATATCCCAATTGGCATTGATTTTAACACGGACAAGGTGATCCTGGCCATTAATGCTAGTGTGGGAGGGAAAGCCCCGGGACCAGACAGTATAAATCCTGTCCTTTGCTTTGGGGCCCATTTCTAACCCTGGTACTAAGGGCCTGCTGCACTCAAGGCTTCACTCGACCTGGACAGAGTCCAAACTTGTCCCTAATTTTAAGAAAGGCAATCGCAATGACCCCGCCTGTTATAGACCAATTTGACTGCTGTATTCTTTAGTGAAAGTGGCCGGCCGTGTCGTTTTAAGTAGACTCCAGTCATGGGTCGAGGCTGTAGGCATTATCGCAGAGGGTCCAGTATGTATTCCGCAAAGGCCTTGGCACCGTGGAACATAGCTTAAATCTGAGTCTTATAATGGGGAAATATACTCGGGCAAAAAAAGGGAGCCTTTCCATGTGCTTTGCCGACCTGAGTTTGGCGTTTGATTGCTTCAACCACAAGAAACTTTGGCACATCTTAGAGGACATGGGGGTGGAAATTCAATTAATACATTTTTCAAAACAGTCCTACTTAGAGGCCTGGGCCAGGGTTTGCTATGGTAGAACCGGTGAGCTTACTGGCAGCTTCCCTGTTAGTAAGGGCGTAAGACAGGAATGCATTTTGGCCCCCCTTCTCTTTACCCTCTATATTAATAGCCTGGGAGACACCTTATCCAGGGAAAGTTCAGACCTACCAAGGATGGGCAAATGGTTAATTGGAACATTGCTATATGCTGATGATGCAGTCCTGTAAGCCCGTACCCCAATTGGCTTACAAAGAATTGTGACAAACTTTGTATCTTTCATGTCAGATCTTGATCTCAAAGTTAATATTTCTAAAACTTTCGTCATGAAATGCAGTAAGCCCAGTGTTAAGTGTCATGACATTCACATTAATAACGAAAAACTTAATTTTACTAATCACTTTTCACATTTGGGAATTGTTTTTGATAACAAGGGTTCTTGGGCAATAGCTGCTAACTGCAGGAAATTGCTGTTTGCCAAAGCTACTGAGGCTTTGATTAAGTTCGCCAGGAAACTGGAAAAACGCCCCATAGACGACCTGCTGGTGATTTATAAAGCTAAATGCGTCTCAGTTGCCCTGTATGAAGCTGGTATCTGGGGCCACGTAAATGTGGAGTCTCTTCAGCAGGTCGAGAATGGGTTCCTGAGGTATCGCCTAGCTGTGCCAAATAGCACGGCTACGTACATCTGCCATGTCGAACTGGGGTTGGCGCACCTGTCCGACCTTATTAAAGTTCAGCCAATTCTATTGTGGTATAGGGTGTGGTCAGGAGCGTCCACTGGACTTAATCGGGATGTTATAAAGGACTGTATGAACCTCCAACTTGTAAAACGTATTCCCTGGCTTGTATATATTAAAACCTTTATGAACAATATAGATCACCCAACATTTTTTGACAATCCTGATAGCCTGTCCTGCTTTACAAGGAAGCAAGGAAGGAACTGAGGATATAATGTCTAAATAATTTGGAGTCAATCAGGCTATCCTTCAACATTATGAAACCAACGGTCAGAGCCAATCAATGGTTTTTAACTCGGGTGGGGATTCAACCTTAGCTATTATTTACTCAAAGTAACTATGGTAGGCTAATACTTACGCGCTTATGTCTAGGCATCTTTCACAATTTGGTTACCTTCCCTCAGCCAAACAACTGGTCACGCCCTCTTAGTCTATGTCCTTGTGATGACATTGCAGGACAGTCAACAATCCAAATCGTTTTCTTTTGTAAGTTTTATATCTTACTTAGGAAAAGGTGGATATTGCCTTATCTGAAAGTGCTTGGCCTGAAACTTTGCCGACCTGCTTTTATTAACTTACTACTCTTAGAAGATGAAATTGTCACTGTCCACATTGCAAAATACTTGAAGGGGGTGGCCAGAACCAGGAAAACGATGCAAGGCTTGACCTTTGTGTAATTGATATCTGCTCCCATCTATGCAAGGGCAATGTAACAACGTGAGATTATGGCACTGATTGCAACTTCTTAATGTTTTAAATTGTTAAGATCAATTTGTAATTCTTTGGACGGCTGCTATTGTATTTGAAAGTTTTACATTTTTGTATTTATGTTGTTTTGATATATCTTGTGCTTTTCAGATTTGATATTTTAAATCGAATAAAGCGTATCTTGACTTGACTTGACTTGTACAAGCACACCTTTTGTAAGTGCAGGAATTTTAAATAAACAGCTTAGCTGACGATGCAAGCAGGGATGGGTGCAGGGGGCAATATCATGGAAAAGAATAATGAGAAATATGGGAGGAAAAGAAATAACACTTCAATGACAGCATGAGCCGTGAATGAACATTAATCAACAGGAATCAATCTGTCCTCTGTTCATGTGCCAGTGTCGGAACAGGAAGTGGCTCATGGCGTGTGCTGGTCAATGAGGAGACAGTAAAGAAGAGTGACAATGGAGCCAACGAATGGGAAGCAAAGGGTGGGCTCCAAGCTTTTTAATGTAAATAATACCCCTTGCAAGCACAGTGCATGTTTTGTGTGCGGGAGACCTAAAAATGACCAAAAAACAAGAGTGCACAGCCGCCCCAGTGTTTTTGGCACTGATATTGCCACTTTTAAGACTAGGGGTCGCAAAGGCTGTGTCAATGGTTGCATGGAGCAAGCCAGGGGCCACAGCAGCAACCACTGGGGACCTCTAAATGATTTTTATTATTGTTCTGTCTGCTTGTGTTGCCAGTGATTGATGAGAGAACTAGTGAAAGGTGCACCCACTTGTCAAAGGCCAGAAACCTGATTGGTTTAATCCAGAGATAGAAAAGCAGCCTTACTGGTTGCATTCTGGGGCGCTAGGTTAGCCAATGTTAATCCTATCTGTGCTTATATGCACTTGGAGTCTCCTATCCCTCTCACACCTGTTTTAGTCTTATCCTACTTGCTTTTGCTTGGTAGACCTTTTCCGATCAAAATGCGTCATTTCTGAAATTTTTTACTTTTTGACGGGACAAACATTGTCTTGTTATGCTTTGCTATCGAGTTGCTCACCCTCTTTTCCAGGACCTGCATATTTGCTGGGAATGAAACTAATACATGCATGATTCAATAATAGATTCTAATGCTCTTATAGAGCATGGGTGTCCACAAGGGATATTCCAGGCCAGATGTTCAGGTTAACCGTTATTTGCATAAGTACAGCTCAGAATTACTGCTATTTACACAGCTGAGCGCTGCATGAAAAAGTGCAGCACTAGGAGTCTCATTTACAAGAAACTGACACATTGATCCTCAGTTTCCTCACGCCTGCTCCAAATGTTGCTGTATTTACAGTACAGGGCTCCATGGTGCAAGGATTAACAGATGCGTCCGAAATTCAGACACATTTGTTGGTGCAAAAGTGACACATTGTTGGAGTTAGTCGTAAAATGGACGCAACTCCAGCAATGAATCAGAACACAAGTGAGTCCCATTTTAAAAGCCCTGCATCATGCTTTATGCCTGGTCTGAGCAGGTGTAAAGAATTTGATGCAATGAAGTCATAGAGTGACACAGTGAAATGCTGTAAATTTCACTGTGCCTGTTCTACATGGCTTTTATGCGTGGGAACGCCTACCCTGCACACATTATACCTGGTGCAAGTATGCATAGGAACTCCTACCCTGCATACATTATACCTGGTGCAAGTATAATGTGATGCAGGGCTCTACAAACTGACACATTGGACCCAAACCGTCAGTTTGTAGATAAGGAGCAGTGTGGAGCACTGATTGCACCGCTGCTGTGTATAAAAAAAAAGTGACACAGCGACGGCGGATGGGGCTTATAAATGAGGCCCTATGTTTGTTGTGTGAAGGACAAAAATAGCGTAGCACCAGATTTAGCAAGAGGTGCCTGCCAATTAAATCATAGGTGGTGCTTGCTCTAAAAAGGTTGTTTAGAGTGAAGCTTTTACTTGTGCTATTCTGAAATGTTGAGCCTGTGTTTTGTGGCATAGGATTGGCACTAGATACACTCTAGTGCACAGTAGTCATACATGCAAGATGTGCGCTTTATTGTAAAGCACACATTATCACGTTACTTTAGTTGATCTGGGAGTACGCTGAAATGTATCGCTTCAAAATGTCCCACCCAAGACACACCCCATTTGCATTAATAAAAAGGGGGTGAGTGTTAGAAATGGGGGTCTCTAGTTGGTAAGTGCCTTTGTCCAAGTAGGACCCTTCTTCCTAGTCAGGGTAAGGGGGATACACATCTAGAATAATCCCTGCTCACCCCCTTGGTAACTAGGCATGAGCAGACAGGCTTATCTCAGAGGCAGTGTGTAAAGCATTTGTGAACACATACAGTAATACAGTGAAAACACTACAAATGGACATCGCACCAGTTTAGAAAAATAGGTAATCTTTATCTAAACCAAAACAAGACCAAATGACAAAAAAATACACAACTCAGTAATAAAAATATGGCTTTCAGATGGTAGAAATAGTTTAGTTCAAAGCAAATTGCAGATGCGACACGTTTCACACTAAGTACCTTGGATGCATCACGCACAAAACAAAAAGGGCCGCAGGGAAGGTGATGCATCAGATCCTTACACTCAGGTAAGATGATGCATCGGTTCCTTGCTCCAGGGGAGGTGATGGGTCGGTTCCTTACCGGAGAGGAGGTGATGCATCAGTTTCTTACTGCCTGGGGAGGTGACTACTTCCCCCAACGATGCATCAAACTTGGTGCCTTGATGTGATGATCTTGGACGATGCGTGGATTCTTGCAGCCACACAGCAGGCCTTGCGTCAAAATCAGCACAGTGATCTCGACTTTGGAGACTAGTGCACTTGATGCAGCGTGCATCGATTTCTCGAGCCGCGGCCAGGCGCTGTAACAATTTCTTCAGCGATGCGTTGAAAACAGGTGCGGGTGTGTCACGCTTCCCAACGTTGCGTTACTTTTACAGCTCCCAGTGGCAAACAGCCTGCAGAGATCCAAAACAAACAGCAGGCACCTCTTAGTAGGACAGACCTCGTGGCAAGGAAGTTCAGGGGAGCTAGTGGTGAAGTCTTTGTGTCCCTGAGACTTTAGAACAGGAGTTAAGCAGCTTCTTCCTTGGCAGAAAGGAGCCACTGCAGACCAGCCGCAGACATCAAACAGCACAGGGGCAGTAATCCTCCTCAGTTTCTCCAGCTCTTCTCCTTGGCAAAGGTTTCTCTTTATTTCCCAGAA
Organism: Lissotriton helveticus; assembly: GCF_964261635.1. Classification (NCBI taxonomy): domain Eukaryota; kingdom Metazoa; phylum Chordata; class Amphibia; order Caudata; family Salamandridae; genus Lissotriton; species Lissotriton helveticus. The sequence goes on from NC_136061.1 coordinate 865,605,392, forward strand.
GTGATCTTAAAGTCTGAGGTCTGGGCTCCTCCCCCTCTTTTTAGACAGTAAAATCCTTTGTTCTCTGAAGGCAGAGAGTGTATGTGCCCAGCCAGAACCAGTTCTGTCCTCACCGGTGCAGGTTCCTGGCAGGAGGTGGAGTCAGCATTGTGGAAGGCAGACCAGCTCCATTCAGGTGAAAGGAAATCTCCTCTCCTCCTCTAAATGCAGCCCGGGTCCAGCCCAGTCTTGATTCACCCAGACCCTCCCCTGCCCCTGTCACACCAAAAGCCAGACAGCCAATACACATCCTGGCAGAGGCACACTGAAGGGCTAAGCAAGAAAACACCTACTATCTAAAAGTGGTATTTTCAAATACAGAAGGTAAAAATCACCCTGACTAAAAGATGCAGCTTAACATTCTGATTTCAGGCATACTCAACTTTACATCCCTACCTGGTTCCCATGGGTAGTTATGTTTATAAGATGTTATAAGCAAACTCCCCATTCTGTCCTATGGGAACAGGTAGCCTTGCATTAGTGAAAAACGAAATTGGCAGTAATTCACAGTCATCAGGGCATGTCCTACCTTTTATATACATTGCACCCTGCCCACATGCCCACAGGGGTACCATGGGCCTACTTTAAGCGTGACTAACATGTACGAAAAGGGAAGGTTAGGGCCTGCAAGTGGGTGCACTTGCCAGGTCGACATGGCAGTACCAGACTGCTAACAGGCTCTTGCAATGGCGGGCCTGAGTTACATCTACAGGCTGCTTATGTGGGTGGCACAATCAATGCTGCAGCCCACTAGCAGTATTTGATTTACAGACCCTGGACACACACAGTGCCCTGTACTAGGGAACAATTTAGAGTGGGAGCACTTGCACTTTGGCACTGAACAGCAGTGGCAAAGTGCCCAAAGCATCTAGACCAGCAAAACCAAGGCCAACACACAGCAAAAGAAGAGGAGGCAAATGGCAAAAAATACATTAGGAACCCACGCCAATGGTGCCAGGTCTAACAGTAAGCAAAAAGCCATTTTGGCTCTGCGCAAAGCTCAACTTTCAGCACAAAATAGCTTTTAAAAGTTGATTGTAGATGTTTTTAACACTGCCTTGCACCATTTTGCACTTCTTTAGGTCACATGAGCGCCAGGACAAACCTTTAGTAACCTAAGCCTTCCACTTAGACGTTTTCTAATGGGAATCAATCTTAAATGTATTAATCTCAAAAGTTTGACATGGTTCCAGATCCCTGGACCCAAATTGTCTACTAATGTTACAAATCCTGTGATTTGAGAGCATTTACTAGCCACTGGTCTGTTTACAGTTCTGTCAGGATAGTAATTGAGGTGCCCTCTCTGTGCTTTAAATTATACAGATTTTAACAATCAACATCTGGCGAGGGGAACGTAAAATACCCGGCACAGACGGGCTCCCAGTTTAATTTTATGCTGCATACCTAGAGGAGCTAGCCCGTAAACTAGTACAGCTAAATAAAGCATATAGAACAGCGGGATCTCTTCCCAGCACTATGCGAGATGCCCTGATAATACCGCTCCTCAAGCCCGGTAATTCACCTTCTGATTGTAGAGCATACAGACCTCTGTAAATGCTCAATCTAGATTTTAAATTATTGATACGAATATTAGCTGCAGACTCCTGCCCCTCATGACTACCCAATACATCCCGACCAAGCGGGATTCATTCCGGGACAAAATACAGCATTTAATATCCTGTGGCTTATGTCCATAATAAAAGCCCACGACCATAGCAAGAGGGAAGGGGCTGTCTTTGTGATAGACATAGAGAGGGCATTCCGATTGCCTTGAATGATGTTTTCTGTATGAAGTTATAGAGCAAATTCAGCTGGGGGGCTATCTGTCTTGGGTTTCATTGCTCTACACAGATCCCTTGGCTAGAGCTCACATGGGTCAAACAATCTCTGAGCAGTACAGCGTGGAGAGAGGGAGGTGACAAGGCTGCCCTATTGCTGCCCTATTGCTCTTTGCTTTGACCATGGAGCCCCTGACTGTCCTGGCACAGGCTGTAAGCAGATACCAGGGCATAAAAATAGGTTGGTATTACCATCATATTGTGCTATACACAGCCAACGTATTGCATTTCCTGCGTAATGTGGGACATGCCCTGGAGGGAGCATGTCCCACCAGGAATGATGACAGAATTCGGGATATTGTCTGGACTCAAAGTCAACTGACAACAATCCAGGCAATTCCCACTTGCAGAAGGATAGCGCCCATCTGAAGACAAGGGGGAACTCCAATGGGAACCCCCATTGTCTAGCATACTGAGGAGTTAAGATTTTACATTTTCATACAGACTTTGAGGAGGGGAATGTGAGGTCAGCCATTAGGTCCCTGAAAGTCAGTATTGACTTCTGGAAAACAACACCACTGTACATAGCGGGAAGGGTTTTGCTCCTCAAAATGGTAGCGCCCCTTAGACTACCATACTACTTCCCAACCTTGCCCATATGGATCCCAAGAACACTATTCGATAAGTTGGACTCTCTTATTCATTCATCTGGGGTGGGCCGAAAGCAAGTTGCCCTATCAACATTAAAGCACCCGACGCATAACAGAGGTATAGCGGTCCCTGACTTCGAGACTTACTACCTGGCAGGCCAACTCTAGTGGTTCACGCAGTGGTTGGCAGGATGACAGACAAAGGTCCGTGTGTTCGGACTATTTGTACCCGACCTAGATGTACTGTTGAAGGTGCTGTTAAGGGAATGTGTTGTGTCACACTAGATGTTACTGGAGAGCTCCAAGTGGTGAGAGCTGGCATAGATGCCTCCAGAAGACACAGTCCTATACTCTACAGACTTACCTATGAAACTGCTAAATATTCTACCACATTGAGGACAGTGGTGGGGAATAGAGGACTGGATAATGGCAGAGCGACCAAGATAGGGGATCTATTTATAGAGGGTGAGCTTCTCCCATTTAAAGAGTTTTGGGGTGGAGTGGACCTTCCCCGGGGCCACGTCCTGCTTCATAGAGCAGTGACCACAGAACTCAGTGATCACTGGAAGGCTGGTACCTCTGAGCCCAAAAACCATAATGCTTTCAGAAATATTAGCATGGCAGCGGGCAAGATTAAAGTGGTCCCAAGCCTCTACAGAGCAATTCAAGGGGATACTCTCCATTCACTGACCGCTTTGAGGGACCGATGGATGGAAGATTTGGGTATCCCATAAATGATAAAGATTGGGCGAGTATACTTGAGAGAACACCAGGGTGTCTAGAAATGTTCAGTTCCGACTAATTACCTTCCATATCCTGCATAGAGTATACCTTACCCCTGAGCGCATTGATAAATACTTACAAAGGGAGGATGTGGCATGTCCACGATGCGGAAAAATCAGGGGAGAGATACTTCACATGATATGGTCATGCCTGGCAATACACAACTACTGCGAGGAAGTCACTTGAGTAGTGGCGAATGTCACCAAAAAGACGATTCTCTGCTCACCAGCCCACTGCCTATTAAGTTTGTTCCTTACCACCTCCAAAACTAAGGTAACCAGTAACATCTAGGATTTGGCCTTCATCCTAGCTAAAAGGGAAATTACGAGAAACTGTAATATGGAAAAAAGAATTGGAGAGATGTGCAGGTTATGAGGGGGGAGTCTTGCTTAGAGAAGCTAATAGAGGGATTGGCTCAATTGAGGTGTTCAGTGCTTGGAAATCATTGGTTGACAGCATGAAAGACCCAGACCCTGAGTCAGGAGAATCCACACCCAGAGCGATATCTGCACCTGGGAACCATAGCACACCAAGGACCAGATGTAGGTAGCCTAATACCGGTCGGTAATGGCCGAAATTACCGAATTTCGGCGTTACGACCGGTATTAGGCTTTTCAGATGTAGGAGGCCAAATTGAAGGATTCGGTAATTTACCGAATTGGTAATTTAAGGAATCGGTAAATTACCAAATCCTTAAATACCGATTTGGTAATTTACCGAATCCCTAATGTAGGGAGCACTCAAAAGAGTGCATTTGCAATTTAAGGATTCGTTATTTACCAATTACTATAAGTTGGTGGTAAATATCGAAAATCTGTTAAAAAAGCAAATTTGTGCTTTTTCAAAAGTGCCATGTGCCTTAGGGCATGTATGTGTGCCACATGTGCACCCATGCACTATTCAGGGGTGCAAAAGGGTGTCAATGTGACACCCTGCCACCCTTGTAAGTCTTCCCTCTATTACCGATTCGGTATTTACCGAATCAGTAATTCCCATTCATTCCTATTAGCCTCCAGGCCCTTAGGGATGAAATGGGAATACCGAATTGGTAACTACCAAATTGGTATTTACCGAATATTACCGATTCGGTAAAAACTACCGAATCGATACCTACATACCATTTACCGATTCCTAAATACCGAATCGGTAAAATTCGGTATTTTAGAATCTGTATTTATTTATTTATTTTGAAGGTTTTATAGAGCGTGAACAAGATCCTTGCGGATATCAGAGCGTTTTACATACAGATGGGTTAAACGAATTTAAACAAATATATAATGCAAAGATAAACATACAAGTTAAACAAATGACAACAAGGTGAGGTAGCAGTGGTATAAAAGTGGTCAACTGTACAAGATAAAGGAATAAAAATTAAACAAATAAATCATGCTAAGATGAGCAATAGGTTAAATAAATGTAAACAAGGTGAAGTAGCAGCGGTGCATATGTGGTCAACTGTACATAGTATTTATATGAGACATAATGTGAACGAGAGTACATTAGTCTAAAGTCATGTGAATTTAGCTAAGAAGAGCGATTTTACTTCTTTTTTGAAGGATGCTGTGGATGAGATAAATCTGATTTCTGGAGGAAGGGCTTTCCAGATCCTGGGCGCCATCCCAGAGAAGGAGCGTTTATATGTCTTTTTCTTGTGGAATCTTTGGGGTTTCGAAAGAAGGTTTTCTGCGCTTCTTGTAGCTCTTGAGCCACCCGAAATTGTCAGTTTCTGAGCGAGGTAGCTGGGTGAGTTGTGGTGTATAGCCTTGTGTATCATGCATGCGATTTTCAGGTGTATTCTAGCTTCGTGTGGAAGCACGTTCAGTGATCTTAAATCGGGGGAGATGTGTGACCGTTTTTTTGAGCCCGTGATAAGTCTGGCTGCAGCATTAATAGAGGCTTTTAATGGTGCGGTAGTTGATAAGGGGAGGCCACAGAGGGCAACACTGCCATAATCCACTCAAGGGATTACTAGGGCTTGGACTGCAGTTCTGAAGTCATTTGCAGGGTTGATGTGTTGATTTGGAAATTAGCTCGTTTCGTAGCATTGCTGATATGGTGATGCATATTGAGATTGCAGTCGAGTGTTATGCCTAAAGATTTCGCTGAATCCACGATAGTAGGCTGAACGTTAAGTGCAGTGAGATGGTTACGCCAGGACTGAGTGATGGGGACTTTGGAGGGAGGAGCTTTTTGGAGGAATTCCGTTTTTAGGGTGTTAAGTTTGAGATGGTTCTCTGCTAGCCAAGTCTGTGTGTTCCTGAGCGTAGTGTTGAGAAGTTTGATGTCCTCGACGGTGTGCATTTTCAGGTATAGCAGGGTATCGTCTGCGTACATGTGAAATTGTACATTAGATGCTTGAAGCAGAGCGGTGAGTGGTTCCATGACTAGATTGAACAAAGTAAGGGATATGGAGGATCCTTGTGGGACACCTAGTGCTACAGGAACTGGTGTATCCATAGTATTGTTAATCTTGAATTTCTGAGTCCGGTTATGCAGAAAGGAGGTGAACCATTTAAGTACTGTCCCTGATATACCCATTCTGAGATTCAGCAGATCGAGTAAGTTCTCGTGTTTGACCGTATCAAAGGCTGATGAGAGGTCGAGAAGGATGAGGAGGCAAGTACCATTCTGATGAAGAATTTGAAGTGCGTCATCAATTATGTGTGTCATAGCTGATTGTGTGCTGTGGCCTGCTCGGAAGCCTAATTGGTGTGAATTGAGGAGGTGAAAGTGCTCGATGTGTTTTGTCAGTTGGAGGTGTACACATTTTTCTAAGAGTTTGGCCAACGTAGGGATATTGGTGATAGGACGATAGTTGATTAACTCGGTGGGGTCCGCTGTAGGTTTCTTTAGTATGGGCGATGCCTTTCCTACTTTGAGGGAGTCCGGGATGCATCCTTGTTGCAGAGAGCTATTATTGATTTTGGTCCAAAGCGGGAGAAGCAACGGGATAAAGTCCTTTACAGCGTTAGCGGGTAGAGGATCAGTCAGATGATTGAAGGTCTTCAGAGTACCTAGAATCTTGCCAATAGTGTCTTCCGAGTAAGTTTCGAAAGATGCCCAAGATGCATTGTTTTTTAGATCAAGGGGCGTTTTGCTGTGGGGGTTAGAATAGTGTCTTAGATCAGAGAGGGGATCTTTCTTGATCGTGTCTGTCTTTAGATTAAAGAAAGAAGAGAATTCTTCACAGGATGGTAGTGTACAAGAGGTGTTTTGTAGTCTTTGAGGTTCGTCGCTGGATTGATTAACTCGAACAACTTTTTTGGTCGGTTTCTTGCCTGGTCAAGTTGGTGGCTGAAGAAGGATGCCTTTAAACGTTTGATTTTCCTAAAGTATGCGTTTCTTTTTTCCTTAGTGTTTGGAGGTGCATAGCTGAGGGGACTGATCTCCAGTTGCGTTCCGTCAGTCTCATGGCTCATCTATGTTCATTAAGCAGCCCATCGTACCATGGTTTAGAATTCTGAGAGGAAACTCTCTTTAACTGAAGGGGGCAACTTCATTGATAATAGAGGACAACAAGTTGAGGTAGTGGTCGGCGAGAACATGTACGTCGGTAGTGCCGGTGGGGGGTAGGAGAAGATTGTAGCTGGGGAAGGGTAGTGAGTTAGGATTGAGTTTCTTCAAGTCTGTCTTCCAGACCTTAGATCTGATGGATTGAACCAGGTTAGATTTCACTTTTTCATTGATGTAGAATGTGATAATGTGGTGGTCAGACCAGTCACAGGGTTGGATTGACTCAAGTTACATATGGCCCCAAATACCTAGGGGGACCCCTATGTTCCACATGAACCTTGCCTCAGAAAGATTATTAGTAGGACCCTCGTGGGAGGTTTGACATGATACGAGTCTCTGGACAAGGAAGAGGATGGATCTGACACATGACAACGACTAGATGCGACTCAACTGGGGGGGATGAGTTTGAATACAAATGTAATAAGAAGTGAGCTGACCAGCACGATGTGGATTGAGATGAGCAACTGTTATTACAGGATACTATAATGCCATGCTGGAAGTGTCAGGTAACCTTCTAAATGCAATTAAATCGGTTTACAAAAAAAACTTCTGGCGAGGGGAATGATCATCTGCATGCTGGATAGGTGAGCACATGCAGCCAGAGTGTGCTTGTAGGCAGTGCTTGATACGGATGAAGTGCAGTTATTGAAGACCCAGGAGCACTTGCTTACTACTGAACAGTGAAGGTGCTCTTCCATTGATAGCTGTTCTCTCAGTGCAGAGAAGTGTTTGTTTTCTTTATAAATAATGAAACAATGACATGTTCATTTAAATCACTGCTTGTACTGTTGTTATAACCCACACCTGCTTTCAGAGACCCGGCTGAGGAATGTTTTTGTTTTCATTTTGTGGTGTGCAGCATGCACGCCTTTATTGTTGCTTTTGCTGTTTTACAGAAATCTACTTTTTCGAATAAACACCTAATTTTCATGAAATGCAAAGAAGCATACTTAGCAAGCCAGGGTCACTACCTTCCTAAAACGCATCTGAATCTGAACTACATGAAGTGTCCAGGTGGTGCTAATTGGCAGTAAGGTGCTGTTTAGAAGCACATTAAACACTGCAAGGTTTTTTTATGTTGTCTCATTTATTTTTATGATGGTGAGTGGTGGTTAGTGGCAGAAGGAAATCTACGTATTTATTGTTTCTACACAGACAAAATACGCACATTGATTTTTGCTGCTGAACACCGCATGGGTTGTTGCCAAATGAAATGGGAGCAAAGCAGGACACCCTAATAATTTGAAATATGGTCTTAAAATAATACCTTTATGAGAATTAGCATCACCATCGTAGTATGTGCACTCCATCCCATAGAAGCTATCAGGAAAACAAGGCACAACGTCTGAGAGGATAGCATGCTCGCTGGAAATTCTGTCTACAATAACAGAGCATTTAGAAGATAAGTAATGTTATAATTGCACTAGTGAAGAGAGACAATCTGCGGCTTTATTTAATTGCTACTAATTAATATTGTTTTATGTTTATCGCATTTATGAGCTGGCACACGCCAAGATCACCCTCTCACACACCACTTGAGAGCTATAACATTTTAAGTACAGCTCATTACAGATCCACAAATGCAAAAATCTTGCAATAATAGAAAGGGCTTGATAGAAGCCAATTAAAATGTCCGCTTACGATTCAGATTCTTGGAGCTTCCATTGCATCATACATTGTACATTGCTTTTTGTCATTTCATTAAAAAAGTTAGGGTGGGGGGGCGTGGCTGGCAATCGACCAAGATGGCCACGATCTAGTGAGGCTCCGAGGGTGAGACCGATTCCTCACATTTATCCGGCCAGTTATCCTGCTCCAGTGTATCCCAGACTGAAAGACCCTGTGGCGGAGGTGACCCGACGCACATCGGCCCAGCTCGGAGCTCTCTGCGACATCGGAGCCCGGAGCTGCATCGTGCGCGAGTCTGCGGCCTACAACCGCGCCAAAAGCACCGGCCTCGATTTGGGACGGCCGCCGGGGGAGCGCCACCGATTGCCGGAAAGTGACGTCACGGAGCGGAGCTGAGGCGCCTGGAGGCGGGTGAGTGTTGCGACGGCTCGCCCCCCCCGCCCGGCTTCGCCCCCCAGCGAGCATAGAAGCGGGATTGCTGCTCCCCTCCAGCTACACTCCTGAATAGCTGTGACTGGGAACCCGGGGGTCCGCCACTAGCACCGGGAACTGCCAGGACCGGGCCCACGCCCTTTGCGGCCCGCTGTGACGTGCAGATATCGGGCACTCTCCTGCTCCCCCACCGATTGTCTGGGCCCACTCCTGGATTTGGGCCCCCCCTGGCGAGACGAACCTGGCGCCTGGTGCCTAGACGACCACTGCTGGAGCCTGTGACTGGTGTCCCCACAGGGCAGCCTGTCGACGTGTGCAGCTAGGGAGGCGATCACCAAACATTATCTGTTTTGGTCCTGGTTTCCTTGATTGGAGGTGCGATCCATAACCTGCGCACCCATTCACTTTCTCCAGTGCGACCCGAGGCAGCACTCCTCCCTGGCCCACGATGAGCGGCAGGGGTAATCGTGGGACCCAGCAGAGCAAACTAGACAAATTTGCTTATGCCAAGGACTTTCCCCCGCTGGCGGAGCAGAAGAGGACCAGCGCTAAGGGTGCAGAGGGTGCTATAACGCTGGAGGACATCATGGCGGCCCTGACCCAGGTACAAACCACGGTTGGTTCAATCTCGACGGATGTCACACTTCTGCGGGCAGACTTACAAAAGATGTCATCGAGGGTCACTGCGGTAGAACAGGTCACAACGACCCTTACCTCAGACACTGCATCGCTGCTAAAACGAGTGGCGCAATTGGAGGACGACAACAAATTCCTGGCAGACAAGATGGACGAACAAGAAGGGCGCTCTCGGCGCAATAATATTCGCCTTATTGGCCTGCCAGAGTCGGAAGGGGGGCCTGACATGGACCTGTATGTAGAGGACCTCGTGAGAAACGTGCTGCAACCTAAAGGCCTCTCCAAGTTTTTCTCGGTGGAGCGGGCGCACAGGGTCCCGGGGGGGGGGCGTCCACGCCTCGGGGCGCGACCGAGACCTGTTATAGCGCGCATATTCAATTTCAGAGATCGCGATGCCATCTTACAAACGGCGAGGGTCGCGCCGACCATACGGATTCAAAATTCAGAAGTTTCAATCTTCCCGGACTACACGACAGCGGTGGCGGCGAGACGGAGAAGTTTCATTGAGGTGAAAAAGACATTGAGGTCTCGCGAATTGCCCTATTCCATGCTCTCCCCGGCACGCCTCAGGGTGGTGGCTGATAAAAAGACCTGGTTCTTTGATACCCCGGAGGAGGCGCACGACTGGCTCGAGGGGTGGCGTCCGGCGGAAGGCTCTGGCAGACAGAACAGTAGGCGCAGGAGACAAGGACAAACCGACGAGCCTGAAATGACCGGGCAAGAGGAGAAGAACGAGCCCGACCCGGCCGCAGAATCTGGGGAATGACTCCTGCTACATCAAGGGAAGTACTTCTCTTTTTCCTCTGTGAACTATGGCCGGTGACCCGAACTTTTTCTGAATGGGGTTCACCTCCCTTACTAAGCTACTGAGACTTTTGCGATTGAGCTGGGACTCTGGAACTGTTGGGGTATATCTGGTCCTCCTTGGACTTTCACCCCCCCTATGCTCTTGTAAGCAACGTTGTTTTTTGGCGGGGGTCATAAGCACTCTGCTGAATTGGGGTGGCGGGCAGTTTGGAGTCCGCGTAGCAGGGAGGCAGGGAGGGGGAGGGAAGAGGCAGGGAGGGGGGAGGGAAGAGGGGGGTGTTTTTTGTTGTATGTTATGTTTTATGTTCTTGCGATACACCGATCTACAGTGAGCGGCATGGTGTTTGGGATCACGGAAACTGTTTATTGTCTAATTAGCACACTGATCCATGATGATGGGGGTTGATACTCGCACTGTTCTACAGGACGGCGCGGCTAGTGTGACGCCGTCCCTGTCTGTACTCTCCTGGAACGTCCGAGGCCTGGGTGACAAAATTAAGCGGGTCTGGTTCTGAAATGCATTAAGAGGGAGGGGGCGGCAGTGATACTCCTACAGGAGACGCACCTCAATGGCACGGCCACAAAAGCCATGGACAGAGGGGGTTTTCAGATGGTAGCCCATTCCGAGTTCACCTCTGGGTCCAGGGGAGTCGGCGTTCTGGTAAAGAAACAATTCCCCCTACTCATACAGTCTGCTAGGTCGGACGCGGCGGGTAGGTTTGCTGCAATACATGCACAGTGGGAGGGAAAACCCATTAATATTGTCTCAGTCTACATTCCACCTGCCTTACAGGCGGCGGCCCTATCAGACCTTAGCGCTTTCCTACTGGGGCTCCCTGAAGGAGATTTGCTTCTCGGGGGGGATTTTAATTTAGTGGCTGATAGCTTGATGGATAGGGTCCCCCCGAAGTTAGCTCCAGCTGGTACAACACAATTGGGGGGCTTCCTGACTGCTATGGGATTGGAGGACCTCTGGAGGAAATACAACCCCCAAGACCGCCAGTTCACCTACCACTCAAGCGTCCATAATAGTCTCACCAGACTTGACTATTTTCTTGGCTCACCGGGTGGTCCTGGCACTGTGCTCAAGGTAGAAATACGACCACGAGGCATCTCAGATCACTCTCCATTGCTAATTACCTATGCGCACCACCAGCCCACACGGCGTCGGATCTATCCACTCCACGCTGCATACCTCCACAATTCTAGGATCAAGAGGGAGCTAAGGGTGGGGACCAAACACTATTTCCGGGACAACACTGGCTCGGTGTCTTCCGCTGTCACTCTGTGGGAGGCCTACAAAACAGTGGTTAGAGGACGTGCGATAGTTTCCATCACAACGCTTAAGCGGGAGGGGAGAGCGGAACTGTTAGCTCTAGAAATAGCGGTGGCTGAGGCAGAAACGAGGCATGCGACGGACCCCAACCCCGCTACGGCGCACAGTTTACAAGTAGCACAATATCGTCATAGAACGCACCTGACAGAGGAAGTCAAGCTGCAACTGTCCGCCACACGACACAAAATTTACGAGGTGGGCGACAAAGCGGGCAAATTACTGGCTTGGCTGGACAGACGTGACAGACGGGACAGGTGGATAGCACAACTGACGTTGGAGGGAGGTGACCCCATTAGGGATCCCAGCACAATAGTACACATGCTAGCCCGGCACTATGAAACGGTGTACTCATCAGCGTCCACGATATCGGAGGATGAGGCGTACACCTACATTAAAGATCTCAAAATGCCCGCATTGTTGGAGGAGGAGGCACAGGCCTTGGACGCAGACCTAACGACCGCTGAGGTACAATTGGCGATCAAAGCCCTGCAGACGGGTAAGGCACTGGGACCGAATGGTATACCAGTTGACTTTTACAAGCAACAGGCGGACACGCTTGACCGCATTTGCTGCGCATGTTCACGGAAAGCTTGGAGGCAGGGGAACTTCCATTAGATCAACGTACGGACCACTATTGTGGCTATCTTAAAACCAGGGAAACCAGCTGACCAATGTGCGTCATACCGCCTGATTTCCCTCATCAACGCCAAGGCTAAGATACTCGCGAAACTGTTGGCGCAACGCCTCACGTCCCAATTGCCCAAACTCATACATAAAGACCAGTCCGGCTTTATGCCCGGCAGAAACAACGGCACTTAATTTGCGAAGAGTACATGGTCTACTGGCGCGCGCGATGTATCTATTAGAACTTGCGGTGATACTGTCCCTCGACGCCCACATGGCGTTTGACACGGTCCACTGGCCCTTCTTATTTGCAGTACTACGCCACTTTGGTTTTGGCCCGAAGTTCTGCTCCTGGATCCGTGTACTCTACTCACGACCTATGGCGCATGTTGCTGCCAATGGCCACATCTCGGCGGACTTTCCATTGTCTAGAGGCACGCGCCAGGGTTGCCCACTGTCCCCATTACTGTTTGCCATGGTTCTTGAACCGTTGGCCGAATGGATAAGATGGGAGCCCACTATCAGTGGTATCCGTTGGACGGACGATTGGGAAGACAGAATATCCCTATACGCTGACGATGTTCTGTTGTATCTCACCTCTCCCAAGCGCTCGATTAACACCCTTCTAGATGTCTGCATGGCATACGGCCGAGCTTCCGGCTACTCGATCAACTGGTCCAAGTCTACTATGTACATACTGCGCGGTCCCGCACCGCACTTGCCGGACACCTGCCCATTGCGGACTTCTGCTACCGGGTTTAAATACTTAGGGATACACATCACAGCTGACCCTGCCGTTTTCCATACTCACAACCTGCAGCCCCCTCTTGATCGACTCAAACGTGACATTCGACACTGGGAATCACTACCGCTGACGCTGCTAGGGAAGGCGGCACTTTTCAAAATGATGGCCCTACCCCGCTTCCTCTACGTTTTGGAAAACACGCCTTACCCTGTCCCTCCCACGTACTTCAAAACCATCGCAGCGCAAGTCTCAGTGCTGCTATGGGGTACTAAGCCTGCTCGTATAGCGCAGGCCAAGCTCACACGCGGCTGGTACGACGGAGGCATAGCGCTCCCTGACGTCAACCTTTACTACTGGGCATCACAGTTGAAGATTGTTAACCAATGGCTTCATCACCCCCAGTCTGAACCAGCTCTAAAGGCAGACAGGGCACAGTTGGGATTCTCTGGAATGCTGCCCCCCCTGTATGATAAATCATTGATCGCCACAAAGTTCGGCCCACTGCATCACACGCTCACCGTGTGGCACGCGGCGCTGTGCAGGTTGAAATGGCAGGGAGTGCTGACACAGTTAACCCCGTTGTGGGACATAAAACAGCTGGGCAAACTGAGACACTCCAAAGGCTTCGACCGCTGGGATGCTATCGGCATCTCGACCATTGGCGATCTGTGGCAAAAGGGGCAGATGCTACCTTTTGAGATGCTACAACAGCAATATGATCTGGCGCTGACAGAACGTTTCAGATACATGCAGGTACGCCATGCATTGACGACAGCGTTAAAGTCCGTAACAGCTATCCCAGAGGCGTCCCCACTTGAAGACAGGCTACTGACTGACTTTATGCCTTCAAAGGCGACATCTCTGACGTACTGGAAACTCGTAAACAATTTACTTGACCCTCTGGAGGCCCTGCGGGGGAAGTGGGTACACGACTGTGGAGACATTGATGACTCAGAGTGGCAGGAGACGACTGCGTCTCCGAAAGAAGTGGGCGTCCCATCACGTCTCCGCCTGGTGCAACTACGCATACTACACAGATCATACTACACTAGGGACGCACTACATAAGATGAAAAGGATTTCACACCCATACTGCCTGCGGGGTTGCGGGGAAATAGGTAACTTCTACCACACGATATGGGATTGCCCCCGAATTGCTCATTACTGGGTTCAGGTGATGCGCACCATGTCTCAATCAGAGGAACTCTCCATACTGCCTGACCCCAAGCGTTGCCTTTTAAACATATGGGAACCCAATGACCTCACACGATATGGGCAGAGCTGGATGACACTAGGTATGATGGTAGCGAAAAGAAATATAGCGCAGAAGTGGGGTGGGGGGATGTCGCCAACAATATCGGCCTGGAAGCAGGATATGGACGCTGCGATGATTGCAGAACGGACAGTGTTTCGAAATAGAGGTTGTCCCAAGAAATGGAATAAGATTTGGGGGGCATGGAATAAGTACAGGGGAAACATTTGTGACCCACCTTCCGATACTGACAGCTCTAGCTCTGATTCGGAATAGTGCTTTGGAACCTCGTTCCCTGTTGACAACCCATGTTCTGATTGATAGACAGAGATGCTCCAGTGTTAATGTTGTAATTCTGCTGGTTTCTGTTGACAAACTACTGTGCCTAAACTATTTTGTGTTACTACATGACACTGTATCACACTGTTTTATAAATGCCATTAAAAATAATAAAAAAAAAAAAAAAAGTTAGGGTGGGACGTTTCAGTTCGGAATAACCAACTATGTGTTGTAACATTTCGGTAATGTATGGCTGTTCCTACGTGTTCAGTCCTACTGGTACATGCGAAAGAGTTGGGCCCATAAAATCTGGACCTGTTCTAGAGTCACAATCCAATGGTTCTTTTTAGCAGCATGGAAGGTAAAGGTAACAATTTATTTTATTAATGCCAATAAATTAAACAAGAAATCCTTTGGACACATAGTGCCCACAGACAACTACGTAAGGTTAGTTAATTTATTACAAAGCCAAAAATAATTGACTATAAAGTCACCTCAAGATGAGAGGGTAAATGTACATCGAAATGAGTATGAAGCCAAATCTGCGTATCCAATTGAGACGATGTAGCATAAACAAAACAATCAATTCTAGAAACAGAATGTAGAGTATCAGAAAGCACTTTGCTGGTTGTCACTGGTGGTCATTGTAGCTCAAAGAGTCAGGCTCACTGGAGCTTCAACTTGGTGGTCGGAATAGGCGGTAAGATCTTGGAATGAGTGGGAAAGTTTTTAGTCGCCAAGAGCCAAAAACTTCATAATTTCTCTTTTTCTTCTAGGAGGAGCACAACTGATGCCACACCAAGGGTCTTGGACCTGCACGCCACCTCTTGGGGATCAGGAATTCACTTCAGCTGAGGGCGGCTCCAATTGCAGGTCCAGGCATGGCTAGCTACAGCAGGTCAGCTGGGCAGTTGCAGATAGGCCTCTGGAGCTATTGTCATTGTAGTTCAGAAAAAGATGCCAGTCGGCTGACCATAGGAGTCACTTCAGCATTGTATGAAGGGTGCAGGTCCATTCTTCCTACTCAGATAGCAGGGCTGGCCTCAGGCAGCAGGAAAGTTGTCTGGCAGAAGGGCAGTCTTTCCTCTGTAGTGTAAAGTTACCTCAAGACGAGAGTGTAAAAGTACATCGAAATGAGCATCGAGCCAAATCTGTGTATCCAATTGAGACAATGCAGCATAAACAAAACAATCAATTCAAGAAATAGAATGCTTAAGTGACGTGCCTACTTAAGCATCTTCAGAAAGGAGGAATAAAAGGTGTCAGCCTGTGGAGTCTTCCTAAGAAGTCTCTCCAGAGTCAATGGATCATGTAACATAAAACTACATAGACAAAGATTGTTCTAAGATGCTATCTCTCCGAAGGCAGAAGAAGTAGTGGACATATTCCCTACTTCGAACAGCTCATTATTGTAGGTAACCTTCCTAAGATTCATTTCAGGTCATGCCAACTGCTCCGGGTACAATCCTAAAGGTAGTTTTCCATGGGATAACAGTGTTCTTCTCTCGCAAGAATTTGCCCTTGGTTCTCAGGCCTTCTCCTGTGTTAAACACAACGACCTTCCTTTATGGATTCAAGTTACATGATTGTAACTTCTTCTCTCCTTGCCTGATTAGCAAACAAAAGATGTTATTCTAGCTAACCAGAATGCTTCTTTCACCTTCAACACAAAATGTTAGAAAGAACAAATTCCACAGTACAAATGAATTTCAGACTGTTAATTTTAAAGCAAGAGTTTCCAGGGAACTGTATTTCAGGCCTACAAGATTCAGCTAACATAAGAAAACATCACAAGAGCTTTTACAAATAGCATGGAAAAAATAAGGCATATTCAATTAATGCATTTAACTAAGTTTAAAATGACACAACCAAATAAACACGTTTAGTAATTGTCAGTTCACAACACTAGTTCTTCATATTAATGTTTTCTTCTAAGTACATTCACTTTCTACATTAAATCTCCATGTTACTTTTCACAGGTCTAAGCACATCACGTTTCAAATTATATGCGGGTGTGCTCTACACGTGTGATTATAATGCACCCCTACAAATAAAATGCGATTTCCGCTACATCACAAGCTAGCACACCGTAAGTGATAGATGGCCACTATTGGATTGCTTTTCAACTACCAAAGACCCTCCTATCTGATCCTTAACTTTACCATCTCTACCATTTCAAATCCTACATGACCACCTGTTTTTCACATTTTTGTTCTAACTACTAAACGTCCACTCAGTAGCGGCCCATGGAGGGAGTTCCACGGGGGTGAGGCAGGGCTGGGGAGGGGCAGGGTGGGGGGTAGTAAACTCCACGCACTGAAACGCATTTGGCATTTCAGTGCGCGCAATGAAATTTGTTTTATTTATTTATTTATTTACATTACTCGGGTTGACCGTGAGCCGGAGTTTACTAACCCCCACCCTGCCCCACTCCCGCCCCGGCCTGCTGCCCCATGGAACTCCCGCCACGGGCCGCTACTGCGTCCACTGAGATTGAACTATTGTTTTCTTGCGGATGTGCAAAATACACTCTCGTGTAGTTAATTGCATTTGAAATTTTAAGGAATTAGGTTGTTTGTTGAGGGGGTGAACCCCTACTCGAGAAACAGTCACAATCCTTTTCACTAAATTAACCTGTGCTTAACCTTCTGGTAGCTTAGCACAAAAGCCGTGGCAATGTGTAAAATATGTATGGAGCACACAAACAGTAATAAAGTTCAAACACAACACAAGAAAATTCCCACACTAACTTAGAAGTAAAGAGAGCAATGTAATACATTATTTGACAGCAAAACAACAAAAATCCAATCTGTAGAACCAGACATATGCAATTTAAAATATTTCAGGTAAGTATACCACATACCAGCACATAGTGCCAACCGAGAGTACCTTGTCATGCGAGACTGGGTGGAAGTCACAAGCACAGGCCGAACGCGATGAATCACAGGCATGTTAGTGGGAACTATCTTTGAAAATCTAGGAGAAAGAGTTCCATTCACAATGGAGGAGGCCTCTAGGAGCAGGGAGAGCATAGAAGATGGGCATTGATATAACACAAAGAGTAGGTTGAGCATCACTGATGGTCATCAATGTAAAGCAAAGATCCTGTTGGGCGTTGCAAATGGTCGTTGGTAGAGATTTGCATTGGCGGTCAACGTAGTCTGTCAATGCTTTAGCACAAAGTGTAGATCTCACGTTGCCTGTTGTCACTGGTAGTCATTGTAGCGCAAAGAGTCAGGCTCATTGGAGCTTCACCTTGGTGGTCGGAATAGGCGGTAAGATCTTGGCATGAGTGGGACAGTTCTTGGTTGCCAAGAGCCCAAAACTTCATAACTTCTCTTTTTCTTCTAGGAGGAGCCCAACTGATGCCACACCATGGGTCTTGGACCTGCAAGGCACCTCTTGGGGATCAGGAATTCACTTCAGCAGAGGGCGGCTCCAATTGCAGGTCCAGGCATGGCTAGCTACAGCAGGTCAGCTGGCCAGTTGTAGATAGGCCTCTGGAGCTTGTGTCATTGTAGCTCAGAAAAAGAGGCCATTCGGCTGACCAAAGGAGTCACTTCAGCATGGGATGAAGGGTGCAGGTCCATTCCTCATTCTCAGATAGCAGGGCTGGCCTCAGGCAGCAGGGAAGTTGTCTGGCAGCAGGGCAGTCTTTCCTCTGTATTGTCCACAGGTCCAGGAGTGTACCAAAGAGTGGGTCTGATGTTTTCCCATTGTTATATCTGGCGCCCCCTTTGAAGTGTGAGAAGCTTCTGGAGCTTTTCCTTCACAGAGATATCTCAATTTTCCTGTCTCCCTGCCCTGGTCTCAGACTGTCTGGGGGCACAATGGGCTAGTATAAAGTAATTTGTGTGTGAGCTGGACCAGTGCCATTAAAGTACATCTGTAGTAGGTGACAGCTCAGTTCCCCATCAAGCAAGGATGACCCACCTGCCAACATCTTGACCCTCTATTGTGATGCTGTCGGGAAGGAATTCACAAATGCCAATTACACCTTGTTGGACTTGCCCCTTTTTGCAGGGTCATCTCAGAACGTGTTGCCTTCCTCCTGTATTTTTTCTGACCTGTTGTTGGTGGCTGTATGACTCTGGACACTTTATCCTTGCTGATCAGTGCTAAAGTGCATGTGCTCTCTATTGTAAACTTGGTAAGATTGGTCTACACCTGTTTGACGCTGCTTGCTGCTACCCTCCAAAGTAGCCTTTCAAACCTGTCTCAGGCTTCTGCCACTCCAGGGCCTGCACATGCATTTTACTGCAGCTGTGACATGGCACATAAAGTCGTTGCCACGTCTGTGTCTTCCCTTTTTCTACATAAAAGTCACCCCTGAGATTGGCCCTAGAAAGCCCTATGGGCAGGGTGTGGTGTATGTAATAGGTAGGACATGTGCCTTAACTGTGCGGCATGTCCTGGTAGTGACAAACAGCCTATTTGGTTTCTCACTGCTGCAAGGATGCCCTCTCATAGGAATGCATTTGGGATTCCCTTTTATGTACTTCAGTGGTAGTACCTGATCTGAGAGGGTAGCGTGATCAAGTTTTGTATGTTTGTAATAGTAGTGATAAATACTGCTTATTGTTGAAAGCAGATTTATTTTTACTATTTTAGAAATGCCACTTTTAGAAGTGGGCATTATATCTGTGCGCTGTGTCTTTGTGCCTGTCTGAAGAGTATTGACTGTCTGGTTCTGACTGACAGGGGAGAGGGGTTGTGCATTCACTCAAGCCAGTCCCTGTTGGGGGGGTTGAGGTGTGTTCTGCCCTGCCTGAATAGACCTTGGCTGAATTTCGAGTAGTGGGAGGGGTTTCCGTTGCACCTGAATGGGCCTGGTCTGCATTTGGAGTGGTGGGAGGAGTAGCATCTGCACCTGAATAGGGATGTGTCTGCCTTCCACAATGTTGGCTCTGCCCCTCTGTGGTGTGTCTGGGGCCAATGCTTGCACTAACAATGTAGGTTCTTGTGCACTTGCAAATGTAATTGTAAAGTGCCCCCAGAACTGATTTGGACTGAGCTCAGAGCCCTGTGCCAGGGGAGAACAAAGACATTTCTACTATAAGTACTGGGACTGGGACCCCATGTTAGGGGAACTTGTGAAACTGAACTAGAAGAAGGCACAGCGTGGACTGCTCTGTGCATGGAGGAACTGCCTTTTGGGACTAAGCTGGTGTCTGCTGGGTGGCTGAAGGGAATGTAATCTGGTAAGGGGCCTTGCGTGCTGGCCTGCCTTTACCCTGTTCACTGCTCCTGGGGACCACTCTGTGCTTAGGAGCACTTCTCATTCCCTTTATTGGTCTCCATGGTGGAGACAGGCTGAGTGCTGTGTTGGCATTGCATTCACAACTTTACTGTCTTGAGCCCAAGGGGTGGGATCAACCCTCCATACGGCAGGCATTGAGTGTGTCCTTGCTGGGAGGACAATCGAAGACCCGAGGAGACTTTAATCTGTATTCTAAATTGACCTGTAGTCAGGCAGAGGAAACCTGTTGGTGGGTGGTGTCCTGATGATAAGATTGAGCCAGAGCCTCACAAGCTTCTCGTGCCAGGAAGGAGAACCAGAGCCTTGCGGGCTTCATACTTCGACTTCCCACCTTTTCCCACTTGGTAGAGGGGAGTCACTATTAGCATCAGGTCTTGGCAAGGAGACCAGAGAAGCCGGAGAGGGCCCGGCGAGTGTGCCCTCTGGGGTGAGCCGGCAACCCCTGTGCCCTGCATCCGTGCCAGTGATTGGGCCTGTGATACAAAAGGGGATGATGGACAGAGCGTTTGAGCAAATCAAACACTCACCCCCAGTCAACTGATCTGGGTTTAATCCATCACCATTCTTTAGCCCACTCAGCCACCCCAGTTCAGACATGGCCATATGCAAATCAGTCTGACCCTATGCCTCATGGGAACAGTCCAGCCCGACCTGCCAAGCCATGTCTTCCATGGACTGGAAACAAGCATCCTGGGACCGGTTTCGGATTCATAATCCTCATCAGTCAGGCTATCTTGAATCCAGTGGCCAAGTGAGCAAGGGACTCACGTCTGAGCATACCCTTCCACACTTAGGGCGAACAAAGCGATACAAAAGGGGATGATGGACGGAGCGTTTGAGCAAATCAAACACTCACCTCCAGTCAACTGATCTGGGTTTAATCCATCACCATTCTTTAGCCCACTCAGCCACCCCAGTTCAGACATGGCCATATGCAAATCAGTCTGACCCTATGCCTCATGGGAATAGTCCAGCCCGAACTGCAAGCCATGTCTTCCCTGGACCAGAAACAAGCATCCTGGGACCGCTTTCGGATTCATAATCCTCATCAGCCAGGCTGACTTGAATCCAGTGGCCAAGTGAGCAAGGGACTCACGTCTGAGCATACCCTGCCACACTTAGGGCGAACAAAGCGATATAAAAGGGGATGATGGACGGAGCATTTGAGCAAATCAAACACTCACCCCCAGTCAACTGATCTGGGTTTAATTCATCACCATTCTTTAGCCCACTCAGCCACCCCAGTTCAGACATGGCCATATGCAAATCAGTCTGACCCTATGCCTCATGGGAATAGTCGAGCCCGAACTGCCAAGCCATGTCTTCCCTGGACCGGAAACAAGCATCCTGGGACCGGTTTCGGATTCATAATCCTCATCAGCCGGGCTATCTTGAATCCAGTGGACAAGTGAGCAAGGGACTCACGTCTGAGCATATCCTGCCACACTTCGGGCGAACAAAGCGATACGAAAGGGGATGATGGACGGAGCGTTTGAGCAAATCAAACACTCACCCCGAGTAAACTGATCTCGGTTTAATCCATCACCATTCTTTAGCCCACTCAGCCACCCCAGTTCAGACATGGCCATATGCAAATCAGTCTGACCCTATGCCTCATGGGAATAGTCCAGCCCGAACTGCCAAGCCATGTCTTCCCTGGACCAGAAACAAGCATCCTGGGACTGGTTACGGATTCATAATCCTCATCAGCCAGGCTATCTTGTATCCAGTGGCCAAGTGAGCAAGGGACTCACGTCTGAGCATACCCTGCCAAACTTAGTGCGAACAAAGCCATGCAAAAGGGGATGATGGACGGAGCATTTGAGCAAATTAAACACTCACCCCCAGACAACTGATCTGGGTTTTTATCCATCACCATTCTTTAGCCCACTCAGCCACCCCAGTTCAGACATGGCCATATGCGAATCAGTCTGACCCTATGCCTCATGGGAATAGTCCAGCCCGAACTGCCAAGCCATGTCTTCCCTGGACCGGAAACAAGCATCCTGGTACCGGTTTTGGATTCATAATCCTCATCAGTCAGGCTATCTTGAATCCAGTGGCCAAGTGAGCAAGGGACTCACGTCTGAGCATACCCTTCCACACTTAGGGCGAACAAAGCGATACAAAAGGGGATGATGGACGGAGCGTTTGAGCAAATCAAACACTCACCTCCAGTCAACTGATCTGGGTTTAATCCATCACCATTCTTTAGCCCACTCAGCCACCCCAGTTCAGACATGGCCATATGCAAATCAGTCTGACCCTATGCCTCATGGGAATAGTCCAGCCCGAACTGCCAAGCCATGTCTTCCCTGGACCGGAAACAAGCATCCTGGGACCGGTTTCGGATTCATAATCCTCATCAGTCAGGCTATCTTGAATCCAGTGGCCAAGTGAGCAAGGGACTCACGTCTGAGCATACCCTGCCACATTTAGGGCGAACAAAGCGATACAAACCGAGGATGCTTGTTTCCGTCCATCATCCCCTTTTGTATCGCTTTGTTCGCCCTAAGTGTGGCAGGGTATGCTCAGACGTGAGTCCCTTGCTCACTTGGCCACTGGATTCAAGATAGCCTGGCTGATGAGGATTATGAATCCGAAACCGGTCCTAGGATGCTTGTTTCCGGTCCATGGAAGACATGGCTTGGCAGTTCGGGCTGGACTGTTCCCATGAGGCACAGGGTCAGACTGATTTGCAAATAGCCATGTCTGAAATGGGGTGGCTGAGTGGGCTAAAGAATGGTGATGGATTAAACCCAGATCAGTTGACTGGGGGTGAGTGTTTGATTTACTCAAATGCTCCGTCCATCATCCCCTTTTGTATCGCTTTGTTCGCCCTAAGTGTGGCAGGGTATGCTCAGACGTGAGTCCCTTGCTCACTTGGCCACTGGATTCAAGATAGCCTGGCTGGTGAGGATTAGGAATCCGAAACCGGTCCCAGGATGCTTGTTTCCGGTCCATGGAATACATGGCTTGGCAGTTCGGGCTGGACTGTTCCCATGAGGCACAGGGTCAGACTGATTTGCATATAGCCACCCCCAGTCAACTGATCTGGGTTTAATCCATCTCCATTCTTTAGCCCACTCAGCCACCCCAGTTCAGACATGGCCATATGCAAATCAGTCTGACCCTATGCCTCATGGGAATAGACCAGCCCGAACTGCCAAGCCATGTCTTCCCTGGACCGGAAACAAGCATCCTGGGACCGGTGTCGGATTCATAATCCTCATCAGCCAGGCTATCTTGAATCCAGTGGCCAAGTGAGCAAGGGACTCACGTCTGAGCATACCCTGCCACACTTAGGGCGAACAAAGCGACACAAAAGGGAATGATGGACGGAGCGTTTGAGCAAATCAAACATTAACCCCCAGTCAACTGATCTGGGTTTAATCCATAAGCATTCTTTATCCCACTCAGCCACCCCAGTTCAGACATGGCCATATGCAAATCAGTCTGACCCTATGCCTCATGGGAATAGTCCAGCCCGAACTGCCAAGCCATGTCTTCCCTGGACGAGGAAACAAGCATCCTAGGACAGGTATCGGATTCATAATCCTCCTCAGCCAGGCTATCTTGAATCCAGTGGCCAAGTGAGCAAGGGACTCACGTCTGAGCATACCCTGCCACACTTAGGGCGAACAAAGCGATACAAAAGGGGATGATGGACGAAGCGTTTGAGCAAATCAAACACTCACCCCCAGTCAACTGATCTGGGTTTAATCCATCACCATTCTTTAGCCCACTCAGCCACCCCAGTTCAGACATGGCCATATGCAAATCAGTCTGACCCTATGCCTCATGGGAATAGTCCAGCCCGAACTGCCAAGCCATGTCTTCCCTGGACCGGAAACAAGCATCCTCGGTTTGTATCGCTTTGTTCGCCCTAAATGTGGCAGGGTATGCTCAGACGTGAGTCCCTTGCTCACTTGGCCACTGGATTCAAGATAGCCTGGCTGATGAGGATTATGAATCCAAAACCGGTCCCAGGATGCTTGTTTCCGGTCCATGGAAGACATGGCTTGGCAGTTCGGGCTGGACTGTTCCCATGAGGCACAGGGTCAGACTGATTTGCATATAGCCATGTCTGAAATGGGGTGGCTGAGTGGGCTAAAGAATGGTGATGGATTAAACTCAGATCAGTTGACGGGGTGAGTGTTTGATTTACTCAAACGCTCCGTCCATCATCCCCTTTTGTATCGCTTTGTTCGCCCTAAGTGTGGCAGGGTATGCTCAGACGTGAGTCCCTTGCTCACTTGGCCACTGGATTCAAGATAGCCTGGCTGATGAGGATTATGAATCCGAAACTGGTCCCAGGATGCTTGTTTCCGGTCCATGGAAGACATGGCTTGACAGTTAGGGCTGGACTGTTCCCATGAGGCACAGGGTCAGACTGATTTGCATATAGCCATGTCTGAAGTGGGGTGGCTGAGTGGGCTAAAGAATGGTGATGGATTAAACCCAGATCAGTTGACTGGGGGTGAGTGTTTGATTTACTCAAACGCTCCGTCCATCATCCCCTTTTGTATCGCTTTTTTCACCCTAAGTGTGGCAGGGTATGCTCAGACGTGAGTCCCTTGCTCACTTGGTCACTGGATACAAGATAGCCTGGCTGATGAGGATTATGAATACGAAACCGGTCCCAAGATGCTTGTTTCCGGTCCATGGAAGACATGGCTTGGCAGTTCGGGCTGGACTGTTCCCATGAGGCACAGGGTCAGACTGATTTGCATATAGCCATGTCTGAAATGGGGTGGCTGAGTGGGCTAAAGAATGGTGATAGATTAAACCCAGATCAGTTGACTGGGGGTGAGTGTTTGATTTACTCAAACGCTCCGTCCATCATTCCCTTTTGTATCGCTTTGTTCGCCCTAAGTGTGGCAGGGTATGCTCAGACGTGAGTCCCTTGCTCACTTGGCCACTGGATTCAAGATAGCCTGGCTGATGAGGATTATGAATCCGAAACCGGTCCCAGGATGCTTGTTTCCAGTCCATGGAAGACATGGCTTGGCAGGTCGGGCTGGACTGTTCCCATGAGGCACAGGGTCAGACTGATTTGCATATAGCCATGTCTGAAATGGGGTGGCTGAGTGGGCTAAAGAATGGTGATGGATTAAACCCAGATCAGTTGACTGGGGGTGAGTGTTTGATTTACTCAAACGCTCCGTCCATCATCCCCTTCTGTATCGCTTTGTTCGCCCTAAGTGTGGCAGGGTATGCTCAGATGTGAGTCCCTTGCTCACTTGGCCACTGGATTCAAGATAGCCTGGCTGATGAGGATTATGAATCCGAAACTGGTCCCAGGATGCTTGTTTCCGGTCCATGGAAGACATGGCTTGGCAGTTCGGGCTGGACTGTTCCCATGAGGCACAGGGTCATACTGATTTGCATATAGCCATGTCTGAAATGGGATGGCTGAGTGGGCTAAAGAATGGTGATGGATTAAACCCAGATCAGTTGACTGGGGGTGAGTGTTTGATTTACTCAAACGCTCCGTCCATCATCCCCTTTTGTATCGCTTTGTTCGCCCTAAGTGGCAGGGTATGCTCAGACGTGAGTCCCTTGCTCACTTGGCCACTGGATTCAAGATAGCCTGGCTGATGAGAATTATGATTCCGAAACCGGTCCCAGGATGCTTGTTTCCAGTCCATGGAAGACATGGCTTGGCAGTTCGGGCTGGACTGTTCCCATGAGGCACAGGCACAGGGTCAGACTGATTTGCATATAGCCATGTCTGAAATGGGGTGGCTGAGTGGTCCAAAGAATGGTGATGGATTAAACCCAGATCAGTTGACTGGGGGTGAGTGTTTGATTTACTCAACGCTCCGTCCATCATCCCCTTTTCTATCGCTTTGTTCGCCCTAAGTGTGGCAGGGTATGCTCAGATGTGAGTCCCTTTCTCACTTAGCCACTGGATTCAAGATAGCCTGGCTGATGAGGATTATGAATCCGAAACCGGTCCCAGGATGCTTGTTTCCGGTCCGTGGAAGACATGGCTTGGCAGTTCGGGCTGGACTGGTCCCATGAGGCACAGGGTCAGACTGATTTGAATATAGCCATGTCTGAAATGGGGTAGCTGAGTGGGCTAAAGAATGGTGATGGATTAAGCCCAGATCAGTTGACGGGGTGAGTGTTTGATTTACTCAAACGCTCCGTCCATCATCCCCTTTTGTATCGCTTTGTTCGCCCTAAGTGTGGCAGGGTATGCTCAGACGTGAGTCCCTTGCTCACTTGGCCACTGGATTCAAGATAGCCTGGCTGATGAGGATTATGAATCCGAAACCGGTCCTAGGATGCTTGTTTCCGGTCCATGGAAGACATGGCTTGGCAGTTCGGGCTGGACTGTTCCCATGAGGCACAGGGTCAGACTGATTTGCAAATAGCCATGTCTGAAATGGGGTGGCTGAGTGGGCTAAAGAATGGTGATGGATTAAACCCAGATCAGTTGACTGGGGGTGAGTGTTTGATTTACTCAAATGCTCCGTCCATCATCCCCTTTTGTATCGCTTTGTTCGCCCTAAGTGTGGCAGGGTATGCTCAGACGTGAGTCCCTTGCTCACTTGGCCACTGGATTCAAGATAGCCTGGCTGGTGAGGATTAGGAATCCGAAACCGGTCCCAGGATGCTTGTTTCCGGTCCATGGAATACATGGCTTGGCAGTTCGGGCTGGACTGTTCCCATGAGGCACAGGGTCAGACTGATTTGCATATAGCCATGTCTGAAATGGGGTGGCTGAGTGGGCTAAAGAATGGTGATGGATTAAACCCAGATCAGTTGACTGGGGATGAGTGTTTGATTTACTCAAACGCTCCGTCCATCATCCCCTTTTGTATTGCTTAGTTCGCCCAAAGTGTGGCAGGGTATGCTCAGACGTGAGTCCCTTGCTCACTTCGCTACTGGATTCAAGATAGCCTGGCTGATGAGGATTATGAATCCGAAACTGGTCCCAGGATGCTTGTTTCCGGTCCATGGAAGACATGGCTTGGCAGTTCGGGCTGGACTGTTCCCATGAGGCACAGGGTCAGACTGATTTGCATATAGCCATGTCTGAAATGGGGTGGCTGAGTGGGCTAAAGAATGGTGATGGATTAAACCCAGATCAGTTGACTGGGGGTGAGTGTTTGATTTACTCAAACGCTCCGTCCATCATCCCCTTTTGTATCGCTTTGTTCGCCCTAAGTGTGGCAGGGTATGCTCAGACGTGAGTCCCTTGCTCACTTGGCCACTGGATTCAAGATAGCCTGGCTGATGAGGATTATGAATCTGAAACCGGTCCCAGGATGCTTGTTTCCGGTCCATGGAAGACATGGCTTGGCAGTTCGGGCTGGACTGTTCCCATGAGGCACAGGGTTGCATATATCCATGTCTGAAATGGGGTGGCTGAGTGGGCTAAAGAATGGTGATGGATTAAACCCAGATCAGTTGACTGGGGGTGAGTGTTTGATTTACTCAAACGCTCCGTCCATCGTCCCCTTTTGTATCGCAGTGATTGGGCCTGTGTCATGGAGCTGAGGTCCCGTTGTGGACGTGTACCAACCACTGTTTTTCCTTCCTGGGTGCTATGAGAAGCTGGGTGCCGGGTCTCTGCCTCATCGTGTTTCGAGCGGCTGAATCGAGGTTCACGTCACTCCGGGCTGCACCTGGGGGCTACTTTGGAGTCTTCGGGCTGGGAGGGCTCACCACCACTGCAACGTGGGAGTACCTGCATGGCCAGAGGGGGTCCTGGTAATTAGGAACTCCTGGATATTTTTATCACATGGTGAAGCAGGCTCAGTGATAGTGATTCTGCCTAATGCCTGATGTTCACCTTTATGTTGGGCTAATTGCCATGGTTAGCTCCTCAGGTATTACAAGGGTGATCGGTAAATGCCTAACAAGGGCATGATGTAATTAGGTTATGTGTGCACTCTATAATTGTTTATTATAGTGCACTGTTGGTGTGATTTATACTGAATGTTTTTCCAATCTGTGCAAGCAACAGGTGGTTACTATGGTGCACTGTGGATGATGTGTTTGCATAGTGTTTCATGCTTAGTATAATCCTGCCAGTATTTACTAGTCACTTTAAATGTGATGATTATGACAATGGCCCGATTGGCCAAGTTGTTTAAATCCCTGTGACGTCATGACAAGTGCCTAGTGGCACAGTGATCTATGTGATTGTGGTCTAATGTGTTTTATGAATAATACAAAGGATATTCTTATATAACCTTGTGTGGAGTTTCTTTTGTGGTGTGCCTAGTGTATTACTGCTGTTTGAGTGTGTTGCGCAAACGCTTTACACATTGCCTCTGGGATAAACCTGACTGCTCTGCCATGCTACCAAGGAGTGAGCAGGGGTTATCTTCAGTGTGTAACTCACTTGCCCTGACTAGAGGGGTCGGTTCTGCCTGGCTTAGGTGTATACCCTAGCTGACGAGAAACTCAATTTCAAACACACCTAAACATGTGACCCAGGAATCAGGCTGAAGGCACCAATTAGTAAGGAAAAGAAAATGCCAACTTTCGATTTCCTGATTTCAAAAATATAATTTACAGAAAGCCAGATACGTTTTCAACAGATCATTGGTCTTTTGAACAACAACTGTTACGCTTACAAAATAGAAGTAAGTGACCCAGCATCATTGTGATCAACCTTTGGTTCTTGTCAATCAAGCACACGTAATGAATTGGTAATATAGTGTAAATTCATTAATTTCAGAAACGTGATACTTTGTGACCTTATACCATTCATTTAATAATAACATCTTCGTTCACTGTGAAAAGTAATTCATGAAGCACTGGAAAATATGGATTCCTTTCCCTGCAATAATACAAGCCTTGGCCTGTGTGCACACATGTATTTGAAACACTCTATCTCTCTCCTCTTTAGAACGCAGTTTTGGTCACACACAAAGGAACTTCAACAAAGGGCTCCTTCCAAATATCCAATACAGGTATATTTTGTATGTCTATTTTAATACCACCGACCAAAGTAACATTTAAGGGAAGGATTGGTTACAAATTATGCTATGATTTTGTGTTTATTTAGATCCCACCCAGTCGCAGCCCTGATGAGAATCCCATAACTTATGTAGGGATTTGAAACGTTTTGGCACCTTTAACCTGTTGTAACCTATCGCAGGGAACAATTGTTTGTGTAAATATGGTTATCCCTAGATATAATACATTTGTGTTCCCTCTGGCAGCAATCTAATAATGAGCAATGAAATATGATCAACAAATTACTGCTCAGATTGCGTTTCTTTCTTTCTTTTTGAAACCATTACTGTTTTTATGGTTTATGTATGGTCATGTGCATTGTAATGTTTTCCCGTCAACTGTTTTTTGTCAATTGTGTTAATGTACATTCACTGTTTGAATTGTGATGTCTCCCCTATTCTGAACATATATGTGAATAACTATGCTCAATTCAAAAATAATGAATAATTGAGTAGATAAATACTCCAAACCATATGAATGTTTCTTGGTTTGCCATATGATAATTGCATAACATGAATGTGATGACTAGATCCTCTTTGTTTTTCTAATAGTAGGCCCTTTCTAGTTGTCGTGTAGAACCATACCGCCTTTGATATAAAAACTTCCTAAAACTGGCATTTTTAAAATTGTGACCTAAAATATGAATTTACCATTGAAGAGGGGTTCAAATTACAATTCTGCAGACACCAAACAAGCTATTCCTACCAGCTCCCAAACAAACGAAATCACTTATTAAATGTATTAAGGTAATCCAATGTTATCCTATGGGAGAGGTTGGCCTTGAAATAGTGAACATTGGATCTGGAAGTTTTACACTACCAGGGCATGTAAAACGTAAAGGTGTATATCCACCTTTTTAAATACAACCCACCCTGTCTTCTAGGATGTTTAGGGTCTACCTTAGAGTGACATATGCATTAAAAAGGAGGGTGGTTTTGGCCAGGCAGAATGTTTATATTGGCAGTTTGGAAGTTTGAAACTGCACATACAGGCTGCAATGGCAGAGCTGAGATAGATTTTAAAGGGCAACATAACTGGATGGCTCAATAAGTGCTGCTGGCCCACTCTTTGCATATAACTGACCAGCCATGGGTATACGGTAACTTTACTAGGGCTTTACAATTAAATAAAAAATGCAATTTGGGTGTAAGACAGTTTTACCATGCTTACAAGCACTTTAGCAGTTGTTAACAGTGGAAAGTTTACAGGGTTCTAGAGACAACAAAAACGAATTCAGCAAAACAGGAGGAATGAAGGTAAAACATTTGGGGAAAACCACACCAAGGGTGCCAGATGTAACAGGATGGATATGATTTGACTAGCATTAAACAATTCGGTGAACCAGGTGTAATACCACCACAGTGCACGACTTCTTGTTTCTAGATTAATAATGTTCTCACAACCCCACGTTTTAGTGAGTGGTCTATGAGATTGAGTGTTCTCTACACATGGCTAAAATCAAATTATTGTTGGGTTATGGTCCTGTTTTCTTAAGAAATACTTACTACAAATGTTTAGTGTGATTTAAGTTTTCATATCTCTGTAAAACGAAATGGGTAGAAAAATATGTTGAGAAAGTGATTACCTAAGAGCACAAAATTTGTCACAAGGGTAGGGTGAGATTAATTAACAACAACATGCCATTTGTTTTCATAGTTCCCATCTTGCTCATTAGACAGCAGGGGTGTGAGTGGTTCCATGGTGAGATCCAGGACTACTCTCACCAAGCAAATGCCACTCTGCTGTGGAACCTACTTAGACTTTTAATACAGAGTTCACACTCAGCATATTTTGGAAAAGTGGTAAAGCCAGAATTAAACGTCAATTCTCCTAGCACTATGGCTAATGCCATTGTCCCAAATTTCGTGGAGGAGGTTGGGTGTTTGTGTCGGCCAACCTCAGTGAATTGAACACCTTGTTTGGGGGTCTTTGCACTCACTACCTTAACTGAGCCTGTTTCTATGCACTCCTACGACTTGCAGGTAAGTGGCTAAAGGCATAAGGAGATTGTGAGGCCTAAGATTCTATTTCATTTCAGTTCAATCATCAAGTTACTTCCTTTGTACACTTGACTCGCCAAATGGAGCAAATTCAAGCAGCGAAGGCTTCCCCAGGGTGCAGGAGAAGATCACGATTCAGATAGAGCATAATACAGTATTATCAAATTTGTGACTCCTCTAGAAACTGGGAGCTTGGATTAGAGGGCAGTATAAATTGAAACTCTCAAAATAACTCCATAACTCACTGACCATACCATGTACATGCCTCGTTTCTCGTGTCAGGCTCATTTTCGCTTGAGGATTTTGGAGGGGGAATCTACCTGTTGTTTCCTGCCCCTGCTGCAGAGCTCCGCTCCCGCCGCCACTCTGGTCTCCCTCCCGCCGCCGTAGTCAGCCATCCAAACGGTCGCCGAGTGGAGGGAGACTACAGCTACCAGCCTGCTTTGCTGGACACCGGAAGCCGCTACTGCTGGTCCCGCGCTCGGAGGCGCTTTAAATTTGTGACAGCCCCCGCGTCGTGAATCGTGCGCTGATTGCGCCGGGCGAAGCCCGGGCAAAGGGCGGGCCCGTTTATGCCCGTTAAGGACCGGCTAAGGACGGGACGGGTCACCCCATTAACATCTTTTGTGGAACAAGGTTAGTGCTCTCGAGTGCATTTGTTGTGTGGATACAAGGGCCAAAATATTATTCCTGTTACCAAATACAAAGGAAGCCTTGAGAAACTTATCGTCTTACTATGGCCTCCGTTTTCACCTTAGGAGACAATGGTGGAAAAAATGTTGGGGGATCACTAATGGGTACATTAGACAATTTTCTTATACGGGTGTCTTCTGCCCTGGCTTAGGACATAGAATTGACCGAAAAAAGACTGTCATTAGACCCTCTCTTTGATAAGAGATCTTCAATGGGAAGTCTTGCCACTGCTAAATCACCTGCTGCAAGTGGGGTTGACCCAGAGGACACGCTGTGTTCTGTGGAGGATGATGTTGATAGCTCTTCCTCGCAGCCGGATGGCCGCACCATATCACCTGTACAACATCGGCCTATAGTACCAGCTGCTAAGACCAAACAAGTCACTCTTCCGGCAAAAGCACCCTCTTCAAGTATCAGAACTAGATCAGCGAACAATGGAAATAAGGGTGTAGCACCCCAGGCAAAGTGTGTGACGTCCAAAAAACAAATGCCTAGGGGCGCAATGGCAACCACAAGCTCAGGGAAACAAAAGGTAAAAAAGGAAAAGACCGAAGCAATAAGGAGATTACTCTACCTAGTGCCATAAGCTGCCCCAAAACACCTTGCCCAGCTGGCTCAGAGGTAACTCCCTCACCACGTATAGAGGGGGAACTTATGGAAGAACCGGGAGCTCAGTTTTGGAGAAAGCTGGAATTTATGTTGGAAAAATCAATCCATCCGCTACATGAGAGACTTGACAGTATTGAGTCAAGGCTGGTTTGCCTGGAACTTTCACTAGCTTCTAGCTTCTACCCAGAAGATGAGGAGTATGTACCGCAAAGCCAAATCTGGGAGGACAATCTGTGGGGGGTGCATCTCCTATTGACGTACCAAGTGGCAATATTAATCTAGTAGTAGATACGTCAGAACCTCCTAGATTAACAACCTCCTCTCTTAGTGCTAAGGGGGTTAGTCAACCTGTTGAAAATTCTAGGGATAGAATAGAGGTGCCTACCAAAATAATAGTAAAATGAATGCACGTGCCGCTAACAAGTTAACCTGACATCTTTTTGGGTCACAACATACGATAGAAACATTATGTTTGTTGGATTAAATTCCAATTATTTTATTTTCTTCTTATTTTATGAATTGCTCTTCTATTTGATCATATACTTTATCAAATTTTTACGTAAGCTATAAAACCTTATGTAGTACAAAAGGGGGTGGTAATGGACGGAGCATCTGAACCAATCAAACACTCACACCCAGTCAAAAGACCGGTTTTGGATTCATAATCCTCATCAGCCGGGCTATCTTGAATCCAGTGGACAAGTGAGCAAGGGACTCACGTCTGAGCATATCCTGCCACACTTCGGGCGAACAAAGCGATACGAAAGGGGATGATGGACGGAGCGTTTGAGCAAATCAAACACTCACCCCGAGTCAACTGATCTGGGTTTAATCCATCACCGTTCTTTAGCCCACTCAGCCACCCCAGTTCAGACATGGCCATATGCAAATCAGTCTGACCCTATGCCTCATGGGAATAGTCCAGCCCGAACTGCCAAGCCATGCCTTCCCTGGACCGGAAGCAAGCTTCCGAGGACCGGTTTCTGGCATTACAGCCGTCTTCAGCCCGGCTTGCTTGAATCCAGTGGCAAAGTGCGCAAGGGACTCACATCTGAGCATACCCTGCCACACTTATGGCGGCCAAAAGCGGTACAAAAGGGGGTGGTAATGGACGGAGCATCTGAACCAATCAAACACTCACACCCAGTCAAAAGATCTGGGTTTAATCCATCACCGTTCTTTAGCCCACTCTGCCACCCCAGTTCAGACATGGCTATATGCAAATCAGTCTGACCCTGTGCCTCATGGGAACAGTCCAGCCCGAACTGCCAAGCCATGCCTTCCCTGGACCGGAAACAAGCTTCCGAGGACCGGTTTCTGGCATTACAGCCGTCTTCAGTCTGGCTTGCTTGAATCCAGTGGCAAAGTGAGCAAGGGACTCACGTCTGAGCATACCCTGCCACACTTATGGCGGCCAAAAGCGGTACAAAAGGGGGTGGTAATGGACGGAGCATCTGAACCAATCAAACACTCACACCCAGCCAAAAGATCTGGGTTTAATCCATCACCGTTCTTTAGCCCACTCTGCCACCCCAGTTCAGACATGGCTATATGCAAATCAGTCTGACCCTGTGCCTCATGGGAACAGTCCAGCCTGAACTGCCAAGCCATGCCTTCCCTGGACTGGAAACAAGCTTCAGAGGACCGGTTTCTGGCATTACAGCCGTCTTCAGCCCGGCTTGCTTGAATCCAGTGGCAAAATGAGCAAGGGACTCACGTCTGAGCATACCCTGCCACACTTATGGCGGCCAAAAGCGGTACAAAAGGGGGTGGTAATGGACGGAGCATCTGAACCAATCAAACACTCACACCCAGTCAAAAGATCTGGGTTTAATCCATCACCGTTCTTTAGCCCACTCTGCCACCCTAGTTCAGACATGGCTATATGCAAATCAGTCTGACCCTGTGCCTCATGGGAACAGTCCAGCCCGAACTGCCAAGCCATGCCTTCCCTGGACCGGAAACAAGCTTCCGAGGACCGGTTTCTGGCATTACAGCCGTCTTCAGCCCGGCTTGCTTGAATCCAGTGGCAAAGTGAGCAAGGGACTCACGTCTGAGCATACCCTGCCACACTTATGGCGGCCAAAAGCGGTACAAAAGGGGGTGGTAATGGACGGAGCATCTGAACCAATCAAACACTCACACCCAGTCAAAAGATCTGGGTTTAATCCATCACCGTTCTTTAGCCCACTCTGCACCCCAGTTCAGACATGGCTATATGCAAATCAGTCTGACCCTGTGCCTCATGGGAACAGTCCAGCCCGAACTGCCAAGCCATGCCTTCCCTGGACCGGAAACAAGCTGCCGAGGACCGGTTTCCGGCATTACAGCCGTCTTCAGCCCGGCTTGCTTGAATCCAGTGGCAAAGTGAGCAAGGGACTCACGTCTGAGCATACCCTGCCACACTTATGGTGGCCAAAAGCGGTACAAAAGGGGGTGGCAATGGACGGAGCATCTGAACCAATCAAACACTCACACCCAGTCACAAGATCTGGGTTTAATCCATCACCGTTCTTAAGCCCACTCTGCCACCCCAGTTCAGACATGGCTATATGCAAATCAGTCTGACCCTGTGCCTCATGGGAACAGTCCAGCCCGAACTGCCAAGCCATGCCTTCACTGGACCGGAAACAAGCTTCCGAGGACCGGTTTCTGGCATTACAGCCGTCTTCAGCCCGGCTTGCTTGAATCCAGTGGCAAAGTGAGCAAGGGACTCACGTCTGAGCATACCCTGCAACACTTATGGTGGACAAAGGCGGTACAAAAGGGGGTGGTAATGGACGGAGCATCTGAACCAATCAAACACTCACACCCAGTCAAAAGATCTGGGTTTAATCCATCACCGTTCTTTAGCCCACTCTGCCACCCCAGTTCAGACATGGCTCTATGCAAATCAGTCTGACCCTGTGCCTCATGGGAACAGTCCAGCCCGAATTGCCAAGCCATGCCTTCCCTGGACCGGAAACAAGCTTCCGAGGACCGGTTTCTGGCATTACAGCCGTCTTCAGCCCGGCTTGCTTGAATCCAGTGGCAAAGTGAGCAAGGGACTCACGTCTGAGCATACCCTGCCACACTTATGGCGGCCAAAAGCGGTACAAAAGGGGGTGGTAATGGACGGAGCATCTGAACCAATCAAACACTCACACCCAGTCAAAAGATCTGGGTTTAATCCATCACTGTTCTTTAGCCCACTCTGCCACCCCAGTTCAGACATGGCTATATGCAAATCAGTCTGACCCTGTGCCTCATGGGAACAGTCCAGCCTGAACTGCCAAGTCATGCCTTCCCTGGACCGGAAACAAGCTTCCGAGGACCGGTTTCTGGCATTACAGCCGTCTTCAGCCCGGCTTGCTTGAATCCAGTGGCAAAGTAAGCAAGGGACCTTATGTACACAACAAAATTCACATTCTTATTGTCAAAAAAGACCTTCCTATTTACAATGATACATTCTTAACATTTCTTCATTCAAACATCAGTCATTTGGGATTGTACAACGATGACCATTTCTTCAAGTTTTTAACTACGTGGGGATCGGCACCGATTCAAAGAAAAAACACACTTTTAAGGTGCTTACAGAACACAATGGAGTTTGCTCCGCATAAGGAAGACAGCACCTCCAATTAAGAATCTAAGACGTCCAATGCCTGTGTATAAGGAAACACACTACAAATGTAAACATGCAAATACATACAGTAATGTATGGAACTCACGAACAAATTAAATGTGGGACTGCACAATGATGACCCTTTCTTTAATCAAAGAACTGTGTGAGGAACGGCATTTGATTAATTAAAAAACTACAATACCCATTGCACTCCGACTCTAAGTCGCGGTAAGACACGAACCAATTTCATACAACAAATTCGATCGTTCCGGACTAACAATTCCATTTTTTGAAGATCTAAGACATCTGCAATGAAAAGATAAATGGATTATGAGTGTTTAGTAAGCAGTATCACGATACGCATTAAACTATCATATAAGGACCTCTACCCGATCGCACTACACCTCCCATGATCCTTTGCGGATTAGGAAGTGAATGCGACAGACGCATTGTGCATGGAAAGAAGCTGTCGTTCGTGTACACCGCAGCGTGCCTCGTCCCATTGAAGTAAGAAAAGATCAAAACAACACCAGTCAAAGGAGTTATTTTACCTACCTGATGGTTAACCCCGTTTTTTTCAAACTTTGTTCAAGCTTGGTTCTTCATTGTTTCCAGAAACGCCGGCGTGAGCACAAAAAAGGAAAAAACCTACACAACCAGCCTGAGCCTCTTATGAAGGTAAGCACTGCCTCGCAGTAGCTATGTATGCATAAACAGCACTAACTAAAACTGGCTAGCTTGACTGACTGAGTCAACCTTTTTCCCTCCTCGTTCTTTAGAATGCTGAGAGTCAGGCAGTTCATATAAAAAAATAGGACGCCAAAATGAATCCACAAGTAAGTGACTGTAGATGTGCATGTTGTCAAAAAAACTTGTGTGACATGGTCAGAATTGGGTTTTTGATTATGGATTTTCCTGCATTTTTGATTATAGTTGGACTTCGCGGACAATTCAGCTTCCACAAAACTCAGATGAGCGAGAGGTAAGGTCTGGAGGCTAGTAGTAGTGGGATAGGCAGCAGAGAGATAACAATCCGTATTCTAAAAAAAGCTTTTTTGTTCTCCATTACAGATTATGGTCCTGATGAGAACTCTCAATTGATGCGTGTTCGAAACGCGTAGACTTGCAAAAAGAGTCATAAATTAAAAAGTGATCGGAAACAGTAAATCGTAGATTTTTGTTAAAAACACAAAATACAGTTATTGGCTTTTGTTGTGAATACTTTGATTCCAGCATATATCCAATCATTGATGTATCTTTGTTTTGTCTGTTTTTGTGAAAATTCTTGTATTTGTATGATTACGGGATGACTGATGTTTGAATGAAGAAATGTTAAGAATGTGTCATTGTAAATAGGAAGGTCTTTTTTGACAATAAGAATGTGAATTTTGTTGTGTACATAAGGTTTTATAGCTTACGTAAAAATTTGATAAAGTATACGATCAAATAGAAGAGCAATTCATAAAATAAGAAGAAAATAAAATAATTGGAATTTAATCCAACAAACATACTGTTTCTATCGTATGTTGTGACCCAAAAAGATGTCAGGTTAACTTGTTAGTGGCACGTGCATTCATTTTGTTTATTACAAGCTTGTGGCAAGCTGTGCCGTTGGGAGCCCAGACCCAGTGGTGGTTTTTCGTACCAAAATAATAGAGCATTATGCTTTGCCTAGTAATTGCCAAGATCATGTAGTCCCCAAATTTCTATCTGTAGAACTGCCCCCGGAGGCTGCCCCCTGTGTTGTAATTTTGGCGGATGTCCCACCACTAGCACAGAGCAAGAGGGAATCGCACCTGGAATTAAGAAACAAGTGCATCTACTGGCTTAATGCAAATAGACCTTTGCCACCCCATATACGCGTTGAGATCCTTTCTGTAAGAAGGGTGAATTGGGTGGGCAGAGGTGTAAAAACAGTAGGGGGCGATTGTGTTATTAACTTCTGGGACAGCAGATGTGTTGAGCATATTTGTGATTGGCCTCACGTAGACTCGAGGTCCCGGATCCAATCACTCCAACTTACTTATTTTTATGCATCTGTACAAGGTCCACGTACAGAAGCCTGTTTATGGAATGAGACCGGTAGATACTTGGCTGACCAGGGGTTGAGGTTGTATAATAGGTTCTCAGCCCTATCGGGGTTAGAGGATTCTGATTGAAGGCAACCATGGGAGGGGTGTTGTAAAAAGAGCACAACAAGCTTGTTAATTTCGCATGTAGGGGGGATGAGGACCATTTGAATGTTTCCAAAAGCCCAGTAGTAGTTGGGCCAAGCCATAAGACTTATAATGTTGTTGCTGCCAGTCCACAGAATGGGAGTAATTACATTCATCAGACAATTGATATTGGCCCTAATCTCCAACTCCCTCGCGCTTTCAACGTCTTACAACATTCTAGTACTGCTGAAGGTACCAATGTAATAGATGGAGGGCCACATCCCATGGTTAATCTGACTTCACTAATATCGTGGAACTTGGCGGGCATGGGACCTAAGTTAGTGTCGCCGTGCTGGACAAGTTTCATTGATGATTTTGATGTATGCCTCTTTCAAGAGACTTTGGCTGTCGACCCAGTATTCAGATCTGGGTATCTGAATTTTTATGTCCCTGCGGTGAGAGGGAAAAAGGGTCGACCAATGGGTGGCTTGGTGATCTGGGTTAAACAGAAGCTTAGCTGTTGTGTCCAATTGTTGCCAGTCAGTCACTGTGATAACATCGCGGTTAGGCTTAGTTTCCTAGGTAGCCCAAAGCTTGATATTATAAATGTTTATCCTAGGGTCGTACCGGGTGGGAAAAAGTCAGAAGTATTGACCGTACTTGAATCATTGATTGAATGCACGCCTGAAGGTGTATGGCCGCTAGTAGCGGGTGATTTTAATACAACTTTTAAGCCTCTGGGATCGGAAAATCTAAAACTGGCAGAAGATGAAGATTCTAGATGGGGTGTACCCCAACTTGAGGTTAGCACAGCAGTAAGATGGACGGAAGCTGCATTACATCTAAATGGGCTTTGTTTGGGCAACCAACTTAGAGCAGCTAATGGTCGGACACCTTCGGACAGGACGGGGAAAAACACATATGACAATGGCATTAGGGCAAGCAAAATAGATTATTTGTTAGTACATCTGGAACTTTGGCACTCTCTTGTGGACATGGAGGTAAAGACCCGTGTAGAGAGTGACCATAAGCCCTTGACAGCTCTATTCCATCTGGGTCAGGAGGGACAGGTAGAAACGCCTGAAGATCTATTAGCCCCGGATACGATCATGGCCAATAATGAGCGCCACCTTACGTGGAGTGCAGTGATTAATCAACCAGAGTCGCTGTGCGCTATTAATGATAGTTTAGGGGAGATGCTGGGCAAAATAGGACAAAAAGCCAGAGGAGGAACGTATAGCCCCTTTGAGGAAGACCATGCAGACTTTTTTCAAATCTTAAAACCTATTCTTGCAAATCCTGTACCTCCAAAACAAAAGTTAAGAGAACTCCAGAGAGGTGGTACAACAAGGCATGTAGGGAAGCCAGGGCCGGGTTGGGCCTAGCGCTTAAAGCTAGGAACCATGAGACAATAAAAGAAGCTAGGTCCTACTATAAAAACACGATCTATGGGGCTAAAAGACAATGGGAAGATCAATTATGGCGAGACCTAAAAGAAGCATGTCAGTCCAAAAATCAGAAGTTATTCTGGGACACTTATAAATGGGAAGGAGGAGGCCGTGCGGCCAGTCCGCAAGATAATGTCCCCA
Organism: Lissotriton helveticus; assembly: GCF_964261635.1. Classification (NCBI taxonomy): domain Eukaryota; kingdom Metazoa; phylum Chordata; class Amphibia; order Caudata; family Salamandridae; genus Lissotriton; species Lissotriton helveticus. The sequence continues at coordinate 865,644,787 of NC_136061.1, forward strand.
AAACTCCTGGATAGAGTATGTCAAGCCCCAGTATGCAAAAACTGAGGGCAATTTAAGGGATGTGGCTCCTGGCTTCAAATTCTATGAGGGTATTATTTTTAGTATAGAGGCTGTGGATACAGCCCTGAGTTCAGTAACGGAGGGGCGTGCCCCAGGGATGGACTGCGTTCCCGCGGATCTATTCCTAAGTGACAAGAGGTGGCGACTTTACATCGCCCAATTATCTAATGCTATTGCCCAATGGATGGCTGTCCCGTGCTCTTGGAAGGGAGCAGAGATTGTTCCTGTCTATAAAAAAGGTGATAAGTCCCTGGCAGGCAATTACAGGCCCATTAGCCTGATCGATTCCGTTAAAAAAATAATGGGTCGTCTGGTTCTGGGCAAGATACAAACCTGGATGGACGAAGGAGGTGTCCTGAGCCCACTGCAGGCAGGTTTCCGCCCAAGAACCAGTACGATAGATCAGGTTTTTCGATTTGTCGTCTTATATTGGCGAACTGTTATCCTGGAAAAGGGGTTATTATACGCGGTATTTGTCGACCTTAGGGCGGCGTTCGACCTTGTCCCGCGAGAGAAGCTGTTTCAAGTGTTGGAGGAGCTGGGAATGGCCCCGGAATTGTTGACCCTGGTTGTCCGTCTGCACGAGGATACTTACGCTAGGGTTAGATGGGGCAAACAGGGTGAAGTTACGGAAGCCTTCCCAGTTGAGCGGGGAGTGAGACAGGGTTGCGTTTTGGCACCTACCCTGTTCTCATTCTTCGTGAATGGGGCGGCCAACTACCTTTCCCTGGTTCATACTGATGCCCCTGTGATGGTCGGAGAATGCGCCCCGATCCTAATGTTCGCGGACGATACTCTTATATTGTCTAAAACACCAAGTGGCCTTCAACTGGCCCTTCAGCGATTCACGGACTTCTGCCGGCGGCGTGGGCTCGAAATAAATACTACTAAAACAAAATTTATGGTCCTTACAGATCCAAAATGCCCAAAATCAAATATGCGGTTCAAGGCAAATATATACTTGGATAATTCCCCGCTAGAACAAGTTAATGCCTTTACTTATTTGGGGGTCAACCTTCAGAGCAATATGTGCTGGAATAGCCAGCTGGACATGACCACATTAAGGCATCAGTCCAAAACCTGGCCATGCTGTGTCCATTATTATATTGGCGCAGGTTGTGGACAACAGAGGAACTAGTCCACTATGCTCTGGCTTTTTGGAAATCATTGAGAAAGATCACTTTCACAAAATTACCTGGTTGAAAGCAATAAGATCTCTGCTAGGGAAATTGGGCTTGATTGCACTGTGGGACGACCCAAAAATGCTGAATTCCCATCTAAGATGGAAATGAAGAAGCTATATTGGAATATGGTTAATGCAGAGAAGTATTCAGTGAGTTCGTCTTCACATTTGACAGGGCGTTTTTTAGAGTTTAAAACATATCCAGCGTTGGAACCCTACTGGGACGCAATCGAGAATCCACTGGACCGCAAACTTTATTTTCAATTTAGGGCAGGTACCCTCCCTATTAGGTCTTTTACCGCAAGGTGGGCAGATAAGAATGATGACAAGTGCCCCAAATGTAAGGACAAAGAAGAATCAATAAGTCATTTTTTGTTCTTCTGTCCCTTATACAATGCTCCCCGGGCCAAATGGATAAAACCAATATGCCGACTAATTGGTTCACGGAAATATGAAGAGGCTTTGAGAATACTATGCAGTGACCCCAGCATTCCTATTGCCATTGCTATGGCAAAATATTTAAAATGGGCATTGGGTAATTCGCCTCAAACTGAATTGCTAACTAGAATGGGCAGACGTTAATAAAATGATGGTGGGGTTGAGTTTGTATTGAGTAAATGACTAGGGCAAAAATATGATGCTAATATCTATTGTAAATGTTTCTTAGATTTCCTAATTTTAAATATTCGACATTAGTCGTGTCTAGTTTAATTAACTCTTAAGTTTTTTAAATATTTATTCTAATGGCTTTTTAAAAAAATGTTTTATTGCAAAACTATGTATTGTGATGCTTTTATGACTTAATAGTCGAATAAAGTTTATGGAATTGGAAAATTCTCGTATGCCCACCTTACACTCACTCCTCCTATCAACACCCTGCTGGCCTCAATGCGGCCCTTGGTCACACCACAGACCATTCATTTTGAGCCCTAGTAAAACATTTGCGGCTACTCATATTGTACACTAAATAAGCTCTTGTTTTGCCATGGGTAAGTTTTCACTATATAAGTTCAAAACATACATTGCACTAGTGCCTGACAGAGACTGAACTAATAGTATTTTCACTCATAAGGAGTGCAGCCACATTACCACTAGGGGATGTGAAATCAAGCCAAACATCACACAATGATCTGGCAAAGTTGTGGATTGTATTCCTTGGGAAAGAGGACGATGAAGGTCTAGCAATCATAACATTTTGTCATTTTTTTTGTTAAATAATTTTTCATTGAAGATAAAGAACACAGGAATAAACAAGTACATTTGTCAACTCTAATATAGAAAAAAGTATACAAGTATAGATACGGAGCAATTGTAAAATTAAATAACATATAAATTAAGGGGGATACAATAGTTTACAACTCTTATATTAAATTCCCTGAACAGTACCTATGAAACAACAAGAATACATAATAAAAAAAAAAATATATATATATATTTATATATACACCATATTTTGCTTACATAAAAAATAACCTGTGTAATGATTAGAGTGAATAAAATATGAAGAAAAAAAAGAATGATTTTTTTTATAGAAAAAGATTAGAAAAAAGAGCAAGAATTAAGAAAAATAGACAAAGAAGAAATAGAAGAAGAAAGAAAGAAAGAAAGAAAAATTAAAAAAAGAAAGATAACGAAAAAGGAAGAAATATGAGGTATAAAGTAGGAAACTGTAAGGATTTAGGGCCCGATGTAGGTCGGTCGGTAACGGCCGAAAATCGGTATTTTCGGCCGTTACCGACCGGTATTTGAGCTTTGGTATGTAGGGACACATATTTTACAGAATCGGTAAATTTACCGATCGGTAAATTTACCGATTCTGTAAAATACCAAATCGGTATTTCTACAGATTAGGTAAATTTGGTATGTAGGTGGGACTCTTCTGAGTCCCACAAGCCTTACCGATTCGGTATTTTAGCATCAAATTCAATTTGATGTTAAAATACCGATTCAGGTGTGCATGCACATGTGTGCATGCACACCTGTGCCATATGACAGGCAGACCTGCCCTTAGGGCAGGTATGCCTGCCACATGGCCCCCGAACCTTTTTTGGGGGTGCTTGAGGGTGTCAAAGTGACACCCCCTGCACCCTTGTCAAAATCGGTATTTACCGATTCGGTAAATACCGACCGGTATTGCCCCATTCATTCCTATGGGCTTCAAAGCCCATAGGAATGAATGGAGCATTACCGGTCGGTATTTACCGAATCGGTAAATACAGATATTTACCGATTCGGTAAATGGAACATCTGGATGTTCCTACATACCCCCCCTTCCTATTTACCGATTCTTAATTACCGAATCGGTAAAATTCGGTAATTAAAAATCGGTAAATAAGTACTACCTACATCGGGCCCTAAGCTCCTGATGATAGAAAAGTAGTGAAAGGTAACCATAGTAAATCGGATTTAATCTGTAAATGAATTGAAGATTGAGAAACTGAAGCAATTCTGTGTTCATCGCAAATTAAATTCCACTAAAGTAAGAAAGATAGTTTAGAGTTGTCCTTCCTACAAGTTAATATAACTTTAAACGCCATAGCAAGAAATACATCAAATAAAAAAGATTTATAGGTAATTTGATCAAAATCTGGTGACATAGTACCTAGAAAAATATTGTGAACATTAAATGGAACCTGATATGGAAAAATCAAGATACATTTCGACCATATAGCTTTCCAAAAAACATGCACCTTAGGACAGTAAAACAATAAGTGCAGAAAAGAGCCTTCAGCATTCAGACATGATAACATTTTGTCATTGACCAGAACAAAGATGATTGTCTTCATTATGGTGGTCTGCAGTGGTTGTAATTCAAATCCTTAGGAGAACAGAGACACAACACAATCCCAGGTAAGATAAAACGATCATAGCTATGTCTCCATTCATGCACAAGTATTATTAAAGCTGGAAACACTATTGGGCTTGGGTCTCAATATTAGGCAAGAATAGCTGACTGTATGCACCTATGGGTATAATTTACACATAGTGCAGTGTTTGTGTGTGTGAATTCCATGATATGCAAATCTCACACAGCCGCATGATAAGCAGATGCATGCTTCAATACAATCCTGCACATGCGATTTTAGGCACTGCCATCAAGTGTGTAGTAATGGAGAGCATTCTTGCACTGTGCAGATTAGCATGGCTATATTCGTCCCAGCCAAGAAGTTGTTTTGCGACTCCAAGCCCGTTGTGCTGCATGTCATGATTTATGCATACAACAATTTGTCCAAAAACTGAGCATGTTTATGATAATGTAAGGATGCAAATAGCATCTCATCTTTTCTGCCAAGGGAGGTATCATTCATGCCCATGGAAAGGCTTCCCAGCTTAACATGCTGACGTGGATCACCATGGCTTCACGCCTCAAGCCCCCTGAGTGCCTACATTATCCACCACCAGCCATGTGCAACCAACCCAGCTGGCAACAGGTCCAGCAGTGCTGCCACACATTTCACAGTCAGTGCACAAGCCTCTGCCTTGTTCCAGTCACCCTCTCAGTTATAAAGGCCTCCAGGGCCACTATCCCCATAGGCCGCCTGCCGTCGAAAGCATGCTCACAAAGTTGTCGCCGTTTACAGATTTCAGCTTTTCAGGTGGATTGCAATCATACTGAAGAATGACTTCAGAAAGTACACAAAGCAAGTTACTGTAAATGGCGAGTACAGGACGGATGACGTCACCAACAGATAATCCGTACTGTGGCCGAAAGCTGTCAGACAAAATAAATACTCGTGCAACCTCAACCCACACACAGTTTATATTTTTTTAATTCGCAGGATTTTTCATCAAGTTGGTGCCATCATTTTGTCTAAACCATGTCCAACATATACCACCATAGAGTTAATAGACGTTTTTCCCTCTGAGCAGCTGATAACTGTGTTCTTGAGCAGCTGCTCGGGGTTATTGATGAGTTAATTAGGACTCTGCCTTCGGCTGCTGCTAGAGTGTGAGCAGCTTTCTATATTCTAATGTTCCACAGAACAAACAGCATTCGAAAATGGTCCCCGATGAAAAATGGAAACGTTGGATGCGCGTTGAAAATCAGCAAATTTAAGAGAATTGCTTGCCGGGAATGGGGAGGAAGACATTGAAGTGTATCTATTGCACAGTAGTATACAGATATACATGAATCCGGGAAATTGGATGCAGTATGAGCATTGAGGCTGAAACTACTCAACACCCTGGGGCAGATTTTCAAGCCCCTTGCGCCTCTTTTATGCCGCCTTTGGGCGTCACTTCCGTGACGCAGCGGCGGCGCAAATCCAGCGCCATGGTGAGGGGTACTTACAACGTGAAGCATCTGTGAGATGTGTCACGGTGTAAAGCCTCTGCGCCACATGTAGGCGTACTGGCGCGGGGGTGGGGGGGGCATTCCGGTGCAGGAACGCCTCCTAAAAGTGGCTGAGGGAAATCTACAAGATTTTACTCAGTCACTTTTAGGGCCATGCTGCATCAAAACCCTTCGCCTGCTTAAAGCAGGCGTAAGGATTGACGCAGCATGTTAGAGATAGGGCACCCCCGAGCCTTGCTGGAGCTGTGTAGTGCTGACGACGCAACTCCAGCAATCCACCGCATTTCCACCGGGGATGCGCCACGCATCAGTCTATCCCAGCGCCACGGTGCGCCACGTTCTAAATGCGGTGCAACTCTTCTGGCGCATCTCTGCTGATTAGCAGAGATGCGCCAGAAGTCGTAAATCTGCCCCCTTCATTTAGTTATATTCCCGAGTGGCACCTTTCTACTCCATGCGGCCACATCTGGAGAGTCAGTCAGTTTTAAGCCACCTGCATTAAACTAAAAATAGAGTTAGTTGTGCAGCAAAAGAGATGTAATATTACAATTCAAGTAGAACTTAGTACGTCATACATATATGAAATACATAACAATTTAAGGGGTTTCTTTTTTATAGTTCCTCAAACAGTACTCATGAGAAACGAATTGGGATATAGAGAAACTAACTCGTCAATTTGTTCAGGCACAACCTTGAAATAATTGGGTTGTCAGTCAAGAAGTCTTCAGCTCAGTGGGGTCACAACAAACTTCCACCACGTGCTAATTAATGTCTCGGCTCGTTGTCTTACCTTGTGTAAGAGAGGGCTCCACTGCTCTAGCTTGTCTCATCCAATGGCGAGACGGCAGGACTCCTAAAATGCTGCTGTTCTCTTATCCACATTTCTAATTATTTCCAGGTGATAACTTGAGATTACTTCTAATGCAATTATTTTGACTGTTTGGAAAACCGCTCCTCGGAAGCTTGTTTCCGGTCCAGGGAAGACATGGCTTGCCAGTTCGGGCTGGACTGTTCCCATGAGGCACAGGGTCAGACTGATTTGCATATAGCCATGTCTGAACTGGGGTGGCAGAATGGGCTAAAGAACGGTGATGGATTAAACCCAGATCTTTTGATTGGGTGTGAGTGTTTGATTGATTCAGATGCTCCGTCCATCACCACCCCCTTTTGTACCGCTGTTTGGAAAATTCCAGCATTGCAGATGGAATGCCAGGACCCTGGGCAAAACAGGGCAAAGATCACCCAGAACATAAAGATTTTTTTTCTCAGTATGTCTTAATTATCTTTTCTAATTCCTTTAAACACACAAAGCTGTTCATGTTCTGTTTTTGATGTAAATGATATGCAACCAAACAAAAATATCCTCTTTGTGTGATGTCACAAGGAGTAACTTATGACTAATGTTTCCGTGCAAGGGTAGTGCACTTACAGCCGTTCAATGCGTACTCAAAACTTTGCGATCAAGATGACATAATACCATTTTTCCACTACTTTTAGATATTAAAGTACAATAAAGCAAAAACAAAATAGGAAAATAACAACCATGTAACAGTATCCCACTTAGATATGCATATTCAGTTGGATAAGAATCCAAAGGCTGGCGCCATTGCAGCATCTCCATCAGATGTATACCTCTTCAATACCCAATTACAATTTTTGGACGCTTAGAGAGGATCACTTAGGTGTACAAGAGTCTTAAACGAAGTAGAACTACAATTTACAACTACTGACTTCAAGGTGGCTTATCAGTCTTTTCCTTCAATTTTTCCGATAATTCATTCAATTTACTGTATCTCATGTCCCCATCAACCGGACACTATGCCTTAGACAACACATCTATTTCTGTATACACCCATTACTGTAGGTCTAATAATCATGTCCTGATTGGCGCTGCAGTAGAAGATTTCCTGGACATGGCTATGTGCCTTTTGGCAAGGACTAATGAAAGGTCAATACATTTAAGGCGTATTTTGTTTTCTCCGCACCAACCATTAAAGCCAACATGTATTGTGAGGCATCCCTCTCTCTCTATTAGTCTGTTGGTCAGACTAGATATACCTTTTAGAACCTCCTGCCAAAATCCACCCATTGGAAATGACTATCTGTGTGATATTTTTCCTGGTTTTTGCCTTCTTTCTGAACCCTTTTTTTGTTGCCCATAACACTCTGCATACTTTACTTCAACTAATCAGTGGCAAAGTGTTTGTGCTCTTTCTTTTAAACCCGGTTAAATTGGCCTATATCAATTAAGCACATTTAATTTACGTGTGAATCCGTAGTACATTGCACTAACTGTACCCAGGGCCTTTAGTCTAAATGCTACTAGTGGGCCACAGTACTCAAAAAGTAGCACTGTACAACAAATATCCAGGCCTTGCTCTGCAGCCTTGGGTGTGAAGTTTTTTGACTGGCATTTCGGCCTGGCAGAAAAACCATTTGCCAAACCTAAACTTTAATTTTTAACACTTAACAGTCACTTCTAATGTAGGCCTTAAATGCTCATTGGGCAGAGTGCATGTCATTTAAAAGGTAGGGTGTGTCATTTAATGTTTTCATGCCCTGAAAATGACAAACCACCAATGTAGTTTTTCACATTGGCAAGGCTGTCTCTCCTATAGGTAAGCACTGGTTGCAATATAACGTATAGATTTCAGTTTGGGAGCAGCTAGAAAATGGGTCAAGGACGTATTTTAATAGTAATTTCAAAGCCATCTTAATGGTCAAGTTAGATTTTCTAGCATTATTATTTTTTTTAAATGACAGTTTTGGAAAAGTGTAATTTTCCTCCTTAATCCAAAAGAACTCTTTCAGTCACTGTCTAATGTCACCTGACTGCTGATGGCTCCCCTATGTTGATATTTGGATCGCTCTAAGACAGTGTACAAATGACTTGAAGGTGGCGAGGTGTTGTTCTTCTTTGAGCAGGATGGTCTTGTGGGCTGTTCCCAGCCCCTTCCTGAGTTTCTAGGTATGCCTACTCTGACATTGCCCAATATCATGGCCACAACTCTGTGTGGACACAGGGAGCTCTGACCAGGGGAAGAAAGGATTTGCCATGCTGGATTTAGGTAGAGAGTGATACTGTGGGATAGTGTATAGTAAAAGACAAAGGAAGTGCTGCAAAGGTAGGTAGTGCACACATGGGAACTATTATCCCATTGGCTAGGGAGTGGCCAGGAGTTTCCCCAGCCACAGGCTGGCACTGGGAATACATGTGGCCTCCCCAGTATCCTCATTAGAAATCTCCTGAACCTGTGAAGAATAAGATGAAGCATTGCCCTGCTGCCTGAAGAACCTGAAGGAAGACTGGACTTTCTTGACTTGAGCCCAGGACCCCAGAAGTGACTTTAAGGGCTGCTTGACTGACCTCATGTTTGAGCTACAGGGACACAACAATATTCCAGCGGCCTGTTGCTGTAACTGTACACCTGACCAGTGCCAAATGGACATGCACTAGACCCTGCTGCTGGCTTCTGTTGGAGTGAGTCCTAACCCCCCAGTGATGCCCCCTGAGCCCTGGGTCTTTGCTAGTGTTAGAATGCACTCCTCCTGTCCCCAAACAGCAAGAACTAAGACCTAAAAACTTCTTCCCAGTTTTCATCCTGGAGAACTAATGCAGACTTGAGATTGCCATTGAAGTCTCAGCTGTTGACTTCAAATTGTCGATCGCCAGTTGCCTCAACTTGCTGGTTTGTCCCACTGAAGGAGATCTGACTTACAGAATAGTTTATAATTCAGAACGTAGAGAGCTTTAGGGGGGACTCACACTGAGCAGCAACCTGTCAACATCAAAGCTTTCCTGGGCACAGACTTTGGACTTTGCCTGTTTGGAGCTTTACAGCCTTTGTCGACAAATGCACTGGGATGCCGCTCTTCAGCAACCTGCCATCCTTGAGCCTCACTTTGGATCTAGCGTGCAGGTTGCCTGGAAAATGCCCTTTTTATCTCCATAAAAGTTTCTAAGTCTGAAGATAAACTTTGTACTGAGACAAACCTGATCCCTGTATCTGAGCCGTGCTCCATAGAGGTCAGCCTTAACGTTTGAGTTTGACCCTGTTTATCGTGAGCTGATACCTGCAGTTGATGATCTTTGTTGTTTCTGTGTTTATTAAAATGTACTCTTGGGATTTTTCTTGTGTTGTTTTTTCACTTTCTGTTTGAGTACTGCATAAATACTTTCCACATTGCTTATACATTGCTTTTAAGTTAAATCTGCGTGTTTTGTAGCATGCTACCAGATGGTTAAGCACAGGTTTAATTAGTGACCTTTGTGGTTCACCCTGGCAAGGATTAGAATTATTATTGAAGGTGGGTCCTCAACCGCTCACCTAATACTCCAAATTCTTACAGTACCTATCTATGGACATTGCCATATCATAGTGAAAAAACACGCTTTATCTCTTGCACATCTAGAGCCGTTGTTTGTGGCCCCAGAATGCATCCATCCAATTGTTTGAAAAGTCAGATGAGCATGATGGAGATAATTGAACTGGGTGTATTTAATCAAGCATTATGTAAAGTCTCTTTCACCTCCTTTAGGCACCTTCTACAGTTATCATCAGAGCATCAGAGCATTCTATCCCTAAGTGAATCTACCACCACACCCTAAGTAGTAGGAATCTGAAATGTCCATGGCTTTGCCTGGTAATATACAAGCAAGTCACTGCCTTCCTGCCATGTGGCAGAAAAACTGAAGCAGGTCAGAGACATCAGAGCAATATGAATCATGTCCTACTGCAGGAATAATTGGCATATTAGTGATGTGTGTAGGAGGAAATGACCACACTCCGATTCATACACCTACAACAGGTTCTCAAATGATAGTACACTATCAAACAGATGGCTGGGTGACAGTTTGCCTGGGTTGTAGTTAGTAAGGTAAATCACAGTCTCTAAGCTCAAAGGATAAGGCGATGACCACCTACCATCAACCAAATAGTGTGGAAACCACCACTACTATAAACATCAACACTTGGATATATCCTGAGCTAAATACCACAAAAAATCAATGTCCTCAGTAAATCAAAATCGAGACAGTCTACTTAAATCCTTCATTTATTTTTCTTTTTTCTTTTTCACTGCTGTTCTTCACACACCATCCTAGCCAACACGTGTTTCGTCTTTGGTGGTAACAACCACAGACTTCATCAGGGCTAATGCGTACGCCGATTGATATGAATGCGCTGGAAATGCAGCTACTACTGGACCTATGTTGATTATAAGATTGAGAGAAGATTACTAGGGGAGGCCACACACTTCTATTTTGATCACGTCATAGCACAAATATGTGATGAAAGGGATGGTTCCTTTTTAAATAAAGATTCTTTATTGGCTAAACTACACTCCCTTCAAAGAATTAGCCCTGACAAAGTCTGTGGTTGTTACCACCAAAGACGAAACACGTGTTGGCTAGGATCGTGTGTGAAGAACAGCAGTGAAAAATAAAAAATAAAAAAATTAAAATAAATGAAAGATTTAAGAAGACTTCTCGATTTTGATTTTCTGAGAACATTGATTTTTTTGTGGTATTTAGCTCAGGATATATCCAAGTGTTGATGTTCTCAAATGATAGAATTCCTTTGTCAAAGAGGTAGCCCCACATTGTGTTACCTCACATTATGCGAGGTCCTCAGTATAACACAATTAAGCAGCAAACACAAGGGACGTTTGGGGTGTGTATGGAATCTTTTTGTATTCAATCTGCCCATAAGATTTCTAGCACCACTTGCCCATCTACATGAGTGTGTAGCCTATTTTGTTCTCAGCACTTTCCCTTACAACAGCCATTCACACACATTCCATCCCTGCAGGTCCTGGGCTGTAGTTACATCCTCCAGTTTGGGATTGCTTTAACCTTGGGCGGAGCTGGTGCAGTGCAACTAAGTGGAGGTCCACGGAGTTGGGGGAAAACTCAGTGGAACGCCGCTCCGCCACACGCCTCCACCCCCCTAATAAAATATTAGTGATAATTTAATTTAAAAAAATAAAGTCACTTACCTGTATTGCAGCATCCCCGGGCTGCCCTCCTCCTTGCCGGACATGCGCAGTTCATACAAGATGTCCGGCGAGGGGGAGGGCAGCCCGGGGACGCCGCAAAGCAGGTAAGTGACTTTATTTTATTTTAAATTAAGTTGTTACTATTATTTTATTAGGTGGTGGAGGCGGGGCCAATTTAGCGGGGGGGCTGGCAAAGTCCGCTCCACTGCGGAGTCAGAGAATGTTTCCCTACTCTGCTTTCTCAGTGGCGTGCAGAGTAGGGAAATCTTTGCACACTCCGCCGGCGGAGCGGAGGTCTCAGCCCACGCCTAGATTGCTTCTGCCTGATAACCACTTCTTCAGCTACTGTAGCTGTGCAGCGGCATAGTACGTCTCGTTTTTGGGGGCACCCAACTCATCGTCCTCTAAAGGAGCACATAGCTTTTTGATTATCAATATGCACCTACCTGCGTCCCATATCAAAGAGGTAAGCAATATCTGCATTTCTTTGAAGAAACTCTTCTTAAATACTACAGGAATGACTGCAAAAAAGTACAGAAACCAAGGCAGTATCAGCATTTTACCCTTCGGGAAAGTGGGAGTGCGCAACAGAAGAGGAGCTACTGTCCTACCGCTATCATCATAACGCCCATATTCCGCTCAATCAAGTTGTTTTCTCTATGATAAATGTTCACCCAGAGTTATCTGATTGGGTGGATTTTCCACTGTATCTCTGTAGTGGGCAAAATATTACACTATTGCTCCGATAATATAACTGGGGGGAATAAACAGGATTTTTCCCAATGTATCTTTAAACCAGAGTTTATTCCAAAATTAGCTAATAGAATAATCGGCAGCCACACATTTTCCCCATTACCAAGGAGATATTCTAACGCATCTATGTTTAATTATATATTATGCCACTTCCCTTCTACTATTATCGTCTATTTAGGGCCATTCAACCTTAGCAAAGAGGCTAATGGTTCCAGGACCAATACAAAAACATTAGATGACAAGTGGCGTGCCTGTTTTCTCTTTTCTGCCCCTCTCAGTTAGGAGTGAACATAAAGTTTAATTCCGTTCACAGTATTTGTGGAATTCGGAAACTCCGCATTACTCGCGTAATGCAGAGTTCCAGCCAAATTCCGCAATTTGTCACATGATGGCTTTTTTTCCTTGCATTGCTCCAGAAATGCGAGCTGGCGAGCAAAATTTGGCTTCCTCAGCGTTATTTTCAGACTGGGGCAGTCATGAGCAGTCATGGTCAGAGAGCTGCCTCTGGAGTAGGCCTGCTGTTTCTCGAGCAGATTTTCTACTGAAGCGGCAGCAAAATGACCACGCCTCTTGCACACCACATGGTGCCATTCATCGCTGCTTTTTCTACCAGCATTAAATTGCAGCATAAGCATGAAGTGCATATTTCCCACCCATTGATGGAACTCCACAGAATCTCAAGGAGTTTGTACATAACTCCATGCAATTGAATATAGTGAAACTCTGCAAGTTCATCCGACCCATGCTTTTGTTCTGTAGAGGCTCTGACAGAGTTTTATCAGTACAAACCCTTGCCACAGACTGAGTACAACAGGTTCACTAAGCCCATGAACTGCTGACCCAGTAAGACCGTATGAAGTATGACAACAAGTAGGGCCAACTCAAAGTGTCAAAAGCTTTTTCTATGTCGAGACAAGTCACACATAGCCAGAACCCACCCTTTTTTGCACCCTGAATGGTGTTGCCACCTTGAATAAAACCATTCTGATCTGGATCTATTATTATCTCTCCTATGGTGATCAGTCTGTTTGCTAATATGTTGCCTAAGACTTTATAATCCAAATTTGATAATGCTAAAAGCTGATAAAAGCCTACCTTAAACGTGTCTAAATCCTGTTTCAGAAGGACCGCGATCAGTGCCTCAGTAATAGATGATAGCAAAGTTTTCTTTTCCCTAGCAGCATTATGCACTTAGACAAAATGTGGGGCAACCTTGAACTAACTTTGAAATAAAATTCGACAGGCAATCCACCGTGCCTCTCACTATTTGTATAGTTGCCAACTGTATTTCACGGAGTGCAAGTGGAGCTTCCAGTTCTGCCCTTTGTGAAGGATTAATAATTGGCATTGATTTCTCTTTCGAGTAGCTGTTAATGGATTGCCCAGCAATATAGGGAAGCATAATACTCTGTAAGTGTCCTTGGAGTATGAATGGTTGTTAAAGTTCTGGGGTTATCTGCCTTTGGAAGCCAGGCCAAAATACTGCTAGCCTCATTTCCCTCAGTGTTCCGTATAATTTAACCTACCCAACCTGTCTAACTTTTCACCATATTACAGCTTCCCCTTTACTAATCTTTGTGCGACACCATTATTAATGGTAGATTTGATTTCTAAATGTGCTATGTGACTCTCTAGAGTTTAGTTCCTGAAATAGGGCCTGTCAGACCTCATATGCTATCTTTACGCAAAGACCCTTAAGTACTACATTTTAGGCATCCCAGTCAACTGGCATAACAGACACTGAGCCCGTGTTATCAGCAAAATAATCATCTATGCTGACACCTATAGTACTACAGAATGTCCAGTCCTTAAATGGGTCTGTTGGGAGGTGCCATGACGGTGTCCTCAGTTGGACTCCATCCCAATTGAAAAACAATTTCAGGGGGTTATGAACAGACAGTGTCCATCCCAGATGCTCTGCATCACCAACCTCCAGGGGCGCATCAACATTACAGAAAAAAGTCAATTCTCGTGTGTAGGTTGTGTAATTCTAAGTAGTATTAATGCTCTTCCAACTATGAGTGCAGCGATCTCCACAAGTCGATTACCTGATTATTATGCATCCATTGTTGTAGGTGATTTGCAGCTAAGATGGATTGAGCCACTTGTATTGATGGAAGAGCCATCTATGTTTATGTCTTGAACACACTTAAAATCACTCGCCCACAGATTTCTGGTTTCACCATTGTCACCACTTGAGGGTGGTCGTATGCGGAATGTGGATATCAAAATCACCATATGCCTAGTCGCTTGCAGTCATGTGGCACAGCACCTCATCGGCCACACACAATTCAGGCAGGAAGAATCAAGTGAAGCAAAGATTTTGCAGGCATTGTAGAAAATATACAGCCAATGTTTGTCAGGATTGGCTCACCCTTGACAACCGCCTTGCACTAGTGGGATCCTTGTTTCAGATACTAACTTTGAGTTTCAGGTAGTTTTATGGAGCACAGTTGTGCCATCTTTTATGTCAATGGCTGAGGTCATTGCATGTGTTATATATGGTAACTATACACTGAGGTCCCATGTCTGAGTCCGTCCAGACTGTTGTCATCCAATCTTTGTTCACCCACCTATTATTAGCGGTACCTCTGGCTCCTCTCCAAGGGCCGTTTAATCAATATGGAGGTAAGTCTGCAATTTCTCCCAGTGTGGACCCGGGAGCCACCACCATGACTCTTCCTAGCAAGGAAATCAATGAATGTGTTTATACTCTATGGACACCAGGGAAGCGAGACCCGGGGGTCCCAGCCCCAATCCCTTAAACTGTTTAAACCCAGTTGCCTACAACTCTATATTCCATCCAGTTCTGGGATTTGGGCTGCCTCCTGCGTATTTGATATCGCTGCCCCAATTGGAGCTGTCACAGTGCGTGCCACACAGGTCAGATGAGAACTTTAGCAGTGGTTTCAGTCTATCAACGTGTTGCCACAGTCAGGTGTACTCCCGCATCTGATTGGGGTACACCCATTCACATGAAGCCGCTGATTCTCCTGCATAACTAGGCCTCAGTGTCATTTAGAATGACAGTTCTGAACTCGGTAAATACCATGGAACCAGGATGCGAGGGCTTTTGTATCAACTTCAATACAACAAATTGCATAATTATTGAGATGTTTTGCTGCTTATGCCTAATGTTCTACATATTCCTTAAAACAGGCATCTCTTTAAAAGACACATACATTGTGTGTTGATATTAAATTGAAAATCTGTTGTTTGGAAAAAATATCAGAGAAAAAGTACAATGTGGACAAAATACAGTATCAAGAATATTGAAAACAAAAATATTGTGAAGGTGAGTTTCTATGAGTAAGCAAAGCATTACTACATTTAACTCCAAATATATGTACCTTGACAATATGTATTCCTTCATAGGACGTAGATGTAGTGATAAAAAGAGTACATTTACAGATACCTCACCTTCTCAATATTTTGGTCCTCAATACTTTTGACACTATATTCTGTCTACACAATAATCATTGTAATCAAAAAGTCCCATAGATTCATTCTCCAGCACTAGAAGAAGAAAACAGGATGATCCTCATTAGATCTTCTCCGACAATCTAATTTAAAACAAGTCTTCCACTGAACAATCCTTGAATGTATCACAATAAATAATTATAACATTTATAAAGTGCCTAACACAATTTTGCCTTTCAGTGGAACTAGTAGTAGACTTTTTTATTAAACATTAGAAGGAGCCTGAAACCTTTGGCATTTGACAGATCCAACCTCCTCCCCCCACAATCATCTAGATAGATTCATAATTCTATTGCCCAACCTTGGAGCTCAGCAAAAGAGCTTGATAATGAGACCAGGACAAATGGGAGCTCCCAAACCTCAAGAGGATGAACAGGTGGAAGATCTTTCTGGTCTGTTTCCACCAGTATCTTGATGCTGTTCTAGCTGCAATTCGAAGGTTTCTGAAGTCTCTTGCCATTTAAAAAAATGATTGGGATGCCTGTATTATGAAATCACTTCCTTTAACATCAGTCTTGCTCACCTGATGGGGTTAAGTACAGAGGAACTGGAAATAGACCCTTAAACTATTTCTTATTTCTCCCAGCTATTGCATAGGGAGGAGTGGGCTTTAATCCCAAACAGGTGGCTTTTCTTTTGGCTAAGGGCCTAAAATAATATCTAAATTAGCTCCTTTCTGGGGTTTAGACCACGCTGACTTGTATTTGAGGCAAATATAATACTCAAGTCAGGCCACCGCATCTCACCCATCTTTTCTCTTCAACAGAGATTCTGGAAAAATAGTTCAAATAATGAACGAACAAGATCATATCCCTCTGAAAATGCATGCAATCTTAAACCATTAGACTCCTGTGACCAGCGCTATGCCACAGAGTAGCTTCTCGATGCCACTGGCTTTTTCTAGCCCTCTTTGGGCTGCATCATTGTTCAAAGACTGGCAGGTCAAAGATCCAAATCTTGACATGGCCATCTAAGATTACAAAAGGCTTTCCAATGGGTTGATTAATACTCAATGACATAATGAAGTTCATGGTGGGAAATGTATTATTAAGAAGCATTTTTGTTAGAAAGGTTTTGTGTGCATATTGTTTATATGTTTAATTTGTATTTTTAGATAATATATTATTTCTGGATCAACATTTTATTTAATAAAACATAACTGATACATACATGTAAAAATAAATGGGCACAGAGAGGCCCTCTTCTGCCCAAAGCCTCTGAACTTAAGTGCAGGAATGTAGCCCTCCTTCATCATTGCTGGGCTTGCCTGTGAGTATCTGCTCCTGGAGGGGTGCCGCCTCTCCCTGCTGCCTCGTATTGCCAACCGACCTCCTGCACCGGATCCTGGTGGAGCCTGAGCCAACTGGGGCCTGCCCCGTTCATTGCATCTCTGTCCCTGAGATGTTCTGGTTCCCGGGTGGTGGCCGTGGGCTGCTGGGTGAGGTCCCCTTTCTTCTATCACCCATGCTGGATGCAGTGGGGATGATTCCTGCCCTTTGCTGCCTGCTGTGAGGTGCCGAACTACAATCACCACTGCTTAGGCATGTCTATTTTAAGCTTAATTCTGCGGCAACAGGTTAAGCATCTCACGTGTTTCATCTACATCAGTGAATAAATGGAATTTGCCTTTTATCAAAACTTTTAACGTTGCCTGTTGGGCCATTGAAGCTTGAACACCCTTATCCTTAAACAGTTGCAAAATCTTTACAAATTCTTTTCTCCGTTTAGCAGCAGCAGCCGACATATCGGAGAAAATCCGACATTTAGTAGTCGGATTAGCATTAAATTGTCTTTTCTTGAAGGCCTGCGATAGAATTGTCTCTTTGACACGTACATCAGCAAAGTTAACAATGATTGTCCGAGGAAATGGAGAATTAAGAAATGGACGTGCTGGGACTCGGTGTGCACGTGTGATTGTTAGGTCTCCCTTAAACTCAGGGATTACCTCTTGAGAAAAAAAGGAAGTAATCCATTGCATCATATCCGAGCCTTCAATATTCTCAGGCACGCCCACCACTCGAAGGTTTGGCCTTCTATTATAATTTTCTAACTCATCCAGTTTGATTTCAAAGGCTTTTGAAGATTTACCAATCGTAGACACCTCCTTCTGCATAGCAGTCATATTGTCCTCCAACCCTGAAATTCTAGTCTCCGATTCATGGAATCGGGTTGTAAAGGAAGCCATTGAGTCTTCTATTTTATCCAACCGATTACTAATTGCAGCCAATTCAGATTTTTGAAATTGCTTCATTTCTCGTATTTCCCCTAATATCAGGTTTAGCATGTCTTTCACTGAGATTTGAAAGTCTCCAGTGGTCTTAGTATCCATCTCCAGAATCGGGCTCTGTATCATTGCATGAGCCATAGCATCGTTATTCAAATCTGATTTTGATTGTGGTAAGATAGAAGATATAACAGGAGGAACAGCCATGGACGGAGAAGTTGAGACCTCATTTTCACTTGAAGTTTTTGTATCTAAAGATAAAGAGTCTACTAAATTGACTACGTTACTAGTTAGCATTGACGCCATTGAGTCTATAGAATTTGAGGGGGCTGAGCCCCCTGTCTCACACCGGTCTAATCCCAGCTCACATTCCCTTGACGCAGTTGCACGGGTCCCAACTGCATTAGTAGTAACATGAGCTGTGCCCTTCCGCTCGAATAACGGAAATTGTTTAGACACTTTAGAAGTGGAAATTAACAGGGCATCTTTGGGTACCTGTGGATCATGTGCCCCTGTAGAATTTACACCTTGTGCCATTCCTGATGATTTTTCAGCTAAACTTGACAAGGCCATATCCAATCCAGCCACAGGTGACTCTAGTGCCTCCTTCCCCTTTCTAGTGGGGTTGCCAAAATCTTGTTAATGAGCCATTATTATGTTATCACTCGGGGGATTATTTTCTCCCTCTTCAGAGCTCTCCGAATTTTCAACAGAAGAGTTTTCCTTCTCAGTAACAGATCCTGCCTGTTTAGCTTTTTCTGATTGATCTTTCAGCTGTTGTCGTCTTTTTATCACTCTGGTCCTCGCCGTCAATTGCTTGCCCATAATCAGAAAACGAGCTGAAGTATTCTCACCTCGAAGTCACTGACCTGCGATCTTCAACTAAAGTAGAATCAACCAATTTGATCAAAGTCTTGACCACACAGCGACACACAGCGACACAATTTCACCACCTTTTGCAAAACGAAAGCAGCAGGCAGAGCAGTGCAATCAATTTCAGATTAGGGCAGAGCTTTCCCCAATCACTGGGATGCTGGAACTTGTAGTTTTTTGTTTTCCCCCGTCGGCGCCTAAATGCCTCACAGCTCCATATTGAGATTATTCTGTATTCCAAGCCAGCCGCCAAACAACACTTTAAGCTGTAGCAGCGCTAGAAAACATCTCCTCCCAGGCAAACCGCAGTTCACAGGTCTCACTGAAAAATATCAAGCTCAAGCTCAGCGCTAACTAACACCAAGTTCAGCAATTCTCAACAGTTCTCATTCCAATGACATGAAAAGGCCTTTTCTCAGCGCAGTTTAGCAGATTGTATCTCTCGATAAACACACAATCTCCCCACTGCATGCACTTTTCAGGTGACTACTTATCTTTTAGGAAAGCACGTCATTCTTCGTTCGTACTTTTACTGCCTCTGTGACCTCTGCTTTTCTGCCGCGACCACTCCAGCGTAATTCCAGCACATCAAGCGCCCAAGCACTTATTCTGCACTTCAATCAGCTCAGATGCCCCGGCCACTGCTAAGGACGCTGTGAGGCACCTCCAACGCCATCCCCCTCGTGGAGCCGAGTGAAAGGGGAAACCAAGGAAAAGAAAGTCCAGGTACTTGCCGGCTATGATTGCCTGTTGCAAATGCCACAGAGTATGCTGAAAACACGGAGTTAATCCAACAGTTGATCCAACTGTAGCCTCTGCCAGATTGTATGCAGTTTCAGCGGGTAACTCGCACCAGAGAAACAAGGCACCCCCCTGTGAAGCAAGCTCCGTCTCCGCAGGTCTCTGTAGATATGTAGATCTCCTATCTCTTATCAGCAATCTCCGCGTGAATGCCGAACAACAGAAGAGAACAAGAGAAACTAAAAGGCACCGAGGATTCTGGTTACTGTAGTCCGTAGCGGAGAAGCCGGCAATTTTTCAACGAGGCCGGTAATGCCCAAGCTTAAGCCTGCAGCAAATGATGTACCACTCACCCAGCTCACAACTCCAGCTCCTTACAAAAAAGCCAAAATTAGTTCTGAAGCAAATCACAGCCCGTATCCATCCATGCCCGTGTCTCTGACTCGGTGCCTTCGCTGCTCCGTCGCTTTACAATCCAGCGCTCAAAAGACACGCTACACTGCCTTTCACTGATGCTCTCTCAAACTGCTCGAAATTAATCAGACAGGGCGCCGAAAACGCCGAAAAACGCCGAGGACGCCACTGTCTGCTGCTGCTACCGCCATCAACCTCGTGGGGGGGGGGAGGAGCGAAGGAACCAGGTGCTCAGGTGCTACGTGGAGGCGTGGCGTAGATATGATTGTGGGGGGGAGGGTAAGTGAGGAACAGGGGGTTACAGGGTATTAGGCGCAACAACAAGGCGCCTTCATGAGGGGGGTGAGTGTCAGGTGGCCAGCGTGGGGAGGAGGTGAAGGTGTAGTGCAGGGCCACAGGGCTAGGTGCTGGAGGGGAGCACCTGTTAAGGGGAGTGGGGTGGGGGAAAAGGGGGGGAAAAAATTGAAGTTCTTGTTTGATGTTAATGGGAAAAGAAGCTGGCAAGATGTGTCTCTTAGTATCAATGATGTATTTAGATGTCCATGGTTGGGCTTAGAGTGATCTCTTTCAATGTTAATGGGTTGAATAATCGAAAAAAAATGAGAGCGATTGAACTCTGGACTAAGTCTGAGCGGCCAGCTGTCGTATTACTTCAAAAAACTCATATCTCAACTACCAAAATTGATTCTTTTTCTATGTTTAAAACTTGGTCGTCATATAGAGGCTTTTCATGCGCTCAAGAATCTAAAAGTGGAGTCGCCATTTTTCTAAATCAAAATTTAGATGCAGAAATTATTCAGTATGAAAATGGAGGGACAGGGAGGTGGTGTTGGGTCACGTGCTTAATAAAAAATAGGAGAAGACCAATTACTTTCGTCAGTTTTTATGCCCCAGTGGAAGATCGTGCCTCAATCTATGATGAGTTATTTCAATCTTTGTTATTAGTTAGGGGGGACATAGTGATAGGGGGGGACTTTAATATCCTTATGGATGTGAAATTAGACTCTACTGCTATGCCAAGGAAACAATCTAAACCTAAATCAAGAAGGACCATTATGCAGTACATATCATTATTAGATCTAGGTGACCCATGGCGTACCAAATTTCCACAGAAAAAAGAATTCACTTGTTGGTCTGGGAGATATAGATCTTCGTCTCGACTAGATTTTTTTTTGGCCTCAAGGTTATTAAATTTTACTTATCAAAAATCTTTTCATAATGGGTTTTCAGACCATGCAATGTTGTTAATCGAATTTGAAGTAGGCGAAGAAATCTAGGCCCCGATGTAGGTAAAATAGATTTACCGATTTTTAATTACCGAATCATACCGATTCGGTAATTAAAAATCGGTAAATCTAAGGGGTGGAGATGTAGGAACATCCAGATGTTCCTTTTACCGAATCGGTAAATATCTGTATTTACCGATTCGGTAAATACCGACCGGTAATGCCCCATTCATTCCTATGGGCTTTGAAGCCCATAGGAATGAATGGTGCATTACCGGTCGGTATTTACCGAATCGGTAAATACCGATTTTGACAAGGGTGCAGGGGGTGTCACTTTGACACCCTCTAGCACCCCCAAAAAAGATTCGGGGGCCATGTGGCAGGCATACCTGCCCTAAGGGCAGGTCTGCCTGTCATATGGCACAGGTGTGCATGCACACATGTGCATGCACACCTGAATCGGTATTTTACCATCAAATATATTTGATGGTAAAATACCGAATCGGTAAGGGTTGTGGGACTCAGAAGAGTCCCACCTACATAGCAAAAATACCGAATAGGTATGAATACCGATTCGGTATTTTACAGATTCGGTAAATTTACCGATCAGTAAATTTACCGAATCTGTAAAATTCTGGGGCCTACATACCAAATCTTATTTACCGGTCGGTAACGGCCGAAAATACCGATTTTCGGCCGTTACCGACCGACCTACATCTGGCCCCTAAGTCTTCTAAAAAATGGATTTTTAATAAAACGTACCTGCAGGATAATAATTGGATCTCTTTTTTAAAAATCGAAATTGCCGAGTTCATAACACGTAATTTAGATACAGCTCCACTTCATATTGTGTGGGACTCATTAAAAGCTTTTGTCCTTGGTATCACAATTAGTAAAGATGCAGAGGAATGGCGCACTATTAAACAAACTAAAACCACACTCTACCAAAAAATTCATTCACTTACACTATTGCGCCAAGTTAATCCTTCTAGTGATGTACAAAAAAGATTAAATGAGGCTAAACGTGAACTTAATACGTTCATCTTCACACAGAGTGAACAGCAATTTTCAATAAAATCTCAGAGGATCTATGAGGAGAGTAATTTTTCTGGTAAACTTCTCTCATGGCAGGCAAAAGAGCATGCTGCCGCAAATTTAATTCACTCTTTAAAGTGCCCTGTTACTCAGGCTGAAGTATCACAGACGGACGCTATTGGCACTATCATGCTGTCCCATTATAAACAAATTTATAGTCAACAGCAAATAATAGATCACTCCAGGCTTTCAAATTTTTTATCTAGATATAATATGCCCTCGTTAACTTCGGTAGATAGTGATTCAATGAGGCGTACATTTTCTAAATCAGAATTAGAATTTGTGGTTAAGAATTTACCAATCGGTAAAGCATGCGGCCCGGATGGGCTTCCGGCAGAATTTTTTTTAATTTTCTTCAGTACCTTTTCTGATTTATTATTACAATTATTTAATTATATGTTTATGGGGGGTCAAGCTCTGGATTCTTTTGGGGAGGGGATTGTTGTTAGTTTTCCAAAGAAAGGTAAAAATTTAAAAGACCCTAACTCGTACAGGCCTATCACACTACTTAATACCAATTATAAAATCCTTACTAAACTACTTGCAATACGTTTTAACTCGATTGCAGCGGATCTTATTCATTTAGATCAGAATGGTTTTGTGGCAGGCCGGCAGCTAGCTACCAACACCCATTTTCTCACGGAAACGTTAGATTATTTTCAGGTTAAAAAAATCCCGGCCTTAATTTTATTATTAGACGCTGAGAAAGCTTTTGATTTGGTGGTGTGGACAACTTTATTTTCTATTTTAAAACACTTGGGTATCCCTTCACAAATTATTAGTTTAATTCAAAACTTATACACGGGTGCCAGAGCTAATATAGTTAATAATTCTGTTATGGTAGGCACAGTTTCGGTCCAACGGGGCACCAGGCAGGGCTGCCCCTTATCCCCTATTCTTTTTGCTTTTTTTATTGAACCGTTAGCCACAGCAATTCGTGAATCTGTAAATATTCCACCACCGATCTTATCTATGGCCAAAATTAAACTCTACGCCGATGATATCATGTTGATAATCAAGACGGATATCCAATCTCAGACTGCTGTTCTACAGCTTTTCGAAGAATTCGAGGCCTTAGGAGGTTACCGAATTAACAAAAAAAAAACTGAAATATTAGTGTGTGGTGGGGGAGAGGTGGATTTACATGCGGACTTAGTTGGATGTATTAGTTCAAAACCAAAACGGTATTTAGGGGTTATGTTTTCTAACTTGGTATCCGATTTAGTTAAGTTGAATTTTTACCCACTTCTACATAAGGTGCAATCCTTATTTACTAGATGGGATCCACTGCCATTCACTATTATGGGTCGGGTGGCACTTATAAAGATGTCCATACTTCCACTTTTTAATTTCTTATTCTCAGCTATTCCGTGCTATTTACCTAGTAGTTTTTTTTCAAAAGCAGAATCACTATTCTCAAGTTTTATATGGGCTAAAAAGCGTCCTAGGATTGCAATGAAGACACTCTACGTGGATATTGAATTCGGAGGCTTATCGGTTCCCAACCTTAGAGATTATTACAGTGGATATTTCGCCCAATATTTAGAACGATTTAAATTAGGAATGCAAAGTAAAAAATTATTTATTAATTTCTTTTTTTACCAAATCAGTCAAGAGGCTCAAACCCCAGTTCCTCTGCACATCCCTAAATCGCCAAAACTCACACGGTATAAAATGATGTATTGGTTTTTCAAACGTCGCGATGTTTTTCTAAAAAGGTATTCCCTTCCGCAGTTCAATTCTAGAACTCCTTTAAGGAATGCTCTTATTTTTATGGGAATTAAAGTCGGAGTAGATATTGTTTCTCAATGGGAACGGGCTGGGTTTCGTACTTTGTCAGACTTCTTAAGAGAAGGGGCCTGGCTGTCACCTGGAGAGATGCAGCGAATAATCTCAGGAAACTTTATGTTATTAAATTCTTATGTTTCAACATTTAAAACCCTGGGACAAGTCGAGCCAAGAATGATTGACTCTCTCTCTCAGTTGAGGGACGATTTATTTTTGATTCCTCAGAGTAAGAAGCCAGGAGAATGGAAACGTTGTTTAGCTCAACATATTGAAACAGATCTTAGTATAAGAGTCATTAAAAAATGGTACGATCAAGAAAATCATGCTCTTACTTTGAATACCTGGAAATGTATCAATAAGATGAATTTTAGTGTTCTTCGAGGTTCTAATTGGAGGAGAATGATTTTTTTTAGCAAATGGCTCCTCTATCGAACTCCTGCCGTCATCTCCAAAATGTTTGTAAATGTTAGTGCCACATGTTTTAGATGTTTGCAATATAGTCCTGCTAATTGGTCTCACACTATAGCTCACTGTGTTAAAATTGCACCCTTCTGGAATGACATTTTTGAATATTTACAAAAGTATTGTGGGATTCAGATTGTCTATAACGTTAAATTAATACTTTATGGATATGATTCGGATCTTGGATTGCTAGAACAGATGGTAAAATTATTATTTATTATGATGGCAGTAGGGAGATCTCTGGTGCTCCAGAATTGGAAATTAACACAAGCTCCTTCGTTTAATACCTGGCTTCAGAAAATGAGGAACGTTCGAATCAGTGAATTTCGTTATGCACAGCGAATTGGGGGGATAAGGACATTTGATAAAATTTGGAAATCGTATTTTGAGTAATATTGGAAGATGCTTTCTGTAAACTATCATTTTGTACCCTTTGGTTGTTAATATTCATATTTGTATTACCTTGTTTTTTTTTTTTTGATATAATACAAGAACTTCAATAATAAAAAGTTTTAAAAGAAAAAAAAAACACTGCTTAGGCATCTGTGGGGCTCATGGGGATGTACTTTTGGCCCTGATACAATCCACTGTGACTGCGAGGGGAGATACTGAGCCCAATTTACTATGTTGAATGTATATCCTGCACCCCTTCAATGTGGAGATGTGTTGCCTATTGGAGCCTTGGGGATTTTCTGCCCGGTGGCCCTGGCCATGACTGCTTTCTGCTGAACTCTTCCGTGGGTCTCTCCTCATTGCCCGCATTACCCTAGCCTGGTATCTCGCACTACCCCTCCTTGACTGCACCTATTTTGAACAGAGGCCCTAGGGAGTCCCATATTACCGGGAATCACCACTTTGGTTGCTTCACTCCTGCAGGTTCCATGGCCTACTGCTCACCATTCTTAGTAATGGGCCACACTGACCCTAAGCAGCCCAAGCTGCTCTTTGACCAGGCTAAACCGGCGAGTCACCAGGCTCTTACTCATACATGGATGAGCCTCCAGACCAGGAATCCGGCACCGAAATTGCTGGCGGCACATCTGCCATCATTGCTGAGCTTAAGGCCGGGTTTTGTGCCATGGACACTCAGTTGACATGCTGGCTGGCAGCATACACCGCTTAGAGGGGGGCACTTAAATTACTAGGGTGTGAGGATAAATGACGCAGGGGAGCGCATCTCAGGACTGGAGGTGAAACCGATGGAAAAACTGAAGCATCACCTCAAATATGTGGTCATCAAAAATAAAGGTTTGGAGGTGAGATGCAGCAGGAATAATATCTGCATCTCTGGCGTAACTGAAACCATGAAAACAAGAATATAGGGTGCCCCATTTTGTTTGTCGAGCAACTCCTAATGGCCCTCTATGACTACAACAATTTCTCTTCCACTTTCCGTGTTGAGTGTTCCCTTGGCCCCAGCCCCAGTGGGAGCTTCATCACACATGCTTATAGCATACCTCCTCAACTATATGGACAGAGACTCTGCCTTTCGCCTAGCCCAAGAACAAGGCCGCCTAGATTATCATGGTGCAGCCATTTCACTCTACCCGGACTTCACCATCACAGCTCAAGAGGCCTGTCAGAAATGTTGTGATGCCAAGAACTCCCTCCACAAGCTCGGTCTTAAATATACAATGCTTTTCCCTGCCCCACTGTGGTTGAGGTCAACAGGAGGCCCTGTACCTTACACTACAGCTGAGGCAATCGACTTTTGCAAACAATTTGCCTCTAAGTTATTCTCACCTAGGCGGAACACACCCAAACATACTGACTCGCCAGGTCCTGCCCATCAGCCTCCTCTGGGCTAACTTAGCCGGCTGTACTTGGACCGTCTTCTGGCTGAAGACTGCATTCACACATCTCCGTTGGACATGCCTAGGACACTCTGCTTTGGTCATCATTGCCTTCATCTTCCTCCAGCTTCAGCATGCTGTATATATGCGGTTGATTCTTCTGTAATATTTCAGGTATCCCTTCAATAAATGGGTCGTACCAGGCTGTGACATCGCCTCTCCCCCATGGTGTATATCACATTATCATTATTGGGACTGTTTAACTTTTTGTTTCTGTTTACTGCGTTCAATGTGTCTTTGGTGGGGTGTAGGGGGATTTCTCATCAGTTTTGTCTATATCTGTTCTCCATTGCACATCAGGTACACTACATCCGCACTTATTACATGCCACTTTACCCTTACCTCAGACTTCTCTATGCCAACTCCTGCAGGACCGGAGAAGGTGGTAGACATTACCTTCCCCACATGTAATATCCATGGTATCAATAATCCTCACAAGGGCAAACAAGTTGTTTCACATCTTTCCCACCACTGAGCTAAAATAGCCTTTCTTCAGGAAATGCATCTCCCATCTTGAGATACCTACTCTTATTTGACTGCTTGAGAAGAACATCGCTACTTCTCCTGCTACAGTTCCTATTCCTGTGGAGTTTTCGCCCTCATACATAAACACATCCCCTTCTCTCTTCACAAGAACCAATCAGCTCTAAATTGCCGCTATTTGATTTTACAAGACATCTTCACTGACAAACAAGATCTATCAGTTATCATATACGCCCCAAACACCGACGCTCCAGAATTTTTCCAGGAGCTTTATATTCTTATGGGGCATGCAGATACTGACATTGTTATCCTGGTGGGAGACTTTAACGTGGTGCAACACCCCAATATCAATTTCGCTAATGACGAGCCGAGTGGTAAGCCCTGATCGCAGGAAGTGCTCCAACACATTGTTGATATGTAAACCCTACAAGATATCCAGTGAGCTCGAAACTGCTCCACGCCTGGTCACAGCTTCTTCTCTGCCCTCACGATATTTGGACGCAGGCTGATTATTGGCTTCTTTCCACTGATGCCTAGCTTTGGCCCACAGAGGTCAACCCATTACAGTGAACCCCATCAGACCATAACCCTGTTCTCCTGACACTCCATATCCCCTATGGACGTGGGTCAGAACACACATGGAGATTTCATATTTCTTTTAGCCTAGCAGTGACCCTGAAAAGTAGTTCCAAGCACACTTACAAGTAGTAAGTATGCTTGGAATTACTTTTCAGGGTCAATGCTAGGCTAAAAGATGCGGTACCTGCAAACACAACAATGATGGACAGAATGTGGATCAATGTCACACATTCACCCCAGTCCAAAGATCTGGGCCCAAATCCATCGTTTTTCCACTCCACACCACCCTGGGTTAGACAATGGCGATATGCAAATCAGCGCTGACCCTGTGCCCCATGGGAACAGTCCAGTCCGAACTACAAAAGCCATGTCCTTCCCAGAACGGAAACAAGCATCCGAGGACCGGCCCGGTTTCGAGGTAACACCTCTCATCAGCCCGGCTAGCTTGATTCCAGTGGTGTGGAGTGCCTGGGACTCACTTCTGAGCATCCCCAGTACACTTAGAGCGGTACCTGCAAACACAACAATGATGGACAGAATGTGGATCAATGTCACACATTCACCCCAGTCCAAAGATCTGGGCCCAAATCCATCGTTTTTCCACTCCTAAAAGATGCAGCACTGTTTTCTCTCCTGATAACAAATGAATAAATCAGAATTCGTTCTTCGGAGGACTGCAGGTGAATATTTTAATGTTGGAAAACTGCACACTTAGAAGAATTTGCAACTGAAACCAGCCAATGTCCGCCTATGAAAGGAAATTCACTTGGCATGTAAATAGTGTTATTATTACTTTTTCTTACTCAGGGGTGGATCCTGAATCCAGCACTGCTGCATCACCTCTAAACAGTTGAAAGAATGCAAATTACCAAAGATGCGCAGAAGCCCAAGTCTCTTTTCTTTTTTTTTAAATATCGCTAGAATGCGCGGATCATACGCGCACCCCGCGATTTTACAAAAAAAATAGATAAATACATTTGGGGCCAAGGGGGTCCTTGTGGAACCACCTGAGCAGACCTAGAGAGTCAGGGTGTGTCTACCCTCCCCTTTTCACGTTTTAAACTCACCTTTCTCACGCTTCTTCAGCCTCCCTTCTTCCGAGGCATAAAATGGCTGCCAACAGTTTCAATTTTCAAATGTTGACAAGCACTTGACAGCCAATTAGCATTCAGCATGTGATCAGAAGGCTGCGCTTATGGTACGATGAAAATAAGCTGAGTATCTGTATTCCATTTTTTATGGGAATGGGCTGCGTGGCCCCCCTTCCGTGGTCAATTCCGGGCACCGAGGTCTCCACCTCCCGGGGCATGGCTAATTATATATTATTATTTTATGGAGAAGGGCTGCATAGCCCCCCTACTGAAGCCACTTCAAGGCCCCGGGGAGACCATTCCAAGGGGCGGCCTTTTTAAAAAATTTATTATGGCCGTCACCATTGGGGACCGTGCAAGGGTCTTCAATTCCCCCACTGTCCCACCGGCTCTCCGCCTCCTGCGGGAGCCGGTGTTCTATCGACATCCGAAGTCCATCTGTGTATGTACCACCTAGGAGTTGCCTTCACTTTCCGCATGCATATTTGTGGTAGCACATCCGTGTTAATATTACGTATGCGCACAATACGTCCCACCGTCTGGCTATGTACCCCTAACGTATTTCATTTTATTTGCGCATGCTCAATTACAACATGCTCAATCCCAGCTCTCACACCCAATGACATCATGCTCAACCAATCATCCTTCTGCAAAGCATTTATAACCTGCCAACCTTCATGAACTTTTCCTATTCTGCAGTGACAGCCATTGATAGTGTTCGTATCCACTTCTTCGTAGGTGAGCACTCTTTTAAAGAATAATTCAATTAATTAATCTGAATGATATTTAAATACCGGGTAAATGCAAACTTTTGTTCGATTTGACAATGTTGTTTTTAAGCATACTTTCCTACTTTTTTATATTGTTAAAGTTGACTCCGTAACTGTTGTTTCTGAGCAAATAACTTAATCCTGCCGCCTTCAATTTTGTAAGTAGTGCGTCATGTGCTGCTTCCTCCTCATGCAATTTACATGTAATTAATTGACCAATGTTGTATTTTAGCACGCTCTTCATGTTTTTAATTACCTTAAACTTGATTTGCTATCCTTAGTTCTGTGCAAATCACTTAATCCTGCCACATTTCTTTAATTTGCCAAGCGCCACGTGGCCGTTCCCGCAGCAGTGTGCCACATGCACTTCAACTTAATGCGATGTAGTTTTTCACGTGTAAGTAGTGCGTCACGTGCCCCATGCATTGCAAGAGTAATGTTTTTGGCAATAGTTTATTTTAGCACAGTTTCCAGCTCTTATACCTCCAATATCTTACCTTGGTAGGCGATGTTTCTAGGCAAATCACTCAATCCTGCCGCCTTTAATTTTGTAAGTAGTGCACCATGTGCTGCTTCCTCCCCATGCAGTTCACCAGCCGTGGCCGGTAGTGGGAGTAACGGCCGGGCGGTGACGTGGGGAGGGGGAGGGGCAGGGTGGGGGGTAGTAATGTATCGATTACGGACTTTAACAGGTAAGTAAACATATAAATAAATAAAACAAATTTCGTGGCATGCACTGCATCACCAAATGCGATGCAGTGCGCGCAACGAAATTCGATTTATTGATTTTGCTATCAGATAATCTCCAATTCACACTTGTATGGATGAGTCTGATACAGGGTAGATCCCCGTATAACTAATGGATGATTAGGTATTAGGATGGCATACAAAGCTTCCAACTTCTTACTTTCTCTCTTAAAGGGTTTTAAATTGGGGACGAATATTAGGCTGTGCAATAGAGGTTGACGGTGTTGCTCTACTGGTACTTGGGCCTTCTCATGAAGCAGAAGGAGCTTCTCTCAATATCCTTAACTCTTCCCTTCCAAACTTGACCGGATTCTTAGTCTGCAAGTCATTCCGCATCCTTGCAGTTCCACACCAGTACTCTTTATTGGGGTCTCCTCTTGAAAGCAGTCTTGCATATCCGGCAAGTAACAAACCAAAGCGGAGTTCAAAGTTAAATAACTCTGTTGGCCACAGTGTGTACACAAGGCAAGAATAGTGGCATAGATATTCAATACTTCAAGTTAAATGCATTAGAAATAAAAGAGCTTATTTACAAACTCCTTGCGCCACTTTTGCGTCACTTTCAACATGAGAAAAGTAACACAAAAGTGGCACAAGAGTTTTGTAAATAAGCCCTAAAAAATATTGTCCTGCATAATGACTTCATCTCTCACCTAATTCTGTCTCATCTGTGAATCTTTTTAAAGACCTGCTCATCTGTAATATAAATATGACGCACTAGGAACTTTTATACAAACACCATTTGAATGCAAACCTATACCATAAGTGAAATCTATCAGGTACACTGCACACATTAAAAAAATAGAAAATATCGTCAAGTGTTACTTTGACTTGTAATGTGTGACCTCATTTCGTCACATCAAGCTAATTTTAAACACTAATTTTCTTTTTTGTTTTGCAGATTAACTACACTACTTCTTTTGGAGTCCGGAGTCCATATTAAATGTTGTTTGTTATATTGTTTTGTTAAAGTTATCGTTCTAGTTATTTATTGTATTGTTATCATTTAGTTATACTTCCAGTTATTTATTGTTTTAATAAAAGTTAATTAAAAAAGTACATACGTCTTTTTTTTGTGGGGCTAGCAGTCCACAATAGAAATGATATTTATACTTTGAAGCATAATTCTGAGGCTAGTTCTTTACCAGATCTTTACCAGAGTGTATAGCTACAACATACGGTTCCAATTCAAAAGAATAAAAAGTACAACGCTATTAGCAACATAGTGTGGTGAACTTCTAACCTCTGTGCTCACGTAAGTGTTCCATGAACTGTTACTATAGTAACAGGCAGAAAGCTGTTTGGCGTTAGGGTTAAAAGTTACTGGCTGTACAGAAACCGTTATATTCACACTGGATCCTCTACATGACAGAAAGGAAAGCAAAGTAAAACAAAACACTGTGTACCGGATTTACAACCCCCTTGCACCACTTTCACATCCAACCCCCCCCCTACAAAATGACAAGTCTGTGAGCATCAGCAACCCCCCTCAAGCTCCGGGAATCACCACCCCCGGGAATTTGTGTATTACGGGAGGCAGACTGCTTGGCCCTCCGCCTGGTGCCCTCGAGAGCCCTGGAAACTACTACGACCTGCAGTGTCCCGGGGTGCCTACCCCCGCTATACTGCTATTTGCTTTGACAGAGCGGGACTCTCACGACTCCCGCCCTCCCATAGCAAACATAGTTTGCATTTTGAAAGACTGAGCAGTGAAATCTATTCTCACTTTCAAAATCCAAAGCAGATTGCATTTCCATATACAAATTAGCATCTACCCATGCAAAAAAGCAATACTGGCTCCCGAAGAACGCAAAAGTTCATCACACAATGTTACTAAAAAAAACAGCAAGTGTGCTTGACTTCTCGATATACTACCTTATCCTACATAATGTTATTTTCAATCACGTTCTGATAACCAATAAGAATCATGCTTTTAAAAATCAAAAACATGCATCCTAGTTTTCTGTGTAGAATGTTGTCAAACAACCAATCACTTATTTTCTGTTTTAATTTCACTTTTCCCCCAAACTCCCTTTGTCTATTCTAACATATGCCAAAGGCAGAAATGGAACTACTCCAATCTATTTTGTCCACAGACAGAGAAAGCTAGGAAAAAATGTGAATAAATCTGTTTCTACTTCTCTCCGAGACTGTAGAATGGTGTCCATATACCACAAAAATCAGTGTTTCAATATGCATGGCATCTATAGGAGAGATGCTGTACATTTTACAGATGAAGGGAACAGAGTCTTTCTCATGAACTTTAGACTCTGCATCGGTACTTACTTGTAAGTACTAAAATCTCTCAATAAACACAAGGGCTCTTTTTAGAGCCACCCAACATCTATACATATAATCTTGATGTATATCTCAAAAATACAGGCTTCTTTTTTTTCGGCGGTGAAATGCACAGATCCTTCACGCATCCTGCAACTTAAAAAAAAAAAAGGAAAATACTATCTTACTTTTTTGGCCCTACGGGTCCCTAGGTGTCCCCCTGAGCTGGCCTAGGGGTTCAAGCTGTGTCTACCCTGCCCCCTTTTCACACATTCCACACATATTTCAAGGAATTCCTCAGCCTCACTTCTATCGAGGCACAAAATGGCTGCCAACAGTTCCTAATTTCAAATGTTTACAACCGTTTGATAGCAAATTAGGATTGAGCGCGTGATCTGGACGGTGTGCTTATCCTACGAGGCCAATCCTCACACAATCCATGGATCCTCCGCGCCCATAGATATATAAATGACTTTAACCGTAATTTTCAAAGAAACTACTGAACAGATTGACACCAGTTATGCCAAAGGCACAAGTCGGAACTGAGGACTACCTCTCTGACAAATTTGGTGTAATTCCGTTCAGCCGTTCGAGCTAAAGGTCCTATTGGAAATTGCATGGGGAAAACACGTTTTGGGACCCCCCTTTTTTCTCAGCCCCCGCTTCACTAATCAACCCCAAACTTTCAGGGAAGCAGCGGAACTGAGCTGGCCAAAAGTTTAGAAAATTTCAAGAAGATTCATCAATCAACGCCAATGTTATTGGCAATAGAATGTTGCGGTTTTCCTATGGATAATAGGTCCTAACTATAACTACCTACTGGCGACCGCCAGTAGGTAATATATATATATATATGTATATCTATCTATATATCTCTCTCTATATATATATATATATTCACTGAAAAAAACATAGGTTATAGACCATATATAGTTAGGAATTAGCATTTAAAAAACCTTATTTTACTCACACAAAACCATTGAAATTCCATATTTAGTTAGTTGCACTAACTATATATCGCGCACCCGCAATCCACTGCTGATGATGTCACATATTACATCATTCATGACATGGTCAGTGACATCACTGATGACATCACTGATGACATCTCAAATGACATCACTGATGACATGACTGATAACAACATCCAGTGATTTTTTGTTTCTGTAAAGTTTAAATATGTCTTACATATTGAAGAATGAGTGGATGTGTAAGTGTCTGGACGAAGGATTTAGTAGGTGCATGACTGACTGTATGACTGAGTGATTAAATGTGTCTCACTGAGTGCATAGGTTAGTGACTAAACTGTCTTAATTTGTGCATCATTATGTCTGTTGTTCTGTAAACTGCTGCATGTGTTGATCAGTAGCTATATGAGTAACTATATGGGTTATTGATTGATTGTCCAAGTATTTGTATGGGAGACTGAGTGTGTGTGTGGCTGGCTGGGAGGTGTGTGACTCTGTGCAGATCAATGTGTACTTATATCAATGATTGTATAACAAGGTAAGTATGTGTTAGTATATGTTTGAAAATATAAGGTGCTCTATGTTTAACTGTATAGACAAGAAAATGGAAGTGTGATTGATTCTTTACAGGACTGACTAGGTGTGTGAGTAACTCCATGGATGAGTGGCAGAGTGTGAGTGTCTGTATAGGTGTATGAGTGCATATGATAGTGTTGTAAAGATGAGTGATTGTATGTATGAATGATTGTATGGGTGAATGAGTGAATGTGTGTGTAGACGTAGGAATCAGTGAGTACATATGTAGTAACTAGTATTGGTGTGTCAATGGTTTCAAAAATTATACTCTGTATTTAACACTGGGTGAAACAGAGGTTATATTAAAATATGAGGAGATGCATTGTATTGTCACATGAATGATATCATCAGTGATGTGGTCATTGATGTCAAATGAGATGTCATCAGTGATGTCATCAGTGATGTCATTTGAGATGTCATCAGTGATGTCATCAGTGATGTCACTGACCATGTCATGAATGATGTAATATGTGACATCATCAGCAGTGGATTGCGGGTGCGCGATATATAGTTAGTGCAACTCACTATATATGGAATTTCAATGGTTTTGTGTGAGTAAAATAAGGTTTTTTAAATGCTAATTCCTAACTATATATGGTCTATAACCTATGGTTTTTTCAGTGAATTTTCAAGGTTTTGTAAATGCTAATTCCTAACTATATATGATCTATAACCTATGGTTTTTTCAGTGAATTTCAATGATTTTTTAATAGCAAATATCATAAGCTGTCGAATGTCAAGTACGTGGTAAGTGAAAACATTTTCTTGTTTATGCACACTGATCTGCTTTGAATGGTGCCCCCCCCTCATTTCTATTAGGAGTACTCTCTCTTTGCACATAGTGAAGGGTAGTTAACGCAGGCCTTTGCCCCCGTTGTAATACATCGTGCCTGCTTCTCTCTCCATTTGATTGATTGTTATCCAAGTATTTACTGTTTTAGAATTGGTTCTCTTTGGTTCATTCTCTATTTACAAACAAACACAGAGTCGCAATACTCTGTTTAGTCTTTGCAGATAACGAAAAATCGTGTAAAAAAAAAAAGAAAAGGAATCGAGCAAAATCAGTAGGCCACTAACGGGTTCTCTTTTTGACCTCGCTAAAATAGAAACATTAGGAACAACCCCTCATGACAAATACAAAACTAGTGAAATGAACTGAACTCCACACAATGATGGCTGCAAAACAGCTCGGCTCCGCCACCCACCCCGCCCAAAATAACGATAAAGAGCGGCTGCCATGATTGGTTGCGGAATGGCCACGACGGAGCTACGAAATGGTACTGCTCTCATGCTAACCCCAGCTTCAGTCTGAAACATCCAGAAACACTGTAGACTACCAATTCGATCAGTTCCGGTAGCGCCCCAATGTAACCCGGTAGAGAAGAACTAGCCCTCCCCTCTTTGACTGATGGTTCTTGTTGCCTGTCCCTTCTGTTGTCATTTAACAGAACTATTTAGCCTGCTGAAAGGGGTTGTGTTCCGACCGCTGGTTGGTGGAGACATTTTGACTATATTCTGGACCTGCGTTGTCGCGTAATGCGTCATATGACGCGCCGCGTTAGCGCATCCGGAAGTCATCCGGGGCGCGCAGCGCGTAACGTAAGCATAACAAGTCATGTGACTTGTTAATAAAACTTTTCATTGGTTCATTTTACTTTTCTTATTCTAATGATGAAAGGCTTGGTCATATGACCTAAAAATTACGCTTTTTATTACTTCCAAACATTATTTTTTCTTAAATATATGTTATAATGTTCCAGGCTAATGTACTTTCCCGGAAAATTTACAACTGTCCTGCAAGTAAAATATATTCTTTTTTCGAGAAAAAGAGCGTTTCTTCGTCCCATGACGGAGCCGTTGAGCAAAAGAGGGTCGACCTGCTGTCTTAGTCGCCGATACGCCTGAATATGAGATTCTTATCGATCACTTTATGTTGCAGGAATAGAAAACACAACAGCCCTTGACCATTTATCTTTACTGCGTTCCTTCGTATTATACCTTTTACCCTTCATGTAATTGGTCTGCTTTATTTCACTTGCCTTTTAATGATTCTAAAACAGTGACTATTATTAAAAACTTTACCAATGTATATACTACTACCATGTTTTCTTTTAAAAACCTTTATTGTGAAAATTTCATTATACAAATACGAGCCTATAACCACGTGGGCCTGCCACGGAGCAAACTGTAATCGTATATGATGAGTAGACATTTACACTGTAGAGGAACGTAACGGGCGGGCCATTAGGTTGCAAGAACTAAGGTGTCTAACAGTTACGGAATCGGTGGACGTACATTTTATAATTAAAATACGACAGGGCCAGTTACAATAAAATTATCTAGATATACATTTGCGGGCAAGTACCATGGGTGACGTTAATTCAAACTTTCAATAGTACAGTAATCAATAACACATCAGAACTTAATATCAATAGGGATGTCGAAATATTCAATCAATTCTCGTCCCCGCCCACCATGTGCTTCAAAACTGCATACGTATCTCGTGATTTCAAGGTTCTGCAACCAGTACACAACAAGGAGTTACGAGTCCCATTTATTCCGGCGCCATTTTGGGCGAGGACGGGCAGGTCCAGGATATAGTCAAAATGTCTCTACCAACCATCGACTATGATGATGTTCATATGCTGTATTTATTAGAGTAACACTCATCTGTCCACATGAAATTAATTTGCCACAATCTAAACATGTCATTTTAATCTTTCCAAAGTTCTTCTAAATATTTGGGACCGTTTCCCTTGCCTCTGATGCTGTCAGTGCCACTTCTTTGATGAATGTACTAGCATGTCAGGGGTTCTCCTCCAAATCTCTCTTTTATGCAGCACTATAATTAATTGGTGCCACCTCTCCATATGACGATGCATGGTATAGTTACCATAACTATATATTTTTTCGGTTCCTCTGGAGAGTTCATCGTGGCAGATGAAGCGTGTAACGTACCGGGCATTTACCTTTTTTTGCATGTACAGGAAAGGGAAAAAAAATCGAGCGTCCGAGTTCTAAGGTGTCCCAGGGCCATTTTAGTGGACCAGGCCCAAATCCAAAGAACAGGCCGCCATTTTGAGAGTCCTGTTGCAGCCGCCTGTCGCTGTAGCATCAAGAGCAGCCGAAACTCAGCTGAATGGCAACTGAAACGGTAAAGGGGCGCCCCACTACAGCAGACGAGCCTCCACCTAGGAAGGCCCGTTCACGCCGCCTCCCCCCCCCCCTTCGGGCACCCCACGCCGTTATTCGGAGCAGTATTGTAGGATGGCCACACCAGTGCGGCAACTTGCTAGACATCACCTCGGTGGTAACCGAATCTCAACGCCTTGTGGTGTCTTCTATTCAGAAAACATTGTTATGCTGCCTTCGACCTATTCGCCGCAAGTGCGCACACAACTCAACTGCATAGCTTGCTAGACACCACCTCGATGCCATCCGGATCTTGGAATCTCAGCGCCTTTTGGTGTCTTCTCTTCAGAAAATATTGTTGCGCTGCCTTTGGCCCCATTCGCACATCGGTCCGCTACTGACGCCATCTCACAGGCTAATGGGGCGCCCCACGCCGACTTTCAGCATTGTAGGATGACCACACCAGTACAGCAACTTGCTAGACATCACCTCGGTGCCATCCGGATCTCGGCGCCCCACTGCAGATGAAGTGCCTCTCAACTATGAAACCACCACGGTGACATCCGGATCTTGGCGCGTTGTGCTGCCTTCGGCCTATTCGCACATCGGTCCGCTACTGACGCCATCTCACAGGCTAATGGGGCGCCCCACGCCGAGTTTCAGCATTGTAGGATGACCACACCAGTACAGCAACTTGCTAGACATCACCTCGGTGCCATCCGGATCTTGGCATCTCAGCGCCTTGTGGTGTCTTCTATTCAGAAAATATTCTTGCGCTACCTTTGCCCCATTCACACATCGGTCCGCTACTGACGCCATCTCACAGGCTAATAGGGCGCCCCACGCCGAGTTTCAGCATTGTAGGATGACCACACCAGTACAGCAACTTGCTAGACATCACCTCGGTGCCATCCGGATCTTGGCATCTCAACGCCTAGTGGTATCTTCCATACAGAAAATATTGTTGCGCTGCCTTTGGCCCCATTCGCACATCGGTCCGCAACTTAGACATCACCTCGGTGCCATCCGGATCTTGGCATCTCAGCGCCTTGTGGTGTCAGTCAGAAAATATTGTTGCGCTGCCTTTGGCCCCATTCGCACATCAGTCCGCTACTGACACCATCTCACAGGCCAACAGGGCGCCCCACGCCGACTTTTACCATTGTAGGATCGCCACACCAGTGCCACAACTTGCTAGACACCACCTCGGTGCCATCCGGATCTTGGCATCTCAGCGCCTTGTGGTGTCTTCTATTCCGAAAATATTGTTGCGTTGCCTTTGGCCCCATTCGCACATCGGTCCGCTACTGCCGCCATCTCACAGGCCAACGGGGCGCCCCACGCCGACTTTCAACATTGTAGGATGGCCACACCAGTGCGGCAACTTACTAGACACCACCTCGGTGCCATCCGGATCTTGGCGCGTTGTGCTGCCTTCGGCCTATTCACACATCGGTCCGCTACTGACGCAAACTCACAGGCCAACGGGGCGCCCCACGCCGACTTTCAGCATTGTAGGATGGCCACACCAGTGCTGCAACTTGCTGGACACCACCTCGGTGCCATCCGGATCTTGGCGCGTTGTATTGCCTTCGGCCTATTCGCACATCGGTCCGCTACTGACGCCGCCTCACGTGCCAACGTATTTTCTCCGCATTTTATACCCTATGCCGCATAACAGGTCATGTGACTTGTTTATAAAACTTTTCATTGGTTCATTTTACTTTTGGTTTCCTAATGATGGAAGGTTTGATCATATGACCTAAAAACAACACTTTTCATTGGATGAAAACTTTTTTTTTTTCCCAAACGATGAAAGCCCCACCTTGTTTCTGGATGTTTCAGACTGAAGCTGGCGTCAGCATGAGAGCACCACCATCTCGTAGCTCCGTCGTGGTCATTCCGCGAGCAATCATGGCAACCGCTCCCCACCAGAAGCCTACAGGAGTCGGGGGCCCCCAAAACTTTTGATGAATCCTCAAGGCGGAGGGGACGCTTTCGAGAATGGGGTCCAAGACCTAGCAGACAAGCGTCCGATTTCCAAGGTGTCCCAGGGCCATTTCAGTGGACCAGGCCCAAAAAGGAAAGAGCCTGCCGCCATTTTGAGAGTCCTGTGACAGCCGCCTATCGCTGCACCGCAAGAGTGGGCGCAACTCAGCTGAATTGCGGCTTTTGACACAGTGGACCAAAAACGGACGGAATGGCAACTGAAACGGTAAAGGGGCGCCCCACTACAACAGATGACACTCCACCTGGAGAGGCCCATTCACGCCGCCTCCCCCGGGGCGCCCCACGCCGTTATTCGGAGCAGCATTGTAGGATACCAAAACCAGTGCGGCAACTTACTGGACATCACCTTGGTGCCATCGTTCTGCTGCCTTGGAACTATTCGCACAACAGTTTGCTACTGATGACCCACCCCCCGCGACGCCCCACGCCGGAAATCTGGACGTTGTGCTGCGTTGGGACTATTCGCACAGCCGACCGCTACTTCATTGTTTTTCCCTAAAAATGTTTATATGTTATTACTATTTTTGTTTTCTTGTATATATTTATAAGTTATTAAAGTTTTATAATCTTACTACTTTGTCGGAGTGCTATATATTTTTAATGTGACACATAAT
Organism: Lissotriton helveticus; assembly: GCF_964261635.1. Lineage (NCBI taxonomy): Eukaryota > Metazoa > Chordata > Amphibia > Caudata > Salamandridae > Lissotriton > Lissotriton helveticus. The sequence goes on from NC_136061.1 coordinate 865,684,477, forward strand.
TGTAAAAACTTTGATGTACAAAGAGTCATCCCTGGAATCTTCCGCTTCAGGCTCGGTCCCCTCCCCAATCACAATACAGGATGGTTTTCAGATAATAGGAACGCGTCTACTGTGACGGATCTCATCGAGTGTGGGCCTTGATCTACTATAACTCCTTTGAAGAGGGGTGATTCTTTACAGCTGGGGCCATAAACTACATCTGCAGGGCTAGCTGATACCCTAGGACCAGCCTGGACAATCGGACACAGAGGAAAAGGAGTGTCAGAGGGTGCGGTAGTGAATAGGGCGAAAGGGAGGTGTCGGGCGGGCACAGGGTGTGATTCTCAGGGAAGAGCAGCGCAGATGGGGGGAGGTTTATTACCCATGCATAAGACAGAGAGCGGGGGTGACCACTGCCTGGGGGAGATGCTTGCGAGGGTGGGGAGCCATGCTAAGGATCGACAGCGTGCACAGAGTGGGTCTGGTCAAGGCATCTAAAATGGCTGACGTGCACGACAAAAGTGTGGCATTTGAAAAAAGACAAGATGGCGCAGACAATGTTTTTCAACACTTCCTGATTTCCTTCGAATCGAACGTTAACAGACGTTGGGGCATATTACCAAAGTTAAGCGATATTTATCCCTAACGATGCTTAGCAACGATTTTTTTTACCGCTAAGCATCATCAGAAATTATCGCAGATAAACCTTGCTATTATCAAGGTTTATCGCAAATACGATAATAAACGACCGCAATGCATTAATATCGCTGAAAACTCAGCGATATTCATGCATTACCGAGCTAATGCTCTTAGCCATGTTATCCACCTCCCATTGGATAACATGGCTAAGAACTGCTCAGGGCAGGTGCTAGCTTTTGGAGATATTCGCGCTCATGTCGAATATTTCCAAAAGTTGATAATAGGAGATAGCGATGTTAGCGACTGTTTCCAGTCGCTAACATCTTGGCATGCCCACTTTGCATGTCATTAGTGATAAATATCACTCACATGCAAAGTGGGGCCCAAGATGGTCGCTATCTCCTACTAGCCGTCGCTAACTGGTGTTAGCAACAGCTAGGTAATACAGATATAATTTTATCTCCGCGAAGCGGAGCGCTGTTACAGATATATATCTTGTTTTTGAACGTTAATTTCTCAAAATCCACTGAAGCACATATATTGAGACCTAGCAAAGGCACATCGAGCTACCAGTCCCTACAATTTTGCCAAGTTTCGTGCAAATCCATTCAGCCGTTCGATTATTATTATTATTTTTTTTTTGCCCCGCGGGGCCCTTTTAAAACCTCCACATCAAACCTAAGAGGTCAAGGAGGATCTACTATGCCCCCTTATGGTCATTTGCCCCTTCGCTTTGGCCTCCTCTTGTCTCTCGATCCTACCGAGAGACAAGATGGCGGCCGCTACGGACTGTTTGCAATGTTTACAGACGCCGGAGAACCAATCAGCTTCGCAAACCTCCGTTACGCGAAGCGGAGCGCTGTTACAGATATATATCTTTTTTTGAACGTTAATTTCTCAAAATCCACTGGAGCACATATATTGAGACCTAGCAAAGGCACATCGGGCTACCAGTCCCTAATATTTTACCAAGTTTCGTGCAAATCCATTCAGCCGTTCGATTATTATTATTATTATTATTTTTTGCCCCGCGGGACCCTTTTAAAACCTCCACATCAAACCTAGGGGGTCAGCGAGGATCTACTATGCCCCCTTATGGTCATTTGCCCCTTCGCTTTGGCCTCCTCTTGTCTCTCGATCCTACCGAGAGACAAGATGGCGGCCGCTACGGACTGTTTGGAATGTTCACAGACGCCGGAGAGCCAATCAGCTTCGCTACGCGAAGTTCCGTTACGCGTAAAGTCCGCGAACCGGAGCGCTGCCCGGTCCGCTGTTACAGATATATATCTTTTTTTGAACGTTAATTTCTCAAAATCCACTGGAGCACATATATTGAGACCTAGCAAAGGCACATCGGGCTACCAGTCCCTACAATTTTGCCAAGTTTCGTGCAAATCCATTCAGCCGTTCGGGCTAAAAGTGAGGCCAACCGCCCTATGGAAAACTCAATGTTAAAAACACGTTTTGGGACCCCCCTTTTTTCTCGGCCCCCCCTTGACGAACCCACCCCAAATTTTCAAAGGCTGCTCAGAAACAAAATGTGCAATTTTCCTGAAAATTTCAGCCAATTCCGTCCACAAACGCCAAAGTTATTAGACATAGAATTTTCAAAAATCCCATAGAGAAAATATCCTAACTATATATATCTACTGGCGACCGCCAGTAGGTAATATATATATATCTATATATATATATATAGATATATATATATATATATATATAATGCTTTACAGAGTTAGCACAGCAGCAAGTGCACGAAAACATGTTGAGTACTTAAAATACATAGTGACTGTATATAAAGAATATTTTTGATGGACAGTAGTATAGATGGACCAAATAAATACAGAGAAAGCTAAGGTAGGGAGTTGTGAAGGTGAGGAGATTTGAGGCACAATTTTCCCCAAGGTGTTGCTGGTCAGATTTATTTTGAGGTGACAGGGTGGTAGCCTACAAACCAGTCGGATGGTGTAAGGGTGAGGGTCAGCTGCCACCAGCCAGGGGTGCTAGAGGCAGAATACGGCATACCTCTGGTGAGGACGTGAAATGCGCCAGATCTTCAGCATGAGGGATAACTTAAGAGTATAGGTCACACAGACTGACAAACAACGTAAGCAGCTGGCTAGGGACAAAGGGAAAATTGTTTGAATGTCACAGCCACGTTCCCGCTAGCGGACCACAGTCTCCACAGTATTTCTAGAAAATTGCATATTATTTCTGAGCAAAAAAAAAGAAAGACGGAAAGTGCCGTTGATCCAGCGGGGTTTACCAGCTTGGGTTACTCATAAGTTACCATACTCTCCTGGGTCCAAAACATTCACACATAAGCCAGTAATTACCGCTGGAATCAAATTTTGTTGTTCCTGAGTGATGAATTTTACCTTTACCAATTCTTACCAACCCTATCACATTCGGTCTTAATTTCCTCTAAATCAGGTTATTAGTAGAATAGGTAGAATGTCATTAAACTTTTTCTTCAATGACCACAGACTCCAGAGTGTTTCAAACATTTTATCTAATCAATAATTTTGTCAGTCAAATACCAATCTTTGTCATACACCGATTTCTTTCAGTCTCTTAATAATACTACGCCAATTATCACCTTTCCTGACCCTTTTAGCTTGCACTGTCCTTTCAGCTTCTTCAAGAGTTCTTTTATTTTCATTGATTTGTGGCACAACTTGATTATTTCCGTCTTCAGAATTCCTCTCTATCTGACCTTGTCCAGGGCTTATCAACTCAGCTGTTTCTGTCTGGATGCGTTCTTTTTCCCTAATCTGATCCTGTTCAGGATTCGTTTTGATTTGCTTTTCTTCTTTCTCCAGAACTCGTTTTCCTTTTCTAACTGATCCTGCTCAGGTCTTTCAGTTTCTTGATTTTCTTCTGCCTGGGCGTGTTTTCTAAGACCTATCTGTCCCTCCTCCGACTTATGGATGGGGCTTTTATTTTCTTACATCTGAGTAGATTCTTCTTTCCTTATCTGGTCCTGCTCAGGTTCTTTTACAACTGTATTTTCTCTTAAATGAGCATGTTCTTCTATTCCTAACTCGTCCTCACTCTCGCCCTGTCTTTCTAATTGGGTCTGACTTCTTGTTCTCACAATCACTTCAGGCATGTCCACTACTGGGATCCAGTGCTAGGTTGTTCTTGATCAGCTACTTCAGGATCTGTTATTCGTGATCCTTTAGCTGTACAACCGTCAACAGCCTCAACTGCTCGAGTTAGTTGGGGATCTACTTCGTCAGGTGCTGGTAATCTTTTTGTATGGCTTGCATGAATCCAATTAGGCAAGCCTTCACATTTAACAGCTGTTGATGTAACCAATATAACCTGATGTGGTTTTTCCCACCTTGGTGCTAGTCATGATTCTCGAGTGTCATTCTTCACAACTACCCTGTCACAAGGATTCAGATCATGCACTTGGTTCAGCTGCCTGGCAACTGCTTCTTCCCCAACCTGGTGAGAGATAGAAGGCACTTGGTCAGCCAACTCTTTGCCATACTCCAGTACCAAATCATCAGATATATTCAACAGCTTGTGTCCAGGTATGCACGCTTGTCTCATTGCCCTTCCTATGAGTATTTCATGGGGAGTCAAACCAGTATTTTTATTTGGGATACTTCCCATCAGGACAAGAGGTATAGCATCAGGCCAGTCCAATGGGGTGGACTGACCTTTCCCAGTCTTGACTTGATTGTGCCATTCAATTGTTCTACTACTCCAGAAGCTTCTGGGTGGTATGCACAGTGCAGCTTTTGTTCAATTTTAAATGTTTTGCAAATCAATCGAATTATTTCATTATTAAAATGAACCCCTCTATCTGATTCAATAGTTACTGGAAAACCGAATCGTGGAATGAGTTCCCTCAATAGGAGTTTGGCCACTGTTAAGCTGTCATTTCGTCTGGTCGGGTATGCTTCAACCCACTCTGAAAATAAACAAACTATGACACGTACATATTTCAGTCCTCGATAAGCAGGTAACTGAATGAAATCAATTTGAAGTCTTTTAAATTGACCTTCTGCCTTTCCAATTCTTCCCATGCAGACTACTGTTTTCCTGCCTGGATTCATTTGTTGACATGTTAAGCATCTCTGGCAAAGACTCTCTGCGACATTCCTGAAACTTGCATTGACCCAATCTTGTCTGAAAAGACTAATCATAGCATCTCTACCTATGTGGGTGTCTACATGATACATTTAGCCATGGATGCAAGCATACAGTCTGGCATCACTGGGCTTTCATGTAAATAGACCCACACACCATCTTCAGCTCTCCTCTGACAATCTATTTTATCCCACTCCTCTTTTTCTCCTATGTCTACTTCTCCTTGTAGATCCTTTACTTCTTCCCATGTTCCTATACCCCCAAGTAGCATAAGTTGGCAGCTGATTCCACATGTTTCAGTTTTCTTGTTTAATGCTATTTTGTATTTAGCACAGTGTTGGGCAACCTGGTCAGCATATCGATTACCGGCTGTCACATGATCATCTCCTGACTGGTGAGCAGCACACTTGACCACTGCCACTTCTTTTGGCAATTGAATTGCTTCAATCAAGTCTTTCATAAAATTTTCATTTTTAATGGGGGATCCTGAAGAAGTCATGAAATCTATCTGCATCCAGAGCTGGCCAAAATCGTGCACAACCCTGTAACCATACTGACTATCAGTGTAAATGGTTACTTTCCAATTTTCGCAGTTTTACAAGCTTTAATTAAACTATCAATTTGGCAACTTGTGCAGACTTAACTCCTGGTAAATACGATGCTTCGACTATTCCAGCCAATGTACACACAGCGTAAGCAGCACTCAATCCTCCTTCTTCATGGTGCATACACAAGCCATCTACAAAGAGCTCATCAGTGGCGTAACGAAACTTGAGGGGGCCCCCCTGCAAAGCAGATGGAGGGGGCCCCCCCTACCACTTTGCCCTACCACCCAGAAATCTAGTATATTTTAATTTGAAACCTCCAACATGTAAATGAAATTCCTCTACATTGTCTTTCTCTAAGTTCTAATGAGAAAGTGGGGTTTTGGGCCGGCCCAGCCAGATTGCCTGCTTCACGGCTGTCGTGAAGACTTTGTTTATTTAACAAACAGATAAGAAAAGACAGCTGTGAAGCAGGCACGGAGCTCAGAGGCGCACGGGGTCACGGGGAGGACTAAGGATTGAGGCAGACTCTGGGCTTGCACCCGATCCAGGTACTGCAGCAAACTCGCTCTTCCATCAGTGTAATTGCCTCTGCTACCATGTGCAGTTGAGGGAAAGGCTTGATAGTGTGAGAGGTGCCTTCGGAAGTAACGTCTGTGCCTTCAGCACTGATGTCCATGTGTGTGTCTACTGAGAGAGGCTGAGTTGAGCCTTTTTGGTTTGTGAGATCTCTTGGTTGAAAGGTTGTCCAAAGACGTGGCCCCATGTCTCCCTATTTCCCAGTTTCACGAATGTCTCCTCCTCAGTCTGTGATCAGGCTTTGAAAAGAGGCATCACTTGTTCTGTGCCCACATTATACACTCTTTTGATTAGATCTGCCTTTGATCCCCTGCTCAACCCCTTCAGGTGTCCAGACCTCCCACTCCATGTTGAATGCAGAGTGGACTGTCTGGGGAGGAGTGGAAGAGCCAAATCTACCTACCGCAGATGGAAGATGCAGCTGGACGCCAAGATGTGTTCTATCTGAAGCTCTTATGTAGAACAATACTGTGCACGATTGACCAGGCACACATCTCATTTTGGAACAATGTTTGCTTCACAAACCTTTATACAACTTCTGCTCATTCGCAAAATATACACTAGATCTTTACTATTGTTGTAGGACTGGGAAAGGTTGCTAAAGATTTTATATTTTTAAAGGAAATGCAGCCCCAAATTTAAAACCATTCAAACGGTAGGAGGTGCAACTGAATGTAACACGGTTTGGAACTAGGTTACAATATTGGTACCAGAGAAGTAATCACAGTATGATTGGATAAACGTTAAGCCAGAGTTTGGGGTCTCTCAGGGGCAGATCTGGGATGTGTTCCAAGGTGAGGTATAGCAGTGACGTCTGCTGCCGGGTCACAGGGGAAGGGATGGGGACATAGTTTGCTGGGATGCCCTGTTCCTTATGATGGCCAATTGGCGACACCAGGAGGAACAGTAAGTGCTTAATTTGTAAAAATTGTAGTGCCGGGGCTCTGAACAGGAGGACACTAGAGCTTGCACCATCCGTTGCCCCTGACCGCACTGCCAATGACAGCACCAACACACCACTAATCATCACTCTCTTAAGTGTGACAATTCACACTATTACAGGCCCCCAAAGCTATCAGAATGACTTTGGAAGCAAATACTAATAATTGGAAATAGAAATTGAAATAATAAACAGAAGTTGTTGTGCTCATACCGAAATTGGCAGGCACCACTACCATGTGGCAGACAGTCATAAGCCCCGGTGCTGGCAATTTTGTGCCGGTGCTAAGCACCGGAAAGCACCGGCACACATTAAGCACTGGGAACAGTGAAGAATGTGTCTGAATATAATCATTAAATGGTCAAAATGGAAGAGAAAGTATAAACATATGCTTAGTAAGTTGCAGGTCACATAATTAGGATGGGTTTTCCATATTTATAAGTGAACTGAGTTAAACACAGCAAAACTGAGTTGAAACATGTAGTTCCACTGGACAGAAATGAGAAGGGAAACCTAGCGTGTGCTCAGAGGTCCATGTGTACAAGGGAACAGAAATCCAGAAATCTTTATTTTTAAAATCATTTTTATTACCATTTTCAAATAACAGGCTACTACCGTGAAAATTGTAATAACACAGATGAACATGTATTTGTCACCCCAAAAAAATTTAGAATTTTATATAGCGCAAACTAGACCCAAGAAACTGGATTAGGTGATTTGCCCAGAATCACAGGATGTTGAGCGTCGTTGCCTAGACTTGTACCACTTTCCCCAGGTCCGACGTCGAGCGCCCTAGCCCTGAGGCTACATCCTCTCCAGAGAATACAGCGCCAACACAACAGGAGTAGTACAGCATCTGATAGTGGTGAAGGCAAAATTAGTATTTTCTCCGATATAAGGGACTATGAAGACTACTGACTTAAAAGCTTAAGGTGCCGTAAATTGTAATTTGTAAAAAAGGACAACTGTTCATTAAGAAAACGGGGAGCCCCCCACCCCACCCAAAATCTCAGTATTGTATTGGGCTATATCCAAGTCTGGAAAAGGGGGTGCAGATAAACAGTGCCACGTCCTGAAGGGGCAGAATGTAAGTGCTAGTGAGTGTTGCACTGTGTCATAGAAGTCTAGTTTGTGCCATTCCTGCATTGGGTGTGTTTGTGCTCATCACAGAAGTGTGCCCCATTGAGCTGGGCTCTCCAAGTGCCTCATCCAAATTTTGGGAAGGTACAGCCGAGGCCACTTACATCTCGGTGGCTTCAGGTATGTGAAGGTCTGACCTACCATACACTTTGTGACCCTAAGATGTCTTTTTCAGGAGATGAAAGAACAGACTTCTGATGATGGGGGTAACTCTTCTATCCTCCCCCTTCCTCTCCCCCCATAGACTCGACATGTCTAATGGGCCTCTGTTGGAAGTTACACACAAGCAGATTTATTCCAGATGCAAAGCTTGTGGGCAGTTTCAGGGACAGAGCAACCTCGCAGAGGGAGCACTGAACTATCCCACACCCAGCTTGGGTGTATCTCCCGCCCCAACTAAATCCTAGATGACCTTTCACCAACGCTCACAGCTGCACTCGCCTCTGTTCTCACCTCTTTTCTCTGACCCAGAACCTCCCTGTATATCAAGGGGTTCGTGCACACATTCTTGGAAATGCTTCTCATTTAAGGGCTCTTTTTTGAACCCCTTGCACTTGGAGCTGGTCGTTGCTTTTATCCCCTGAGTAAAATCGGCTTGGTCACAGCAGAACCCCCTCCTTGCTCACTACAACACGTCCAGGTAAAGACACCAAGTAATCTGATGAGACACAACCCACGCTCGCAGGAATTAGTTCAAACCGTTTAGAAAACTCCGGGCTCTGTGAGAACCTACTGTGCACAGTTTAAGAGAAATCTGAAAACCACCTGTTCGATCTCATTGAATACACTCATTTTAGGTCCCTTGCATGTGCCCCGTCTGTCTTTAATGCTTTCAGAACTCTAAGGGCCAGATGTAGGACCCAAAATACCGGTCGGTAACGGCCGAATTCGGCCGTTACCGACCGGTATTTGGGTTTTCAGATGTAGGGGCATATATTTTACAGAATTGGTAAATTTACCGATTCTGTAAAATACCGAATCGGTATTTTTACCGATTCGGTATATCCAAATGTAGGTGGCACTCCTGAGAGTGCCACAGGCCTTACAGATTCGGTATTTTACCACCCAATCCAATTGGGTGGTAAAATACCGAATCCAGGTGTGCATGCACATGTGTGCATGCACACCTAGCCATGTGACAGACAGACATGCCCTTAGGGCATGTCTGTGTGCCACATGGCTCACATGCCCGTCTTTGGGGTGCTAGAGGGTGTCAAAGTGACACGCCCTGCACCCTTGCTAAAATCGGTATTTACCGATTCTGTAATTACAGAATCGGTATTTCCCATTGATTCCTATGGGCTTCAAAGCCCAAAGGAATCAATGGGAAATACCGAATCTGTAATTACAGAATCGGTAAATACCGAATCCTAACGATTCTGTATTTACAGAATCTGTAATACCTACATCTCCCCCCTTCATATTTACCGACTCTTAAATACCGAATCGGTAAAATTCGGTATTTAAGAGTCGGTAAATATGAATTACCTACATCTGGCCCTAAATCCTGTATACCTTCAATGGTATTTCTGATGGTGTATGAAGTGTGTCACTGTCCATGTCATAAACTCACTCCGTGCCTCCCACTGTGGGGAAGGCTGGCACGAGAGGGTCATCATGTTGGGTGAACAGACGCCAGCATGGATGGAAGCAGCGACGCTGACACATTGCAGTGTTTCCTCCACAGGCCGTGTGGGGGCTGCAGAGGCTGAAAAGGCATCGCACAGCACACGCTGCAGGTTACAGTGAAAAGCAAATTATTAACAAGCGCCTGCTGCCTCGGATTCAGCTTTCCAGGGGGGCGTGAGCTGCTGCGGCACTGGTTAATTACAGTGGAGGCCTGACCTGGCTTGGCATAAGTTACTCTACTCAGCCCCAGCCCGTCCAATCAATCTATTTCCAATGCCCACCACAACCCACCTCTCTGAGACTCCACTCGACCTTGAATGAGTGGCACCGGGTAGTGGCTTGCCGTTTCTGAGTCAGACGGTGACCACTACTCCTGGTGCCTCGGTCATACTCACTCACCTGAGGCCTGGTCTGCATCTTCGGAGCCAAGCGGGCAGCAGAAGACAGGGCAAGGCAGCAGGGGGGGCTACTAGTCTAGTTAGTATAATTAAATTATCCTGGCACGGCGGCCGCACGGTCCGCACCCTTCTCAGTAGTACGAGTAAGTCGCACTTTTAATTACAATGCACATACAACGGAAAGGCATTACTCAACAGCCCCACCCCCACCCTGAAAACCGCGGAACCGCGCAGAAGCATAGACAACTGCGCGCCGCCACGCCCACACACCATTTAATAATGAAGAGCCACCCTGGGCGTACTGCGCACCAACTATTTAATTCATTTATTAATGAGACGGCAGGGCATGTGCAAGGCACCACAATTAATGAAGAGAGGCTTAGGCTTAGAGGCCGTCACATTGGCCTGCGTGCACCATTTAATTATGGGCACTTGGGGAGGCCTTTCGCAGTTGAACACCATTGTATTTGTGAATATTTGAAGAGGCTTGCTTGCAACCTACTCTGCTGAGAGTGAGGGGCCCCTAGGGGCCCCTAGAGCGCGAGTCCCCCCCGCACCGGGTGAGCTGTGGGGGCCTGTGTTACGCCCCTGGAGCTCATGTTCTGCATCTTTTAAGGGTTCTTCTTGTATGTCTGAACGAGGTTTTGTACTGAGTTCTGTAACGTTGAGACATTCATGTTCAACTTCATCTTTCACCTCTTCCTGGTATGGATCTGGGAACAAGGTAGCTGGGTTTAAAATTGTACACCTGGCTATAGTTCCATTCTCAGCCCCTAGTATAACTCGCTCATATTTTGTCAATCGACTAGGAGTAAGATATTGAGTTTGTGTTCTTGTCAACAGAATTACAACTGAATGTGGGACGTACACTTTTACAGGGTGTCCCATCACAATTGATTTGCTTTGTTCCAGACTCATGCATGTTGCAGCTACAGCTTTTAGACAACCTGGCAATGCAGATGCCAAGGGGTGCAAAGTAGCAGAAAAATATGCCACAGGATGTCGCATTAGGCCATGTCTCTGGGTTAGGACTGAGAGTGCACAATTGTCTCTCTTGTAGCAGAATAACGCAAAGTCTTTCAATTAGTCTGGCATACCAAGGGCAGGTGCTTCACACAGACAGTCTCATAACTTTAAGAAAGCCTTAATACTTTCATCATCCCACTCTACTAGACCTTTTGCTCGTTTCTTAATCATTTGTATTAAGGGTATAGCCAGTAGTAAGGAAAATCCCACAATCCACTGCCTGCAATAACCTACAACTCCAAGAAATATCCTTATTTCTTTTTCCATTTGCGGTAATCGCATTTGTCTTATTAGTTTTATTCTTTCTCTGGTCACTTTCCTAACTCCTCGTTCTATTTGGTGTCTCAAATATTTGACAGAATTTTTGCAAAACTGTAATTTCTCTGGTGACACTTTATGTCCACCTTTAGCCAGATGATTTAGCAAAGCAATTGAATCAGTAACACAGTCACTTCGGGATTTCAACGCGACCAATAGGTCATCAATATATTGCACAAAAACTGATTGTCTGGGCAACACCAGAGATTCAAGACATCTTTTTAAAAGTTGGTTAAAAATTGAAGGACTTTCAGTGTACCCTTGAGGAACAAGATTCCAAACGTAAAGACGCTCCTCAAATAAAAAAAACCTAACAACTGACTATCAGGATGCAATGGGATGGAGAAAAAGGCATGGCATAAATCAATTACAGTAAACCATACTGCTGTCCATGGTATCTGGTATAAAATTACTGCTGGATTTGGCACTATAGGGCAACATGGTATGACAATCTTATTAATCTTTCTCAGATCTTGAGCCACCATATATTTCCCGTTAGGTTTCTTTATGCCAATTATGGGTGAGTTACAAGGACTATTCATATTTCTTTCAGAATGCCTTGCTCAACCAATCGATCAATTTCTGCTGCAACACCAGCTTTAATTTCCGGGCTCATTTTGTATTGTCGAGTATTTGGATAAACTGCACCTTCTTTCACAGTTACTTTTACTGGATCTACATTTGCCATTAATCCTACTTCTTTTCCTGTAAAATCCCACACTGCAGGATATACAGCAGTGTTGACCTTATCTGGTATCTCGTCATCCGGTGTGTAGAATATTGTGCAATTCATTTTGCACAATAAATCCCTTCCTAATAAATTTACAGAACTTGAGTAACACACAACAAATGTATGCATCTCTTTAAAATTGCCAAAACGTACCTCCATTGGTTTTGTGATTGAGGTCCTAATTTGTTTATTAGAAACGCCCACTACTTGGATCGCTTCTCCAGAGAGAGGTAGATTTGGGATGTCTGCTCTTCTCACAGTAGAAGCAGCACCAGGGTAGCACCAGTATCCAACAAGAAGGTGATGCCATTCCCTTCAACCTTACCATCTATATATGGACCGACTGATCTACCGGCAAGGATGCGCTAAGTACGCACTCCTCTTCCTCCCCTCTCAGGCACCGTCATTATATATCATTGTCGAAATAGGAATCTGGCAAAAGAAACTGTGGTGTTACAAAATGTTACTTACCACTTCCTTCCTGGAATCCGGTGTCCACACTGTACTTGGCTTGACTCACAAAATTTGGCATAGGGGCAGGTGGAAATTGACTCAGTAGATTTACAACCTGCTGCGGTTGACTCATTAACACCTCATTCTGCATCTGTGGATTTAAATTTTGATTTTGGGTGTTATTGTTGTTTATAAGTTTACACTCGTTTTTCCAATGCCCCAATTATCTGCACCTGTGACTGGGAAACTTTGTCTTTGCCTCTTCTCTGTTTAATCTCCCTCTTGGTTTACCCCCACTTTTTACGCCTTGGCCTTGCCACATTCCTTGGTTTCCTGCCTGATTATTTAACTGGAGTTCTTGCTGTTCTGCTAATCTAACTTGGGCCCACATTACTTTTTCTTCTAAATTATTTTGTCTGCTATCGATATTGTCTCCATAGTACTTTGCGTACTTGAGGATTTCATCTATGGGCTTCACTTGCAAGCATAACATGTGCTGTTTAATCATCTGCAATATGTCCAACTTTAACCCAGACACAAATCGATATACAAAGTGTGTCATGTCTTTGTCTCCAATGCTTTCAAACCCACTGTACTGCTTAAACACCTGTAAAAGACGTTCATAGTAGGCATGTGCTGACTCATCCTTTTCTTAGTTTGTTCTGTCTATTTTTATCCAATCAGTTTCTTTTGGTGGAATCTTCCTTTTCAGGAAAGTGATTACATGGTGATATTTTTTCATTACTTCTTCTGACGGGGCTCCTGTCTTTTCATCCCTCGGTTACTCATCATTAAGGCAATCTATTATAATTTTACATTCTGTCCACAAATCGGCAGGTACAACTATATCAGATAGACCATCCAAGTCTTTTAACAAAACCTTTGAAACTTTCAGAAACCTTTCAACTTGCTTGTACCATTCTACTGGTTTTTCTCTCAAATTTGGGAAATCCTTGGTAAAAGATAAAATATCCTGTCGGGTCCACGGGACATTTACATAACCCCCTCCTGGAATTTCTCTCATTGGGCACAGTCTCTCAATCTTTTCTGTTTCTTTCAATAAATACTCAGATGTCGTTCGATTCACCTGTGCTTCTTCCTTTTTCTTTGTCCACCTAGTTTTCAAACTGTCTAGATCTCCCCATTTTTGCAGCAGTGTCAATAATTCTTTTATCTGTAATTTCCTTCCTGACACATTCATGTTTCCTAAATCTTTATCAGAAAATTCTTCTCTATAGGGTATTTTTTTGTATTTTGGGTAATGCTTCTGCATATGAAAAGCAACTCTTCTTCACTAAAGGTGTTTAATCTATCCGCTCCTACATTGCCAGCTACCATCGCTTCCAATTCAACTCTTAATGTAAATATATCTAATATTTTTGGTTTGGGTTTCGACCTATCTATTTCTCGTGTCCATTTTTCTATTTCTTCTGGGGTTACCATTGTGGCATACTTAGTTCCAGTAGATGTTTCAAGTCACATTCTTCTTTCGAAAAACCTGGTGTGGCTTTTCTGGGTGAATGACTTATTGGCTCTCTTATTGGCAAATCCATTAAGGAAATTACCGATTCATATTCACTAGCTTGATCATCAATTATTATATTTTCTTTTCTGGGTTGCATGATTGGTGTAGTCATGACAAGTGTTTTAGGACAATTTCGCTTAACCCCATATAAGGGAACAACGGGTCTTATAGTTACAGGTATCGTTAGTGCTTTAGGATTTGTGTTCAGTTGGGTTATTTTCGGAATTCATTCACTTCTACTTTTATTAATCGCTTCCTTTTCTTTCTCTTGAAGTACCCTTTCTATTGTAGTCTTGTGTACAACCTGCAGAACTAAAGGTGTTTTCAGAATCGGGGCACATGGGGAAAATCTATTTAACTCTTCTTGGTAAGATGGTGGACTTTTCATTAAAATATCTTCAAAATAATCACCTTCTGAAACTCCACTACCTATCACTAAATGTTTTGTTTTCTCTGTACATTCACTTCCTGTCTGTTCTTCTATCGTTAGTACAGGGTATAAACCTTCCATCACCATGGTGTGTCTCCATTGTTTCATCTGACTATCTCGAGTTTCTCAACGAAATTTGAGATAAAATGTACTCAGGTTCCAGTTACCCATTCTTCTAAAGCTTCGTACTGGGTCCATCTAGGTCTTGGTTCTAGCTTATTCATGCGAGTTGGTAAATTATGTGAAATTCTCCCATAAAATGTTCAGAACTCAGAAAATGCTAATACTCCATCATCTGTTGTATATTCTATCAGATTTTCTAGCCATACACATCTATGATAGCCTCTCTCCATCATCATGTATGATGCAGGCGTTTTTGGGGGAGGGATAAGAATTCCTTCTCTAGTTTTATTGGGTTTATCCTTTTTAAAATAATTTTACATTTTCTGCGTGAATGAAATTTTTCTCTTTTCTCCGTACATTTTATGTGAATTTCCTTTATTATATTGTTCGTGGGCAAACACTATAAATCTTCTAACTGGACGAGTCCCTATTATAGTCGGATCGCATCTCCACATACAAATCCCACTATCTATTATTATCGGGACTTCTATTTTGATGACTAATTAGATGTTCGCTTTTACTCTAATGCTTCTCCAATACCAGAGTGTCTCTTATTCTGGTGACAAATCAACTTCTGTTTTGCTTATTCACTTAGCCAATGCTTGCGCGGCTTTTCCGTGACGTCAGTTTCGCTCCTTACTTCTGACCCCTCCTTTACAATTTCGCATCAGCTACACGCCCGCTGTGTCAAAAAATCCCAGCGCGGCTCTCAGTGACGTCAGTGCAGTACCCACAAGTGACCCCTCCAAGGGTAATGCGAAACTTAATTCCTTACAATTTTACATACACATTTCATTAATTACTAACATAGAAACATTTGCTATGTGCCTGATTTACTATTATAAAGAAAAGACAATTTCTTCCGCTGCGAGTAAAACCTTTGCGCCTACCCTTCACACACTACGAGTTAAACCTCTTCCTCTTCCTCTTCACTCAAGCATCAAAGAACCTGCTACTCCTCCCGTATTACCCTTTCTAGGTATTATAAGACCAAGTTTCACCAGCGATTGTCTTTGCTACCAATCACTCTCACTTCTATACAAAGAAAATAATCCCTTACTCAGCGCTTCAAGTTCTGCATAACGTTTCACACTTTCTTCATCATGGCAAGTAACCTCACTGCAGTATGACTTCCATTTACCACCCGCTATTCAATATTCCCGGAAATTTCCAGACAACATAAAACAATACATATGGGTTTTGGTTAATACATAAATCAATAATTCAATACACAATGTTCTACCTAACTAACTAAAACCTAACCATAACTCTGCTACCAAATAAAACTGATCTATCAGGGTTTACCAGCTTGGGTTACTCATAAGTTTCCATACTCACCTGGGCCCAAAACATTCTCACACAAAAGCCAGTAATTACCACTGGAATCAAATGTTGTTGTTCCTGCATGATGAATTTTACCTTTACCAATTCTTACCAACCCTATCACCTTGGGTCTCAATTTACTCTGGTCAATAGATCAGGTTGTTATTAGAATAGGTAGAATGTCATTAAACGTTTTCTTCAATGACCACAGACTCGACAGTGTTTTAAAGGTTTTATCTAATCAATAATTTTGTGAGTCAAACACCAATACATGTCATACACCAATTTCTTTTAGAAATAAATCAAGAATAGGATAAAATGACTTGGTTAAATCTTCATGATGACCGTACCTGGAGAGGGTAGAAACAGAGAGCAGTACAAGGACAAACTACACAGAATTATATTTACCTAGAATGGTATGAGGACCAACCCCTGGCCACGGAATTGGATAAGGACCCCTGGGTCAGGCAGGAGCCCAAGGATCAGGACAGATTCAGGCCAGGATAGGTGACCTCTTCTATATGCAACGCCAGTGGGCACCCCCTCTCTGGCACTGCTCTCTTCGATTCTTCCCCTTCTTTGGATATGCCTCTTCGATTGCTCTTCCGCGTTCCCCTTCTAGATGATCGGATTCTTCTTTGGCAGAGTTTCTGTCTCTTTCTCTCTCTCGAGTCTTCTGTCAGGGTGCTCAGACAGCGTCTCTGACCTCTTTGGCCTCCGCCGTCATCTGCGTCGGTGATGGTTCTGCTATGGGTCGATGACGTCTGAGACAGTTTGTGAAGTTGGTGACATCATTGAAATCTAACTGACTAAGCCTACCTTAGTTATACTATTCTACGTGTATGTACCACCACCAATGTTTCAAATATCATGAAAACCCCTAATTCTGATTGGGCAAGGAGATGGGGAGAGGTCATCACACCATACTAATGTAATACTTGTCTTTAGTTCATTGCTCAATATTCCCGCCCCTTGATTTTACTTTCCCAAGCTTTATTCCCACCTGCATTTCACATTAGGACCAATACAATGTATACCATATTGGACTTCTTTCTTCTCCTCTTCGGGTTGAGAGGTGATGTTCCCAAGCGCTTCTTGCTAAAGCGACCTTGGCTGAGTTTCAACTGATTCATCATAGTTCCGGACGGGTTGGGATGCACATGTGCGCCCAAGTCAAGTGGAATAGTGATTTCAGTCACCCTCCAGGCCCAAATACGAACTAATAATAAAGTCAAAGAAAGACATGTTAGAATACAGAAATAAATGAATGCACTGTACACCACTTATTCCTACTCTAATCCCATTAATTTATTTAATCTTTTCGCATTAGCAATTTCATAAAACATGCTAGGTTTAGTTTAAGCATAGCATGTGCATTAACATGTGAGATTCAAGCAGCCATTTTAATAGCTACTACGCAGCGGCAAATTTTTCTCACTAAAGCAAAAGGACGTCATACTACGTAGATGCAGTGGACGTAGGACGTATGCGCAGAAAATTCTAGCATTTTCGGCAGCCATTTTAAATCACTCTAGTTACTTATTAGTAATACCCATAGGCAAGCTTCCCCTAGATTCAGTATAAAGAGTGTAATGCAATATTAGTATTTGCGAACATGTTGGTTACAGTATAACACATTATTTGAGAGGATTGCATCCGAGCAAGTTTCTTTCATACGAAACCTTGCTCCATCACTATCTATATATTGAATATGAAAATCGAGCCCTGCTTTGACATCAAATGAACATTTTCAATTTATATGTCTCTTAAAACAATGTCAGCAAAGGGCAAGTACTTAGAAAGCCCCAGAAGCATAGCAAAGATGATTATATAATCCATTTTCAAAGCAAGTGAAAATGAGACAAGACTGCTAATATATAGATTATTCCTATGAGATACAGAGTAACTCCCGTGACATTTAGCCCACACATCTATGTCATGAAGGACACATAAAAGGAGAGATGATTCTGAGGTCAAAGGTTATGACCTGTAGAAAAAAGATTGAAACACAGCAGTCTTTCAAATGATTCTTCATTACTAAGAATCAATGGAGGAATGAGAAAAGGCTATCCAGGGATATGGAGATGGTAACGAATTTCACTCTGAAAGGTTTTTTTGTTGCTGACATATTGTCCAATATGCCTTTTGTTGAAGAAGTACGCTGAGAAATGTGATATATAATCACTATTATTACAAATTCATACATTTAGAAAATGTATCGTTTCATTTTACCAGATCTGCTAAGACAGTCTGTATCATTCAGCAGAGGAACAATGGTATTTCGTTTTGCCGACGTTGTTATTTAATTTGTATAGACACCTACCCTCTGTTCCTGTGTGACATATATTCGCAAAATCATAAGAGCAGTGGAAGTGACATGGTCTTTGGCTTCCATTAAACCACAGCAGGTGACATCATAGGACCAGCGTCCACCATTACGGGCTTTTGTGTGTTTTAATAACATTTACTGAAAAAAATCGAAATCGGATCAGTTCACGATAACAAGATTAAAGGCAGCTACCCACGACCACTTAGCTAAAAGAAAAATTAACACTATTTTTGATTGATATGGGACAGTGACTGGCCAGTCAGGCAGTGCCCATTGAGCTCCCCTGACTAATTAGTGTGTGGGCTGTTTCTTTGCTGTTTGTGTACCTGTTTCATAGTCTGCGGGTCCGGTCTGTACTGCTGACTACTCTGCTATTTAAAAAAGCTTTTTCTGCTGCAAAGTCATATCCATGCAGCCTTTCATAACTTGCAAACTATTTACATAGCGTGTCTTTACAAGTTCAAAACTGTCCCAATTTGCAAACACAGGTTACTTTTATAGCTTTCTAATTGACGAACGGGGGGTTCTTTTATTTTGGTGCCTGACCCTATATTCTGTTCCAGACCAACATCAATCAGGGGTCATATTGGGAAAATGTCACGGTTGTCTGATATTGTACATTTCTTCAAGGCAATTCTGCCCAGTGCTGATTAATTGCCCGGTGACTTGATCATTGCAAAAATACCAGTTGCACTTACTGATTGGGGTAAAATTGCCTATCACCAGGGCAAACCTGCGTAGCACTGGTGCCAGTTCTATGACCGTGTGCCGCACGTCTTTAAAGGGGGCGTGGGATGTGAAACTGAATATTTTTCGTTAATTCATGCAAAAGTACCAACTGTGACTTTCAACTCCTAGACGAGCTGATTCAAATCTTTCAAATGAAATGCCATTGAATATTTTGAAATGGTATTTACCTACATATTTAAATAGTTTACGCAAATGATGGCCAAATAAAAACATGTATTCATAAAGCAAACTTTCTCCAGAAATTTAGCACAAGTGTCTGTGGAGAAATAGATCACTAGGCAAATTCCTTGGCCATGTTTGTGCTCGAGGTGATTATGAATTATTTATATTTTAGAGCGAGAAAAGAATGAAAAAGAAAATATTAGAGAAACAGGATTAGAAGGTCAGTCAGAGGATACTTCTTAGGGTGAGGGAAGTTCCCTTTTTTTAATACAAAGTGAACGGATATGCATCCTCGCTAGTTTTTAATCCACTGGTCGAGATTTTTTTTTTTTGTAAATGCCAAATGCAAACAGGATGCCCTGCAGCACAAAAATGCCTCATGCCATGCAGCGAGGAAGGCACGGAAGGAGAAAAAGAAAATGATTATGCCATCAACCACTGTCATGGTCTGTACAATGGAATTACGTTAATGGTAATTCCGTAAAATTAATTACACTGCCCAGCACCTGGCAGTGCATCAAAGCAAGTTCTCCAGTGGGGAAAGCTGTGCGTGGCACCTGCTTCGTAGAGTGCCTGGAGGACCCTGCAGACAGGCGTGCATACAGGCTTTCATGCATGGAAAGTTGTTCTCAAAATCATTGTCAATGGTCCAAGCAATATACTTACCTTAAAGCAATTATCAATCAGGTTAGTACATTGCCTGGCCCTCACTATGGTGCAAGGATGCCTGTACTGCATGCAGGATTGTTTTTGTGTAGGAAGGGGTTTCTTTTGCACAAAAACAATCTCCTGAGGCTATGTGTGCTGCATGGAGCACACATAAAAAAGAAAAAAGCAAAGAAAATAAAGATATTTCCTCTTGTTGTGCCTCCCTGGGATGGCATAGCATTTTGGCGCATTCCCAGTCTACCAATAATTGGAAATCTGTGAATGCTTCAATATACATGAGAGTTTCATCGGACACCCATGCAATTCCCATGGAAGGCCTCCCTGGGGAAGAAAACCACCACGCAGAGATTTGCGCTTTGTTGCGTTACTCCTGATTTATCAAGCCACTGAAGGCCATGCAAAGTTGCCTTGCTTGGTTTGATAAATCGCATTTAGGGGTTGCAAATCAAATGTACCATGTTGTGTGGTGCAAATGATACACATTACCTTGGTAAATAGGACCCTCAATCTGCTTTCTCGTACAAATTCATATAATGATGCAGAAAGACCTAAGCAATCTTATCATGCTGAACTGTTAACATCTGGGTTCTTAATCTCTCTAATATGAAGCTCATTCTTCTTCATGCTGGTTGAGCAGGCAAGAAATGTGCCTGTTTGCTGACTTTCTTCCTACACTTTCTGCTGATATGCTCCGTGATTACTGATATATGAGACCAAGAAAAAATATTTAAGTTCTTCTGGAGCAGCATACTCACTTGCAGAAAGATTGAATGCAGATTGCAACTCTTGTACTCTACTGTTTAATATCTTATTTAGATTAGATTTATAGGTCATCTACCGCCCCTAAGAGTGACTTTGAAGGCCTCTCCAACAACAAAATCAGAGGCAGAGCTTTGATTAATCTCAAAGAATTCCTTTATAAAAATTCTTGATTCATCTAACCAAGTCTGGTCTTACAATAGGGATTTATCAAATTGCCATCTAGGTCTTTCTGACGACGAGATACCTGATCCAAATTGAACCGAAACTTATCGAATGATGAGAAAAGGTTTTAGCCCAGAGAGCTACTGTTCTCCCCTTTATCCTATTGGTTTAAAAAAAATCTAAATGAGAAGCAGAACTAAATTGCCACAAAAAAAGTAGCCCCATAGGAAGTATACAGTTTTAGATCCTGAATAAAATGTAATTTACCCCCAAAAATCAAGTACCCTTCTGCACCCATAGCAAGATTATGAAGCTGTTTCAATGGTTCAGGATCATCCGTAATCGGTCCATAATAGTTCAAACAATTCAAAGTTGAACCCCTACCTAATAACCTAACCCAGATCCATCTCCCTTTATCATCCCTCTAACATTGCTCATATACCAATCAATAGTATTAGCCAAATACATTGCCATACCCCTCAATGCAACATCAGAGGATGCGAAAAAGCAGGCAAACATCTCCTAGGGATAGTGAGGTTAGGAATATTGTTCTTGATGTGTGTTTCCGGAAAAAAAGATCACTTTAGGATTAAACAAAGTAAACTAATTCATCATGGTACCATATTCATGTTTGTTGAGCTAACCATTGGTGTTGCACATAATTATCTTAATATTCTGAGCCATTAAAAAATTCTTAGATAGCTTATACCTTTATGGCAGAACTTGCCCCCTCGCTGCAAGCACTGTCCTTCCAGATTGACTTCTGTTCTTTGCTGAATCATCTAACACTCTCTTCAATTCTGCTTATTTTGCCTAGTCATGCACCCCCACCCCAATCATGCCCATACCACATATCTACTAAGGTGCAGTCCTACCCCTGGACCCCCAGATGTCCTCTCTGGAGCCCTGTTTCCGTACCATTGGTCACTCCTAACATCCTGTAATAATACAGAAGGATCCCTCCCACTCTGCACCCCCAACATAAACCTATAATATTAACTGGATTTACACCATCGGTAGCCTACACACATATTGTAAATCAGTTGTGCAATTCAAAAACAGAATTAAAGTTAACTGCCCCTCAGGTTGTCTGCTTCAGCAGAACTTTGATTCTTCGACAAAAAGGTTCAAAACTCCCCTACTTCAAAACATGTATATAACTGGACTTTAAGCAAGATCTAACACTTTGATTGTTGAATCAGAGATGCATGAACACCATCAGACCTAAACTGTTCCAGAAGGACTACGAACTCTTTTCGTCATCGGGCTGCTGTTATGTAAGAGTACACATGGAAGGGCCTATTCAGATGTCGGATGGACTCAGGTCCGTCCGACATTGGTCAGGAGCCGTAACCAACCAACCTGCTGTCGTTGGTTAAGGCCCTGCAAGTACGATGTGACCAAACCCTGTTCGGTCGCATTTGTATGCTTCACAATGGAAGTATGCATTCCGAGCGGAATGCATGCCTGCATTGTGTAAAGCAGGGGTGAAGTTCATCCCTGCACCCTGTGGCCGGCACCACAAGGTGCCTGCCAACGGGTGCAGGGATCGACAGAGGCTCACCATAGGTGCCCCCAGGCCACCATTTGGCAGCCTTGCACCCATGGGGGCCCTGCTGGGGACTCCCAGAGACAGTTACCGACTGCCTTTTCGTGCCGGAAACACCGGCACAAAAAGTCAGTGAAAAACTGCCATCATACTCCCTCGGTCATAAAAAGGCGACCAGGGGAGTACTGAAGAATTTCCGGATGGCAGACGGGCTCTCCGAGTCCATCGTAAGCCATCTGGAAATCCGAGTCGGATTCCATTCCGACCGAGCCCATCAGAATGATTCGGTCGGAAGGGAATCCGGCCAGCACATTCCAATGCGGTACGAAGGGCTCCGAACATGGTTCAGAGCCCTTCCGACTGGAATCGGAATCGGAATCGGAATCAGCCCCGAAGTTGTGAACTATTGGAGATGGTAAACGTTTTGCGTTTTATTGCTGCAGCCAAGATCAGTTTCTTAATCTGCCAGTCGGCAAGCTAACAATAATAGTACATAAGCAATTCATGTTCGGTATACGCTGGCCTGGAATTTGATGGGCTCTAGTAATCATCCCATCCTTGCTAAAACTAGGTAGAATATGAGTTTTAATCAAATTTTCAACCAACTGAACCGAGCTAGCAGATCCTACCTGATTATCATAGCCTTCTGGCATTCCCACATTACATATATATTTTTAAATGACTATGCTTTTATTTAAAGTTTAGCTAGTACTCATTGCATATATGTATATATATATTTTATATATTTTTTTGCACATTTCTATTAGATATTTCGCTAATGGATATTGCTATTTTCTAAATACTATGCTAATATGTAAAGAAGTTGCAATGTGAATATAATTTTTCTTTTTTGTACTGTGAATATAGCAAAGCTGTTTGCAGTTGCTACATTTTTATGTAAGGCATGACTCCTATGGAAAATCTTTTATGTGTCTAGATTATTCAGCTGACAAGTTCTTCATACTTGTTAATGTATTTGATTACTTACAGTTTCTTTCAGAGTTGCCTGCCATTTATTGCAATGTATTTATTGGCTACCTATGCTAAAAAACCTTGTTTGTGATAATTTGATTATACTAACTTTTTATTTGGTGCTTAATACTGCAGGTTTGCTGCTTCCAATCTATATAAATGACAGCTATTATTTTCTTTTCTTTTAATAATCATTTTATCAATATCTGAAGGATTCAAGCTCTTGACCTGTAGATCATACCAGTTGTCCGCAGCTATGATCCTTCACTTCACAATGGTCCAAATTTACTAAGGTTCGACACAACTCAGTGAAGCAGCCAGAGTTACTGTACTCCATTGCATTAAATGGAGAGAGCAGGTTAGTGCTATAACTACTATGGTATGACATTGTTTCTCTTTCTCAGTGCACTTTTGGATGCCCTGCACCATGCGCACACATTGGCACCATAGTGCAAGGGTGACTGTGTGATGTCTAGTATTGATTTGATATGAGAAGGGTCTCCGCCAAGAATAAAGTACTAATCTGAGATGTAGGTTCAATGTTTAAAGTGTGTGTGAGTGCTATACATTGCAGCACACATGCAAACTTAGAAAGGTTTTGAGAAAAGAAAACCTTGCTCACATATTACTCCGGCTTCAAAGCAGCAAAACGTTTTAACACAAAACATTGCCTGCATATTTAGCTACATGGGGAGTCACACAGACAAAAGCCCAGGCCAGATTCTGCGACCTGGGTTTAATAACGGCAAAGAGGCTTAATACCAAGCGCTGGAAGAATGGCGAACCTCCCCGGGCCCTGCACTGGCGCACATCCTTTGATAATTGGGCTCAGGCAGAAAGCGTGGCTCTGTGTCGGGAGGAAACTGTGGGGCTCTGCAAGTATCCAATAGGTCACACCTGGGACAACACCCTGGCTGCCTTTCACCAGGTGTGCCTACAAGGAGGGATCACGTGGAAGTTCCTCCCTCTGATCATCGCCTTCCCCTCCCCCCCCTGATCGACCTGTCTGCTCCTCTCACACGCCCCCAGGACCTTTTCTGAAGACTCCCCCCCACCGACGCTGCCGCAGTGCGCGCTATTGGACGACACCCACTGCAGACGCAACGACACGCACACTCGCCCCTGCCCATATCCCCGTAAACTTTGTTTTAATAAAAGCCTCTTAATTCTTTAATTTTTTGACTTTTCCCTTTGTGTTAGTTTTCAGTCCCTGTTTTCACAAGTTCTTCTTAGCTGTTTATAGTTATGAGCAAAAGGTATTGGGTATAGATAATTTGCAGATCATCTCTCATGAGCTATGTTTGGTGACTGTAAGACGACATTGAGCGCACAGTCATAGACATCCCACTGGGACGAGCGCGACACTCACGGGTACAACATAAGAGACACACCCTGAGAATGAAGGACGATGATAAATGCTGAGTAAGTTCTTCCACGCTGAAGTACTCTAACCGTCCGGCTCCCTCTTGCTATAACGCCCCTTCTGACAGGGATGCTACCTATTGCCCGGGATGCACCACCCCTGTCCCTCTAGAGGTACTCTCGTCAGTCTTCTGACGCGCCCAATTCTTTATTTACCTGTCACATTATTACCATGGGTACCGTACCATACGGGTTTTGTTTTGCCGGTCAAGACTAAGTAGAGTTGTCATCCTAGCAAACTGCTGTCGTAAAGAGATGTCTTTGTACAGCTGTATTTAACATCCCTGTAATGCTATGCTTTAACTTGTCTTATTTTCTTCATTTG
Source organism: Lissotriton helveticus (assembly GCF_964261635.1). Classification (NCBI taxonomy): domain Eukaryota; kingdom Metazoa; phylum Chordata; class Amphibia; order Caudata; family Salamandridae; genus Lissotriton; species Lissotriton helveticus. The sequence goes on from NC_136061.1 coordinate 865,709,460, forward strand.
TATGAACATGTACAGACAACGGATGTGAAATGTTATACTTTATCAGTGCTACTGCTGAACTACATTACTCCCCTGTATTCTCATGAAAGAAATGCAATAAAATATATTCAAACATAGCGATTCACATGAAGAAATGGGTGGTTGCATGGGAACGCCCATGTACCACACATGGTACACCCAATTGTTTCAAATTAGTGCACTAATTTGTGTTACTTCAGGGCTACAGTTTAGCACAAACCAAAGGAACACTTTGCACCAGTTTGTGTTACTGGTTTGATGCAAATCCGGTACAAATTGTTAATAAATCTGGGCCTAAAACCTTTCGGGAATTGTGTGCGTGGGCCATGACATGCTCAAGGTGTGTGGAAGAGCAAATTAACTGTAAATCGAAAAATGCATTTATTCGTGTGGTCTTAACATTGTGCATTGTATCTTGGAGGGAACTCTGACCAGGTGACGTCAAACAATGTAGTACCTCTGGGACAAATGCAAGTGTCAAGATCATGACTATGATAAATCTGTGTTGCAACACATCTCTGGGAAAATCAGAACATCAGTTTAATGTAAACAATTTTTCTAAGGCATACTCAGATAAAGGCTAAAATTCAGTAAACATGCCAGCACAGAATATAACTTCAGGTTACGAGGGTGGTAGTGGGGGACATAATATTCGTTCATAGAAAGATTGAGTAGAGTTTTATCAACTTTGCCTCAGGAGCAGTTTTAGAGGTTTCCAAGGAGGGAGCATGGAGGATAGGCCAATGTAGTACATTCATTGACAACTCTAAACAATTATTGACAGAGGCTTGGGCTTCGAAAATTCGATTTGTGAGATATTTACTTTTCGCACTGCTGTGCATAGATTTTGTAAACCCAAATATGGGCATGGAACTTGAGAGACTCCAACACCTTTCAAGCCAGGTCAATTGAACAACAGTTACTTCTAATACAGAATAATACATATGTGTGTCAACTGGAGTTGACACACATATGGAAATATTTGATGATGGGCAAATGTGATTTTCCACCTGTGAACATTCTATACTGGGATAAGACATCCATTAGAAATGAAGTTATCATTCCTAGGCCTGGGTGTTAAACTCTGCTCCGTCCGCGGAGCTCGCGGAGTGCAGAAAACTACATTCTGCGTACTGCAGCGGAGTTCTTCCCTGCTCGCGCTCGCGAAAGGTAAGTTTGCGAGCTGCAGCTCGTTTAGAATTTCTACCCGCGTGGCAGAAAAACCAGCACGAACAGCCGTTTGCACTGCACTCTGCCACTTGCAGAACTTTGCAGAGTTTTTTTGTCACTTTGCGGAGTTCTCCGTAGCAAAACTCCGCAAACTACATCCAGGCCTGATCATTTCCATTGTAAAAAGGTTCCAAGGGAACAAAGTTTTGTGGTAATAGCAGTAAACTTACTTCGATCAGGAGAAGGAAAGAAGATCATATTAGGATTTCCATTATGTTCTGACAAACTGTGATGAACACTGAAGTTTATTGTTGGCGAAAGGACTTTCAGTGTGATGCATGGATAGAAGCCACTTACAACAATTGGGATATCAAAAGTGGTGATCATGGTTGTCTATAAAAATGCACAGATGTAATTTGATCAGTGCACTAACAACATCCTTATGCTGATGTCCATGGTATTGTTGGAAATGTGCCCTACCTGCAGCGTCATATGGGATTTTTTTTACTGAACTCTATTTGTGTTGGCTGTAGAACTCTGTGCACTTTACCCGGGGTAAAGTGCTTGTGCTCTTTTTTTAAGCAACGTGAAATTGCCATCCACCTAATTGGCACATTTAATTTACTTATAAGCCCCTCGTACATGGTGCTACCTGTACCCAGGGCCAATAAATTAAATGCTACTAGTAGGCTTCAGAACTCAATGTGCCACCAACTGCAGTAGCCACATAAAACCTTTCTCCAAGCCTGCCATAGCAGCCTTGGTGTACAGTTTAAAAGCTGCCATTTTGAAGTGGCAAAAACTTTTTTTTCAATGCCTGCACCTTCCTTTTTAATATTTATAAGTTACCCTTGAAGTAGGCACAAAAAGCCAAAACAGCAGGGTGCATGGTTTTTTAAAGTAGGGCATGCATATTTGATGGTTTGCATGTCCTGGCTCATAGGTTAACACCGGTTTACACTATTACATTTAATACGTGCTAAATTCAGTATGGGAAGAGCTAGAAAAATATTTCAAGAGCACATTTTAATAGTTATTAAAAATCCAGCTTAATAGTCGAGTCAGATTATACATTACTATTTTGGAAATTACATCTTTTGAAAGTTGTAATTTTTCTGCTAAAATAAAAAAAAGGCTTTCCTTCCAGTGTCCAGTTGTCACCTGAACCCTGATGGTTTCCTGTAGTGAGATGTGTATTGATCCCAGAAAGAGGACAAAGGGCACTCGTTGTGGACAAGGGATTTCCTCCCTTCACAGGATGGTCTGAAGGCTATCTCTAACCCTTTCCTGAGCTTGAAAGGATGCTTACCCTATCACTGCCAGATGAAGGTCACACCTTTGCTTGCCTCCCTGTTGGTTCTCTCATCAGGTTAACTCAAAATCCAGTGGGTGGGAAGGAACTTTTTCAGGTGCTGGAATGATTTCCCCCATTCCTCAGACTGGTGCTGGCCACAAAAGTGAATCCAACAGATGATGAATCCAACAGACTTCTCCTCAGAACACTCCTGGTCCAGGAAAAAATCAGAAGAAGGGCTGCCCTGTGATCTAAAGAACCAAAAGGAAGACTGGACCTGCTTGTCTTGAACCCCAGACCACAGAAGTGACAAGGGTCAGTTAGGTTCAGTTGGCTGACCGCCTTTGTGGGTAACAGAGGCAAAACAAGCTTCCAAAGGCCTCTCTCTGTGGTACTGCCTAGCTGACCAGTTAAAATTGGACATGCCCTGGACCCTGATGCTGGCCTCTGTTGGAGTGAATCCTTATCTGATGGTGTCCCTCAGTTCCTGGACTCTTGGCTGGTGTTAGAATGTACTCCTCCTGTCCCTAAACTTCATGAAGTGGACTTAGAAACGTTTTGCCAACTTTCTACCAGGAGAAACAACATAGACCAGGGTCACCATCAAAGCCGCAGCCCTCGACATTGAATTACCAGTCCGTCCCACGTTGCTGGTTTGCACCACTGAAAGAGACCCAACTTCCAGAAAGGTGTCTAGGCCCAATCGTAGCTAGCTTCACTGGGACCGATGCCGAGCAGCATCCTATTGACATTAAGTCCTTCCTTGTCACACACTTCTGACTTTGCCCATTCAAAGATTTCCCCCTTAAGTTATTGATCACATCAGGACCCCGCTCTTCAGCAGCCTTCCATCATCAACCCCACTTCAATCTAGCTTGCCGCTTGCCTTGACGATGACTCAATGACAACCTCTTTTTCCCTCCTCAACAGTGTTTTTTTTCAAAGGACATTTCCAGCTGCTGTCAAATACATCACCAGTTGGCACAGTGGCTGCAGAATGGAATTGGCCATTGCTCGGGGATAAGATCTTGAGGATACAAAGACGGCTATTGTGTTGAGCTCTTGACACTCAACTTGCCAATTTGTCAGAAATTATTCTGAAAGGGATCCAACTTTCAGAATAATTTCTAAACCCGAAAGTAGTAGGCTTCACCAGGACCGATTACGAGCAGCATTCAATTGAATTCGAGGCCTTCCTGTACATGGACTTCAGACTTAAACTCCCTTGGAGTTTTCCCACCTTCTTTGATGACATAGGCACCTTGCTCTTCAGCTCCCCCTAGTGTTGTTGAGCCTCACTTACAATCCAGGTTGATTGCAGCTTGCTCCACCGACAATTCGTCATTGACAACTTTTACTCCTTAAAAGTTTGGAATTCAGAGGTAAATTTTACATTGGAAGACCCTGCTCGCTGTATCCAACTGGTGATCTGCCGCGATCACACATTACTTTTGACTTTGACCCAATCTAGCAGAAACAGATACCCAGTTCTACTTATTGGATTTTTGTCATTTTGGTGTCATTTTTTTTCCTCTCCGAACCAGAAGCCAAGCAACCCACCCAAGACCAGTTTCAGTTTAGTTGGGCCTCTTCATCTGCTTGGTTCCAGTGGCAAAGGGTATGGCGAGAAGAGGGTTCCCATACTCACTTTCCTACTGGAACCAAGTTCCACCTGATTGACAAGTTCCAATCAAAGGCTAAACTGGTCTTAAATTGCTAGTATTCTAGTTCCGGGAGACCGGCTTGTAAGTCTGAAGTGGACTCTCCCTATTGGAGCAGGATTAAGAGTGATATGCATATGGTTGGGACTAATATGAAGTGACATGGAGAGCAAAAGAACTAAGGGTTGGAATGCTACCTGAATGAGTGCCAATGGTTAGACTTCTTACAAGCATCCTCCCATTGCCTTTTGTGTGAGCCATGTCATCTTTGAGCCTAAGCATATGATTACAGTATCTGGGTGTGTACAATTACATAATACGTACAGTTCTAACCATACAATTAGTATTTATTCATATTCAGAAAGGTTTTCGTATTTGTATATTGAATAGGTCTGGATCGCAACATTCCCCATTTCTAAGCTGTGGAGCCCTCCTCCATACTCCTAGAACCATGGAATCACAAATACTTCTAATAGTGCAGACAACCCATTCATAGTTAAAAAACATGCCGAAAACAATGACTATCCATATTCTTTAACTTAGGCATAGCTCTAGTTTGTTTGGAATACGCAAAACAAGGGTCTTCACAAGATGCTCGGGTGATCTACACCCGCCTTCTGGGCTTAACTACAGGAACAGTAGGCTGTTAGCAAGTGATCAGAAAGGCTGACAAACTATAAGCAACCTTAACCAATAAAATTAGACAAACAATCAAGCCAGCATTATAAAAAGCAAACACATTTTATTAACTACATGTCTAAAAAAATGACAAATGCTGCAAGATGATGAAACTCTGCCAGACTCTCTGACCAGACCATCAAAGAAGAAATATGCAAGTCTCGAAAACTAACAAACCAAGTAAGTAAAATGTATATTTAAACTAAAACTTGTAAATAAATTTAAAATCATAAAATATTAATATGTTAACAGACCACTCTCCAAGTTCTATCTCTTTACATGTACTTCCTAAAAGAAAGCACTTCCACTTCAAAAAGTAATAAGCTGTGAGACAAAAACACCTATCACTAACCAGCAGAAAGATATAACAAAGTGAGTGTACATAAATTATTGAAAAATATAAACTCTCCCCAATAGCTAGTAAAAGTAAAACTATCAGCCTCAACCTGCACAAACTACCAACAAATATATATTTCAAATAAAACGGATGCTTTTTTTTTCTTCCAACAGAAAAGAAAGCACCTGCTCCACATTAAAATACACCCAATGGAAAGCTGCAAAACAGTGTGAAACATCAAAATAGAACAGGCATGTAAGTATTTCCGGCCTTCCATCTGGCTACGGGCTATAAGCGCCAGGATGCTCCTTGGAGTGACAGTCGCGCTATAAAAGTTCACACTTACATTACATTACATTACATAAATATTAGAAGTAGTTGCATAATATTATATGTAAATATTAAACATATAAACTTGAAAAATACGTTTTTGTTTACATTAATCCACTGCTTTCAGATACAATGAGAAAGGGAGCTAACTATGTAACACCCCAGAAAGGAAAGGAGTTACTTTGTGCCTGATTATGACTTTGGTGGTCTTGGGACCACCGTCATGTCGGCATTGGAAACCCCGCCACCAAGTTGGCGGTCATCCTGTTGTATTATGATGTTGGCAGTTTGCTAAACAAACGACCGCCAGAGCACCTGCGATGCCGATAGCCATTAGCAGACCGCCTCACCAGCAGTCCGGGAAAAGGTTGCTGTCAGAGAGAAGTTCACCCCTGTCCGAATTACATGTTGGCTTTCCGACGAGCAGACCATGGCAGAAAGACAGCCTGCTTCGAGTCGGCTGAATCAAAGGAATTGGAGTGCATACTCACTGATTTGCTTTTCTTCCCTACCGCCTCACACTTGGATCCCTTCATCGAGGTCCCCCTATACTGGAGCACCTTGACCACGAAGAGACTAACCCTGTTGGCGCTGAAATCCAAGGCCATTTGTACTATTACATACATGGGCCAGATTCCAGCAACGGGAAAGTATTGTTCACTCGGTATTTATTCATATCTCATGCATATGTGTATCCTGCAATCAAAATATACACACCTGCATTGACACATATGAAAATATATGCTGCACAAACAGAAACACTGTTGTCAAGCCAGCGGTGACATCATAATATGGCAGGATGGAGATCGTCGCCATGGTGGTCTTCTCGAGTCCACCACCAAGGTGGTAAGACAACCAAACTCAGAATTGGTCCCTAAGTCACATGGGTTACACCTACAACCAAGAAAGTGAATTGACAGAAAATGGGCTGCAGCACATTTTCCCATATGGAAATGGGAGTATGTGACGGCCTCATGTACGGTTCATATACCAATATGGTGTTGCATCCTCCCGACATCGTTATAAGGCCTTAAATATCCTCAATACCCACTCAAAACACTATCTCAAACCTCTAGATATCCCCCTACACCCCCCACCCTCAAAATCCGTCTAAAATCTTTAAGAAGGACTTAGGTGTACCGATGAACAGGAGCAACTTATTGTGACCTTGAGCCCAGAAAATAGACTAAAAGGTGTGACGATAAAGCGGTAAAGAAATTCATTGCTAAATAAAACAAAAAAAAGACTATATCCTCTTCGAATGAATGGGAAAATATTTTAAAATGTTGAATAAATGTATTAAAATAATGGTAAAAAATTTTAGACATGGAAAACATGTCAAAAAGAGTTTTAAAATACAATTATTTAATATAAATTGAAAAAACATCTTAAAATGATATTGCAAAAATGTATTTAAAAATAATTTAAGAAATGTTTAAAAAAGTTTTAAAAGAACACATAGTGAAAAATATACAACGTTCAATACTATTCAAATATAATTTATATGTTTTATATAATATTAAAATTGCCCTAAAAAGGTTTCATTTATTTATCTACACCTAAATGTTTATTTTTAAGTTGAAATATATATGTTTAAAAATGTAAATGTTTATATAATAAATAAAGTTTGAAAACAAAAATAAAATTAGAAAAATTAGTTACATGTTTTTAATCTATAAAACATGTAATTCATTATATCATTTATTACAAACATACACTTTTTTTGTTATAATTTTAAACACTAACAATGTTAATTAATCAGGACAATCTATTTCTACTACATTTAAATACAATTTAAATACAGGATTTCACAGTAAAATTATAAAATTAAATAATCACACTCTACCATCAACCATTTTTAGAAAAGTGCTGGACACTAAAGGATTGGCATTTACTATACCCACTCCAACTTATTTGCATATGGCTAGGTCTAAACTATAATGGCAAGGTGTGAAAAAAACAATGGATTTAGGCCCGGATCTCTGTACTGGGGGTGAATGTTTGACATTGTTTCAGCATCCTGTCCATCAATTGTTCTTTTTGCATTTGTCATCCTAAGTGGGAAGGGTATGCCCAGACATAGGCACCATGCTCACTGCACCAATGGATTAAGCCAGCCTGGTTGATGAGGGGTGATACTCTGAAACCAGTCCCAGGATACTTATTTCTGGTTCAGGAAGGACCCTGCTTGGCATTTCGGGTTGGACTGTTACCATGAAGAGTAGGGTCAAGACTGATTTGCATATGACTGGGTCCATACTGGGGTGGAGTTCTGAGCAAAATAAGATGGATTAACCCCAGAACTGTTGACTGGGGGTGGTTGTTTGCATTATTTGCATTCTGTGCATCATCTGTTCTTTTTGCTTTCGTCACCCTAATTGGTAAGGGTATGCCCAGACGTGGGTCCCGTGCTCACTGCACCTCTGATTCAAGCCAGACTGGCTGATGAGGGGTGATATCCCATCCTGGGATGCTTGTTTCTGGTCCAGGGAGAACCTGGTTTTGCAGTTAGGGCTGGACTGTTCCCATGAGGAGCAGGGTCAAAAGGCTGGGTCCAAACTGGGATAGCATGGTGGGCAAAAAAACTGATGGATTAAACTCAGATCTGTTGACTGGGGGAATGTTTGCAACATTCCGTCCTTCATCAGTTCTTTTTTCTTTTGAAATTAAAAAGGGTGACATTTGCTATTCCCATACCAATCTAAAACAATTTGGGGAAGTTGTTGGACACTAAAAATGTGACATTTACTAGTTTCACTCCAACCTATACCAATTTGTGGAATTTGTTAGGAACTAAAAGGGTAACATTTATTATTCCCACTCCAATCTATACCAATTTGGAGATGGTGTTTGACACTAAAGGGGTGACATTTATTATTCCCACTCCAATCTAAAACAATTTGGGGAAGGTGTTAGACACTGAAAGGGTGACATTTGCTATTCTTTCTCCAATCAAATCCAATTTATGGAAGGTGTTGGACACTAAAAGGGTGACATTTACTATTCCCACTCCAATCTATACAAACTAGGCGAAGGTGTTGGACACTAAAGAGGATACATTTACTATACCCACTCCAATGTACACCAATTTGAGAAAAGTATAGGACACTAAAGGGGTGGCATTTACTATTACCACTCCAAGCTACTCCTATTTATAGAACGTGTTGGACACTAAAAGGGTGGCATTTGCTATTCCATCTCTAATTTATACTATATTGGAGAAGGTGTTGGACCCTAAATGGGTGACATTTATTATTCCTACCCCAATCTGACCCACCTTGGGGAAAGGTGTTTAACACTAAAAGTGTGAAATTTACTATTCCCACTCCAATCTAAACAAATTTACAGTAGGTGTTGGACACTAAAGGGGTGACATTTACTATTCCCACTCCAAAGAAAACTATTTTGAAGAAACTGCTGGACAATAAATGGGAGACATTTGCTATTCCCATGTGATTCTATACGAACATGAAGGTGTTGGACACTAAAAGGGTGAGATTTTCTGTTCCCACTCCAATTTAAAACCAATTTGGGGAAGATGTTGGACACTGAAGGGATGATATTTACTATTTCCACTACAATCTAAAACATTTTATGGAAGGTATTAGAGACAAAAACATTACTCTATACCCACACATAATTTTTGATCTATAAAATAAACTTCCATTTACTTAAAAAACAGACTAACCAAAAGAAAAAACCTATATATTCCTATTTATACATTAAAACATAAAAGAATAATTTTTCATCACTGTTAATTAATAATATAATTTTAAAATATTTACCACCATTCCTACATCTTGAACCATAAAAAAATCATAACCAGAAATTAAAAACCATAAAAGACAACAATACAAAAACAATTTCCATAATACATTACACAATATATATATTTACAATAGCATTATCATTTTCAACATAAAATCTGTAAACATATTTTAATTATGATAATTAAATGTTTTATTTAAAAATTGCAAAACACAATTTAATGTATTAACTTTAAAGTTTTAATATTTAAAAATGTATTGTTTTAAATGTAAATATGTTGTTTATTAATGGCAACAAAATAATATTAATTTGCATTTCATTAAAATATCAAATATAAACATACTAAATTTTTTTCCAATCTACCGAAACCTATCCCATAAAAACCCTCTAAAAACCTACAAACCCAATTAAAACCTAAAAAACCATTATCCCACATATTACAAAAATGATAAATTCATGATTTTTATATATAAATTCAACTAAAAACCCAAATTTCATAATAATTAATAAATGATCTTGCTAAAACCACAAAAAAAGAAAAACATATAGAAGCAAACACACTATAATTCAATATAATAAATTACATACAAAATATAATTTACAAACAATATTACATACAATGATATTTTCTAAAATGATATTTTTTACAACAATATTAAAAACTACAATTATGTATTTACCTTCCATAGTCCTGTCTACGATATTTTTGACATCCCGATAATCTTGACACAATATTTCATACATTCACCCCCAGTCAAGAGATCTGGGTTAAATCAATCATTCTTTTGCTCAAATTGCCACCCCAGTTTAGACCCAGCCATATGCATCCTGGCTGATGAGGGGTGAAACCCCGAAACCAGTCCTACGATGCTTGTTTCCGGTCCAGGGCGGACCTGGCTTGGCAGTTCTGGCTGGACTGTTCCCATGAGGCACAGGGTCAAGACTGATTTGCATATGGCCTGGTCTAAACTGGGGTGGCATGGTGAGCAAAAGAATGATGGATTTAACCCAGATCTCTTGACTGGGGGTGAATGCTTTTATTTTTTCTGCATTCCGTCAATCAATTGTGTGTCCTTTGCTTCCTCGCCCTAAGTGTGCTGGGTATGCCCAGACTTGGCTCCCGGGCTCACTGTGCCACTAGAATCAAGCTATACTGGTTGATCAGGGGTGAAACCCCAAAACCGGTCCTAGGATGCTTGTTTCGGGTCCAGGGAGGACCTGGCTTGGCAGTTCGGACTGGACTGTTCCCATAAGCCACAGGGTCAAGATTGATTTGCCTATGGCCAGGTCTAAACTGGGGTGGCATGGTGAGCAAAAGAAGGATGGATTTAACCCAGATCTCTTGACTGGGGGTGAATGCTTTTATTTTTTCTGCTTTTCGTCCATCAATTGTGTTTCCTTTGCTTGCTCGCCCCAAGTGCGCCGGGTATGCCCAAATGTGGCTCAGGGGCTCACTGTACCTCTGGAATCAAGCTACCTGGCTGATGAGGGGTGAAACCCCGAAACTGGTCCTAGGATGCCAGTTTCCAGTCCAGGGAGGACCTGGCATGGCATTTTGGTTTGGACTGTTCCCATGAGGCACAGGGTCAAGACCGATTTGCGTTTGGCCAGGTCTAAACAGGGGTGGCATGGTGAGCAAAAGAATGATGCATTTAACCCAGATGTCTTGACTGGGGATGAATGTTATGATTTTTTCTGCATTCCGTCCATAAATTGTGTGTCCTTTGCTTCCTCGCCCCAAATGCTCCAGATATTCTCAGACGTGGGTCCCGGGCTCACTGTGCCACTGGAATCAAGCTATCCTGGCTGATGAGGGGTGAAACCCCCCAACCAGTCTTAGGATGCTTGTTTCCGGTCCAGGGTGGACCTGGCTTGGCAGTTCAGGCTGTACTTTTCCCATAAGGCCCAGAGTCGAGACTGATTTGCATATGGCCATGTCTAAACTGGGGTGGCATGGTGAGCAAAATAATGATGGATTTAACCCAGATCTCTTGACTGGGGGTGAATGTTTAGATTTTTTCTGCATTCCATCCATCAATTGTGTGTCCTTTGCTTCCTCGCCCCAAGTACACCAGGTATGCCCAGACGTGGGTCCCGGGCTCACTGTGCCCCTGGAATCAAGCTATCCTGGCTGATGAGGGTTAAAACCCCGAAACTGGTCCTAGGATTCTTGTTTCTGGTCCAGGGAAGACCTGGCTTGGCAGTTAAGGCTGGACTGTACCCATGAGGCACAGGGTCAAGACTGAGTTGCATATGGCCAGGTCTAAACAGGGGTGGCAAGGTGAGCAAAAGAATGATGGATTTAACCCAGATCTCTTGATTGGGGGGGATTTATTTTTATTTTTTCTGCATTCCGTCTTTTAAAATATTTTCGCATGACAATATTTTGTATTTGATATTTTGTCCAAGCACAAAGGCAATGTATAAAAGATTTATGCCGTACACAAACAGCACTAAGGTGAAAACCCTACACAAGATAAATAGCAAAATAATTTAAAAAACAGTAGTACATTTTTATAAATAAAACAATAGCAGAACAACACAAATCCAACCAGTAGATCGTGAGATATTAAAGTTTTTAGTTAAAATAGCAATAAAATGTACAAAGCACCACTTGCAGGCTTCTGGTCTCTCTAGTCTGGGGAGAAAGTCACAAGTACAGGCTGACCACGATGGAGCATGGGTTGGGCACAGGGACCAGGTTAATCTTGCTGAAAAATTCCTTTCAAGTACTGGTGCGTAAAGGTCCGTGGAGGAGTTAACGAAGGGGAGGCTGAGTGTTTCAGATGGTTGTTGCTGTAGCGTGAAGAGACAGTCGTGTGTCATGGACAGAAACCGCTGTAGCATGAAGATCCAATCAAGAATGGTGGACTGCTGTAGCTTCACATTGGTAGTCATCACGGTCAGTGCAGGTCTCGTGTTTCTTGGTGTCAGTACGAAGAGCAGGTTGGCTCTCACTGACGGTGGCAGAGTCTTTTCACAAACTGGCCCACCTGCAGTTATAAGGAGCCCAAACTTTACTTGTTCACTTTTGCTGATGCAAGCCAAGGTTCAAGGATCTGTGGGGCACTTCTTTAGGAACAGGGCTCACTCCAGCAGGCAGGGCCTGACTGACTACCGGGCAGTTTGGAATGTTGCCGAGCTGGGGGCTGATTTCACTTTGGTGGGGGCTAATTTCGTTCATGGAGTCCTGCGTGTGCTTCAAAATAATAAAAGCAAAACAAATTTCGTTTAGCACACGCAGGTCTTCATGAACGAAATCAGCCCCCAGCTCAGCAGCATTCCAAACTGCCCAGTAGCCAGTCCGGCTCTGCCAGCAGGGACCAGCAGCAGGGCTCAGCCAGATGCAGTTGCAGGTCCAGGTGATCCAGTCAAAGCAGGAAAGCTGGGCATTTGCAGGAAGGCCTCTGTAACTTGTTGTATTATTATAGCTCACACAGAAGGTCAGCCAGCAGACACATTGGCGTCGATTCCGATCCGGTAAAATCACCGTCCGTATGATTCGTATCCGGAGCTGTTTCCGTACGACTCGCACACACACCATACGACTCGGCGAGTACGATCCAGAACGGGTGATCAGGACGCGATTCGTACGGGCCACGTCAGGTAAGGGCGATTCGTACGGAAAAGCACACATTCACATACACACCGTACGGCTCGTACACCCCATGATCGTAGGGGTATGGCTCGTACACCCCATGATCGTAGGGGTACGGCTCGTACATGCCATGATCGTAGGGGTACGGCTCGTACACCTACGATCATGGGGTGTACGAGTCGTACCCCATGATTGTAGGTGTCTGAGCCATACCCCTACGATCATGGGGTGTACGAGCCGTACCCCTACGATCATGGGGGGTACGCACCGTACCCGGAGGGGGCCGTTCCTTACCTGTTTCGGGGCGAACTCTGCTTCTACGGTAGTTTTCAGCTCCCGGAGAAAAAGGGTCGTACGGAGCGTACTCAACACGAATCGTACTTGCCGGGTTGGAAAAAGCAGCCGCGAACCGTACAGACGTAACGTACAGCGGGTTCCGAGGGCGAATCGTACGGCGATAGGATTTGTACGGTCTCTGTACGATTCGTACGGAGTACGGCTCCTGGTACGAATCGTACTTCGTCGTACGTACGGGACGTTTACAGGTACGATTCGTACAGGGAAAAAACGCTCCGTACGACGATTTGGAGCGCTTTTTACCAGATCGGAATCGACCCCTTGGAGTCACTCTGGGTAGCTTGGGATAAAGGCAAGCAGGCCCAATATTCCTTCTCAGACAGAAAAGCAGTGCTTCATGCAGCAAGGCAGTCCTCTGGCAGTAGGGCAGTCCTTCTGTAACCTCCACATCGCCTGGATTATTTTGAAAAATTGATCTGGAGGTCCAATATTTATGCCTGATACCAGCCTTTGTGGGGGACTCCCTGTCTCACTCCTGTATCTGGTTCTGGAAAGTTCATCCCTTTCTACTAACAAGGCTCCAAACTGTATGGGAGTGGCAAAAAGGCAGGGCAGGCCTGGTGTCAGGTTCCTTTGTGTGTGCAGGAGGCAAGCCTTTTGTAGCGTAAGTAGGGCTGGATGCATACCATCCTGCCCCTTCTTTGTTACTTAAGACAGCTGGGTTAGAGAGGTTTAAAATGCACATATCTTGCTGACCGCAGCAAGACGACCGGCCAAAGAGACATGCACATTTTAAACTAGAGAGCACAAACCTCCATTCTGAAACTCACCAGTGATGGCGCACCCCGTCCAGATGCTCAGTTCGGTATGGGTCAGTTGCTGAAAAATAAAATGGTAATAAATAAACGTTATTATTATTTTATTTTCCAGCTCTGGCCAGGGCTTTTATTTGTGGGGTGACGCTCCTCCGCTCAAACGGAGTAGCGGTACCTGACAGTAAATGCACGTATTTCATTTCAACGCATAAAAATATAGCAATGGACACACGAAACAGCTTTCTACTTACTAGCTGAAGAGGAGCAGGTTGATAGGCACACACAGTCAGGCACAACAGCCACATATTATACAAGCTCACAGATGAACGTAGAAATGGCACACCACACACACACATGTCCGAAGATATACATATACCTCCATACATGTACCTACATGGTCATTCCACATTGAAGCACATTTAGCACACAGTGACAGTAAGACTACGAGACATGGACAGAAATAAGGCAACATCCAGGCAGATGTACACAAAGAGATGTACTAACAAAATCACAGACTATTAGAGGCAAATAAAATGATGTGCAAAACACAGACACAGCCTGCACTAAAAGGAACACCGAACATATACTCAGGCAGGGACTCCGACACAGAGACAAGTGAACTTACAGAACCCACAATTACAGGCAAAACAAACAAATGAAGACACAATAAGATGTATTAAGCACATTGGCAGCTCCAGCAGTGCATTTCCCCATCCCCCTTTAGCTCACAATGATCTAATTACCGGCACCTTCCGCGCAGGGGGTTGCACCAGTATATTGGCTGTAGGGCTGGTTTGAGTTGTTTCCAGCTCTACTGGAACTCTGGCAGACCACTCAAGGGGTAGTCTCAAGCGCTTTGAAGGAGAACAGGACAGATGCAGAATGGAAGTATTGCTTAGTAAGGGTTCAGAGAGACATGATATGTGGCACTGTTAGGAGACATTTATCAACCCCTAGCTTTAAGTCCGATGGAGTACAGCCATGGTATACACGCCAAATTAGACAGAGTAGCCAAGAGATGGTACACACCCAATTCGTGTGCAGTTGTCTTGGTTTCGGTTAGGTCACATGGAATAGGATTTGAGATCCTAGTGTCAATCCTAGCAGTTTATCTGAAAAATAAAAACAGAGCTGCTGGGCAGGTCTGAATCTAGCAAGCACGAGAGGTACAGAAGCGAAGGGAAGAGCCACAATCCCAAAGATGTAAAGATCGCTCCAAAGTGGCTACATGCCAGGACCCTACAGTGCCGATATTGGACTGAGAATGTTTATCATGCACTCATCTCAGCACTAGGGGAAAAAACAGAAAAACACTGCTGGAACGCTACACTGTTAAAAAGGATACAATCCAAGAAATTACAAGAACATTTTGTTTTTTAATAGCATATAATTATAAAGAATCAATAAAGTAAATGCAAATCTAAGAACCGAGGGCAGCAAAAACAACTGCCTCAGGAGCATTAGCACAATATGCTCTATCGTTAGGGTGACCAGGCGTCCCAGATTTGCCCGGACAGTACCGTTTTTTCATCCAGCTGGGGCAATTTGGGCAATTTTGGTAAATTTTGGCTCATGTCCCGGTTTTTAGAGGGGACTGACGGAAAACAGTGAGAGGCACTTTTTTGGGTGTTGTAAAGCTTTGCTAGTTAACAGCTGTTATAAGTGAGCAATTTAATTAATAGGATTGATTTTGGTTGTAGAAATTACATTGTATTTTTTTTCTTAATGCATCTTCTTTGATCCGGTGTTCATGACAGCTGTTATTCTGCATCATTCCGTGGATGAAAAGTCCTTCTTCTATTTTTCCCGAATGTCCCGGTTTTTGGTTGTCAAGATCTGGTCACCCTATATATCATATGCCCTTCGATTGCCTACCTGCATGATTCCCATACCATTGGATTTTACCTAGACGTGCTGCTCTACAGATTAACCTGCACAGACTTTCATACTTCCAATCACCATGCAGCTAGGAGACAGCTAATTTGCTATAGCCAAAATACGTCTCACTTAGATTTGAACATGTTACTCATATTTTATGGACATTCGGCAATGGATGCACTAAGCCATGTGTTCCTAACTTTAGAACTGAATATAGTGTTTTCAGCATTATTAGGCTTATTGCTGAAGATCTCAAAACGAACTGAGATGTGTGAGCAGTGGAGTTTTATTAGTGCAATGTAAATGCTAGTGTTAACGCAGAATAACAGGTACAGGCCATACATGCAGGAGGATTACGGATACGTGCAATGTGAGTTATATTTTGCAAGAGCAGTGTGAAGAATGAAGTATGAGAGTGAGTAGTTGAGTAATATAGTGTGATTCATGTAGTGCACTTCTAGAGGCTGAATGCAGTGCAAGTGTGAGGGTATGCCCACAGTTTGAACATTTGTGGTTAGAGTGGTACAGTATAAATGCACAGCAAACCATAAAATGTGAGTGTGGTGTGAGGACATTTAAGTTTAATGACATGTAGTATGTGAATTTTGTTATAGGTGGGCAAACTGCTGAAAGCTCAAGCTAGGTATGAACCTGAAGCCTCTCTCTGCCTCAGCTCAAGGCCAATCTTTCAAGTGGCCTCTGCCTGCTACCTGGCTCCACACTCGCTATACCCTCATGTCCATTCCACAATGCATTTCCTATATTTTTTCATAAAAAATACGGCCTACTGAATCATTTGCAGGGAACTTAGTCTACAGATCACCTATGCCCAGGTCTGCATCCATTCCAGAGATTGCTCACTTAATATAGACCTACCTAGGTGAAAGCAATTTTACACTTCGGTGGGACTTTAATTTCCATCTTGAAAGTTATGTTTGTAAGGATTCCCTGGCCTTTAAAGAAATGATGTCATGTTGCAAGCTTTCCCAATTAGTAATGGAAGCTACTTATGAAGCAGGCCACGGCCGCAGTTATAGCCGTAAGCTAATGTCTGCTAAATTACAGACTTAGCTATATGTATAAAGGGAGGTGGATTGTCAGGCTACGACCACCATGGCGTATCAACAATGAATTCCCTATCGCTGCAGTGTCATCGCTCGATTTCCAGCGATAATCCCGCATTTCGCCGATATCGCATCATTATTTATGCTTTGGAGATAAGCGTTGATAAAAACGCGATATTTCGGTGAGGAAATGCAGTGATAGCCGGCGATATTTAAAACAGCGATAAGCACGCTTTGCGATAATCATTGCAGCTCCTTGTTAATATGCCCCTAATAGTTTACAAGTCTCGGGGTGTGATGTATTCCTATAGGTACTGTATCGATTCCCCTATTCCTGACCCTGGTCTGGTTAATAATTAACTAGCAGCCATCTAACGGTGCAAAAACCGTTATCTGATTAAGCCACACCACGGCACAGAAGCGCGTTATCTGATTAGGTCATAACGCATGCCATCTAATTAGACAAGCGATATTCCTCCAGCCCCTGATAAGGCATACGGAGTTCTCAAAACAAATCAAACCTACAGCGACCTGGGAAATTCCCATAACCATTGTTTTGATTTCTCCGAGAACTTCAGCAAAAGAATGTGCGAACGAGCCCGTTCATATGACATCCTTATTGACGTATATATGTCCATCCTTACGTCAATCTCGGCACCTTTCAGGTATAAATATTACCGACATTGCCTTAAGCAAACACATGCGGTGGTGACGAGATCGGAGCAGCGAGACGTGCTGAGGAGCCCAGCAGAGAGCGAAGCCCACAGGCGCTGCCCCGCCTTCCTGACGCGCTGAGAACGAGACGCTGCCTTTCTCTTGCTGAGAAATCCAGCTCCGGCGCTTCCAAGCAGCCCTCGAAGGCAGCTGGAATATCAAGACCTGGGATAAGAGATACCAGCCCTCCATCATTCTAGATCTCAGGTACAGAACTGAATAACCCCTTGCAGAGAATTCTCGAATCAGTCCCTTGGCAAACAAACTTAACTTAAACTGCTACTAATCTACTCCCGCCCACGTATTAGGCTTAGGTCAGGTACACTGGGGTAGGCGTGGTTAGAAGCACCAGTTGAGTACGATTAGTCAAATGTATATATTTTATCCATTTTAAAGTATCATATGGCTCAGAAACCATATCAATGCTTTTACAGTATTATTTTATAATTCTGTCTTTACTGTATGCACTTTACTTAACTACAAGTATTGCAATAATAGCGATTCATTTCTCTTGTATGAGAAAAGAGACTGATCAATAAATAACATCTTTTATTGAACACGCCTTTTCTCTACAATCTGGTGAAACTAAGAATGCACTGAACTGACTGAGTAAAATAAGTTGTCTTTTGTTTTCACACGACTCTAGAGATACACTCTTGATTAGGGGAGAGCAAAGTTGTCATGTTCTATGGTTGTCAGAAACTAAATCCCTTCTTGTCTATCCAGGGAGGTTAAAATCCTCCTTGCCTATTCGAGAAAGTTTCTAGTCAACTCTGAGCTAGCTGGCACAAACACAAAACTTTAAGTCTAATATCGTCGGTAGAAGACCTAGTTAACCTCTGCCCTAGGTCTATACTATTGAAGATATTATTCCAATGCGCAGAGCCTATTGGGATAATAGGAACTACACTACATGGCGCCCAAACGTTTGGATAGGCGATAAAACTAACGCAAGACATTAGAGTAACTCAGTCGTGCTTTTTCACACAGAACCCCTTTTTTTCCCATAATACTCCAAAGACGTCTGGAGTGGGTGAAAGGTCATATCCGCCAAACCTCGCAGGAGGAGACTCCTATGTATGGCTCTTGGTTAATTCAACGTTGAAGGATACACTGTTCCAAAATATTGTGCATCTAATCTTTGTTTCCATAGAAACCTGATCTGCAAACAAACAGAATAACCTTCCTGTCAGTAAAATGACAGAAAGTGAAGAAGAAAGGGAGACAGTTAGACTAGCAGCTGAACTCCTAGTAGCAGACAATACTCTGCTGGAAAATGACCCAGATGCAATACTCATCCCGGTCAACATAAGGAAATCTATAACCCTAAAACTTATAGAAAATGGACTGACACCAAGCGGTGGTACAGTCATATTCGTAATTGAGGCACACGAATATCGGCAGACAGAGGTATTCTATTCATGGATCAACTTTCCAGCAGCAAACGCTGTAACAAAGGACTTCCACTATTACAAAATAGAGGAACCTCCTAGTGAGTACACTCCTTTCGAGGAAGTGGAAATACCACTCAAATTCCAAGAGCACCTGCTCTTGTTTCATGGCGCCCTAAAACATAATAATCACATCACCAGGCTCGGTCCACTAGGTAGACCAGGAGCAACGTGGCCGGTCCTAGCCGGATATACACCACATCCAGACATTGAAGAAATGCCTGCACCAGAGCTTTTAGCACAGCTAAAACAATTAATAAAAATACATAGACAATTAGTCCAATATGTAATGCGGACTTCAACAATCCAACCAGCTATTAAAATTCCACAGCTGACCATTCATCAGGGGAACACAAATAAAATTACACCTCAGAACATACAGTCCTGTCTAGGTAAAGTACCCGCAAAACGGGAACAAATTCCTTTCTGGCTAGCACAAAAAATCACTCAAATAGAGGCGGTGTTTCCAGATACCACCCCTGTTGAGAAACATAGGATTCTGACTATCTGTCTCCCAATGGGAATCACACCACATGTGGAGGACTGTGACACTTGGGGAACAGTCTTTGCCTCCATTTACACAAAAACACATGGTGTACCATCCATGTCAGTAATACCAGATGTGCTAAAACAGATTCAAGATGAATACGGTCCAGAACCCGCTTTAACTCTCGGTATGAAACTACTGAAAGATTTCAAGCAGGTCTCTGCAATATTATTAGCCAACATAAAGGGAGAAGCAGCAAATGTGGCGATTCGCCAGAGGTTAAAAGAGACAAATATAGCAGACCAACCATCTGAAATTGCCAGAATCATAGAAAAATCCTATGAAGAACTAGGAAGAGATAGTTTGGGTGGAATACCAGTGAAACCCCAACTAGTTGAAAGTCCTGAAAAGGTATTTATAAAAAAATAATTTAAACAATCAAAAAAAGAGCTGGGATGGAAATAAACAATCCAATCCTAAAGAAAAAAGATTCCAGTCCAGAGGAAGGTCTCCTCGGCGGAGAGAAAGATCTCCTGATCAAGGATGCAAGTCTCCCCAAAGGGAGCCCTCTGTGAAAAAATACAACCTTAGAAATAGGGAAAATATAAAAAAACCTGATAGATATCAAGATATTGATACACGTCCCTCTCAGTCTTTTCAGACTTCCTCGCAGAAATCGGAAAGAAGAGGACGATCAGAACACAGGGAAGAGCACGTCAAGTCCAAAGACAAAGAACCTGCTCATCTGAATAAAAATTACAATTTCCCAAAAAGAAGGTAGCCAGTATTAAAGTAATCAACAATGCCGAGAATACTGAGGACACAGCTGAAAAACGGAGAATGGGCTCAGACAATGCTAGACAGCGCAGCAGAAGTGAGCATAGCTCGCAAAGTCCTTATGAATCATCTGGAGACAGTGGACACGAATGAATACATTCAGGTGGAAACTGCAGATACCAGAGTTAGCAAACCTCATAAAATATATGAAATAACATTGCGTATAGAAGGGGATAAGACTAGAAAAATAAGGGGTCTATTTTGGGATAATCTCTCCAAGGGCTATGACATCCTTCTAGCTGAACGAGACTGGCCTCCAGAGTTTGTCAGGGAGTGCCCACATGGCGAAGAAATAATTATGCCTGCCTTCTCAAACCATATTCCAATTCATAAAAAATATACATTTGCAAGAAAGTGGGCAGTAGCTCAAGCCCCTGCCTTATATAAAAATCATGTGGGATGGGATGAGGACTCTCCTCCTCACAAAATCCATTTAAAATCACAACCTACTGCACAGAGGCAGTACCCGATTAAGCAAGAAGCTAAAAAACAGGTAAAAGAGATCCTAGATCAACTTGAATACCAGGGGGTGATTGAAACTTGCACCTCACAAATGAACAACCCTTTGTTTCCTGTCTCCAAGCCAGACAATTCATATCGTCTTGTTTTGGACTATAGACACCTTAACTCATGTTGCAAAACATTTGCGGTACAAAACTTGCATAGTGCTGCACTAATGAATAACATAGTGCGCAAAAAATACAAAACAACCTTAGACATTTCTAATGGATTCTTTTGTCAAAATATAGCACCAGAGAGCAGATATTTGACGGCGTTCTCAATAAATGGCACGCAAAAAAAAATTCTGTTGTTTGCCCCAGGGGTTCAAAAACAGCCCAGGATTATTCTCAGCAAGAGTAACAGAATTACTACAAACATATGATGACGAGGCATTATCTTATGTCGACGACATCATCTTATGTCGACGACATCTATCTAACAGACGATGACTTGGATACTCACTTGAAGAGAGTGAACACCATAATACTTGGGTTCGCAGCAGAGGGTTACAAATTCAACTTTAAAAACTCAAGAATTGCCCATCTAACAGTCCTGTTTTTAGGATATGAACTATCAAGTGAAGGCAAAAGCCTGGCCGACAATTTCCTAGAGAAATGTGCTGTAATCCAAGCACCTAGAACACTGAAAAACTTACAATCAATTCTAGGCTTCCTAAACTTCGGGAGAACTTACATTATAAATTATGCAGAGAGAATTAAACCTCTCTATGATCTAATAAAACCAGATTTTAAAAGAATCAATTGGACTCAAAAACACACAGAAATTTTGAGATCTTTACAAACAGATATGTTAGTTAAAACAAAATTACAAACACGTGACAACACACGCAACCTTGTGATTCGAGTCATCCCAGGAAGATGCGGATTCACATACCTGACCTCTAATGAGGGAGAGAATGTACCAACAGCATACAAATCACATTTGTACACAGAAGCTGAAAAAAGGTTCAGCATTAAAGAAAATATTGTTCAAGCGGTTCAAACAGCTGTAGCAAAAGAAAAATACCAAGCAGACGGTAGACAGGTTACAGTCAGAACAGCAGAATCAGCTTTTGAGGCATTAACAACACCATGTAATTTACAGACAACTGCACTAAATCCAGAATGGATACAATGGGTAAATTCTGTTGCTACAGACAAAGTAAAATACTATTTTGACCCAGAAATGAAAGAATTAAAATATCTAGAATATGAGAGAGAATACCCTCTGCCAATCGACATTCTGCCTTTACGACAGTACGCCTGTGTAATATATACAGACGGGCATGCTCAACCCTCAGTTTGGGGAGAGCTGGCTTACAACGCCACATGCGAAATTGTAAAAGAAGTGTGGCGCTGAGGTAAATTAAGACCTCTACTTACAAAAACACACTCAGTGGAAAATAATTCAGAACAACAAACTGAAATAATTTCGTTAAAAATGGCGCTAGATAATGCCGATCGCGAATTCCCGACACTTATTGTGTGCGATTCGTATTACTGTGTCAAATCATACAATAACGATTTGCAGAAATGGATTCAAAATGGTTACAAAGATGACACAGGTGCCACAATAAAGCAGAAAGCACTTTGGGAAAAATTAGTTCTTTTAAAGAAAGAACTACCAAAAACTCATGTGATACATTCACTGAGTCATCAGCGTGATGGCGTTCACGTTGCAGGGAATTCATTGGCTGAGACAGTAAGCATGGGCGGATTTTGCGGATCCACGATTCGCGGATTCAGCGGATTCACGGATCGTGGATCCGCAAAATCCGCGGATTCAGCGGATTTGCGGATTTGGGGGCGGGGCTTCCTCGAGCGTGTGGGCGGGGCCAAACGGACGGGGCTTCCACGCGAGAGCACATGCCTCTTGTGTGTCTAAAAGGTCAGAGACCGATCAGAGCAGCAGATTAAGAGACAGAAGCCCCTGGTCACAGGAACAGCACGGGGGTTGCGCTCGTAAAAGTCAAAGATGCCCAGCCTCCCAACGCTCACGTTTTTTTTTGGGCTGCTGAATGAGTCACTGCATTTGCGCTTCAACTAGTTCCAGCGACCAAGTGTGTGTCACTATGCAATCGCGCCGAAGTGCGCAGGGGTCCCTTGAGTGAAATGTCCATCATAGTGGGTAAATGGCGGGAAGACGGTGCACACCTTGAGTGTGTGGGCGGGGCCAAACGGACGGGGCGTCCATGCGAGCATGCCTCTTGTGTGTATAAAAGGTCAGAGACCGATCAGAGCAGCAGATTAATTATTTAATTGTGCCAGGACCGTCGTGCCCGAATGAACCCTGCCCTTCATATTTATTCAAGAAGACACCACTGTTAAAGTAATTTACGATGGCGCCGGCAAGCTGCCAGCGCCATCCTGCAAAAGTTACTTAATTAGCTTCAACAGGAAGCTCCAACTGCTAAAATAAAGCAGGCGCTCGAGCCCCTGCTGTATCTTATCTGTTAGAGCTTCCTGTTGAAGCTAATTAAGTAACTATTGCAGGATGGGCGCTGGCAGCTTGCCGGCGCCATCGTTAATTAGGCGCGCTTGAACTTTTGACCGCAAAATCTGCTCCGATCGCGGATTGCGGATTTTCGGCAAATCCGCGAGAGTTCGCGGATCGCGGATTTGCCGAAAATCCGCAAAATCCGCGATCGGAGCGGATTTTGCGCTCATGCTTATGAGACAGCCACAGCGGGAGCAACTAAACCGGCTTCCGTAGCTACAAAAAAGCGTACAGTAAAAAACATTGACGGTGAAACTGTGCTGGCGGTGAAAACGTCATCAAAAGGCGACTGCTTGGCGCTACCGATCAATTATCCACTCAATTATACATACATAATCGATGCAAACTCAGTCCCTTTTGCTCGAATCCCTGGAGTGGGGGATAGAGTAATTCCAAACACGGACAGGAGAGGCTTGTTAATAGCAGACGCACATATGGGTGAGGGTCTCAGACACCTTAAGCAAAAAGATTCTCTGGAAGAATTACAATCAGTGTACTGGTGGCCAGGCATGAGCCTGCATCATCACATTTTTGTAAAAAACTGCCCAAACTGCAATAGAGATCGCAGTGGCGAGCGAGGAGGACTATTGCCATGGCACTTCGCTCCAGAAAAACAACAACAATAAGAATGTACCCATCACGAAAAAGCGTTATATTAACATAAGAAGACTAATTTTCACTTATGATGTAGACCCCAGCGCTCGGCTGACGCCTGGACTGTTATACAAGGATTTGCAAGTCTATAATGGCATATACGCTAGGAGCATGCTATGTTTTGAATAATGTGTTCCCTTTAGCCCTCAGGCTTAAAGAGAAGCATGACCAAATGAGCATAGCATAGAGGGACTCTTCTCACTTCCTTCCTGAGGGATACGGGATGGTGTAAAGAAAAAACCAAGACATAAAGCAATCTATAACGGAAAAGGTATTAGGTTCGGGTGCTGGGTGGGTCAAACATTTAATAAGTGTCCAACGTAGTCTAAATAACCTGCCAAGGAATTCTCTGAAAGGGTTCAGTCCGTACGAACTATTGTTCGGGACTAGAATGATGATCCAAGATCTTGATAGTCAGACTTCAGTGGTTAAAGACAAAAGCTTTGATATCAAAGATCGTTTGGCTATTTTACAGGACTTAAATGAAACAAGAAAAGACCTGAGCAACATAAAGTTGAAACAACAGCCAACAACCACTGAAGAGAAACCACCTGTCCCAGCAAGGCCTGTCTGGATTCCAAAAGTCGGGGATCTAGTCAGAGAGAAGATCGCGGTAAAGAAGGAATTTGGGCCTTCTTACAGAAAAGCAGTTCCTGTCTTGTCTGTCAACGGGACAAGATCAGTAGTACTACCGCCCCTTGCTGGTAAAAAGGAGAACCGAGTTGTATCGATCGACCTGGTTAAACCACAATCATGTGGCCGATAACAAACAGTAGGCCAAGTGGACTCCCAAGAAGTAGCAGAACACCAATGTTTGCTACGAATACAGAGGCTCAAACTGGAAGACTGATCACATTTGGAAAAACTACAGTGAATCAACAAGGACTATGCAACAAAGCAATGGAACTTGAACCTCTTAAAACCCAAATTAAAACTTTTCATCAAGAAACAACAACCTATGATGATGTAACTGCAGACTTTGCTAATGAAACAAAGCAAAATCCAAAAACAATTGGAACAATTGACAGAACAGCATCTGGCTACTTCATCAACTTCGATGATTCATCTGAAGACCTGAGTGAAGCAAAGAAACAGCCATCAACAAAAACTTTTAAAGACAAAGCTAAGGAACTTTTTCAACAGCTGAAAGAAACCTATCTGATTTCTCCATGGATTGAGTTTTTGGTAGCCTTCGGTGCATTTATCCTCATTCTTTGGCTCATCATGGTACTATGCTTGGGACATTTCATTGAAGGAAAATATGCTAAAATGGACACAGCAAGCCAGAAAATCAACTTGGTCCTTAAACCACACACATCTTCACACATCGAGAAAAGAGAACTTTCTTCAGTGAACTTCACAGCCAATCCTATACCAGGCGGTGTAGCATGGGACAAAACTGATTATGAAATCTATGGTCCGGTTGAAATCCTGAAGTATCCACACCAATTCAAGATCTCATTGAGTGACTTTGTAAAACCGAGCTCATTTGCTGATGATTGGGACTTTGAAAGTATTAATGATATGATGTCTGATCTTGTGATGTCTGCTAAATTTACAGAACATGATTATTTGCAGGGTTCGTCTAATTATGATCAGATGTTCTGCTATAACCACTATGGTAACCATTATCTACATAAATCTGCTCAACCTAGAAATGTTTTAAATTATAACCAATGGGAACATTGTGCTACTCCTCCAAAAGACAGCTCAAAAACATTTTATGATAAATATTCATACTTTTCAGGGTTTAACACAAGTAATCCAGAAACATTTTATTTCAAATTGACAAATAAGACAGGTATGAAGACCATGCTTACAAACACAAAATTGATATATTCCGACTCATTCTTTGAACAAATGAATACATTTGGGTTTGATTTCTGGAACAATAATATTGAAGCAAAAACTGTTTGGGGTACAAGAGATTGGCAAGTACAAGGTATAGAATCATTGTTTAGAGCCTGCATGATCCCAGAACAAATTATATTCTTGAATGACACTATTCAACAAACTACCTGTCTTGGCTTAGCAAAAATCAAAGATTTGAACAAACCGTCTATTCCAAAGCAAACAGTGAACAGTAATGGCTCTATAGATGATGAGATAGACGTAAACCATATATTAAACCAAAACAGAACACATCCTGAATGGAAAAAATGGTTGATCTGGCCCACAGATACAAATAACTGTCAAGGCAGATTCCTGAACAAAAAACAGGGGTTCACATTGACTAGGCCAGACCCTAGATATTCCCAAAGACAACATCCAGGGATAGTAACCACCTACAGCGTGGGCAAGCTCTGCCTTCAATGGCTACAAACGTCCACACTGGCTGAAATTAAGCAACACCTAACTTTACTTACAGAAGGTGCTGACTTGCGTGATTTAATATTGGGACCACGCAAACAGCGTCAAAAACGTTTCATAGCGGCCTCTATATATGCAGCTTATAACGAAGTCTGGAAAGGAACTCAAATTGAGACAGCAGAAAAAATACGGGAAATTGACCGTATTAATTTGGAAACATCACTTTCTGTAGTGGACAATGGGTTAATGACTCTGTCCTCCAGAATATATTCTCTGGACAGCATTGTGTCTTCAGCAATCGATATAATATCGCAAGACTTACTGATGTTACAACACGGTCAGTCCCAATTGCGTTCTATTGTACAGCTTGGCTGGACGTTACAAAATCTGCGTTCTGGCTATGTGCCTTGGCGTTTAATCAACACAACGTCAATATTTAATATCTTTAACCTTACTGATAAACAAATCAGTTTGGCACAGAAGGGTGCTGACTATACAATTCTGAGCATTGAAAAACTTGAGAGATTACCATTGACAATGTCAGAACGACCTGTCATTGAATGGATAATACATGGAATAATAAATATTCCGATAACTACTTTCCAGTTTCAATTCTGCCAAAAATATATACAGGCAGGCCAGTATGAAAGGTTGGGTAAAGGATACATTAAGTCAATATGGAACTTGCCCTATACACACGAATGTGTCAGTAATAAAGGCCAGAAAGTGTTTCTCAGTGGCAATAATTGTGCAAGATCACTAAGTGGTACACTTCTGTGACAGGGTATTAGCTTGCATGGAGCCTGTGAAGGGACTTCAAATAACCTTTCATGTTATCAGCTAGGCACACCTGCAACACGAATAGAACCATTCTTTAGGAGACTCTCGAATGGGAGTTACATTCTAATAGTAGATCGCAGATGTTGTAGTTTGCTGCCCGGAAAACCTTATCTCATAACCGTGACTAGGAAGGTCATGTGCTGTGAACGAGTTTTGTTCCCGAACGATTCTCCAGACAGGGAGGCAAGGTTATGGCCCGATTTGAAAATTGCTTCTATTCGAATAGATACTTTAAGCAGAATGAAGACTGTGCTCCTACAGACGCCGACCAGGCTCACGTCATCAAAAGAAACGTATGATCTCCAAGTTGCAAGGACAACAGAAGAGATTCATTCATTATTATCAACTAATTCCCCCATACATTTCGCAGAAATACTGAACGAAATCTTAAATATTTCTGATACCACTGGTGTCTCCAGTGTATTTAAAGCAGTGTTTTCGGGTGCTTTAACTCCATTCAAAGCCATCCTGGGTATTTTTCCAGACTTTGTCCATTCCATTTTTGTCGGACTTCCACTCCTTTTGGGACTAGTAGCGGGTATTCTATTTTTGATCCTGTTATTTCGCTATGGCAAACCATGTCACAGACAAAACACCTGCGACAAGGGAAGAAATGATCCTAGCCATTGGCTACCGGGACCGGGTAACTAAAATCCTTGGACTATCCCGGCTTAGAGACCTTAACATGACTTGGTCTCTTTCATTTAGACCAATGTGGCAAAGTTGTGTTATGCCTGTATTAAGGTGCTTGCTATGCGGCGAAGAATTTGTGTTGGACACCTGTCTGGCACTACAATCGGATGTGCCAATGGACGCAGATACCTTGTTGGGTCCGGTAACGGCTCATGCATTGTGCTGTCCCCAGCGGCTACCAATCCTGATGACGGCATTCGTGGAGACTTCACCACTACGATTGAGGGGTAGTGAAGTACAAGATGAAAGCAGCATCGATCAGGTACGACCTTCAGTCAGCTATGCTGATCAAAACATCAATGGAGGCAATCATGCTCAGGCTCATGAATGCATGGTAACAACCTTTTCCGAATTAGTGGAACTTACGCAAGAAGCTGTTGACAGTTTTTTCAACAGTCTAAATGATATGATGTTTTCACCAGAGCAGCAGGAATAACTTTGAGCAAACTAGAACTCGCAGTTCCCTACATCCTGAATTTGGCCTTCATCATTTAAAAAGCGATATGAAAAATTTTTCTCATCAGTTTTTCAGACTGCAAGAACCTTTTTTCCCAATTCAAAAATATTTACGATTTTTGGGACACTGATCTTCTGCTTAAAGTAGACATTATTTTTAGAGAACTAAATTTCTATTTTAGGTAGTCACGAGACATTCGCTATCCTCTAGCACTATTATACATAACTTTATGATTGTGATGAAATGGTCTCGCACTTTTTTTTCTGTATTAAGAGCCATTTCATGTGTGGTTTTCGCATTTATTCATGCTGAATTTAGAAATATGCGTTATATGTTTAGCATTATTAGACTGCTTGTGCATATAGTACACGTGATAGTACATGTGATTATGTTTCAAAATTTTCAGGATACATATGAATGTATTTTGGGGTGGTACGATATACACAAACGCTACTGGTTTCACTATGCCTAGATTTGTAAATATGGACATAGTCTACGTGGAGTGGGTGTGATGTATTCCTATAGGTACTGTATCGATTCCCCTATTCCTGACCCTGGTCTGGTTAATAATTAACTAGCAGCCATCTAACGGTGCAAAAACCGTTATCTGATTAAGCCACACCACGGCACAGAAGCGCGTTATCTGATTAGGTCATAACGCATGCCATCTAATTAGACAAGCGATATTCCTCCAGCCCCTGATAAGGCATACGGAGTTCTCAAAACAAATCAAACCTACAGCGACCTGGGAAATTCCCATAACCATTGTTTTGATTTCACCGAGAACTTCAGCAAAAGAATGTGCGAACGAGCCCGTTCATATGACATCCTTATTGACGTATATATGTCCATCCTTACGTCAATCTCGGCACCTTTCAGGTATAAATATTACCGACATTGCCTTAAGCAAACACATGCGGTGGTGACGAGATCGGAGCAGCGAGACGTGCTGAGGAGCCCAGCAGAGAGCGAAGCCCACAGGCGCTGCCCCGCCTTCCTGACGCGCTGAGAACGAGACGCTGCCTTTCTCCTGCTGAGAAATCCAGCTCCGGCGCTTCCAAGCAGCCCTCGCAGGCAGCTGGAATATCAAGACCTGGGATAAGAGATACCAGCCCTCCATCATTCTAGATCTCAGGTACAGAACTGAATAACCCCTTGCAGAGAATTCTCGAATCAGTCCCTTGGCAAACAAACTTAACTTAAACTGCTACTTATCTACTCCCGCCCACGTATTAGGCTTAGGTCAGGTACACTGGGGTAGGCGTGGTTAGAAGCACCAGTTGAGTACGATTAGTCAAATGTATATATGTATGTATATATTTTATCCATTTTAAAGTATCATATGGCTCAGAAACCATATCAATGCTTTTACAGTATTATTTTATAATTCTGTCTTTACTGTATGCACTTTACTTAACTACAAGTATTGCAATAATAGCGATTCATTTCTCTTGTATGAGAAAAGAGACTGATCAATAAATAACATCTTTTATTGAACACGCCCGTCTCTTCCTTTTCTCTACAATCTGGTGAAACTAAGAATGCACTGAACTGACTGAGTAAAATAAGTTGTCTTTTGTTTTCACACGACTCTAGAGATACACTTTTGATTAGGGGAGAGCAAAGTTGTCATGTTCTATGGTTGTCAGAAACTAAATCCCTTCTTGTCTATCCAGGGAGGTTAAAATCCTCCTTGCCTATTGGAGAAAGTTTCTAGTGAACTCTGAGCTAGCTGGCACAAACACAAAACTTTAAGTCTAATATCGTCGGTAGAAGACCTAGTTAACCTCTGCCCTAGGTCTATACTATTGAAGATATTATTCCAATGCGCAGAGCCTATTGGGATAATAGGAACTACACTACAGGGGTATTGTTCACAAGGCTCTTTATAACTTCGGGCCTGGAGGGCCTAAAAACATGTTCCAAGGATATACTCCCCCCAGACATCTGCAATTCTCAGGCAGAAATCTTTAAAATAGTTCCTAAATACAGAAAATCGAGATGGAGAGACAAAGTATTTCATTGGCTGAATCCAAGATTTTGAATTCTCTTCCTTATTCCATCTCCAGTCTTTAAGCTCATGTTCCTTATCTCAAGGCCTTGAAACCTTGGCTTTTTGCACCTTACCAGAGTGCTCGGACATATATCTTCTTCTGCCTCTCTTCCTACTAAAGACTAACTGCTACCAGCGAATTGACTCCTTTGGGCAATTGTTTGTGCTTTAAAAGTTTATTTCATTTCATTTCATGCACAAAAATGTAAAAACAAAGCAATAACATTTGAGGTAAAAAGGAGAGACAAATATATATCCCATTAGTGGCTGATTTGTACAAAGTGAAACCAGAAAACATGGATTAATTTTGGCTTCCTCACTGAACCACATTGTGTGATCTCAGGCAAATATTTTATTTTACTGATCCTACTTTTTCTTCACTATCGCATATGAAGGCATCTTCAAATGCATGAGTTCAGGTTGCTAGCTGTAGAAAAACCTATTGTGTTTGAATAAGTAGCCTATAATGTTGCTCTATCTACAGGAATCTAGGCCAAATACAGGGTTCACATAACAGCTATCTTGCATCTATGTTCACTAATGGCACTGTTGCCAGGGTGAGGGCAGGGAAAGAATGGATTTTGGCTCATGTTTGAAATTATCACATTTAATAAGTACTGTTCAGTGCAGTGCTTTAATAAGACGTATTAATGTCAAAGGTTCCACATGTTAAAGAAATACACTTTTTTTAAATTTTGAAGAGACGTTATGATATTTCACCTGATGTTTTGTATGATTTACATTGCAAACATTTGCAGGGCTCAGATCGTCCATGAGATATAAAAGTCAAGCCGGACTCACGGGTCAGCTCTGAATGGGCTCATCCTGTTAATTTGTTGGTTTGCCCACTTCTAGATTGTGCAATACCCAATGGTTAAGGTGTGCCGGTGTTTGCTGGTGCTCGGCACTAGCACATATTTGTAAAGATTAACACTTATCTATCAGAATCCTTCACAAGTTGGTATTCCTTAGTGGAGTGTATAACTATTTAATAAATATCTTTAATAAAAATTAAAAAAAACAGAAGTTAAACCTACAGTTTAAAGTGACATATCAATCAATCAATCTATCAATCAGCCTTTGTGGAAAGCTCACAAAATCTAAGAGCCAGTTCTTGAGTTTCTTTTTGAAGTCTGCTCGTGTGGGGGCTGTACAGAGCTGGATAAGAAGGTCATTCCAGGTCTTGGCAGTGATGTGGGAGAATGAGCGGCCACCGATGCGGCTGCACTGAATGTGGGGGTCTGTGTGAGGGTGAATGAAGAGGAGTGCAGATGTCTAGCAGGTTGATGGAAGTTGAGTCGATGGTTGAGGTAGGCTGGTCCTAGGTTGTGGTGGGCTTTGTAGGAGTGCGTGAGGAACTTGACCTGGCATCATATCTAGATGGAGAGCCAGTGGAGGTCTCTCATGGTTGGGGCAATGTGGGTTCCTTTGAGGCGGTCCAGAAAGATTCTGAATGCAGCATTCTGTAAGGCCTGGAGTCTTCTGTGGAGCTGGGTGGAGATGCAGGCGTTGAGGGCGTAACCTTAGTCGAGGCAGCTGGTGACGAGGGCTGAGTGACGGTCGATCTGGTGTTGGTTGGGATGCATATGAATATGGGTAGTGTCAGTGGTACAAAAGGGGGTGGTGATGGACGGAGCATCTGAACCAATCAAACACTCACACCCAGTCAACAGATCTGGGTTTAATCCATCACCGTTCTTAAGCCCACTCTGCCACCCCAGTTCAGACATGGCATATGCAAATCAGTCTAACCCTGTGCCTCATGGGAACAGTCCAGCTCGAACTGCCAAGCTATGCCTTCCCTGGACAGGAAACAAGCTTCCTAGGACCGGTTTCTGGCACTTCAGCCGTCTTCAGCCAGGTTTGCTTGAATCCAGTGGCAAAGTGAGCAAGGGACCCACGTCTGAGCATACCCTGCCAACGTATGGCGAACAAAGAGGTACAAAAGGGGGTGGTGATGGATGGAGCATCTGAACCAATCAAACACTCACACCCATTCAACAGATCTGTGTTTAATCCATCACCGTTCTTTAGCCCACTCTGCCACCCCAGTTCAGACATGGCCATATGCAAATCAGTCTGACCCTGGGCCTCATGGGAACAGTCCAGCCCGAACTGCCAAGCCATGCCTTCCCTGGACCGGAAACAAGCTTCCTAGGACCGGTTTCTGGCATTTCAGCTGTCTTCAGCCAGGCTTGCTTGAATCCAGTGGCAAAGTGAGCAAGGGACTCACGTCTGAGCATACCCTGCCAACTTATGGCGAACAAAGCGGTACAAAAGGGGGTGGTGATGGACGGAGCATCTGAACCAATCAAACACTCACACCCAGTCAACAGATCTGGGTTTAATCCATCGCCGTTCTTTAGCCCACTCTGCCACCCCAGTTCAGACATGGCCATATGCAAATCAGTCTTACCTAGTGCCTAATGGGAACAGTCCAGCCCAAACTGCCAAGCCAGGCCTTCCCTGGACCGGAAACAAGCTTCCTAGGACCCGTTTCTGGCATTTCAGCCATCTTCAGCCAGGCTTGCTTGAATCCAGTGGCAAAGTGAGCAAGGGACTCACGTCTGAGCATACCCTGCCAATTTATGGCGAACAAAGCGGTACAAAAGGGAGTGGTGATGGACGGAGCATCTGAACTAATCAAATACTCACACCCAGTCAACAGATCTGGGTTTAATCCATCACCGTTCTTTAGCCCACTCTGCCATCTCAGTTCAGACATGGCCATATGCAAATCGGTCTGACCCTGTTGAGGTTCTTTAATTTTGACTCCATCTTACATTTGTCATCAATTTGTGTTGCCTTTACATAGGCTGCTCTATTCATGAAGTGTCTCTGCCCTTTGGACTGCAACGTGTTGAAAACCCCCCTCTGTCCTTGCTTTGAAATCAATCTCAGACACCAGCTGGCCTAACTGCATACAGACATGTCCTGCCATTACTGATTGACCTATAGGTGCTGTAATTAATTTACTTGTGGGTTGGGCAGAAACACAACGTAAGGGGGACTTCTGGTTATATGATGCTTTTTTTTTTATATTCTCCTATTGGCTAATTTATTGCAGATCTTGTATGTCCATATAAGGTATTTTGCATGCTTGCAGAAGCTAGGACTGCCCCTTTCTTTTATGCTGAGTTTGTAACCCTAAGCATATAGAAGGCATCTGTGTTTTGTACTCTTTAGACTGCCTCATTCAGTTGGTAAGGCTTCTGTGTGACGTAGTCTCACTTAATTAAGTTTAATAAAGATGTCTTTTCATATTTCAGCTTCTGTGCCAAGTTCTTTGTATTAGTGAGACCCCTGAGAATGAAGATTACAGTTCTTCACTGTGCCTCATGGGAACAGTCCAGCCCGAACTGCCAAGCCATGCCTTCCCTGGACCGGAAACAAGCTTCCTAGGACCTGTTTCTGGCATTTCAGACGTCTTCAGCCAGGCTTGCTTGAATCCAGTGGCAAAGTGAGCAAGGGACTCACGTCTGAGAATACCCTGCCAACTAATGGTGTAGTGTCAGCTACAGTGGACCTGTGTGCTATACCTTGGACACGGGCTCTTAATTTTTTGCAAAATAAGTACTGACAAAACCTGTATAAGGGCTGCAAGTACTGCATTCCGAGTTGTACATTGTGTGTGCTGCACTGACAATTGAGCTCTAGTTTTGTCGGGTAACAGCAATTGCTTAATTTAAAAAAAAAATTATTATTATGCACAACGAAGACGGAAGGTGCATGCTCTATTATCTGTAGGGCACAGGTGCTTTAGATGGTAGGTGTTGAAAAAAAAATTGTTGGCGGTAGCCTACGTTCATGAGGCATTGAATACGAACGAGTGAAATCAAGGTATGCTTTTAAATTCCACGCTAAGCATGATACTCATAATAGATAATAATATTATGCAGCATAACATATTATATCATATAACATAATATGACATAATATTATGTCATCATACCGTCTGACAAATAATTTTCCCAAATTTCAGATTACAAAATATGCCTCGTTGAAGTTAATAGAAAAATCCACACCCAATGGGACAATAATGCGCAATCACATTAAAGTCTGATGATATTTCTCTATATGATATTCTAAACGACTGCTTTATAGGAAGAAGGTTAACAAGGCAACTTAACATAAACACAAGTCAGAACATATTTATCTACTCGAATGCACTTTCAAGTGCTCCTTGCACTTGAGATGGAGCAATGCAGAGTGGAACCTGCTCCGCACAGGTAGCTCCCCAGAGTAGATGAATATGTTTGTAGTGAACCCACACACAAACTGAGAGTCATCCACAAATATGACTGTAAATATTGATGTCTTTCTTTTCATAATTTTTTACTCATATGGTTACGTTGCTGTGCTCACACAAAGCAATCGCAAGTGATATTACTTCAGGTAAAGCTCAATAGTGAACACTGAATTTAGGGAACTGTGACTCATTTTTGGTGCTTTTTCTGTTCCTGTAGTTTCAGCGTGGATCACCCTCTAGATCTTTTGCTAACACCATATCTCCCATCTCCAGGAAACACAAACATTTATGTTCTTGTGAGAGAGCTTTAGTTGAAAGTTGTGGAACTGCAGAGGGTCCTATGTCAATTGCGGTGCTTCTGGAGAGCATGAATATGCTTTGTCACCTAATTGCTAAGATTTTCGATTTTCCAGTCTATGCTTCAGCAGAGTTGATTTTACCCCATGATTGGACTACCCTAAATGAGTCATCTTTCTTTTGATAACCATTTTATTTAGAGCCACTTTGCCACTAGAATAAGCTATTTTACACAACTGTAATCACAATCCTATCATTTTTCAAAAAAAATACAGATATTAATCTTTGCATTTCTCTCCATAGGATTCTACAGCAAACTTTGATCATGTGTTTTTGTTTATATACTTATGTGCTTACTATGTTGGGTGCCTGGCCACCACTTCTTTATGGCTATGGCCCTGGGAAGTTATTTCTTATTTACATCTGTTGACTACTTTTCTACATTTATGCTGATTATTGTGTGACAATAAGCATGTTATGTATTCTGAGTTCTAGTAGAGTGTTTTCAGTTCATATATGCACATAATATGCAGCGTTTTAATATAGAAATAGTGGATTTGTGTATTTAAAATTGGAAGAGGAGAGGATGTGGCACAACTCGGGAGCCGGGGTCGAGACTCTGCATCAGTGCAACATCCTGTGATTCTGGCCGAATCACTTAAGGCTTGTTTACGAGTTTGGCGGTGCGGCGCCTGGGTCCGCTCTCCTGCCGTAACGCCAAAACCGTAGTCAGGCCGCCCGTTAGTTTTTCGTGTCTGCCAGGCTTTTTTTTACATTCCCACAGCGGTCCTCAGTAAATGGGCATCGTGATGCAAATGCCAAAAACTGTTCCTGCACGGCATGGTCTGTAAAGTCTATGCCGTGCAGAAACTGGGGTGCATGCACACAGGGGGAACATGTTGTGCCCCCCTGCATATGCTTCCCTGCATGCACCCCATAGCCCAAATGCAACAGGGGGCCCTCATTGTTTCCTCCCTGCCGTGGTTTTCTTGGGGGAGGAACTGCCATGAAAACTGTGGTGGTGAGGAAACTTTGTGGTCCCGCCAGGCATATTTCTGCCTCTACACCATCACACCACCTCCAGGGAAAGGCAATTCGCTGGCGGCGTCGTCGGGGCAATGGAGGTCCTACTGCCCTAATTGTAATAGAGCAGCCGGAAGATTGCCACAACCAAGCCCGCCCGAGTCTGGTGGTCTGTGGACCGCCATACCGGTACCGAAAATGTAATGCTCCAATGCCCATAGACAGCATGTAGATACCCTCACAAGTGATCAGCCGTGTTAAATAAATCCTAAAACATAAATCTACAAACTTAGGGCCATATTACCAAGAAAGGCAGATTCATCATCGCCGCTTTTATCGACAGGAAACTGCAGCTAAAGCGGCGATAATGGGCTTGATAATATGCCCTTGTGAATTCCCATAGAAGCCCAGGTTAACACCAGAACCTGGGCTTCTATGGGAATCGGCGATAATGTATCTGCCTTTCTTGATAATATGGCACTTAGACTTAAGAGAACAGCCATGTATTTTATCTCACACAACATCATTAGTCACAGGAAAACATTGCCATCATAGCACAAGAAAACACCATGAAAGCAGTGTCTTCAACTGCATTACTAAGAATACATTTTTTTACTTTCAGGAAGCTTGTTATTTCTGTATCAAGGTTGCTGACTAATAAAAAACGAGATCCTCATAAACAGAACAAGATCTTCATAAACAGAACACGACCTTGCAGACTTGAGTTCATGTCTTTCAACATTCAGGTATTCTACAAATGTGCTGTGCACCTTTTATTGTCAAACAATCAAAACATCTTTATTCAGCAGCTGGACCCACGATAAATGCAGTTTAAAACACGTACAAAAAAGATTAAAATGAACAGTGGCCATATTGTATCATATAAAACTTGAGTAAAAGCATGGCATGCTTATGTAAATAGTCTAAAACAGTACAAGATGTTAATCAAAGTGCATAGTGCTTCTTGAACATATGGCTGCCTTAGCAACAAACCTACCAACCACAGGTTACATTGTCAGTTAAATCTTGCAGACACCTAAAAGCTTGATAGCATTTACAATAATTTCTGAGCCTTAAACAAGGCATACATTCTCTTAAATAATTGGTAGTACCAAAAGAAGAAAGTCAAATTAATCACAGTTTCCTAAAATACATTGCTGCACGGGCAAACGCGTGAGCTCAAGTTGGGCTGGAAATATCACAGGAAGCAGAGGTAATATTTCAGGGTCCCTGCTGTAATTCAAAATTGAAGCGAGCGTCCTCAAGTCCTGATTGTATTCATCAGGTATTCAGTTGACACAACACCGAAATTAGCAAGTAAGTAATCCCCAATAGTGGGTTTCTGTGATTCCTTATGCAACCTGATACCGTGCATTTTTTCTAACAACAGGGCCCACGCTTGCTGTCTGCCTGGAAACAGCAAACCTTACACAAATCCCTTCCAGTTACTTTTTTACATAGGACAGCTAAGGAAAAGCGAGCCCTTTGTCACAGCCCAGGCAGTCAAAAAGTATCTTTCTAGTGAGTGAGGCTTCCACATTGCTCATAACAGAGAGCCACAGTACTGTGGGACAAATGAGTATTTGGCTGCCTAAATAATTTAATGCTAAGTCCTTATGTCAAATAAAATGTGAGGTTGATGCAGGCGCCAATAATATATGCCTCCAAAAACGATTTTCCTCCATTTGCAGTGGCTGTGGGTCATTAATGCCCCATACTCCTGCCCCATAAGTAGCAATAGGTACACACTGAACTGAATATATTTGTAGTAATGGGACAAGGACCCCCCCATCTGGTGGTGATGACAAGCTAAGGAGTGAGCCTACTGCCTTCAGCAATTTCATTCTATTCTGTGCTATTTGGGATGCCCATGAATTAGAGATGTTAAATAAAATTCCT
This sequence comes from Lissotriton helveticus, assembly GCF_964261635.1. Taxonomy (NCBI): domain Eukaryota; kingdom Metazoa; phylum Chordata; class Amphibia; order Caudata; family Salamandridae; genus Lissotriton; species Lissotriton helveticus. The sequence goes on from NC_136061.1 coordinate 865,747,329, forward strand.
AGTGATATAAAAGTGCTGGTGTGTGATAACATATTTGGCCCTGCCTTGATGGACGAAGATCATGTGTGCTTTGGGCCACAAGACATTGGCATAAGTCCTGTGCAGGCCTATTGTCGTTTTCCCTATGTTAGCATGAGCATGTTGCAGACTGTCCTCTGCTTTGCACACGTTACCTTGCAGATATATTTTGCTTTATGCCACAATGTACTTTCACACAAAACACTATGTTGTTTTGCACACTGTTCCTTTCCTGGAATTTAGTCTGAACATGTAGACAAGGTCAAACAACAATGTCCCTTTTCATTCTGTTCTGGTCAGGCCCTAGCACCTAGACAGAAAACATGCAAATGCAGCTGTTGTTTGGGAACACATACTTTCTGTCCAATAGGTATACACGGACAGGTAGCATACACTTGGAAACGGACCTTTCCAGGGAATAAATCGTGACAACAGAGAGAGCTTTCATCTGAGGTACGGGGTCTGCTGCTAACTTTTAGAGATCTTATGATAAATTATATATATATGTGTATGTGTGTATATATATATATATATATATATAAATATATATATATATATATATATATATATTCACTGAAAAAACCATAGGTTATAGACCATATATAGTTAGGAATTAGCATTTACAAAACCTTGAAAATTCACTGAAAAAACCATAGGTTATAGACCATATATAGTTAGGAATTAGCATTTAGAAAACCTTATTTTACTCACACAAAACCATTGAAATTCCATATATAGTTAGTTGCACTAACTATATATCGCGCACCCGCAATCCACTGCTGATGATGTCACATATTACATCATTCATGACATGGTCAGTGACATCACTGATGACATCACTGATGACATCATCTAGTGTCTGTGTGTTTTTGTAAAGTTTAAATACGTTTTGCATATTGAAGAATGACTGGATGTATGGAAGACTGAGTGTGTGTGTGGCTGGCTGGGAGGTGTGTGACTCTGTGCATATCAATGTGTACTTGTATCAGTGATTGTATAAGAGAGTAAGTATGTGTTAGTATATGTGTGAAAAGTATGGTGTTCTGTGTTTAACCATAGATGAGGAAATCGAAGTGTGATTGATTCTTCACAGGACTGACTAGGTGTATGAGTGCATATGATAGTGTTCTAATAATAACTGACTGTATGTATGAGTAATTGTATGGGTGAATGAGTGAATGTGTGTGTAGACGTACGAATCAGTGAGTGTGTATGTAGTAACTGGTATTGGTGTGTCATGATGTCATCAGTGATGTCATTTGAGATGTCATCAGTGATGTCATTTCAGATGTCATTAGTGATGTCATCAGTGATGTCACTGAAGTATGGTGTTCTGTGTTTAACTGTATAGATGAAGAAATGGAAGTGTGATTGATTCTTTACAGGACTGACTTGGTGTGTGAGTAACTCCATGGATGAGTGGCAGTGTGTGACTGTCTGCATAGGTGTATGAGTGCATATGATAGTGTTGTAATAATAAGTGACTGTATGTATGAGTTATTGTATGGGTGAATGAGTGAATGTGTGTGTAGACGTAGGAATCAGTGAGTGCGTATGTAGTAACTGGTATTGGTGTGTCATGATGTCATCAGTGATGTCATTTGAGATGTCATCAGTGATGTCATCAGTGATGTCATTTGAGATGTCATCAGTGATGTCATCAGTGATGTCACTGACCATGTCATGAATGATGTAATATGTGACATCATCAGCAGTGGATTGCGGGTGCGCGATATATAGTTAGTGCAACTAACTATATATGGAATTTCAATGGTTTTGTGTGAGTAAAATAAGGTTTTCTAAATGCTAATTCCTAACTATATATGGTCTATAACCTATGGTTTTTTCAGTGAATTTTCAAGGTTTTGTAAATGCTAATTCCTAACTATATATGGTCTATAACCTATGGTTTTTTCAGTGAATTTCATTGGTTTTTTAACAGCTAATATCTGTATCTGTAAAATGTATTCTTCTTTAAATCCAAAAATATATTTTATATGTTTATGAATAATTTTTTTTTTAAATATTTTTTTTTCTTCGTTCCCGCTTCGCGAATCGGGAAGCTTCCCGTTAGCTGACCTTGATGCCGCGAAATAGACCGCGAGCCGGTAAACGTTTCTTTACCGCAAGTGCCGCGTTAGAAAACAACATCGTGACGCCTCCCGTCCGCATGACGTTTCGCGTTGTCGCGTGATACGTCATATGACGTGCTACGTTAGCGAACTGGTACGCGAAGCGAGTCGCAAAGCGCAGGTTTCTGGAAGCAAACCGGGAGGCCCTGCAAAGCGCTTAACGTAAACACAGCAAGTCATGTGACTTGGTAATAACACTTTTCATTGGTTCATTTCACTTTTGGTTTCCTAATGATGTAAGACTAGGTCATATAATCTAAAATGAACACTTTTGATTGGTTGAGAACTCTTGTTTTTCCCAAATGATGAAAATCCCTCCTTCTTTCCTCACTCTGACTTTCATCATTGTGAGAGAAAGACCCTTTGTGATCACTGAGCAATGGCTTCTTTAGTAGCTTCAGCTGGTGCTTCCCCACCACCTCCACCACATCCAAGGAAGAGTGGACCACCTGCTCAAGTTATAATTCAGCAAGAAGAGGAAGAAGAGGAAGACGAGGAAGAGCAGGAAGAGAGGCAGTTTTTGCCTGAGGAACCCAGGACGTCTCACCGGAAAGAAAACTTCATTTGGCAATTTTTTTAAATTCCCAAAGGTCAGAAAAAAGTAAATGCAAGATACGTAACTTGCCTTATATGTCAAGATAGACTGTCCAGAGGGACCGACAAAAAATACAGTTTCGGAAACTACACAATGCATCGCCATATGACTAGGTGGCATCCTAACAACTACAGTGCTGCACAGTTTCGGAACAACCTAGATAATCTCCCTATTATGGCCAGAAGATCTGTTGTACCGGAAGTAACGGGACCAGAGGGCAGGGAGATGGTGCCAAATATACAAATGAGATTTGGTGAAGTAAAACACATCTGCGTATTTTGCGATGGATTCATTTGCTACGGAGAAAGAAGCATCACTCTGATCAACAGAGCTATTGACTATCATATGCAAGTTTGTACGAAACGCCCAAAATAATAAATACTTTTTTTTTGTTTTGTTGCTCCTGTTGAGCCCTTTACAATGAATCGTTTTCATTGCCCCCTCCAAGAAAAACCCCAAAAAATATGAAACTGTTCAGAAAAATTCAAAAAAAGTAAAAAAATGTTCTGAAAAATAATTAAAAAAAATAAAACAACAAAAACAATTAAAAAAAAGTTCTTTTCAGAACTACCTCCCCGTTATTAAAAAATTGGTACAATATTTGGAACTGTGCCAACCTCTATTTCTCTTAGTTCGCTTCCCAGTTCGCTCGCCGGTACGCGAACCGGAAGCGAACCAAAAACAGTAAGTATAAGGGAAGGAAACAGACACTTATGTTAAAAGAAAGACAGCTATAGGGGAGTAAACTAGAGATACTATTACCCGTAATCCACTGCTGATGATGTCACATATTACATCATTCATGACATGCTCAGTGACATCATCAGCAGAGGATTGCGGGTTTTTTGGCAACGTGCCTTATCCACGGTTTAATAACGCTGCCTTTTGCTTTATATAAGTTTTCAAATTGTATGAAATATATACCAATAGGTCGTTATGAACCTTTAGGTAGTGCTTTTCTTCATGAGGTCTGGTCGCTTCCATACACATACAGATGTTTCAAAGATGATCAAGAAGTTTATCTGAATGGAGAGGAATGCACTGAGACGCCAGACCATTCACTAATGTGTAGGCACATACAGTTACACGGTTCATGCAACAAACACCGACCAAATATGGCTTGCGTGTTGCAAGGCACGCCAGTTCCTGCTATCATCCCCACGTTCAAGTTGTTGGAAAATGGTAGTTATTTGATGCTCAATAATGAAGATTGTTCTGAGTTAATTAAAAGTATTCCTTTTATCGTAACAGTAAGTGAACGGGTTATTTGCTGCAGAAATGTTCTATTTTCTCCCACACATGAACATAGGGAGTTTTCAATCTGGCCACAAATACCAACCTTGGGAGAGATTTCAACGGCATGGCAAGAATAAGAGCTCTTTTGTCTCAGAGAGAGGTGGCCTTGAGTTCGGCCCGTGAAACTTTCGTGCTTCACATAGCGAACACCCGTACAGAGGTGCAGACCCTTTTCAATTCAGATTTGCCTTTCAATTTCAGCAAGATGGTTCTGACTATCTTTAACGCATCCTCCACAAAGGCCCTGGCGCACTTTTTTAAAGTTGTTACCAGTGGTCTCGTGACTTCATTTGAGAAAATCTTTGGAGTCATCCCTGCTTTCTTTCATTCTATTTTCTCCACTCTGCTTCGTGGATTGGCATTTTTACTTGCATTACCAGCGGACGCTCTTGTGCTTTTTTACATTTTTAAATATGGATGTCCCTCCTATGCAACCTCCCACCCTGCAGCTGCTGACACTGTTCCGCAATCGCATGCTAGAATATTATGGCACAATGCCGTTGGCGATATTAAGCACGGCATATGGATTATCTTTTCGATTCTCCTACTTCACCTGTGTCCAGCCTGTATTTCACTGCCTGACCTGTGATTTCGATTGGGCCATTGATTTTTGTCTCTGCGGACCGGTTTCTCCTGACGTCGACTTTAATCAGCTGATGACTCCTATCATTACTCACGAGTTGGTTTGTCCTGGCGAAAGGATTATGGCTGTGGCATTGATGCATGGACTAATTGGTCCCTGGAATTTATTGGCGGCAGCACAGTCTTTCTTGGAACAGAGCTTTCTTGAAAACCCACCGAGCTGTCCTCTGATGGTGATAGAGGATCCGGTGCTGGGAGAGCACGTATGTTCTTTTCCGCTTTTAAATTGGATGGCTGAACTGTTTTCGGATGAAGACGGTGACTTCCTATTGGAGGCTGTTGCAGCTTATTTTACATACACAGTTATGTCATAGACCTTTTTCATGTTTGATATGCTGAGTACTAGCATTTCATTGACAATTCATTGACTTATTTGTCAAGTTTTTATTATTTACCTTGCCTATTGGCTTAAGACTCGATAAAGTACTTGGCTGTTTTATTTTTCTTTAGCATTAAATTTTCCTAGTTTTTAATGCTTTACCTTGCGGACCGTCCACATATAAACTTGCAATCTGCTCTCATGAGATGGCACTTCTATTATCTTATTCAGTTCGTTTCCGGATCATGGGGAGGTGTCATCTAGGTCCTGGATATCTTTACACCGTGTTAAGTTAGCATGGGCTCATTACCGGTTTAAACGCCATTTTTCCTTTTTTGCAACTTCTGCACACGACACTTAGTTGTTGCTTTAGCTTTCCACCTAGTAGTTCATCGTGGTTTACATGAGAATAATATGTTATTGCTCTACTATCTGCTTTGCTTGTTAAACTATATCTGTACAGCGAGTGCTAAAGTTTCAAGAACAACACGATACAGAATTGTTATGAGGTCTGATCTCCACGACTTCATACTCATAACATAAGTGCAACTTCTGCCAATTCTGGGCATGAGGCGGGTTTTATATTGCTTTGCCGAACACACATACACAACAGTTGATGCGGTTCACATGAAGAGAGAGCTGGTGTATGCTGATGTGATTCCTTCAAATCTAAGACACTAAAGTATGGGCACGCCCTAAACCAACACAAAGAGACCTTCTTAGCAAATAATATAATATGTGTATTAGGGAGGGTGAGATATAAGCAGCCGCGGGCCGTGGAGGGAGTTACGGTGAGGCAGGGAGGCGGGGAGGGGGAGAAGCAGGGTGGAGCCCTCTCTACCCTGCCCCTCCCCCTCCCCGCCTCCCTGCCCCACCGTAACTCCCTCCACGGCCCGCGGCTGCTTATAAGTGTTGCTAACTCTTATTCATTTACAGCATGTTAACATACTGTCACCATTCGCTTTTTATGTACTAGTAACTATGCTGGTAATTTTGCTACTGATAATATGTGTACTTGTATTCTCCACCCTGCTTCTCCCCCTCCCCGCCTCCCTGCCTCACCGTAACTCCCTCCACGGCCCGCGGCTGCTTATAAGTGTTGCTAACTCTTATTCATTTACAGCATGTTAACATACTATCACCATTCGCTTTTTATGTACTAGTAACTATGCTGGTAATTTTGCTACTGATAATATGTGTACTTGTATTATCTAAGATACTACGCCTGAGAAGACGGCATTAGTAAATAAACATTTCAAATACACATGTGTTCTTCTTAACTCCATGTTCTGGTTTCTAAGAAATATATAACGACCGACTGTTCATGAGTTCCACGTATCCTGAGGTACTATAAGTTCATATTCTGGATTGTCTAAACATTGAGAGTTTGTTATATCCAATGTGACACTGTACCTAGCTTGCTAAGGAGTTTTTGATTACTAACGTGAGTTTTGGGACACCCTAATTCGCCGAGGTTCCAATCCTCTGTCCACAGTTCTGTGTGAGAACAGAAACCCTGCGACAGGGGCACCCCCGACCCTTGCTGGAGCTTCATCACACTTGCGATACAACTCCAGCAATGCGCCACCTTTACGGCACAGATACATCACGCATCTGTGCTGTTTTTGCCCCATGATGCGCCGCATTGTAAATGCAGCACACCATAGGTGACGGAACAGCGGCACAGAATGACTAACACATCCCTGGTGATGCGCCAGTCATCATAAATGTATCCCTATGCTTCTTATCTTGTTAGAGATGAACCGCCATATGTATCATCAAAGTTTTTTGCATTTCCTAAATAGCGAACTTTAAGGAATAAATAGCGATTCTTTACCATTCCTAGTTTGCGATTAGCTATTTGCTAATTACAAATTACCCATTCATTTCCTTCATTTCCATAGGGCGGTTGGACTCACTTTTAGCTCGAACGGCTGAATGGATTTCCACGAAACTTGGCAAAATTGTAGGGACTGGTAGCCCGATGTGCCTTTGCTATGTCTCAAGATATATGCTCCAGTGGGTTTTACGAAAATTAACTTTGAAAAATATATATTGGGCTACATTGGCCTATATATATGTTGGAGCCCAAATGTAGCCCAATGTAGCCCAATGAAGCCCAATGTAGCCCAATGTAGCCCAAAGATGGCCGCCAGACACACAAAAAAACAAATGTAGCCCAAATATCAGCCAGATGTAGCCCAACTATAGCCCAGTGACAGAATGACCAATCAGCTTCGCAAACCTCCGTTACGCGAAGCGGAGCGCTGTTACAGATATATATCTTTTTTTGAACGTTAATTTCTCAAAATCCACTGGAGCACATATATTGAGACCTAGCAAAGGCACATCAGGCTACCAGTCCCTAATATTTTGCCAAGTTTCGTGCAAATCCATTCAGCCGTTCGATTATTATTATTATTATTTTTTTTGCCCCGCGGGGCCCTTTTAAAACCTCCACATCAAACCTAGGGGGTCAGCGAGGATCTACTATGCCCCCTTATGGTTATTTCCCCCTTTGTTTTGGCCTCCTCTTGTCTCTCGATCCTACCGAGAGACAAGATGGCGGCCGCTACGGACTTTTTGGAATGTTGACAGACGCCAGAGAACCAATCAGCTTCGCTTCACAAAGCTCCGTTGCGCGAAAAGTACGCGTCCTGGGACGCTGCCCGGTCCGCTGTTACAGATATATATCTTTTTTTAAACGTTAATTTCTCAAAATCCACTGGAGCACATATATTGAGACCTACAAAAGGCACATCGGGCTACCAGTCCCTACAATTTTGCCAAGTTTCGTGCAAATCCATTCAGCCGTTCGGGCTAAAAGTGAGGCCAACCGCCCTATGGAAAACTCAATGTTAAAAACACGTTTTGGGACCCCCCTTTTTTCTCGGCCCCCCCTTGACGAACCCCCCCCAAATTTTCAAGGGCTGCTCAGAAACAAAATGTGCCATTTTCCTGAAAATTTCAGCCAATTCCGTCCACAAACGCCAAAGTTATTAGACATAGAATTTTCAAAAATCCCATAGAGAAAAAATCCTAACTATATATACCTACTGGTGACCGCCAGTAGGTAATATGTGTGTGTGTGTGTATATATATATATATATATATATATATATATATATATATATATATATATATATATATATACATACACTCAGAATTATACATATATATATATGACACCCAGAATCATCTATTTACTGAAAGTGTTCTTACCTGTACACAGTATTTGATTGATTATATATTATTTTTTGAGTAAGTACGTTTTTTGACTAACTACACATTTATGCTGATACTAAATGTAATGTATTTTTTAAACTTATGTTGTCTCTGGATGATGGTGAAATCCAGAGTCTGTTCTTTATTTTCATTGAAAGGAGAGAAAAAAAAGCATATAATCATGTGAGCCGGGACTGTGGTCATGTGATCAAGAGCTGGATAGCTCGAAACGCGTCTTTGTTTTTTGCCCGTAAATAAAATATTATTTCCGTAACCTGGATTGGTGTGGCTCGTACTTCCGAGATTTGATGAAGTTGCCTTTTGGATTTTCAGAGCAGTGGTGCCCGCTCAGTAACGAGCTCCAGCCTGTTTGGAAGGGAGGAGAATTGTGCCATATGTTGCTGTTCTGACTCGTGAGTCAAGTCTTCTCCGCCCGCCGGCAGCACGGAAGTTTCACCTGGAACACAGGAATTGATCACTGTTCTCGCAAAACACAAGCGAATGCCGCGGAAGGTGAGAGATTGAGCTGCGTTGGTGAATGAGCTGCCATGGAGCGCTAAAACACAGTTTGAAAGTGTGATCCATTATGGAGATGGTCGGCTGACCGTATTGCATTGTGGGCAATGGAGTTCCTCAAGGGGCGGGAGGCCTCAGCTGAACTAATTTTCAGAAAGATTACAAGCGACAGAAGTGGAGAGAATGAAGCGGATGTTATACAAACAGCATCCAGCCTGAAACAAAAAGGCAATTTACTTGAAAGGCTGCGCAAGAAGGAGTTAAGCCGGTGGTGGGAAGCGACATCGCTCCAGAATTACTTGGAAGTGGATCGCATACCCAGAGGGCTGCGGATCTTCATTGTGCCTACTCTTAATAAACCCAAACCAGAGGTGCTTAAACCATGGCTAGACAATACAAGTGCTTTGGAGGAGCACAAAAATTGGTGGAAGAGATACAAAAAATCAAGTTTGATAGGGATGAAAGGGATTACAAATCTGGAAGAATCTTAACATTTGTCAAGAAATTTGATAAACTTCGCACATCCCTCATGAAAGACCGAGCACTGGGGATTGTCAATAAAGTTAGATGGGAATCAGGAACAAGCTTAAGTTCGGAAGTCGGCTCAACTGACAGCAACACTCCCTACCCCGCTGAGTTAACGTTTTTTTCAGAGTAAATGCTCCTCATGCTAGAGGCAAACGAACAGTCGATACGTGGAAGAACAAGATATCAAGGCCGAGGAGGAAGAACAAAAGCAAAAGACGGCGAGAGCGGCAGAACAAAGAATAACAGCCCTGGTGTGGGAAGCAAAGGCCAGACTCAAAGAGGCAAATAATGGAAGTACAAGGACAAGAACTAATGGTTATGAACCTTTCCAATAGACATTTAACAGAGAGTAAAGAGCAGGTTCTTAAACTTGGATTGACATTTTGCCCAGATTCTCCCATTGACTATGTGCAAACACGAATAGATATGTATTTATTTGTGCCTGATCTTAAACTATGTAAAATCCATAAGAATAGGCAACCAGGGGGCCAAGCACAGGGAGAGAATCACACTAACGTTACCCCATCCATCCGTGATATAGAAATTCTCAGGACACTTGAGAGCCTGAATAATGAAGAACCCCCACGCTTGACACAAACCACAACTTTATCAGATTCCAATGTAGTTACCACAGTACTTAATCTAGGATATGACCCTATGGCTACAGTAATCACACCCTTTAGAGCTAAATCCAAATTTCGACCTCAGCTCCCGAGGGACAATATAGATGTCTTTCATGAGCTAGTGAACCAGGACATCTTACAACTTCTAAAAAAACCTATTGTGCGATCGAACCTCACGAAAGAACAAAGAGAGGCCATTAGGAACCTCAAAAATGATGATACAATCATAGTTAAACCATCTGATAAGGGCGGAAATATTGTGCTTTGGGAAAAGAAAAACTATATCCAAGAAGTCATGAGGCAACTATCCACGATCATCTGTTACACCAGAGTAGATCAATCGTATTTAGCGAAACTGCAGACTAGACTCTTCAACCACCTTAAAGAATGGTCTGATGAGAATCTTTTAAACTGGGATGAAACTAAATTTCTCAGGAATGAAACCCCAACTGTCCCCACTTTTGACCTCCTCCCAAAGGTACATAAAGACCCTTTACAGTCACCAGGGAGGCCCTTAGTGTTAGTTAGTGTTAGTCGAAGAATAGTCTGTGGAGAATGTCTCGCGTTATGTGGGCCATTTTCTAGCAGACAATGTGAAGGACCTTACATCATATATTAGAGATACCAAGGACTTTCTCCAAAAAAATGAGAACATTCATTGGGAAAGGCACTTGTGGCTGGTATGTTTAGACGTTGAGAGTCTGTATACCAGCATTACGCACAATGACAGACTTAGAGCATGTGAGTACTTTTTGAAATCCAGAAGCATACACCTTGTAGCTCATACTAAAATGCTGTTGCAAATGTTCGAATAATGTCTCATCGAAAACATCTTTAAATTTAATGGAGTGTTATACAAACAAATACAGCAGGCTTCAATGGGCACCTGCTTTGCTCCCAGCTACGCCAATCTTTTGGTAGGCTGGTGGTAGGAGCAGGTGCTCTAGAGTGAACTGGACCAATAAGGTCAAAATTTGGCTCAGGTATATAGACAATGTCTTTTTTGTCTGGGAGGGCAATGAGAAATATCTACTTAACTTTGTTAATGAACTGAATCACAACTCAGTTAACCTCAAATTCTCTGTGCAATACAGTCAGGAAAGTGTGGACTTCCTTGATATTAAGGTCACAGCTAAAGATAACAAACTGAAGTGTTTAGGAAGAAAACTGCTGGCAACTCAGTGTTACACGCTGCTAGCTGCCACCCACCGAACTTCAGATGGAGCATCCCTTTTAGTGATTGTCTCTGTGCCTAGAGGAACTACAAAACACACAAGATGATGGACGGAATGTTGCACTTTGGCAAAACATTCACCCCCAGTCACAGATCTGGGTTTAATCCATTGTTATTTTGATCACTACGCCACTCCAGTTCAGACATGGCCATATGCAAATCAGACTTGAACCTGTGCCTCATGGGAACAGTCCAGCCCGAACCGCCAAGCCATGTCTTCCCTGGACTGGAATAAAGCATCCTAGGACCGGTTTCTGGCTATCAGCCATCATCAGCCAGGATAGCTTGACTCCAGTGGCGTAGAGACCACGGGACCCACGTCTGGGCATACCCTTCCCACATAGGGCGAACAGCAAAACACACAAGATGATGGACGGAATGTTGCTCATTGCAAAACATTCACCCCCAGTCACAGATCTGGGTTTAATCAATCGTTATTTTGCTCACCACTCCACACCAGTTCAGACATGGCCATATACAAATTAGGCTTGACCCTGTGCCTCATGTGAACAGTCCAGCCCGAACTGCCAAGCTATGTCTTTCCTGGACCGGAATCAAGCATCGTAGGACCGGTTTCTGGCTATCAGCCGTCATCAGCCAGGATAGCTTCAATCCAGTGGAATGGAGAGCACGGGACTCACGCTTGAAACACGTCTTTGTATTTTGCCCGTAAATAAAATAATATTTCCGTAACCTGGATTGGTGTGGCTCACACTTCGAAGATTTGGTGAGGTTGGTGAGGTTGCCTGTTGGGCATGGAACACAAAATTGGGTCAGATAATCCATTTATTTGTGTACAGCCATTAAGCGTTTAGGCCCTCGCGAGCCTTGATCACATGATATATATATTAAACAAAAAAAGAAACGTCCTTGTGAGGACATTAAAGCGGCACTCCACAGAATGGTGAATTTAAGTAATTTATTGTTTCTCACTTCATTTCATCTACGTGGTTCGGCTGACACAAACACCCTTTTTCACTATGAAAGCAGTCCCCTGTATGCATCGTTTCAAGGGCTCTCTTGTATGAATAGCAGTGATGACAGACTACAAGTCTACTAACAGTGAAAAGGGCCATTTGTACATTTCAACACTTTCCATCAGAGCCATATTTACATCTGCAAAATTCGCAATATTTGAATGCTCACTTCTTTATCTCTGCGAGCCAAAAGCCACAAATGGATAAAAACAATGGATAAAAATAATATTAATTCATTGTCCTAATTATGTTTAACAAATATACACGGTTCTTTAACATTAAAATGTATAGCAATCCCTTAATTTTAGCACAAGTAATAACCATTTTAAAATTCATATACATATATATTTATATATGTCTATATATATATACAAAATATATATATATATATTTATATATATATACATTTTTTCTTTTCACTGAAACAACCATAAGTTTTACAGACGTTATAGTTAGAAATTAGCATTTAAAAAAACAAGTAAAATTCACTGAAAAAACAATAGGTTTTAGGTACGTTATACTTAGAAATTACCAATTAAAAAACCTTTGAAATTCACTGAAAAAACCATAGGTTTCAGGGATGTTATAGTTAGATGGACATTTACTTTATTTCCCTGTACTCCTTTGAAGTGTGTCACAAAATGGCTGGCAACAGTGAACCGCTCCCACCCAATAAGAAGCAAACTTGTACTCGGAACACTTTAGTTAATAAATATCCATGGTGTTCCGCAAAAGGGGAGGGAATAGCTACCATCACTTCTACTTTTAATGTTTCACAGCCAATGAACATTAAGCTTAGGAAGGTCCTGCTTGGAGCACGTCAGCCAATCAGATGTCACTCCTACTCTGCAGAGGGGAACGGAATGGCTGGCAATACTTCTACTTTCAATGGTTTGCAGCCAATGAACATTAAGCTCTGGAATGTTCTCATTGGAACATGTGAGCCAATCAGATCTCCTTGCTCCACTGCGGAGGGGATGGGAATGGCTGGAAACAATTCTACTTTCAATGGTTCGCAGCCAATAAACATTAGGCTCGTTGCTGTAGAACACCTCAGCCAATTAAACATTCATTTTGTTCCGCGCACACGGAGAGAACACGCCCTTCCACGTAATATTACATTTCCTCTAACAAAGTGACACTATTGTGATAAAAGTAAACACCGCATTATAAGTAAACATTACACCACATTATATTAAAGGAAGGCCGCAATACGGCGTATTTTTGTTTTCCCAATATGATTTACACAGCCTACTGAACATTGCCGCAATACCGTGCATCATTTTTCTGCGGACGTGATTTCCACGGCCAACGCAACATTCAAACTCCTTGCCTCTGCACCATACAGACTGCTTAAAGTAACTCCACAGTGCTCCTACTATACACTCTTATACAATTTCTCTCTTTTTTTTAGCCCTACTCCTTTCAACTGAGTCACAAAATGCCTGCCAACACTGCCTAGTTTCAACCGTTTGCAGCCAATGAGCCACCCACTCTTGCTTGTAACCGTCAGCCAATCAGATGTCAGAATTCTCAAATATCGCTATCTGTAAGTTTCATATTTCTCAATAACTACTGAACGGATTAACCCCATTTAAATAAAAAGGGTGCTTTCTGAACCAAGACCTTTCTCCCTTCCAAAATTGCCAAGGTTGACCTGTAGCCTTGTCTAAAGTTTCCTATGGAAATTGCATTGAGAAAACATGTTTTGGGACCCCTCTTTTTTCTCAGTCCCCTCCTCGACCAATCCCCCCCAAACTTTCAAGATAGCAGCTGGTCGAATAGGAGAAACTTTTTGGAGAATTTTGAAGAGATTTGTCAAACAACACTAAAGTTAGAGGCACATGAAAAAAAATGCTTTTCCTATGGAAACATGGTCCTAACTACCTACTGGCGACTGCCAGTGGGTAATATAAAACACAAGAATATATCGCAACAACAAACACACAGATGTACATGGTTAAAAGCCAGTTTAGGCCCAATTCTTGCACTGACAAGAGTAAGGAGACATGTTCACTTGTTGACACAATGTGATAAGTATCTTGAAGTGGTTTCAGTTAAAAGTCAACTCCTGTTTAGCAAGCATAAAGATATTTTTGGGTTTAGCACACAAGATCACCAGCACCCATTCCGTGCTTCCAGATTGTACCTTGATTAGACAATGGGTGCAGGAAAATTAAATTAGCTTAGAACACACGTAGGTGGTAGGTACAGAATGATAAACACAAACACTCCATTTAAATTACATTTACCATGATTGCATATGCATTCACATGCCGAAAAATGCTTTGTTTGTTAGGCATTGCTGGGAGTGCAGTAAGGAATGTGTAGAGTGTTAGGTTAGAGTTTGGGGTTATGTGGTCACAAGTCTCTGAGTGTTTTTCCGTTTTCAATCTATAACCTGCAAGTCAACTATTATTTACTGTTTGTAATAATGTATTGTGAAAAATGTGCATAAAAAGAGCTGACAGGAAAGCAGTTTGAGGGAGACCAGCAGCCTGCCTTTGGGTAAGGAAGGTCTTTAACCCTGTCGCATAGCACTTTTTTTACACAATTAAACCTACAATAATGTATATACCTGTCGCCCCATTTTGCTTGATTGGGAAAAACAGAAAGTTGTAATCACAATTTAAGCTATAAATTCTTAAGCAAGAGATCAGGAACTAATGTTAAATACTGAGTAATAATTAATGAGCTCCATATTTCAACCATGAAGTTATCATTTTTTTTAACCTGGAGAATAATTCAAATCAGCTAGAATTCTGAAAAGTTGGCACTTTCGTACATATGTCGATAGAAACGTTAAGCATTGATCTCACAATCAGAAGTTTCTATTTGTACTTCAGAAGTAGCTCACAACACAAGCTGTGAAATAGGCCATTCCAGTTCCACTTTCCCTTTCACAACTCAACGGGATAAGGTCCATATTTTGTATATTTATCGTTCCACAACAGATTAACAAAAGCATTGTGGTATGAACTTTAGCAATAAAATGTAAGCATTATAGCACCAACACTACAGGAAGAGCCTGGATCCTGCACAGGATGAAAGGAAAAGAGCTATTTTCAACTACTCACCCTCCAAATGATTCAAATTAAACAGCAATCCGTGCAGTTGCTGGGTATGCATAAAGCACCTTGGGGGTTGGGGTATGGGGGACAGTTTTGTCTTCAAAGGGAAAGCTGTGGTGGCAGGGAGATGTGTGGAGAAGGACCTGAGGTTTTAATTAGAGGGAGATCTGGAATATAGATGTTATTAAAGTAGAATACTTAGGGGCAGATTTATGATAACTGGCGCATCCCCAGGGATGCGCCAGTTATGTTGCGCCGCTGCTCCGCCACCCATGGTGCGCCGCATTTACAATGCGGCGCACCATGGGGCCAAATCGGCACAGATGCGTGACACATCTGTGCCGTAAAGGTGGTGCATTGCTGGAGTTGCGTCGCAAGCGCGACGCAGCTCCAGCAAGGCTCGGGGGTGCCCCATCTTTACAATGCTGCGTCAAGACCTACGCCTGCTTCAAGCAGGAGCAGGGTTTTGACGCAGCATTGGCCTGAAAGTGACTGAGTGAAATCTTATAGATTTCACTCAGCCACTTTTGCGAGGCGCACCTGCCCCGGAACGCCCACCCTGCGCTGGAACGCCCACAAGTGGCGCAGGGCTTTACAACGTGACGCATCTGCCTAGATGCGTCACTTTGTAAATGGGTCGCATTCCCAACATAAATCTGCTCCAGAATATTTGTTAGGGGCTGATAGTAGTATTGGTAGTGGACAGATGCTGGAGGTTGTAGTAGTTGCAATGGTGGAGATACTTTGCATAGTAATAGAGGTACTGGTTGTGGCGTTGTGGTGGTGATGGTAATAGTGGGAAAGTGGTGATGGTGGCAGAGGTGGTATTAGTGGTTGTGGTTTTGGTGTTGCTAGTTTTAGAGGCTGTGGTGCTGGTGGTGGGCATTGCGCTGTCAGCTCTAGTGGTGTTTGCATAGGTAGTTGTGAAGGTAGTAGTGCAAGAGTTATAAGCTATGTACATAGCTGTAGCTTTATAGTAGAGAAAATAGTTTCAGAGGTATAAGCAATTGCCATGGTTGTGGTTACCAGATTGCCATTGTAGTGAAAGTTGTGAACAAATGTGTGTGTGTTCTAAAATGTTATGACTTGAGCCCTGTAGAAAAACAAAAGTTACTATCTACAACCAGGATATCTTTCATAACTCTACAGAGAATTAAAAATTGTGTCAACAGTAATATGATTTTAGGGTTGCACACCAATTATTTGTTTCTGTTTTTCCTTTAAAAAAAAGGCAATTAGGCACAGTGCACAGAACAGCCATGACATTGTGTCGTCAACATATTGTGGCTTTGCAACGAAAAATGTGAGCAGCCTTGCAAACAAACTCGGGAGATAATAATATGTATTACATTGGGAGGCACTTTTTAGCACTGTGCCCTCTAATTGAGTGTTCACCACACTGCGCTCTGCTTCTAGGAGAGGTCCATAATGCAACTCAATTATTGAGGCCTTATAAATCATTAACAGCCACATGCATCAATCTAGGATTTTGCATTTCCTAAATAGCGAAAATTAAGGAATCGCTATTTAGGAAATGCAAAATCCTATGCATCAAGAAATCCTAAACGTTTTTAGGATTTCTTAATTTTCGGAAATTGCGATTCCTTAATTGCGAATCACAATTAAGGAATGGCATTACATTGATTCCTATGGGTCTAGAGGCCCATAGGAATCAATGCCGTTTTGCATTTTTTTTTTGCACTCGCAATTTGTTGATGCATTGCAAGGGTGCAGAGGGGGTACCAAAGGACACCCCCCATGCACCCCTGAAATGTATTTTAAAGTGCATGTTTCACACACACATGTCCTAAGGACATGTGTCTGTAACATGCAAGTTTAAAAAATGCATTTTTTTGCTTTTTAAAATTTTTTTGCAAATTAACACGAGGGTCAACCTCGTGTTAATTTGCACTTCCTATTTCAAAATTCGCAATTTTTTAAAAAATGATGCATTGCATTTAAGGAATCGCACAAATGCGATTCCTTAATTGCATTTGCATTTTTAAGAAATGCAAAAAATAGCGAATTTTGACAATCTGTTTCATGTATCCCAAAAACGTATTTAGGAAGTGCAAACGGCCGAATTTACCGATTCGCACCGTTTGCACTTCCTAAATAGGTTGATGCATGTGGGGGTAGATAACTACGAGCTTGTTGGCATGAATCTATGCCAAAACCAAACTGCTTCTTTAAGTGGTGGCTTATCAGAAGTCCTGGGTGTTTGTCCTGGGGTATTTGGTCAGCGAACCTCCTAATAGAAGAACCAACAATCTGAAATTGCTTTCCTTAGCGCTGAAGCAGAATCCACATGAATCTTTCCTGGTACAGTATTACAAATGTGCCGTTCGCATGGTGTGGTGACTCTTGGAGCTTTTCTGGACATCGGATTCTGCCGCGAGGCGCTAGGGGGGAGCCTGCACTTTTGACCCTGTGTTCGTGTGTTGGGCAGCGTGATGGGACTGCGAGGACCAGCAGCCCCGTCATCACCGCAGCTGTCTGCCTCTTACTGGCCCTGCCTTTCCCCGCCCCTGCCTGCCTGCCTGCTTAAAACATCTCACTGCCCCCGCTTCGCGGGGGCCGTTCGCATGGTGTGGTGACTCTTGGAGCTTTTCTGGACATCGGATTCTGCCATGAGACGCTAGGGGTGAGCCTGCACTTTTGACCCTGTGTTCGTGTGTTGGGCAGCGTGACGGGACTGCGAGGACCAGCAGCCCCGTCATCACCGCAGCTGTGTGCCTCTTCCCGGCCCTGCCTTTCCCCGCCCCTGCCAGCCTGCTTAAAACATCTCACGGCCCCCGCTTCGCGGGAGCCGTTCGCATGGTGTGGTGACTCTTTTCTGGACATCGGATTCTGCCGTGAGGCGCTAGGGGGGAGCCTGCACTTTTGACCCTGTGTTCGTGTGTTGGGCAGCGTGACAGGACTGCGAGGTCCAGCAGCCCCGTCATCACCGCAGCTGTATGCCTCTTCCCGTCCCTGCCTTTTCCCCGCCCCTTCCTTATTGTATTTGACTACTGTAGTGCTCCCGCGGCACGGTACGCGCGCGGTCGCGCGCCGGGAGACGCCCGGGACAAGGGCGGGACCGTCTGAGGCCGTCTGAGGTCGAACGTGGCCGGGCTGGGCCTGATTCCCTACTCCCTGTTTGGGGTAGAGCTTTATTGTATTATATTAATTTTTCCGTGTACTTACTTTGTTTTCCCCCCCCTGTGTTAGCGTTTTTTGGGTATTAGCTATAATGGCCCCAGGCCTTAGGAAGGGTCGAACTGTTACTCTTTCCACTACTAGTGGAGTGGTTAGTGGTACTATAGACCAATTCATCAAACGGGCATCAGTGGTGTTAGAAAAAGAAATAGCACTTACTGAGAAACGCTTGTCCCTAGATCTTTTAACGGGAAACGTTCATCATTAGGTATCATAGGGTCAGCGGTAACCCCTGAACACTCTGGAACAACAAATGCCTTAGTCATTCCGAGCCCAAGTACTTGTTCCCCGTTGACAGAGCCTGACAATTTAATGGCCAGCTCTATATTATGCTCAACTGCAATTAGTTCTGCTTCTAGTGGCTCGGGTAGTAGAGCTCCTAAAAAGACCTCTTCACTTAGACATCCCGCTAAAGCCCAAACCTTGGTAGTACCAGCGAGTAAGAATACAGCTAACTCCAATCCTAGCAAAAGGAAAAGAGGGGGTAGTTCTCGGAAGGGTGGCCCCGCCAAAATTTCCAAAAATAAAAATCTGAGTTTCGCCCCACTCCTTATTGCTCAGTCACCTAGCCCGTTTACTGCGTCCCCAGGCCATACCCAACCATCTCCCCTAGAAAGTACAAACGAGGGGCTTCTAGGGAAAATGGAAATATTAGTTAAATCCTTAATGCTACCCCTACTGGAGAGAACGAGAATGATTAACTCCAAACTTGACCAGCTTGAAAACGTAGTCATTGTGAATAATAGCAAAATAGATATGATTACGAAAGTTGTGGAGGGCCATAAGGTCCTAGCCCCCGTTTCTGAAGCCCATGGTTCTAGTGTCAGCACTAGGGCTGCTAAACCAGTAACTAGTGTTAGACCTGTTAACCATCCTGTCCAACCCTGCATAGAGAATTGCCCCGTAGAGAGGAATCCTCCAGGTCCTACTGGGAATGGTGGCAGGGGGTGAGGGGAGGCGGCTAAAGCACAGCCCGTTTCGTGTGCACAACTAATAGATAGTCAGCCAAAAGGGCCCACTACCCTGAAAAGTGAGGGCACCAAACAGAGGCTGGCCTGTGTAAATCTTCCCCCTGAGTCTGTACCATTCACGATAATACTGGTGGGAGTACCTGGAATGGGGTCCGAAAAAGTAGAATCACACAGGGAGTTGAAAAACAAGGTTATTTATTGGCTAAATAAGAACAGAACACTCCCTCCCTCTTCTAACACAGAGATACTAAACGTGAGGAGGGTGAGTTGGGTGGGTCATAGTACTAAGGTTCTAGAGGGTGACTGTGTTTTTGTGAACTTTAGAGACTCGTGGGTTGTTGAGTATATCTGTAGAGAAGCAAGGTTTGGGAGAGTGGGAGACATCCAAACCTTAGGCTTAAATGACTTTTACCCAAACATGAATCGTGGCCCAGCCTATTGCACACAGTACCCTCGTAGCGGGAGATCGTATGGTGAGAACTTTTCTGATAGGGTGGTGCATTATCTCCCCTTGTCAAATAGATATGACCCACTTTTAGGCTTAGAGGGGGTGGACTGACTTACAAACCCTACTGGTGGTATTATAGCGATCCACCCAACGGACAGGGACTCCTATGAAAGCTGTACAAGGGACCACCCAGTGGATGGTAGAGCAGTGGTTGGTGTAGCTGTGGATAGTGGCACAGCTCCATGTGTATGCCCTGGGGGGGTGAATGTACTCTATGACGTGATTGTCCAGGATCGGACCGGGGAGGGCCAGAAGGCTGGTAAAGGGGTGGTCATGTTGTCCCCGGACGCCCTAGTTAGAGAGCCCATTATCGTGGGCGGTACGCTATCAGAGCTAATCCCGAGGGAGTCTGCACAAACTCAGCCCCTACACCAGGACGCCCTGCTCAAAATTGTTTTGTGGAATATCACAGGGTTGAAGAGTAAGACTGTTATAAGTGAGTGGGCTGATTTTGTGGACAACCACGATAATTAAATTTTTCAAGAAAGTTGGGCTCTGGATCCTATTTTTCGTCTGGGGTACCTCAATTTTTATAAACCTGCTACCAGAGGTTTAAGGGGCAGATCGTCATGGGGTCTAACTATTTGGGTGAGGCAGTCACTTAGCTATAGGCCAACCGAGGTAATAGTGCATAATCTGGACATCCTTGCGATAAAGCTGTCCGGGCTCAATCTACAGGAGATTATTATTGTTAACATCTATGCTCATGGCCTGCCTGGTGGGCGGAGCCCGGGTATTATAACCGAGTTAGATCTTTTTCTTAACTCAATTGGGAGGGAAAAGTTTGTGATTATGGCAGGCAACTTCAATTGCACGTTTGAACCCCTCTTTACTGAGGGTGAAGATGTTTTTGCAGAGGAAGATGCTCAATGGAGCATCCCACACCTCGAACTAAATCCCTTTAAGAAGTGGACTGAGGCCGCCTTACAGTGGCTGGGCTTGTGCCACGAGTGGGGGTTGAGAGCTGTAAATGGCCGTTCGCGTTCTGACAAAACTGGTCGGGTAACATTCGACAACGGTATTAACTGTAGTCGAATTGATTACATCTTAATTAAGGTTGAGCATTGGCCCGCTCTAGAGGACATGATAATCATTGACCGCCCTGAAAGTGATCATAACCCGCTTCTTATTAGCCTAAAATTGGAGGGTAATCTGGAAAGATCTGGAGCTAGTGAGATTGCAACCGCCGAGGTTACTCCTACAAATGATAGGCGTAGGGTTAGGTAGAATAGGGTAGTTGTCGATCCTATAACCCTAGGTAAGATCTCTTATGGGGTGTCTACCACTCTGCGTGCCATACAGGCACTGGTTGAACAAGAGGGTCAAACGCCAATATCAGTGCACTCCATGAGCAGCTTTTTAGAGAATTGAAAATCCTTTTCTCTAAAAGTGCCAAACCTGGTAAATTACTATTAAACAAACAAGGGAATAAATGGTACAACAAATCATGTCGTTTGGCATATAGCTTCCTGGTTAAAGCACTCAAAGTGCGTGATATTGAAAACATCAGGAAAGCTAGGCTTCAGTATAAAAAAAACCAAAGGCAGGATAAGAAGGATTGGAGTGACCAGCATTGGGAGGACTTATTAGAGGCAAGCAGATCAAGAAACCAGACTAAGTTCTGGCAGATTGTTAAATGGGGCAGCACGGCAGAACCGCTATCCCCTGTTATTCATGTGTCTGCTGCTTATTGGGTTGATTATTTTAAGTCCCAGTTTAGGGGTCTTGATGCAGAAATAGTTTGTGTTACTATCGATTCCCCTTAAAATCTCCATCTTCGTGCCTCCCCATAGTATTCAAGAGTAAAGATGTAGAGAATGCGCTAAATATGGTCCAAGTCGGAAAAGCCCCAGGTATGGATTGCATTCCGGCCGACCTATTTAAATATGATTCTCTGAACTGGGTCCCATACATTTACC
Organism: Lissotriton helveticus; assembly: GCF_964261635.1. Taxonomy (NCBI): domain Eukaryota; kingdom Metazoa; phylum Chordata; class Amphibia; order Caudata; family Salamandridae; genus Lissotriton; species Lissotriton helveticus. The sequence continues at coordinate 865,769,101 of NC_136061.1, forward strand.
TACTAGCAAATGCTATTGTGAATGGAGCACCAATTCCGGATTCTTGGCGGGGAGCCGAGATTTTACCAATATTCAAAAAGGGGGATCGTTCAGCCCTGGGGAATTACCGACCCATAAGCCTAATAGACGCCATCCAGAAAATTATAGCCAGAATGGTGTTAGCTAAAATCCAGGTTTGGATAGCTCACGAGGACGTCCTGCCCCCTTTACAAGCAGGCTTTAGATCCTGTGTCAGCACGATCGACCAGGTGTTTAGATTTCTTCTAATCTTTTGGAAGGTGGTTACCCTGGGTGGTGGCACCATCTATGCAGCGTTTGTAGACTTAAAGTTTGCATTTGAGTTAGTTCCAAGAGCTAAGTTATGGGACGCATTAGGTCGCTTGGGTATGCCACATGCCCTTTTGAAAATAGTGATAAGACTTCATGAAGAAAATTTTGCACAGGTAAGGTGGGGCACTCAGGGGCAGGTTACGGAGAAATTTCCTGTTACCCGTGGTGCACGTCAGGGATGTGTACTCGCACCGACACTGTTTTTGTTATTTATTAACAGGGTCATGCAGTACCTTGCTGAAATACCAACAGATGCCCCAGCCCTAGGTGGTACAAAGTTTCCGCTTCTCATCTTTGCAGATGACACCCTCATTCTTTCTAAGACTCAAAAGGGCCTTCAGACCGCATTAATCAAGTTTGAGGAATTTTGCCAAGACAATGACCTACAGGTCAATGTCTCAAAGACAAAATTCATGGTGCTATCTAAAAATAGGTCGCGGTCTGGCCACGTCACTATGAATGGCCATGAGCTAGAGCAGGTGAAAGTTATGACTTACTTAGGGGTTGTACTGGAAAACAGGCTTAGATGGAAACCCCAGCTTGATGTACTTTCCCTTAAATTTGCACAAATGACAGGGTGTTTAATCAAGGAACATAGATCTTCCCTGACTAAAAGAATTGGTCCTGCATTAAAAATATATAATGCTCAATTAAGTTCAGCAATCCTGTACGATGCGGACTTATGGGCAACTACGGACCTCTCTCTGCTAGTCAGAGTTCAAAACAAATTCCTACGGAACTTGGTGGGTCTCCCCCAGTCCAGCCCCATGATGCCTCTGCTACTTGATCTAGGCTGCCAGTCTAATGACGATGTTGCCTGTTTTAGGAAAGTAGCATTGTGGAGGAGGATATGGTCAACTCCAGAATTGGCACTATTTGCGAATGAGATTCTAGATCTTAAATCCATAGTGGGATCAGGTAATCTCCCCTGGTTTAGACAAGTAAGAACTCTTTTGGAAACTATGGGACTAAAACAGTTGTGGACGACCCCTGAAAACAGTGTGTTTCCATCAAAAAAGGATTTTAAAGCACTCTACTGGGCTACAATTAGACAACAACGCATTATTCAGACAGATTCCACCTCCCTGTCCGGTAGATTTCTGGCACATAAACTTGATCCTTCCTTAGAGGATTACTGGGATATCTTAACTAAGAGTGGTGATAGGAAGTTATACCACCAGTTTAGGGTTGGGTCTCTTCCATTGAGACCGTTTGCTAGCAAATGGCGTGGTCAGCCTAACGAGCTTTGCCCTTGGTGTAAGGACCAAATAGAGTCAATTGGCCATGTCTTTTTTGATTGTCCTGCATATTGAGCCCCCCGGAGCAAATGGTTAAAACCAATCTGTATTAATATGAAAACCCGAGTGGGGCTGCTGGCTTTATGGCTAATGAGGACCAATACATCAGATTCAGTGGCCATAGCTATAGCCAAGTTCTTGGGGTGGTCGTGGATTATTAGAGCTAGGCACCCAATAGATAGTTGATAGATTGACTGTTTTAAATTCGTGGATATGTATTTCAGTACATCTTCCAATTTAATCATGTTTTATTTTATGTTATGTTCTGCAATGTTTGCCAGTTTTTATAAGGGTATTTATTGTATCATGTATTATGTTTACTGAGGTGTTTTTTTTTTTTTTTTTTTTTTTTTTTAAAACGGCTTTTAAGAATGAAATATTTCTAAATAAAGACGTATGGACAAATGTACCTCTGAACATGTAAACACACAAAACAGACTTCCCCAGATTACATGTAAGCCGTCTGTACACTAAGGGGTCTATAGGGATGGTGGCAAACCGCCCGCCATCCACACCAGAAAGACTCCTGCCATATTATGATGGCTTGGGAATCCGTGGCGGACGGAAAGATAGTCCGTCGATTTTCCGCCAGTCGACTCGGCGACCAAGCAGAACACACCTTTAATATGGCGGTGGTGTCTGCAAGACGCCGCCATCCATATTAGGTAGTGGGCGGAGAGCAGCCTTTCCATGGTGGCGTTGCTACCATGGAAAGACATGCAGTTTTTGACATCCCCAGGGTGTTTGGGGGTGCACATGGGGTGTACCTATGTACCCCCTTGCATTTGCAATCACAAGGTGGCAGTCACTGCGCGGTGCCTGTCACCTTGTGCATGCAAATGTGCATTTCCAGCATTGTGGTGGGCGGTGCTGTGAGCACCGCCCGCCACAATGCTGGGATTGGGGGATGCCACCGCCACAGTGGCGGTGGCATCCTAATTGCAGGTGTGGGACCGCCGCACACCTGGCGGATGGTCCAGCATTCCGTTATTGTGGCAGGCGGACTTTATCTGCCTGCCATCCTAATAGACCCCTTAATTCTGGATGCTAAAGAATTACCCAAAATGTTGCTTACATCACCAAAAACACAATAAGAAACAAAATAAAACAGTTGTCTGCCCACTGTTTAACCAAAAGAGGACAACAAAGGATTTGGTTTCAGACCAAGGAATGTGCGGAACAGGGTTCAAATCCCAGCTTTAGTCGACACCACATAAGCTAATCCTGGGCAAATAACTGCTACTCCCTTTGCTGATTTGCCCTCATCTTCCAAATTTCTGAGAGCATCAAGGCATGCAACTAGAAGTTTACAAAAAATGACCAAGGCAGGGGCATATTTATGAGCACCTTGCGCCGCCGGAGTGTAATTGTTTATGATGCTCTAGTGGCACAAATCACAAAATCATATCTGTGGGGCCACACAAAGTCACTATGCATGGTTTGGTATGGCCTTATACATATGAAGTAAGACAAATCACTGATTTGCCTTAGTCTGCGCTTGGGAAAGTCACATGGATGTTGCAGTGGGTTTTCCCAAGCACACCCATGGATTTTGACACTTCCCCAAATTTATGAGCGCATATAAATTATTATTATTATGCGTTCTTATATAGCGCTCGATTACCCGTAGGCATCTCGGCGCTTGCCTTGGGAACCCGTCCTGGCTTCCCCAAGGTGAAAGCCAGGCATCCCGCCGCGGGGGGGCCGTAGTGGAGATTAAGCAGGCTAATGCCCAGAGCTGCAGAGTGTGAACCCGTGATTCAAGTAGGCACCGAAACGAGAATTATCGAGTCCGTGGATATTTGGGCTCAAGACCCTGCCGCGTTGGGAATTGAACCCTGGTCCCGGGTCTGACCTCTGCTTCAGGGTCTGCCTCCTCTAACCAGTGAGCCACACTTCTCCACCTAAACCTGGGAAAGTGCCAAAACCTTATGGCTCCTGAAGTGAGGTGTAAAAGGGAGAAATAACTTTATTTCTCCTAGTTTTTCCTCTTTCTATGTGTGCTGAATTGTGCTGCACACAAAGAAAGAGGAAAACGCCTCTCAAGATTGTTTCAGTGAAGGAAGGTGCCCATTCATGCACAAATACAATCCTGCCTACAACACAGGCACCCTTGCACTATGGTGCAAGGGTGCTTGCGTAGGCACCAGGCTGCCGAAACTGCACCAGCACAATGGGAAAGGACAAGAATGAACTGTGTTGCATTAATACTGTGCATTCCTGCCCTTTCACTTTGGCGCAGGGTAGTGCAGCAAGCTGACTTGCTGGGTTGCCCTACGCCAAATCACCATAAATGAGGGCCGCAGTATATCAGCAATACAATTGAAAAGCACCTAGTGGTTTACTTTTTGCTTGCCAAAGAAAGAAGCCTCATGAAGCAATTGAATACAGAATTAAAATTAATCAAAATGCAAGAATAGCGACAAAACTGCATGCAAAGTGTATCCCACACATAATGGCTAATTTAATATGATATCATACAGCGCAGTGCATCAACCAAAGTAAGAGAGAGAGAGAGCATGACTGTTGCTGCAGCTATGGTCTCAACTGTTGGTATGCTTTCTGGCCGCATAGTGCAAAGGTATCTGCATGAATCTAGCATAGGCTTTCGACTGGAAGGGTACCTTTTCAAACAAACCACTAAACTTAAACTTAAATTTAAACTCTTTCCACTTGTTAGTGTACTGTACATTACAGTACACATGAAAAGTTAGAAGAGATTGGAGAAAAATATCTATTTACAAAAGTTACATGTCTTTTTATATTTGCTTATTTTCAAAACTTTGATCAACGTAATATGTCTGTTTGTTTACTTTTTCCGAAGGATAGTGACACGCGTAAAGAAGAATGAATGACTGTATTATTTCTGACTCTTAACCACTCGGCACATTCTTGCAAGACTTGAAATATTTGTTTATACAGGTATCAGAGATACGAGTACTGATGTATGCATTTCACTTTTTAGTAGAGTTATGGCTGTATGCCACCTTATCTTGCACTTTTAGTCATGGCCATATCCAGTACAAGGAACATGGGTACAAATCCTGCTAGCGTGTACATTTGCCATTGCCAGCAGTTTGTGAGCACAGCTGTATTTCTCTTTTTTCCAGCCGGTATGTGGATGCTCATTTTAGGTAACAGAGAAGCAGTTTTTAGGGGGATTTGGGATTTTTTTAAGCTCCTCGTTTCATTTGGGTTTGAGCCCTGACAAAATACAAATACATTTTTTGTCAAAAAAAGGCTATGTGAGAAAACACTCTGCGTTTGGAATAAAATATTCACTGCTTTTCACAGCAGCACTGCCTCCCAATGTTACCAAGCACCCCAGACACACCACGTCTCACAGAGCAGTATATGTCAGAAATGAGTAGCACCTTTTTCGTGTCTGCCAACTCACCAGTCAGCAGCATAGCCTCGTTTTTGTCTGGCTGGTGAAGGCAGAACATATGTTATCTATGCCAAAACTAGCATAAGCAAACAATTTAACTTGCCAATTTTGCATTTAACTGCCTGCATCAGAATTCGCATTTGCTAATTATTCTCATCAGTGAAGCTCCATGTCATTGCTTGATGGGTCTAAAGGTGAACAGTGTGTTAAGCAGTTACTCTGTTTATCTCTGATGCTTTTTTATTGGTTGTTGGCATCTTTGCTTGTGAGTAGTCTGCTCTGTTGGAGCATCTTTACAGGTGTTGGCATTATTGATTACTTCTATAGGACACTTGCCGTTTCAATTTCACTCTTGCCAAAAAATTACAATCTGCTAAATATTTCACAGAGGCATGAGTTCACTCATGTAATCTATTTTAAAAAGTGCAACATTCAGCACAGCAACTGGTACCATGGTTAAACTTTACAAAGTAATTGAATGCGTTTATGAACATTGGCCCAAGATGCTGACCAAGTACTCTACTGTGATGCATATACATTTATCTTGTTTGAGTGGCTACATGTGAACTACATACACAAAATCACTCCGACGACAACTCTGGACCCCACAATGGCATTACTGGCATTGCCTCTATTATGAGTTCCTCGAAACCGCCATCACTCTTTTCCTCCCACTTTCACCCACAAAGAAGCATTCAGTGTTGTCTCCTAAGTGCGTCACTAGGGCTGACTTTAGCTAGCGCTCTATTCTTTGCGTTTCCAAAACCGACCCCCTTCTACCTTTTTGTCACACCCTCGGACTGGTACATCTGGCCCTCTTGTTCCACTGTTCTCTGTGTGGCATCCACAGCAGCAGGTGCCAGGCTTCACCACTGCAGCTGTGGTGGACTTGCCTTGCTCTCATGCACTGCTTGTCCATGCCCACCTCTGACGTGCACAATAATGTCCAATGCAGACTCTTTTTCCACAAACCCTCTCCGCTCTCCCCTACACACCCACTGCCCCCTCTCATCTCTCCCTCACACTGCCACTACCCCCTCTCATCTTGCAATCCCATCATCCCCTTTCATGCCTCCATCAACCTTCCTGTCTCCTCTCTATACTGCTTTCTAACACATGCTGCCTTCCTGCACCACCTTGCTCTATGCAAAAGTCCACCTCTCGCCCCTCCTAACCGATAGGTGCCCCTCCTACTCATCCCTCTTTCTCTCTCTCATACTCTCTCTCACCTCTCTCTTGCTCTTTCACTTACTCTTCCCGTCAGTCACATATTAGTTCACTTTAGGTCTTCAAGCATAATTTCTTTACTGTGCCTTTTCAATATGTATGTCCCTCAAACCAAAGCTCTCCTTGTTAACCAAACGGTTCAGGCAGGTCAGGTCGATTACCCCTTTTTCCATATTTGCCCAGCGTTAGCCGCTTCTCACCCAACTCATGATTACCAAATAAAGAGGCAGGCGCTGGAGACTGGAAGGCAGGAAACAGGAGTTTATTTCCGACGGAACAGAACACGTCAAATCAGACAACAGGGTATCTTCTCGAGTTGCTCTAACAAGTTTCTCTACGGCTCCGTCTTTTATACACAGGTTTATGATGCACAAACATTCCTTATTGCAATAAAGACACTTTGAAGTACAAAAAGGGCATGTTTGGGATCCCAGCTCCAGGCCCATTCCCATACCGGCCGCTCTGATGTTGTTTTCTCCTCCCAAATGTAACATGTGATTGCAATCTGCAGCCGGACATTCCAACAGGACACGAGGGCAGGAGGGGGTAGTCTGATTTAAGGTTGGGCAGGCGATAAGATCACGTTTTGCTATGCGGGGCCGGGGGGGGTATATCCACGAGACCTAGTTTTATGACTTGGGACTGGGTCGAGAGGCCAGGTGTAGCCGGGGGGGTCATCAGAAGAGAGGAAGGGTGTTCCTGGGAGGAATGCAGGGGTGTCGGTCAGATCTAGGGGTGTGAAGGCCTTCATTAATCACCGCTCCTCTGATGTGAGGCGAGGTCCTACTGTAGGAAGCAATAAACTGCATCTGTTGGGCTAGGTGATGGCCTGGGATCAGGCCGGGCAATCGGGCAGGGAGGAAGAGGTTACCGAAAGGGTCTGTTCTATGGGTGGGATGAAAGAGCGAGGGGGCAGGGGTTCAGCACGGAGGCAGGGTCGTGTTTAGAGGTGCGTTTATGGCCCGCACAGGAGAAACCGGGGGCTGTCAGGGCGCGGGGGAATACTCGCGAGGCTGGGGAGTGGGGGAGAGAGAGAGAGACGCAGGCTATTGGCAGTGGGCAGAGAGGTCATGACACAAAAATGGCTACTATCTATGTTCGTGATGGGGCCTAAAAGGAGACAAGATGGCGGGGCCACTGTTTCGTGACTTTCGCTTTACCTTCAACAGTGGCGAGGGTGAACACAAATGAACGCCGCTTATGTACATATACATTGTCATTTTCCACAGTCGCCGCTTTTTAACATAAGTTAGGTCATTTCCGTGTTTATCATAACTGACGGGGTGTACATATGGTCGTGTGTTGTCAATGAAATAGCGTTTGTCAATACTGGTGGACTTGCATATAACCGTGTGCAGTTGATGCGACATACGAGGTGGAATACATATAAATTTACATTTGTCGTATTTAAAAAGTGACCGATGAAACATTTTACAGGCAAAAAGTGGTTGAGGGAGGAATATAGTCAAATACAAGCAATTAGTCAAGGGGTGTAGAAAGTTCCGAAAAAAAGGGGGGGGGGTCTTCGCCACAGTGTCTTTTTAGTAGCGAGCCATCACTGGTAGGCTCTGGTAGTTCATTTTCTTCCGTTGGCGCTGTTGAGCACCGGTGGTGGAGCTATAGGTCCAGCTCGGATCCTTCTTTACACGTCGCAGGGTGCGATCTGTCTTCTGCTGTTAGACCACAGTCCTGTTTCCTAACTAATCTTTTTAAGGGCGCCTCATGCTGGGCACCCGCATTTCTTTTCTCCTTCCGTGGCAAACCCTATTCTACCTAAATGCTGTTCTTTTTCTCTGAGTCAAAAATCCATGTGAAAGGGAAAGAGGGGGGTTTTGTCGGATAATCGAGGGAAGAGAGGGCGGAGTGGGACCAGATCTTTGAGACAAACCAAGGGAGCAAAGGGTGATGCGCAGGCAGGTCCATCAATCGGGCTTAAAGGGGCGGGGACTTCTGGCACGCATTGGTCAACAAGTAGAGGGCTTCAAGGCAGCCCTCGATTCCTTCATTTTCTGCGTTTGAGAGGGGTGCATCGTCCCGCGTCCCGTTGCTCTGCGGCTCCATCTTAGGTCGAGGTCACATGTGCCTCATGATCTGTGGCCAGGCTGTGCGTCACGTCCGGCCCCTCTCTTCCGGTGACTGTGTGTCCTTGAATGGGTACAAAACAGGTTTTAGAGAACTGACAAGAGAAGATATTTATACATTTCAATTCCGTCCCAAATCTAAGTAGTTGGGGGTTCGTTCATCGGTCACGGTCAGAAGTTATCACTGTGGAGCGTGTATACAGGCATGTCTACTGAGTATGTGCTAAACCTATTTGGCGGTCATTCATGACGTACAGGGAGAGATCCGACTCTTATTGACTGTGTACTTCATCAAACTCGAAATCGGATCCTTCGGTAGAGACTCGTTTTTCTACCCCAAGCCCTGGCAGTCTTCTATCATCATGAGAGAGAGGTAGAGGCTAAACACTCTTTTCTCGGGGAGCAACAGTTAATCAGGGTCATCAGTTATACTTTGAGCTTACGGAGCTGGGGTCAAGCGGGAGGAACGGGGACGTTTTGGACATCCGTACTTGGGTGCGGAGGGGTGGGGCAATCTGGGCATAGGAGATTGTGTTTCTAACGAGCTGAGAACAGAAGGCCACTGACGTATAATCCTCCTATAAAAAGGGCCAGATTAGGGGACATCAGTCGTCTTACCTGTCCTTTCCTTCATAGCCAATTCGAGTTCTATCATTTTTACAGAAAGGAGAGGTAGTAATATGGCAAATTACAATTGTTTTAGTTTCTGGCAATTTGTGTTCGAAAAACCAATTAGGCTCGTGCCGGCGGGGGCACAACGTTACCACACAAAGGAAGAGGGAACAGGGGGACCCTCGGAGAGAGAGTTGTCCGCATTTTAAATGAACTATTCGGTACACGTACGGCATGGAGAGAAAGAAAGAGAGAGAGAAACGTGTACAATAATAGGCCATTTTAGTGCGCACACAACACAAAACAGTAGGGGTCATGTTATATAGAAACACAGACTGAGGGACAACGTAAATCCATATACTACGTACACATGAATTCAGGCGGGGGGGGTACATGTATTTACATACAGAACTCAAGACAAAACATAGAACAGTACTTGGCCAAAGATATTTCCTCCTGCATGCTGCGCATCCTTAGTTTCCTATTTAATTCGCCTGGCTGTCTTTTGCTGTTGGTCTCGGTCGCAAGTACTTACACTTTCGTCAATTGTTCGGGAACTAACCTGGTCGGGCTAGTACTTACGGTGGGATCTTTGAATCGTTTTTAGCGAATGGGTATCCAGGCTGAGGCAACGGAGGGTGTCAGTTGGGGGAACAATGTTCGAGTTTCATGTCGTAAGAATCTACTCGTAGGTGCACGTCATTCTTGGTTGCATTATTCGGGGGCCGGTTGGAGTCATATTTTTGTCATACTGCAATAACCCGCCAAGTTTCTGCTTCAGGCCACCCCTCCAGTCGCTGGGTTCAGAGAGAGAGAGATGGTCGTTTCTAAGTAAGGGAGTGTTATATCTATGTTTGTTCGTCGTGTATAGGTACTATGTTCAGACCCCCTTTTTCCCCATTCCATCGGCCGTTCAATCATCACTCAAGTCGTACAAAAACATCTCTCTTATCAGGTCAACGCGTGCAACGTATATCCAGTCGAGTTACACACATCCGGTCATACACGCGTGCATTCATATCACCCAAATCCGCGTTGCTTAGGTCTTCTCCACACTTTAGTCGATGTTCCAATGCGACCTGCAGAAAGAAGGGGAAGAAGAAGGGGTGGGGGCAGCGTTTAAAACACATCCGCGCGCATAAACCCAAAAGGCTTTTACTTACCACGTATTCGACCTATCTCCGCGGGGTGCAGTCCCTTCCATCTCGGCGTTTTAAGCCCAGAGGGACTGGTGGTGCGGGAGGCATAATCATTGATGGACTGTATATTGCATAGATTGCCCACGTGTGGTATTGCGGATCTTGTGTGGGGGGGGGTCGAAACAAAAGGGCAGTCAGTGTAAAGTGGGGGTGAACTCGTGTTCTTCCTTCGAGGAGGAGGGGTGGTCTACAGTGGTACCGGGTCTGGCTTATGGGCATCTGAAACAATTTCCCTGAGATATGTGACATATAAAGAAAAACAGAACATCGGGACCTTTGTCGATTGCTTTATGTTGCACAAAAGTAAAATAAAATTAAAAAAAAACAACACACGCAACGAACTTGGACCATTCATATTTGCAATATTTCTGGGTACTTTGCTTTTTAACCTTTAAGTGATCGAATTGCCTTATTTTGCCGGTATTTTACATATATCGGAAACAATGGTCATGTATTCGAACTTACCAATCCAAGAGCTACGACTATTTTTGCTTTTCACAAAACTTTTATTTAAAAAATGCTGACGTACAAATGCAGGCCTACAACCACGTGGGCCGGCCACGGAGCAGACTGGAACTGTGCCTGAGGGCATATTTATTTGAGGAAAACATAACTGAGTCGGTGGTCGTTTTATTTCATCAAGGTACGATAAGTGCAATAAAATTATATCGAAAATTCATTGTGGGCAAGTACCATAAGTGTTGAAAATTCGAACTTTCAATAATACTGTAATCAATGACGCGTCAGAACTTAATATCAAATCATTGTCCGAATGTTCAATCAATACTCATCCCCTCCCGCCATGTGCTTAAAAAAAAACTGCATACATATCTCATGATATCAAATCTGAGCATCCGGAACACAACAGGGAGTTGCGGGTTTCGTTTGTACCGGCGCCATTTTGGGTGGGGTCAGGTGGGTCCAAGTATAGTCAAAATGTCTCCACCAACTCGTGGTCGGACCAGAACCTCTTTCGGCAGTCCAGAAGTTTCGTTAAGGGGCAACAGAAGGGACCGGTGACATGAACCATCAATCAAATAAAAGGGAGGGGGCAACAATCTTTCCTACCGGGTCATACTGATGTTCCACCGGAACTGATCAAATCGGTAGTCTGCAGTATTTTTGGTCATTCAAAACTGAGGCTGGCGCCAGCATGAGGGCGCCAACGTCTCATGGCTACGTCTTGGTCATTCTGCGGGCAATCATGGCAGTCGTTCCCCATCGGGGGCCTGGGGCCCCTGCAGTTCTCGTAGAATCTTCAAAGCTGAGGAGAACGCTTCTGGACGGGGGACTCGTTTTCTAGCTGGCCAGCGACCAGGCCATCCTTGCACGCCAGGCTCATTCCTGCAGAGTCGACCGCCATTTTTAGGAGTTCTGCAGCTACCGGCAGTCACTGGGTCGAAAGAGTAGACGGATTCCAGCCTGCCGGGCGAGGCGTCGTTGCACCGCCGCAGTGGACGAGCCCTTTGCCGGGTGCGTGGAGCGTTGGGGGTGCAGCTGAGGAGCCTCCCCCTGGGGAGGTGGGAGAGGCTCGTCTGCGCCGCCTCTCCCTCCCAGTGCACCCCACGCCGTCTCGCTGACATTCGTTATGGCTGGACCAGACGATGAAAGAGGGGGGGGGTCGGAGGCATATGCAAGACATCCCCCCCGTGGCCTGCAAGGCGCCGGGAGAAGAAGGGAATGGGAGGACCAGTACATTCCGGGCCGGGCCATTCACCCCACGACTTCCCCGGCCGATGGCGGCCAGCCGCTCTTTACCACGGCCACAGGAGCGGGTCCCCCGGTCAGCCAACCGCGGGGCTCGTCGAGTGGAACGCTGATACATCTTGGGGGCAGGCCTCGGCGCGTGGTGTCGCCTCCGGGCTATTTGCGCAATGGTCCTCCACCCCAGGCCGCCACCGACGCTACCTCGCCAGCTGATGGCTTTTGTAGACTTTCTAACGCCCAAAAACCTACTAAAAAGTAGCCCAAAGTAGCCCAACATTGCTACTTTGAGGAAGGAGGGACAGGAACGGGGTCAAGCAGGCGGCGAATTGCATTGTGGGTTTGGTGTTGCAGCCGTTTGCCATGTAAATAGTTGTTTAATATATAGTTGTAAAATAAAACGTTTTAACATGTTCCCTTGCTGGAGTGTTGTATATTTCTAATATTTGCCTAGGGTTTGTCGTTATTTGGGCGGGGTGGGCGGTGGAGCCGAGCTGTCTTGCAGTCATAGCGTCGACTTCGGCTCTTCTCACTAGTTTCATATTTCCTATGGGGTTGTTCCTAATGTTTCCATTTCAGCGAGGTCGAAAAGAGATCTCATCAGTGGCCTACTGATGTTGCTCGATTCCTTTTGCTTTTCCTAACGATTTTTATGTTCTTTAATTTGCTAGCACGATACAGCGGCTAATCCGCATTTTTCTTTATATATGTCCTTTTTATTAGGGGTGTCCTCCGGTGGAGCCAGATGGTCTATCTCTAATAAATGGTCCGGGCTGAACCAACTACTGAACAATGGGGAGAAGATAGGCATGACGGGTTACAACGGGGACAAAAGTCTGCACTACCTATCCTTCACTACTTTGCGGAGATTAGATAGAATATTTCTATTCTACAGTATTCGCAAATAGGGAATACCCAAAGAGAGAACCAATTCCAAACAATCAGTGTTCGGACAAACAATCAATCAATCAAATGAGGAATAAAAATAGGCGCGACGGGTTACAACTGGGGCAAAAGCCTGCGCTACCTACCCTTCACTATCTGCAAAGAGAGAGGTCTTTCTGTTCCTCCCTGTTTGTAGGCAGAGAAGATCCTTTCAGAGAACGAATTCCGAACGATTAATGTCCGGTCAAACAATCAATCAGTGGGGGATAAAAATAGGCACGACGGATTACAACGAGGGCAAAAGCCTGCGTTACCTACCCTTCACTATCTGCAAAGACTAAACAGAGTATGGCGACTCCGTGCTTGTTTGCAAATAGAGAATGATCCAAAGAGAACCAATTCCAAAACAATAAATGCTTGGGTAACAATCAATCGAATGGAGAGGGAAGTAGGCGCGACGGGTTACAACGGGGGCAAAAGCCTGCGCTACCCACCCTTCACTATCTGCGAAGGGAGAATACTCCTTTCCTTCCCCGTTTGCAGACAGGGAATCTCTCAGAACACAACAATCAAATGCGTAATACTAGTATTTTCCAATGACAATCAAACAATCAATTCGCAATTTGTCGTGTTACACGACCTTACCCGGACCGCATGGACAGTTTCTCGTCTTCCGTTTCCAGCGCCCGATCGTCCTCTATTCTCCGTAATTGCTGTGGCACTCCTGATGGTTCCCAGTCAGGACCGTAGATCACTCGAGAGAGGTCTGCTCGGAACCAGTGAAGTTCGGATGATCGGCTGCCAGACAAGGGTCTATCGGGCAGGAGCTCTTCCCGATCATTGCAGTCGTTCACTCTGTCGTTGGGACCTCTCCCACTGGATCCACGTGTCGCTGATGGGCCCCACGTTTGGGACGCCAATTGTTAACCAAAGGGTTCAGGCAGGTCAGGTCGATTACCCCTTTTTCCATATTTGCCCGGCGTTAGCCGCTTCTCACCCAACTCATGATTACCAAATAAAGAGGCAGGCGCTGGAGACTGGAAGGCAGTAAACAGGAGTTTATTTCCGACGGAAAAGAACACGTCAAATCAGACAACAGGGTATCTTCTCGAGGTGCTCTAACAAGTTTCTCTACTGCTCCGTCTTTTATACACAGGTTTATGATGCACAAACATTCCTTATTGCAATAAAGACACTTTGAAGTACAAAAAGGGCATGTTTGGGATCCCAGCTCCAGGCCCATTCCCATACCGGCCGCTCTGATGTTGTTTTCCCCTCCCAAATGTAACATGTGATTGCAATCTGCAGCCGGACATTCCAACAGGACACGAGGGGGTAGTCTGATCTAAGGTTGGGCAGGCGATAAGATCACGTTTTGCTATGCGGGGCCGGGGGGGGTATATCCACGAGACCTCGTTTTATGACTTGGGACTGGGTCGAGAGGCCAGGTGTAGCCGGGGGGGTCATCAGAAGAGAGGAAGGGTGTTCCTGGGAGGAATGCAGGGGTGTCGGTCAGATCTAGGGGTGTGAAGGCCTTCATTAATCACCGCTCCTCTGATGTGAGGCGAGGTCCTACTGTAGGAAGCAATAAACTGCATCTGTTGGGCTAGGTGATGGCCTGGGATCAGGCCGGGCAATCGGGCAGGGAGGAAGAGGTTACCGAAAGGGTCTGTTCTATGGGTGGGATGAAAGAGCGAGGGGGCAGGGGTTCAGCACGGAGGCAGGGTCGTGTTTAGAGGTGCGTTTATGGCCCGCGCAGGAGAAACCGGGGGCTGTCAGGGCGCGGGGGAATACTCGTGAGGCTGGGGAGTGGGGGAGAGAGAGAGAGACGCAGGCTATTGGCAGTGGGCAGAGAGGTCATGACACAAAAATGGCTACTATCTATGTTCGTGATGGGGCCTAAAAGGGGACAAGATGGCGGGGCCACTGTTTCGTGACTTTCGCTTTACCTTCAACAGTGGCGAGGGTGAACACAAATGAACGCCGCTTATGTACATATACATTGTCATTTTCCACATCCTCCTCTTCTTAAGGTCTCTTCTGTGCACACAGGTGCTCCCTGTTCATGAGTCTGCAGCCTGCTCTCCTCTTATTTCTCGCTTTCTCACACATACTTTTTGCTCCTCTATCTAAAGTTCATTCACCACCTTGTGCACAAACTACCTATCCCTCTCCACTACAAAAATATACTACACAATTCCACCCCCCACTATTCCACAACTAACAATTCCACTTTAAACCACATAATTCCACTCCAAACCACACATACATCCACCCACATTCCAAACCAAAATTCATAGGTAAAAGACATTGGGCCAGATGTACGACCATTAAGTTTAGCAAAATTGCAACTCGCTATTTGTGACTCGCTAAACTTAATGTACAACAGTGTCTCAGACACTGTTTGCAATTCCCAATGGGGTTGCAAATTGCATGCCTCATGAATATTAATGAGGCTGTCATAATTTGCGACCTCATTGGGAACGGCTAGTACTCCCAGCGATGGTGGCCTGCTGGGGTCGGTAGATCAACATGTCTGGGACTGCAGTTTTCTTTTTAGGTCTCGCCTAGCATTGCAGTGCATGTGTAGCTCTCTCGGCGAGATCTATTGTTATCAAGGCGTTTTCGGAAGTGGAGTGGAAGCTCCGCCCATCCTTTCTATTGGCTGGCGTCATACTTTAATGCTAAATGCTGGCCTATGATTAAAAGTGAGGCTTTTTGGTGACCGCCCTGTCTTCTTTAGGCCCCGCCCATCTGGACTCAATAGTGTAATTGCAGCTTTACCTGTTCTCCTTTATTAGTTGGTAGGTACTATGTTTTTTCAGTCGTTGAGTCACCTCGCCTTTGGCAAGGGTGGCCGCATATTTATTTTTGCATAGCGCTTTCACTTAAAGTGAAAGCGCGATGCAAATATAAACACGTGGCTGACATTTTTTCTTTTAGCTTTTTTGTAGGAGCCGCTAAGATCTTCTTGGCGCTTTCACTTCTGTGCAGCAGCCAGCAAGTGAGGGGTTAGACACAGGACGCTGATGTTGAGACATTTAGACACTTCTCACGGAGCCAGCTAAGGCTTTGTAACTTTTGTGTTGGTGTTTGTATCCTGCGCAGGTCAAAGTGGTGGTGGGAGAGGGTAAGTGCCAGGCGAGCGCGCTCTCGTCAGAGCCGGCCCTCTGACTGCAGGCCCAGTGACGGGACAGGGCAGTGCCTCTCTGTGGCAGCAGTGACCGCACGCACGCACCCACCTGCCTCCGGTCCTGCAACCATCTGCTAAGACACAATTTCCAGTCTTCAGAGGGAAGATGAGCCATGCTGCCATGTTTACGCAATGTTTCTGCGGAGCTGTATATATATATATATACTTTTACAGTATACACACCACTGAGGAGGAGGCTTTTAATACCACAACTTCACTTGTGGAAGTACCATCAAAGTGTGCTAAGGTAAGGGTGGCAATACTGAATGGGTTAAAAAATAAACTGAGAAGAGAAGATGCACTCCACTGTCTTGTGCTGCTGACTTTCGACCAGGCGTGAGTCTTGGCTCAGCATCCTGCGATGTTGGGCACATCATGCACACTTGTGTTCTCTTTCAACCTGTAACATAATCTAGTTCTGTTGTAAAGTGCTCTAACTCTCAGGGTCTGGTTTGCGCTATATGAGAATACAAATTCATAATAGGATGTTTCGTAGAAGCCCGCCCATGGGGTTACCGAATATCACATTGGCTATTGATCCCAACTTGTACGTCTTTCTTTTACCTCCTTCGCTTCCTATCTCACTTGTGCTGTTTCTTTTCTCTTAGTCGCAGTTTACTAGTATTTATCTTCAGCTACAATTCCAGCTTTCGCTTGTTCTGGGGTCTATGTTTGAATTGAGCTAATGTCCCCCACAAATGGGTACCGGTGTCCACCACCTGTTACCACCGCCACAAATTAAGCACTGGCCTGTTTTCGACTCAGTCACACCTGGAGTTTTCTGGTAGGAATATGTTTCACCATATCGTGTACTTTTCTCCTGTGCATGCGTAGCTTGTTGGCATGAGTAATAGTAACACCTTCTCTGAAAAATACAATGGGGAAAGGCCTTCAGTTTATAACGCCCTGCTTTCAAAGCCCCACTCCCTCACGAACCCTTGTACGGATTCACGGATCGGGCATACGAGGACTTGGGGCACCCTCGCCCCAATAATATCAGTCGCATTCACCCTCAGTCCCACGCACATTGCACCTGCTCTAAGCTACGCTTGCACAGACTGTAGAAGTGTGCTGAAAGCACGAGACAAAAGACAACAGGTCGGCTGCTGTAAATGACATTGTGGTTCTTTTCCATACCGCGCCATGTATGTCCTTTCGGGTACTTAAGGAAGCTAGATGGAATACAAATACGAAAGATGGCACCTCGAAAGTGGTCAACTTTTTTTTCCCACCAAATAAACATTATCAAACATGAAAACATGGTAAACTTCAGTCATCTATAGTAAGTGTTTTGCCTTGAGTGCTCCTGGCGACATCAACCCAGTCTTTACCAGTCGCTTCTGCAATGTTTTACGGGCAGCAATGTACAAAGGGCTGTACTTGTGTGCGCCTGAAGTGCTATGACACATGTCTGCATGCACCCCATACCAACCTGGAGGAAACAGCCAGAGGCTACATCTGCCCGTTAGTTCCTGGTCCCTTTTGCGTTCACTGTCTGGTAAGTGACTTCTTGGATCTCCATGCACATTCACTTTACCAACCAGAGGTGCTTTATTCTTCTGGATCTAAATTCTTAGACTTTCATGGCGCTTTCGCTTTAACAGCCTGCTGCTCTTTATTTTCCGGTATGGGACTTCTTACATTTTATGGCGCTTCCGTTTTAGCACATAAGAGCACTTCCTGCTCTTAAAATATATTTACGCACCCATTCACAAAGGGGAAGGGGTATCTTGGGGACCCCTTCCCGTTTGTGAGTGATTCACCACCTACTTGAAGAAGGTGGTAAACTGCAAGTGTTTTGCGGCGGCAAATAAAGGTCGCAAAACAACAGTACATGGCATGGTGACTCGCTATTAGAAAGGGACGCCACTTCTTTAAAGCCAGAGTCGCAAATGCTAATTTGCCAGTCAGTGAATCGCAAAATAGCATTTGTACATGCCTGGAACCTTTTTTGCAGCCACAAAAAAGGGTTATACATCTGGCCCATTGTCATTACACCACCAATAGTTCTAACTTTCGCAAATGCGAGACTCATTGCATTCCAAACGCTTGTTATCAATTTTGGTGAGTTCGCACCCTTTTAAAAAGTTCATAAACTTTCCCCTTAGAGTATTGTACTAACACTGCATAATTAGAGTTTACAAAGCTCAGTAACACGATACTGTGTTCTACAGTGTCGACATTTACACAAAGGCTTCTATCCAGACTAGGACATTGAGGTGAGGGAGGGGGGGCGGAGGGGTTCACCCCAATGCAATAAATAATGTCCAAACTGATGTTAACGAGACCACTTTATGCAGGACGCTGAATGATCCACTGGAGGCCTCTCTTATCATTTTCGCTAAAACGAAAAGCTTAATTCTGTCTGCTAATAATAGGATACAGCGTGTAATTAAAAGGGAAATATTGAGCAATTCAAAATAAAGTGCTATTTTGTGGCAGCTCTAATGTGCCAAATTATCTACAGCATTTTTTGGCGGGCACACAGTGGACAATCCCGGGAACTCATTGATAGCACTTCAGATGAATCATATCACATCACATCGCAGCGAGAGAGGGGGCAGGAGGTGGATTGGGGAGGCGGAGGAGGCAGGCAGCTGTCCCTCTTCCTCTGGTGGAAGGTATCAGAGAAAGAGAGTCATAGTTGTGAATGCCCTCATTATATTTCTTTTCTCCAAAATTGGCTACAATAATAAATTGTAACAACGATTTTTCAAAATTGTGATCACTGGAACCAGCTTGTAATCGAGAAATTAGAGGCAAAATAAGTGATACACAGTACCATTTTACTGTTATTGGAGTGCCACGTAAGGTATATCTGCAGGTCAAATAAAATGCAGAATTTTTGTATCTTTTTTATTTCCTTACGATTGTATTATTTTTATTTTAGTGTTCCAAATATTAAAAGCTTTAAAATGTGTGATATAGTGCATAGCCGTTCATTGTGCAGTACATCCTATTCGATTGATGGCACTCAAGTGACATGCTCCTAAGCTTAGGGCCGTATTCGAAAAGATAAACTTACACTTTCGTTCATGATTGTTTGGTATTCACAAAGGGATTTCATGTAAGTTCACGACCTTTAACCTTCCCTGGTAGGTCGCTCCCCCACCGCTGCAGCTCCGCCTGCACCCCCGCTGTCTCTACTGCCGCCGGTCAAATCGAGGCCCTCTACCACCCGCAGGCATCCACCTGCCCCTCATCCCTGGTGGCCAGTGGTGGCCTTAGGTTCGTTGCCGCTTGCTGCGTGTGCCTATAACTGTCTGCCCGCTCCTCTTCTGTGCCCTGCGCCCCCCGCTTGCCGCTTTGCTTCTGTGTCCCCTTTTTAATTCTGTACCCCTCGCCAACCTCTGTGCCCCCTTTTATTTTGTACCAACTGACTTCTGTGCCTTCTGTGACCTCTGTGCCCCCTTGATTTTGTACCCCTTGTACTGGCTTCTGTGCCCCCTTTCCGAGTCCTTGCCCCACGCCTGTCTCCTTTCCCCTGTCCCCGTCGCTGCTTCCCTTGCGGCCCACCCCCTCCACGCCCATTCGCTCCACCCGACCCTCGCCTCCCGCCTCCCAGATGCTCCTCCCTCCCCACCTTCCCATATATGGCGGCCGCGCGCAGCGGGCGTGCCGCTGGTCACCGAAGGCATGCCTAAGGCAAGCCCGTCCGCGCCCGTCAGTGCCTGGACTGCACCCAGCGCCAGAACCCCTCCCCCCGCAGCAGCCACAAGGACCGCCGCCGCTACGACGCCAACACCCTCGTCGCTCTCATCCCAGGAAGGATCCACACCTGCTGCAAGGCTGCCCCGAAGCGCACCCACGGTCCCTTCACCTGCCTGAATTGCAGCTTCTCCTGCCTCGTAAGCGCCGAGACGCCCACCACGACGGAACACAACCAGCTTAGATGCATCCTGATCAACACCCGCTCCGCACACAAACACGCCGTCGAATTCTGGGACCTACTTGACACTGCATCACCAGGACGTCACCTTCCTGACCGAGACCTGGATGAACAAAACCTCCTTGCCAGACATCCCCATAGCCATCCCAGACGGGTACAAGATCACCCCCAGAGACCGCACCAACAGGGCCGGAGGAGGAATCGCCAGTGTCCACAAAAACACCATCAGGGTCTCAACAAACACCAACGACACCCTCAGCACTGCCGAACACATGAACTTCCAAATCCACACGGACCCCAAGACCACCCTAAGAGGCACCCTCGTTTACAGACCACCAGGACCCCGGCCTCAATTCTGCGACTCCATCGCTGACCTCATCAGCACACACGCGCTGACCTCCACCGACTACATCATCCTCAGAGACCTGAACTATCATCTGGAGAACAACAATGACAACAACTCCTCCACCCTGATCGACAACCTCGCCAACTCGGACTGAAACAGCTCATCACGACGCTGACTCACATTGCCGGTCACACGCTAGATGCTATCTTCTCCTCAAGCCCCCATGTCACCTTCAGCCACGCCTCCGAACTCACCTGGACAGACTGCCAATGCATCCACTTCTCCTTCCGAAAACCCCACACACACCACCGCACCCTACAGACCCCTGCCGCTGCTGGGGCAAAGTCACCGAAGAACAACTACAGACAAGCCTTGCACTGTACCCTCCGACCAACCCCACCAACCCCGATGATGGTGCACTCACCCTCGAACGCTGGATGAACGACTGCGCCAACACCGTAGCCCCGCTGAAAAAAAACACCAACAGAGACACCAGCAAAAGAGTTAGCTGGTTCACCCCAGAACTCCTCGACTCAAAGCGCACCTGCCGGAAATCGGAGAACATATGGCACAGCAACAAGATGCCGGACAGCCGCGCTGCCCACAAAGATGCCATCCGCAACCAACACCACCTCATCAGGACCGCCAAAAGGACCTCCTTCACAGACTACCTTGACAAAAATGCACACAACAGCAAGGAGCTTTTCACCATCGTGAAGGAACTCTCTAACCCCAGCTCCAGCATCAACGACATCCCACCATTGCAAGCCCTGTGCGACATACCTCGCCACCTTCTTTCACCGGAAAATCACCGACATCCATGACAGTTTCAAACCCCGGCCGACCCCTGCAGACATCGCCGCACCGGACCCACCACACCCCACCGCCCACGACACCCTGACAACCTGGGCCAACGTGAGCATCGAGGACACAATCAAGACCATGGGCACAATCCACTCCGGATGCCCGTCCGACCCTCTCCCACACCACATCTTCAACAAAGCCAGCAATTCTATCGCACCCCACCTGCACAAAATCATCAACCTCTCCTTTGAGACCGCCACCTTCCCTGAGAACTGGAAGCAGGCAGAGATCAACGCCCTACTGAAGAAACCCAAGGCCGATCCGAGCGACCTCAAGAACTTCCGACCCATCTCCCTACTTCCGTTCCCAGCAAAGGTCATCGAGAAGATAGTTAACACCCAGCTCACCTGTCACCTCGAAGACAACAACATCCTGGACCCCTCCCAATCAGGATTCCGCAGCAACCACAGCACCGAGACCGCCCTCATCGCCGCCACAGACGACATCAGGATCCTTCTAGACAATGGAGAGACGGCGGCCCTCATCCTTCTGGATCTCTCCGTTGCCTTCGACAGCATGTGCCACCGCACACTACGCACACGACTCCAAGACGCAGGCATCCGGGAGAAGGCCTTGGACTGGAGGACCCCCTTCCTCTCCAGCAGAACTCAGAGAGTCCGCCTCCCCCTGTTCCGGTCCGAGGCCTCCGAGTTCATTTGCGGCGTCCCACAAGGATCTTCCCTCAGCCCGAGTCTGTTCAATGTCTACATGGCACCACTAGCACGCATCGCCCGACAGCACGACCTCAACATAATCTCCTATGCTGACGACACGCAGCTGATCCTCTCCCTCACCAAGGACCCTCTCACCGACAAATCCAACCTCCACCAGGGAATGAAGGCAGTCACCGACTGGATGAAGCAAAGCCGACATAAGCTGAACTCAGACAAGACGGAGATCCTCATCCTCGGGTCCAACCCCTCAGCATGGGACGACTCATGGTGGCCCGCATCACTAGGGACCCCCCCGGCCCCCACCAACCAGGCATGCAACCTGGGAGTCATCCTCGATTCAAAACTCACCATGACCAAACAAGTCAACGCAGTCTCCTCCACCTGCTTCAACACCCTACGCATGCTCGTCAAGATCTACAGATGGATCCCGACAAACACGAGCAGCAGACTCGACTACGGTAACGCCCTCTACGCTAGAGCCTCGTCCAAGTCATCAACAGACTGCAGAGAATCCAGAAGGCCTCTGCACGCCTGATCCTCGATGTCCCGTGCCGCGACCACATCACCCCCCACCTGAGGAACCTGCACTGGCTCCCTGTCGACAGGAGAATCTCCTTCAAACTCCTGATCCACGCACACAAGGCCCTCCACAAGACCGGACCAGCCTATCTCAACAGTCGACTCTCCTTCTACGTACCCAACAGGAAACTCGGCTCTGCTGACCATGCCCTGGCCACGGTCCCGCGCATCTGCAAAACCACTTCCGGAGGCAGGTCCTTCTCCCACCGCGCCGCCAAGACCTGGGACACAATACCCCTCTACCTACGACAAACCGAAGACCTGCTGACTTTCAGGAGCCAACTCAAGACCTGGCTCTTCGACCAGTAGCAGCAGCCCCCCCCCCAGCGCCTTGAAACCCTTATGGGTAAGTAGTGTGCTTTACAAATGAAATGATTGATTGATTGATTGATTAATTTGGTATTCACAAAGGGATTTTTAAGTAGGAGCTTTAGGAGTGCGGAGTCTGCGCACCCTACCACTCATAAATTCCTTTGTGGGTAGCATACAATCATAAACGTCCCCCTAATTGTAAGTTTACCTTTGTAAACCAGGCCCTATATATTGTACAACCAGTGCTAGATTGTTCGTACCGGGCATCGGGCGTTTCCCCGGAGGCTGATAGGGTGATGGCCAGTTTTGTTACTAGGAGCCGGTTCTGCAGGGGTGCTGCAATATCGTCCCCCTGTAACAAAAGCAGCATGCTGCAATATCAGCCCCTTGTAACATGAGCAGCAGTGCTTCACACTTGAGTCCCGCCCTTCCCCCCATGTGTACAAGACTTCCACTAGTGAAAGCAGTAAGGGGGCAGCACTTCTTCAGTTTGCTTCAAACAGTTAATCATGTATATCCACAGTAAGCAAAGGATAGTTTGTAAAGATTTTAAATAAAGATGGAGCAGTTAGTGCTGAATATATATGGGGGTTCAATTGAACAGGGAGTCGAGTAACATAACACATGTATTTGTAAAGCGCACTTATCACTCAAGGCGCTGAATAACAGATGTTTATTGTTATCAAACTCAGTGGCACTCATTTTATCCACCACAGATTGATGAAAGGCTGAGTGGACCCACCAGGATTTGAACCTGTGACCATGTGGTCAAACACAGGACCCTGCAGTAGACACATTAGTCCAATGAGCCATCAGACCCAGCTGAGTAGTAATTAGCTTTTTAAATCTGCCAGAATGGGACACTTGCCTTTGCTTACAAATATTTTAAAGACATCTGGTGTTAACATTAACAGTGTTATCACAGGTTGGCCTTGCATACTTCACAGAAAACTGTAAAAATGTCCTCATTAGGAGATATAGTATAATTTAAGTTTAGCCATCTAGTGTGAAATTACTGTGCCACAATAGGAGCCTCATTTATGGGTATTTGACTTAGGGCAGCACAGCAACTTACCTTGCTGCACTGTCCTATGTCATAGTGAAAGGACAGGAATGCACCATATTTCTCTAATACAGTGCAATCCTGTCCTTTCCCCCAGCACTGGCACCATTTCAGCAACCTAGCGCCAATGCAGGCACCCTTGCATCATGGTGTAAGAGTGCCTGTGCTGTCATCAGCAAGGCCGGACTGGCTACCACGCCTTTCCTAGTAAACAATGAAAAACCAAATGTTTTTAAAGTATGCTTTGAAACCATTTGTTTTGCTTTGTTTATATAGAAGCACATGCAGTATCCCATCAACAAAATCAGTCCCCATGGCAGTGAAATCGGCCCCCACCTTGGCAGCCCACCAAAACAAATGGCAGACAGTCCGGTCTTGTTCGGCAGGAATCTTTTTGTGAAGGAAGGAGCACCTTCCTGAACAAAAATAATCCTAAGAGGCTTTTCCCTCTTTCCATATGTGTGCTGCAAAATGCATCATACATGGAAAGAGGAATAAACAAGGAGAAATAAAGTTATTTCTCCTCATTATTCCACACCTCAGGAGGCGTAGGGTTTTGGCGCTTCCTCAGGTTTACATGGTCTTGTAAATCTGGAGAAGCATCAAAATCCATGAATGTTGGATGGGAACAACCACTGCAATGCCAATGGAATGCATCCTGAGCGCAGAGTAAGGCAACAAAGTGATTTGCACTGCCTTGCCTTACTCCATATCTATGAGGCCATTCGAAGCCAAGCAAAGTGGCTTTGCGTGACCTCATAGATATGACTGTGTAGTTTGCACCGCTAGAGGATCACTAAAAGTGATGTTCTGTTGGTACAAGGGGCTCCTAAATATGCAGCGAAGTGCCTAGATTGCCTAGACTGAGCATGTTTTAATCACAATGTAACTTTGACACATTTTGGATTATCCATCCCTGTTGCACAGGTCTAAATGCTTGTTTGTTGAAATTGGAATTGCCCGTTCGTCATTTCTGGACCGGGCCCTTTTTACAGGGTTATCCTCAAATGTTTTGCCTTCCCCCTGAATTTGTTTGGACCAGTTTTTGTTAGCTTCAGGACTGTGGGCACTTTACTACTTCTGGTCAGGGCAAACGTGCATGTGCTCTCTCCTTTAAACATGGGATGATTGATTTACACCTGGTTGGCATATTTAATTTACATGAAAGTTCCTTGTACAGTGGTATCCCATAGGCCTAGGGCCTGTAAATTAAATGGTACCAGTGGGCCTACAGCACTGCTTGCACCACACACAAATGTAGCCTTTCAAACCGGTCCCAGGCCTCTGCCACTCCAGGGTCTGTGAGCGCAGTTTACTGCCACCCTGACTTGGCATTTAAAGTTGCTTGCCAAGCCTGAAACTCCCATTTTTCTACATATAGGTCACCCCAAAGGATGGCCCAGGTAGCCCTATGGCAGGGTGCTGTGTAGGTAAAAGGTAGTGCATGTGCCTTCATCGTGTGGCATTTTCTGGTAGTGGCAAACAGCCTAATCATTTTTTCACTGCGGTGGACCTGCTCTACTCAAAGGTTTGCAATGGGAATTCCACTGATATGTCTTTCAGTGGTAATTTCTGATCTGAAAGGAGTAGCATTGCCATGTTTGGTATGTTTGGAATAGTAGTGATCAATCCTGCTTATTGGTGAAGATGAATTTATTATTACTATTATAGAAATGCCACTTTTGGAGAATGGGTATTTCTATGTGGTTATTTATGACTCTTTGCACTTTGCAGCCTGACTCCAATCAACGTCTAGGGAAGAGTGACAGCTGGGTTTGTGCATACTTTCCAGACAGCCATCACACAGGAAGGATTGGGTGTAAAAGGGTTGCATCTGCATTCTGAATGGTCTTCCTGTGCAGGGAGAGAGAGGAGTGTTGACACTGAACATTTCAATTGGTTGTGTCCTGCCCTCACACAAAGGACTTATTTATCCCCTACTGATGTCTGGAGCCAGATCTGGGATTGAGTGGGGGTGTTGTTCACTTCTAAATGTTCTTTTAAAGTTACCTCCACATCAAAAACATCAAAAACATATGTACAGGAGCTCTCACCCCATGATTTGAGACACTGCGTGGGACTTGTAACTAGACACGGCTGGCACTAAAAAAACTGCACCTTGCTAGAAAGGAACTAACTTGCTTGCTGTGCTGAGCTGTGGCCTGTTGAGCTACCAGATGGACTGCAATCTTTGCTCAAGAACCCTGTGCACTTGCCCGCTGTCTACTTTCCTGCTTGAGGGCCCCCAGTAATCTCCCAGGGCATCTTAGTATGCTCCCTGTTTGTTTGCAACTCCAGGGTCATCAAGAATTGCATCAGTTTGCCTCTGCCGTGAGACTCTCATGGTCTTTGAGTCTGGAAGCAGTGTGAACTACAGCAGGCGCCAGGCTGGAGTGCTATCAACAATGCCACATTATTTCTATTGCCAGCACATGGTGAGCACTGTTGGAGGCTCCATTGTGTTGTCTCCCTGCACCCGGTAAACCCAGGTCCAGACATGGGTGGGGTTTGCCGTGCTCAGTGTATGTTGGGTGTGGTGGCCCTTTAGGCCGTAATTCTTCAGGATGAGAAGACCCCCTGCCATCCTTCACTTTTACCCTCCAGAAGATCAGCACTGCTGAGTAAAGGGAAGCGCCCGCCAGTCAATCAGTGCTGGAGCAGCAATGCTGCTGAACCACTGCTTTCTTGATCAGCACCGACGGCTCTGACCAGTGTGGGAGAAAATTTGCACATCTGACCGCCAACTGAGGTGCCACGCCACTGCCTCCCCACATGCTCTGTTGTTGGCACATCACTTGGGCCACACTAGGTGCACCCGAAAGCAGCAGGAAACTCCTAACTGCCGGAGAAACTTCTGGTGCCAGAGAAGCAGTCACGCGCTTCTTTCCGCAGCACTGTGGGGCTAATTTCAGCAACTGTCCGCACCCTCGCTGTCAAACTCATGTCACTACTTCGCACGTGGTTGTCAGAGGAAGGCCCTCTCTCCACCTTTGTTGGTGTGGTAATACCTTGGATGCATTTGCTTGAAGCACCGCGAAGGAAGTCCCGACCCTAGAGGAATCCATTCTCGCATTCAGGAAGGCATTGTGGGGGTTCTCAAAGAAGTAACGGTATCCCCTGGAACAGGAGTGCAGTGCTATGGGGCCCACTCTGGGGTAACAGGGGCCATATTCCTCTAATAAATGAACAGATAGTCTTGTATCTGGGCTTGTTTGTTGGGATGAACATATTTTTCTGCCACCCCCATATGTGTATTGCATAATGTAATGGGCGCTGTAATTAGGTATTTCTCTGCATAACTTGCCAAGTAGTCACTTGTAATGTGTTAGGGAATTCATGTGCTTTTGTGTCATTACCTGCAGTAATACCTTCTCTGAATGCACCAATATATGTTCTTTTATTCTTGCGCTGTCCAATAAAGGGAATAATATTTAAGGCTTGCATTTATGTGCACAGTAATGAGGTTTCATGATGTGCGCAACATATAAGACTTTATCTTATTGCACTAACTGTGATATTATGACAATTGCCTATGTGGAAAAAGTGATTATTGGTTTATGTTATTTTGATCTACATTAATATGCAATACTGATTCGTATTTTTATATATTACTGTGCAGAGTCTTTTTTTGTGGTGTATTTATTGTGTCACTGGTGTGTGCATTTGTGTTTTGCACAAACTCTTCACATATTGCCTCTGGGATAAGTCTGACTGCTCTTGTCAAGCTACCAAGGGGTGAACATGGGTTGTCTTGGGTGTGTAACTCCCTTACCCTGAATAGAGTGGTGGTTTCTGCCTGGCTTAGGTGCATACCATAGCCAACCAGAAACCCCCTTTTTAACAGTCATACAAAGTAGAGTGATATTTCCGAATGTATCTTTGAGACAAGAGAGATTAAGATGCTGATTTACATTCTATTCTGCTTTTCAGATAGACTTGAGGATTTTGCCAAGTTCAGAATTTAAGCTTGTAACAGAGGTATCAACATATGCATTCGTTTAGTCCAAGCTATTTTAAATCTAAAACATGTCAAGAAAAATAGGTTTCTTTGTGGTGTTAGGAATTTAACAGAGTTAGTAGTTGTCTATTGGATATGTAGAAAAAGCTAAAAAGGCGATGGGTTAAATGATCAACTATTTTCTGTCCTTCGCTACTGCAGCATGATAAAAACTAGAACTCAATCAATCAATCAATCATTTGTAAAGTGCACTACATACCCCCGAGGGTCTCAAGGCGCTGGGGGGGGGGGCGCTACTGATCAAACAGCCAGGTCTTGAGAATCCTCCTGAGGGTCAGCAGGTCTTGGGTCTGTCAACGGCTCAGCGGGATGGTGTTCCATGTCTTGGTGGCGAGGTGGGAGAAGGATCTCCCACCGGTAGTTGTTCTTCGAATGTGCGGGACGATGGCGAGTGAGAGGTCGGCGGAGCGTAACTGGCGGTTGGGGATGTAGAAGGAGAGCCGTCTTTTGAGATAGGCTGGGCCGGTCTTGTGGAATGCCTTGTGTGCATGGGTGAGGAGCTTGAATGATATCCTCTTGTTGACGGGGAGCCAGTGCAGGTTTCTCAGGTGAGGGATGATGTGGCCGTGGCGTGGTACATCGAGGATCAGTCATGCTGAGGCATTTTGGATGTGTTGTAGTCGTTTGATGAGCTTGGTCGGGGCTCCCGCGTAAAGGGTGTTTCTGTAGTCGAGTCTGCTGGTGACGAGGGCCTGGATGACTGTCTTTCTTGTATCTGTCGGGATCCATCTGTAGATCTTGCGGAGTATGTAGAGGGTGTAGTAGCAGGAGGAAGAGACGGAGTTGACTTGCTTGGTCATTGAGAGCGTTGAGTCGAGGATGATTCCCAGGTTGCGTGAGTGGTCGGTGGGTGTCGGGGCTGCCCCCAGTGCCATCGGCCACTAGGAGTCATCCCAGGCTGAAGGGTTAGAGCCGAGGATGAGGACCTCCGTCTTGTCCAAGTTCAGCTTTAGACAGCTGGTCTTTATCCAGTCGGCGACGGCCTTCATCCCTTTGTGGAGGTTGGCTTTGGCAGTGATGGGGTCCTTGGTGAGGGAGAGGATCAGCTGAGTGTCGGCGTAGGAGATTACATTGGGGTCGTGCTGTCGGGCTACGTGTGCGAGCGGGGCCATGTAAATGTTGAACAGCGTTGGGCTGAAGGTGGATCCCTGTGGTACGCCGCAGATGATCTCGGAGGCTTTGGAATGGAATGGGGGAAGGTGGACGCTCTGGGTTCTGCCGGAGAGGAAGGAGGTGGTCCAATCGAGAGCCTTGTTTCAGATCCCTGCGGCGTGGAGGCATGTGCGTAGTGTGCGGTGGCAGACGGTGTCGAAGGCAGCAGAGAGGTCTAGGAGGATGAGTGCTCGTTGTCCAGCAGGGTCCTGATGTTGTCGGTGTTGTGATGGCTGCGGAACCCTGACTGGGAAGGGTCCAGGATTCTGTGTTCTTCGAGGTATCAGGTTAGCTGTCTGTTGACGGTTTTCTCGATGATGTTGGCCGGGAAGGTTAGCAGAGAGATGGGCCGGAAGTTCTTGAGGTTTCTTGGGTCTGCCTTAGGTTTTTTGAGTAGGGCATTGATCTCGTCGTGTTTCCAGATCTCTGGGAAGGTCGCAGTCTCGATGGAGAGATTGATGACGTTGCACTGGTGTGGTGTGATGGAGCTGCTTGCTCTGTTGAAGACGTGGTGCGGGAATGGGTCTGACGGAGAGCCGGAGTAGATTGTGCACATGGTCTTGATGGTGTCATCGATGCTCACGCTGGCCCAGGCTAGCAGAGGGTCGTGGCCGATGGTGTGCAAAGGGTCTGTTGTGTTGCTGTCTGTAGGGGCTGTCTGGGTGTTGAAGCTGTCGTGGATGTCTGCTATCTTGCGGTGGAAGAAGGTGGCGAGGGAACTGGCAGGTCAAGCAATAGCCGATGGGATCACAAGCAACCTGATGCTTTCAGCCTATTTGGGATGATAACTTTTGTGTAGCTTTAGTCCAATGGCATGGTGAGAACATCTAGTGCTGGTTGTATATTGTTGTGACCACTGTGGAAGCATCAGTCACCAAGCTCGATGGGAGCAGCATTTTAAAAATGTCTTACAGGCTTAAAGACACCTATTACAACGTTCTTTGTGTAGTCAGCAATTTAGAGTCAATAACACAAATGTCAAGATAACTTTAGTGATAAATGCATTTGCTGGAGAGATCTGAGTTTTGATTGTTTGCTGTTCAGACTTATCATGAGCATAGAGAGTTAATGTGCCTGGTGCAAAGCACAGCATGTAACAGGCAAATCAAAAAGTTCGATTTTATGTAGATAGCAAAGTGAGTTACTGGTTTTGTCACAGAGCTCAATTTCTTACTTGCAGTTCAAAGCTGCAATCCTTCTAATATAGCACTGTGAACTATATATTGGTATCAAAGATCCCCATGGAAACTACAAGGCATAGGTTTGGAACCCTGTTGTTTTTTCACAAATCTTTCGTTCTTCTAAGGTTGCTAAAAGGGTTATTTTGGGTGGTAATACATTTGTATTGTACCCCAACACATTTTAAATCCTGACTTTGTGTTTCTCTAGCCTATGTACTCTCAACATACAATGGTTTTCTAGCATGAATAATATGTGACTCCTACACTTTGTAGCCCTCATTGTCTCATATAACATTTCCTTCAAATTGATTTGCACATTTGCATGATTCAATGTTTTTATATAATATGTGTGTGTGACGTAAAGAACTCTGACAAAAAACTGGGATGAATAGCGATATATAAGAAATAAAATTAATGTAATAGTGAGGCTATGAAGAGATGAGGGGCATACTTGAAAGGTGGTAGTGAAGGAGTCCACGAAGAAGCTGGTCATTGGGGTAGAAGCAACAAAGGTTGTTGCAAGGGCCTCACTAGAGCTAAAGCCAGCCCTCCACACATCTTGACATATATGTTGCACATAAGACATATCTCTTAGAAAAAAAGTGATAGGTGGAGTTAATAAAATTATGCCAGCCACTGGTAAATAATCTGGATGCATTCCATTCCATTGTCTTTTTCTGCCTACTCTGCCACTCTAGACAGGGAACACCCACATGTAAATCAGACTGTTTTTGACAAACTAGAGACAGGCCAGTCCAAACTGATAGGACCAGCCTCCCCCAGATTGGAATACCAATAACACCAGACTCCCTTCAGGCAATCATGGCCTTTTTAGTGAGGTGTAGCCCCAGCCTAATGGCACCATATGGGCAACATTATCAGGGCAAAGTCCTACTATAGCAAGGCCTGAAAGAAAGATAGTTTCACAGCAAGCCTTTTCTCTCAAAAACCTTGATGCATCCTCGTACAAGTTCTAAAAGTGAAATCAGGAATAAAGTCAAATCCATCATTCCAGACTCATGGTCAAAAAGCATGTCATTGTTTTGGATGTATTAGTTTGGTAAACTACCATTACAACGCAACTTTTACTACGAACTACCTTTACAACAAATCTTTTACAACACAAGATCCTTCACTACGCATCCTATTACAACGCATGCCATTATAACGCAATTGCCATTACAACGCAGATGCTATTACAACGTAAGTATGGGTAAGTAATCTATGTTTTTTAAAGTTAACTATTTAATTTGTATTCTTTCCCAGTAGTATTAATTATTACTCCTATTCTATCTAGTATATTTAGTCTTTTTTATAAATTAGTAATAAATACTCCTACAGTTTCCAGCACTTACCCTACATTAACAACCCCCTTGGAATTAGATTAGTAATTAATACTCCTACACTATTCAGCACTTACCCTACTTTAACACCCCCTTGGATTTAGAATAGTAATTAATACTCCTACACTATCCAGCACTTACCCTACTTTAACACCCCCTTGGAGTTAGAATAGTAATTAATACTCCTACACTATCCAGCACTTACCCTACTTTAACACCCCGTTGGAGTTAGAATAGTAATTAATACTCCAACACTATCCAACCCTTACTCTACTTTAACACCCCCTTGTAGTTAGAATAGTAATTAATACTCCTACACTATCTAGCACTTACCCTACTTTAACAGCCCCTTGGAGTTAGAATAGTAATTAATACTCCTACACTATCCAGCACTTACCCTACTTTAACACCTCCCTGGAGTAAGAATAGTAATTAACACTCCTACACTATCCAGCACTTACCCTACTTTAACACCCCCTTGGAGTTAGAATAGTAATTAATACTCCTACTCTATCTAGCACTTACCCAACTTTAACATCCCCCTGGAGTTAGAATAGTAATTATTACTCCTACAGTATCCAGCACTTAGCCTACTTTAACACCCCCTTAGAGTTAGAATAGTAATTAATACTCCTACACTATCCAGCACTTACTCTACTTTAACACCCCCATGGAGTTAGAATTGTAATTAAAACTCCTACACTATCCAGCACTTACTCTACTTTAACACCCCCTTGGAGTTAGAATAGTAATTAATACTCCTACACTATCCAGCACTTACCCTACTTTAACACCGCCTTGGAGTTTGAATTGTAGCTAATACTCCTACACTATCCAGCACTTACCCTACTTTAACACCTCCTTGGAGTTAGAATAGTAATTAATACTCCTGCACTATCCAGTACTAACCCTACTTTAACACCCCCTTGGAGTAAGAATAGTAATTAATACTCCTACACTATCCAGCACTTACTCTACTTTAACACCCCCCTGGAGTTAGAATAGTAATTAATACTCCTACACTATCCAGCACTTACCCTACTTTAACTCCCCCCTGGAGTTAGAATAGTAATTAATACTCCTACACTATCCAGCACTTACTCTACTTTAACACCCCCCTGGAGTAAGAATAGTAAGTAATACTTCTAAACTAACTAGCATTTACCATTCTTTAAAAATACACACTATTTTTTAAAAATATTAATTCATTACCCCTTAAAAGATTTGTTAGTAATTTAACAAAATACTACGTTAATAAATGTATTATTAAAAGATGCTTAAATAATTACAAAAACATATTTTAAAAAATGTATTATGTTTTTAGAAGTGTTACTTTGTTTAAAAAATTTTTTAAACATTTTAGTAACATTATAAATATTTTAAAAAGTTATTTGAAAAAAAATTCTCTCGCTTTTACATTGTAATAAATGTAATGTTTAGTCCTACATTTATTTTCTTAGCTGGCTATGTTTTTGCCGCGTGTATCATTGCTGACTTCATTTGAAGGTAGTTGCGGGATGGAACAGAAGCAAATGGGAGCAGCATAAAGGTAAGAATACTATTTAGGAATTATTAGCATGCTTAGACTATTACTAGTATAATAAATAAGACATTTAAAAAAATATATAATTTGAATGGGAGACTGTTTCTTTTTGATTTTTTTTATTACAAATATTTTTAATTAAATAATATTTTTTAAATATTGTATATATTATTAGAAGGATGTTGATGTTTGTATTACATTTGAAATTTTTTATTTTAACATATATTTATTTTAATAATAAAAATAAATTAAATTGTCCTTTTTCTTTTTTCATAGCTCCGGATGACGTATACGCGTAGACATGATTCATCGCGGCCATATTGAGGAGTGTCGATGGACAGACCTGAAACAAGGAGAGCTGCGCTAAGGTAGGAAAGTTTCCAAACTTTATTTATATTATGAAAGTTGTTTAGAGTAACATATATTGCAAGTAGAGAAGAGGGAGGATTAGTTAAGAAATAAAGTTAGATATTTTTTAGCTTTTTCTGCATGTCGCCGATTGTGTTGCTACAGTATGCTGTTGTCGGGTCATGTGTATTTAGTTTAAAAAAAGTACAGTTGTTTAGAAAATAATAGTAATATATATAGTACTGAAAGTAGTTGCTTTTGCATGTTTTTTTACTTCATCAAAAAATATGGAAAACACCGGACACAGAAGAAGATCGATTTTTGGGGATTGCTTTTTCTTTTAGAAAAGGGATTGCTTTTTGGTTTCTTATTTCTGGAATCGAGGATGTTGCAAATTTAATTTGGATTCGTTGGATTGTGGATTAAGAAGATCAGAATCTAATAGAGAAGAAAGAAGATGGTTCGCAATTTTTGGGGGATTTTCATCACGTTTTCTGTTGGATTTGGAGAAGATTTTTAACTTGGGTTTTGTTTGCATTGATCTTTTTCAAATGGTTTAATTTACTTTCGAATGGATTACCAATTTGGGAGGTTGTTTTTTTTCATGGATTTGGATTCAATGATGGATTACAACAAAAATGGATATGGTTTGGAAATACAAAGAAAAGGAAAGAAAAAAGAAGACATCAAAGGTAAGATGACCCAACTTTTTAATTTAAAAAAAATGTTTTAGAAAAAAGTCAATTGAATTGTATTGTTTATTTAATTTAGGGCAAAACAGGAAAGTAATGGTGTAGGTAGAGTTAGTAATGTAGTATGTGAGCAATATTATCCAGGTAGTCTGAAGCCACACAAAACGAAAATTGTTGTAATGCACCCAATAGTCTTTCAGACATTTTTTTTGATATTTTAGAAATGTTAATGCTTGTGACATTCTCATTTCTTGTGAACTTTGCTCCTTCCTCAAAGTTTCCAAAAAATGAAAAAAATTAGGGTGAGGTTTTCCATTTGTGTGGTTGAAGGAGTTGTGCCATCCCTCTATGGCATTGTTTGTCTCTGCTCCTCCTTCTAAGCAACTCGTGTAGCAGTTCCACCACTCCACATGGAATTGTGGCTTCCTCCTGTGACCGATCTGCTTAGATGCCCAATCCATGTGTCTTCAAAATAATTTAGTAAGGATGCCAATTTTTCTTTGTTTACTGTGTAAAAGTCTGATTAAGTAATTGCAGTGTAGTACTCGTCTACACTTTCAGGAGGAACGAAGCAAAGTGCTGTTAGTTTTTTTTTATTCAAATTGTAATTTGCTATCAGAAGAATAATACACAACTAGGGATGTTTTTTGTATTTTACGCCAAAATGCCTGGGAAAAATGGAAAAATCATCCCTGAATTTGGGTATCCATGTACGTTTTGGTAAAAACATTTATCATCGCAAATTCAAAATCAAATATTATTTTCCTAGGACTTCTGTTAATGTTTTAGATTTAATCACTGTCAACTGTTCAGTGTATGTTGTTGATTGTTTATCAGGTAGAAAACTATAAACTAAGGAGACTACAGTATTGTTAAATTTGGCATGAATAGTATAAATGTGGGTGAATGGATGCAGTGTGTTTTTAAATGTCCCATCCATCATCCAAATTTCACTAGTCTCTAACTTGGCTAGATTACGGGGTGTGCTAAAGATAATTATACGTTTTTGGGGGTTTTGGTTGTCATGCAGGATGAAAGGTTTGTTAGATATAGAGTAACAGAGAGTTAGAATATTAGAGAAATGTTGTGGTGTTACTCTTTGTGGGTTACTTGGGAATGATAGGCATACTGCTAGCAACATGACTAGGGACATGCTAAGCAACTTACCTCAAAATAGAACCAGAGGAGTCATTGGAGGTGCTTGCAATATCTTTCATTTCATTTATTGTTTCTCTTACTTCAATCTCCATTGCAGAGGCAGAGTGGTTATGCTCAGATGTTTTAACAACTGTGTCACTAAGACTAACCGCTCTGCCTTGCAATGGGATAAGCAGTATTGCAAGTACCTCCAATGTCTCCTTGGTTCTGTTATTCTCTCCTTGCAATATATGCACCCTGCATGTTGTAGAAGTCGGTTTCCTTTGCTGGACGTAATGTAGTGTGCTGTTTTATTTGTTGACATTCTCTGAAATGATATGAAAACGGGAAAAAAAGTTTTAGAATTATTAATATATTACTTTTTAGAACACTTTTCATTCAATTTTGATTAATTTGACAATTTTTTAACTGGTTTGTTTTTTAATACACAAAAATGATATCATTATTTTCACCTTTAATAACTGTTGCTTGCTAGTTAAAATAGTTTTTCTTGTATTTCTTTCTTTGGGTTCACCTGGCACAATCTTATTCTGAAAGAAAAATGTACAAATGTATGTTAATTGATTGATTTATTTTTGTGTCGTTACTCTTCTGGAGAAAATGTGGTTATTTTTTTATTCACATTTTGCTTTTATATATTTACCTTGTTCTATGAAATGTTGATGTTTTCAAGAAGGTGGATTTATTGGATGTTGTTCTTTGGATGGTTGTTAGGTCACTGTTGCTTTATCTGTGATGTTTTTGTAGATATCTGTAGTAGAATTCAAAAAATATAGGCTGTTGATTTTTTAAATATTATTTCCCTATTTTTAGGATTTAAAATTTTGCTGCATTACGTGGATAAAATGCTTGACAGTTTTGATTAAAATGCGTTTCATGAAAGAAAATGTTAAGAGTTCTTTTTACATATTAATATACATTTTAAATAACATTTACAGGTGTATCTCTATGTTGCAAAAAATAGATCATTGATTTTACAGATTTATTTACCTTTAATTTTGGCTTTTTGATGTTTGGATGCTGGTCCTTTTCTTTTGAAGTTGGTCTTTTGTTGGTTAATTTTTGCACAGTTGTTTGTGAGGTTATTTTTTATGTAGATATCTGTACTGGAAAAAAAATATATAGGTTGTTGAATGGTTGAAAATAATTTCCCTATTTTTGGGTTTTAAACAAAGAAGAATTATTTCATACTTATAATGCATGACATTTTTTATTTAAAATCAAAAAATCCAACAAAATGTTCCTAATATTTTGGTTATTTACAAAATGCTTTTCACATTTTAATATTAAGTTATAATATATGCGGAGAAAATACGATAAATTTATTTTGCAATAAATTATCAGAAATAAATTTACCTTTAATGTTGTTTCGAAGATGGAATTACTTTTTCTTTAAGTTGGTCCTCTGTTGCTTGTTTTTTCAGGGTTGTTTTACATGTGATGTTTTGGAAGATATCTGTAGTAGATAGTATATCTTAGTATAACTAAGTTATCCGAGTTTTATACCATTAATAAAATAATACATTTCAAATAGTTACTTTATATTCTACTCTTTTTTCATAAATATTATATAATTATTATTTACAGAAATTGTCGCATTAAAAATGGTAAACCTGTTCTTCATTTCTTATCCGTATAAAACTTAATTTGAAAATTTCATGACAAAACATTAGTTTTGGAAATGTACCTTTTTAAAAATGTTTTACTTAACATAATATAAACTTTTATAAATTCATTCACTTACTATAAATGTCTTCTATTGCTTTAATATTTTCGGCACTTTAATTTATTCACTGCCTAGTTTGACTGAAACTGTAGAACAAAACTTAAATTATTAGTATGTTTATTTATATTAGGTTGTTTTTTTGTGATAATACTTTTAGTTAAATATTTTGTACTTACTTGATTTTGCTGAAATTTTGATTCTTAAAGGCTCTGTGTAATGTCTCTTGCAGAGTTACCAGTAGCGTAATTTACGTCTGCTCTCGCTCATAGTTAACAGTCCACTGAGTTTAAAATGGTGGCTTAGCTGTATTTATAGTTTTAGATGTGTTACACCATTATTTTCTGGAAAATAATCATTGTTTAGGGGTTTTCGTTTGATGTGAGAACGTATAATTTAATTTATTTATTAAAAAAGTGTTGTTTTAATCTGTTCATTTTAGTTTATTCCTTCATTTTGTTTGCTGTGGGTTCTATTTCATTTCATGGAAACTGTTGTAGGACTTCGGCGTGAGGAAGATTATAAAATGGTGGTTCATTTTAATGTCCTTTGTTTGTTTTTATACATGGACTTACTTTTCGGCGTTTTGTTATTGTTTGATATACATTTTAAGTTTAATTGCTTTGTCTGTGTTTGTTTTCGATTTTTGAAATTATTGTTTTGTTACTTGACCAATACTCAAGTATTAATTGTATTACCCGAGTATTAATTTAGTTTTCATTGGTCGTTTTTCGATAAATATGTGTTCAGTTGGGTTCACCGTTTTAATACACTTCCCCACCCTAAACCCCTATTTTCCCTGCATCCCGTGCCAGGAGTTAGATTACAAAATTATTTTAAAAAATATATTTTTGGTGCAGTGTAATGGTATGCGTAGTATAGTTTTGTGTTATGATTGCACTTTTAATGTTTCTTATATATTTTGCGTTGTAATGGTATGCGTTGTAAAGACATTCGTTGTAATGGTATTCGCGTTGTGAAAAATGCATTGTAATTGCATGCGTTGTGAAAGCATGCGTTGTATCATCATACATTTATTAGTATCATTGGACGAGTGCTGATGTAGGTAACTATCATACATAGCTCCAAAGCCTGAAGCATGTGTGCTCAATGGAAGATGTTCACATAAACAAATATCAAATATCCATTATCACCAGTTACAAAAGCAACATGTGCTTACTGTAGTGTATTATCAACCGACTAGTGATTAACTGCTCTCTGCTGGCCCTGTTGCTGATCAGCCATAATAATACGATCTTAATTACCTATAAATGATGGGATTTAAACCCCATTGGGTAGGCCACAAAAGCTGCCAACATTTAACTTGCATAGCTATATTTCAAGCCTGTACAAATATCCAGTTAAGTAGTGCTGGTAATGTTATTAATTTGCTCTACCTGCTATTGGAACAATTATATTTTGTTATGAGTTAACATATTGCCTTCCGGCCAGTTTGTATGCTGTCAGTTATGTATCACATCCCTTCACAGCACAATAATGCTAATACTGCTTGTTGGCAATTGGGTTACTGGCTGAAGGAGGTGAAACTCTTCTCAAGCAGTGACCTCAATTTCTTTCAGGGTGAAGTTACAAGCAACCCCAAAGTAACCCGTGCTTAACTCTCTGGGAGCTTGGCGCAAAGCAGTCAGGCTTAACTTAGAAGCAACATGTAAAGTGTTTGTGCAGCACTTCAAGCAATGATAAAGTGAAAATACAGTACAAGAAAACTCCCACACAAATTAATTAAAATAGAGAAAAATGTACTACATTTTGTACATCAAAGCAACAAAAATCCAATCAATAGAACAGAAAATATGCAATTTTAAAGAAAAGTAAGGATAGTGCTTAAAACCCCATAGCAAAGATAGGGGTTTGAAACACATCAACTGTTTTCATCTAACAAACAAGTACATTTCCAAAAAGGCATTGCTGGAGCTCAGAATGAACATAATCTTCAATTGTATTTGATTTTCTCTCTGAGCTCAGTATGGACACTGTTTGGCTTTGGCCCTTATAATAAAGAGCTATAAAATACTAGAGAACACTGGAAGCTCCTGGGGCAAGTGTAAAAATCAGAACTTGGGCTTGAGAAATATTTGCATCAAACATTGTTATGATTTTTTTATGTTTTATTTGTACATATTTTCATATTGGTGTCATATTGATTCACCCCCGCCCCCCAAGGAAATTATTTTTTAGGCTTATGGATTAAGTTTGCTCTGTGTAATGAAAAATATTTAATTTCCTGTGTTTTTCTAAATTAGAGAATGTCATACCCAAAAAAGGTTTTGTGATACAAATTTGTAAATAAATGGTGATCATAAGAACTGAGTTATACGGTCATGGATTTGAATGAATTTGTGAAGCGATATCAGTATTGGCGCTTGTGATTTTTATTTTTATTTTAAATAGGGCGGAGCCTTAAATAAGGCATAGGCCTGTAAGTTTATACAACTTTCTAAAAGCAGCCTTTTCAAAATTTTCACTTAAAATCTGACTTTACCATCAAAGAGGGTCTTAAATTACAATTCTTTAGAAACCAAATTGAAAGTTATAACATATTCAATGTAATAAGGTAACCTAATGTTATTGTATTGGAGAGGCAGTCCTTGCAATAGTTCAAACATAAATGTAAGAGATTTTCACCACCAGGACATGTAAACGTTAAAAGTACATGGCCAGCTTTTTCAAAACACTGCACCCTGCCTATGGGCTATTTAAGCCCTATCCTAGGGGTGACTTATAAATGTGAGAAAAAGGAAGGTTTAGGCCTGGCGAAGGGTTTATTTTTACCAGGTCGAAATGGCAAATTAAAACTGCACCCACAGGCAGCAATGACAGATCTGAGACATGTTTGACAGTCTACGTAAGGGAGTAGTACAATTAGTACTGCAGGCCCACTAGTAGTATTTAATTTACAGACCCTAGGTACAGGTAGTACTACTTTACTAGGGACTTATAAGTCCATTAAATGTGCCAATTAAGTGTAAGTCAATTTCACTATGTTTTATTGAGTGAACAAACGCACTTTAGCAGTGGTAAAGTCCACAGAGTCCAAAGGCCAACAAATATGAGAGCAGGAAAAATGGAGAAGTATGGCAAAACGTTTAGGGGAACAACACCCTAAGGATGACATGTGTAACCCCATTCATCAAGTCCAGCTTCTGATTAAGTTTTGAGAGTGAATTTTGAGGACCGTCAGCAATTGGTAGCGCCTGTTCTCTTTGTTAAAGCAGTGGTCTAGAAGAGAGTCAAAGCTGAAATTGGAGGGATTATTTTCATGATCTTTTGGCTTCCCTTGGTCATAGTCATGTGTTCCATCAGGACAGGACCATGGTTTATCAACACCTCACCATTTCAACCCCAATGGCAGCCTTTCATAACAAAAATGTTATGTGAGGAAAATGGGTAAAAACACACAAAGCAGGCTCTTCAAACCTGTGCACATACAAAGAATAGAATATGTTTGGTGCTCAGTAGGCAGTATATGATTGATAATTTTCTGTTTTTGTTTTTTGGTTTGCTTTGTGTTTACATGATTGAGTCATGCTTTGTGATTACAAAAACGCTTACCTGTTGCATAAGGATGATCGAAAACATCTCCAACAGAACCAACCTGATTATGTAATGTAATATATCCAGGTTCTGAGACATACTGAGTCATCACATTGAGATTTAATGTTCAGAATGCCTTCTAAGAAGGCATATTGAGCTTTGTATACCATGAAGAGAAGAACACTTGTACAGCAATCGTGAGAATCGTGTAAAATAAGCCTCAGCAATCTAAGACCTTATAAAGGAACTCAGTGTTCAATATCCTTCCTTGTGGAACTCCTCAGTGACTTGCAATATTCTTGTAATGTATGACACGGTATTCTTTATCTCATATATTATATTCGCCTGTAATAACAAAATGAAATACCTGCTAACTTTGAACTATTTCGGACCGCTGAAATCTGACTTCATATTGCCTCCTGCCAGGTAGTAGCCAAGGTGGGAGACAAGTCACAGAGCATAATTACAGCTGTTGGTTAAACAACAATAACAGAAGCTGGCTTTTTGCTCTTCCTATCTATTTTTCTAAAATAAACAGTGATCAGTGGAAAAGAGAAAAGGAGATATTGGATGCTATTTGTCATCTCAGGGAGAATAGAATCCCCTAGCATGTTTCTACACATTCTGAGCTGTAGCAGAATTTCGTTGCGCGCACTGCATTGCATTTTGGGATGCAGTGTACTCAACGAAATTCGTTTTATTTATTTAAATGTTTACTTACCTGTAAAACTCCGTAATCCATACATTACTACCCCCCACCCTGCCCCTCTCCCTCCCGACATCACCGCCCTGCATTTACTCCCACTGCTGGCCGCGGCTGGTGGTAAAGGGGCTTCGAAGAAGACTTTTGCTGCCTTTGCATGAGAATAATAGATATGGAGTGCTGGGGTGTATAGGTTTATGCAGCCTAGCAGCTGAATGAAGATAAAGATGGTATGTCTGCTGTGCATAGAATGGCACCCCCCCAGCTGCAGTGAACTGAGCAGTGGCAGCTTCTCCGCAATAGCGGAGGAGCATCGCCCCACTGCCTGGCTCAGAGCCAGTAAATGAAAAATAATACAATGTCATTGTTTTATTTGTCCTTTTCCGGCTCTGAGCCAGGTTGCGAAGGGAGGGGCAGCGCATTAGGAGGAAGAGTGCTATGTGCACACCTTAAATGTGCATATGTGTTTTGGCCGGCCTTCTCAGGCCGACCAAAACACACATGCACACTTAGGTTTCCCTAGCCTAGCTGCATTGACCAGCCAGGCTGGTGAAACCCCACAGACTCCTGGGTCTGACAGGGCGCCTTTCCTACCTGCTCAGACCAACCCCCAGGCTGCTATCATGTGAGAGCAGCTGGGGGATTGCAGGGAGTCCATGGCGTTGCCCCCGTGGTTTCTGGGACCAGGAAGGACTATGCCTAGTGCGACATGGGATGCTTGAGGCAGCTCCAGGTAAGTTTAAAATTTAAAATGTATTTTTTATTGTAACACCACCTCCTGTGCACTCCCCCGTACCGCCTCCACCTGCCCCACCACCTCTTTAGTGTGGCAGCCGCGACTGAAACTGAGCAGGCAACGTCCTCACAGCTGCTGCCCCTAACGGGTGAATCACTCCCAATGGAGCTCTTAGCAAGCGTTTTCCCTCCAAAACCTGTCCAATAGAGCACATGTCATTAGCAGCACCTGCAGCAATGTGGATAGGGCAACCTACCACCCCCTCCCCAAAATCTCCAGCTCTGAAGAGCACAAAATCAATGAGGCCTCCTCAGGACTGTATCACGTATCCTGACCAGTTGACGATTGAAAATGGCGAGGCTTTCGTGAGTGGTACTAATAAGGGTACTGTTTCTCAATGATTGTGCGGGAAGGTTCGCAGTTACGTTTTTTCTGTCATATTTCTTGCACTGGAAGTCGATTGGTTGATTTGTCTGGAATAGCTGAAGTGGATGTTCCAGCCAAGCTTTCAAAGGATGACCATTTGCAATATTTATCTAGGCCCTATTCATGAGAAAGTTCTTTTAGAGTTGGATGCAGCTGAGATGCTGCAAAAACGTGTTCAGCATTGTATTATTGCTAAATGCGTTGTATATTGAACACAGTGCTCAATTGCGATGATTTTGCACGCAATTTTACTAACAGCTGTTTGCTGGTGGTAGAATGGAGCGCAATATGGGAGGTAACACGGAGAGATGTATACTCGTATGCCCTATTATGTATTGTTAAGTGTAAATTGGCAGCAAACCTACTGTGGAGGTTTAAGGTAGGCCTCCACTGAACCTACAGCCAGTGAAGCTCCTTAAGAGCGGAGGTAATATGGTCGGACTTCCCCAGGTTCAAGCAGAGTCTACTCACCTGCTTCTGTATTTTTTCGAGGTTTGTTCATTTCTTTTTATGGAACCCCTATCTAGACTACAAAAACTTTACTACAAAAGTCCAGGTGGCGCAGTACCATCGGCCTAGGAGGGAGAATTCAGAATTTTCTTCATATGAATTAGAGTATATTTATCAGTATCACGAGTTGACTTTGTATACTCTTCATAAAACCTGCAATTTGTTGTAACAAGAGGTCTATTTAGACTGAGGGCCTGCGCTGCAACCTTTTGTTTTAGTTTCTAAAGGTTCTCCTGCAATTCTGCCTCATGCTGACGATGCGAATCTTAAACTATCAACATCTGATCACCCGGAAGAACTTCCAAGAACTTTATATGGTCTCATTCTTCACCTTGGGCAGCAAACATCTTGGTGACTTGTATTATGCTCTTATGTCTTCTGAGCTGTGAACCACACCACTACCCCCACGAGTCACTGGTTTAACAAGTTTATGTTAGTCAGGCTGCAGGGGAATTCGCAACATGCATCAAAGGTAGCATGATTTGCATATTCAAATAGGCATGCTGTATCTTGGATGAAATTAAGGTCGAGTACCTCATGAATGAAATGATGCATTATTTCAGCAGTAAGGTGTTTGCAGTCTTTATAATAAAATCACAAAAGGCACGTTTAGCCTTTTTCGTTGCTAAGATATTAAAATACTGTTTATTTTTTAATAAGCGGCTAAAAACAAGCGACTTGTAGCAAGGGCAAGATTGCAGAAAATCATTCAGACTGCTACTTAAAAGTGCATGGCAGTGCAGCGCTTATTTAGCGCCTCATACCCCTTTCCAAACCATGAAGTGTTATCAATTCTTGAACGACGGCTTCCCTCACACAATTCTCTAAAGATAGTGGCTATGTAAAATAGGCAAGTTTCGATCCTGCATGAAACATGTCGGTGGTGATGTAGATGACTTCCTAACTCAAAAACAGAAACATCATGAAACATCCTTGTTCTAGTTTCCCTGCCCTGGGAGCTGTCCCAGATGGAAGCAGGGCAGGCTATGATATTCCTTTGGTGAATGTGCCTTGGG
The DNA here is from genome assembly GCF_964261635.1 of Lissotriton helveticus. Lineage (NCBI taxonomy): Eukaryota > Metazoa > Chordata > Amphibia > Caudata > Salamandridae > Lissotriton > Lissotriton helveticus. The sequence goes on from NC_136061.1 coordinate 865,812,849, forward strand.
ATGCAATTATTTATAATTCCTCTCTCCCCTCTGGCCATGGCATTGATCTAACCCTGAGCGGAGTCCCTTTCCAAAGAGCATCCAGCAAGGGCTGTTTCATGCACATGCACAGATGAAAAAACGTCTCTGCAGGCTCAAACCGGATGCACACATGCGTGTAAGACATGACACAGCAGCATTCCGCTGAGAAATGGTCTCTATCAGACTTATGATTAATACTTATACATTTCCAGGTTTGGTCCTGTGGGCAAAATGAGCGGAAAATTGACTATTCTCTGCAGACTGAAGCATTAGCTGAACTTGTCTTTTGCCTAATAATTTTTATTTTTGTTCAGTTGTTTAGACTGGAGTATACTTTTATCTGAGTGCGTTCGTCAATTGTTATAGTAATAACCGCCCTGTGTATATAACGAAATGTAATATAAATTAAAACTACGAAAGACAAACAGTGCCTCTTTCTTCCTCTCTCTGAGGAATGAGAAATAACACCTCATAGATAAATGCATGGAAATATTAAACTAAAACAGCCTAGGCTGAATTCATTTATCCACTTATGTAGCTTTGAAATGCCCTTGCTGTAAATTTCACCTTCAATGGTTTCCGACTCTGAAATAGGACGTCATTGTACCAGTGTAGTTATAGTAAGGTCAGACTTTCTAACTAATTCTCCCTCATCCAGTTGGATACTGCAGACATACAGATTGAAAACATGGCATAACGATTTTCAATAGTGTTATGATAATCTGTGCGTTCTCTGCATATGACACAGTTTCAAAGCCATGGGGGCTTATTTATGAGCCCTTTGTGCTGCGAGTGCGTCACTTTTTATGATGCACTGGCGGTGTAAAATATGCACCACACTGCGACATATTTACAAAGTGACACATGTAAGCAGATGCGTCACTTTGTAAACCCCTGAGCTACATTATACCTGTGTCAGATGTAATGTAGGCAAGGTGGCTGTTCCCACACAAAAAAGGGTTTTAGAATTTTAGAAGTGGCGCAGTGAAATCTATCAGATTTCACTAAGCCACTTCCAGGACGCCACTGCGTCAAATCCTTACACCTGCCTCACAGCAGGTGTAAAACTGACACAGGTCATTTCACATGGGGCTTGCCCAATATGAGAAGAAGCATTGCGGTATTTGTGTCATACACACTCCAGCGAGTCAATTATGCACCTACAGATACGTCAGGAATACTGACATATCTGTAAATCCTTTTGACATGGAGCGCTGTACAGTAAATATGGCACATCTATGGTGTCAACAGGAGGGCACAATGAAACGTGTTGCATCGCTGTTTCTACACAGCGATGAAATACTTTTCATAAATGAGGTCCCCAAGGGCGTGAAATATGTGTTAAACTCATAGAGAAGCCCTGAGGTATCCCACAAGTTGGGTTGAAAAGGTATAAAAACTGATTGGGTTCTATCTGTAAAAAATTAACAAAGCCACGTAAGTGCTTGCTTGCAAACTCCTAGGTCAAGGAGTCACGATACCAAGATTGTGTGAGAAATTGTGTTGAACGCAGCTTACAAGTTCAGTAAGATCAGGGTAGTTGAGCTGCCCTGGTCTAAGATCACTCTTATGTTATCAGTGGCCATGAGGAGAGCTGTTTCTCTGCTGTGTGAAGAAACAGGCTGAGCATGATCCAGAAGTTTATTGACTTCTGAGACAATTGTTTGTTTGTTTACTGTATTTTTTATATGTTTGACTAGGGGTGTGCAAAATTTATAATTTACTTTTGCATAATTATGTGAAAACTCTGGAAAATTATGAGTAATTACACACAAAATGCAAATCTGTCACTTTGAACTATATATTTAACACAAAATTCGTTCTTGCATCAATTTTTGATGTAAGCCTGCATTTTCCCATAAAAAAGTATGAAAAATATCAGTGGCATGAGCAAAAGCTGCTCATATTCTGGCCATTCTTGTTATCCATGCGTGCTCGCAACAACATTTTGCCATTAATGGCACTTACTTTTCTTTAATATAACTTTTATTGGTATTTCCGTAATGCACAATTCCAATCAGTGCTCAGTATTATTTTGCGGTACAAAAGGGGGTGGTAATGGATGGAGCATTTGAACCAATCAAACACTCACACCCAGTCAAAAGATCTGGGTTTAATCCATCACCGTTCTTTAGCCCACTCTGCCACCCCAGTTCAGACATGGCTATATGGCAAATCAGTCTGACCCTGTGCCTCATGGGAACAGTCCAGCCCGAACTGCCAAGCCATGCCTTCCCTGGACCGGAAACAAGCTTCCGAGGACCGGTTTCTGGCATTGCAGCCATCTTCAGCCCGGCTTGCTTGATTCCAGTGGCACAGTGAGCAAGGGACTCACGTCTGAGCATACCCTGCCACACTTATGGCGGCCAAAAGCGGTACAAAAGGGGGTGGTAATGGACGGAGCATCTGAACCAATCAAACACTCACACCCAGTCAAAAGATCTGGGTTTAATCCATCACCGTTCTTTATCCCACTCTGCCACCCCAGTTCAGACATGGCTATATGCAAATCAGTCTGACCCTGTGCCTCATGGGAACAGTCCAGCCCGAACTGCCAAGCCATGCCTTCCCTGGACCGGAAACAAGCTTCAGAGGACCGGTTTCTGGCATTGCAGCCGTCTTCAGCCCGGCTTGCTTGAATCCAGTGGCAAAGTGAGCAAGGGACTCACGTCTGAGCATACCCTGCCACACTTATGGTGGCCAAAAGCGGTACAAAAGGGGGTGGTAATGGACGGAGCATCTGAACCAATCAAACACTCACACCCAGTCAAAAGATCTGGGTTTAATCCATCACCGTTCTTTAGCCCACTCTGCCACCCCAGTTCAGACATGGCTATATGCAAATCAGTCTGACCCTGTGCCTCATGGGAACAGTCCAGCCCGAACTGCTAAGCCATGCCTTCCCTGGACCGGAAACAAGCTTCCGATGACCGGTTTCTGGCATTGCAGCCGTCTTCAGCCCGGCTTGCTTGAATCCAGTGGCAAAGTGAGCAAGGGACTTACGTATGAGCATACCCTGACACACTTATGGCAGTCAAAAGCGGTACAAAAGGGGGTGGTAATGGACGGAGCATCTGAACCAATCAAACACTCACACCCAGTCAAAAGATCTGGGTTTAATCCATCACCGTTCTTTAGCCCACTCTGCCTCCCCAGTTCAGACATGGCTATATGCAAATCAGTCTGACCCTGTGCCTCATGGGAACAGTCCAGCCCGAACTGCCAAGCCATGCCTTCCCTGGACCGGAAACAAGCTTCCGAGGACCGGTTTCTGGCATTGCAGCCGTCTTCAGCCGGGCTTGCTTGAAACCAGTGGCAAAGTGAGCAAGGGACTCATGTCTGAGCATACCCTGCCACACTTATGGCGGCCAAAAGCGGTACAAAAGGGGGTGGTAATGGACGGAGCATCTGAACCAATCAAACACTCACACCCAGTCAAAAGATCTGGGTTTAATCCCTTGCTCACTTTGCCACTGGAGTCAAGCAAGCCCGGCTGAAGACGGCTGTAATGCCAGAAACCGGTCCTGGGAAGCTTGATTCCGGTCCAGGGAAGACATGGCCTGGCAGTTCGGGCTGGACTGTTCCTATGAGGAACAGGGTCAGGGGGGCGTGGCTTGAGCGCCGAGGGTGATGGCGGCGTGAGCCCAGAGCTCCGTGCATCTTCCCCTCAATTATCCTGAAGAACTCGGCAGAGAGCCCGTGTGAGCCCCGGCGCCGCACGAGTGATCAGTGGTGACCGGCGAGGCGAGGTGTGAGCGGCTGGGGAGGCTGTACTGGTGAGCGCGGCCGCCGACCCTCGCGGCTGCCGGAGCGGAGGGAGGAAGACGGCGCTCAAGATGGCGGCCGCGGCGGAGCCCAGTGAGCTCGGAGTTTGACCGGCGGCCCACGCTGCCATGGAGCTCTGATTGTGTGCGGCCGCCGACCTTGGGGCGTTCTGCGGTGGACCCCTCTGAGACAGGAGACTCTCCTTGACCCCCCGGCTGCGATAATACCACGGAGAACAGCGCTGGGTGAGGCGGCCGCCCGGGCGTGCCTTGGCGGGCGGAACTACGAGGCTGCGTCCAGAGTCGGAAAAGCTGGCGGAGCGAGAACCCGAGCCGGGCCTCAGCCGTGCAAGGAGGTGAGCGAGGAGGAACTGTACGGCGGACCGGGGGAGGGGGGGCGCTGATTCGAGCGTCCCCGACCCGCCGGCGCTGGTCGGCGGAGAGCCCTGATCCCCCCTCCCGAGCTGCAGCGGCAAACGCTGGAGGAGTGCAGTAACTGCGCAGCACGACCGCATAATAACTTGGTGCCGGACTCACTGCAGGAGCCCAGGGGGGCACAGGCTGTCGGACGGACGCCAGCGACAAGGCCCTGCCACAATGGGGAATCCAAGAACCAAGGCGGAGGAGGCGGAGAAGTCGGATGCGGCGGAGGGTGGCCCTATTGAGCAGACGGAACTGCAACGGCTGCAGGATCGCATTTTGGACGCCATAACAGCCACGCGTGACGCGCTCCACGATGATATAGCGCAAGTGGCGTCGGGGCTTGGCCTGCTCCGGGCGGACCACGATAAATTGAAGGACAGGGTCAAGGACACTGAGACTGCGGTTAAAGACCTGGCGCCCGCACAGAAAGTGCTGGAGAGCAAACTTACGGAGGCCCTGGACCGCATTCGCACCCTGGAACGGCGAGCGGAAGACGCGGAAAATAGGAGCCGGCGCAGCAATGTGCGGATCGTGGGCGTGCCGGAGACGGAGGGGGTAATGAACATGGTGGCCTATCTGGACGAATGGTTGAAAACAGTGGTGGCACCGGAAGGACTGTCGCCATTTTTCACGCTGGAACGTGCCCACAGGGTCCCGTCTGGACCGCCTAGGCCGGGGCTCCCACCCAGACCGATCATAGCCAAGTTGCTTCATTACAAGGACAGAGACCTGCTCCTGCAAAGAGCCCGGGAGGATGGCCCATTTCAGATTGCGAACAGTAAGGTCACGCTCTTCCCTGATTTCACCTTTGAGACGCAGAAGCAGCGGGCCTCCTTCCTCACAATTAAAAAGGAAATGCGTACTGAAGGGATCTCCTACTCCTTGCTTTTCCCAGCCAGGCTCCGGGTGGTGGTGGACGACAAGACGCTCTTTTTTAACGCCGCAGCGGACGCCTGGGACTGGTGGGAAACATACAAGGCAGGAACCGATGGTGCCAAATTACGGGAGGAAAGAGAAAAGGAGCGAGCGCGCTCGCCAGCAAGGCCACGGAAATCGCACAGGCTGAGGATGCGGAAGCAGGGGAAGCACGGACCGACGGCCTCCCAGACTGAAGCTGAGCGACAGGCCGCATTGCTTGAGGTGGTGAAGTTGGGGCGGGATGGGAGCCCCGGCTCTAAACGTGGAATGGATTCGGACACGCATGTGTCGGCCTCGGGGTCGGACTCGGACCTCTCTAGAATCCATCGGGCCGAGGGGCCACTGGTGACGCCGCAGACGGCGGAAGAGATCCTGAATATTTGAACTGCCTGTGGTGGACAATGGGTAATGTTTGGGGTGCTAGGCGGGGGCCCATAGCTCCATGCACACGAGGGCCGGGGCACACCAGAGGGCTCGGAGCCAGACTACTCTGGGGGATTGGGGAAGGGGCGGGGGACGGGCGGCGCGGCTCCCTTCTGGACGAGGCCGCGCTCCGTAGGCCCTTAAGGCACCCACGGCTGCGGCCGTGTAGTAGCGACCTGGGTCAATCAGGTGCGGGTGTTTGGATGGGGACTGATATCTCGATATTGGGGCCTGTTCTGGGGGAGGGGGGGGGTTCCACAGTTGGGGTTTGTTTGCTCTCTTTAAAGTCATTGACCCTGGGTATGCCATGGGACGGATAGTTGGGAGGTTTTGTTTTGTTCGGGGGGGGTACCACCACCGTCGAGGGGCAGGCACTGAGGAGAGAATTCCGACAGGATCATTGGGACAATGGCTAGTGCGAATTATTTAAACTGCATAACCTGGAACGTACGGGGCCTACACACTATGCAGCGCAGACACAAAGTGCATGCCTTTTTAGTGCGGAGGGGGGTGCACATTGCACTGTTGCAGGAAACGCATCTCACGAAGCAGGAGGGGACAGCGCTGCAGAGGAGGTGGAGGGGCCAGATCTATCACACCTGTTATTCAGCCTACGCTAGAGGAGTACTGATTTGGATTAGAGCAGGCACACCATTCCAACTCACGCGCCAATGGGTAGATCAAGAGGGGAGATATGTGGTGGTGGAAGGGAAGCTGGGGGGCAGGGATATTGTGCTGGCTAGTATATATGCCCCGAACACCGACCAACTAGCTTTCTTTGCGAAACTATCAGGGACGCTAGCTCACTCCCTGGCGGGCCCGGTCCTGCTGGGAGGTGACTTTAACTCCATAGCTGACCCCTCCTTGGATAGATCCCACCCCCCACTGCAAGATTCCCCGGTGCATAGATTGTCTAGAGGCAGGAGGGAGTGGCAGGACAGTTGGGAACTGACAGACGTATGGCGAGGGCAGCATCCGACTGACCGGGATTATTCCTACTTTTCAGGGTTACATGATTTGCATGTCCGATTGGATGCGATACTATGCTCCCGGGGTGTGCTGCCGTCCGTCGCTGGGTCGGAATACCTGTCGAGAACAATCTCGGACCATAATCCACTCTTGGTTCAGCTGGCGTGGGTAGCTGAGAGGCCCAGGGTCCCGACCTGGAAATTGAAGCCCGAGACTCTGGAGGACCCCCTACTTGGGGCGGCCCTGGAGGAGGGGATGAACTTGTATTTCGCGGAGAACGAGGGGACGGCGGCCATTAGGGCCACAGAATGGGACACCTTTAAAGTGGTGGTAAGGGGTATCTGTATCAAGGAATACGTAGGAGCGAGGAAGGTATTGCTGAGCGATCTCGATAAGGTGGACGCCAAGCTGAGGGAGGCAGAAAGGGGGCGGCCCGGTCGTCCGGATCTCCAGGAGGCGCTTTGCTCGGCTAGGGAGGAGGTGGCCATTGAAGTGGAGAGGCTCCGTGCCTTTGATTATAGACGGTACGTGCTGCGATCCCATGTCGACGGAGATAAATCGGGCACCCTTCTTGCCTGGCTCTCGAACCCCACTAAGCGCTGCTCTCCCATACTACAGCTACAGGATGCAGCTGGCCTGGTACAGCACAATCAGCTGGGCATAGTTGATGGATTTCAAAAATATTATGAGGGCCTATATAAGAGTACCCCAGGCGACCGAGGGGGATTGGCCGAGCCTTTTTTGGACGGCCTGCTACTACAGAGGCTGGGGGAGGAACAGGCGAAGGAGCTGGGGTCGGATATTGAACTAGGGGAGATTAGGAAGGTGGTGCGGACCATGGCCCACAACAAATCGCCGGGGATCGACGGGCTACCCATAGAGTTCTATAGTAAATATTTGGACGTCTTGGCGCCGCGGCTCCTGGTCGTCTACAGAGAGGCCAAGGCAGCAGGCCGCCTACCACAGTCCATGCGGGAAGCCCTTGTAGTGCCACTACTGAAGCCCGGCAGGGAGGGCAGTGACCCCGCGTCTTACAGGCCGCTCTCTATGCTCACTACCGATTACAAGATTTTGAGCTCTATCCTGGCGACGAGGCTCCTGCCGCATATGCCGAGACTGGTGCACGAGGACCAGAACGGTTTCATACCGTCTCGTAACACCACGTTCAACGTTAGGCGACTTGTCCGCCTCATGGCCGAGCTGGAGGGGGGGGTCGGTTCTGAGCTGGTCCTCTCTGTTGACATCGAAAAAGCTTTCGACAGCCTGGAATGGGACTATCTCTATGCGGTTATGGAACGATTTGGTCTGGGAGCTGGCTATATCCAATGGACACGGGTCCTATACACGGTAGCGATAGCAAGGGTACGAGTAGGGGCGACGGTGTCCCACCGCTATCCGGTAGAAAGGGGCACCCGCCAGGGTTGCTCCCTGTCTCCGCTTCTGTTCGCGCTGGCTATCGAGCCCCTAGCGGCTGAGGCCCGGACGGGACGGCAGTTTTTCGGGGTGCGAGCTAGAGACGGACAGCAGTTCATCTCGCTATATGCTGATGATTTGCTGATGTTCCTAAACGACGGGGCCGCGGATCTAGCGGGCGCAGAGGCACTGCTGGAGCGGTTCGGCACATTGTCGGGTTTGAAGGGTAATTGGCCCAAGACGAGCTTGTTCCCGCTACGGGAGGGAGCTGCTCGGCCGAACCACCGGCCGGCACTACCCTGGGAGCCTGCCTGCATTAAATACCTGGGGATCCACATTTACCACAAGGCGGCGGACTTGCTCGAGGGTAACTTGGGGCGATGTGTGCAAGGACTGAAGGGCTGTATGACCTTCTGGGCCACGTTGCCGCTCTCAGTGGCAGGCAGGATATCCTTATTGAAGATGGTCGCCCTGCCGCGGTTATTGTACTACTTCCGCACGCTTCCAATCTGGATACCTGGCTCCTTCTTCCGGCAGCTCCGATCTCTGATCACAGCGTTTATCTGGGGTGCAGGGCGGTGCAGGGTGGCGCTGGCAACGCTCACCCGCCCGAAGGATGAAGGGGGACTAGCGGTGCCGGACTATGAGCTTTATTATTTGGCGGCCCAACTGCAGGTCTTCACGCAGGAGGTGGCACGAGTATATCGGGGCCCGGAAGACGGAAGGTTACAGGGAACGCCCCGCCATGTTTTGGCGTATATCACCCTTCAACAGCGGATTGATGGTCGAGACTTAACATTGGAACAACGCACGTACCGTCAATGTTGGAATCGAGTGCAGAAGAGGGCAGGAATTCGGCGCCCATATGCTCCAGCGATCTCTCTGGGTATGCTAACGGCGTTGCCACATGGAGGTGACTGGTCGCACCTACAGCGATGGGAGGAGGCGGGTGTGCAGGTGATTGGGGACCTTTACGAAAATGGAACGTTACTCCCGTTCCAAGCACTGCTGGAGCGCTTTGACCTCCCGAGAGGGGGATTTCTCCTTCACGCGGCAGTGTGCAGGGCAATACAGACCCACTGGGGAACGGGGCTGGAGGAACCTGCGACGGCAGCAGCATGCCAATACACCATGATGTCGGCGGGTACAATCAAGGCGGTGACGTGCCTCTACAGTAGAATGGTGCGAGAAAATCTCCGTCCTCTCGCGTCGCTGAAGGCCAAGTGGGAGGAGGACCTGGGTAAAGACATATCTGACACGACGTGGGCGCAGATAGTGCGCAGGGCTCGCAACAGCACGAGAAATGCTAGGTTCCAACTTATCCACTTCTATATTCTGCATAGGGCGTATATGACCCCGGGGAGGATTAGGAGGTATTTTGGAACGATAGAGGCGACCTGCCCCCGTTGTCCGAAAGAGGGGGTTGAATTGGTGCATATGCTGTGGGCGTGCCCGGCCCTTCGGGAATATTGGCAGGCCATAGGTGACGTGTTGAACGAGGTTACTGACAGGACCATCGCTTTTCCCTCATACCCCCAAAAACAAACTCACGAGCAAGTTTATAGATATGGGATTGATGGTGGCTAAAAGAGAGATCACTAGGCACTGGAAGGCGAGGGTGGCTCCGACTCCCAGGCGGTGGCTGCAAGAATTTCTGAAATGGGCGATCGCCGACAGCACACACAGGTACCAGCTAGCGCGCAGGACCCCTAGCCAGGCGGCGACTGAGACAGCGACTTCATGGGAAGTGATGGTACAGGCCCTTAAAGATAGCGAGGAGGATGAGATGGAGGAGGCCCCTGATGCGGAAAGGGTGAAAGGGGCAAGCTGATGACCCAGGGGCAGCAGGAACACATGGTCGACACGGACCGCACACTGGAAACGTGGGAACGACCATTGCCAGGGCTCTTAGACAGGTGGTGGTGGGGGGGGGCATCTGGGGGAGGTCACCGGTTTAGCTCAGGGGGTGGGGGTTGGGGCTCATCGCGTTGGTTAGATGACGCATAAAAAGTAGTCATGCACATACTCCTGTAGCTAACTACTCCTGCACCTTTAGCGTCAGGCACGGGGGAGCCGCGAACTTATTGCCGCCCAACCCCCGGGTTGTGGGCACGCAGGCTGTGTATGAGGCATCAGGAACTATTACGTAACGGCTCATTGTAACTGTGATGTATACTTGTGATTTGGCCTGTTTTGGAGTGACTGCAATAAAAACTATTTAAAAAAAAAAAAAAATGAGGAACAGGGTCAGACTGATTTGCATATGGCCATGTCTGAACTGGGGTGGCGGAGTGAGCTAAAGAACGGTGATGGATTAAACCCAGATAAGTTGACTGGGGGTGAGTGTTTGTATTGTCAACGCTCCGTCCATCATCACCTTTGGTTTTTCTTTGTTTGCCCTACGTTGGCAGGGTATGCTCAGACGTGAGTCCCTTGCTCACTTTGCCACTGGAGTCAAGCAAGCCCGGCTGAAGACGGCTGTAATGCCAGAAACCGGTCCTGGGAAGCTTGATTCCGGTCCAGGGAAGACATGGCCTGGCAGTTCGGGCTGGACTGTTCCCATGAGGAACAGGGTCAGACAGATTTGCATATGGCCATGTCTGAACTGGGGTGGCGGAGTGAGCTAAAGAACGGTGATGGATTAAACCCAGATCAGTTGACTGGGGGTGAGTGTGTGTATTGTCAACGCTCCGTCCATCATCACCTTTGGTTTTTCTTTGTTCGCCCTACGTTGGCAGGGTATGCTCAGACGTGAGTCCCTTGCTCACTTTGCCACAGGAGTCAAGCAAGCCCGGCTGAAGACGGCTGTAATGCCAGAAACCGGTCCTGGGAAGCTTGATTCCGGTCCAGGGAAGACATGGCCTGGCAGTTCGGGCTGGACTGTTCCCATGAGGTACAGGGTCAGACTGATTTGCATATGGCCATGTCTGAACTGGGGTGGCGGAGTGAGCTAAAGAACGGTGATGGATTAAACCCAGATCAGTTGACTGGGGGTGAGTGTTTGTATTGTCAACGCTCCGTCCATCATCACCTTTGTTTTTTCTTTGTTCGCCCTACGTTGGCAGGGTATGCTCAGACGTGAATCCCTTGCTCACTTTGCCACTGGAGTCAAGCAAGCCTGGCTGAAGACGGCTGTAATGCCAGAAACCGGTCCTGGGAAGCTTGATTCCGGTCCAGGGAAGACATGGCCTGGCAGTTCGGGCTGGACTGTTCCCATGAGGCACAGGGTCAGACTGATTTGCATTTGGCCATGTCTGAACTGGGGTGGCGGAGTGAGCTAAAGAACAGTGATGGATTAAACCCAGATCAGTTGACTGGGGGTGAGTGTTTGTATTGTCAACGCTCCGTCCATTATCACCTTTGGTTTTTCTTTGTTCGCCCTACGTTGGCAGGGTATGCTCAGACGTGAGTCCCTTGCTCACTTTGCCACTGGAGTCAAGCAAGCCCGGCTGAAGACGGCTGTAATGCCAGAAACCGGTCCTGGGAAGCTTATTTCCGGTCCAGGGAAGACATGGCCTGGCAGTTCGGGCTGGACTGTTCCCATGAGGCACAGGGTCAGACTGATTTGCATATGGCCATGTCTGAACTGGGGTGGCAGAGTGAGCTAAAGAACGGTGATGGATTAAACCCAGATCAGTTGACTGGGGGTGAGTGTTTGTATTGTCAACGCTCCGTCCATCATCACCTTTGGTTTTTCTTTGTTCGCCCTACGTTGGCAGGGTATGCTCAGACGTGAGTCCCTTGCTCACTTTGCCACTGCAGTCAAGCAAGCCCGGCTGAAGACGGCTGTAATGCCAGAAACCGGTCCTGGGAAGCTTGATTCCGATCCAGGGAAGACATGGCCTGGCAGTTCGGGCTGGACTGTTCCCATGAGGCACAGGGTCAGACTGATTCGCATATGGCCATGTCTGAACTGGGGTGGCGGAGTGAGCTAAAGAACGGTGATGGATTAAACCCAGATCAGTTGACTGGGGGTGAGTGTTTGTATTGTCAACGCTCTGTCCATCATCACCTTTGGTTTTTCTTTGTTCGCCCTACATTGGGAGGGTATGCTCAGACGTGAGTCCCTTGCTCACTTTGCCACTGGAGTCAAGCAAGCCCGGCTGAAGACGGCTGTAATGCCAGAACCGGTCATGGGAAGCTTGATTCCCGTCCAGGGAAGATATGGCCTGGCAGTTCGGGCTGGACTGCTCCCATGAGGCACTGGGTCAGACTGATTTGCATATGGCCATGCCTGAACTGGGGTGGCGGAGTGAGCTAAAGAACGGTGATGGATTAAACCCAGATCAGTTGACTGGGGGTGAGTGTTTGTATTGTCAACGCTCCGTCCATCATCACCTTTGGTTTTTCTTTGTTCGCCCTACGTTGGCAGGGTATGCTCAGACGTGAGTCCCTTGCTCACTTTGCCACTGGAGTCAAGCAAGCCCGGCTGAAGACGGCTGTAATGCCAGAAACCGGTCCTGGGAAGCTTGATTCCGGTCCAGGGAAGACATGGCCTGGCAGTTCGGGCTGGACTGTTCCCATGAGGCACAGGGTCAGACTGATTTGCATATGGCCATGTCTGAACTGGGGTGGCGGAGTGAGCTAAAGAACGGTGATGGATTAAACCCAGATCAGTTGACTGGGGGTGAGTGTTTGTATTGTCAACGCTCTGTCCATCATCACCTTTGGTTTTTCTTTGTTCGCCCTACATTGGGAGGGTATGCTCAGACGTGAGTCCCTTGCTCACTTTGCCACTGGAGTCAAGCAAGCCCGGGTGAAGACGGCTGTAATGCCAGAAACCGGTCCTGGGAGGCTTGATTCCGGTCCAGGGAAGACATGGCCTGGCAGTTCGGGCTGGACTGTTCCCATGAGGCACAGGGTCAGACTGATTTGCATATGGCCATGTCTGAACTGGGGTGGCGGAGTGAGCTAGAGAACGGTGATGGATTAAACCCAGATCAGTTGACTTGGGGTGAGTGTTTGTATTGTCAACGCTCCGTCCATCATCACCTATGGTTTTTCTTTGTTCGCCCTACGTTGGCAGGGTATGCTCAGACGTGAGTCCCTTGCTCACTTTGCCACTGGAGTCAAGCAAGCCCGGCTGAAGACGGCTGTAATGCCAGAAACCAGTCCTGGGAAGCTTGATTCCGGTCGAGGGAAGACATGGCCTGGCAGTTCGGGCTGGACTTTTCCCATGAGGCACAGGGTCAGACTGATTTGCATATGGCCATGTCTGAACTGGGGTGGCGGAGTGAGCTAAAGAACGGTGATGGATTAAACCCAGATCAGTTGACTGGGGGTGAGTGTTTGTATTGTCAACGCTCCGTCCATTATCACCTTTGGTTTTTCTTTGTTCGCCCTACGTTGGCAGGGTATGCTCAGACGTGAGTCCCTTGCTCACTTTGCCACTGGAGTCAAGCAATCCCGGCTGAAGACGGCTGTAATGCCAGAAACCGGTCCTGGGAAGCTTGATTCCGGTCCAGGGAAGACATGGCCTGGCAATTCGGGCTGTACTGTTCCCATGAGGCACAGGGTCAGACTGATTTGCATATGGCCATGTCTGAACTGGGGTGGCGGAGTGAGCTAAAGAACGGTGATGGATTAAACCCAGATCAGTTGACTGGGGGTCAGTGTTTGTATTGTCAACGCTCCGTCCATCATCACCTTTGGTTTTTCTTTGTTCGGCCTACGTTGGCAGGGTATGCTCAGACGTGAGTCCCTTGCTCACTTTGCCACTGGAGTCAAGCAAGCCCGGCTGAAGACGGCTGTAATGCCAGAAACCGGTCCTGGGAAGCTTGATTCCGGTCCAGGGAAGACATGGCCTGGCAGTTCGGGCTGGACTGTTCCCATGAGGCACAGGGTCAGACTGATTTGCATATGGCCATGTCTGAACTGGGGTGGCGGAGTGAGCTAAAGAACGGTGCTGGATTAAACCCAGATCAGTTGACTGGGGGTGAGTGTTTGTATTGTCAACGCTCCGTCCATCATCACCTTTGGTTTTTCTTTGTTCGCCCTACGTTGGCAGGGTATGCTCAGACGTGAGTTCCTTGCTCACTTTGCCACTGGAGTAAAGCAAGCCCGGCTGAAGACGGCTGTAATGCCAGAAACCGGTCCTGGGAAGCTTGATTCCGGTCCAGGGAAGACATGGCCTGGCAGTTCGGGCTGGACTGTTCCCATGAGGCACAGGGTCAGACTGATTTGCATATGGCCATGTCTGAACTGGGGTGGCGGAGTGAGCTAAAAAACGGTGATGGATTAAACCCAGATCAGTTGACTGGGGGTGAGTGTTTGTATTGTCAACGCTCCGTCCATCATCACCTTTGGTTTTTCTTTGTTCGCCCTACGTTGGCAGGGTATGCTCAGACGTGAGTCCCTTGCTCACTTTGCCACTGGAGTCAAGCAAGCCCGGCTGAAGACGGCTGTAATGCCAGAAACCGGTCCTGGGAAGCTTGATTCCGGTCCAGGGAAGACATGGCCTGGCAGTTCGGGCTGGACTGTTCCCATGAGGCACAGGGTCAGACTGATTTGCATATGGCCATGTCTGAACTGGGGTGGCGGAGTGAGCTAAAGAACGGTGATGGATTAAACCCAGATCAGTTGACTGGGGGTGAGTGTTTGTATTGTCAACGCTCCGTCCATCATCACCTTTGGTTTTTCTTTGTTCGCCCTACGTTGGCAGGGTATGCTCAGACGTGAGTCCCTTGCTCACTTTGCCACTGGAGTCAAGCAAGCCCGGCTGAAGACGGCTGTAATGCCAGAAACCGGTCCTGGGAAGCTTGATTCCGGTCCAGGGAAGACATGGCCTGGCAGTTCGGGCTGGACTGTTCCCATAAGGCACAGGGTCAGACTGATTTGCATATGGCCATGTCTGAACTGGGGTGGCGGAGTAAGCTAAAGAACGGTGCTGGATTAAACCCAGATCAGTTGACTGGGGGTGAGTGTTTGTATTGTCAACGCTGCGTCCATCATCACCTTTGGTTTTTCTTTGTTCGCCCTACGTTGGCAGGGTATGCTCAGACGTGAGTCCCTTGCTCACTTTGCCACTGGAGTCAAGCAAGCTCGGCTGAAGACGGCTGTAATGCCAGGAACCGGTCCTGGGAAGCTTGATTCCGGTCCAGGGAAGATATGGCCTGGCAGTTCGGGCTGGACTGTTCCCATGAGGCACAGGGTCAGACTGATTTGCATATGGCCATGTCTGAACTGGGGTGGCGGAGTGAGCTAAAGAACGGTGATGGATTAAACCCAGATCAGTTGACTGGGGGTGAGTGTTTGTATTGTCAACGCTCCGTCCATCATCACCTTTGGTTTTTCTTTGTTCGCCCTACGTTGGCAGGGTATGCTCAGACGTGAGTCCCTTGCTCACTTTGCCACTGGAGTCAAGCAAGCCCGGCTGAAGACGGCTGTAATGCCAGAAACCGGTCCTGGGAAGCTTGATTCCGGTCCAGGGAAGACATGGCCTGGCAGTTTGGGCTGGACTGTTCCCATGAGGCACAGGGTCAGACTGATTTGCATATGGCCATGTCTGAACTGGGGTGGCGGAGTGAGCTAAAGAACAGTGATGGATTAAACCCAGATCAGTTGACTGGGAAGTGAGTGTTTGTATTGTCAACGCTCCGTCCATCATCACCTTTGGTTTTTCTTTGTTCGCCCTACGTTGGCAGGGTATGCTCAGACGTGAGTCCCTTGCTCACTTTGCCACTGGAGTCATGCAAGCCCGGCTGAAGACGGCTGTAATGCCAGAAACCGGTCCTGGGAAGCTTGATTCCGGTGCAGGGAAGACATGGCCTGGCAGTTCGGGCTGGACTGTTCCCATGAGGCACAGGGTCAGACTGATTTGCATATGGCCATGTCTGAACTGGGGTGGCGGAGTGAGCTAAAGAACGGTGATGGATTGAACCCAGATCAGTTGACTGGGGGTGAGTGTTTGTATTGTCAACGCTCCGTCCATCATCACCTTTAGTTTTTCTTTGTTCGCCCTATGTTGGCAGGGTATGCTCAGACGTGAGTCCCTTGCTCACTTTGCCACTGGAGTCAAGCAAGCCCGGCTGAAGACGGCTGTAATGCCAGAAACCGGTCCTGGGAAGCTTGATTCCGGTCCAGGGAAGACATGGCCTGGCAGTTCGGGCTGGACTGTTCCCATGAGGCACAGGGTCAGACTGATTTGCATATGGCCATGTCTGAACTGGGGTGGCGGAGTGAGCTAAAGAACGGTGATGGATTAAACCCAGATCAGTTCACTGGGGGTGACTGTTTGTATTGTCAACGCTCCGTCCATCATCACCTCTTTGTTCGCCCTACGTTGGCAGGGTATGCTCAGATGTGAATCCCTTGCTCACTTTGCCACTGGAGTCAAGCAAGCCCGGCTGAAGACGGCTGTAATGCCAGAAACCGGTCCTGGGAAGCTTGATTTCGGTCCAGGGAAGACATGGCCTGGCAGTTCGGGCTGGACTGTTCCCATGAGGCACAGGGTCAGACTGATTTGCATATGGCCATGTCTGAACTGGGGTGGCGGAGTGAGCTAAAGAACGGTGATGGATTAAACCCAGATCAGTTGACTGGGGGTGAGTGTTTGTATTGTCAACGCTCCGTCCATCATCACCTTTGGTTTTTCATTGTTCGCCCTACGTTGGCAGGGTATGCTCAGACGTGAGTCCCTTGCTCACTTTGCCACTGGAGTCAAGCAAGCCCGGCTGAAGACGGCTGTAATGCCACAAACCGGTCCTGGGAAGCTTGATTCCGGCCCACGGAAGATATGGCCTGGCAGTTCGGACTGGACTGTTCCCATGAGGCACAGGGTCAGACTGATTTGCATATGGCCATGTCTAAACTGGGGTGGCGGAGTGAGCTAAAGAACGGTGATGGATTAAACCCAGATCAGTTGACTGGGGGTGAGTGTTTGTATTGTCCACGCTCCGTCCATCATCACCTTTGGTTTTTCATTGTTCGCCCTACGTTGGCAGGGTATGCTCAGACGTGAGTCCCTTGCTCACTTTGCCACTGGAGTCAAGCAAGCTCGGCTGAAGACGGCTGTAATGCCAGGAACCGGTCCTGGGAAGCTTGATTCCGGTCCAGGGAAGATATGGCCTGGCAGTTCGGGCTGGACTGTTCCCACGAGGCACAGGGTCAGACTGATTTGCATATGGCCATGTCTGAACTGGGGTGGCGGAGTGAGCTAAAGAACGGTGATGGATTAAACCCAGATCAGTTGACTGGGGGTGAGTGTTTGTATTGTCAACGCTCCGTCCATCATCACCTTTGGTTTTTCTTTGTTCGCCCTACGTTGGCAGGGTATGCTCAGACGTGAGTCCCTTGCTCACTTTGCCACTGGAGTCAAGCAAGCCCGGCTGAAGACGGCTGTAATGCCAGAAACCGGTCCTGGGAAGCTTGATTCCGGTCCAGGGAAGACATGGCCTGGCAGTTTGGGCTGGACTGTTCCCATGAGGCACAGGGTCAGACTGATTTGCATATGGCCATGTCTGAACTGGGGTGGCGGAGTGAGCTAAAGAACAGTGATGGATTAAACCCAGATCAGTTGACTGGGAAGTGAGTGTTTGTATTGTCAACGCTCCGTCCATCATCACCTTTGGTTTTTCTTTGTTCGCCCTACGTTGGCAGGGTATGCTCAGACGTGAGTCCCTTGCTCACTTTGCCACTGGAGTCATGCAAGCCCGGCTGAAGACGGCTGTAATGCCAGAAACCGGTCCTGGGAAGCTTGATTCCGGTGCAGGGAAGACATGGCCTGGCAGTTCGGGCTGGACTGTTCCCATGAGGCACAGGGTCAGACTGATTTGCATATGGCCATGTCTGAACTGGGGTGGCGGAGTGAGCTAAAGAACGGTGATGGATTGAACCCAGATCAGTTGACTGGGGGTGAGTGTTTGTATTGTCAACGCTCCGTCCATCATCACCTTTAGTTTTTCTTTGTTCGCCCTATGTTGGCAGGGTATGCTCAGACGTGAGTCCCTTGCTCACTTTGCCACTGGAGTCAAGCAAGCCCGGCTGAAGACGGCTGTAATGCCAGAAACCGGTCCTGGGAAGCTTGATTCCGGTCCAGGGAAGACATGGCCTGGCAGTTCGGGCTGGACTGTTCCCATGAGGCACAGGGTCAGACTGATTTGCATATGGCCATGTCTGAACTGGGGTGGCGGAGTGAGCTAAAGAACGGTGATGGATTAAACCCAGATCAGTTCACTGGGGGTGACTGTTTGTATTGTCAACGCTCCGTCCATCATCACCTCTTTGTTCGCCCTACGTTGGCAGGGTATGCTCAGATGTGAATCCCTTGCTCACTTTGCCACTGGAGTCAAGCAAGCCCGGCTGAAGACGGCTGTAATGCCAGAAACCGGTCCTGGGAAGCTTGATTTCGGTCCAGGGAAGACATGGCCTGGCAGTTCGGGCTGGACTGTTCCCATGAGGCAGAGGGTCAGACTGATTTGCATATGGCCATGTCTGAACTGGGGTGGCGGAGTGAGCTAAAGAACGGTGATGGATTAAACCCAGATCAGTTGACTGGGGGTGAGTGTTTGTATTGTCAACGCTCCGTCCATCATCACCTTTGGTTTTTCATTGTTCGCCCTACGTTGGCAGGGTATGCTCAGACGTGAGTCCCTTGCTCACTTTGCCACTGGAGTCAAGCAAGCCCGGCTGAAGACGGCTGTAATGCCACAAACCGGTCCTGGGAAGCTTGATTCCGGCCCACGGAAGATATGGCCTGGCAGTTCGGACTGGACTGTTCCCATGAGGCACAGGGTCAGACTGATTTGCATATGGCCATGTCTAAACTGGGGTGGCGGAGTGAGCTAAAGAACGGTGATGGATTAAACCCAGATCAGTTGACTGGGGGTGAGTGTTTGTATTGTCCACGCTCCGTCCATCATCACCTTTGGTTTTTCATTGTTCGCCCTACGTTGGCAGGGTATGCTCAGACGTGAGTCCCTTGCTGACTTTGCCACTGGAGTCAAGCAAGCCCGGCTGAAGACGGCTGTAATGCCAGAAACCGGTCCTGGGAAGCTTGATTCCGGTCCAGGGAAGACATGGCCTGGCAGTTCGGACTGGACTGTTCCCATGAGGCACAGGGTCAGACTGATTTGCAGATGGCCATGTCTGAACTGGGGTGGCGGAGTGAGCTAAAGAACGGTGATGGATTAAACCCAGATCAGTTGACTGGGGGTGAGTGTTTGTATTGTCAACGCTCCGTCCATCATCACCTTTGGTTTTTCTTTATTCGCCCTACGTTAGCAGGTTATGCTCAGACGTGAGTCCCTTGCTCATTTTGCCACTGGAGTCAAGCAAGCCCGGCTGAAGACGGCTGTAATGCCAGGAACCGGTCCTGGGAAGCTTGATTCCGGTTCAGGGAAGACATGGCCTGGCAGTTCAGGCTGGACTGTTCCCATGAGGCACAGGGTCAGACTGATTTGCATATGGCCATGTCTTAACTGGGGTGGCGGAGTGAGCTAAAGAACGGTGATGGATTAAACCCAGATCAGTTGACTGGGGGTGAGTGTTTGAATGTCAACGCTCCGTCCATCATCACCTTTGTTTTTTCTTTGTTCGCCCTACGTTGGCAGGGTATGCTCAGACGTGAGTCCCTTGCTCACTTTGTCACTGGAGTCAAGCAAGCCCGGCTGAAGACGGCTGTAATGCCAGAAACCGGTCCTGGGAAGCTTGATTCCGGTCCAGGGAAGAAATGGCCTGGCAGTTCGGGCTGGACTGTTCCCATGAGGCACAGGGTCAGACTGATTTGCATATGGCCATGTCTGAACTGGGGTGGCAGAGTGAGCTAAAGAACGGTGATGGATTAAACCCAGATCAGTTTACTGGGGGTGACAGTTTGTATTGTCAACGCTCCGTCCATCATCACCTTTGGTTTTTCTTTGTTCACCCTACGTTGGCAGGGTATGCTCAGATGTGAATCCCTTGCTCACTTTGCCACTGGAGTCAAGCAAGCCCGGCTGAAGACGGCTGTAATGCCAGAAACCGGTCCTGGGAAGCTTGATTCCGGTCCAGGGAAGACATGGCCTGGCAGTTCGGGCTGGACTGTTCCCATGAGGCACAGGGTCAGACTGATTTGCATATGGCCATGTCTGAACTGGGGTGGCGGAGTGAGCTAAAGAACGGTGATGGATTAAACCCAGATCAGTTGAATGGGGGTGAGTGTTTGTATTGTCAACGCTCCGTCCATCATCACCTTTGGTTTTTCATTGTTCGCCCTACGTTGGCAGGGTATGCTCAGACGTGAGTCCCTTGCTCATTTTGCCACTGGAGTCAAGCAAGCCCGGCTGAAGACGGCTGTAATGACAGGAACCGGTCCTGGGAAGCCTGATTCCGGTTCAGGGAAGACATGGCCTGGCAGTTCGGGCTGGACTGTTCCCATGAGGCACAGGGTCAGACTGATTTGCATATGGCCATGTCTGAACTGGGGTGGCGGAGTGAGCTAAAGAACGGTGATGGATTAAACCCAGATCAGTTGACTGGGGGTGAGTGTTTGTATTGTCAACGCTCCGTCCATCATCACCTTTGTTTTTTCTTTGTTCGCCCTACGTTGGCAGGGTATGCTCAGACGTGAGTCCCTTGCTCACTTTGTCACTGGAGTCAAGCAAGCCCGGCTGAAGACGGCTGTAATGCCAGAAACCGGTCCTGGGAAGCTTGATTCCGGTCCAGGGAAGAAATGGCCTGGCAGTTCGGGCTGGACTGTTCCCATGAGGCACAGGGTCAGACTGATTTGCATATGGCCATGTCTGAACTGGGGTGGCGGAGTGAGCTAATGAACGGTGATGGATTAAACCCAGATCAGTTGACTGGGGGTGAGTGTTTGTATTGTCAATGCTCCGTCCATCATCACCTTTGGTTTTTCTTTGTTCGCCCTACGTTGGCAGGGTATGCTCAGACGTGAGTCCCTTGCTCACTTTGCCACTGGAGTCAAGCAAGCCCGGCTGAAGATGGCTGTAATTCCAGAAACCGCTCCTGGGAAGCTTGATTCCGGTCCAGGGAAGACATGGCCTGGCAGTTCGGGCTGGACTGTTCCCATGAGGCACAGGTCAGACTGATTTGCATATGGCCAAGTCTGAACTGGGGTGCCGGAGTGAGCTAAAGAACGGTGATGGATTAAACCCAGATCAGTTGACTGGGGGTGAGTGTTTGTATTGTCAACGCTCCGTCCATCATCACCTTTGGTTTTTCTTTGTTCGCCCTACGTTGGCAGGGTATGCTCAGACGTGAGTCCCTTGCTCACTTTGCCACTGGAGTCAAGGAAGCCCGACTGAAGACGGAAGTAATGCCAGAAACCGGTCCTGGGAAGCTTGATTCCGGTCCAGGGAAGACATGGCCTGGCAGTTCGGGCTGGGCAGTTCACATGAGGCACAGGGTCAGACTGATTTGCATATGGCCATGTCTGAACTGGGGTGGCGAAGTGAGCTAAAGAACGGTGATGGATTAAACCCCGATCAGTTGACTGGGGGTGAGTGTTTGTATTGTCAACGCTCCGTCCATCATCACCTTTGGTTTTTCTTTGTTCGCCCTACGTTGGCAGGGTATGCTCAGACGTGAGTCCCTTGCTCACTTTGCCACTGGAGTCAAGCAAGCCCGGCTGAAGACGGCTGTAATGCCAGAAACCGGTCCTGGGAAGCTTGATTCCGGTCCAGGGAAGACATGGCCTGGCAGTTCGGGCTGGACTGTTCCCATGAGGCACAGGGTCAGACTGATTTGCATATGGCCATGTCTGAACTGGGCTAGCGGAGTGAGCTAATGAACGGCGATGGATTAAACCAAGATCAGTTCACTGGGGGTGAGTGTTTGTATTGTCAACGCTCCGTCCATCATCACCTTTGGTTTTTCTTTGTTCGCCCTACGTTGGCAGGGTATGCTCAGACGTGAGTCCCTTGCTCACTTTGCCACTGGAGTCAAGAAAGCCCGGCTGAAGACGGCTGTAATGCCAGAAACCGGTCCTGGGAAGCTTGATTCCGGTCCAGGGAAGACATGGCCTGGCAGTTCGGGCTGGACTGTTCCCATGAGGCACAGGGTCAGACTGATTTGCATATGGCCATGTCTGAACTGGGGTGGCAGAGTGAGCTAAAGAACGGTGATGGATTAAACCCAGATCAGTTGACTGGGGGTGAGTGTTTGTATTGTCAACGCTCCGTCCATCATCACCTTTGGTTTTTCTTTGTTCGCCCTACGTTGGCAGGGTATGCTCAGACGTGAGTCCCTTGCTCACTTTGCCACTGCAGTCAAGCAAGCCCGGCTGAAGACGGCTGTAATGCCAGAAACCGGTCCTGGGAAGCTTGATTCCGATCCAGGGAAGACATGGCCTGGCAGTTCGGGCTGGACTGTTCCCATGAGGCACAGGGTCAGACTGATTCGCATATGGCCATGTCTGAACTGGGGTGGCGGAGTGAGCTAAAGAACGGTGATGGATTAAACCCAGATCAGTTGACTGGGGGTGAGTGTTTGTATTGTCAACGCTCCGTCCATCATTACCTTTGCTTTTTCTTTGTTCGCCCTACGTCGGCAGGGTATGCTCAGACGTGAGTCCCTTGCTCACTTTGCCACTGGAGTCAAGCAAGCCCGGCTGAAGACGGCTGTAATGCCAGACACCGGTCCTGGGAAGCTTGATTCCGGTCCAGGGAAGACATGGCCTGGCAGTTCGGGCTGGACTGTTCCCATGAGGCACAGGGTCAGACTGATTTGCATATGGCCATGTCTGAACTGGGGTGGCGGAGTGAGCTAAAGAACGGTGATGGATTAAACCGAGATCAGTTTACTGGGGGTGAGTGTTTGTATTGTCAACGCTGCGTCCATCATCACCTTTGGTTTTTCTTTGTTCTCCCTACGTTGGCAGGGTATGTTCAGACGTGAGACCCTTGCTCACTTTGCCACTGGAGTCAAGCAAGCCCGGCTGAAGACGGCTGTAATGCCAGAACCGGTCATGGGAAGCTTGATTCCCGTCCAGGGAAGATATGGCCTGGCAGTTCGGGCTGGACTGCTCCCATGAGGCACAGGGTCAGACTGATTTGCATATGGCCATGCCTGAACTGGGGTGGCGGAGTGAGCTAACGAACGGTGATGGATTTAACCCAGATCAGTTGACTGGGGTGAGTGTTTGTATTGTCAACGCTCCGTC
This sequence comes from Lissotriton helveticus, assembly GCF_964261635.1. Classification (NCBI taxonomy): domain Eukaryota; kingdom Metazoa; phylum Chordata; class Amphibia; order Caudata; family Salamandridae; genus Lissotriton; species Lissotriton helveticus. The sequence goes on from NC_136061.1 coordinate 865,835,880, forward strand.
CATCATCACCTTTGGTTTTTCCTTGTTCGCCCTACGTTGGCAGGGTATGCTCAGACGTGAGTCCCTTGCTCACTTTGCCACTGGAGTCAAGCAAGCCCGGCTGAAGACGGCTGTAATGCCAGAAACCGGTCCTGGGAAGCTTGATTTCGGTCCAGGGAAGACATGGCCTGGCAGTTCGGGCTGGACTGTTCCCATGAGGCACAGGGTCAGACTGATTTGCATATGGCCATGTCTGAACTGGGGTGCCGGAGTGAGCTAAAGAACGGTGATGGATTAAACCCAGATCAGTTGACTGGGGGTGAGTGTTTGTATTGTCAACGCTCCGTCCATCATCACCTTTGGTTTTTCTTTGTTCGCCCTACGTTGGCAGGGTATGCTCAGACGTGAGTCCCTTGCTCACTTTGCCACTGGAGTCAAGGAAGCCCGACTGAAGACGGAAGTAATGCCAGAAACCGGTCCTGGGAAGCTTGATTCCGGTCCAGGGAAGACATGGCCTGGCAGTTCGGGCTGGGCAGTTCACATGAGGCACAGGGTCAGACTGATTTGCATATGGCCATGTCTGAACTGGGGTGGCGAAGTGAGCTAAAGAACGGTGATGGATTAAACCCCGATCAGTTGACTGGGGGTGAGTGTTTGTATTGTCAACGCTCCGTCCATCATCACCTTTGGTTTTTCTTTGTTCGCCCTACGTTGGCAGGGTATGCTCAGACGTGAGTCCCTTGCTCACTTTGCCACTGGAGTCAAGCAAGCCCGGCTGAAGACGGCTGTAATGCCAGAAACCGGTCCTGGGAAGCTTGATTCCGGTCCAGGGAAGACATGGCCTGGCAGTTCGGGCTGGACTGTTCCCATGAGGCACAGGGTCAGACTGATTTGCATATGGCCATGTCTGAACTGGGCTAGCGGAGTGAGCTAATGAACGGCGATGGATTAAACCAAGATCAGTTCACTGGGGGTGAGTGTTTGTATTGTCAACGCTCCGTCCATCATCACCTTTGGTTTTTCTTTGTTCGCCCTACGTTGGCAGGGTATGCTCAGACGTGAGTCCCTTGCTCACTTTGCCACTGGAGTCAAGAAAGCCCGGCTGAAGACGGCTGTAATGCCAGAAACCGGTCCTGGGAAGCTTGATTCCGGTCCAGGGAAGACATGGCCTGGCAGTTCGGGCTGGACTGTTCCCATGAGGCACAGGGTCAGACTGATTTGCATATGGCCATGTCTGAACTGGGGTGGCAGAGTGAGCTAAAGAACGGTGATGGATTAAACCCAGATCAGTTGACTGGGGGTGAGTGTTTGTATTGTCAACGCTCCGTCCATCATCACCTTTGGTTTTTCTTTGTTCGCCCTACGTTGGCAGGGTATGCTCAGACGTGAGTCCCTTGCTCACTTTGCCACTGCAGTCAAGCAAGCCCGGCTGAAGACGGCTGTAATGCCAGAAACCGGTCCTGGGAAGCTTGATTCCGATCCAGGGAAGACATGGCCTGGCAGTTCGGGCTGGACTGTTCCCATGAGGCACAGGGTCAGACTGATTCGCATATGGCCATGTCTGAACTGGGGTGGCGGAGTGAGCTAAAGAACGGTGATGGATTAAACCCAGATCAGTTGACTGGGGGTGAGTGTTTGTATTGTCAACGCTCCGTCCATCATTACCTTTGCTTTTTCTTTGTTCGCCCTACGTCGGCAGGGTATGCTCAGACGTGAGTCCCTTGCTCACTTTGCCACTGGAGTCAAGCAAGCCCGGCTGAAGACGGCTGTAATGCCAGACACCGGTCCTGGGAAGCTTGATTCCGGTCCAGGGAAGACATGGCCTGGCAGTTCGGGCTGGACTGTTCCCATGAGGCACAGGGTCAGACTGATTTGCATATGGCCATGTCTGAACTGGGGTGGCGGAGTGAGCTAAAGAACGGTGATGGATTAAACCCAGATCAGTTTACTGGGGGTGAGTGTTTGTATTGTCAACGCTGCGTCCATCATCACCTTTGGTTTTTCTTTGTTCTCCCTACGTTGGCAGGGTATGTTCAGACGTGAGACCCTTGCTCACTTTGCCACTGGAGTCAAGCAAGCCCGGCTGAAGACGGCTGTAATGCCAGAACCGGTCATGGGAAGCTTGATTCCCGTCCAGGGAAGATATGGCCTGGCAGTTCGGGCTGGACTGCTCCCATGAGGCACAGGGTCAGACTGATTTGCATATGGCCATGCCTGAACTGGGGTGGCGGAGTGAGCTAACGAACGGTGATGGATTTAACCCAGATCAGTTGACTGGGGTGAGTGTTTGTATTGTCAACGCTCCGTCCATCATCACCTTTGGTTTTTCCTTGTTCGCCCTACGTTGGCAGGGTATGCTCAGACGTGAGTCCCTTGCTCACTTTGCCACTGGAGTCAAGCAAGCCCGGCTGAAGACGGCTGTAATGCCAGAAACCGGTCCTGGGAAGCTTGATTTCGGTCCAGGGAAGACATGGCCTGGCAGTTCGGGCTGGACTGTTCCCATGAGGCACAGGGTCAGACTGATTTGCATATGGCCATGTCTGAACTGGGGTGGCGGAGTGAGCTAAAGAACGGTGATGGATTAAACCCAGATCAGTTGACTGGGGGTGAGTGTTTGTATTGTCAACGCTCTGTCCATCATCACCTTTGGTTTTTCTTTGTTCGCCCTACATTGGGAGGGTATGCTCAGACGTGAGTCCCTTGCTCACTTTGCCACTGGAGTCAAGCAAGCCCGGCTGAAGACGGCTGTAATGCCAGAAACCGGTCCTGGGAGGCTTGATTCCGGTCCAGGGAAGACATGGCCTGGCAGTTCGGGCTGGACTGTTCCCATGAGGCACAGGGTCAGACTGATTTGCATATGGCCATGTCTGAACTGGGGTGGCGGAGTGAGCTAGAGAACGGTGATGGATTAAACCCAGATCAGTTGACTGGGGGTGAGTGTTTGTATTGTCAACGCTCCGTCCATCATCACCTATGGTTTTTCTTTGTTCGCGCTACGTTGGCAGGGTATGCTCAGACGTGAGTCCCTTGCTCACTTTGCCACTGGAGTCAAGCAAGCCCGGCTGAAGACGGCTGTAATGCCAGAAACCAGTCCTGGGAAGCTTGATTCCGGTCGAGGGAAGACATGGCCTGGCAGTTCGGGCTGGACTGTTCCCATGAGGCACAGGGTCAGACTGATTTGCATATGGCCATGTCTGAACTGGGGTGGCGGAGTGAGCTAAAAAACGGTGATGGATTAAACCCAGATCAGTTGACTGGGGGTGAGTGTTTGTATTGTCAATGCTCCGTCCATCATCACCTTTGGTTTTTCTTTGTTCGCCCTACGTTGGCAGGGTATGCTCAGACGTGAGTCCCTTGCTCACTTTGCCACTGGAGTCAAGCAAGCCCGGCTGAAGATGGCTGTAAGGCCAGAAACCGCTCCTGGGAAGCTTGATTCCGGTCCAGGGAAGACATGGCCTGGCAGTTCGGGCTGGACTGTTCCCATGAGGCACAGGGTCAGACTGATTTGCATATGGCCATGTCTGAACTGGGGTGGCGGAGTGAGCTAAAGAACGGTGATGGATTAAACCCAGATCAGTTGACTGGGGGTGAGTGTTTGTATTGTCAACGCTCCGTCCATCATCACCTTTGGTTTTTCTTTGTTCGCCCTACGTTGGCAGGGTATGCTCAGACGTGAGTCCCTTGCTCACTTTGCCACTGGAGTCAAGCAAGCCCGGCTGAAGACGGCTGTAATGCCAGAAACCGGTCCTGGGAAGCTTGATTCCGGTCCAGGGAAGACATGGCCTGGCAGTTCGGGCTGGACTGTTCCCATGAGGCACAGGGTCAGACTGATTTGCATATGGCCATGTCTGAACTGGGGTGGCGGAGTAAGCTAAAGAACGGTGCTGGATTAAACCCAGATCAGTTGACTGGGGGTGAGTGTTTGTATTGTCAACGCTCCGTCCATCATCACCTTTGTTTTTTCTTTGTTCGCCCTACGTTGGCAGGGTATGCTCAGACGTGAGTCCCTTGCTCACTTTGCCACTGGAGTCAAGGAAGCCCGGCTGAAGACGGCTGTAATGCCAGAAACCGGTCCTGGGAAGCTTGATTCCGGTCCAGGGAAGATATGGCCTGGCAGTTCGGGCTGGACTGTTCCCATGAGGCACAGGGTCAGACTGATTTGCATATGGCCATGTCTGAACTGGGGTGGCGGAGTGAGCTAAAGAACGGTGATGGATTAAACCCAGATCAGTTGACTGGGGGTGAGTGTTTGTATTGTCAACGCTCCGTCCATCATCACCTTTGGTTTTTCTTTGTTCGCCCTACGTTGGCAGGGTATGCTCAGACGTGAGTCCCTTGCTCACTTTGCCACTGGAGTCAAGCAAGCCCGGCTGAAGACGGCTGTAATGCCAGAAACCGGTCCTGGGAAGCTTGATTCCGGTCCAGGGAAGACATGGCCTGGCAGTTTGGGCTGGACTGTTCCCATGAGGCACAGGGTCAGACTGATTTGCATATGGCCATGTCTGAACTGGGGTGGCGGAGTGAGCTAAAGAACAGTGATGGATTGAACCCAGATCAGTTGACTGGGAAGTGAGTGTTTGTATTGTCAACGCTCCGTCCATCATCACCTTTAGTTTTTCTTTGTTCGCCCTACGTTGGCAGGGTATGCTCAGACGTGAGTCCCTTGCTCACTTTGCCACTGGAGTCAAGCAAGCCTGGCTGAAGACGGCTGTAATGCCAGAAACCGGTCCTGGGAAGCTTGATTCCGGTCCAGGGAAGACATGGCCTGGCAGTTCGGGCTGGACTGTTCCCATGAGGCACAGGGTCAGACTGATTTGCATAGGGCCATGTCTGAACTGGGGTGGCGGAGTAAGCTAAAGAACGGTGCTGGATTAAACCCAGATCAGTTGACTGGGGGTGAGTGTTTGTATTGTCAACGCTCCGTCCATCATCACCTTTGTTTTTTCTTTGTTCGCCCTACGTTGGCAGGGTATGCTCAGACGTGAGTCCCTTGCTCACTTTGCCACTGGAGTCAAGCAAGCCCGGCTGAAGACGGCTGTAATGCCAGAAACCGGTCCTGGGAAGCTTGATTCCGGTCCAGGGAAGATATGGCCTGGCAGTTCGGGCTGGACTGTTCCCATGAGGCACAGGGTCAGACTGATTTGCATATGGCCATGTCTGAACTGGGGTGGCGGAGTGAGCTAAAGAACGGTGATGGATTAAACCCAGATCAGTTGACTGGGGGTGAGTGTTTGTATTGTCAACACTCCGTCCATCATCACCTTTGGTTTTTCTTTGTTCGCCCTACGTTGGCAGGGTATGCTCAGACGTGAGTCCCTTGCTCACTTTGCCACTGGAGTCAAGCAAGCCCGGCTGAAGACGGCTGTAATGCCAGAAACCGGTCCTGGGAAGCTTGATTCCGGTCCAGGGAAGACATGGCCTGGCAGTTTGGGCTGGACTGTTCCCATGAGGCACAGGGTCAGACTGATTTGCATATGGCCATGTCGGAACTGGGGTGGCGGAGTGAGCTAAAGAACAGTGATGGATTGAACCCAGATCAGTTGACTGGGAAGTGAGTGTTTGTATTGTCAACGCTCCGTCCATCATCACCTTTAGTTTTTCTTTGTTCGCCCTACGTTGGCAGGGTATGCTCAGACGTGAGTCCCTTGCTCACTTTGCCACTGGAGTCATGCAAGCCCGGCTGAAGACGGCTGTAATGCCAGAAACCGGTCCTGGGAAGCTTGATTCCGGTCCAGGGAAGACATGGCCTGGCAGTTCGGGCTGGACTGTTCCCATGAGGCACAGGGTCAGACTGATTTGCATATGGCCATGTCTGAACTGGGTTGGCGGAGTGAGCTAAAGAACGGTGATGGATTAAACCCAGATCAGTTCACTGGGGGTGACTGTTTGTATTGTCAACGCTCCGTCCATCATCACCTTTGGTTTTTCTTTGTTCGCCCTACGTTGGCAGGGTATGCTCAGATGTGAATCCCTTGCTCACTTTGCCACTGGAGTCAAGCAAGCCCGGCTGAAGACGGCTGTAATGCCAGAAACCGGTCCTGGGAAGCTTGATTCCGGTCCAGGGAAGACATGGCCTGGCAGTTCGGGCTGGACTGTTCCCATGAGGCACAGGGTCAGACTGATTTGCATATGGCCATGTCTGAACTGGGGTGGCGGAGTGAGCTAAAGAACGGTGATGGATTAAACCCAGATCAGTTGACTGGGGGTGAGTGTTTGTATTGTCAACGCTCCGTCCATCATCACCTTTGGTTTTTCATTGTTCGCCCTACGTTGGCAGGGTATGCTCAGACGTGAGTCCCTTGCTCACTTTGCCACTGGAGTCAAGCAAGCCCGGCTGAAGACGGCTGTAATGCCAGAAACCGGTCCTGGGAAGCTTGATTCCGGCCCACGGAAGATATGGCCTGGCAGTTCGGACTGGACTGTTCCCATGAGGCACAGGGTCAGACTGATTTGCATATGGCCATGTCTAAACTGGGGTGGCGGAGTGAGCTAAAGAACGGTGATGGATTAAACCCAGATCAGTTGACTGGGGGTGAGTGTTTGTATTGTCCACGCTCCGTCCATCATCACCTTTGGTTTTTCATTGTTCGCCCTACGTTGGCAGGGTATGCTCAGACGTGAGTCCCTTGCTGACTTTGCCACTGGAGTCAAGCAAGCCCGGCTGAAGACGGCTGTAATGCCAGAAACCGGTCCTGGGAAGCTTGATTCCGGTCCAGGGAAGACATGGCCTGGCAGTTCGGACTGGACTGTTCCCATGAGGCACAGGGTCAGACTGATTTGCAGATGGCCATGTCTGAACTGGGGTGGCGGAGTGAGCTAAAGAACGGTGATGGATTAAACCCAGATCAGTTGACTGGGGGTGAGTGTTTGTATTGTCAACGCTCCGTCCATCATCACCTTTGGTTTTTCTTTGTTCGCCCTACGTTAGCAGGTTATGCTCAGACGTGAGTCCCTTGCTCATTTTGCCACTGGAGTCAAGCAAGCCCGGCTGAAGACGGCTGTAATGCCAGGAACCGGTCCTGGGAAGCTTGATTCCGGTTCAGGGAAGACATGGCCTGGCAGTTCAGGCTGGACTGTTCCCATGAGGCACAGGGTCAGACTGATTTGCATATGGCCATGTCTTAACTGGGGTGGCGGAGTGAGCTAAAGAACGGTGATGGATTAAACCCAGATCAGTTGACTGGGGGTGAGTGTTTGAATGTCAACGCTCCGTCCATCATCACCTTTGTTTTTTCTTTGTTCGCCCTACGTTGGCAGGGTATGTTCAGACGTGAGTCCCTTGCTCACTTTGTCACTGGAGTCAAGCAAGCCCGGCTGAAGACGGCTGTAATGCCAGAAACCGGTCCTGGGAAGCTTGATTCCGGTCCAGGGAAGACATGGCCTGGCAGTTCGGGCTGGACTGTTCCCATGAGGCACAGGGTCAGACTGATTTGCATATGGCCATGTCTGAACTGGGGTGGCGGAGTGAGCTAAAGAACGGTGATGGATTAAACCCAGATCAGTTGAATGGGGGTGAGTGTTTGTATTGTCAACGCTCCGTCCATCATCACCTTTGGTTTTTCATTGTTCGCCCTACGTTGGCAGGGTATGCTCAGACGTGAGTCCCTTGCTCATTTTGCCACTGGAGTCAAGGAAGCCCGAGTGAAGACGGAAGTAATGCCAGAAACCGGTCCTGGGAAGCTTGATTCCGGTCCAGGGAAGACATGGCCTGGCAGTTCGGGCTGGACAGTTCACATGAGGCACAGGGTCAGACTGATTTGCATATGGCCATGTCTGAACTGGGGTGGCGGAGTGAGCTAAAGAACGGTGATGGATTAAACCCCGATCAGTTGACTGGGGGTGAGTGTTTGTATTGTCAACGCTCCGTCCATCATCACCTTTGGTTTTTCTTTGTTCGCCCTACGTTGGCAGGGTATGCTCAGACGTGAGTCCCTTGCTCACTTTGCCACTGGAGTCAAGCAAGCCCGGCTGAAGACGGCTGTAATGCCAGAAACCGGTCCTGGGAAGCTTGATTCCGGTCCAGGGAAGACATGGCCTGGCAGTTCGGGCTGGACTGTTCCCATGAGGCACAGGGTCAGACTGATTTGCATATGGCCATGTCTGAACTGGGCTAGCGGAGTGAGCTAATGAACGGCGATGGATTAAACCAAGATCAGTTCACTGGGGGTGAGTGTTTGTATTGTCAACGCTCCGTCCATCATCACCTTTGGTTTTTCTTTGTTTGCCCTACGTTGGCAGGGTATGCTCAGACGTGAGTCCCTTGCTCACTTTGCCACTCGAGTCAAGCAAGCCCGGCTGAAGACGGCTGTAATGCCAGAAACCGGTCCTGGGAAGCTTGATTCCGGTCCAGGGAAGACATGGCCTGGCAGTTCGGGCTGGACTGTTCCCATGAGGCACAGGGTCAGACTGATTTGCATATGGCCATGTCTGAACTGGGGTGGCAGAGTGAGCTAAAGAACGGTGATGGATTAAACCCAGATCAGTTGACTGGGGGTGAGTGTTTGTATTGTCAACGCTCCGTCCATCATCACCTTTGGTTTTTCTTTGTTCGCCCTACATTGGCAGGGTATGCTCAGACGTGAGTCCCTTGCTCACTTTGCCACTGCAGTCAAGCAAGCCCGGCTGAAGACGGCTGTAATGCCAGAAACCGGTCCTTGGAAGCTTGATTCCGATCCAGGGAAGACATGGCCTGGCAGTTCGGGCTGGACTGTTCCCATGAGGCACAGGGTCAGACTGATTCGCATATGGCCATGTCTGAACTGGGGTGGCGGAGTGAGCTAAAGAACGGTGATGGATTAAACCCAGATCAGTTGACTGGGGGTGAGTGTTTGTATTGTCAACGCTCCGTCCATCATCACCTTTGCTTTTTCTTTGTTCGCCCTACGTCGGCAGGGTATGCTCAGACGTGAGTCCCTTGCTCACTTTGCCACTGGAGTCAAGCAAGCCCGGCTGAAGACGGCTGTAATGCCAGACACCGGTCCTGGGAAGCTTGATTCCGGTCCAGGGAAGACATGGCCTGGCAGTTCGGGCTGGACTGTTCCCATGAGGCACAGGGTCAGACTGATTTGCATATGGCCATGTCTGAACTGGGGTGGCGGAGTGAGCTAAAGAACGGTGATGGATTAAACCCAGATCAGTTTACTGGGGGTGAGTGTTTGTATTGTCAACGCTGCGTCCATCATCACCTTTGGTTTTTCTTTGTTCTCCCTACGTTGGCAGGGTATGTTCAGACGTGAGACCCTTGCTCACTTTGCCACTGGAGTCAAGCAAGCCCGGCTGAAGACGGCTGTAATGCCAGAACCGGTCATGGGAAGCTTGATTCCCGTCCAGGGAAGATATGGCCTGGCAGTTCGGGCTGGACTGCTCCCATGAGGCACAGGGTCAGACTGATTTGCATATGGCCATGCCTGAACTGGGGTGGCGGAGTGAGCTAACGAACGGTGATGGATTTAACCCAGATCAGTTGACTGGGGTGAGTGTTTGTATTGTCAACGCTCCGTCCATCATCACCTTTGGTTTTTCCTTGTTCGCCCTACGTTGGCAGGGTATGCTCAGACGTGAGTCCCTTGCTCACTTTGCCACTGGAGTCAAGCAAGCCCGGCTGAAGACGGCTGTAATGCCAGAAACCGGTCCTGGGAAGCTTGATTCCGGTCCAGGGAAGACATGGCCTGGCAGTTCGGGCTGGACTGTTCCCATGAGGCACAGGGTCAGACTGATTTGCATGTGGCCATGTCTGAACTGGGGTGGCGGAGTGAGCTAAAGAACGGTGATGGATTAAACCCAGATCAGTTGACTGGGGGTGAGTGTTTGTATTGTCAACGCTCTGTCCATCATCACCTTTGGTTTTTCTTTGTTCGCCCTACATTGGGAGGGTATGCTCAGACGTGAGTCCCTTGCTCACTTTGCCACTGGAGTCAAGCAAGCCCGGCTGAAGACGGCTGTAATGCCAGAAACCAGTCCTGGGAAGCTTGATTCCGGTCGAGGGAAGACATGGCCTGGCAGTTCGGGCTGGACTTTTCCCATGAGGCACAGGGTCAGACTGATTTGCATATGGCCATGTCTGAACTGGGGTGGCGGAGTGAGCTAAAGAACGGTGATGGATTAAACCCAGATCAGTTGACTGGGGGTGAGTGTTTGTATTGTCAACGCTCCGTCCATTATCACCTTTGGTTTTTCTTTGTTCGCCCTACGTTGGCAGGGTATGCTCAGACGTGAGTCCCTTGCTTACTTTGCCACTGGAGTCAAGCAATCCCGGCTGAAGACGGCTGTAATGCCAGAAACCGGTCCTGGGAAGCTTGATTCTGGTCCAGGGAAGTCATGGCCTGGCAGTTCGGGCTGGACTGTTCCCATGAGGCACAGGGTCAGACTGATTTGCATATGGCCATGTCTGAACTGGGGTGGCAGAGTGAGCTAAAGAACGGTGATGGATTAAACCCAGATAAGTTGACTGGGTAGTGAGTGTTTGTATTGTCAACGCGCCGTCCATCATCACCTTTGGTTTTTCTTTGTTCGCCCTACGTTGGCAGGGTATGCTCAGACGTGAGTCCCTTGCTCACTTTGCCACTGGAGTCAAGCAAGCCCGGCTGAAGACGTCTTTAATGCCAGAAACCGGTCCTGGGAAGCTTGATTCCGGTCCAGGGAAGACATGGCCTGGCAATTCGGGCTGTACTGTTCCCATGAGGCACAGGGTCAGACTGATTTGCATATGGCCATGTCTGAACTGGGGTGGCGGAGTGAGCTAAAGAACGGTGATGGATTAAACCCAGATCAGTTGACTGGGGGTCAGTGTTTGTATTGTCAACGCTCCGTCCATCATCACCTTTGGTTTTTCTTTGTTCGCCCTACGTTGGCAGGGTATGCTCAGACGTGAGTCCCTTGCTCACTTTGCCACTGGAGTCAAGCAAGCCCGGCTGAAGACGGCTGTAATGCCAGAAACCGGTCCTGGGAAGCTTGATTCCGGTCCAGGGAAGACATGGCCTGGCAGTTCGGGCTGGACTGTTCCCATGAGGCACAGGGTCAGACTGATTTGCATATGGCCATGTCTGAACTGGGGTGGCGGAGTGAGCTAAAGAACGGTGCTGGATTAAACCCAGATCAGTTGACTGGGGGTGAGTGTTTGTATTGTCAACGCTCCGTCCATCATCACCTTTGGTTTTTCTTTGTTCGCCCTACGTTGGCAGGGTATGCTCAGACGTGAGTTCCTTGCTCACTTTGCCACTGGAGTAAAGCAAGCCCGGCTGAAGACGGCTGTAATGCCAGAAACCGGTCCTGGGAAGCTTGATTCCGGTCCAGGGAAGACATGGCCTGGCAGTTCGGGCTGGACTGTTCCCATGAGGCACAGGGTCAGACTGATTTGCATATGGCCAAGCCTGAACTGGGGTGGCGGAGTGAGCTAACGAACGGTGATGGATTTAACCCAGATCAGTTGACTGGGGTGAGTGTTTGTATTGTCAACGCTCCGTCCATCATCACCTTTGGTTGTTCCTTGTTCGCCCTACGTTGGCAGGGTATGCTCAGACGTGAGTCCCTTGCTCACTTTGCCACTGGAGTCAAGCAAGCCCGGCTGAAGACGGCTGTAATGCCAGAAACCGGTCCTGGGAAGCTTGATTCCGGTCCAGGGAAGACATGGCCTGGTAGTTCGGGCTGGACTGTTCCCATGAGGCACAGGGTCAGACTGATTTGCATATGGCCATGTCTGAACTGGGGTGGCGGAGTGAGCTAGAGAACGGTGATGGATTAAACCCAGATCAGTTGACTGGGGGTGAGTGTTTGTATTGTCAACGCTCCGTCCATCATCACCTATGGTTTTTCTTTGTTCGCCCTACGTTGGCAGGGTATGCTCAGACGTGAGTCCCTTGCTCACTTTGCCACTGGAGTCAAGCAAGCCCGGCTGAAGACGGCTGTAATGCCAGAAACCAGTCCTGGGAAGCTTGATTCCGGTCGAGGGAAGACATGGCCTGGCAGTTCGGGCTGGACTTTTCCCATGAGGCACAGGGTCAGACTGATTTGCATATGGCCATGTCTGAACTGGGGTGGCGGAGTGAGCTAAAGAACGGTGATGGATTAAACCCAGATCAGTTGACTGGGGGTGAGTGTTTGTATTGTCAACGCTCCGTCCATTATCACCTTTGGTTTTTCTTTGTTCGCCCTACGTTGGCAGGGTATGCTCAGACGTGAGTCCCTTGCTTACTTTGCCACTGGAGTCAAGCAATCCCGGCTGAAGACGGCTGTAATGCCAGAAACCGGTCCTGGGAAGCTTGATTCTGGTCCAGGGAAGTCATGGCCTGGCAGTTCGGGCTGGACTGTTCCCATGAGGCACAGGGTCAGACTGATTTGCATATGGCCATGTCTGAACTGGGGTGGCAGAGTGAGCTAAAGAACGGTGATGGATTAAACCCAGATCAGTTGACTGGGTAGTGAGTGTTTGTATTGTCAACGCGCCGTCCATCATCACCTTTGGTTTTTCTTTGTTCGCCCTACGTTGGCAGGGTATGCTCAGACGTGAGTCCCTTGCTCACTTTGCCACTGGAGTCAAGCAAGCCCGGCTGAAGACGTCTTTAATGCCAGAAACCGGTCCTGGGAAGCTTGATTCCGGTCCAGGGAAGACATGGCCTGGCAATTCGGGCTGTACTGTTCCCATGAGGCACAGGGTCAGACTGATTTGCATATGGCCATGTCTGAACTGGGGTGGCGGAGTGAGCTAAAGAACGGTGATGGATTAAACCCAGATCAGTTGACTGGGGGTCAGTGTTTGTATTGTCAACGCTCCGTCCATCATCACCTTTGGTTTTTCTTTGTTCGCCCTACGTTGGCAGGGTATGCTCAGACGTGAGTCCCTTGCTCACTTTGCCACTGGAGTCAAGCAAGCCCGGCTGAAGACGGCTGTAATGCCAGAAACCGGTCCTGGGAAGCTTGATTCCGGTCCAGGGAAGACATGGCCTGGCAGTTCGGGCTGGACTGTTCCCATGAGGCACAGGGTCAGACTGATTTGCATATGGCCATGTCTGAACTGGGGTGGCGGAGTGAGCTAAAGAACGGTGCTGGATTAAACCCAGATCAGTTGACTGGGGGTGAGTGTTTGTATTGTCAACGCTCCGTCCATCATCACCTTTGGTTTTTCTTTGTTCGCCCTACGTTGGCAGGGTATGCTCAGACGTGAGTTCCTTGCTCACTTTGCCACTGGAGTAAAGCAAGCCCGGCTGAAGACGGCTGTAATGCCAGAAACCGGTCCTGGGAAGCTTGATTCCGGTCCAGGGAAGACATGGCCTGGCAGTTCGGGCTGGACTGTTCCCATGAGGCACAGGGTCAGACTGATTTGCATATGGCCATGTCTGAACTGGGGTGGCGGAGTGAGCTAAAAAACGGTGATGGATTAAACCCAGATCAGTTGACTGGGGGTGAGTGTTTGTATTGTCAACGCTCCGTCCATCATCACCTTTGGTTTTTCTTTGTTCGCCCTACGTTGGCAGGGTATGCTCAGACATGAGTCCCTTGCTCACTTTGCCACTGGAGTCAAGCAAGCCCGGCTGAAGACGGCTGTAATGCCAGAAACCGGTCCTGGGAAGCTTGATTCCGGTCCAGGGAAGACATGGCCTGGCAGTTCGGGCTGGACTGTTCCCATGAGGCACAGGGTCAGACTGATTTGCATATGGCCATGTCTGAACTGGGGTGGCGGAGTGAGCTAAAGAACGGTGATGGATTAAACCCAGATCAGTTGACTGGGGGTGAGTGTTTGTATTGTCAACGCTCCGTCCATCATCACCTTTGGTTTTTCTTTGTTCGCCCTACGTTGGCAGGGTATGCTCAGACGTGAGTCCCTTGCTCACTTTGCCACTGGAGTCAAGCAAGCCCGGCTGAAGACGGCTGTAATGCCAGAAACCGGTCCTGGGAAGCTTGATTCCGGTCCAGGGAAGACATGGCCTGGCAGTTCGGGCTGGACTGTTCCCATGAGGCACAGGGTCAGACTGATTTGCATATGGCCATGTCTGAACTTGGGTGGCGGAGTAAGCTAAAGAACGGTGATGGATTAAACCCAGATCAGTTGACTGGGGGTGAGTGTTTGTATTGTCAACGCTGCGTCCATCATCACCTTTGGTTTTTCTTTGTTCGCCCTACGTTGGCAGGGTATGCTCAGACGTGAGTCCCTTGCTCACTTTGCCACTGGAGTCAAGCAAGCCCGGCTGAAGACGGCTGTAATGCCAGAAACCGGTCCTGGGAAGCTTGATTCCGGTCCAGGGAAGATATGGCCTGGCAGTTCGGGCAGGACTGTTCCCATGAGGCACAGGGTCAGACTGATTTGCATATGGCCATGTCTGAACTGGGGTGGCGGAGTGAGCTAAAGAACGGTGATGGATTAAACCCAGATCAGTTGACTGGGGGTGAGTGTTTGTATTGTCAACGCTCCGTCCATCATCACCTTTGGTTTTTCTTTGTTCGCCCTACGTTGGCAGGGTATGCTCAGACGTGAGTCCCTTGCTCACTTTGCCACTGGAGTCAAGCAAGCCCGGCTGAAGACGGCTGTAATGCCAGAAACCGGTCCTGGGAAGCTTGATTCCGGTCCAGGGAAGACATGGCCTGGCAGTTTGGGCTGGACTGTTCCCATGAGGCACAGGGTCAGACTGATTTGCATATGGCCATGTCTAAACTGGGGTGGCGGAGTGAGCTAAAGAACGGTGATGGATTAAACCCAGATCAGTTGACTGGGGGTGAGTGTTTGTATTGTCCACGCTCCGTCCATCATCACCTTTGGTTTTTCATTGTTCGCCCTACGTTGGCAGGGTATGCTCAGACGTGAGTCCCTTGCTGACTTTGCCACTGGAGTCAAGCAAGCCCGGCTGAAGACGGCTGTAATGCCAGAAACCGGTCCTGGGAAGCTTGATTCCGGTCCAGGGAAGACATGGCCTGGCAGTTCGGACTGGACTGTTCCCATGAGGCACAGGGTCAGACTGATTTGCAGATGGCCATGTCTGAACTGGGGTGGCGGAGTGAGCTAAAGAACGGTGATGGATTAAACCCAGATCAGTTGACTGGGGGTGAGTGTTTGTATTGTCAACGCTCCGTCCATCATCACCTTTGGTTTTTCTTTGTTCGCCCTACGTTAGCAGGTTATGCTCAGACGTGAGTCCCTTGCTCATTTTGCCACTGGAGTCAAGCAAGCCCGGCTGAAGACGGCTGTAATGCCAGGAGCCGGTCCTGGGAAGCTTGATTCCGGTTCAGGGAAGACATGGCCTGGCAGTTCAGGCTGGACTGTTCCCATGAGGCACAGGGTCAGACTGATTTGCATATGGCCATGTCTTAACTGGGGTGGCGGAGTGAGCTAAAGAACGGTGATGGATTAAACCCAGATCAGTTGACTGGGGGTGAGTGTTTGAATGTCAACGCTCCGTCCATCATCACCTTTGTTTTTTCTTTGTTCGCCCTACGTTGGCAGGGTATGCTCAGACGTGAGTCCCTTGCTCACTTTGTCACTGGAGTCAAGCAAGCCCGGCTGAAGACGGCTGTAATGCCAGAAACCGGTCCTGGGAAGCTTGATTCCGGTCCAGGGAAGAAATGGCCTGGCAGTTCGGGCTGGACTGTTCCCATGAGGCACAGGGTCAGACTGATTTGCATATGGCCATGTCTGAACTGGGGTGGCAGAGTGAGCTAAAGAACGGTGATGGATTAAACCCAGATCAGTTTACTGGGGGTGACAGTTTGTATTGTCAACGCTCCGTCCATCATCACCTTTGGTTTTTCTTTGTTCACCCTACGTTGGCAGGGTATGCTCAGATGTGAATCCCTTGCTCACTTTGCCACTGGAGTCAAGCAAGCCCGGCTGAAGACGGCTGTAATGCCAGAAACCGGTCCTGGGAAGCTTGATTCCGGTCCAGGGAAGACATGGCCTGGCAGTTCGGGCTGGACTGTTCCCATGAGGCACAGGGTCAGACTGATTTGCATATGGCCATGTCTGAACTGGGGTGGCGGAGTGAGCTAAAGAACGGTGATGGATTAAACCCAGATCAGTTGAATGGGGGTGAGTGTTTGTATTGTCAACGCTCCGTCCATCATCACCTTTGGTTTTTCATTGTTCGCCCTACGTTGGCAGGGTATGCTCAGACGTGAGTCCCTTGCTCATTTTGCCACTGGAGTCAAGCAAGCCCGGCTGAAGACGGCTGTAATGACAGGAACCGGTCCTGGGAAGCCTGATTCCGGTTCAGGGAAGACATGGCCTGGCAGTTCGGGCTGGACTGTTCCCATGAGGCACAGGGTCAGACTGATTTGCATATGGCCATGTCTGAACTGGGGTGGCGGAGTGAGCTAATGAACGGTGATGGATTAAACCCAGATCAGTTGACTGGGGGTGAGTGTTTGTATTGTCAATGCTCCGTCCATCATCACCTTTGGTTTTTCTTTGTTCGCCCTACGTTGGCAGGGTATGCTCAGACGTGAGTCCCTTGCTCACTTTGCCACTGGAGTCAAGCAAGCCCGGCTGAAGATGGCTGTAATTCCAGAAACCGCTCCTGGGAAGCTTGATTCCGGTCCAGGGAAGACATGGCCTGGCAGTTCGGGCTGGACTGTTCCCATGAGGCACAGGTCAGACTGATTTGCATATGGCCAAGTCTGAACTGGGGTGCCGGAGTGAGCTAAAGAACGGTGATGGATTAAACCCAGATCAGTTGACTGGGGGTGAGTGTTTGTATTGTCAACGCTCCGTCCATCATCACCTTTGGTTTTTCTTTGTTCGCCCTACGTTGGCAGGGTATGCTCAGACGTGAGTCCCTTGCTCACTTTGCCACTGGAGTCAAGGAAGCCCGACTGAAGACGGAAGTAATGCCAGAAACCGGTCCTGGGAAGCTTGATTCCGGTCCAGGGAAGACATGGCCTGGCAGTTCGGGCTGGACAGTTCACATGAGGCACAGGGTCAGACTGATTTGCATATGGCCATGTCTGAACTGGGGTGGCGGAGTGAGCTAAAGAACGGTGATGGATTAAACCCCGATCAGTTGACTGGGGGTGAGTGTTTGTATTGTCAACGCTCCGTCCATCATCACCTTTGGTTTTTCTTTGTTCGCCCTACGTTGGCAGGGTATGCTCAGACGTGAGTCCCTTGCTCACTTTGCCACTGGAGTCAAGCAAGCCCGGCTGAAGACGGCTGTAATGCCAGAAACCGGTCCTGGGAAGCTTGATTCCGGTCCAGGGAAGACATGGCCTGGCAGTTCGGGCTGGACTGTTCCCATGAGGCACAGGGTCAGACTGATTTGCATATGGCCATGTCTGAACTGGGCTAGCGGAGTGAGCTAATGAACGGCGATGGATTAAACCAAGATCAGTTCACTGGGGGTGAGTGTTTGTATTGTCAACGCTCCGTCCATCATCACCTTTGGTTTTTCTTTGTTCGCCCTACGTTGGCAGGGTATGCTCAGACGTGAGTCCCTTGCTCACTTTGCCACTGGAGTCAAGAAAGCCCGGCTGAAGACGGCTGTAATGCCAGAAACCGGTCCTGGGAAGCTTGATTCCGGTCCAGGGAAGACATGGCCTGGCAGTTCGGGCTGGACTGTTCCCATGAGGCACAGGGTCAGACTGATTTGCATATGGCCATGTCTGAACTGGGGTGGCAGAGTGAGCTAAAGAACGGTGATGGATTAAACCCAGATCAGTTGACTGGGGGTGAGTGTTTGTATTGTCAACGCTCCGTCCATCATCACCTTTGGTTTTTCTTTGTTCGCCCTACGTTGGCAGGGTATGCTCAGACGTGAGTCCCTTGCTCACTTTGCCACTGCAGTCAAGCAAGCCCGGCTGAAGACGGCTGTAATGCCAGAAACCGGTCCTGGGAAGCTTGATTCCGATCCAGGGAAGACATGGCCTGGCAGTTCGGGCTGGACTGTTCCCATGAGGCACAGGGTCAGACTGATTCGCATATGGCCATGTCTGAACTGGGGTGGCGGAGTGAGCTAAAGAACGGTGATGGATTAAACCCAGATCAGTTGACTGGGGGTGAGTGTTTGTATTGTCAACGCTCCGTCCATCATCACCTTTGCTTTTTCTTTGTTCGCCCTACGTCGGCAGGGTATGCTCAGACGTGAGTCCCTTGCTCACTTTGCCACTGGAGTCAAGCAAGCCCGGCTGAAGATGGCTGTAATGCCAGACACCGGTCCTGGGAAGCTTGATTCCGGTCCAGGGAAGACATGGCCTGGCAGTTCGGGCTGGACTGTTCCCATGAGGCACAGGGTCAGACTGATTTGCATATGGCCATGTCTGAACTGGGGTGGCGGAGTGAGCTAAAGAACGGTGATGGATTAAACCCAGATCAGTTTACTGGGGGTGAGTGTTTGTATTGTCAACGCTGCGTCCATCATCACCTTTGGTTTTTCTTTGTTCTCCCTACGTTGGCAGGGTATGGTCAGACGTGAGACCCTTGCTCACTTTGCCACTGGAGTCAAGCAAGCCCGGCTGAAGACGGCTGTAATGCCAGAACCGGTCATGGGAAGCTTGATTCCCGTCCAGGGAAGATATGGCCTGGCAGTTCGGGCTGGACTGCTCCCATGAGGCACAGGGTCAGACCGATTTGCATATGGCCATGCCTGAACTGGGGTGGCGGAGTGAGCTAACGAACGGTGATGGATTTAACCCAGATGAGTTGACTGGGGTGAGTGTTTGTATTGTCAACGCTCCGTCCATCATCACCTTTGGTTTTTCCTTGTTCGCCCTACGTTGGCAGGGTATGCTCAGACGTGAGTCCCTTGCTCACTTTGCCACTGGAGTCAAGCAAGCCCGGCTGAAGACGGCTGTAATGCCAGAAACCGGTCCTGGGAAGCTTGATTCCGGTCCAGGGAAGACATGGCCTGGCAGTTCGGGCTGGACTGTTCCCATGAGGCACAGGGTCAGACTGATTTGCATATGGCCATGTCTGAACTGGGGTGGCGGAGTGAGCTAAAGAACGGTGATGGATTAAACCCAGATCAGTTGACTGGGGGTGAGTGTTTGTATTGTCAACGCTCTGTCCATCATCACCTTTGGTTTTTCTTTGTTCGCCCTACATTGGGAGGGTATGCTCAGACGTGAGTCCCTTGCTCACTTTGCCACTGGAGTCAAGCAAGCCCGGCTGAAGACGGCTGTAATGCCAGAAACCGGTCCTGGGAGGCTTGATTCCGGTCCAGGGAAGACATGGCCTGGCAGTTCGGGCTGGACTGTTCCCATGAGGCACAGGGTCAGACTGATTTGCATATGGCCATGTCTGAACTGGGGTGGCGGAGTGAGCTAGAGAACGGTGATGGATTAAACCCAGATCAGTTGACTGGGGGTGAGTGTTTGTATTGTCAACGCTCCGTCCATCATCACCTATGGTTTTTCTTTGTTCGCGCTACGTTAGCAGGGTATGCTCAGACGTGAGTCCCTTGCTCACTTTGCCACTGGAGTCAAGCAAGCCCGGCTGAAGACGGCTGTAATGCCAGAAACCAGTCCTGGGAAGCTTGATTCCGGTCGAGGGAAGACATGGCCTGGCAGTTCGGGCTGGACTGTTCCCATGAGGCACAGGGTCAGACTGATTTGCATATGGCCATGTCTGAACTGGGGTGGCGGAGTGAGCTAAAAAACGGTGATGGATTAAACCCAGATCAGTTGACTGGGGGTGAGTGTTTGTATTGTCAATGCTCCGTCCATCATCACCTTTGGTTTTTCTTTGTTCGCCCTACGTTGGCAGGGTATGCTCAGACGTGAGTCCCTTGCTCACTTTGCCACTGGAGTCAAGCAAGCCCGGCTGAAGATGGCTGTAAGGCCAGAAACCGCTCCTGGGAAGCTTGATTCCGGTCCAGGGAAGACATGGCCTGGCAGTTCGGGCTGGACTGTTCCCATGAGGCACAGGGTCAGACTGATTTGCATATGGCCATGTCTGAACTGGGGTGGCGGAGTGAGCTAAAGAACGGTGATGGATTAAACCCAGATCAGTTGACTGGGGGTGAGTGTTTGTATTGTCAATGCTCCGTCCATCATCACCTTTGGTTTTTCTTTGTTCGCCCTACGTTGGCAGGGTATGCTCAGACGTGAGTCCCTTGCTCACTTTGCCACTGGAGTCAAGCAAGCCCGGCTGAAGATGGCTGTAATTCCAGAAACCGCTCCTGGGAAGCTTGATTCCGGTCCAGGGAAGACATGGCCTGGCAGTTCGGGCTGGACTGTTCCCATGAGGCACAGGTCAGACTGATTTGCATATGGCCAAGTCTGAACTGGGGTGCCGGAGTGAGCTAAAGAACGGTGATGGATTAAACCCAGATCAGTTGACTGGGGGTGAGTGTTTGTATTGTCAACGCTCCGTCCATCATCACCTTTGGTTTTTCTTTGTTCGCCCTACGTTGGCAGGGTATGCTCAGACGTGAGTCCCTTGCTCACTTTGCCACTGGAGTCAAGCAAGCCCGGCTGAAGATGGCTGTAATTCCAGAAACCGCTCCTGGGAAGCTTGATTCCGGTCCAGGGAAGACATGGCCTGGCAGTTCGGGCTGGACTGTTCCCATGAGGCACAGGTCAGACTGATTTGCATATGGCCAAGTCTGAACTGGGGTGCCGGAGTGAGCTAAAGAACGGTGATGGATTAAACCCAGATCAGTTGACTGGGGGTGAGTGTTTGTATTGTCAACGCTCCGTCCATCATCACCTTTGGTTTTTCTTTGTTCGCCCTACGTTGGCAGGGTATGCTCAGACGTGAGTCCCTTGCTCACTTTGCCACTGGAGTCAAGCAAGCCCGGCTGAAGATGGCTGTAAGGCCAGAAACCGCTCCTGGGAAGCTTGATTCCGGTCCAGGGAAGACATGGCCTGGCAGTTCGGGCTGGACTGTTCCCATGAGGCACAGGGTCAGACTGATTTGCATATGGCCATGTCTGAACTGGGGTGGCGGAGTGAGCTAGAGAACGGTGATGGATTAAACCCAGATCAGTTGACTGGGGGTGAGTGTTTGTATTGTCAACGCTCCGTCCATCATCACCTATGGTTTTTCTTTGTTCGCGCTACGTTGGCAGGGTATGCTCAGACGTGAGTCCCTTGCTCACTTTGCCACTGGAGTCAAGCAAGCCCGGCTGAAGACGGCTGTAATGCCAGAAACCAGTCCTGGGAAGCTTGATTCCGGTCGAGGGAAGACATGGCCTGGCAGTTCGGGCTGGACTGTTCCCATGAGGCACAGGGTCAGACTGATTTGCATATGGCCATGTCTGAACTGGGGTGGCGGAGTGAGCTAAAAAACGGTGATGGATTAAACCCAGATCAGTTGACTGGGGGTGAGTGTTTGTATTGTCAATGCTCCGTCCATCATCACCTTTGGTTTTTCTTTGTTCGCCCTACGTTGGCAGGGTATGCTCAGACGTGAGTCCCTTGCTCACTTTGCCACTGGAGTCAAGCAAGCCCGGCTGAAGATGGCTGTAAGGCCAGAAACCGCTCCTGGGAAGCTTGATTCCGGTCCAGGGAAGACATGGCCTGGCAGTTCGGGCTGGACTGTTCCCATGAGGCACAGGGTCAGACTGATTTGCATATGGCCATGTCTGAACTGGGGTGGCGGAGTGAGCTAAAGAACGGTGATGGATTAAACCCAGATCAGTTGACTGGGGGTGAGTGTTTGTATTGTCAATGCTCCGTCCATCATCACCTTTGGTTTTTCTTTGTTCGCCCTACGTTGGCAGGGTATGCTCAGACGTGAGTCCCTTGCTCACTTTGCCACTGGAGTCAAGCAAGCCCGGCTGAAGATGGCTGTAATTCCAGAAACCGCTCCTGGGAAGCTTGATTCCGGTCCAGGGAAGACATGGCCTGGCAGTTCGGGCTGGACTGTTCCCATGAGGCACAGGTCAGACTGATTTGCATATGGCCAAGTCTGAACTGGGGTGCCGGAGTGAGCTAAAGAACGGTGATGGATTAAACCCAGATCAGTTGACTGGGGGTGAGTGTTTGTATTGTCAACACTCCGTCCATCATCACCTTTGGTTTTTCTTTGTTCGCCCTACGTTGGCAGGGTATGCTCAGACGTGAGTCCCTTGCTCACTTTGCCACTGGAGTCAAGCAAGCCCGGCTGAAGATGGCTGTAAGGCCAGAAACCGCTCCTGGGAAGCTTGATTCCGGTCCAGGGAAGACATGGCCTGGCAGTTCGGGCTGGACTGTTCCCATGAGGCACAGGGTCAGACTGATTTGCATATGGCCATGTCTGAACTGGGGTGGCGGAGTGAGCTAAAGAACGGTGATGGATTAAACCCAGATCAGTTGACTGGGGGTGAGTGTTTGTATTGTCAATGCTCCGTCCATCATCACCTTTGGTTTTTCTTTGTTCGCCCTACGTTGGCAGGGTATGCTCAGACGTGAGTCCCTTGCTCACTTTGCCACTGGAGTCAAGCAAGCCCGGCTGAAGATGGCTGTAATTCCAGAAACCGCTCCTGGGAAGCTTGATTCCGGTCCAGGGAAGACATGGCCTGGCAGTTCGGGCTGGACTGTTCCCATGAGGCACAGGTCAGACTGATTTGCATATGGCCAAGTCTGAACTGGGGTGCCGGAGTGAGCTAAAGAACGGTGATGGATTAAACCCAGATCAGTTGACTGGGGGTGAGTGTTTGTATTGTCAACGCTCCGTCCATCATCACCTTTGGTTTTTCTTTGTTCGCCCTACGTTGGCAGGGTATGCTCAGACGTGAGTCCCTTGCTCACTTTGCCACTGGAGTCAAGGAAGCCCGACTGAAGACGGAAGTAATGCCAGAAACCGGTCCTGGGAAGCTTGATTCCGGTCCAGGGAAGACATGGCCTGGCAGTTCGGGCTGGACAGTTCACATGAGGCACAGGGTCAGACTGATTTGCATATGGCCATGTCTGAACTGGGGTGGCGGAGTGAGCTAAAGAACGGTGATGGATTAAACCCCGATCAGTTGACTGGGGGTGAGTGTTTGTATTGTCAACGCTCCGTCCATCATCACCTTTGGTTTTTCTTTGTTCGCCCTACGTTGGCAGGGTATGCTCAGACGTGAGTCCCTTGCTCACTTTGCCACTGGAGTCAAGCAAGCCCGGCTGAAGACGGCTGTAATGCCAGAAACCGGTCCTGGGAAGCTTGATTCCGGTCCAGGGAAGACATGGCCTGGCAGTTCGGGCTGGACTGTTCCCATGAGGCACAGGGTCAGACTGATTTGCATATGGCCATGTCTGAACTGGGCTAGCGGAGTGAGCTAATGAACGGCGATGGATTAAACCAAGATCAGTTCACTGGGGGTGAGTGTTTGTATTGTCAACGCTCCGTCCATCATCACCTTTGGTTTTTCTTTGTTCGCCCTACGTTGGCAGGGTATGCTCAGACGTGAGTCCCTTGCTCACTTTGCCACTGGAGTCAAGAAAGCCCGGCTGAAGACGGCTGTAATGCCAGAAACCGGTCCTGGGAAGCTTGATTCCGGTCCAGGGAAGACATGGCCTGGCAGTTCGGGCTGGACTGTTCCCATGAGGCACAGGGTCAGACTGATTTGCATATGGCCATGTCTGAACTGGGGTGGCAGAGTGAGCTAAAGAACGGTGATGGATTAAACCCAGATCAGTTGACTGGGGGTGAGTGTTTGTATTGTCAACGCTCCGTCCATCATCACCTTTGGTTTTTCTTTGTTCGCCCTACGTTGGCAGGGTATGCTCAGACGTGAGTCCCTTGCTCACTTTGCCACTGGAGTCAAGCAAGCCCGGCTGAAGATGGCTGTAATGCCAGACACCGGTCCTGGGAAGCTTGATTCCGGTCCAGGGAAGACATGGCCTGGCAGTTCGGGCTGGACTGTTCCCATGAGGCACAGGGTCAGACTGATTTGCATATGGCCATGTCTGAACTGGGGTGGCGGAGTGAGCTAAAGAACGGTGATGGATTAAACCCAGATCAGTTTACTGGGGGTGAGTGTTTGTATTGTCAACGCTGCGTCCATCATCACCTTTGGTTTTTCTTTGTTCTCCCTACGTTGGCAGGGTATGGTCAGACGTGAGACCCTTGCTCACTTTGCCACTGGAGTCAAGCAAGCCCGGCTGAAGACGGCTGTAATGCCAGAACCGGTCATGGGAAGCTTGATTCCCGTCCAGGGAAGATATGGCCTGGCAGTTCGGGCTGGACTGCTCCCATGAGGCACAGGGTCAGACCGATTTGCATATGGCCATGCCTGAACTGGGGTGGCGGAGTGAGCTAACGAACGGTGATGGATTTAACCCAGATGAGTTGACTGGGGTGAGTGTTTGTATTGTCAACGCTCCGTCCATCATCACCTTTGGTTTTTCCTTGTTCGCCCTACGTTGGCAGGGTATGCTCAGACGTGAGTCCCTTGCTCACTTTGCCACTGGAGTCAAGCAAGCCCGGCTGAAGACGGCTGTAATGCCAGAAACCGGTCCTGGGAAGCTTGATTCCGGTCCAGGGAAGACATGGCCTGGCAGTTCGGGCTGGACTGTTCCCATGAGGCACAGGGTCAGACTGATTTGCATATGGCCATGTCTGAACTGGGGTGGCGGAGTGAGCTAAAGAACGGTGATGGATTAAACCCAGATCAGTTGACTGGGGGTGAGTGTTTGTATTGTCAACGCTCTGTCCATCATCACCTTTGGTTTTTCTTTGTTCGCCCTACATTGGGAGGGTATGCTCAGACGTGAGTCCCTTGCTCACTTTGCCACTGGAGTCAAGCAAGCCCGGCTGAAGACGGCTGTAATGCCAGAAACCGGTCCTGGGAGGCTTGATTCCGGTCCAGGGAAGACATGGCTTGGCAGTTCGGGCTGGACTGTTCCCATGAGGCACAGGGTCAGACTGATTTGCATATGGCCATGTCTGAACTGGGGTGGCGGAGTGAGCTAGAGAACGGTGATGGATTAAACCCAGATCAGTTGACTGGGGGTGAGTGTTTGTATTGTCAACGCTCCGTCCATCATCACCTATGGTTTTTCTTTGTTCGCGCTACGTTGGCAGGGTATGCTCAGACGTGAGTCCCTTGCTCACTTTGCCACTGGAGTCAAGCAAGCCCGGCTGAAGACGGCTGTAATGCCAGAAACCAGTCCTGGGAAGCTTGATTCCGGTCGAGGGAAGACATGGCCTGGCAGTTCGGGCTGGACTGTTCCCATGAGGCACAGGGTCAGACTGATTTGCATATGGCCATGTCTGAACTGGGGTGGCGGAGTGAGCTAAAAAACGGTGATGGATTAAACCCAGATCAGTTGACTGGGGGTGAGTGTTTGTATTGTCAATGCTCCGTCCATCATCACCTTTGGTTTTTCTTTGTTCGCCCTACGTTGGCAGGGTATGCTCAGACGTGAGTCCCTTGCTCACTTTGCCACTGGAGTCAAGCAAGCCCGGCTGAAGATGGCTGTAAGGCCAGAAACCGCTCCTGGGAAGCTTGATTCCGGTCCAGGGAAGACATGGCCTGGCAGTTCGGGCTGGACTGTTCCCATGAGGCACAGGGTCAGACTGATTTGCATATGGCCATGTCTGAACTGGGGTGGCGGAGTGAGCTAAAGAACGGTGATGGATTAAACCCAGATCAGTTGACTGGGGGTGAGTGTTTGTATTGTCAACGCTCCGTCCATCATCACCTTTGGTTTTTCTTTGTTCGCCCTACGTTGGCAGGGTATGCTCAGACGTGAGTCCCTTGCTCACTTTGCCACTGGAGTCAAGCAAGCCCGGCTGAAGACAGCTGTAATGCCAGAAACCGGTCCTGGGAAGCTTGATTCCGGTCCAGGGAAGACATGGCCTGGCAGTTCGGGCTGGACTGTTCCCATGAGGCACAGGGTCAGACTGATTTGCATATGGCCATGTCTGAACTGGGGTGGCGGAGTAAGCTAAAGAACGGTGCTGGATTAAACCCAGATCAGTTGACTGGGGGTGAGTGTTTGTATTGTCAACGCTCCGTCCATCATCACCTTTGTTTTTTCTTTGTTCGCCCTACGTTGGCAGGGTATGCTCAGACGTGAGTCCCTTGCTCACTTTGCCACTGGAGTCAAGGAAGCCCGGCTGAAGACGGCTGTAATGCCAGAAACCGGTCCTGGGAAGCTTGATTCCGGTCCAGGGAAGATATGGCCTGGCAGTTCGGGCTGGACTGTTCCCATGAGGCACAGGGTCAGACTGATTTGCATATGGCCATGTCTGAACTGGGGTGGCGGAGTGAGCTAAAGAACGGTGATGGATTAAACCCAGATCAGTTGACTGGGGGTGAGTGTTTGTATTGTCAACGCTCCGTCCATCATCACCTTTGGTTTTTCTTTGTTCGCCCTACGTTGGCAGGGTATGCTCAGACGTGAGTCCCTTGCTCACTTTGTCACTGGAGTCAAGCAAGCCCGGCTGAAGACGGCTGTAATGCCAGAAACCGGTCCTGGGAAGCTTGATTCCGGTCCAGGGAAGACATGGCCTGGCAGTTTGGGCTGGACTGTTCCCATGAGGCACAGGGTCAGACTGATTTGCATATGGCCATGTCTGAACTGGGGTGGCGGAGTGAGCTAAAGAACAGTGATGGATTGAACCCAGATCAGTTGACTGGGAAGTGAGTGTTTGTATTGTCAACGCTCCGTCCATCATCACCTTTAGTTTTTCTTTGTTCGCCCTACGTTGGCAGGGTATGCTCAGACGTGAGTCCCTTGCTCACTTTGCCACTGGAGTCAAGCAAGCCCGGCTGAAGACGGCTGTAATGCCAGAAACCGGTCCTGGGAAGCTTGATTCCGGTCCACGGAAGATATGGCCTGGCAGTTCGGACTGGACTGTTCCCATGAGGCACAGGGTCAGACTGATTTGCATATGGCCATGTCTAAACTGGGGTGGCGGAGTGAGCTAAAGAACGGTGATGGATTAAACCCAGATCAGTTGACTGGGGGTGAGTGTTTGTATTGTCCACGCTCCGTCCATCATCACCTTTGGTTTTTCATTGTTCGCCCTACGTTGGCAGGGTATGCTCAGACGTGAGTCCCTTGCTGACTTTGCCACTGGAGTCAAGCAAGCCCGGCTGAAGACGGCTGTAATGCCAGAAACCGGTCCTGGGAAGCTTGATTCCGGTCCAGGGAAGACATGGCCTGGCAGTTCGGACTGGACTGTTCCCATGAGGCACAGGGTCAGACTGATTTGCAGATGGCCATGTCTGAACTGGGGTGGCGGAGTGAGCTAAAGAACGGTGATGGATTAAACCCAGATCAGTTGACTGGGGGTGAGTGTTTGTATTGTCAACGCTCCGTCCATCATCACCTTTGGTTTTTCTTTGTTCGCCCTACGTTAGCAGGTTATGCTCAGACGTGAGTCCCTTGCTCATTTTGCCACTGGAGTCAAGCAAGCCCGGCTGAAGACGGCTGTAATGCCAGGAACCGGTCCTGGTAAGCTTGATTCCGGTTCAGGGAAGACATGGCCTGGCAGTTCAGGCTGGACTGTTCCCATGAGGCACAGGGTCAGACTGATTTGCATATGGCCATGTCTTAACTGGGGTGGCGGAGTGAGCTAAAGAACGGTGATGGATTAAACCCAGATCAGTTGACTGGGGGTGAGTGTTTGAATGTCAACGCTCCGTCCATCATCACCTTTGTTTTTTCTTTGTTCGCCCTACGTTGGCAGGGTATGTTCAGACGTGAGTCCCTTGCTCACTTTGTCACTGGAGTCAAGCAAGCCCGGCTGAAGACGGCTGTAATGCCAGAAACCGGTCCTGGGAAGCTTGATTCCGGTCCAGGGAAGACATGGCCTGGCAGTTCGGGCTGGACTGTTCCCATGAGGCACAGGGTCAGACTGATTTGCATATGGCCATGTCTGAACTGGGGTGGCGGAGTGAGCTAAAGAACGGTGATGGATTAAACCCAGATCAGTTGAATGGGGGTGAGTGTTTGTATTGTCAACGCTCCGTCCATCATCACCTTTGGTTTTTCATTGTTCGCCCTACGTTGGCAGGGTATGCTCAGACGTGAGTCCCTTGCTCATTTTGCCACTGGAGTCAAGGAAGCCCGAGTGAAGACGGAAGTAATGCCAGAAACCGGTCCTGGGAAGCTTGATTCCGGTCCAGGGAAGACATGGCCTGGCAGTTCGGGCTGGACAGTTCACATGAGGCACAGGGTCAGACTGATTTGCATATGGCCATGTCTGAACTGGGGTGGCGGAGTGAGCTAAAGAACGGTGATGGATTAAACCCCGATCAGTTGACTGGGGGTGAGTGTTTGTATTGTCAACGCTCCGTCCATCATCACCTTTGGTTTTTCTTTGTTCGCCCTACGTTGGCAGGGTATGCTCAGACGTGAGTCCCTTGCTCACTTTGCCACTGGAGTCAAGCAAGCCCGGCTGAAGACGGCTGTAATGCCAGAAACCGGTCCTGGGAAGCTTGATTCCGGTCCAGGGAAGACATGGCCTGGCAGTTCGGGCTGGACTGTTCCCATGAGGCACAGGGTCAGACTGATTTGCATATGGCCGTGTCTGAACTGGGCTAGCGGAGTGAGCTAATGAACGGCGATGGATTAAACCAAGATCAGTTCACTGGGGGTGAGTGTTTGTATTGTCAACGCTCCGTCCATCATCACCTTTGGTTTTTCTTTGTTTGCCCTACGTTGGCAGGGTATGCTCAGACGTGAGTCCCTTGCTCACTTTGCCACTGGAGTCAAGCAAGCCCGGCTGAAGACGGCTGTAATGCCAGAAACCGGTCCTGGGAAGCTTGATTCCGGTCCAGGGAAGACATGGCCTGGCAGTTCGGGCTGGACTGTTCCCATGAGGCACAGGGTCAGACTGATTTGCATATGGCCATGTCTGAACTGGGGTGGCAGAGTGAGCTAAAGAACGGTGATGGATTAAACCCAGATCAGTTGACTGGGGGTGAGTGTTTGTATTGTCAACGCTCCGTCCATCATCACCTTTGGTTTTTCTTTGTTCGCCCTACATTGGCAGGGTATGCTCAGACGTGAGTCCCTTGCTCACTTTGCCACTGGAGTCAAGCAAGCCCGGCTGAAGACGGCTGTAATGCCAGAAACCGGTCCTGGGAAGCTTGATTCCGGCCCACGGAAGATATGGCCTGGCAGTTCGGACTGGACTGTTCCCATGAGGCACAGGGTCAGACTGATTTGCATATGGCCATGTCTAAACTGGGGTGGCGGAGTGAGCTAAAGAACGGTGATGGATTAAACCCAGATCAGTTGACTGGGGGTGAGTGTTTGTATTGTCCACGCTCCGTCCATCATCACCTTTGGTTTTTCATTGTTCGCCCTACGTTGGCAGGGTATGCTCAGACGTGAGTCCCTTGCTGACTTTGCCACTGGAGTCAAGCAAGCCCGGCTGAAGACGGCTGTAATGCCAGAAACCGGTCCTGGGAAGCTTGATTCCGGTCCAGGGAAGACATGGCCTGGCAGTTCGGACTGGACTGTTCCCATGAGGCACAGGGTCAGACTGATTTGCAGATGGCCATGTCTGAACTGGGGTGGCGGAGTGAGCTAAAGAACGGTGATGGATTAAACCCAGATCAGTTGACTGGGGGTGAGTGTTTGTATTGTCAACGCTCCGTCCATCATCACCTTTGGTTTTTCTTTGTTCGCCCTACGTTAGCAGGTTATGCTCAGACGTGAGTCCCTTGCTCATTTTGCCACTGGAGTCAAGCAAGCCCGGCTGAAGACGGCTGTAATGCCAGGAACCGGTCCTGGTAAGCTTGATTCCGGTTCAGGGAAGACATGGCCTGGCAGTTCAGGCTGGACTGTTCCCATGAGGCACAGGGTCAGACTGATTTGCATATGGCCATGTCTTAACTGGGGTGGCGGAGTGAGCTAAAGAACGGTGATGGATTAAACCCAGATCAGTTGACTGGGGGTGAGTGTTTGAATGTCAACGCTCCGTCCATCATCACCTTTGTTTTTTCTTTGTTCGCCCTACGTTGGCAGGGTATGTTCAGACGTGAGTCCCTTGCTCACTTTGTCACTGGAGTCAAGCAAGCCCGGCTGAAGACGGCTGTAATGCCAGAAACCGGTCCTGGGAAGCTTGATTCCGGTCCAGGGAAGACATGGCCTGGCAGTTCGGGCTGGACTGTTCCCATGAGGCACAGGGTCAGACTGATTTGCATATGGCCATGTCTGAACTGGGGTGGCGGAGTGAGCTAAAGAACGGTGATGGATTAAACCCAGATCAGTTGAATGGGGGTGAGTGTTTGTATTGTCAACGCTCCGTCCATCATCACCTTTGGTTTTTCATTGTTCGCCCTACGTTGGCAGGGTATGCTCAGACGTGAGTCCCTTGCTCATTTTGCCACTGGAGTCAAGGAAGCCCGAGTGAAGACGGAAGTAATGCCAGAAACCGGTCCTGGGAAGCTTGATTCCGGTCCAGGGAAGACATGGCCTGGCAGTTCGGGCTGGACAGTTCACATGAGGCACAGGGTCAGACTGATTTGCATATGGCCATGTCTGAACTGGGGTGGCGGAGTGAGCTAAAGAACGGTGATGGATTAAACCCCGATCAGTTGACTGGGGGTGAGTGTTTGTATTGTCAACGCTCCGTCCATCATCACCTTTGGTTTTTCTTTGTTCGCCCTACGTTGGCAGGGTATGCTCAGACGTGAGTCCCTTGCTCACTTTGCCACTGGAGTCAAGCAAGCCCGGCTGAAGACGGCTGTAATGCCAGAAACCGGTCCTGGGAAGCTTGATTCCGGTCCAGGGAAGACATGGCCTGGCAGTTCGGGCTGGACTGTTCCCATGAGGCACAGGGTCAGACTGATTTGCATATGGCCATGTCTGAACTGGGCTAGCGGAGTGAGCTAATGAACGGCGATGGATTAAACCAAGATCAGTTCACTGGGGGTGAGTGTTTGTATTGTCAACGCTCCGTCCATCATCACCTTTGGTTTTTCTTTGTTTGCCCTACGTTGGCAGGGTATGCTCAGACGTGAGTCCCTTGCTCACTTTGCCACTGGAGTCAAGCAAGCCCGGCTGAAGACGGCTGTAATGCCAGAAACCGGTCCTGGGAAGCTTGATTCCGGTCCAGGGAAGACATGGCCTGGCAGTTCGGGCTGGACTGTTCCCATGAGGCACAGGGTCAGACTGATTTGCATATGGCCATGTCTGAACTGGGGTGGCAGAGTGAGCTAAAGAACGGTGATGGATTAAACCCAGATCAGTTGACTGGGGGTGAGTGTTTGTATTGTCAACGCTCCGTCCATCATCACCTTTGGTTTTTCTTTGTTCGCCCTACATTGGCAGGGTATGCTCAGACGTGAGTCCCTTGCTCACTTTGCCACTGCAGTCAAGCAAGCCCGGCTGAAGACGGCTGTAATGCCAGAAACCGGTCCTGGGAAGCTTGATTCCGGTCCAGGGAAGACATGGCCTGGCAGTTCGGGCTGGACTGTTCCCATGAGGCACAGGGTCAGACTGATTTGCATGTGGCCATGTCTGAACTGGGGTGGCGGAGTGAGCTAAAGAACGGTGATGGATTAAACCCAGATCAGTTGACTGGGGGTGAGTGTTTGTATTGTCAACGCTCTGTCCATCATCACCTTTGGTTTTTCTTTGTTCGCCCTACATTGGGAGGGTATGCTCAGACGTGAGTCCCTTGCTCACTTTGCCACTGGAGTCAAGCAAGCCCGGCTGAAGACGGCTGTAATGCCAGAAACCGGTCCTGGGAGGCTTGATTCCGGTCCAGGGAAGACATGGCCTGGCAGTTCGGGCTGGACTGTTCCCATGAGGCACAGGGTCAGACTGATTTGCATATGGCCATGTCTGAACTGGGGTGGCGGAGTGAGCTAGAGAACGGTGATGGATTAAACCCAGATCAGTTGACTGGGGGTGAGTGTTTGTATTGTCAACGCTCCGTCCATCATCACCTATGGTTTTTCTTTGTTCGCCCTACGTTGGCAGGGTATGCTCAGACGTGAGTCCCTTGCTCACTTTGCCACTGGAGTCAAGCAAGCCCGGCTGAAGACGGCTGTAATGCCAGAAACCAGTCCTGGGAAGCTTGATTCCGGTCGAGGGAAGACATGGCCTGGCAGTTCGGGCTGGACTTTTCCCATGAGGCACAGGGTCAGACTGATTTGCATATGGCCATGTCTGAACTGGGGTGGCGGAGTGAGCTAAAGAACGGTGATGGATTAAACCCAGATCAGTTGACTGGGGGTGAGTGTTTGTATTGTCAACGCTCCGTCCATTATCACCTTTGGTTTTTCTTTGTTCGCCCTACGTTGGCAGGGTATGCTCAGACGTGAGTCCCTTGCTTACTTTGCCACTGGAGTCAAGCAATCCCGGCTGAAGACGGCTGTAATGCCAGAAACCGGTCCTGGGAAGCTTGATTCTGGTCCAGGGAAGTCATGGCCTGGCAGTTCGGGCTGGACTGTTCCCATGAGGCACAGGGTCAGACTGATTTGCATATGGCCATGTCTGAACTGGGGTGGCAGAGTGAGCTAAAGAACGGTGATGGATTAAACCCAGATAAGTTGACTGGGTAGTGAGTGTTTGTATTGTCAACGCGCCGTCCATCATCACCTTTGGTTTTTCTTTGTTCGCCCTACGTTGGCAGGGTATGCTCAGACGTGAGTCCCTTGCTCACTTTGCCACTGGAGTCAAGCAAGCCCGGCTGAAGACGTCTTTAATGCCAGAAACCGGTCCTGGGAAGCTTGATTCCGGTCCAGGGAAGACATGGCCTGGCAATTCGGGCTGTACTGTTCCCATGAGGCACAGGGTCAGACTGATTTGCATATGGCCATGTCTGAACTGGGGTGGCGGAGTGAGCTAAAGAACGGTGATGGATTAAACCCAGATCAGTTGACTGGGGGTCAGTGTTTGTATTGTCAACGCTCCGTCCATCATCACCTTTGGTTTTTCTTTGTTCGCCCTACGTTGGCAGGGTATGCTCAGACGTGAGTCCCTTGCTCACTTTGCCACTGGAGTCAAGCAAGCCCGGCTGAAGACGGCTGTAATGCCAGAAACCGGTCCTGGGAAGCTTGATTCCGGTCCAGGGAAGACATGGCCTGGCAGTTCGGGCTGGACTGTTCCCATGAGGCACAGGGTCAGACTGATTTGCATATGGCCATGTCTGAACTGGGGTGGCAGAGTGAGCTAAAGAACGGTGATGGATTAAACCCAGATAAGTTGACTGGGTAGTGAGTGTTTGTATTGTCAACGCGCCGTCCATCATCACCTTTGGTTTTTCTTTGTTCGCCCTACGTTGGCAGGGTATGCTCAGACGTGAGTCCCTTGCTCACTTTGCCACTGGAGTCAAGCAAGCCCGGCTGAAGACGTCTTTAATGCCAGAAACCGGTCCTGGGAAGCTTGATTCCGGTCCAGGGAAGACATGGCCTGGCAATTCGGGCTGTACTGTTCCCATGAGGCACAGGGTCAGACTGATTTGCATATGGCCATGTCTGAACTGGGGTGGCGGAGTGAGCTAAAGAACGGTGATGGATTAAACCCAGATCAGTTGACTGGGGGTCAGTGTTTGTATTGTCAACGCTCCGTCCATCATCACCTTTGGTTTTTCTTTGTTCGCCCTACGTTGGCAGGGTATGCTCAGACGTGAGTCCCTTGCTCACTTTGCCACTGGAGTCAAGCAAGCCCGGCTGAAGACGGCTGTAATGCCAGAAACCGGTCCTGGGAAGCTTGATTCCGGTCCAGGGAAGACATGGCCTGGCAGTTCGGGCTGGACTGTTCCCATGAGGCACAGGGTCAGACTGATTTGCATATGGCCATGTCTGAACTGGGGTGGCGGAGTGAGCTAAAGAACGGTGCTGGATTAAACCCAGATCAGTTGACTGGGGGTGAGTGTTTGTATTGTCAACGCTCCGTCCATCATCACCTTTGGTTTTTCTTTGTTCGCCCTACGTTGGCAGGGTATGCTCAGACGTGAGTTCCTTGCTCACTTTGCCACTGGAGTAAAGCAAGCCCGGCTGAAGACGGCTGTAATGCCAGAAACCGGTCCTGGGAAGCTTGATTCCGGTCCAGGGAAGACATGGCCTGGCAGTTCGGGCTGGACTGTTCCCATGAGGCACAGGGTCAGACTGATTTGCATATGGCCAAGCCTGAACTGGGGTGGCGGAGTGAGCTAACGAACGGTGATGGATTTAACCCAGATCAGTTGACTGGGGTGAGTGTTTGTATTGTCAACGCTCCGTCCATCATCACCTTTGGTTGTTCCTTGTTCGCCCTACGTTGGCAGGGTATGCTCAGACGTGAGTCCCTTGCTCACTTTGCCACTGGAGTCAAGCAAGCCCGGCTGAAGACGGCTGTAATGCCAGAAACCGGTCCTGGGAAGCTTGATTCCGGTCCAGGGAAGACATGGCCTGGTAGTTCGGGCTGGACTGTTCCCATGAGGCACAGGGTCAGACTGATTTGCATATGGCCATGTCTTAACTGGGGTGGCGGAGTGAGCTAAAGAACGGTGATGGATTAAACCCAGATCAGTTGACTGGGGGTGAGTGTTTGAATGTCAACGCTCCGTCCATCATCACCTTTGTTTTTTCTTTGTTCGCCCTACGTTGGCAGGGTATGTTCAGACGTGAGTCCCTTGCTCACTTTGTCACTGGAGTCAAGCAAGCCCGGCTGAAGACGGCTGTAATGCCAGAAACCGGTCCTGGGAAGCTTGATTCCGGTCCAGGGAAGACATGGCCTGGCAGTTCGGGCTGGACTGTTCCCATGAGGCACAGGGTCAGACTGATTTGCATATGGCCATGTCTGAACTGGGGTGGCGGAGTGAGCTAAAGAACGGTGATGGATTAAACCCAGATCAGTTGAATGGGGGTGAGTGTTTGTATTGTCAACGCTCCGTCCATCATCACCTTTGGTTTTTCATTGTTCGCCCTACGTTGGCAGGGTATGCTCAGACGTGAGTCCCTTGCTCATTTTGCCACTGGAGTCAAGGAAGCCCGAGTGAAGACGGAAGTAATGCCAGAAACCGGTCCTGGGAAGCTTGATTCCGGTCCAGGGAAGACATGGCCTGGCAGTTCGGGCTGGACAGTTCACATGAGGCACAGGGTCAGACTGATTTGCATATGGCCATGTCTGAACTGGGGTGGCGGAGTGAGCTAAAGAACGGTGATGGATTAAACCCCGATCAGTTGACTGGGGGTGAGTGTTTGTATTGTCAACGCTCCGTCCATCATCACCTTTGGTTTTTCTTTGTTCGCCCTACGTTGGCAGGGTATGCTCAGACGTGAGTCCCTTGCTCACTTTGCCACTGGAGTCAAGCAAGCCCGGCTGAAGACGGCTGTAATGCCAGAAACCGGTCCTGGGAAGCTTGATTCCGGTCCAGGGAAGACATGGCCTGGCAGTTCGGGCTGGACTGTTCCCATGAGGCACAGGGTCAGACTGATTTGCATATGGCCATGTCTGAACTGGGCTAGCGGAGTGAGCTAATGAACGGCGATGGATTAAACCAAGATCAGTTCACTGGGGGTGAGTGTTTGTATTGTCAACGCTCCGTCCATCATCACCTTTGGTTTTTCTTTGTTTGCCCTACGTTGGCAGGGTATGCTCAGACGTGAGTCCCTTGCTCACTTTGCCACTGGAGTCAAGCAAGCCCGGCTGAAGACGGCTGTAATGCCAGAAACCGGTCCTGGGAAGCTTGATTCCGGTCCAGGGAAGACATGGCCTGGCAGTTCGGGCTGGACTGTTCCCATGAGGCACAGGGTCAGACTGATTTGCATATGGCCATGTCTGAACTGGGGTGGCAGAGTGAGCTAAAGAACGGTGATGGATTAAACCCAGATCAGTTGACTGGGGGTGAGTGTTTGTATTGTCAACGCTCCGTCCATCATCACCTTTGGTTTTTCTTTGTTCGCCCTACATTGGCAGGGTATGCTCAGACGTGAGTCCCTTGCTCACTTTGCCACTGCAGTCAAGCAAGCCCGGCTGAAGACGGCTGTAATGCCAGAAACCGGTCCTGGGAAGCTTGATTCCGGTCCAGGGAAGACATGGCCTGGCAGTTCGGGCTGGACTGTTCCCATGAGGCACAGGGTCAGACTGATTTGCATATGGCCATGTCTGAACTGGGCTAGCGGAGTGAGCTAATGAACGGCGATGGATTAAACCAAGATCAGTTCACTGGGGGTGAGTGTTTGTATTGTCAACGCTCCGTCCATCATCACCTTTGGTTTTTCTTTGTTTGCCCTACGTTGGCAGGGTATGCTCAGACGTGAGTCCCTTGCTCACTTTGCCACTGGAGTCAAGCAAGCCCGGCTGAAGACGGCTGTAATGCCAGAAACCGGTCCTGGGAAGCTTGATTCCGGTCCAGGGAAGACATGGCCTGGCAGTTCGGGCTGGACTGTTCCCATGAGGCACAGGGTCAGACTGATTTGCATATGGCCATGTCTGAACTGGGGTGGCAGAGTGAGCTAAAGAACGGTGATGGATTAAACCCAGATCAGTTGACTGGGGGTGAGTGTTTGTATTGTCAACGCTCCGTCCATCATCACCTTTGGTTTTTCTTTGTTCGCCCTACATTGGCAGGGTATGCTCAGACGTGAGTCCCTTGCTCACTTTGCCACTGGAGTCAAGCAAGCCCGGCTGAAGACGGCTGTAATGCCAGAAACCGGTCCTGGGAAGCTTGATTCCGGCCCACGGAAGATATGGCCTGGCAGTTCGGACTGGACTGTTCCCATGAGGCACAGGGTCAGACTGATTTGCATATGGCCATGTCTAAACTGGGGTGGCGGAGTGAGCTAAAGAACGGTGATGGATTAAACCCAGATCAGTTGACTGGGGGTGAGTGTTTGTATTGTCCACGCTCCGTCCATCATCACCTTTGGTTTTTCATTGTTCGCCCTACGTTGGCAGGGTATGCTCAGACGTGAGTCCCTTGCTGACTTTGCCACTGGAGTCAAGCAAGCCCGGCTGAAGACGGCTGTAATGCCAGAAACCGGTCCTGGGAAGCTTGATTCCGGTCCAGGGAAGACATGGCCTGGCAGTTCGGACTGGACTGTTCCCATGAGGCACAGGGTCAGACTGATTTGCAGATGGCCATGTCTGAACTGGGGTGGCGGAGTGAGCTAAAGAACGGTGATGGATTAAACCCAGATCAGTTGACTGGGGGTGAGTGTTTGTATTGTCAACGCTCCGTCCATCATCACCTTTGGTTTTTCTTTGTTCGCCCTACGTTAGCAGGTTATGCTCAGACGTGAGTCCCTTGCTCATTTTGCCACTGGAGTCAAGCAAGCCCGGCTGAAGACGGCTGTAATGCCAGGAACCGGTCCTGGTAAGCTTGATTCCGGTTCAGGGAAGACATGGCCTGGCAGTTCAGGCTGGACTGTTCCCATGAGGCACAGGGTCAGACTGATTTGCATATGGCCATGTCTTAACTGGGGTGGCGGAGTGAGCTAAAGAACGGTGATGGATTAAACCCAGATCAGTTGACTGGGGGTGAGTGTTTGAATGTCAACGCTCCGTCCATCATCACCTTTGTTTTTTCTTTGTTCGCCCTACGTTGGCAGGGTATGTTCAGACGTGAGTCCCTTGCTCACTTTGTCACTGGAGTCAAGCAAGCCCGGCTGAAGACGGCTGTAATGCCAGAAACCGGTCCTGGGAAGCTTGATTCCGGTCCAGGGAAGACATGGCCTGGCAGTTCGGGCTGGACTGTTCCCATGAGGCACAGGGTCAGACTGATTTGCATATGGCCATGTCTGAACTGGGGTGGCGGAGTGAGCTAAAGAACGGTGATGGATTAAACCCAGATCAGTTGAATGGGGGTGAGTGTTTGTATTGTCAACGCTCCGTCCATCATCACCTTTGGTTTTTCATTGTTCGCCCTACGTTGGCAGGGTATGCTCAGACGTGAGTCCCTTGCTCATTTTGCCACTGGAGTCAAGGAAGCCCGAGTGAAGACGGAAGTAATGCCAGAAACCGGTCCTGGGAAGCTTGATTCCGGTCCAGGGAAGACATGGCCTGGCAGTTCGGGCTGGACAGTTCACATGAGGCACAGGGTCAGACTGATTTGCATATGGCCATGTCTGAACTGGGGTGGCGGAGTGAGCTAAAGAACGGTGATGGATTAAACCCCGATCAGTTGACTGGGGGTGAGTGTTTGTATTGTCAACGCTCCGTCCATCATCACCTTTGGTTTTTCTTTGTTCGCCCTACGTTGGCAGGGTATGCTCAGACGTGAGTCCCTTGCTCACTTTGCCACTGGAGTCAAGCAAGCCCGGCTGAAGACGGCTGTAATGCCAGAAACCGGTCCTGGGAAGCTTGATTCCGGTCCAGGGAAGACATGGCCTGGCAGTTCGGGCTGGACTGTTCCCATGAGGCACAGGGTCAGACTGATTTGCATATGGCCATGTCTGAACTGGGCTAGCGGAGTGAGCTAATGAACGGCGATGGATTAAACCAAGATCAGTTCACTGGGGGTGAGTGTTTGTATTGTCAACGCTCCGTCCATCATCACCTTTGGTTTTTCTTTGTTTGCCCTACGTTGGCAGGGTATGCTCAGACGTGAGTCCCTTGCTCACTTTGCCACTGGAGTCAAGCAAGCCCGGCTGAAGACGGCTGTAATGCCAGAAACCGGTCCTGGGAAGCTTGATTCCGGTCCAGGGAAGACATGGCCTGGCAGTTCGGGCTGGACTGTTCCCATGAGGCACAGGGTCAGACTGATTTGCATATGGCCATGTCTGAACTGGGGTGGCAGAGTGAGCTAAAGAACGGTGATGGATTAAACCCAGATCAGTTGACTGGGGGTGAGTGTTTGTATTGTCAACGCTCCGTCCATCATCACCTTTGGTTTTTCTTTGTTCGCCCTACATTGGCAGGGTATGCTCAGACGTGAGTCCCTTGCTCACTTTGCCACTGCAGTCAAGCAAGCCCGGCTGAAGACGGCTGTAATGCCAGAAACCGGTCCTTGGAAGCTTGATTCCGATCCAGGGAAGACATGGCCTGGCAGTTCGGGCTGGACTGTTCCCATGAGGCACAGGGTCAGACTGATTCGCATATGGCCATGTCTGAACTGGGGTGGCGGAGTGAGCTAAATAACGGTGATGGATTAAACCCAGATCAGTTGACTGGGGGTGAGTGTTTGTATTGTCAACGCTCCGTCCATCATCACCTTTGCTTTTTCTTTGTTCGCCCTACGTCGGCAGGGTATGCTCAGACGTGAGTCCCTTGCTCACTTTGCCACTGGAGTCAAGCAAGCCCGGCTGAAGACGGCTGTAATGCCAGACACCGGTCCTGGGAAGCTTGATTCCGGTCCAGGGAAGACATGGCCTGGCAGTTCGGGCTGGACTGTTCCCATGAGGCACAGGGTCAGACTGATTTGCATATGGCCATGTCTGAACTGGGGTGGCGGAGTGAGCTAAAGAACGGTGATGGATTAAACCCAGATCAGTTTACTGGGGGTGAGTGTTTGTATTGTCAACGCTGCGTCCATCATCACCTTTGGTTTTTCTTTGTTCTCCCTACGTTGGCAGGGTATGTTCAGACGTGAGACCCTTGCTCACTTTGCCACTGGAGTCAAGCAAGCCCGGCTGAAGACGGCTGTAATGCCAGAACCGGTCATGGGAAGCTTGATTCCCGTCCAGGGAAGATATGGCCTGGCCGTTCGGGCTGGACTGCTCCCATGAGGCACAGGGTCAGACTGATTTGCATATGGCCATGCCTGAACTGGGGTGGCGGAGTGAGCTAACGAACGGTGATGGATTTAACCCAGATCAGTTGACTGGGGTGAGTGTTTGTATTGTCAACGCTCCGTCCATCATCACCTTTGGTTTTTCCTTGTTCGCCCTACGTTGGCAGGGTATGCTCAGACGTGAGTCCCTTGCTCACTTTGCCACTGGAGTCAAGCAAGCCCGGCTGAAGACGGCTGTAATGCCAGAAACCGGTCCTGGGAAGCTTGATTCCGGTCCAGGGAAGACATGGCCTGGCAGTTCGGGCTGGACTGTTCCCATGAGGCACAGGGTCAGACTGATTTGCATGTGGCCATGTCTGAACTGGGGTGGCGGAGTGAGCTAAAGAACGGTGATGGATTAAACCCAGATCAGTTGACTGGGGGTGAGTGTTTGTATTGTCAACGCTCTGTCCATCATCACCTTTGGTTTTTCTTTGTTCGCCCTACATTGGGAGGGTATGCTCAGACGTGAGTCCCTTGCTCACTTTGCCACTGGAGTCAAGCAAGCCCGGCTGAAGACGGCTGTAATGCCAGAAACCGGTCCTGGGAGGCTTGATTCCGGTCCAGGGAAGACATGGCCTGGCAGTTCGGGCTGGACTGTTCCCATGAGGCACAGGGTCAGACTGATTTGCATATGGCCATGTCTGAACTGGGGTGGCGGAGTGAGCTAGAGAACGGTGATGGATTAAACCCAGATCAGTTGACTGGGGGTGAGTGTTTGTATTGTCAACGCTCCGTCCATCATCACCTATGGTTTTTCTTTGTTCGCCCTACGTTGGCAGGGTATGCTCAGACGTGAGTCCCTTGCTCACTTTGCCACTGGAGTCAAGCAAGCCCGGCTGAAGACGGCTGTAATGCCAGAAACCAGTCCTGGGAAGCTTGATTCCGGTCGAGGGAAGACATGGCCTGGCAGTTCGGGCTGGACTTTTCCCATGAGGCACAGGGTCAGACTGATTTGCATATGGCCATGTCTGAACTGGGTTGGCGGAGTGAGCTAAAGAACGGTGATGGATTAAACCCAGATCAGTTGACTGGGGGTGAGTGTTTGTATTGTCAACGCTCCGTCCATTATCACCTTTGGTTTTTCTTTGTTCGCCCTACGTTGGCAGGGTATGCTCAGACGTGAGTCCCTTGCTTACTTTGCCACTGGAGTCAAGCAATCCCGGCTGAAGACGGCTGTAATGCCAGAAACCGGTCCTGGGAAGCTTGATTCTGGTCCAGGGAAGTCATGGCCT
Organism: Lissotriton helveticus; assembly: GCF_964261635.1. NCBI lineage: Eukaryota > Metazoa > Chordata > Amphibia > Caudata > Salamandridae > Lissotriton > Lissotriton helveticus. Next base: position 865,876,581 of record NC_136061.1, read on the forward strand.
GGCAGTTCGGGCTGGACTGTTCCCATGAGGCACAGGGTCAGACTGATTTGCATATGGCCATGTCTGAACTGGGGTGGCAGAGTGAGCTAAAGAACGGTGATGGATTAAACCCAGATAAGTTGACTGGGTAGTGAGTGTTTGTATTGTCAACGCGCCGTCCATCATCACCTTTGGTTTTTCTTTGTTCGCCCTACGTTGGCAGGGTATGCTCAGACGTGAGTCCCTTGCTCACTTTGCCACTGGAGTCAAGCAAGCCCGGCTGAAGACGTCTTTAATGCCAGAAACCGGTCCTGGGAAGCTTGATTCCGGTCCAGGGAAGACATGGCCTGGCAATTCGGGCTGTACTGTTCCCATGAGGCACAGGGTCAGACTGATTTGCATATGGCCATGTCTGAACTGGGGTGGCGGAGTGAGCTAAAGAACGGTGATGGATTAAACCCAGATCAGTTGACTGGGGGTCAGTGTTTGTATTGTCAACGCTCCGTCCATCATCACCTTTGGTTTTTCTTTGTTCGCCCTACGTTGGCAGGGTATGCTCAGACGTGAGTCCCTTGCTCACTTTGCCACTGGAGTCAAGCAAGCCCGGCTGAAGACGGCTGTAATGCCAGAAACCGGTCCTGGGAAGCTTGATTCCGGTCCAGGGAAGACATGGCCTGGCAGTTCGGGCTGGACTGTTCCCATGAGGCACAGGGTCAGACTGATTTGCATATGGCCATGTCTGAACTGGGATGGCGGAGTGAGCTAAAGAACGGTGCTGGATTAAACCCAGATCAGTTGACTGGGGGTGAGTGTTTGTATTGTCAACGCTCCGTCCATCATCACCTTTGGTTTTTCTTTGTTCGCCCTACGTTGGCAGGGTATGCTCAGACGTGAGTTCCTTGCTCACTTTGCCACTGGAGTAAAGCAAGCCCGGCTGAAGACGGCTGTAATGCCAGAAACCGGTCCTGGGAAGCTTGATTCCGGTCCAGGGAAGACATGGCCTGGCAGTTCGGGCTGGACTGTTCCCATGAGGCACAGGGTCAGACTGATTTGCATATGGCCAAGCCTGAACTGGGGTGGCGGAGTGAGCTAACGAACGGTGATGGATTTAACCCAGATCAGTTGACTGGGGTGAGTGTTTGTATTGTCAACGCTCCGTCCATCATCACCTTTGGTTGTTCCTTGTTCGCCCTACGTTGGCAGGGTATGCTCAGACGTGAGTCCCTTGCTCACTTTGCCACTGGAGTCAAGCAAGCCCGGCTGAAGACGGCTGTAATGCCAGAAACCGGTCCTGGGAAGCTTGATTCCGGTCCAGGGAAGACATGGCCTGGTAGTTCGGGCTGGACTGTTCCCATGAGGCACAGGGTCAGACTGATTTGCATATGGCCATGTCTTAACTGGGGTGGCGGAGTGAGCTAAAGAACGGTGATGGATTAAACCCAGATCAGTTGACTGGGGGTGAGTGTTTGAATGTCAACGCTCCGTCCATCATCACCTTTGTTTTTTCTTTGTTCGCCCTACGTTGGCAGGGTATGTTCAGACGTGAGTCCCTTGCTCACTTTGTCACTGGAGTCAAGCAAGCCCGGCTGAAGACGGCTGTAATGCCAGAAACCGGTCCTGGGAAGCTTGATTCCGGTCCAGGGAAGACATGGCCTGGCAGTTCGGGCTGGACTGTTCCCATGAGGCACAGGGTCAGACTGATTTGCATATGGCCATGTCTGAACTGGGGTGGCGGAGTGAGCTAAAGAACGGTGATGGATTAAACCCAGATCAGTTGAATGGGGGTGAGTGTTTGTATTGTCAACGCTCCGTCCATCATCACCTTTGGTTTTTCATTGTTCGCCCTACGTTGGCAGGGTATGCTCAGACGTGAGTCCCTTGCTCATTTTGCCACTGGAGTCAAGGAAGCCCGAGTGAAGACGGAAGTAATGCCAGAAACCGGTCCTGGGAAGCTTGATTCCGGTCCAGGGAAGACATGGCCTGGCAGTTCGGGCTGGACAGTTCACATGAGGCACAGGGTCAGACTGATTTGCATATGGCCATGTCTGAACTGGGGTGGCGGAGTGAGCTAAAGAACGGTGATGGATTAAACCCCGATCAGTTGACTGGGGGTGAGTGTTTGTATTGTCAACGCTCCGTCCATCATCACCTTTGGTTTTTCTTTGTTCGCCCTACGTTGGCAGGGTATGCTCAGACGTGAGTCCCTTGCTCACTTTGCCACTGGAGTCAAGCAAGCCCGGCTGAAGACGGCTGTAATGCCAGAAACCGGTCCTGGGAAGCTTGATTCCGGTCCAGGGAAGACATGGCCTGGCAGTTCGGGCTGGACTGTTCCCATGAGGCACAGGGTCAGACTGATTTGCATATGGCCATGTCTGAACTGGGCTAGCGGAGTGAGCTAATGAACGGCGATGGATTAAACCAAGATCAGTTCACTGGGGGTGAGTGTTTGTATTGTCAACGCTCCGTCCATCATCACCTTTGGTTTTTCTTTGTTTGCCCTACGTTGGCAGGGTATGCTCAGACGTGAGTCCCTTGCTCACTTTGCCACTGGAGTCAAGCAAGCCCGGCTGAAGACGGCTGTAATGCCAGAAACCGGTCCTGGGAAGCTTGATTCCGGTCCAGGGAAGACATGGCCTGGCAGTTCGGGCTGGACTGTTCCCATGAGGCACAGGGTCAGACTGATTTGCATATGGCCATGTCTGAACTGGGGTGGCAGAGTGAGCTAAAGAACGGTGATGGATTAAACCCAGATCAGTTGACTGGGGGTGAGTGTTTGTATTGTCAACGCTCCGTCCATCATCACCTTTGGTTTTTCTTTGTTCGCCCTACATTGGCAGGGTATGCTCAGACGTGACTCCCTTGCTCACTTTGCCACTGCAGTCAAGCAAGCCCGGCTGAAGACGGCTGTAATGCCAGAAACCGGTCCTTGGAAGCTTGATTCCGATCCAGGGAAGACATGGCCTGGCAGTTCGGGCTGGACTGTTCCCATGAGGCACAGGGTCAGACTGATTCGCATATGGCCATGTCTGAACTGGGGTGGCGGAGTGAGCTAAATAACGGTGATGGATTAAACCCAGATCAGTTGACTGGGGGTGAGTGTTTGTATTGTCAACGCTCCGTCCATCATCACCTTTGCTTTTTCTTTGTTCGCCCTACGTCGGCAGGGTATGCTCAGACGTGAGTCCCTTGCTCACTTTGCCACTGGAGTCAAGCAAGCCCGGCTGAAGACGGCTGTAATGCCAGACACCGGTCCTGGGAAGCTTGATTCCGGTCCAGGGAAGACATGGCCTGGCAGTTCGGGCTGGACTGTTCCCATGAGGCACAGGGTCAGACTGATTTGCATATGGCCATGTCTGAACTGGGGTGGCGGAGTGAGCTAAAGAACGGTGATGGATTAAACCCAGATCAGTTTACTGGGGGTGAGTGTTTGTATTGTCAACGCTGCGTCCATCATCACCTTTGGTTTTTCTTTGTTCTCCCTACGTTGGCAGGGTATGTTCAGACGTGAGACCCTTGCTCACTTTGCCACTGGAGTCAAGCAAGCCCGGCTGAAGACGGCTGTAATGCCAGAACCGGTCATGGGAAGCTTGATTCCCGTCCAGGGAAGATATGGCCTGGCCGTTCGGGCTGGACTGCTCCCATGAGGCACAGGGTCAGACTGATTTGCATATGGCCATGCCTGAACTGGGGTGGCGGAGTGAGCTAACGAACGGTGATGGATTTAACCCAGATCAGTTGACTGGGGTGAGTGTTTGTATTGTCAACGCTCCGTCCATCATCACCTTTGGTTTTTCCTTGTTCGCCCTACGTTGGCAGGGTATGCTCAGACGTGAGTCCCTTGCTCACTTTGCCACTGGAGTCAAGCAAGCCCGGCTGAAGACGGCTGTAATGCCAGAAACCGGTCCTGGGAAGCTTGATTCCGGTCCAGGGAAGTCATGGCCTGGCAGTTCGGGCTGGACTGTTCCCATGAGGCACAGGGTCAGACTGATTTGCATATGGCCATGTCTGAACTGGGGTGGCAGAGTGAGCTAAAGAACGGTGATGGATTAAACCCAGATAAGTTGACTGGGTAGTGAGTGTTTGTATTGTCAACGCGCCGTCCATCATCACCTTTGGTTTTTCTTTGTTCGCCCTACGTTGGCAGGGTATGCTCAGACGTGAGTCCCTTGCTCACTTTGCCACTGGAGTCAAGCAAGCCCGGCTGAAGACGTCTTTAATGCCAGAAACCGGTCCTGGGAAGCTTGATTCCGGTCCAGGGAAGACATGGCCTGGCAATTCGGGCTGTACTGTTCCCATGAGGCACAGGGTCAGACTGATTTGCATATGGCCATGTCTGAACTGGGGTGGCGGAGTGAGCTAAAGAACGGTGATGGATTAAACCCAGATCAGTTGACTGGGGGTCAGTGTTTGTATTGTCAACGCTCCGTCCATCATCACCTTTGGTTTTTCTTTGTTCGCCCTACGTTGGCAGGGTATGCTCAGACGTGAGTCCCTTGCTCACTTTGCCACTGGAGTCAAGCAAGCCCGGCTGAAGACGGCTGTAATGCCAGAAACCGGTCCTGGGAAGCTTGATTCCGGTCCAGGGAAGACATGGCCTGGCAGTTCGGGCTGGACTGTTCCCATGAGGCACAGGGTCAGACTGATTTGCATATGGCCATGTCTGAACTGGGGTGGCGGAGTGAGCTAAAGAACGGTGCTGGATTAAACCCAGATCAGTTGACTGGGGGTGAGTGTTTGTATTGTCAACGCTCCGTCCATCATCACCTTTGGTTTTTCTTTGTTCGCCCTACGTTGGCAGGGTATGCTCAGACGTGAGTTCCTTGCTCACTTTGCCACTGGAGTAAAGCAAGCCCGGCTGAAGACGGCTGTAATGCCAGAAACCGGTCCTGGGAAGCTTGATTCCGGTCCAGGGAAGACATGGCCTGGCAGTTCGGGCTGGACTGTTCCCATGAGGCACAGGGTCAGACTGATTTGCATATGGCCAAGCCTGAACTGGGGTGGCGGAGTGAGCTAACGAACGGTGATGGATTTAACCCAGATCAGTTGACTGGGGTGAGTGTTTGTATTGTCAACGCTCCGTCCATCATCACCTTTGGTTGTTCCTTGTTCGCCCTACGTTGGCAGGGTATGCTCAGACGTGAGTCCCTTGCTCACTTTGCCACTGGAGTCAAGCAAGCCCGGCTGAAGACGGCTGTAATGCCAGAAACCGGTCCTGGGAAGCTTGATTCCGGTCCAGGGAAGACATGGCCTGGTAGTTCGGGCTGGACTGTTCCCATGAGGCACAGGGTCAGACTGATTTGCATATGGCCATGCCTTAACTGGGGTGGCGGAGTGAGCTAAAGAACGGTGATGGATTAAACCCAGATCAGTTGACTGGGGGTGAGTGTTTGAATGTCAACGCTCCGTCCATCATCACCTTTGTTTTTTCTTTGTTCGCCCTACGTTGGCAGGGTATGTTCAGACGTGAGTCCCTTGCTCACTTTGTCACTGGAGTCAAGCAAGCCCGGCTGAAGACGGCTGTAATGCCAGAAACCGGTCCTGGGAAGCTTGATTCCGGTCCAGGGAAGACATGGCCTGGCAGTTCGGGCTGGACTGTTCCCATGAGGCACAGGGTCAGACTGATTTGCATATGGCCATGTCTGAACTGGGGTGGCGGAGTGAGCTAAAGAACGGTGATGGATTAAACCCAGATCAGTTGAATGGGGGTGAGTGTTTGTATTGTCAACGCTCCGTCCATCATCACCTTTGGTTTTTCATTGTTCGCCCTACGTTGGCAGGGTATGCTCAGACGTGAGTCCCTTGCTCATTTTGCCACTGGAGTCAAGGAAGCCCGAGTGAAGACGGAAGTAATGCCAGAAACCGGTCCTGGGAAGCTTGATTCCGGTCCAGGGAAGACATGGCCTGGCAGTTCGGGCTGGACAGTTCACATGAGGCACAGGGTCAGACTGATTTGCATATGGCCATGTCTGAACTGGGGTGGCGGAGTGAGCTAAAGAACGGTGATGGATTAAACCCCGATCAGTTGACTGGGGGTGAGTGTTTGTATTGTCAACGCTCCGTCCATCATCACCTTTGGTTTTTCTTTGTTCGCCCTACGTTGGCAGGGTATGCTCAGACGTGAGTCCCTTGCTCACTTTGCCACTGGAGTCAAGCAAGCCCGGCTGAAGACGGCTGTAATGCCAGAAACCGGTCCTGGGAAGCTTGATTCCGGTCCAGGGAAGACATGGCCTGGCAGTTCGGGCTGGACTGTTCCCATGAGGCACAGGGTCAGACTGATTTGCATATGGCCATGTCTGAACTGGGCTAGCGGAGTGAGCTAATGAACGGCGATGGATTAAACCAAGATCAGTTCACTGGGGGTGAGTGTTTGTATTGTCAACGCTCCGTCCATCATCACCTTTGGTTTTTCTTTGTTTGCCCTACGTTGGCAGGGTATGCTCAGACGTGAGTCCCTTGCTCACTTTGCCACTGGAGTCAAGCAAGCCCGGCTGAAGACGGCTGTAATGCCAGAAACCGGTCCTGGGAAGCTTGATTCCGGTCCAGGGAAGACATGGCCTGGCAGTTCGGGCTGGACTGTTCCCATGAGGCACAGGGTCAGACTGATTTGCATATGGCCATGTCTGAACTGGGGTGGCAGAGTGAGCTAAAGAACGGTGATGGATTAAACCCAGATCAGTTGACTGGGGGTGAGTGTTTGTATTGTCAACGCTCCGTCCATCATCACCTTTGGTTTTTCTTTGTTCGCCCTACATTGGCAGGGTATGCTCAGACGTGAGTCCCTTGCTCACTTTGCCACTGCAGTCAAGCAAGCCCGGCTGAAGACGGCTGTAATGCCAGAAACCGGTCCTTGGAAGCTTGATTCCGATCCAGGGAAGACATGGCCTGGCAGTTCGGGCTGGACTGTTCCCATGAGGCACAGGGTCAGACTGATTCGCATATGGCCATGTCTGAACTGGGGTGGCGGAGTGAGCTAAATAACGGTGATGGATTAAACCCAGATCAGTTGACTGGGGGTGAGTGTTTGTATTGTCAACGCTCCGTCCATCATCACCTTTGCTTTTTCTTTGTTCGCCCTACGTCGGCAGGGTATGCTCAGACGTGAGTCCCTTGCTCACTTTGCCACTGGAGTCAAGCAAGCCCGGCTGAAGACGGCTGTAATGCCAGACACCGGTCCTGGGAAGCTTGATTCCGGTCCAGGGAAGACATGGCCTGGCAGTTCGGGCTGGACTGTTCCCATGAGGCACAGGGTCAGACTGATTTGCATATGGCCATGTCTGAACTGGGGTGGCGGAGTGAGCTAAAGAACGGTGATGGATTAAACCCAGATCAGTTTACTGGGGGTGAGTGTTTGTATTGTCAACGCTGCGTCCATCATCACCTTTGGTTTTTCTTTGTTCTCCCTACGTTGGCAGGGTATGTTCAGACGTGAGACCCTTGCTCACTTTGCCACTGGAGTCAAGCAAGCCCGGCTGAAGACGGCTGTAATGCCAGAACCGGTCATGGGAAGCTTGATTCCCGTCCAGGGAAGATATGGCCTGGCCGTTCGGGCTGGACTGCTCCCATGAGGCACAGGGTCAGACTGATTTGCATATGGCCATGCCTGAACTGGGGTGGCGGAGTGAGCTAACGAACGGTGATGGATTTAACCCAGATCAGTTGACTGGGGTGAGTGTTTGTATTGTCAACGCTCCGTCCATCATCACCTTTGGTTTTTCCTTGTTCGCCCTACGTTGGCAGGGTATGCTCAGACGTGAGTCCCTTGCTCACTTTGCCACTGGAGTCAAGCAAGCCCGGCTGAAGACGGCTGTAATGCCAGAAACCGGTCCTGGGAAGCTTGATTCCGGTCCAGGGAAGACATGGCCTGGCAGTTCGGGCTGGACTGTTCCCATGAGGCACAGGGTCAGACTGATTTGCATGTGGCCATGTCTGAACTGGGGTGGCGGAGTGAGCTAAAGAACGGTGATGGATTAAACCCAGATCAGTTGACTGGGGGTGAGTGTTTGTATTGTCAACGCTCTGTCCATCATCACCTTTGGTTTTTCTTTGTTCGCCCTACATTGGGAGGGTATGCTCAGACGTGAGTCCCTTGCTCACTTTGCCACTGGAGTCAAGCAAGCCCGGCTGAAGACGGCTGTAATGCCAGAAACCGGTCCTGGGAGGCTTGATTCCGGTCCAGGGAAGACATGGCCTGGCAGTTCGGGCTGGACTGTTCCCATGAGGCACAGGGTCAGACTGATTTGCATATGGCCATGTCTGAACTGGGGTGGCGGAGTGAGCTAGAGAACGGTGATGGATTAAACCCAGATCAGTTGACTGGGGGTGAGTGTTTGTATTGTCAACGCTCCGTCCATCATCACCTATGGTTTTTCTTTGTTCGCCCTACGTTGGCAGGGTATGCTCAGACGTGAGTCCCTTGCTCACTTTGCCACTGGAGTCAAGCAAGCCCGGCTGAAGACGGCTGTAATGCCAGAAACCAGTCCTGGGAAGCTTGATTCCGGTCGAGGGAAGACATGGCCTGGCAGTTCGGGCTGGACTTTTCCCATGAGGCACAGGGTCAGACTGATTTGCATATGGCCATGTCTGAACTGGGGTGGCGGAGTGAGCTAAAGAACGGTGATGGATTAAACCCAGATCAGTTGACTGGGGGTGAGTGTTTGTATTGTCAACGCTCCGTCCATTATCACCTTTGGTTTTTCTTTGTTCGCCCTACGTTGGCAGGGTATGCTCAGACGTGAGTCCCTTGCTTACTTTGCCACTGGAGTCAAGCAATCCCGGCTGAAGACGGCTGTAATGCCAGAAACCGGTCCTGGGAAGCTTGATTCTGGTCCAGGGAAGTCATGGCCTGGCAGTTCGGGCTGGACTGTTCCCATGAGGCACAGGGTCAGACTGATTTGCATATGGCCATGTCTGAACTGGGGTGGCAGAGTGAGCTAAAGAACGGTGATGGATTAAACCCAGATAAGTTGACTGGGTAGTGAGTGTTTGTATTGTCAACGCGCCGTCCATCATCACCTTTGGTTTTTCTTTGTTCGCCCTACGTTGGCAGGGTATGCTCAGACGTGAGTCCCTTGCTCACTTTGCCACTGGAGTCAAGCAAGCCCGGCTGAAGACGTCTTTAATGCCAGAAACCGGTCCTGGGAAGCTTGATTCCGGTCCAGGGAAGACATGGCCTGGCAATTCGGGCTGTACTGTTCCCATGAGGCACAGGGTCAGACTGATTTGCATATGGCCATGTCTGAACTGGGGTGGCGGAGTGAGCTAAAGAACGGTGATGGATTAAACCCAGATCAGTTGACTGGGGGTCAGTGTTTGTATTGTCAACGCTCCGTCCATCATCACCTTTGGTTTTTCTTTGTTCGCCCTACGTTGGCAGGGTATGCTCAGACGTGAGTCCCTTGCTCACTTTGCCACTGGAGTCAAGCAAGCCCGGCTGAAGACGGCTGTAATGCCAGAAACCGGTCCTGGGAAGCTTGATTCCGGTCCAGGGAAGACATGGCCTGGCAGTTCGGGCTGGACTGTTCCCATGAGGCACAGGGTCAGACTGATTTGCATATGGCCATGTCTGAACTGGGGTGGCGGAGTGAGCTAAAGAACGGTGCTGGATTAAACCCAGATCAGTTGACTGGGGGTGAGTGTTTGTATTGTCAACGCTCCGTCCATCATCACCTTTGGTTTTTCTTTGTTCGCCCTACGTTGGCAGGGTATGCTCAGACGTGAGTTCCTTGCTCACTTTGCCACTGGAGTAAAGCAAGCCCGGCTGAAGACGGCTGTAATGCCAGAAACCGGTCCTGGGAAGCTTGATTCCGGTCCAGGGAAGACATGGCCTGGCAGTTCGGGCTGGACTGTTCCCATGAGGCACAGGGTCAGACTGATTTGCATATGGCCAAGCCTGAACTGGGGTGGCGGAGTGAGCTAACGAACGGTGATGGATTTAACCCAGATCAGTTGACTGGGGTGAGTGTTTGTATTGTCAACGCTCTGTCCATCATCACCTTTGGTTGTTCCTTGTTCGCCCTACGTTGGCAGGGTATGCTCAGACGTGAGTCCCTTGCTCACTTTGCCACTGGAGTCAAGCAAGCCCGGCTGAAGACGGCTGTAATGCCAGAAACCGGTCCTGGGAAGCTTGATTCCGGTCCAGGGAAGACATGGCCTGGCAGTTCGGGCTGGACTGTTCCCATGAGGCACAGGGTCAGACTGATTTGCATATGGCCATGTCTGAACTGGGGTGGCGGAGTGAGCTAAAGAACGGTGCTGGTTTAAACCCAGATCAGTTGACTGGGGGTGAGTGTTTGTATTGTCAACGCTCCGTCCATCATCACCTTTGGTTTTTCTTTGTTCGCCCTACGTTGGCAGGGTATGCTCAGACGTGAGTTCCTTGCTCACTTTGCCACTGGAGTAAAGCAAGCCCGGCTGAAGACGGCTGTAATGCCAGAAACCGGTCCTGGGAAGCTTGATTCCGGTCCAGGGAAGACATGGCCTGGCAGTTCGGGCTGGACTGTTCCCATGAGGCACAGGGTCAGACTGATTTGCATATGGCCAAGCCTGAACTGGGGTGGCGGAGTGAGCTAACGAACGGTGATGGATTTAACCCAGATCAGTTGACTGGGGTGAGTGTTTGTATTGTCAACGCTCCGTCCATCATCACCTTTGGTTGTTCCTTGTTCGCCCTACGTTGGCAGGGTATGCTCAGACGTGAGTCCCTTGCTCACTTTGCCACTGGAGTCAAGCAAGCCCGGCTGAAGACGGCTGTAATGCCAGAAACCGGTCCTGGGAAGCTTGATTCCGGTCCAGGGAAGACATGGCCTGGTAGTTCGGGCTGGACTGTTCCCATGAGGCACAGGGTCAGACTGATTTGCATATGGCCATGTCTGAACTGGGGTGGCGGAGTGAGCTAGAGAACGGTGATGGATTAAACCCAGATCAGTTGACTGGGGGTGAGTGTTTGTATTGTCAACGCTCCGTCCATCATCACCTATGGTTTTTCTTTGTTCGCCCTACGTTGGCAGGGTATGCTCAGACGTGAGTCCCTTGCTCACTTTGCCACTGGAGTCAAGCAAGCCCGGCTGAAGACGGCTGTAATGCCAGAAACCAGTCCTGGGAAGCTTGATTCCGGTCGAGGGAAGACATGGCCTGGCAGTTCGGGCTGGACTTTTCCCATGAGGCACAGGGTCAGACTGATTTGCATATGGCCATGTCTGAACTGGGGTGGCGGAGTGAGCTAAAGAACGGTGATGGATTAAACCCAGATCAGTTGACTGGGGGTGAGTGTTTGTATTGTCAACGCTCCGTCCATTATCACCTTTGGTTTTTCTTTGTTCGCCCTACGTTGGCAGGGTATGCTCAGACGTGAGTCCCTTGCTTACTTTGCCACTGGAGTCAAGCAATCCCGGCTGAAGACGGCTGTAATGCCAGAAACCGGTCCTGGGAAGCTTGATTCTGGTCCAGGGAAGTCATGGCCTGGCAGTTCGGGCTGGACTGTTCCCATGAGGCACAGGGTCAGACTGATTTGCATATGGCCATGTCTGAACTGGGGTGGCAGAGTGAGCTAAAGAACGGTGATGGATTAAACCCAGATCAGTTGACTGGGTAGTGAGTGTTTGTATTGTCAACGCGCCGTCCATCATCACCTTTGGTTTTTCTTTGTTCGCCCTACGTTGGCAGGGTATGCTCAGACGTGAGTCCCTTGCTCACTTTGCCACTGGAGTCAAGCAAGCCCGGCTGAAGACGTCTTTAATGCCAGAAACCGGTCCTGGGAAGCTTGATTCCGGTCCAGGGAAGACATGGCCTGGCAATTCGGGCTGTACTGTTCCCATGAGGCACAGGGTCAGACTGATTTGCATATGGCCATGTCTGAACTGGGGTGGCGGAGTGAGCTAAAGAACGGTGATGGATTAAACCCAGATCAGTTGACTGGGGGTCAGTGTTTGTATTGTCAACGCTCCGTCCATCATCACCTTTGGTTTTTCTTTGTTCGCCCTACGTTGGCAGGGTATGCTCAGACGTGAGTCCCTTGCTCACTTTGCCACTGGAGTCAAGCAAGCCCGGCTGAAGACGGCTGTAATGCCAGAAACCGGTCCTGGGAAGCTTGATTCCGCTCCAGGGAAGACATGGCCTGGCAGTTCGGGCTGGACTGTTCCCATGAGGCACAGGGTCAGACTGATTTGCATATGGCCATGTCTGAACTGGGGTGGCGGAGTGAGCTAAAGAACGGTGCTGGATTAAACCCAGATCAGTTGACTGGGGGTGAGTGTTTGTATTGTCAACGCTCCGTCCATCATCACCTTTGGTTTTTCTTTGTTCGCCCTACGTTGGCAGGGTATGCTCAGACGTGAGTTCCTTGCTCACTTTGCCACTGGAGTAAAGCAAGCCCGGCTGAAGACGGCTGTAATGCCAGAAACCGGTCCTGGGAAGCTTGATTCCGGTCCAGGGAAGACATGGCCTGGCAGTTCGGGCTGGACTGTTCCCATGAGGCACAGGGTCAGACTGATTTGCATATGGCCATGTCTGAACTGGGGTGGCGGAGTGAGCTAAAAAACGGTGATGGATTAAACCCAGATCAGTTGACTGGGGGTGAGTGTTTGTATTGTCAACGCTCCGTCCATCATCACCTTTGGTTTTTCTTTGTTCGCCCTACGTTGGCAGGGTATGCTCAGACATGAGTCCCTTGCTCACTTTGCCACTGGAGTCAAGCAAGCCCGGCTGAAGACGGCTGTAATGCCAGAAACCGGTCCTGGGAAGCTTGATTCCGGTCCAGGGAAGACATGGCCTGGCAGTTCGGGCTGGACTGTTCCCATGAGGCACAGGGTCAGACTGATTTGCATATGGCCATGTCTGAACTGGGGTGGCGGAGTGAGCTAAAGAACGGTGATGGATTAAACCCAGATCAGTTGACTGGGGGTGAGTGTTTGTATTGTCAACGCTCCGTCCATCATCACCTTTGGTTTTTCTTTGTTCGCCCTACGTTGGCAGGGTATGCTCAGACGTGAGTCCCTTGCTCACTTTGCCACTGGAGTCAAGCAAGCCCGGCTGAAGACGGCTGTAATGCCAGAGACCGGTCCTGGGAAGCTTGATTCCGGTCCAGGGAAGACATGGCCTGGCAGTTCGGGCTGGACTGTTCCCATGAGGCACAGGGTCAGACTGATTTGCATATGGCCATGTCTGAACTTGGGTGGCGGAGTAAGCTAAAGAACGGTGATGGATTAAACCCAGATCAGTTGACTGGGGGTGAGTGTTTGTATTGTCAACGCTGCGTCCATCATCACCTTTGGTTTTTCTTTGTTCGCCCTACGTTGGCAGGGTATGCTCAGACGTGAGTCCCTTGCTCACTTTGCCACTGGAGTCAAGCAAGCCCGGCTGAAGACGGCTGTAATGCCAGAAACCGGTCCTGGGAAGCTTGATTCCGGTCCAGGGAAGATATGGCCTGGCAGTTCGGGCTGGACTGTTCCCATGAGGCACAGGGTCAGACTGATTTGCATATGGCCATGTCTGAACTGGGGTGGCGGAGTGAGCTAAAGAACGGTGATGGATTAAACCCAGATCAGTTGACTGGGGGTGAGTGTTTGTATTGTCAACGCTCCGTCCATCATCACCTTTGGTTTTTCTTTGTTCGCCCTACGTTGGCAGGGTATGCTCAGACGTGAGTCCCTTGCTCACTTTGCCACTGGAGTCAAGCAAGCCCGGCTGAAGACGGCTGTAATGCCAGAAACCGGTCCTGGGAAGCTTGATTCCGGTCCAGGGAAGACATGGCCTGGCAGTTTGGGCTGGACTGTTCCCATGAGGCACAGGGTCAGACTGATTTGCATATGGCCATGTCTGAACTGGGGTGGCGGAGTGAGCTAAAGAACAGTGATGGATTAAACCCAGATCAGTTGACTGGGAAGTGAGTGTTTGTATTGTCAACGCTCCGTCCATCATCACCTTTGGTTTTTCTTTGTTCGCCCTACGTTGGCAGGGTATGCTCAGACGTGAGTCCCTTGCTCACTTTGCCACTGGAGTCATGCAAGCCCGGCTGAAGACGGCTGTAATGCCAGAAACCGGTCCTGGGAAGCTTGATTCCGGTGCAGGGAAGACATGGCCTGGCAGTTCGGGCTGGACTGTTCCCATGAGGCACAGGGTCAGACTGATTTGCATATGGCCATGTCTGAACTGGGGTGGCGGAGTGAGCTAAAGAACGGTGATGGATTGAACCCAGATCAGTTGACTTGGGGTGAATGTTTGTATTGTCAACGCTCCGTCCATCATCACCTTTAGTTTTTCTTTGTTCGCCCTACGTTGGCAGGGTATGCTCAGACGTGAGTCCCTTGCTCACTTTGCCACTGGAGTCAAGCAAGCCCCGCTGAAGACGGCTGTAATGCCAGAAACCGGTCCTGGGAAGCTTGATTCCGGTCCAGGGAAGACATGGCCTGGCAGTTCGGGCTGGACTGTTCCCATGAGGCACAGGGTCAGACTGATTTGCATATGGCCATGTCTGAACTGGGGTGGCGGAGTGAGCTAAAGAACGGTGATGGATTAAACCCAGATCAGTTGACTGGGGGTGACTGTTTGTATTGTCAACGCTCCGTCCATCATCACCTTTGGTTTTTCTTTGTTCGCCCTACGTTGGCAGGGTATGCTCAGATGTGAATCCCTTGCTCACTTTGCCACTGGAGTCAAGCAAGCCCGGCTGAAGACGGCTGTAATGCCAGAAACCGGTCCTGGGAAGCTTGATTCCGGTCCAGGGAAGACATGGCCTGGCAGTTCGGGCTGGACTGTTCCCATGAGGCACAGGGTCAGACTGATTTGCATATGGCCATGTCTGAACTGGGGTGGCGGAGTGAGCTAAAGAACGGTGATGGATTAAACCCAGATCAGTTGACTGGGGGTGAGTGTTTGTATTGTCAACGCTCCGTCCATCATCACCTTTGGTTTTTCATTGTTCGCCCTACGTTGGCAGGGTATGCTCAGACGTGAGTCCCTTGCTCACTTTGCCACTGGAGTCAAGCAAGCCCGGCTGAAGACGGCTGTAATGCCAGAAACCGGTCCTGGGAAGCTTGATTCCGGTCCAGGGAAGACATGGCCTGGTAGTTCGGGCTGGACTGTTCCCATGAGGCACAGGGTCAGACTGATTTGCATATGGCCATGTCTGAACTGGGGTGGCGGAGTGAGCTAGAGAACGGTGATGGATTAAACCCAGATCAGTTGACTGGGGGTGAGTGTTTGTATTGTCAACGCTCCGTCCATCATCACCTATGGTTTTTCTTTGTTCGCCCTACGTTGGCAGGGTATGCTCAGACGTGAGTCCCTTGCTCACTTTGCCACTGGAGTCAAGCAAGCCCGGCTGAAGACGGCTGTAATGCCAGAAACCAGTCCTGGGAAGCTTGATTCCGGTCGAGGGAAGACATGGCCTGGCAGTTCGGGCTGGACTTTTCCCATGAGGCACAGGGTCAGACTGATTTGCATATGGCCATGTCTGAACTGGGGTGGCGGAGTGAGCTAAAG
This sequence comes from Lissotriton helveticus, assembly GCF_964261635.1. Taxonomy (NCBI): domain Eukaryota; kingdom Metazoa; phylum Chordata; class Amphibia; order Caudata; family Salamandridae; genus Lissotriton; species Lissotriton helveticus. Next base: position 865,892,037 of record NC_136061.1, read on the forward strand.
AACGGTGATGGATTAAACCCAGATCAGTTGACTGGGGGTGAGTGTTTGTATTGTCAACGCTCCGTCCATTATCACCTTTGGTTTTTCTTTGTTCGCCCTACGTTGGCAGGGTATGCTCAGACGTGAGTCCCTTGCTTACTTTGCCACTGGAGTCAAGCAATCCCGGCTGAAGACGGCTGTAATGCCAGAAACCGGTCCTGGGAAGCTTGATTCTGGTCCAGGGAAGTCATGGCCTGGCAGTTCGGGCTGGACTGTTCCCATGAGGCACAGGGTCAGACTGATTTGCATATGGCCATGTCTGAACTGGGGTGGCAGAGTGAGCTAAAGAACGGTGATGGATTAAACCCAGATCAGTTGACTGGGTAGTGAGTGTTTGTATTGTCAACGCGCCGTCCATCATCACCTTTGGTTTTTCTTTGTTCGCCCTACGTTGGCAGGGTATGCTCAGACGTGAGTCCCTTGCTCACTTTGCCACTGGAGTCAAGCAAGCCCGGCTGAAGACGTCTTTAATGCCAGAAACCGGTCCTGGGAAGCTTGATTCCGGTCCAGGGAAGACATGGCCTGGCAATTCGGGCTGTACTGTTCCCATGAGGCACAGGGTCAGACTGATTTGCATATGGCCATGTCTGAACTGAGGTGGCGGAGTGAGCTAAAGAACGGTGATGGATTAAACCCAGATCAGTTGACTGGGGGTCAGTGTTTGTATTGTCAACGCTCCGTCCATCATCACCTTTGGTTTTTCTTTGTTCGCCCTACGTTGGCAGGGTATGCTCAGACGTGAGTCCCTTGCTCACTTTGCCACTGGAGTCAAGCAAGCCCGGCTGAAGACGGCTGTAATGCCAGAAACCGGTCCTGGGAAGCTTGATTCCGGTCCAGGGAAGACATGGCCTGGCAGTTCGGGCTGGACTGTTCCCATGAGGCACAGGGTCAGACTGATTTGCATATGGCCATGTCTGAACTGGGGTGGCGGAGTGAGCTAAAGAACGGTGCTGGATTAAACCCAGATCAGTTGACTGGGGGTGAGTGTTTGTATTGTCAACGCTCCGTCCATCATCACCTTTGGTTTTTCTTTGTTCGCCCTACGTTGGCAGGGTATGCTCAGACGTGAGTTCCTTGCTCACTTTGCCACTGGAGTAAAGCAAGCCCGGCTGAAGACGGCTGTAATGCCAGAAACCGGTCCTGGGAAGCTTGATTCCGGTCCAGGGAAGACATGGCCTGGCAGTTCGGGCTGGACTGTTCCCATGAGGCACAGGGTCAGACTGATTTGCATATGGCCATGTCTGAACTGGGGTGGCGGAGTGAGCTAAAAAACGGTGATGGATTAAACCCAGATCAGTTGACTGGGGGTGAGTGTTTGTATTGTCAACGCTCCGTCCATCATCACCTTTGGTTTTTCTTTGTTCGCCCTACGTTGGCAGGGTATGCTCAGACATGAGTCCCTTGCTCACTTTGCCACTGGAGTCAAGCAAGCCCGGCTGAAGACGGCTGTAATGCCAGAAACCGGTCCTGGGAAGCTTGATTCCGGTCCAGGGAAGACATGGCCTGGCAGTTCGGGCTGGACTGTTCCCATGAGGCACAGGGTCAGACTGATTTGCATATGGCCATGTCTGAACTGGGGTGGCGGAGTGAGCTAAAGAACGGTGATGGATTAAACCCAGATCAGTTGACTGGGGGTGAGTGTTTGTATTGTCAACGCTCCGTCCATCATCACCTTTGGTTTTTCTTTGTTTGCCCTACGTTGGCAGGGTATGCTCAGACGTGAGTCCCTTGCTCACTTTGCCACTGGAGTCAAGCAAGCCCGGCTGAAGACGGCTGTAATGCCAGAGACCGGTCCTGGGAAGCTTGATTCCGGTCCAGGGAAGACATGGCCTGGCAGTTCGGGCTGGACTGTTCCCATGAGGCACAGGGTCAGACTGATTTGCATATGGCCATTTCTGAACTTGGGTGGCCGAGTAAGCTAAAGAACGGTGATGGATTAAACCCAGATCAGTTGACTGGGGGTGAGTGTTTGTATTGTCAACGCTGCGTCCATCATCACCTTTGGTTTTTCTTTGTTCGCCCTACGTTGGCAGGGTATGCTCAGTCGTGAGTCCCTTGCTCACTTTGCCACTGGAGTCAAGCAAGCCCGGCTGAAGACGGCTGTAATGCCAGAAACCGGTCCTGGGAAGCTTGATTCCGGTCCAGGGAAGATATGGCCTGGCAGTTCGGGCTGGACTGTTCCCATGAGGCACAGGGTCAGACTGATTTGCATATGGCCATGTCTGAACTGGGGTGGCGGAGTGAGCTAAAGAACGGTGATGGATTAAACCCAGATCAGTTGACTGGGGGTGAGTGTTTGTATTGTCAACGCTCCGTCCATCATCACCTTTGGTTTTTCTTTGTTCGCCCTACGTTGGCAGGGTATGCTCAGACGTGAGTCCCTTGCTCACTTTGCCACTGGAGTCAAGCAAGCCCGGCTGAAGACGGCTGTAATGCCAGAAACCGGTCCTGGGAAGCTTGATTCCGGTCCAGGGAAGACATGGCCTGGCAGTTTGGGCTGGACTGTTCCCATGAGGCACAGGGTCAGACTGATTTGCATATGGCCATGTCTGAACTGGGGTGGCGGAGTGAGCTAAAGAACAGTGATGGATTAAACCCAGATCAGTTGACTGGGAAGTGAGTGTTTGTATTGTCAACGCTCCGTCCATCATCACCTTTGGTTTTTCTTTGTTCGCCCTACGTTGGCAGGGTATGCTCAGACGTGAGTCCCTTGCTCACTTTGCCACTGGAGTCATGCAAGCCCGGCTGAAGACGGCTGTAATGCCAGAAACCGGTCCTGGGAAGCTTGATTCCGGTGCAGGGAAGACATGGCCTGGCAGTTCGGGCTGGACTGTTCCCATGAGGCACAGGGTCAGACTGATTTGCATATGGCCATGTCTGAACTGGGGTGGCGGAGTGAGCTAAAGAACGGTGATGGATTGAACCCAGATCAGTTGACTTGGGGTGAATGTTTGTATTGTCAACGCTCCGTCCATCATCACCTTTAGTTTTTCTTTGTTCGCCCTACGTTGGCAGGGTATGCTCAGACGTGAGTCCCTTGCTCACTTTGCCACTGGAGTCAAGCAAGCCCCGCTGAAGACGGCTGTAATGCCAGAAACCGGTCCTGGGAAGCTTGATTCCGGTCCAGGGAAGACATGGCCTGGCAGTTCGGGCTGGACTGTTCCCATGAGGCACAGGGTCAGACTGATTTGCATATGGCCATGTCTGAACTGGGGTGGCGGAGTGAGCTAAAGAACGGTGATGGATTAAACCCAGATCAGTTGACTGGGGGTGACTGTTTGTATTGTCAACGCTCCGTCCATCATCACCTTTGGTTTTTCTTTGTTCGCCCTACGTTGGCAGGGTATGCTCAGATGTGAATCCCTTGCTCACTTTGCCACTGGAGTCAAGCAAGCCCGGCTGAAGACGGCTGTAATGCCAGAAACCGGTCCTGGGAAGCTTGATTCCGGTCCAGGGAAGACATGGCCTGGCAGTTCGGGCTGGACTGTTCCCATGAGGCACAGGGTCAGACTGATTTGCATATGGCCATGTCTGAACTGGGGTGGCGGAGTGAGCTAAAGAACGGTGATGGATTAAACCCAGATCAGTTGACTGGGGGTGAGTGTTTGTATTGTCAACGCTCCGTCCATCATCACCTTTGGTTTTTCATTGTTCGCCCTACGTTGGCAGGGTATGCTCAGACGTGAGTCCCTTGCTCACTTTGCCACTGGAGTCAAGCAAGCCCGGCTGAAGACGGCTGTAATGCCAGAAACCGGTCCTGGGAAGCTTGATTCCGGCCCAGGGAAGATATGGCCTGGCAGTTCGGACTGGACTGTTCCCATGAGGCACAGGGTCAGACTGATTTGCATATGGCCATGTCTAAACTGGGGTGGCGGAGTGAGCTAAAGAACGGTGATGGATTAAACCCAGATCAGTTGACTGGGGGTAAGTGTTTGTATTGTCAACGCTCCGTCCATCATCACCTTTGGTTTTTCATTGTTCGCCCTACGTTGGCAGGGTATGCTCAGACGTGAGTCCCTTGCTGACTTTGCCACTGGAGTCAAGCAAGCCCGGCTGAAGACGGCTGTAATGCCAGAAACCGGTCCTGGGAAGCTTGATTCCGGTCCAGGGAAGACATGGCCTGGCAGTTCGGACTGGACTGTTCCCATGAGGCACAGGGTCAGACTGATTTGCAGATGGCCATGTCTGAACTGGGGTGGCGGAGTGAGCTAAAGAACGGTGATGGATTAAACCCAGATCAGTTGACTGGGGGTGAGTGTTTGTATTGTCAACGCTCCGTCCATCATCACCTTTGGTTTTTCTTTGTTCGCCCTACGTTAGCAGGTTATGCTCAGACGTGAGTCCCTTGCTCATTTTGCCACTGGAGTCAAGCAAGCCCGGCTGAAGACGGCTGTAATGCCAGGAACCGGTCCTGGGAAGCTTGATTCCGGTTCAGGGAAGACATGGCCTGGCAGTTCAGGCTGGACTGTTCCCATGAGGCACAGGGTCAGACTGATTTGCATATGGCCATGTCTTAACTGGGGTGGCGGAGTGAGCTAAAGAACGGTGATGGATTAAACCCAGATCAGTTGACTGGGGGTGAGTGTTTGTATTGTCAACGCTCCGTCCATCATCACCTTTGTTTTTTCTTTGTTCGCCCTACGTTGGCAGGGTATGCTCAGACGTGAGTCCCTTGCTCACTTTGTCACTGGAGTCAAGCAAGCCCGGCTGAAGACGGCTGTAATGCCAGAAACCGGTCCTGGGAAGCTTGATTCCGGTCCAGGGAAGAAATGGCCTGGCAGTTCGGGCTGGACTGTTCCCATGAGGCACAGGGTCAGACTGATTTGCATATGGCCATGTCTGAACTGGGGTGGCAGAGTGAGCTAAAGAACGGTGATGGATTAAACCCAGATCAGTTGACTGGGGGTGACAGTTTGTATTGTCAACGCTCCGTCCATCATCACCTTTGGTTTTTCTTTGTTCGCCCTACGTTGGCAGGGTATGCTCAGATGTGAATCCCTTGCTCACTTTGCCACTGGAGTCAAGCAAGCCCGGCTGAAGACGGCTGTAATGCCAGAAACCGGTCCTGGGAAGCTTGATTCCGGTCCAGGGAAGACATGGCCTGGCAGTTCGGGCTGGACTGTTCCCATGAGGCACAGGGTCAGACTGATTTGCATATGGCCATGTCTGAACTGGGGTGGCGGAGTGAGCTAAAGAACGGTGATGGATTAAACCCAGATCAGTTGAATGGGGGTGAGTGTTTGTATTGTCAACGCTCCGTCCATCATCACCTATGGTTTTTCATTGTTCGCCCTACGTTGGCAGGGTATGCTCAGACGTGAGTCCCTTGCTCATTTTGCCACTGGAGTCAAGCAAGCCCGGCTGAAGACGGCTGTAATGCCAGGAACCGGTCCTGGGAAGCCTGATTCCGGTTCAGGGAAGACATGGCCTGGCAGTTCGGGCTGGACTGTTCCCATGAGGCACAGGGTCAGACTGATTTGCATATGGCCATGTCTGAACTGGGGTGGCGGAGTGAGCTAAAGAACGGTGATGGATTAAACCCAGATCAGTTGACTGGGGGTGAGTGTTTGTATTGTCAACGCTCCGTCCATCATCACCTTTGTTTTTTCTTTGTTCGCCCTACGTTGGCAGGGTATGCTCAGACGTGAGTCCCTTGCTCACTTTGTCACTGGAGTCAAGCAAGCCCGGCTGAAGACGGCTGTAATGCCAGAAACCGGTCCTGGGAAGCTTGATTCCGGTCCAGGGAAGAAATGGCCTGGCAGTTCGGGCTGGACTGTTCCCATGAGGCACAGGGTCAGACTGATTTGCATATGGCCATGTCTGAACTGGGGTGGCGGAGTGAGCTAATGAACGGTGATGGATTAAACCCAGATCAGTTGACTGGGGGTGAGTGTTTGTATTGTCAATGCTCCGTCCATCATCACCTTTGGTTTTTCTTTGTTCGCCCTACGTTGGCAGGGTATGCTCAGACGTGAGTCCCTTGCTCACTTTGCCACTGGAGTCAAGCAAGCCCGGCTGAAGATGGCTGTAATTCCAGAAACCGGTCCTGGGAAGCTTGATTCCGGTCCAGGGAAGACATGGCCTGGCAGTTCGGGCTGGACAGTTCACATGAGGCACAGGGTCAGACTGATTTGCATATGGCCATGTCTGAACTGGGGTGGCGGAGTGAGCTAAAGAACGGTGATGGATTAAACCCCGATCAGTTGACTGGGGGTGAGTGTTTGTATTGTCAACGCTCCGTCCATCATCACCTTTGGTTTTTCTTTGTTCGCCCTACGTTGGCAGGGTATGCTCAGACGTGAGTCCCTTGCTCACTTTGCCACTGGAGTCAAGCAAGCCCGGCTGAAGACGGCTGTAATGCCAGAAACTGGTCCTGGGAAGCTTGATTCCGGTCCAGGGAAGACATGGCCTGGCAGTTCGGGCTGGACTGTTCCCATGAGGCACAGGGTCAGACTGATTTGCATATGGCCATGTCTGAACTGGGCTAGCGGAGTGAGCTAATGAACGGCGATGGATTAAACCAAGATCACTTCACTGGGGGTGAGTGTTTGTATTGTCAACGCTCCGTCCATCATCACCTTTGGTTTTTCTTTGTTCGCCCTACGTTGGCAGGGTATGCTCAGACGTGAGTCCCTTGCTCACTTTGCCACTGGAGTCAAGCAAGCCCGGCTGAAGACGGCTGTAATGCCAGGAACCGGTCCTGGGAAGCTTGATTCCGGTTCAGGGAAGACATGGCCTGGCAGTTCAGGCTGGACTGTTCCCATGAGGCACAGGGTCAGACTGATTTGCATATGGCCATGTCTGAACTGGGGTGGCGGAGTGAGCTAAAGAACGGTGATGGATTAAACCCAGATCAGTTGACTGGGGGTGAGTGTTTGTATTGTCAACGCTCCGTCCATCATCACCTTTGTTTTTTCTTTGTTCGCCCTACGTTGGCAGGGTATGCTCAGACGTGAGTCCCTTGCTCACTTTGTCACTGGAGTCAAGCAAGCCCGGCTGAAGACGGCTGTAATGCCAGAAACCGGTCCTGGGAAGCTTGATTCCGGTCCAGGGAAGAAATGGCCTGGCAGTTCGGGCTGGACTGTTCCCATGAGGCACAGGGTCAGACTGATTTGCATATGGCCATGTCTGAACTGGGGTGGCAGAGTGAGCTAAAGAACGGTGATGGATTAAACCCAGATCAGTTGACTGGGGGTGACAGTTTGTATTGTCAACGCTCCGTCCATCATCACCTTTGGTTTTTCTTTGTTCGCCCTACGTTGGCAGGGTATGCTCAGATGTGAATCCCTTGCTCACTTTGCCACTGGAGTCAAGCAAGCCCGGCTGAAGACGGCTGTAATGCCAGAAACCGGTCCTGGGAAGCTTGATTCCGGTCCAGGGAAGACATGGCCTGGCAGTTCGGGCTGGACAGTTCACATGAGGCACAGGGTCAGATTGATTTGCATATGGCCTTGTCTGAACTGGGGTGGCGGAGTGAGCTAAAGAACGGTGATGGATTAAACCCCGATCAGTTGACTGGGGGTGAGTGTTTGTATTGTCAACGCTCCGTCCATCATCACCTTTGGTTTTTCTTTGTTCGCCCTACGTTGGCAGGGTATGCTCAGACGTGAGTCCCTTGCTCACTTTGCCACTGGAGTCAAGCAAGCCCGGCTGAAGACGGCTGTAATGCCAGAAACTGGTCCTGGGAAGCTTGATTCCGGTCCAGGGAAGACATGGCCTGGCAGTTCGGGCTGGACTGTTCCCATGAGGCACAGGGTCAGACTGATTTGCATATGGCCATGTCTGAACTGGGCTAGCGGAGTGAGCTAATGAACGGCGATGGATTAAACCAAGATCACTTCACTGGGGGTGAGTGTTTGTATTGTCAACGCTCCGTCCATCATCACCTTTGGTTTTTCTTTGTTCGCCCTACGTTGGCAGGGTATGCTCAGACGTGAGTCCCTTGCTCACTTTGCCACTGGAGTCAAGCAAGCCCGGCTGAAGACGGCTGTAATGCCAGGAACCGGTCCTGGGAAGCTTGATTCCGGTTCAGGGAAGACATGGCCTGGCAGTTCAGGCTGGACTGTTCCCATGAGGCACAGGGTCAGACTGATTTGCATATGGCCATGTCTGAACTGGGGTGGCGGAGTGAGCTAAAGAACGGTGATGGATTAAACCCAGATCAGTTGACTGGGGGTGAGTGTTTGTATTGTCAACGCTCCGTCCATCATCACCTTTGTTTTTTCTTTGTTCGCCCTACGTTGGCAGGGTATGCTCAGACGTGAGTCCCTTGCTCACTTTGTCACTGGAGTCAAGCAAGCCCGGCTGAAGACGGCTGTAATGCCAGAAACCGGTCCTGGGAAGCTTGATTCCGGTCCAGGGAAGAAATGGCCTGGCAGTTCGGGCTGGACTGTTCCCATGAGGCACAGGGTCAGACTGATTTGCATATGGCCATGTCTGAACTGGGGTGGCAGAGTGAGCTAAAGAACGGTGATGGATTAAACCCAGATCAGTTGACTGGGGGTGACAGTTTGTATTGTCAACGCTCCGTCCATCATCACCTTTGGTTTTTCTTTTTTCGCCCTACGTTGGCAGGGTATGCTCAGATGTGAATCCCTTGCTCACTTTGCCACTGGAGTCAAGCAAGCCCGGCTGAAGACGGCTGTAATGCCAGAAACCGGTCCTGGGAAGCTTGATTCCGGTCCAGGGAAGACATGGCCTGGCAGTTCGGGCTGGACTGTTCCCATGAGGCACAGGGTCAGACTGATTTGCATATGGCCATGTCTGAACTGGGGTGGCGGAGTGAGCTAAAGAACGGTGATGGATTAAACCCAGATCAGTTGAATGGGGGTGAGTGTTTGTATTGTCAACGCTCCGTCCATCATCACCTTTGGTTTTTCATTGTTCGCCCTACGTTGGCAGGGTATGCTCAGACGTGAGTCCCTTGCTCATTTTGCCACTGGAGTCAAGCAAGCCCGGCTGAAGACGGCTGTAATGCCAGGAACCGGTCCTGGGAAGCCTGATTCCGGTTCAGGGAAGACATGGCCTGGCAGTTCGGGCTGGACTGTTCCCATGAGGCACAGGGTCAGACTGATTTGCATATGGCCATGTCAGAACTGGGGTGACGGAGTGAGCTAAAGAACGGTGATGGATTAAACCCCGATCAGTTGACTGGGGGTGAGTGTTTGTATTGTCAACGCTCCGTCCATCATCACCTTTGGTTTTTCTTTGTTCGCCCTACGTTGGCAGGGTATGCTCAGACGTGAGTCCCTTGCTCACTTTGCCACTGGAGTCAAGCAAGCCCGGCTGAAGACGGCTGTAATGCCAGAAACCGGTCCTGGGAAGCTTGATTCCGGTCCAGGGAAGACATGGCCTGGCAGTTCGGGCTGGACTGTTCCCATGAGGCACAGGGTCAGACTGATTTGCATATGGCCATGTCTGAACTGGGCTAGCGGAGTGAGCTAATGAACGGCGATGGATTAAACCAAGATCAGTTCACTGGGGGTGAGTGTTTGTATTGTCAACGCTCCGTCCATCATCACCTTTGGTTTTTCTTTGTTCGCCCTACGTTGGCAGGGTATGCTCAGACGTGAGTCCCTTGCTCACTTTGCCACTGGAGTCAAGCAAGCCCGGCTGAAGACGGCTGTAATGCCAGGAACCGGTCCTGGGAAGCTTGATTCCGGTTCAGGGAAGACATGGCCTGGCAGTTCAGGCTGGACTGTTCCCATGAGGCACAGGGTCAGACTGATTTGCATATGGCCATGTCTGAACTGGGGTGGCGGAGTGAGCTAAAGAACGGTGATGGATTAAACCCAGATCAGTTGACTGGGGGTGAGTGTTTGTATTGTCAACGCTCCGTCCATCATCACCTTTGTTTTTTCTTTGTTCGCCCTACGTTGGCAGGGTATGCTCAGACGTGAGTCCCTTGCTCACTTTGTCACTGGAGTCAAGCAAGCCCGGCTGAAGACGGCTGTAATGCCAGAAACCGGTCCTGGGAAGCTTGATTCCGGTCCAGGGAAGAAATGGCATGGCAGTTCGGGCTGGACTGTTCCCATGAGGCACAGGGTCAGACTGATTTGCATATGGCCATATCTGAACTGGGGTGGCAGAGTGAGCTAAAGAACGGTGATGGATTAAACCCAGATCAGTTGACTGGGGGTGACAGTTTGTATTGTCAACGCTCCGTCCATCATCACCTTTGGTTTTTCTTTGTTCGCCCTACGTTGGCAGGGTATGCTCAGATGTGAATCTCTTGCTCACTTTGCCACTGGAGTCAAGCAAGCCCGGCTGAAGACGGCTGTAATGGCAGAAACCGGTCCTGGGAAGCTTGATTCCGGTCCAGGGAAGACATGGCCTGGCAGTTCGGGCTGGACTGTTCCCATGAGGCACAGGGTCAGACTGATTTGCATATGGCCATGTCTGAACTGGGGTGGCGGAGTGAGCTAAAGAACGGTGATGGATTAAACCCAGATCAGTTGAATGGGGGTGAGTGTTTGTATTGTCAACGCTCCGTCCATCATCACCTTTGGTTTTTCATTGTTCGCCCTACGTTGGCAGGGTATGCTCAGACGTGAGTCCCTTGCTCATTTTGCCACTGGAGTCAAGCAAGCCCGGCTGAAGACGGCTGTAATGCCAGGAACCGGTCCTGGGAAGCCTGATTCCGGTTCAGGGAAGACATGGCCTGGCAGTTCGGGCTGGACTGTTCCCATGAGGCACAGGGTCAGACTGATTTGCATATGGCCATGTCTGAACTGGGGTGGCGGAGTGAGCTAAAGAACGGTGATGGATTAAACCCAGATCAGTTGACTGGGGGTGAGTGTTTGTATTGTCAACGCTCCGTCCATCATCACCTTTGTTTTTTCTTTGTTCGCCCTACGTTGGCAGGGTATGCTCAGACGTGAGTCCCTTGCTCACTTTGTCACTGGAGTCAAGCAAGCCCGGCTGAAGACGGCTGTAATGTCAGAAACCGGTCCTGGGAAGCTTGATTCCGGTCCAGGGAAGAAATAGCCTGGCAGTTCGGGCTGGACTGTTCCCATGAGGCACAGGGTCAGACTGATTTGCATATGGCCATGTCTGAACTGGGGTGTCGGAGTGAGCTAAAGAATGGTGATGGATTAAACCCAGATCAGTTGACTGGGGGTGAGTGTTTGTATTGTCAATGCTCCGTCCATCATCACCTTTGGTTTTTCTTTGTTCGCCCTACGTTGGCAGGGTATGCTCAGACGTGAGTCCCTTGCTCACTTTGCCACTGGAGTCAAGCAAGCCCGGCTGAAGATGGCTGTAATTCCAGAAACCGCTCCTGGGAAGCTTGATTCCGGTCCAGGGAAGACATGGCCTGGCAGTTCGGGCTGGACTGTTCCCATGAGGCACAGGTCAGACTGATTTGCATATGTCCAAGTCTGAACTGGGGTGGCGGAGTGAGCTAAAGAACGGTGATGGATTAAACCCAGATCAGTTGACTGGGGGTGAGTGTTTGTATTGTCAACGCTCCGTCCATCATCACCTTTGGTTTTTCTTTGTTCGCCCTACGTTGGCAGGGTATGCTCAGACGTGAGTCCCTTGCTCACTTTGCCACTGGAGTCAAGGAAGCCCGACTGAAGACGGCTGTAATGCCAGAAACCGGTCCTGGGAAGCTTGATTCCGGTCCAGGGAAGACATGACCTGGCAGTTCGGGCTGGACAGTTCACATGAGGCACAGGGTCAGACTGATTTGCATATGGCCATGTCTGAACTGGGGTGGCGGAGTGAGCTAAAGAACGGTGATGGATTAAACCCCGATCAGTTGACTGGGGGTGAGTGTTTGTATTGTCAACGCTCCGTCCATCATCACCTTTGGTTTTTCTTTGTTCGCCCTACGTTAGCAGGGTATGCTCAGACGTGAGTCCCTTGCTCACTTTGCCACTGGAGTCAAGCAAGCCCGGCTGAAGACGGCTGTAATACCAGAAACCGGTCCTGTGAAGCTTGATTCCGGTCCAGGGAATACATGGCCTGGCAGTTCGGGCTGGACTGTTCCCATGAGGCACAGGGTCAGACTGATTTGCATATGGCCATGTCTGAACTGGGCTAGCGGAGTGAGCTAATGAACGGCGATGGATTAAACCAAGATCCGTTCACTGGGGGTGAGTGTTTGTATTGTCAACGCTCCGTCCATCATCACCTTTGGTTTTTCTTTGTTCGCCCTACGTTGGCAGGGTATGCTCAGACGTGAGTCCCTTGCTCACTTTGCCACTGGAGTCAAGCAAGCCCGGCTGAAGACGGCTGTAATGCCAGAAACCGGTCCTGGGAAGCTTGATTCCGGTCCAGGGAAGACATGGCCTGGCTGTTCGGGCTGGACTGTTCCCATGAGGAACAGGGTCAGACTGATTTGCATATGGCCATGTCTGAACTGGGGTGGCAGAGTGAGCTAAAGAACGGTGATGGATTAAACCCAGATCAATTGACTGGGGTTGAGTGTTTGTATTGTCAATGCTCCGTCCATCATCACCTTTGGTTTTTCTTTGTTCGCCCTACGTTGGCAGGGTATGCTCAGACGTGAGTCCCTTGCTCACTTTGCCACTGGAGTCAAGGAAGCCCGACTGAAGACGGCTGTAATGCCAGAAACCGGTCCTGGGAAGCTTGATTCCGGTCCAGGGAAGACATGACCTGGCAGTTCGGGCTGGACAGTTCACATGAGGCACAGGGTCAGACTGATTTGCATATGGCCATGTCTGAACTGGGGTGGCGGAGTGAGCTAAAGAACGGTGATGGATTAAACCCCGATCAGTTGACTGGGGGTGAGTGTTTGTATTGTCAACGCTCCGTCCATCATCACCTTTGGTTTTTCTTTGTTCGCCCTACGTTAGCAGGGTATGCTCAGACGTGAGTCCCTTGCTCACTTTGCCACTGGAGTCAAGCAAGCCCGGCTGAAGACGGCTGTAATACCAGAAACCGGTCCTGTGAAGCTTGATTCCGGTCCAGGGAATACATGGCCTGGCAGTTCGGGCTGGACTGTTCCCATGAGGCACAGGGTCAGACTGATTTGCATATGGCCATGTCTGAACTGGGCTAGCGGAGTGAGCTAATGAACGGCGATGGATTAAACCAAGATCCGTTCACTGGGGGTGAGTGTTTGTATTGTCAACGCTCCGTCCATCATCACCTTTGGTTTTTCTTTGTTCGCCCTACGTTGGCAGGGTATGCTCAGACGTGAGTCCCTTGCTCACTTTGCCACTGGAGTCAAGCAAGCCCGGCTGAAGACGGCTGTAATGCCAGAAACCGGTCCTGGGAAGCTTGATTCCGGTCCAGGGAAGACATGGCCTGGCTGTTCGGGCTGGACTGTTCCCATGAGGCACAGGGTCAGACTGATTTGCATATGGCCATGTCTGAACTGGGGTGGCAGAGTGAGCTAAAGAACGGTGATGGATTAAACCCAGATCAATTGACTGGGGTTGAGTGTTTGTATTGTCAATGCTCCGTCCATCATCACCTTTGGTTTTTCTTTGTTCGCCCTACGTTGGCAGGGTATGCTCAGACGTGAGTCCCTTGCTCACTTTGCCACTGGAGTCAAGCAAGCCCGGCTGAAGACGGCTGTAATGCCAGAAACCGGTTCTGGGAAGCTTGATTCCGTTCCAGGGAAGACATGGCCTGGCAGTTCGGGCTGGACTGTTCCCATGAGGCACAGGGTCAGACTGATTTGCATATGGCCATGTCTGAAGTGGGGTGGCGGAGTGAGCTAAAGAACGGTGATGGATTAAACCCAGATCAGTTGACTGGGGGTGAGTGTTTGTATTGTCAACGCTCCGTCCATCATCACCTTTGGTTTTTCTTCAGTATTATTTTGCATCATGATGTCATCCAATGTTTCATCACCCCACATTAAAACCATCTACGTTGTATGAGCAATTGCAGTGAGCGTCTCAACCGTATATTGTACAATATGACTTTGAGTCCAAGTGGGACAAAGAATATAAAGCAATGAATGAACAGTTTTTATTCCTCCTACACCCCCACAAGCTCCTCTGTTCTCTGCCCATTTCCTATTGTCACAGTCAGGAAGACTCAAAGTGTTACAGAATAGCCACAGCATTTCTTCACTCAGCCATCTTGCACATTCCAGTGTCAGTGGCCCTACGTACCCCCACAGCGCCCGTGAGATGTAACTTTTGGAATTCCCCCAAATTGTGCAAGTCTGTCGCAGTTAAGGAGGCAGAAGTGCTGCTCCCAGTCAGGTCGTGGATCATGGAACCCCTCCCAAGTAGGTCCTCCACCAGTCTGTCATCACGCCTCACCTTTTTCATGTATATCTCATTCCGTCACATGCCTTAGCCAGTCTCCAGTCAGGAGGGCCCCGGGCTCAGCCACCTAATAACTATGCGTCGCTTGGCCAATGTCAGTCCAAGTAGTGCAATTTATTGCTAAGTTTCCTTTTTTTTTCTTTTCAGGCACTATTCCCAATAGACATTGTTTCAGCTCCTTAGGGATCGCCCAACCTTGGGTGCTATGCAGGTGGCCTAGGACCTCATCCCAATAGTGCGCAACCTGAGGGCAGCTTCACGCCCCATGAAAGCTGTCTGCCGGTATGCTTCTTCAGCCTACACACCCTGGATTCCTAGAGATTAGATTGCATGTAGGTGTTTGGGGTAGAGGTAACTATATTATATTGTATAAGTCTAAACTGTACATTGACAGAGACCTCCCACACCCCCCATGTACCCTAGACCACTCTTCAGTTGTGATTGGGTACTCACTAACCTGTTGCCATATCTCCTCGGTCTTAAGGAGAGACGTTGCTTTATCTCACTCTAGAGCCTGGTATATGTGTGTGATAAGTCTATCCCACCAATGACACTAGTGCCACTCACATCTGTGTAGGTGCTGGGGCATCTGAGTACACTGGCTATATCTACTGTGTGTGGCAGCTATTTTGGTGTATTGAAGGAATTGCCCCCCTGCTCAGGCCAAACAACTGCATTGCTGCCTGCAGGGTAATAAAATGGCCTCCCTAGTATAAATAATCAAGGGTGATGCAGCCCCTCTCACACCAGTGGTCTATTGCGATGCTCTGTGGTATTTGTACGAAAGGTCAAAATATTGATATCTCCAGGTCTTGAGCATAGGGTGCTCTATGAAGCACTGCTCTTACCCAGAGCCTGCACAATAATTCGATTACACGTGGCAGTGTCCTAGGTGTTCTGTTGCCATGCAACAATAGGGCCCCAAGTCAGTGCCCACCTATGTGCCAGCCAGCAGGGGCCTCGCCCAGTGGGGTTCTTCATCAAACCAAGGAACAGCATGCTGCATTTGCGATACAAGGTAATACCCTTTGAGATTCGGCACCTCCATCCCTCCTTTATCCCATTAAAACTTCAGCATGGCAAGGCCTACCCTGCACCTTTTCTCCACCCAAAATTCTTCCACCAGGAGATGGTCCAACTACTGAAAGATACCCTTGGGAATCTCATACATAGTGCCTTGCCATATATAAAGACAGTGGGACATCGCTACCATTTTAATTAGAACTATCTTTCCCATTAGGGAGAACTTCAGAGTATTCCAAAATGTAATGGAGTGGTGGATATTTGCAATCACTCGCCCTAGGTTTGTGATATGTACATGCTGAGGTATCAGACACTGTCCGTTTTCCAGGGGAGACTCAACTCCGGGAGCCAAGCAACCTCCATCCTTTTCAGTTGCCCTATAGGGAATAGTGAAGACTTTGATTGATTCACATGCAGTTCTAAGAGCTCCCCAAATTCCATTAGCACATTCAAGAGGATTAGAGCCAAAATGGCCAGCTGATGCTAGTAGACCATGGCATCATCCGCATATAACGAGACAACATGGGTTGTCTGTTCCACCTCCACTTCCCAGCCATGTAACACCTACCAAAACTTGCATGCCACTGGCTCCATCACCAGGCTGAACAGCACAGGGGATTGGGAAACCCCTGTGAGCTACCCCGTTGTAGCTGGTAGGCATCCAACACAAGGTGCACCTGTCGCACCCACTCTAATGACCTCATGTACAGCAACTTTATCCAGGCGATGAATCTGGGACCTATTCTTACTCTGTCCAACACATGACATATCCCCAGCTGGCAGAATAAAATGCCTTCTTTATGTCTAGGAAGGCAAGGTCATACTGCTCCCAGTTTAGGCAAGGGGGCATGAAACACTTGTGACAGCCGCTACAGATTGCAAAGGGTGTTTCTGTGGTGAATAAAGCACAACTGGTTCGGATGGACCAGTTTCAGGAAATAAGGTACAAATGATTTGCCAAGATTTGCCCGAGCATCTTTTGATCTATATATAGTAAAGACAGGGGGCTGTAAAAGGCTTTGTCTAGCGGGACCTTCCCCGGTTTGAGTATCAACACAACCAGGGCCACTCTCATGGATGCAGGAAGTACTTCTCTCTCAGGGCTTCCTGATACATTAGTAGCAGTTTATTGGCCATAGTCTGGGAGAAGGCTCGGCGGGCAAACCATCTCCTTCCGGGGCTTTATTCGTCTTGAGGTAGTCTATAGCCAGTAATACCTCTTGTGTGGTTAATGGGTCCTCTTGGTGCACCCGTTAATTTCCCTCTAACTGTGTCATCAGCAGCAAGTCCAAGTAGGTCATCACCAAATGGTCCAGGGCATCACAGGGTAATGTATAAACCCTTTGGAGGTGCTCCTCCATTAATGGCCTGTCATGCGTGCACCTCCCTTCCCATACGATCCCAAATAGCCAGTATGGGTTCAGCGTGTTGCTCCTGTTTAATCATCCTGGTCATTAAACAGTCTGCCCTGCCCCCCTCTATGGGCAGCCAGTATCTACACAAGTAGATTTTTTTTTTTGCTTCCCTCCACTCCAAGCCCTTCCAGACATTTTTGCTAGCCTGGTATTCGAAAATGTAAATATTACCCTTCTGGGTGACCTCAATATACATTTTGATTAGATGAATAACCCACTTGCAGCAGGGATAATACATGACATGTACACAATTCAACTCATGCAAAGAGTTGGAGGCCATACACACATCAAAGGGCACCTCGTTGATTTGGTTTTAGCATTGAGCACAAAATCATTGTAAAAATCCCCGTCCTATGCCCTGGACAGATAATTTTTTAATCCCTTTCACGCTTGATAAATTTGCGCCCACAACAGGGATTAAATACATTCCAAGAATTGACTGTAGATGATCTAAGCTGAATACAGTGAAATGGACTTCATCCCTAGACTCAACCAAATCTATATTTGGAGTAAACCCTGATTCTGCCAACACGAAATTTGAAGAATGTATCATACAGCCTGTGGATGAAAATATCCCAATAAAAAAGATCAAAAGAGGTGAAAAAGTAAAAAATGCCCCCTAGTTTACCTCCCATCGTTTTTCCTTGAAAAAAGAATGTAAAAAACTTGAAAGGAAATGGAGAAAAAAACTATGAGTAGCACCTTAAAATGGCCCATCGGACTGCAATTATGAATATCATATAGAAATAAAAAAAGCCCAAGTGTCCTACTATGAAACCAAAATAAGCCAGGCATCAAACACCCCTAGTGAACTTTTCAAAACTGTGAAATCCCTGACCACTCCAAAAACTGGACACACTCTCTATGCCCCCTCAGTAGCGCGCTGCAATGAACTGACAGCTTTCTTTCAGAACAAAATAGCCGATATCTATCTGTCTCTACAAAATAACAGAATTTTAAATGCCCTCACATCAGAGAAGTGTTCGCCTAACAGATCCCATATTGGCCTGCCTTTTGTTCCCAACACCGAGGAAGAACTTACTGCTCTTCTCATCAAGGTCAAATCAGGATCTCCGCTTGACCCTGCACCCCCATACACACTGTCACGAGAAGCTCCAGCCACCTTCTCCATTATATTGGAACTGCTTAACTTGTCCCTATCCACTGGAATAGTTCCACCTAAGTGGTAACATGTGGTGGTCATACCCTTGCTAAAAAACATCTTGATCCAACATGTCAAAGGAACTATAGGCCACTCTACCTGCTCCCAGTCATAGCCAAGGTTATAGGGAAACATGCGAAGTAAACACTGTCTACATTCCTTAAAGTAAATCATCCATTGCACACTTCCCAAATTGAGTTCCATACACAACAAAGTAAGGAAACTTTCCTCCTCACAATAACAGAGGAATTAAAAATGCTGCTGGACCAGGGAGGTCAGCTCCTATCATTCTCCCGGGCCTAAGTGCAGCGATCGACATGGTTGACCATAAAACACTTGCATACAGAATGGCTGAAGCCGGAATAAAGAGCACCTCTCTTAATTGTCTCACCTTCATTTGGAAGGCAAGACCTCCCTAAATTTGTGAGAATTTATGCTACTCTGACGTCCTTCCCTTGAAGTGTGGGGTCCCTCAGGGTTAAGCCCTCAGCCCCACACTGTACATGTACCCATTGGGAAATAATTGTATCTAAATGGATGGCAAACTGCTGCTTAAAACTGAACATGGAAAAAACTGAGCTGATGATACTGGGTAACAGGCCTGAACCCCAACCACCTACAGGCTGGCCAGTATGTTTGGACAATCCACCCATCCCCTCCTTCCCTGTCAAAGCTTTGGGAAGTGGCTGAACAGACCCTTGCCATGGATACTCAAGCCCAAAAACTTGCATCGACTTGTATTGGCACCCTCAGAACACTCCATACAATCCTAGACGTTATCCAGAGTGTGTCCAGAAGAATCATGGTCCAGTCCCTTGTTCTCTCCCCATTGGACTACGGGAACTCTCTGCAGAAAGACTCCCCCAAATATGGCATCAAAAAGCTCCAGGTGATCCAAAATGCAGCAGCAAGGATCCTATACAAGGTCCCAAAATTTGCCTCAGCAATCAGTGCTCTTGCTTCTCTGCACTGGCTCCCTAGTGAGCAAGGATAAAATGTAAAATACTCTGTCTGGCACATAGAGGGCTTAACACCAAAGGACCCACAATGATATGGGCACTCTGACCCCCTACTTCCTCAGTAGGATTTTAAGAGCCGCTGTGGGTCGATTCTTGAAGGAACCTAGGGGTATATTATCAAGGGGGTTTATCTCCGCTTTTTTGGCTTTAAAAGCCAAGAAAGCGGAGATAAAATTATCTCCCTATTACCAAGCTGTCGCTAACACCAGTTAGTGACAGCTAATAGGAGATAGCGACCATCTTGGGCCCCACTTTGCATGTCAGTGATATTTATCACTAATGACATGCAAAGTGGGCGTGCCAAGATGTTAGCGACTGGAAACAGTCACTAACATCGCTATCTCCTATTACCAACTTTTGGAGATATTCGCGCTAAGCGCGAATATCTCCAAAAGCTAACACCTGCCCTGAGCAGTTCTTCACCATGTTACCCAATGGGAGGTGGATAACATGGCTAAGAGCATTTGCTCGATAATGCATGAATATCGCTGACTTTTCAGCGATATTCATGCATTGCGGCCGTTTTTTATCGCATTTGCGATAAACCTTGCTAATAGCAAGGTTTATCTGCGATAAAAATCGCCGATGTGCGGCGATAATTTTTGTCTCTAAACAAGTTAGAGACAAAAATTATCGCTAGTTGTTGGTAATATGCCCCCTAGAATTCACAAGGCCAGGTGGGGTGGTAGATCCTTTTCATATCTCATCCTCAAACTTTGGAACACACTCCCCTTAAAATTAAGATGCCTAAAAAACTAATCACAGTTCAGAAAAAAAGCTAAAAGCTTGGTGATATTCATTATTAATAGCCAGCCTGTATTTATCTACTTATCCCAAAGAAATGCTATGTCGTAGCCAGTACTGGGAAGCCTACGGGTAGCCATGCACTTTAGAAATCAACATAGCATAGCATAGTGGACAGCCTGATCCTGAGGAAGTGCTCCCTCCAGATTTGCTAGCTTTTCCTCCTGTGATGTCAAGTCTCTCTCCAGCATTTGGCGAATACCTGGGGTAGATGCCAGACCCACTCCCCTAAGCACAACCTTCATTGCGTCCCACTTCGTTGCTCTCTGCTGGGTACTCTCCAAATTATGAGGGAAGTAATAAGGCAGGGTGTCCACAATTGTTCCCTCATAGACCGGGTCAGTGAGGTCCTCAGGATGTTCAGCGTCATTCCCGAGACTCGAACCCGGTTCTCCAGATTTGTGGCCGACCGCCCTAGCCGTTGGGCCAACTCCTCTCCCCATGGCTTTGGCCTTGAAAAGAAACAAGAAGCAACTGGAAAACTGGGGCATAAAAATCATGACCCAGCCTGTACTAAAATACCCAATGCTCCTGAAAAACAGCAACTTGAAGGAACCAACAGTTTCTCAGGAACAGAACATTAAAAAAAAAGACATCCACGAACAACTTGCTTTATTTACTGCCACCAACAGTGTTCATTCTTCACGGGACTAAACGCGGCACAAAAATAAATTTAATGAGTGACAGCTTAATTAAAATTACAACAAATCTGGGACAAGGCATTCGGTCATGCTCAATCAAGGAGAATACCAGCAAAGACAGGTCTTGGCTGTCAAGGGCCTTAAATCCCAGTTCCTAATACCCGCCCCCCTGCATGCAAGGAGACCACACCACATCTGCCAAAAAATGGCTCAGCCAAGCACAGTAACTCAATGGTCAGCATTCAAAGATTAAACATCATCACCTGGAACGTCGCAGGGATTTCAAAGCTTGTGCAAAACCCAGCGACATTGGCATTTTTAGAAGGAGCCGACATAATCTGCATCCAAGAAACGTGGGCAACTAAATCATTATCAATAAGAGGTTATGCGGAATATTGCAAACCAGCTATCAAAGACAACATATTTGGAAGACCATCAGGAGGGATTTCTATATACATTAAGCACTCCTTGAAACTGCAATTCACGGAAATAAAAACAACGTCAAGTTTCTGGCAGGCACTCTAAAAAGCCTCTCTACAATTATACGTCTGCTTTCAATACTCTTAATTAACGTTTATCACAATTCTCATGGGCCGGGTGCCAAGGACAAGTTGATCCTGCTGATAAGTCAGATAGAAATTTTACTTTTACAGTTCGCTCCTATGGAATCCATCATCCTTAGGGATTTTAACACACACAACATAGGGGTCAGCGCATCACAAAGCAACTATTCAGGGGCTACAGATGCCTTCAACGCCCTAATGCAGTCTTATAATCTGGCAACAGCACACTCTCTGTTTTTAAGGAACGCGCCAGGAGCACTCTTTGCTCCGACATATAATAATCAAATGACAATAGATTACATCTTATTAAGTGGAAGAATACGAAACCTCATGGTAAACTATACAGTACACCAGCAAAACGAAAGCGATCACGCCACCTTAACGACCACGTTAAATCTCACAGTAGATACTCGCCACACTTTACTCTGGATTGTGGCATCTAATGTAGAAGAACTGCACATGCTATCAAGACGAATCAAATGGGGGCCAGCACCAATCAATAAGTTTGATAAATGGAAAAAATATGGGCTGGCTGGAAATACAGCGCAAACAACAGGGGGGCTATAGACAAATGGGATCGGTCCGCCCGCAAATTAGCTTTGCTGCTCCATGGAGGCATAATAAGCAGAACCCCCCCACAACCTTCACACACTTTTGGATGCGTCCCAGCAATTAAAGAGAGTGCTAAACAATTAAATGCCAAACATAGGGCATATCAGAAAACCTCCTCAGCATCTGCCAAAAGGCTACTCAAAGAAGCCGTAAAAAGCCACTCGAAGGAGGTCTGGGCCACGAAAAGCGAATGCTTCGACGCAAAATGGCTGAAGATTTTCAACTTACTCAGACGTTGCAAGTACCAAGAGTTCTGGCGATACCTAAATGCTCTAATGCAAGGAGACAACCATAGAGAGAACTCACTCGATGCAGGCACCTGGGCTGCTCATGTGAAAACATTGTACAAAGAAGATGGAAGCATAACTTTGCCGAACAAAGGCCTTAACGCGAGTGGAGAACTAGACATCACTGTTCACACATCAAAAACCTTGGATGACCATGCACCCCCAGGAAAAACTTTAGTTCCTAAAAGATTAGACACAATGGGGCACCAGGACTCAACGGCCTGCCTGGCTCCCTCTTCAGGGCTGACACAGACTTCTGAACGAATAATTTGACCAAGTTAAATGCTGAATGTCGGTTCTTGGGGGACATTCCAGATTCCTGGAGAGGGTCGTTATTGCACCCAATACATAAGAAAGGGCCAAAATCCAACCCACAAAACTATCAATCAATCAATCAATGTATCAGTCCATTTATAGAGCGTGCTACTCACCCGTGAGGGTCTCAAGACACTGGGGGGAAGGGTGTGCTGCTACTGTTCGAATAGCCAGGTCTTGAGGAGTTTCCTGAAAGTGAGATGCTCCTGGGTCAGTCGTAGGTGTGCGGGGAGGGAGTTCCATGTTTTGGCTGCCAGGTAGGAGAACGATCTTCCTCCGGTGGTGTTTCTGCGAATCCGTGGGACGGTGGAGAGGGCGAGGCTGGCGGAGCGGAGCTGGCGGGTGGGGGTGTGGAACGAGAGGCGGCTGTTGAGGTATTCGGGGCCCATGTTGTGGAGCGCTTTGTGTGCGTGGGTGAGGAGCCTGAACGTGATCCTCTTGTTGATGGAGAGTCAGTGCAGGTTTCTCAGGTGGGCGGATATGTGGCTGAGGCAAGGGATGTTGAAGATGAGTCGTGCGGAGGCGTTCTGTATGTGTTGAAGTCGTTTCTGAAGTTTGGCAGTTGTTCCGGCGTATAGGGAGTTTCCGTAGTCCAGTCGGCTGGTGAAGAGGGACTGGGTGATGGTCTTTCTGGTTTCGGTGGGGATCCACCTGAAGATTTTTCGGAGCATGCGCAGGGTGCTGAAGCAGGCGGATGAGACGGCGTTGACTTGCTTGGTCATTGTGAGGGAGGAGTCCATGATGAATCCCAGGTTGCGAGCAAGGTCCGTGGGGGTCGGTGCGGTGTCCTGTACCGTGGGCCACCAGGAGTCGTCCCAGGCAGATGGGGATTGTCCGAGGATGAGGACCTCCGTCTTTTCTGTGTTCAGCTTCAGGCGACTGAGCTTCATCCATTTTGCGACATCTCTCATTCCTTCCTGGAGGTTAGATTTGGCGGTGGCTGGGTCTTTGGTGAGGGAGAGTATCAGCTGGGTGTCGTCAGCGTAGGAGATGATGTTGATGTTGTGTTTGCGTGCGATGGCAGCAAGGGGCTCATGTAGATATTGAAGAGGGTTGGGCTGAGCGAGGAGCCTTGGGGTACGCCGCAGATGATCTCGGTGGTTGCTGAGCGGAAGGGAGGGAGGCGGACCCTCTGGGTTCTGTCAGAGAGGAATGAGGTGATCCAGTCCAGGGCCTTTCCCTGGATCCCAGTGTTGAGGAGGCGGGTGATTAGGGTGCGATGGCATACTGTATCGTAGGCTGCCGAGAGGTCTAGGAGGATGAGGGCGGCTGTTTCTCCGTTGTCCATCAGGGCCCTGATGTCGTCGGTGGCTGCGATGAGGGCGGTCTGGGTGCTGTCGTTGGCTCGAAATCCGGACTGGGACGGGTCGAGCGAGTTGTTTGCCTCGATGAATGCAGTCAGCTGTTTATTGATGGTCTTCTCGATGACTTTAGCCAGGAAGGGGAGTAGAGAGATGGGGCGGAAGTTCTTGAGGTCTTTGGGGTCCGCTGTGGGTTTCTTCAGAAGGGCGTTGATTTCTGCGTGCTTCCAGCTCTCAGGGAAGGTGGCTGACGTGAAGGAGTTGTTAATGACGTTCCGGAGGTGGGGTGCGATGATGATGTCGGCTTTGTTGAAGATAAGGTGGGGGCATGGGTCCGCGGGGGAGCCAGAGTGGATGGTGTTCATGACGTGAGTGGTGTCTTCAGTGATGATGGGGGTCCAGGCGCTGAGGGTGGTGGTGGGGGTCGTTGGTTCAGTAACTGGAGGAGAGGTCTGGGGTCCGAAGCTGTCATGTATGTCTGCGATCTTGCAGTGGAAGTATGAGGCGAGGGAGTTGCAGAGGTCTTGTGATGGTGTGATGTCGTTGTTGCTGGCGCTGGGGTTGGAGAGCTCTTTGACAATGCTGAAGAGTTCCTTGCTGTTGTGGGTGTTGCTGTTGAGTCATTCTTTGAACGATAACCTTTTGGTGATGCGGATCAGCTGGTGGTGTTCGCAAGTTGTGTTCTTGAGGGCTGTCATGTTTTCTGTTGTCCGTTCGTGGCGCCAGGATTTTTTGAGGGTTCGGCAGGATTTCTTTGATTCTTTGAGGGCGTCTGTGAACCATGAGGTCTTCCTGTTGCCGGTCATGCCTGGGGGGTTCTTCAGTGGGGCGAGGTGGTCGGCGCAGTTGGTGATCCACTGTGCGAGGTTGTGGGCTGCGTCATTGGTGTTGGTGGTGTAGGCTGGCGGGTTCTGGCTCAGTGATGAGAGGAGCTGGTCTGTGGTAATTTTGCTCAGCTTCTGCGGGGGGTTTGTTGCGTACAGTGGTGGGATGTGTTCTTTCTGTAGGAGAAGTGGATGCATCTGTCGTCGGTCCAGTGTAGTACGGTGGAGTGACTGAAGGAGGCGTGGTTGCTGGCGGAGAAGATGGGGTCGAGCGTGTGGCCAGCGAGGTGGGTGGGGGTGTTCACCAGTTGCTTAAGTCCGAGGTTGTCGAGCAGGGTGTTGGTGTTGTTGTCGTTGTTTTTCTCCATGTGGAAGTTCAGGTTCCCTAGGAGGATGTATTCTGTTGAGGCTAGGGCATGTGGGCTGACAAAGTCGGCGATGGTTTTGCTGAATTGAGTGTGCGGGCCCGGGGGTCTGTAGATGAGCGTTCCTCTAAGGGTGGTCTTGGGGTCGGTGTGGATCTGGAAGTGTAGGTGTTCGGCAGTGGAGAGTGTGTCTTTGGCGTTGGTCGTGATGTTGATGGTGTTCCTGTGGAGGATGGCGATTCCTCCGCTGGTTTGGTTGACGCCGTCCTTCCGGGTGATCTTGTAGCCGTCCTGGATGGCTATGGCGATGTCGGGGGCCGAGGAGGCGTTCATCCAGGTTTCCGTGAGGAAGGTGACGTCTGGTGTTATTGTGTTGTAGAGTTCGATGGCGTGCTTGTGGACGGAGCGGGTGTTGAGGAGGATGCACTTGAGGTGGTTGTTGTTGTTGCGAGGTTCCGAGGGTGGGGTGCAGGTTCGGAGGCAGGTGAATTTGCAGGCTTGACAGGTGAAGGGTCCGTGGGTGCGTTTTGGGGTGGCTCGGTAGCAGGCGGGTGGCCGTCCGGTGTTGAGTGCGTTGAGGGCGGCGCTGTCGTATCTCAATCGGGTGGCCTGGCTCCGGCGAGGGCCAAGGGTTCTGGCGATGAGCGCGGTCCAGGCACGGACGGGCGCAGACGGGCTTGCCTTAGGCGCGCCTTCGGTGCGCCAGAGGCACGCCCGCTGTGCGCGGCCTCCATATGAGGAGCAGAGGGAGGGAGGAGCAGCTGGGAGGCGGGAGCGGGCGGCTAGTGGGAGACAGGGGGGCGGGGCCGCAGGGTCGCAGCGGCGGGAAAACGGAGGCAGGGGACAAGAGGGAAGGGGGCACAAAGTACAGAAAACCACGGGCAGAAGGAGGAATCAATAAAAGGCAACAGTACCAGCAGAGGCAGGAGGGCAAAGACGGGAAGGGTACAGAAGCAAAGATGGACAAGGCAGAAGCCAACAAAGTAAAGCAACACAGTAATACAAGTAATACAATGCAGAGTGCGATGCCACTAGAGACGCAGGTGAGGCTGGCAGAGCCCGGGGGGCAGAGGCAGCGAGATACCGGTCACACAGGGGGCTGTGCGGCGGTGAGGGGACCGACCTGCCTGGTGACAGGGTCAGAGGTCGCTCTCTCTACCGCTGCGCGGCCTCCTTATGAGGAGCTGAGGGAGGGAGGAGCAGCTGGGAGGCGGGAGCAGGGCGGCGAGTGGGAGACAGGGTGGCGGGGCCGCAGGGTTGCAGCGGCGGGAAAACGGAGGCAGGGGACACGAGGAAAGGGGGCACAAAGTACAGAAAACCACGGGCAGAAGGCAAAACTATCGCATGATTGCCCTGCTTGATATTGAGGGCAAGGCCTACGCAATCACCCTCCTGGCAGAACTGTCGAACTGGGCCAGTACTGAAGGCCTTCTGCCCCTCTTTCAAACAGGGTTTAGACCTGGGGCATCAACAGTGGACAATATGTTAGCGCTCTCATACCTAGCACAACAAGCCATGTCACAACAAGGCCTGCTGCTTTTTGCCTGTTTCATTGACTATTCGGCAGCTTTTGATGGCGTAGATCGTTCCATCCTCTGGCAGAAGTTGGCACACTGGAATATCGATCCATCCTTACTACAAGCTATTCGTTCATTGTACTCAAGAACCTTGGTAAGAATCAAACTTTCGAGTGCATCTGCTACAGAGAAAATCGACACGGATCACGGCCTAAAGAAAGGGTGCGTTTTAGCTCCGATACTTTTTAACTTATACACCGCAGTCTGGGGTCAAGCCTTAATGGGAGCCACATTAGCAACACCTAGGATTGGGCACACTAAGATCCAACTAATGCAATATGCCGACGACCTGGTACTCCTAGACCATACTAAAATAGGCTTACAAAAAGCACTTACAGTTCTGGCAACCTACAATGCCAAAAATAAGCTGGTTGCCAAACCAAATCGACAACAATAATCTTTGGGCAATACCCTAAGAAAAAACTGGCAAAATGGAGGCTAGGTCAGCTGACTCTGGATTGCACACAACATTAAAACTATTTGACAGTTTGGTTTATTGAAACAGGTCGCCCAGGAGTCCATCTCCACAAAATGCGGACGAAAGGGAAAAGCATCATTTACGCTCTTTGCAAGCTATATGCCACTCTACATAGCCCCACAACAATGGCTATCAAAAGAGTTCTGAGGGCGAAAATAATACCATCACTTAATTACGCACAACAGGCATTCCCAGGGAAACTAGCGAGAGACCTAGAAAAAATCCACTGCTCAGCCTATAAAAAGCTATTCCATCTACCCGCATGCACCAGGAACAATCTAGTGCGGTTAGAATTTAAACTGAACCAACAAAAGCTGGAAGAGATGTCCTCTCTAAGCAAATACTTCTATCTCACCATGGCGGCACCAGAGAATACAATGAAGTCCATCACAAAAAGTATTTTTCTGGAACCCGGCAATCCCTGGTCAGCCAGCCTTGCCGCTGCCAAAGACGTTTTGAAACTTGCAATAGAGAACTGGGACCCCAAGATAATCAAGTATACTGCCATCAAAAATACACTAAAAAACAAGTTTGTCTTTGCTCTCGCACCTCAGACATGGAATCATTGGAATCAAGAGGCTTTCACGAGTCCCAAAGCCTCCCACATACAGAGTACAACCCCAAACTTCATCTTACACAGGTTGTGGGGAGACAAGCCCTACACAGGATCGTTGCGTTCAGATTACATCCCCTCCCCCTTAAAGAATTATACCCCTCCGGGTCGACAAAAATGGCGATCATGGAGTGTCGGCTGTGCAAATACAAACCTGAGTCCTTGGCCCATTTCCTACTTTGCTGCCGGCATTGCGCCCAGTCCGCAGACTTTAGCTTAGCCCTTCCTGCTACAACGGGGTACTAGAACTGCAAAGGAGGCAGTCTATCAACTGTACACACTGGACACAGTAAAGTATATGGCTATATTTGGTAAATTTTTACAACAGACTCGCATGAAGTTGATGGACTCTCCCAGCTAATTAGTCAGGCAAGCACCTGCGCTGAGGTCAAATATCATCTTGAACTAAATTGCTTAGCTTAAGGGAAGCATGTACAACTCTTGGCCTAGTTCAAAAAAAGCTTTCTTGGACTTAATGATCATTAAATTTTAGACCCTTAGATATTAATCACAATGTTTATTGTTTTAAATTGTTAAACTTTTTAAAAATGGAGCGTTCTTTTTCTACTTTGTTTTATTGTAATAGTTTTGAGTAACCACACAAATACAATTTATTCATTCATTCATTCATTCCATTCGCCACAATGGTAAATGGGGTACTTGTCTGGTCATAGAGTAGGTCAGAAGCAGGGGCAAGTGATCCGAGATGTACCTAGCGAAATAGGTCATGTCCGTCACCCTTGGTGTCACAGATATTTATGTAAGGAAGTATTCCAGCCTACTATGCGTGTCTACCACCAGTGTGCAACAGGAGTATTTGACGTGTCTGGGGATGCTGGGCTCTCCAAATTCAGCCTCACTCCCATTATCGTTTGCTTTTGGGCATTGGTCATATTGGGATTAGTACCATGAAGCTGGGCCCCTGTCCATTTCTCCATTTAGCATGCAGTTGCCATCCCCACCCACAATCATCTTTGTGGGTGGAAACCCTTATGCCCCCACTAGTACCTCCCCAAAAAAGGCCCATTTGTCTATATTGGGTATGTAAACATTAACCAGGCAAAGTTAATAGGCATTTAGAGTGCCATGCAGGATGACCTATCTCCCTTCCAGGTCTCTACACACCTGCAGTTTTTGGAACTGGACTCCAGGGGGCAACATTGTAAGGGTTCCTCATTCAAAACCAGAATAAGAAATGGAAAAATCTTAAAAATGCCCCTTCCATTTCTGTCTCAGTGTGGCTATACATTCATCCCATAAATGTATTTCCTAGAGGAATGTAATTGATATCTGTATGACTTGGCACAATTGGTGTGAGTTTCCCTTCCACTTTTTGCTGTTGACTCATCTGTTTCTGCCCGTCTAGATGCTTTGGGCACTTTGCCACTGCTGTTCAGTGCCAAAGTGCAAGTGCTCCCTACTGTAAATTGTTGTGATGGATTAGTGATTCCATGATTGGTTATTTGATTTACTTGTCAGTCCCTAGTACAGTGCACCATGTGTGCCCAGGGCCTGTAAATCAAATGCTGCTGATGGGCTTGCAACATTGAGTGTGCCTCCCACAGAAGCAGCTTGTAAAATCTGGCTCAGGCCTGCCATTGCAGAGCCTGTGTGCAGTCTGGGACTGGCATGTCGACTTGGCAAGTGCACTCACTTGCCAGTCCCTAAACCTTCCCTTTTCTACATGTTAGTCATCCCTAAGGTAGGCCCAAGGTACCCATGTGGGCAGGGTGCATTGTATGTGAAAGGTAGGACATGCCCTGATGTGTGTGGCATGTCCTGATAGTGAAATACTGCCAATTTTGTTATTCACTATTGCAAGGCTATCTGTTCCTATAGGCCAGAATGGGCAGTTTGATTATAACTTCTTATAAACATAACTGACCCAGGGAACAAGATAGGAAAATAAACTTTAGTATGACTGAACTCAAAATGATAAAGGGCATCTTTTAGGGTGGGTGATTTTAATATTCTGTGTTTGAAAATACCACTTTTAGAAAGTAGGTATTTTCTTGCCTAACCATCCAGTGTGCCTGTACTAGGTTTGTGTATTGCATGTCTGGCTTGTGAGTGACACGAGCTGAGAGAGGACTGTGGCTGCAGCAGTCTGATGAATCAGGGCTGGGCTGAATGGGATCTTGGTTGAATTTAGAGTAGGGGGAGGAGATTTCCTTTTACCTACCTGGGCCAGGTCTGCCTTCAACAATGCTGTCTCCACCTCCTGCCAGGAAGCTGCACCAGTGAGGACAGAACTGGTTTTGACTGGGTACAGGCACACTCTGCCTTCAGAGACAAAGGATTTGTGTGTATGAAAAGGGGGACCCAGACCCCAGAACTTTAGATCACTTCTGGGAAATCAAGAGGAACCTTTGCCAAGGAGAAGAACCAGAGAAGCTGAAAGAGGATTACTGCCCCTGTGCTGCTTGCTGTTCTGGGTTGACCTGCAGTGGTTGCTTGCTGCCAAGGAAAGGAAAAAATGACTTTGCTGTTTGCTTTGTCACCTGCTTGAAGAAAAGATTTCCAAGAGTTCGAAACTGAGCTTGCCTCCTGTCTGAAGTCTCAGGGACACAAAGAATTCACCACCAGCTCCCCTAAATATCATTGCTGGGAATTCCAACCTGCAAAGATGTGCCTGCTGCTGATTGTGATCTCTAGAGTCTGTCTGTTGCTGGGTGCTGGAAGATCGACGCAACAAGGAAGAAGCGTGTCGCATCCACACAGATTCCCGACGTATTGCCGAGTCACGGAGAAGACATGTGCCACATCCGCACCTGGTCCAGACTCATAACCGAGCCACAGAGAAGATGCGAGCCGCATCCCCACCGGGTCCCAACGCATCGCTGAGAAAACCGTCGTAGCACCTGCGGCGCGGCTGCAAACATTCACGCATCGACCGGATCATCTCATTGCATCGAGCCGCCATTTTGTCGCATTGCACCAGATCGTCGCCACGCATTGAGGTGGCATTTTGTTGCATCGTAACCTGAACGCAGGAAGAAACAGTCGCATCTCCTCCTCTCCGGTAAGAAACAGATGCATCACCTCCCCAGCGCTGCAGTAAGGAACAGGCGTGCCGCCTCCCCTGAAGCAAGGAACTGATGCATCACCTTCCCTGCGACTCTTTTGTTTGTTTTGCATGATGCATCTAAGGTACTTTGTTGGAAAAGTGTCTCATTTACAACTTGATTTGAACTGAACTATATCTACCATTGAATAACCTATTTTTTATACTGTATTGTGGATTTTCGCTGTTTGGTCTTGTTTAGATAAAGATACTTATTTTTCTAAACTGGTGTGGTGTCCATTTGTAGTGTTTTCACTGTGTTACTGTATGTGTTCACAAATTCTTTACACACTGCCTCTGAGATGAGCCTGTTCGCTCTGGCCAAGCTACCAAGGGGGTGAGCAGGGGTATTTTAGGAGTGTATCCCTTTTCGCTGACTAGAAGCAAGGGCCCCTATTTGGACAAAGGTTCAAACCATTGCCAAATGGAGAACCCCATTTCTAACATTGGTAGTCAGCGGTGAGGATTTGGACTTGCATTTACACAGTTGGTGTACACTACTAGTGAGTGAAGACCATTACGCGACCACATACATTTTGGTCGAGTTTTTCCTTGGAAATTCTATTGTTGTGAAGAACTGCCAATTTTTTTCACCATGAGCAAAGTAGGATCCATTGCATCTGTGGATATTGAGTTTGAAAAAGAAAAGGTTGATACCTACACCGTGCCACACCTCAAAGCTGTTTGCAAGAAATTTAAAATCTCTATAAGAGGCCTCACCAGGAAAGAGGAATACCAAAAGGCACTGAGTGCCTGGTTGGAATCTAAGAATGCCAGTGAGCATCCTGACGAGCCCATGGAGGAGGCAGAGAATTTAGATGGGCAGCTGGAGGGGCCATTGGGCCTGGCTGGGGAGAAAGTGCCTTCCAGAGTGAGCAGCAGTGTTTTTTCAAAGGGCCCATCCCCAGAAGAGCTAGAGGACAGGGAGAAAAGCAGAATGCATGAGATGGAGCTAACCAAGCTCAAAGTGGGGAGTCAGAATTACATAGAGAATAAGAAATTGGAGTTAGAAAATAAGAGGTTAGCCACGGAAGAGAAGGAAATGCTTTTTGAGTATGAGAGAGTAGTGAGGGAGCTGGAGCTGAAAGCAAAGAGCTTAGGGATCAGTCCCTATGGTGGCAGCACACCGTCAGTGCCTGTAGAAAGTAAAGTATACATTCCCAAAGAGGTTATTAAGGACTTTATGAAGCATGAGGACATTGGGCAGTGGTGTAAGGCCTATGAGGTAGCGATGAAGTGCCACAGGGTCCCTGAGAGAGATTGGGGAGCGGGGTTGTGGAACCGCTTTATGGGTGAAGGAAGGGAAACCTTACTAGCTCTGCCCACTGAGGATCAGATGTCCTATGCCCCCATGAAGCAAGCCTTAATTGCTAGGTATGGTTTGACCCCAAAGCTTTATAGGCTGAAATTTAGGAATTGCTAGAAGCTGGAGTCTAGTACCTGGGTGGAGTATATGTCTTTTTTTGCAGAGCCTTGGATGGTTGGGTGAAGGGTAGAAAAGTGAATGATTTTCAGGCGCTCTATGATTTGGTTGCATTGGAGCACTTGTCCAGTACTTGTTTTCCAGACCTACGCCAGCACCTGATTGACACTAAGCTAACTGTGCTCAGATAGCTTACTGTGGAGGGGGACCGCTGGGTCAGTACCAGGGTCCACAAGGGTCATGTGGGAGACTTTGCCAAAGATGGACAGGATCCCCAACAGAAGAGTGGGGGGGACAAGGGTAAACAGAAGGAGTTCCAGAAGGGGCCCCAAAGTAATCCCCAAGGGAACCAAGGTAAAGGTTCCCAGGCTCCCACTGAGAAAAGACCATGGGTCCCGCCAGGTAAGACTGTGCAGAAGGGTTCCAAGACTTGTTTTAGCTGTGGTCAGGTGGGTCAATTCCGGGGGGGATCCCAAGTGTCCCAAACCAGTTACCACTGCACTCGCTGGTGCACCGCCCCGGGAAATGGCTAGTGTAGCCCTGGGGAGGAGTTGGGTGACCAAGGTGGGTGGGGTCATGCAGAGATGTCCCTAGTCTCTTTAGGAGACAGTGAGATGGTCTTTAGGACCCAACAGCCTGATAACACTAAGAAGTACAGGCAGTGGGTGACCATCAATGGCCATAGGGTGGAGGCTCTGGGAGACATCGGAGCCAGTGTGACAGCTGTCACTTGTTGGCTAGTGTCTGACGAGCAGGTGATGCCCAATGCATTCTACCCTGTAATTGCCGCCGACAATTCAGAGATCCACTGCAAGGTGGCACAGGTTCCCTTTGAGGGGGGGTTCTCAGGTACCTTTCAAGTAGCTATGAGGCCAGCCATACCTGTTGACTGTCTGCTAGGCAATGAGTTGGAGAGCTTCCCTTGGGCTAAGGTGGAGAGAAGGTCTCATTTGGAGATGTTGAGTCTGCCACAGTGGGTGTGTGACCACTCGGTCAATGACAGCCTGTAAGGGTGTTCAAGATGTCCTGGAGCCTGAAAGAGAGGCCCAGATGCCTCCCTTAAAGAGAAGAGGCATGGGCCACTGGAAACTGGCCTCCGAAGTTCCCACGGTCCAGGAGGAGGCAGACCTTGAGGGGGGTGCCCTGGAACCTACAGGGGAACAAGTAACTGAACTAGGGGACCAGGCTGAGCTGACCCATTGGCAGCAGGAAGGAGGCCCTTCCAGTGAAAAGTTCTGCGAGGAGCAGAAGAAGTGCCCTTCTCTTGTGGGTTTGCAGCAACAGGCTGCAAACCAGGCAGCGGGTGATCAGTCTGGATTACATTGGATTTACTGGGAAAATGGTCTCCTGTATAGTGAGCCTAAGGTTAGCTGAACCTGGGTCAGCCTGTGTGCTGGTGGTACCCCAACACTTCAGAGCCTTCCTACTGGGTCTGGCTCATGATGTGCCTTTAGCAGGACATTTGGGGCAAGACAAGACCTTTGAAAGGCTTGTCACCTACTTTTATTGGCCCCAAATGCGCAAGAGTTCAGATACTCATTGCAGGATCTGTGAGACTTCCCAGGCAAGTGGTAAGAGTGGGAGGAAGCACAAGGCTCCTCTCCAGCCTTTACCTGTGTTAGGCACCCCCTTTGAAAGAGTGGGCATTGACATTGTGGGGCCTCAGGGTACCAACTCAGCCATGGGCAACAGGTTCATCCTGGTCGTGGTGGACCATGCCACCCGGTTCATTGAAGCCATCTCTCTCCGGACTGTGACGGCCCCAGTGGTGGGGCGTGCGCTGATGGAGATTTTCTCCCTTGTGGGGTTCCCCAGAGAGGTGGTGTCAGACGATGGTACCAACTTCATAGCTAAGTATATGAAGTCCCTGTGGCAGGAGTGCGGTGTAACCTATAAGTTCACCACTCCTACCACCCCCAAGGTAATGGGCTGGTTGAGAGATTCAACTGGACCCTGAAGGGCATAAATATGGGTCTTGAGGAATCCATGAGGCAAAAGTGTGACGTCCTCTTGCCAGTCCTTCTGTTTGACTACAAAGAGGTGCCAGAGAGGTCCTCAGGGTTCAGTCCCTTTGAACTATTGTATGGTCACCCTGTAAGAGGACCTCTGAGTTTGGTGAAAGAAAGCTGGTAAAAAGCTCCCAGTAAACCTCCCCAGGATGCTGGCTTTCAGAAACCAGACTAGGTGTTTCAGACAACTCGCTCAGGCGAATATGGAAGCCAGCCAGGAGTAGATGAAGCATTGGTATGATCAGAATGCAACTCTGATCGAGTTTCAGCCTGGACAAAAAGTTTAGGTCATGGCTCCAGTGTAGCCTTGTGTGCTCCAAGATAAATGGACCAGACCATTTGAGGTTGTTGAGCACAAGAGTAATGTCACCTACTTGGTGGACTTGCAGTCTTCTACGAACCCTTTGCAGGTCCTGCATGTGAACCGCCTGAAGCCCCACTTGGAGAGGTCCAAAGTGGGCATGGTCCTAGCAACAGATGATGGGATGCAAGAGGAGACTGAGCCTCTTCCTGACCTCCTGTCTGCAAAAAGAGCAAGATGGGTAAGTGGATGGTATGAACCTCTCTACTGCCCTGACCTCCGAGCAGCAGAGTGACTGCCAGCAACTGTTGGGACAGTTTCCTGATCTGTTCTCCCCAACTCCCAGTGTCACTCAGTGGTGTGTCCATGATGTAGACACTTGGGGACAGAACTCCTGTAAAACATCAGATTTACAGAGTGACTGACAGGGTCAGAGCTTGCATCAAGGAGGAGGTATCCAAGATGCTAGTGTTAGGGGTGATTGAGTCCTCAAACAGTCCTTGGGCTAGCCCAGTGGTCTTGGTCCCAAACGCTGCCGAATCAGGTACTGTGGTACTGTGTGGATTACTGAGGGCTCAATTCAGTCACCAGGACTGATGCGCACCCCATTCCTAGAGCTGATGAGCGCATCGATCAGTTGGGGGTTGCCCGGTACCTCAGTACGTTTGATTTAACATCTGTGTACTAGCAGATCGCCTTAGCTTATGGGGCAAGAGAGAGGTCAGCATTCTCCACACCAGATGGGAACTACCTATTCCAGGTTATGCCTTTTGGGATGAAGAATGCCCAAGCCATCTTTCAGAGGTTGATCAACCAGGTGTTGGCTCGACTGAAGGATTTCATTGCCACCTACCTAGATGACATTGCAGTGTTTAGTGCCATTTGGGAGGAACATCTGCACCACCTCTGGGAAGTGATAAAGGCACTGCAGAGGGCAGGCCTCATAATTAAGATGAGTAGTACCAGATCGGGCAGGGTTCTGTGGTGTACTTGGAACACCAGGTTGGGAGCGGCCAGGTGGTGCCCCTTCAGCCCAAGATGATACCATTCTGGCTGGGGAACCCTCCAAGACCCAGACAGAGATGAGAGCCTTTTTAAGACTCACAGGGTATTACAGAAGGTTTGTCAAGGGATATGGCAGCATTGTTGCACCCTTGACAGAGCTGACTTTGAGGAAGCAGCCCAAGAAAGTAAACCGGACTGATGCCTGCCAGAAAGCTTTTGATGCCCTGAGATCTGCCATGTGCACGGCGCCCGTGCTTCAGGCGCCCAACTTCTCAAAGGAATTCATTGTGCAGACAGATGCTTCAGAGCATGGTGTGGGGGCTGTGCTTTCACAGAGGAATGAGGAGGGCCTAGACCAACCTGTAGCCTTCATTAGTTGGAGGTTACTTCGACTGGAACAGAGGTGGAGTGCGATTCAACGTGAGGCATTTGCTGTGGTCTAGGCACTGAAGAAGTTGAGACCGTACTTGTTTGGGACTCACATCCGGGTTCAGACAAACCACAGGCCCCTCAGATGGTTGATGCAGATGAGGGGTCAGAATCCAAAACTGTTTAGGTGGTCCATTTCCCTACAGGGGATAGACTTTACAGTGAAACACCGCCCTGGTACAGAACACGCCAATGCTGATGGTCTGTCCAGATTTTTCTGCCTTAGTGAAAACAACTCCCAAGAGGGTGGGTAGTTCTCCCCACATTTCAGCTGGAGGGGTCACTTGTCAGACTTGGCACCATTGGCGTGAGTCTCCCTTCCACTTTTTGCTGTTGACTCCTCTGTTTTTGCTGGTCTAAATGCTTCGGGCACTTTGCCACTGCTGTTCAGTGCCAAAGTGCAGTGCTCCCTATTGTACATTGTTGTTATGGATTAGTACTTCCATGATTGGTTATTTGATTTACTTGTTAGTTCCTAGTACAGTGCACCTAGTACAGTGCACCATGTGTGTCCAGGGCCTGTAAATTAAATGGTGCTGGTGGGCTTGCAGCACTGATTGTGCCAACCACAGAAGCAGCTTGTAAATTGCGTCTCAGGCCTGCCATTGCAGAGCCTGTGTGCAGTCTGTGACTGGCATTTCTACTTGGCAAGTGCACACACTTGCCAGTCCCTAAACCTTCCCTTTTCTACATGTTAGTTACCCCTAAAGTAGGCCCAAGGTACCCCTGTGGGCAGGGTGCCTTGTGTGTGAAAGGTAGGACATGCCCTGATGTGTGTGGTTTGTCCGCCCTGATAGTGAAATACTGCCAATTTTGTTTTTCACTATTGCATTGATTATAACATCTTATAAACATAACTGACCAAAGGAACAAGATAATCTTTTAGTGTGGGTGATTTTAATATTCTGTGTTTCAAAATGCCACTTTTAGAAAGTAGGTATTTTCTTGCCTAACCTTCCAGTGTGCCTGTGCTAGGTTTGTGTATTGCATGTCTGGCTTGTGAGTGACAGGAGCTGACAGAGGACTGTGGCTGCAGCAATCTGAAGAGTCAGGACTGGGCTGAATGGGACCTGGGTTGAATTTAGAGTAGGGGGAGGAGATTTCCTTTCACCTACCTGGGCCAGGTCTGCTTTCAACAATGCTGTCTCCACCTCCTTCCAGGAAGCTGCACCAGTGAGGACAGAACAGGGTTTGGGTGGGTATAGACACTCTTTGCCTTCAGAGACAAAGGATTTGTGTGTATGAAAAGGGGGACCCAGACCCCAGAACTTTAGATCACTTCTGGGAAATCAAGAGGAACCATTGCCAAGGAGAAGAACCAGAGAAGCTGAAGAAGGATTACTGCCCCTGTGCTGTTTGCTTTTTGGGGTTGACCTGCAGTGGTTGCTTGTTGCCAAGGAAAGGAGAAAAAGGACTTTGCTGTTTGCTTTGTCCCCTGCTTGAAGAAAAGATCTCCAAGGGCTTGAAACCGAGCTTGCCTCCTGTCTGAAGCCTCAGGGACACAAAGACTTCACCACCAGCTCCCCTGAATTTCATTCCTCCGAATTCTAACCTGAAAGGAGGTGCCTGCTGCTGGTTAGGACCTCTAGAGACTGATTGTTGCTGGGAGATGGTAGATCGACGCAATGAGGAAGAAGCGTGTCGCATCTGCACCGATTTCTGATGCATCGCCGAGTCAGGGAGAAAACTCGTGCCGCATCCGCACCTGGTCCTGACGCATCGCCAAGCCACGGAGAAGAAGCGCGCTGCATCCCCACCGGGTCCTGAGGCATCGTCGAGAAAACCGTTGATGCATCGTCCAGATCATCGCACCGCATCTAGCAGCCATTTTGACGTATCGCACCGGATCGTTGCCACGCAGCGAGGCACCATCTTGTCGCATCGTAACCGGAATGCAGTAAGAAACAGACGCATCCCCTCCTCTCCTCTAAGGAACAGACACATTACCTCCCCTGCACTGCAGTAAGGAACACGTGCGCCGCCCACCGCCCGGAGCAAGGAACTGACGCATCGTCTTCCCAGCGACCCTTTTGTTTGTTTTGCGTGACGCATCTAAGGTACTTTGTTGGAAAAGTGTTGCATTTACAACTTGTATTGAACTGAACTATTTCTACCATTGAAGAACCTATTTTTGATAATGTATTATGGATTTTTGCCGTTTGGTCTTGTTTAGATAAAGATACTTATTTTTCTAAACTGGTGTGGTGTCCATTTGTAGTGTTTTTACTGTTTTACTGTATGTGTTCTTAAATGCTTTACACACTGACTCTGAGATAAGCCTGTCTGCTCGTGCCAAGCTACGAAGGGGGTGAGCAGTGGTTATTTTAGGTGTGTAGTCTCCTTTCCCTGACTAGAAGCAAGGGTCCCTATTTCTAACAATATCCGATAGTGTTTAGGTAATTTTGCATTCTATGGTGCTTCTCGGGCCTGCGTTCTACGTGAGGAACTTATATGTCATGTTAATTAGAACCTGTAGAGTGCTCGTTCACCTACTGTTGTGTGGCGTTTAGAGCTCTGAGTAAATTTTCCCGATTCATGCCCTTATATAGGTACAATTCACATTGCCCTTATATAGGCATAGAAATCAATCCCTTATTTAGACTAACCCTGGGCGTAGTGTGCGGAGTGGGGCTCCGCGGAGCTACGCGAAGTGGGCACAAAACTACGCCCACCCACGCACTCCGCGTAGCCCCACTACGCGCCGCCCGCCTCCCTCCCGCCCTCCCTAAATACTTAAATAAAAGGATAGAAAGCTTTTAAAAACACTTACCTTGTCAGCCGCGTCCCCGGGGCTCCCTCTCGCCGTCCCTGGATTCGCGCCGCCACCGATTCAGATACTAATGCGCATGCGCGGGCGCCCGCGCATGCGCATTTCTCATGAGAAATGCGCATGCGCGGCCGCCCGCGCATGCGCATTAGTATCCGAAATGGCGGCGCGAATCCAGGGACGGCGAGAAGGAGCCCCGGGGACGCGGCGGACAAGGTAAGTGTTTTTAAAAGCTTTCTATCCTTTTATTTAAGTATTTAGGGAGGGCGGGAGGGAGGCGGGTGGCGGCCGGCTACGCAACGTCTGCGGAGCGCGCGTAGTGCCGCCTGGCTACGCCCGCTACGCAAAATGCATAGGAGACGGCACTACGCGCACTCCGTGCACGGAGCGTAGCTGGCCGCCCACCCTTAATTTAGACATAGCCCATGCAGACCAATACAGGTATGGCTACTTGTGAATTTGAGAACGTTTCTAGTGACCTCTGAGCTAGCTGGCACTCACTATTAAGTTTAGTATATTCGATAGAGACCTAGTCGACGTCAGTCCTACGTCTAATCTATAGGATATATTATTCCAATGCGCAGAGCCTATTGGGAATATAGGAACTACACTACAGGGCGCCCAACGTTTGGTAAGGCACTAATTTAACGCTAAATACTAAAGTAGCTCAGTCGTGCTTTTCTCAGAGCCCCCTTTTCCCGTCAAATACTCCAATAGACATCTGGAGTGGGTAAAGGGATAAAAATATCCGCCATAGCTGAGTAGGACGAAAATCCTATGTATTAGTTTTTGGTTTGTTCAACATTGAAGGATACAGTGTTCCAAAATATAGTGCACCTGATCTTTGTTTCCTTGAAACTTACTCTGCAACTTTCATTAAACAAAAATGCTGGATAGCGACACCGAGAACGGTGAAGCTACAGGCAACAATGCGGTGCAAGCTCTAAACTTTACAGGTCTCCAAGAGACCGCCGCCGATGCTATAAGCATTCCAGAAACTTTAAGGAAAGCCATCACTATGAAACTTATAAGAAATGGCCTATCATCTAGAGGTGGTAGGGTAGTTTTTGTGATAGAGGCACACAAATATCATCAGACAGAGGTATTCTACTCATGGATAGTCTTCCCTGAAGCAAATCCAAGAACAAAAGTGTTTCACTTCTACAAAGAAGATGAAGCTCCAGAGGAATACATTCCTTTCGAGGATGTTGAAATTCCACTAACATACCAAGAGCATGCGCTCTGGTTTAAAGGCGCCCTAAAACATACACATTGAATTACAAGGATCGGTCCACCAGGTAGACCAGGAGCAACATGGCCGGTATAAGCCAGCTATACACGACATCCTGCCATTGAAAATATGACAGTTGTGGAACTATTAGTTCAAATAAAAGAGCTAATTAAAATCCACAGACAATTGGTTCAATATGTCATGCGGACCTTTACTGTCCCAACAGCAATAAGGATTACACAACACACCCCTTACCAGGGGAACACAAATAAAATGACACCACAGACTATACAATCAGTAATTGGTAAATTGCCCGCAAGACAGGAACAAATTCCATTCTGGATAGCTAACAAAAATTACTCAAATCGAGGCAGTATTTCCTGATGCTACCCCTCATGAAAAACACACAATTCTACACAATCTGTTTACCAATGGGGATCGCACCACACCTGAAGGACTGCGACACTTGGGGTACAGTCTTTGCTGCAATCTACACCAAAACACATGGGAGCCGATTCCGATTCGGGAACAACCACTCCGAATAGCCGTACGGAGTGTTTTTCCCGTACGAATCGTACCCTGCAGCCTCCCCCGTACGTACGAAGAAGTACGATGAAGTACGATGAAGTACCAGGAGCAGGTCTCTGTACGAATCGTACAAAGACCATACGACTCTAATCTCCGTAGGATTCGCCCTCGGAACCTGCTGTACGCGGCATCTGTACAGTTCGAAGCAGGTTTTCCCGACCCAGCAAGTAAGATTCGTGTCGGGTACGCACCGTCCAACGCTTTTTTTATGGGAGCCCAAAACGTCCGGAGAAGCATAGTACGCCTCAAAACAGGTACGGAACGGCCCCCCGGGTATGGTGCGTATACCCCATGTCTGCAGGGGTACGGTTCGTACCCCTGCGATCATGGGGTGTACGCACTGTACCCCACGATCATGGGGTGTACGCATAGTACCCAATGATCACCGGGTGTACGGTGCGTACACCCTGCGATCATGGGGTACAGTGCGTACACCCCATGATTGCAGGGGTATGCACCGTACCCCTGCGATCATGGGGAGTACGCATCGTACGGTGTGTATGTGATTGTGTGGTTGTCCGTACGAATCGCCCTTACCTGACGTGGACCGTACGAATTGCGTCCTCATACCCCGGTCCGGATCGTACTCGTCGGGTTGTACGGCATGTTTACGAATGGTACGGTTCACTGTGTGGGTCCGTGTCGTACGGTTTCAGCCTTGCAATTCGTATGGTTCGCGACGTTTCGGACGGATTGAGAGAGATACGGATAATACCACGCGATTCGGACGGACGTGTACGATTCGTACGGAGAGGGCTCCGGATACGATTCGGATGGATGCTTTTTTTCCGAATCGGAATCGGCCCCATGGTGTTCCATCTATGGTGGTAATACCAGACATCCTGAAACAGATTCAAAATGAATACGGGGCAGAGCCTGCTTTAAATTTAGGTATGAAATTACTGAAAGATTTCAAACAGGTCTCAACAATAATATTAGCTAATATTAAAGGTGAAGCAGCATCCGTGGCGATCCGCCAAAAGTTAAGAGAATTTGATGTGACTGAGCAACAATATGAACTGGCCAGAATAATTGAAAAATCCTATGAAGAACTAGGAAGAGACAGTTTGGGTGGTAAACCAGTGAAACCCCAGCTGACTGAAAGTCCTGAACAGGTCCTTATTAAAAACACTCCTAATCCTCCCAAAAAGAAGTGGGAGAACACTAAAGAAACTTCTAAAGAGAAGTGTTCTCAATCCTGAGGTAGGTCTCCTCAAAAGGAGCCTCTGAAAGGAGGTATAACCTCAGCAATTGGGATAATTTGTGAAAATCTGATAGATATCAAGATACTGATACACGTTCCTCTCGTACCTTTCAGGCTTCCTCACAGAAATCGGAAAGAAGAGGATGATCAGAAAAAAAGAAGAACCCGTGAAGTCCAAAGAAGATCAACATGTTCCAAAAAATAAGAAAACTCAATTCACCATAAACAAGGCAGCAGGTCTAAAAATCTGACATGCCAAGGATCTCGAGGACACAACTCGAGAACGGGGAATGGGCTCAAACGATGTTGGACAGCGCAGAAGAAGTCACCATAGCTCGCAAGAACTTGAAGGAACATCTAGAGACAGTGGACTTGAATGAGTACATCCAAGTTGAAACTGCAGATACCAGGGTTAGTGTCCCACATAAGTTATATGAAGTAACACTCAGGCTGGAGGGGGACATAACTAGAAAAATAAGAGCACTCTTTTGGGAGAAGCTCTCTCAGGATTATGACAATCTTTTAGCTGAACAAAACTGGCCACCTGAATTTGTCAGGGAGTGCCCACATGTCAAAAACATCATTATGCCAGCTTTCTCCAATCATATTTCAATTCATAAAAATATACTTATGCCAGGAAATGGGCAGTAGCCCAGGCTCCTGCATTATATAAAAATCATGTAGGATGGGATGAGGATTCTCCTCAACATAAAATTCAGTTAAAAACTCAACTAACTGCGCAAAGGCAGCACCCAGTTAAGCAAGAAGCTAAAAAACAAGTCAGGGAGATATTAGATCAACTTGAATACCAAGGGGTGATTCAAACATGCACCTCGTCCATGAGCAATCCTTTGTTTCCTGTCTCCAAACCAGACAATACATATCGTCTAGTTTTGGATTACAGACATTTAAACTCTTGTTTCAAAATGTTTGCAGTACAAAATGCACACAATACAGCACTAATGAATAACATTGTGCGTAAACAAATATAAAACCACATTAGATATTTCTAACGGTCTCTTCTGTCAAAACATTGCACATGAAAGTAGGTATTTGATCGCTTTCTCAATCATGGGGACACATCTTCAATTCTGTCGTCTCCCCCAGGGATTCAAGAATAGTCCAGGGTTATTTTCAGGAAGGATAACAGAGTCACTACAAACCTATGATGATGAGGCATTATCATATGTCGATGACATCTATCAAACAGACGATGACTTGAATAGGCACTTGAACAGAGTGAAAACCATTTTTTGGGGATTTGCCTCTGAAGGGTACAAATTCAATTTTAAGAAATCAAGAATTGCCCACCTCAATGTCCTTTTCCTAGGATATGAGTTATCAAGTGAAGGCTAAATCCTGGCAGCCATTTTTTTAGAAAAGCGTGCACTGCTCAAACCTCCAAAAATGCTGAAAAACTTACAGTCAATTCTAGGTTTTCTAAATTTTGGAAAGACACCATTGAGACAAAAACTGTCTGGGGCACAAAAGACTGGTAAGCTTTATTTAGAGCCTGCATCATCCCAGAGCAAATAATGTTTTTGAATGACACTGTTCAGCAGACATCTCGTCTTGGGTTAGCCAAGATAAAAGATTTAAACATACCGTCCATACCTACACCTACACCTGATAGTAATAAAACTTCAGAGGGGGTGGTCATTGAACAAGGGTTCACATTCACTAGGCCAGATCCAAGATATGTTCAGAGACAGCATCCAGGGATTGTAACATCATACAGTGTAGGGAAACTGTGCCTTGAGTGGCTACACAAGTCTACACTGAAGACAACACTTATCTTTACTTAAAGAAGGCACTGACCTGAGGGACTTCTTACAAGGACCTAATAATCCACTGCATAAACGTTTTATATACGCCGGTATCTATGCCATGTATAATGAAGCATGGAAGATTACGCAAGCAGAGACTGCAGAACGAATACGAGAAATTGATCGTATTCATTTAGTGAAATCTCTCTTTGTAGTCACCAATGGGTTAACGAATCTGTCATCCAGGATATATTCTATGAACAGCATAGTATTCTCTGCCATAGACATAATGGAACAGGACTTGGTCATGTTGCAACATGGTCAGTCGCAATTACGTTCTATCATGCTATTAGGCTGGTTGTTACAAACCCTTCATTAAGGCTTAAAACGGATCACTGACAAAATATGGAATACACAAATATAGAATATTCAAAATATCGACATAAAAATATAGAAAGCAAAAATATTGAAATCCTAGCTACAAACAGGTAAGTACAAAAATATCGAATCAAAAATATCGAAAAAAGATATCGATTTTTTTTAAATGTCTTAAAAGTAATATAAAATAATGAAATAATAAGTATAATTAACTAAAACATACTTAAAAATAATGAAATAATTTTAACATTATTAAATAATTAATTTAAGTTAAAAAAATAATATACAATATGATTTTTAACA
The DNA here is from genome assembly GCF_964261635.1 of Lissotriton helveticus. NCBI lineage: Eukaryota > Metazoa > Chordata > Amphibia > Caudata > Salamandridae > Lissotriton > Lissotriton helveticus. The sequence goes on from NC_136061.1 coordinate 865,935,795, forward strand.
CATATATATTAACATATTATTAATAAAAAATATACAATATTTTAAACCGTAGGATAGCGGGAGGGTAAAATTTACTATTACCACTCCAGCAACTGCAACAGTAGGGTAAATGTTGGATAGCGTAGGGGTAAAAATTACTATTTCCACTCCAGTGAAGGCAACAGTAGGGAAAGCTTAGGATAGCGTAGGGGTAAAAATTACTATTCCCACTCCAGTGAGTGCAACAGTAGGGAAAGCGTTGGATACCGGGAGGGTAAAAATTACTATTCCCACTCCAGAGAGTGCAACAGTAGGGAAAGCGTTGGATAGCGTGAGGGTAAAAATTACTATTCCCACTCCAAAGAGTGCAACAGTAGGGAAAGCGTTGGATAGCGTAGGGGTAAAAATTACTATCCCCACTCCAGTGAGTGCAACAGTAGGGAAAGAGTTGGATAGCGTAGGGGTAAAAATTACTATTCCCACTCCAGAGAGTGCAACAGTAGGGAAAGCGCTGGATAGTGTAGGGGTAAAAGTTACTATTCCCACTCCAGAGAGTGCAACAGTAGGGAAAGCGTTGGATAGCGGGAGGGTAAAAATTACTATTCCCACTCCAGAGAGTACAACAGTAGGGAAAGGGTTGGATAGCGTAGAGGTTAAAATTACTATTCACACTTAACAATTAATTCTAAATAAATACCAATAGATAAATCAAAATATTTAATTAATTACAATTAAATTACTTCCCACCCTGTTCCCCTATAAACCCACAACCCACTCAGGAAAATAAATTAATAAAATTAACATAATTATCAATGAATCAATTAATAAAAGTTAATGACCAATTACAAATTAATTAAAAATCAATTAACAATGAATTCAAAATAAATACCAATAAATAAATTAAAATATTTAATTAATTACAATTAAATTACTTCCCACCCTATTCCCCTATAAACCCACAACCCGCTACTGAATTAAATTACGCCAAAATTAAATAACATAAAATTTATAACTTAAAATAAATTTTAATAAAAAGATATAATTTTCACACATATACTAAAATATAAAACACTTAAAAAAAATGATATTATTAAAAATTCGATATTATTAATATCTATATTATATACTTCGATATTTTGACGTCTATATTTACAAAAATCGATATTAAATTACTTACCTTAAATTCAATATTTTTGTTGACTATATTCTGTCCATTCGATATTTTGTCCATTCTATATTTTTACTTCTATATTAATGTAATTCTATATTTTGTATTCAATATTTTGTGTAGTTACCGCTTAAAAGGTATACCAGCAGGCCTATATGAAAGGTTGGGGAAAGAATACATCAAGACATCCTGGGAATTACCTTACACACACACAAATGTTGTAGTGGGGGGAAAGAAGTCTTTCTCAGTGGCAATAATTGTGAAAACACACTAAGGGGTTCTCTCCTATGTCAGGGTATAAACTTACACAGGGCCTGCGATGGTTCCTCTAACAATTTATCCTGCCACCTGCAAGGTTCACCAGCTGCAGTGAATGATCCAATGTTTAGGCAACTTTCTAATGGGACTAACATTATGTTGAATGATCACAGCTGCTGTGGCATGTTGCCAGGTTTAGCCTATCTCGTAACTGTGGCAGCCAGGGTCACTTGCTATATGCAAGTATTGTTTCCAAAAACCAAGACAGACCGGGAATCACCGTTATGGCCTTCACTGAACTGGCCTTCACTGGCCTTCACTGAACATCTCTTCTATACGAATTGATACTTGGAGCAGAATGAAAGCCATTCTTTTACAAAAAACTGTGCCATTGACCTTGGCCAAAGAAACATATGATCTGCAAGTCGCAAGGACTTCTGCAGAGATACACACCCTATTAACTACAAACTGCCCTGTACATTTCTCAGAAATGTTAGGTCGTATCTTAAACATGTCTGATACGAGTAGTATTGTACATGTATTTAAGACAATTTTTTGGGGACTGTTAGCACCTTTTGAAGCAGTCCTAGGAATTTTTCCAAACTTCGTGCACTTGTTTTGGGACTCGCAGCAGGGATACTACTTTTGCTCCGAAGTGGCAAGCCAAATCACAAGCGATACCCAGTTCACCATGGAGAACACTCTTCTGGCAATGAAGTGTCGTGAGCGCATAGTCCAAATTTTGGGATTAACTCGTTTAAGAGAATTAAATACCACATGGTTTATGTCATTCAGACCAATCTGGCAAGATTACATCTTACCTGTTCTACGATGCCTGCTATGTGGAGAAGAATGCGTGTTAGACATCTGTCTCACACTCCCATCATTCATGCCAAAGGATGTTGATGCTTTGCTGGACCCCGTAAAGGCCCATGTAGTGTTGTCCACAGTGGCCACCAATTCTGATGATGGCATTCATTGAGATATCACAGACGCAAAATGCTGACGGTGAGGTAGGAGAGAAAAGCGGCACACAGGTACCATCCAATTCGAACATTGCTAACGCGACCAATGCTGACGGCAATGCTTCGCATCTTTGTGCAATTAATCTTCTTAACGGGGTAATCCAACTTTCACCTACAATGGTAGACAAATTCTTTCCAGATTTAGAAGATTTGATGTTTTCTCCCAACAATAATACTCACTTTTGAATTGGCACACAGTGTTTTGAGAGACTGTGAATTCGACCTTCATTTTTTTCAAAACATGTTTCTAACATTGGAACTCTATTTTTTCTATGATCAAGCTTTTGTTTTTGCAAATATGTATTTTTCATTTTTTTGGCACAAAGTAATCTGCTCATTGTAGAACTATTCATAGAGAACTAAAATTCTTTGAAAAACTTCCAAGAGACAATATTTGACCTTGTCCACATTCAACCAGTTTATATAATCTGCCATGGAATGGTCTCGACCTTTTTTCTTCTGTAACTAAGATCCATTTCATAACTGTATTTTCATGATTCTTTCGGATAGCATTTTCAAAATGTCATCTATATGATTTGAATGAGACATTGTTTTAAATGCGTACAGCACAAATGCTTTTCATGTACGAACAGTTCCAATGCATTTTTATGTATTTTTGGGTAGGTTTTAACACATCATGATTAGATATGTTTTAATGTGTTTAGATCTTAGTAATGTCGTACATAATAAAGTGGAGTGGGTGTTGTGTGGCGTTTAGAGCTCCGAGTGAATTTTCCCGATTCATACCCTTATATAGGTACAATTCACATTGCCCTTATATAGGCATAGAAATCAATCCCTTATTTAAACATAGCCCATGCAGACCAAATACCGGCATGGCTACTTCCAACCGTACCAAACATCACAATAATTTCTTGGAAAATCGGCTTAAGCAATTAGGGAACTTCCCCTTGCTTGAATTTTGATTTGTCCAAGAACTCATGTACTTTGAAACCCAAGGTGTTCTTTCCTGACGTTATTATGCCCAACTTTACGTCAAACTATGGCATTCCTAAACACCTTCAAGGTATAAATATACCTTCACTTGCTATGGCAAACCACTGTGGTTCAGAGCAGGTCGACTATCTACTTGCCCGACGCAGCTCGCTACAGCAAGTGCCGAAGGAAGCCGACCCTCCAGATGACGCACTGATCAAGAGACTGCCTCTCTCTTGTCAAGCATCCAACTCCAGTGTTTCCAAGCTCCGCTTGCGGGGTGTTGGGAAATCGAATCCTGAGACAGAGATACCAGATCTCCTTCATTCTAAACCAAGGTATGAAGCTGATTAGAACCTAGAGAAACCTTTGGTAGATTCTTGTCAAAAACAACTAAACCTATGCTACACAATACTTACTTCCTTCTGCGTACTAGATTTAGGTTAGGTACATTGAGGTAGACGTATTTTAGAAGCACCAGTTGAGTATTTTAGTTAATGTTATTTATGTATGTATTTTTATATGGCTTAGACACCATACAATGCTTTTACAGTATTATTTTATACTACTATTCTCGCTGTACGCAATATACTTTGCAGTCTGCTTAACGATTGTAGCAGTACACTTCTCTTGCATGAGAAAGAAGACTGTTCAATAAACCTTTTTATTGAACATGCCAGTCTCTCTATTTCTCTGCAAACTCTGTTGAAACTAAGCATGCACGATTGGCTGAGTGAAATACTTATGTATTGTTTCTGCGACTCTAGATATATATTTCTTATTCTTGGGAAACAAAGTTGTCATGTTTATGCGGTTGTCAGAAACTAATCCCTTCTCGTGAATTCGAGAAAGTTTCTAGTGACCTCTGAGCTAGCTGGCACTCACTATTAAGTTTAGTATATTCGATAGAGACCCAGTCGACCTCAGTCCTACATCTAATCTATAGGATATATTATTCCAATGTGCAGAGCCTATTGGGAATATAGGAACTACACTACTCTACAGGTTTCTTGGTGCTGAAAATTTTACTTTCCATTAGGGGTTACTAGTTAGAAACGTCCAGGTCTAGCTATAAGCTTGGGTGAAAAGCCAGGTCCTAAGCATCTTCCTAAAGCGTAGGAGGTCTGACTCGTGTCTCAATTGGGGTGGCAGAGCATTCCAGAATTTAGGTCCTAGTACTGTGATGCACAACCCTCCTGTTCTTTTGCGTCTGAAATCTGGTATCCCTAATAAGTTCATGTGCATGGATCTTAAGGTATGTTGGGGGTTGTACTTATGAATTTTTGAGGAAATGTACTCTGGGCCAGTCCAATGTAAGGCTTTAAACAGGTTTACAGCCGGTTTTAAACATGGAGCGCTGCTCCAATGGGAGCCAGTGCAGCTCTTTTAGCAGCGGCTTAATGTGACATTGTCTGCCTTGTTGGTATATAATTCTGGATGCCTGATTTTGTATTAGCTGCAGACCATGTATCTGGTTGCGCTTACGGCCTAGGTATATTGAATTGGCATAATCGATCCTTGATAGGATGAAGGAAATGATGATTTGAATATACTCCTCTCTGCTGAAAAATCTTCTGATTTTCCACAGTTTCTGCAGTTGAAAGAAGCAGGCGGAGGTGAGCTCTCCAATCTGCGTGTTCAAGTTAAGATCTATGTCAAAGTGTATGCCTAGGCTTTTTATCGAGTTTTTGTGTGCAGGTGGGAGCCTAGTTCATTGGGCCAGTGGGAAGGGGAGCAATGCTGAAATGTATTGTTGGGTATGATGATTTCCGTTTTATCAGCGTTAAGTTTTAGTTGTTTTTTGTTCATCCAGTTCATGATGAACAGCATGGTGTTTTTGAGAAATTCCTTGGAATCTGTAGATTAGTTGATGGGGAAGACCATCTGTAAATCGTCAGCATAGCTGTGATTTTGAACTCTCATCTGACGATGCATGACAATGAGACAGTGGAAATAGATATTGAAGAGATGCGGGGATAAGGAAGAGCCCTGTGGTACTCCACATTCCAAATTTACTTGCCAGATTTGTATGGAGAGAGCCAAACTGATTGTTTTCTATTTGCAAGAATGGTTGGAACCAATTCAGGACCGTGCGTCTGAGACCTGCTGCAGCCATACGGTCCACTTATTGAAAGCTGCCAACAAGTATAGGAGAATCAAGGCTTGAGTGCTGTCTACATCAGCCTTCCCCTTTAGGTCATCCATAGCAGATAGAATAATGGACTCAGTGGAGTGGGCTGCGCGGAAACCTGCATGATGTGAATCTACGAAATTGGTGTTTTCAATAAAGGTGCTGAGAGTTTTTGCTAGATGTGTCTCCAATACTTTGGCCGAGAAAGGGAGGAGGGATATTGGCCTATAGTTGTCCATCCTCTGGGGGTCGACTACTTGTTTTTCTGAAGTGGAATAATCACTGCTTCTTTAAAGGCTTGTGGAACTATCCCTTGGGTTAAGGAAAGATTCAGAATAGAGAGAATGGTCTCTGGAAATGCTTTAAAGATGGATTTTTGTATTTCCGGTGGACATCCATCATTTGGGGAACCTGATTTTATTTTACTTAGGTGCTCCAGGAGTTAATCTTGGCCTTTACTTGGGAGGGTGGTCATGGTGTCATTGTTGGTAATTACAGACCAATTTACCACCACCTGATGTTTGGTATCTATAGATTCCTAAAAATTTTTAGGTTGTTGCAGCGTTTCTGTGTAGCGAGGATAGATGGGGTTACACGATCGGGATTTGATAGTTCCAGTGCCAGGTTTTGTTAGTTAAGTTTAACACCTTGTTGGAGAAAAATACATTTTTTGCTTCCATTATGGCGAGTTTGTAGTTCCTGAGATTGATTTTATAGTGTCCTTTGGATTCAAGTGAGTAGGAATTACAACATTTCTGTTCTGCCTGACGTGTTTTGAGCTTTGCTGATTTTAGGTCTTCCGTAAACCATTTGGGTGCTTCATATCCCCTAATACGTTTGAGTTTTTGGGGGGGCATGAGAGTCGGTGGCCTTCCTTTGCTCATCTGCAATTTCTCTCTCCAGGTTTCCTACATTATCCTTGCTTTTATGAGGATTATGTTTTAAGGTGTCACATAATGATTTCAGATTAATGTGATGCCTGTTTATAGATAGGACCGAGAAATGTTGCTTATCGTAAAACGGATTATATGGTGGTCAGACCATATACAGGGTTGTATTTCAAGGTTTTGAAGGGTAAGATTGATAGACCATGCTTTGGCAAGTGAGTGTCCTTTATTGCGTGTGGGTACTTGAATGTGTTGCGATAGGGTAAACTTTGCAGAGCGCGGGTCAGTTCCCTGGCACTCTTTCCTCCTGTTGCTCCCTGAACCCTGCATTGACCCTGGACACTAAGCTTTGGGGCCCTTCCAATGAGCTGTTGCATCCCTAATGGTATATCATCACCCCCAGCAGAGAATTCTGCTCCGCCAGTTTGCAGAGTTTTGCCAATTCTGCACTTCATTGAAAATGCGGAGTAGAGGCAAAACTCTGAATCCACAGCATAGCCGAGTTAGTAGACCCCTGCCCACGCCCAAATCAGTAAAATTGGCATCTCTGGGCTGCCCTCCTCCTTGCTGTGGACTCTCTATCCTACCCTTGCTGTCCTCGTTCAAGCAAACCCCTAAGATGTAACTCTTTGGGGGACGGCGCATGCGCGCCCGTGCGCGCATGCACAGTTCTTGCAAGACGTACAACGTAAGGGTTTGCGAGGACGAGGGCAGCCCAGAGACGGCACAGCAGGTAAGTGATTTTTTTTTTTGCTTTTAAATTAGGGAGTATGGGGGGGAGCTCTCAACTCCGTGGAACTCTGCATAGTGGCACTTTGCCAACTCCGCCCGGGCTTCGCCTAATCATAAGTTCCACAAGCATTGAGAGTACTTTCGCTTAAAATAACATCAACATCAAACACAGTCAACCTTTCCCCAACTCCCTCAGACCCACCTCCCAAGGCACAATATACAGAACTCCTTCCAGCTCATCTACCGACCAGAAGGGTACCGGTCACTGCCTCAGATCCCTCCGCCCCCTCCCACCTTTTAACTAGAACAGTTCTTGGGTGTAATAAAGACTGACCCGCTGTGTCCCTCCCGAGCGGTGAGAGCAAAGCAGGTCTACAGTGGACCGCAAGAGAACAGGCCCTCCACCATCCCTCACCACGAAGCAGTAAAGTGACATACCCATCAGGCATTGCCATCAAGCTGCATCAATTCTGGCATTCATGAGCCCCCCGCCAACCTAGGTGGAGCATCAAATAAACTTTCAATAGGCAGCAAAAATAAAACACATTGTTGTGTGCAGTGGTCTAACAATTTATGATCGGGCCACCATGCTTCTCCGGACCTCCCCAGGTCGCCTCAGCCTTCTGAGCATTGGTGTCACACCATGGACATATTGGTGAAGGAGATTGTTCTCTACTGATTCCATCTACCACGGATTGGGCATCCTTTTCTATGCCCCCTTGCACAGTGCCTGGCCTCCTTCTATAACCTGCATTGCCTAGCCAGCCATACGATCATTCAGTGTGTCAGGTACCAGTCTGATCTGTGAGAAAGCACTGTGCTCCGATGATCTCTTCCATCTCAGAGTGCCATCCAAACACACAAGAATGCAGTCTCCAGCGGGATCCCCTGGTCTCTCCATGTTTCCCAGCAGTGTCCTCCTGTTGCGGCTACATCATCGCACCGGGCCAGTGTGAGTCTTTTTACTTCCAGGAGTGTTAGCAGAGCTTTTCTACTCCAAGGTGTCAAGCCAGATCAGAACCTCTTGCAGGGACTCAAAACAATGAACACGGTCATCATAATGTATGTGCAATTTGGCGAGGAACAAAAGGCTATATTTGATGTTGCGGTCTCTCAATTTCTTCTTTACGGATAGAAAGTTATTGCACAAGTTATGGACCCTGCAAGTATAATCAGGGTAGATGAATATTTGCTCATCTACATATCTGGGGGCTGTGTCAGCTCCCATGCTATAGGATGGCATTTCAGTAGTTAAAAAGACAAGCTATAATAGCCCGGGGGCGGTCACTCCTAGGTGTGTAATCGCACCAGCGCTCTATGTTCCCTCTCCACTGTAAATAAGTTGAAAAGTCTTAGAGACATGAGGGTTTTTGTGACCCACTTCTCCAGAAAGAGCTCTGCCGAGGGGCCCTATACGTGTTCCGGTAAGACAACCAGGTGTATATTGTTTTGCCATGGTCAGTTCTCTGCATCCTCCAGGCGCTCTTCTGCATGTGTGGCACTGCATTTCAATACCTCTACTGTCGGTCTCAGTGACTCAATTTCCTTTTTCAGCATGTCTGCAACAACTCCAACTGCCACTGTAAGGTCCGTGACCTTCCGTAGATCCAGTCGTAGGTGGTCAATCTTGAAAGCCATTGAGTCCATTTTCCACTCCAGTGCAACTCAGGAACCCTGCATTGCCACAGGGAGCTCTGCAGCAGTGGGTTCTTCGGCAGGTGTCCTGCATGTTGTTTGCGGTCATGGTCTGCATGGAGTGCCTCTGGCCTCAAGACCATCTACTGGGCTATTTTATTTGCCTGCACTTGATTTACCCCCTTGTCTTTCTCCATATCAGCATCTATCAAGAGTGTCCAGCACCAACAGGCATCCCTAGTCCACTGTGACTCAGACAACCATCATTTCCTCTCCTAAGGTGTCACAGCCAGGCACAGGGGTTCAAGGATGGTCCCCTCCCTGACCCAGGGGCATGCACTATGAAGAGCACACTATGTGATGTTCCAAGAGTTTCTACTGCTCACATTCGGACTCTCTGTCCCCCTGGGCTCCAGCAATTAGTTCAGGGTCCTGCCAGGACCCAGCCAGCCAGACCAGGGCCTGTGCTCCTTACCTCAGCTCACAGCTCCTCGCTACCTCAAGGTTTGCACTTCATAGAAGTCTGAGCTCCGCTCATTGGGGCAGCCCCTTGCAGCACAGCACCCAGTGACAGGCAATATAGTCTGGCAATGTTTTGTATGGGGCTCACTGCCCCTATTTCGGGGGCCCAGTCCAGCCCTGGCTAATATTGGCTCTGCTCCATGCCTCCTGCATTCCTCTCTTGCACAGCTGGGAGTGCTTGGAATCAATGGGAGTCCCTGTGCTGCATGACAGGGTGCCACCACCTGCCCCAACAACTTTGGCAGTCACCTGTGTGTTGCTACAAGCCTTGCCACCGCCACCTAGGTAGCCTCAGGGGCACTGGCAGACCCCTCAAAGCCCGGCCACTTCACTGGCACCAACTTCTGTGTTTCCTTTGGGCTGCTGGCTGGCCAGACACCTTCACTGCCTGTTCATGCCCACCATCACTGGGTCAGGGCTGCCCAGGGTCTCACTCCTTATCCCAGTGCCGGTGCAGATGATAATCGGGGGTCGCTCACCACACCAGCCCTGAGTGCTGCACCACAGAATGGCCCTTCCTTCTGCTGTGGCATAGAGCTGCCGCCGCAAGGTGGGCCCCAGTCATGGCCTTGATCTTCCAGGTCCGCCACTCTGCCAGCTGAGAAATGGCCCAGTCACACAGCCACGGGCCTCAGCGGTTCAGGAGCATCTTCGCCGCCGTCACCTATTAATTCCTGTTTGGCCTCATGTTAGGCGTCCGCCCAGCTTCCCTTTTGTCGTCAGCCACGCCGGGCCCCACCGACATGCCCGCTTCAGTGGCAGGGATTCAGCTCATTTGGGCCCCCACAGTTTGGCAGCCATCAAGAGGTGTCCCCACTACTCCATTAGGGCACATTAGCTGATTCTGGTCACAGGATATAAAAGGATTAAGGGCTCCACAGCAGGAGCGGCCAGGAGATGGGTCTAAGAGGACATCTACTGAATGGCACTTATGTAAGTGATGTGGCATAATGGAGAATTTTGCTTAGCAAAGGTGACACAAAACTCCCAAAATTACGTACATTATTCTGCCATAATTTAAATTTCACCTAGGCTTACTTTTGAAAGACATGGAAGTAAAGAGATATGACATAGTTGCTCATGATGTAAGGGTCAGCAGTAAGTTATTCAACAGTAGAATGACCTGTGCAAATTTTCAGGTAATAGGTACTGTTAGACCTGGTATCTTTTGGTGTGGTTTCCCCTGTCTTTTTGCTTCTGGCCTCCTGTTTTTGATTGTGTGCTGGACTTAATTTTGCTGGTGTTTGGACTCTGGGCACTTTACCACTGCCGACCAATACTAAAGTGCATCTGCTCTGTGTTTAAAATGTAACAGCATTTGGTTTCTCCTTGAATTGCATATTTTATTTACTAGTAAGTCCCTAGTACAATGCACTACATGTGCCAAGGGCCTGGGAAACCAAATGCTACTAGTGGGCCTGCATCACTGATTGTGCCACCCACATGAGTAGCCCTCCAAACATGTCTCAGGCCTGCCACTGTAGAGCTTTTCTGTGCAGTTTTTAACTGCCTTGTGACCTAGCAAGTAAATCTACTTGCCAGGCCCAAACCTTCCCTTTTACTACATGTAAGGCACCTCTAAGGTACGCCCTAGGTAGCTCTATAGGCCGGGTGCTGTGTACTTAAAAGGGGGGACATTTGCTCTTAAGTTTTACATGTCCTGGTAGTGAAAGCCACTAGATTCACTTTTCAATATTAAGGCCTATCTCTCCTATAGGTTAGAATTGAAGCTGTCCTTTAGCTTTTGACCAGGTTATATTGCAATTGGGAGCTGATAGGCAGTTGGAGTTTGGTGTCTCTGGACTCACAATTTAAAAACACATATTTTAGTGAAGTTGTTTTTTAAATTGAAGGTCTGAAAATGCCACATTTAAAAAGTTGGTATTTTCTTATTTTAACAATTTGGTGCCTCCACCTGTCCCTAGAATACACGTCTGGGTTGAATGACAGTTGGGCTTTGTGAATTCACTGAGGTGTGCCCTGCATAACCTGATGATCCCTCACCAGCCCGATGGGTCTTCCTGAGCTAGAGTGGTGGTGGGAGGAGTTGACACACCTGAGCAGGGCTGTGCATGTCCCTGAACAAAGAACAGCATACTCCCCTGTAGTGTGTCTGGAGCCAGGGCCAGGAAGAGCAGGGTCTTGTGCACTACAAAGACCTTTCTTTGATGTCTCCCTACTTCAAAGCCTGAAATGGGTATAAGTACTGGACCTCTGACGCCATAACAGAAACAATACTTCTGGACTAAGGACATTCTGCCAGAAAGAATAGCTGTTGGACTACCAAGAGGGACTGTCACTTTGCTGCTTGCTTTGCTGTGTTGGCCTGTGGTCTGCTGCTTCTTGCCTGGGAATGAGAGGACTGGACTTTGCTCTCTGCATACTGCTTTCTAAAGATTCTCCAAGGGCTTGAGTTGAGCTAGCCTCCTGTTGGAAGTCTCGGGCCATCAAAGACTTCACCTGAATGTTTTTGCCAGCACCTGGGCTCCTCTGCAGGAGTTCTGACCTGCCAAGTGGTGCCAAACTCAGCCCTGGACCCTTGGAGGAGATTCTAGGCTATAACCAAGAATTCGACGCATCAACACCAAACTTCAATTCAGAAACGGCACATTCCAGATTAGCCATGTTCCCCACTCGCTGAGTGAATGCTACAATAACCACGACTTACATAGCAAGCCTGACAGTGCTTGTGTGCCTCCTAAGTACCGCTGCTGTTTGAGACTTGAGCATTGCTTCACTGAAGCCCATGACACACTACGTTGACTCCAATGCAGTGCCTGAATCCTGGTGATTCAACATCAATGATGTGGAATCGACACACGTGCTGTGACTTCGATGCATCATCGACACGGTGTTGCCTTCTGGACCCGAGGTCTTGCACTTGCAACAGATGCATCATGTTCCATGCACCTCACAACCAACGCATCACTTTGCCACAGTGACGGCTCACCTCCTTTGCGCAACGCATCTTCCCCGAGCACCAACGACCTGCATAGCAGTAAGGAACTGACACATCACCTGCCTTCATGATACCTCACCTCTGCTGCGCATCACACCATCTTAGACTTTGTGACACATCCAAGTTACAGTACTGGGGTCCATACGACTCCTGTAACCGTTTCATGCTCGAATACTCTATGGCTGAACTTGTGGATTTGTCCCGGTCAAGCGCGGCCAGATAGCCCCAGTTGGAGATATTGTTTTCTAAACACTATAATTGCATTTTATATTGAAAGATTTGTATGTTGACTTGTGTATGTTGGATCTTTGCTGTTCTGGTCTTGTTTTACTCTGAAAAATTTGGGCTATTTTTCTAAACTATGTGGAGTAGTTTTGTTGAGTTTTCACCGTGTTACTGTGTGTGTGTGTGCACAAATACTTTACACATTGCCTCTTTACTTTAGTCTGACTGCTTTGTGCCAAGCTACCCGTGGGTGAGCACAGGTAAAATCAGTATGTACTTAATTTACCCTGACTAGAGTGCGGGCCCCACCTTGGACAAGGTGCACAGCACTGTCAACTAGAGACTCCATTTCTAACATTGGCACCAATACTGTTGTGGGTGAAAGAAAGCAGATTGTTTTAGGATAGTGCCTACTGTGTTCACTACAGAAGCAATGGTGTAAGGGTGGCAAGGGTCGAAAGGGGGCCAGATTTAACAGAGGCCAATGCTGATAATATCAGTTTGTGTCAGCTCCACAAAATTGGTGAAAAGTATCTAGGTTGAGGGCAGGAATCTGGATTCAAGCAGGGAATCCACCATGTAGAAGGCTATACACTAAAATCAGCCTGAATTTTGCCAATTGTTTTTACAAAACAAGCATTGGCAAAGCCAGTATGTCTGTTGTTGGCTGCCAGCTTTCTGGAAGTTGTTGTTTTGACATTGTCTTTGTAAAATATTATGTTTGGGAATATGCTGTGCCCTCATCAATCAAAAAAAAATTGCTACAGGCAAAATGTTTTTGGGGTCTAAAAATCACACATTACCATAGTACTGCTGGGCACTGTAGAGAACTGCCTTGTGTGTAGATGTGTTCCTTGTGACAGGGTGGCATGCTGCAACTTGTGAAGTCGGTAAATGGCTGAAGTGGGCTGATACATTGCCCCTCTATGCATGCTGAAGTAGGTGGACCAAAATGATGTGAAACACACCAACCACAGACTAATGGATGAAGTCTAGCTGAAACTCCTCTAAGTAACCATATTATACACATCATTTTAGTTAAATCAAAAGGTATTGACTAACAAATACATAAAACGTCATTCAGTCTGACATCGACTGCAAGCCTCTTGCTTTTCAGAACGAAAGAAAACACGTAGGAAAGACAAAGAAAACAAGAATAAGAGAGAGAAGGAGAGAGGGAGAAAGAAAGAGAGAGAGAAAAAAACAATGAAATAGAGGGAGAAAGAAAGAGAGTGAGAGAGGGAAAAGGAGAGAAGGAAAGATAGAGAGAAGGAAAGAAAGAAGGAAAGAAAAAAGGAAAGAGAGAAGAAACAACCAAGAAGAAAATAGAAAAGAAAAGAGAAGGAAAGAAAGAGAGAGAGAGGACAGAAAGAAGGAAAGAAGGAATGTAAGAAGGCAAGATTAAAAGAGGTCAATGAAAAGATTGATGGAAAGAGAAAGAAGAAGAGCAAAAAGAAGGAAATTAAAGGGAGATGGAAAGAAACAAGAAAAGAAAAGAGAAAGAAGGGAAAATGTCAATAAAAAGATAGATAAAAAGATAAAGAAAGAGAGAAGAGAAAAGAAAAAGAAGGAGAGAAAGAAAGAGAGTAAGAAAGAAGAATGAAAAAAGGCGAGAACAAGGAAGGAAAGAGAAAGAAAGAAAAAGAAGGAAAAAAGAAGACAAGAGAAAGAAAGAAACTATGAAGAAAAGACAGAACGAATGCAGGATGGAGATAAATTAGGAAAGGAAAAAGGAAGGAAAAAAGGATAGAAAGAAAAAGCAAAAGGAGGTAAACTTATTACAGAACACAATTAGAAAAGCCACAGTTATAAAAGCAAAACACTTCACAAGGAATTTACAACAGAATTGGTTGGAGATGAGATCCGATAAAGATGGAATATGCATCAGAAGCAGACTGCTATCACATCAGGCTATAAACACAAATCCAACTATAAAGTGATTATAAAATAAAAATAAAAACACTGTCATTGAAGGGAACTAGCCTGTGTGCGGATGTGCTCTTTGTGAGAGAGCCAAATGTAGTTACTCAACGCGAAGTTACCCAGAGGCTTAAGTAGACTGACCCCTTTCTACATGCTATATGCTGTGGTGAGTGGAAGAAAAATGAGAATGACACAATAACTGACCAATGGATGAAGAAAGGTGGCCAAAAGCCCCTATATATAAGTATATTTAACATATTTTTTTTAAATCGAAAGATCTTGGCTAACGCCAGACCTAGAAAAGTATATAGATTTTGTATAGAGCCTCCACAAGAATGTTGAATCAGTTTCTCCTTTAGGCATAATTCATTAAGCCTTCAGTAATACAAAAGAGGGTTTTAGAGTTCTTACCTCCAATGAATGTAGTATAGTAGACTTTTCAGGTTTTTCAGGCCTGCCACCAACAACCTTTTAAAACACATTTGTATTGTTCTTTGGATTCTGAATCATATTTCTCCACACTAGGACATTTAAACATTTTGCAGTAGCGTTTGGCTTCAGTGAACCAAGGAGCAGTGAATTTGCTTCCATAGAATTTGAAGTCCTTGAGAGCCAAAATGAAATCTAGAGTCTCTGTAATCCATGTGTTAAAAGTTTTATTGGAGTCCGAGAGCGCAATAGATATTACAGGATGAGGATTAAGCAAATTTGAAAGGATGTTGCTATTTACTTTCAACCAGTGTTGGAGTTGCTGCAATGATGCACAGGTGTCAAGGCAGCTCTGTCATAAATTCGAAACATATAACAAGGTATGCCATTCATTTTTATTTCTTTTCCGGAGTTTTATATAGCACGAACTTGACCCTAATAGAGTATCAGAATGATTTACATAGGACCAGTTGCATTACATTAGGACACATTTTTTTGTTGGGCACAGGGAGATTACGTGATTTGCCCAGAATCACAGGATGTTCAGCTCATTCTCGAGACTCAAACCCAGTTGCTCAGATTCGAGCTCGACCGCCCTAGCCGTTAGGCCAACTAGGGTGACCAACCATCCGTAATGTGTGCCTCTTTTTTGTTGTCCGTGAGGGTTTCTTCCACGGATGCCTTTTGTCCGTAATTTCAGACATTCCAGAGAGCTGCCCCATGCAAGCAGCCTGTAACTATCACTGCTCACTTCAGGGGCCAGCCTGTGCTCCTGCAGTGATAAGTGGCCTGCAGCAGCCCCTCCCCAGCCTGGCACAGACTGCTATCAGGCCCATTATCATTCTGTATGTCGGCCTAATAATCACATACAGAATGATAATGGGCCTCTTTACAGTGACAGCATTTGCTGGGCCTCCTCCTGCCAAAGCCCAGGTCATGGCAAACTGCTTTTTTAGCCCCTTTAGCATTTACACATCACATCCCCTTGGAATGATTGATCAGTTCAGGTGTTTTTGTTCAGTGGGGGCATGTAAGATCTGAGCCTACAACTCTTCCTAACATACCATCATCACAGATTTTTTATTCGGACCCCTTGGGGTCCCTTTTTTGATTCACAAGTTTGTGAAACTTTCTAAAGGCTTGTTACTGCGTAGAAGGAGGGCTCCTACAGAGAGGAGCAGAAGGTCAGAGGTCACCTGACAGGGCGGGTGGTTTGGGAGGACTTTGTTATCACGCAGCTCGGAAGCACGACAATGAATCTGCCTGACCATGGAGAGAACAAGCCTGGGATCATGAGCGCCTGGTGCCCAAGATCACACATGCTGTACAGCCCCAGTGGCATCTGTTGGTGCAAGCATCTGTGCGGGGCCGCAAAATGCCGGCGCTGGTATGAGGTTGGACACCCTGGAAAGGGGGAAACATTGTGATGTATTGTGTGAGCCAGATCAGTGACAGCATTTGCTGGGCCTCCTCCTGCTAGAGCCCAAGGCCTGGCAAACTGCTTTTGTTTATGGGCTTCTGTCACCTAACTAGGCTCTGGGAAGGTAGAGGTTTTATTTTGGCAAGTGTTACCCAGATCCAGCCACTGTTAGCCTCTTAAACGGTCACACAAGCAGTGATAATGGTACAAATACAATTGGCCTTTATTATTTATTTGTTTATCTAAAATAGTGCAAATTTCCGGCTTTTGTGCTTCAATCATATATTATACCATCTGTAGTCTTGATCTGTTTTCGAAGGTCCAATCATTTTCCACTCAATCTACACATGAAAGTGACCACGTATTACTTTTTATAGAAATAGATGCATTTTCACAGCATACATCTTTGCGGTCCCTACGCTTGTTGGAGCGTTGGGCAAGTGTAAGTCATAAAACAGGAAAGATCCATTGGAATTTGAAAGCAATTAGTAAAATAAACCACACAATCTCTCAAGTATTGTTAACAACCGCAAAATAGAGAAGACAACCCAATAAACAGATTTGAAGCTACAATACAGTCTATTGTTGCATCTCTTCAAGTTAATTTAGCAAGACGAGTAAACGGTAGAACACATCAAAAAGGAAAACAAGCTGATTTTAATTCTCGAGAACTAAATAAATTGATAAGAAATCAATTTTGTTCCTTTTGTGCTATAAGACAAGGTGAAATCAGGAAATTGAAAAAACAATACCAACAGAGAAAAGTAAAAGAAAGTAAAGTTCTAAGAGATCTTGTCTGGATCGACATTCAATTTGCAGTAAAACATAGGAAAACTATTCTGCACTAATGGGGATGCGAAAATCAATTGAAGCCACACCAGTATCATCAACTGACTAGAAAAGCATATTCCCAGGCTTTATAAACTTAATTACCAGAACCAGACCGTTCCCAGACAGCAAAATGTACAGAAGAGCCAAGGCGATCAGGAGTTAATGAAAATTACATCCACGCAAATATCAGCTTTCATATCCTCTGCTAGGTCTTCTGCAGCAATGGGCCCGGATAGAATCCCAATCTTAGTTCTACAAAATAATGCCGACGACTGTGGAAAATTCTTAGCCCCACTCTTTCAATATTGTCTGAAGAGTGGGGAAATACCAGAATCTTGGCGAGGGAGTGTGGTGGTCCCTCTCCTGAAAAAAGGCTCAAGAACAAATCCTGCCAATTACAGACAAATAGCGCTTCTAGATGCCGCTGGCAACATTTTTGCAGCTTCTGTCCTGGAACATTTATGAGACTGGGCTTTTTCGAATAAAGTGATTCCTATGTCTCAGGCTGGGTTTCGTCCACAGCATTTACCATTGGACAACATCGCTGTGCTTCAAACAGCTCTTGACAAATATGTTAGAACTAAAGCTCAAATGATGTATTGTGTATTTATAGACTTTTCAACTGCATTTGATAGTGTAGATAGATCAATTTTATGTAGAAAGCCGGAGGATCTGGGGATTCCTACAGATCTTTTAACAATAATAATCTCCCTTCCTACAGCAACATGGTGTAGAGTACAAATGGGGGGAGAAAAGGGTCCAACCAATCCATTCTCCATGAAGAATGGCTTGAAACGAGGATGTCTGTTAGCGCCTTTATTATTCTCCATTTATATTAGTGATTTACCAGGGCGCTTCTCCCAAATTAAAAACTATCCACCAAAGTTATCTTAAATTGACATACACTGTTTAATGTATGCTGATGATATTGTGATATTTGATCGAACCCCAATAGGCTTGCAAAGAAACTTGAATGAACTAAATTAATATGTAACTGAAAATATTCTGGTGCCAAATATTTCTAAAACTAAAGCTCTTTCTTTTAGTGGCAGAAGGAAACCTCTATCTTATGTTTGGTCATTAGGAGGCAAACCAATAGAGACAGTAAAAGAGTATGTCTATCTGGGTCGCATCTTTACATATAATCTACAAGATGCAGCCCACCTTCAACATTTAAGTAGAAGGCAGACACCCATGTTGGAGCTTTAAAACATCTGTATCGCTCTACGGGAAATAGACATTTTATATCGATGCTGGAAGTCTATGGTATGAAAATTCCACCAATTCTATCATACGCCATGTAATATACACAAACTAAAACATGGCAAGACATAAAAGTAAAGGAGGGTATTGTACTCCGAAAACTGGTAAACGTGTCTCATTCGGTGCCAGTTCAAGCTCTTCGCCTTGAGTTATCTTTAACGGGAATTTTTGCCCGTGTAATCTCTAACATCAAAAGGTGGGCGTATAATCTCCTACAAGCAGAGACAAATACATTAAGACTCTTATTAATATTGGAAACTCTTAGAGAGGAATCATCTGGGTATACTTTTGATAGGAATTTGATAAAAGCTTTTGAGATTTCACAGTGCACGGTAGCACTTTTACAGGAGTGATCACGAATACACCTGAAGCTTTTTTTAAAACATCTGGTCCCTAGAATCAGTTATGAAAAGGACAAAGATTATTGCAGCCTATTAAAACATTACAAACTGTTCGCAGAAAATATAGAATTTAAAACCCAAGCTCCCTATCTAGGATTTCAATTAGAACATGGGGTAAGGCGCTGTATCCTACTCTTACGTATGGGCATACTCCCGTTAGCAACTGTCTTAGCTAGTTGGTACAGTACAAATAACCCTAAAGACATATGTGAACGGTGTGAAGAACAGATACTGTGCACACGCTAGTAAGGTACGTGGTCCTAGTATAAGGACTTGTATTAACTTGCTGAGAGAAATATTTTGCGTCAAAGTTCAAAAACGCCAAACACAAAGGTTCATGTGGGTGAAAGTTATTTATAAGGCAATTGTTGGTCAGTACAGAAAATAGTAGCCAGCCTACTATTTTCTGTACTGACCAACAATTTACTTATAAACAACTTTCTCCAACATGAACCTTTGTTTGACCAGCAGTCGGTCGGATGCTCTGCCGGTCGGATCCTCTTCTGCGGAAGGTATGGTAATTCTCCCGGTAACAGCCCTCTGACTCACAGCAGGAACAAGGCCTTTGTATACAGGAAGGTGCCAATTGTTTTCAAGTGGAACAGGATTCATATATGATAACTACCAGAGTGAGATATTTTTGAACAGCATTTCCCCGCTATGCACAAGGACACAAGTACCACCTAGAGAGAACTGCCCGGATGCACCCGCTGCCACTTGGAACTGCATGTCCCACAATCCTCCTTGCCAAACATCTGAGGCTGATTTCACCGGTGCTACTCTTCAGGCGCACTGCAGTTCCACACATTGGCGGCTGCGCTTGCTGGTTTGGTACTGCTATTGGGGCGAGACTTAACCTGTTTGCTTCTGCTGTCGTTTAGAGGAGACCAGCAGTGCTCCGCAGTGAACAAAAACACAGGCACCACCTGGGGAGAGCCCCACGGCTGCTGGGAACTACATGTCCCACAAGCCCCCTTGCCAAATTACCTGAGGCTGATTTCACTTGCGCTACTTCAGGCACACTGTAGTCCCACATTTCGGGGGCCTTGCTTGCTGGTTTGACACTTTCTATAGCTTTTGCTATCATTTTGAGGAGACCTCAACAAACACAACAGTGGGAGGTGGACACTCTCTACCCCGGAAAGGAGACCGCAACAAAGCCCTGGAATTGGGCCAAGCTCCCTTCACGCTTTTAAGCCCTGGAGTTGGGCCACTCTCCCTTCGCACTTTTAATCACAGCGTGGTCCCACGGCGCAGGTAAAGCTCAGGCCAAGGGCAGGCCTATCTGCGCCTGTCCGAGCCCAGAAGAGGTTGTGTATTAAGCCCTAACGAGTGGATTGACATGGGGGAAAAAAAGACAGAGGGGCATATTTACAAGGTCTTTATCTCTGCTTTTTTGGCTTAAAAAGCCCAAAAAGCGGAGATAAAAATATTGCCCTATTAACATGTTAGCACAATTTTGCACTACGCCTACCTTTGCATCTCTAATGAGATGCAAAATGGGCGTTCCTGACATACACTACATGTCATGACATCAATAGCGCGGCTTCGCGCTATCAGCAAGGATGCCCCAGCATTTTAGCAGGCGTTATTTTTTGGAGAAAACATCTGCTAAATTCTTGACTTAGCCACCCCAAACATAGGGGGTGGATTGTGCTGATACGACCATGTGGGTCGTATCAGCAAGGTTATTGCCCTTTTGTATGGAACATCGCTGGAAAACCAGCGATGTTCCCTGCAAAAGGTAGATAACCTCGCTATCTCTGGAATTTTTATCGCCCTGGAGTAACGCATTGTTAATTACGCGCTACCAAAAGCAGAGATAGCCTGAGATAATCTAATTATCGCTAAGCACGGCGGCTGTTGCTAATATGCCCCCAAGCAACCAGAACCTGGAGCAGAAACTATCACAACATTGGACTCCTTATGGTAAGGGCTGCAAATGTATTGACCAAAGAAATAGAACTTACTGAATGTAGACTAGCCTTTGAAGAGCATGTTGGGGGTGTTTCCTGTAGGGTTTGCCTTACCACCAATACAACTCCGGACTCTTTAGCACCTGGGCGTTCACAATCTCTTCAAGAATTCCTGGAACTCCAAACACCAGTATCACCTTCCCTAAAAAAAAGGCTCCTGTTAAATGAAAGAGGGGTGAAGTGATCCAGCAGATTCCACCCAGGCCTTAAAAAACGGTGTGTAATGCAGCTGTTTCAGGCCAATGCTCTGGGTACCCTTAACAGGATATCCAATAATTTATGTAAAAGGACCAAACAGGCTGTATCAAAGGTGACCCAGCCTGTGATAGCACATCTAGAACAGATAGAACAGCGCCTAACTGCATCAATGGAGAAGGGCAGAGCATTTTGGAACACTGGGCTTTTAACTCCGAAAATGTATGTAACAGGGGTTTCAATTCACATTCGCAGACTCAGTGCCCAGTTGAGAAGGCAAGGGAAGGGAAGGGAATCTTGAGGGGGTACGCCTGACCCCCAGGCCCATCGGACAAATGCACCTCTCCAGCAATTGCCTCTTGGTATAGATACAGCTTAAATAGGCCAAAGGCAAATTGTTCACTGTGTAACCCAAGAAGTGAGCTTACCAGACAGGGGTAGACTAACAATTGTGTCCCTGGGGGACGGGAATGGGAGAATACCAAGCAAAGAGCTGAGGGGATATCGAGTAAGCCAACAACCCTCGCTCTCCTACCCGAAGCTACTCCGCTAGTGCTCATCCTGGTAGATGTGCTGGTACTAAGAAAGATGTAGTTTGAATCCACAGGGCAGCTTATGGGGAAATAACTACATTGGCTAACACAATTCGGTAGAATGGGTACATTCATACACAGGTACATGATCATGGCCAGGAGAGTTTCTTGGGTGGGTCCATCGAGCAAATCAATTATGGGGAATCAACCGCAATGGATCGCACACGGCTAGCCCCTCCTCCGGATCGCCCCTAAGGATTCTGGTACGTATAGTTCATGAGTGGTTCACCTCAGTAGGTGCAACTAAGTACTTGTTGTTGTGAAGATCTCTAGACCCGAGACATGGCCCGGGTTTCAGGATATCTTCCCTCATCAGTAGAGAATGTATTCAGGGTGGAAAAGGAGGCCGCCAAGCAACCATCACAGGCCTTGATGCCTAACCGGCACGCAGGTGCGTCATCCAGAAGCTCGTCAGCTTAAAGGCTCAAGGGAGCCCATTTGTAGAATCAACCGCAATGGATCGCACACCGCTAGCCCCTCCTCCGGATCGCCCCTAAGGATTCTGGTACGTATAGTTCATGAGTGGTTCACCTCAGTAGGTGCAAGTAAGTACTTGTTGTTGTGAAGATCTCTAGACCCAAGACATGACCCGGGTTTCGGGATATCTTCCCTCATCAGTAGAGAACGTGTTCGGGGCGGAAAAGGAGGCCGCCAAGCAACCATCACAGGCCTTGATGCCTAACCGGCACGCAGGTGCGTCATCCAGAAGCTCATCAGCTTAAAGGGTCAAGGGAGCCCATTTGTAGAATCAGCCGCAATGGATCGCACACCGCTAGCCCCTCCTCCGGATCGCCCCTAAGGATTCTGGTACGTATAGTTCATGAGTGGTTCACCTCAGTAGGTGCAAGTAAGTACTTGTTGTTGTGAAGATCTCTAGACCCGAGACATGGCCCGGGTTTCGGGATATCTTCCCTCAATCAATTATGGGGGATTGTATTGTGCTAAGCTTTAATGCTAAGGTTGATGGTGAGGGATTTAATGAGAAGTCTACCGAGGGCACCATCAAGAAGAACACAGATATTTGCTCTTTCACTGGGCTACTTTTACAAGCCTCATGTGGTCTGTATGGTTGGGAACGGGAAGAAGAAGTAATATCAGCCCAATGTGACCCAGTATCAAGAAGAGCCCCCATTGCGTTAAGTACCAGCAATAGATTTACCCCTCTAAAAGGTTTGGAAGAGTATGATTGACTTCAGGAGGTGGCTGATGTGGGAGGTAATAGGATTATAACCTTCAACCTTTGTGAGTAAGAGTGAAGGTCCGATGGAAATTAAAATAATAACCTGGAATATTGCAGGTTTTAGCAAGAGACGGGATGATATAGAGTGGCAAAACAAAATAAATAAATATGATATAGCCAGTTTGCAAGAAACCTGGGAGACGAGTGATATAGCAATGGATGGCTTTAGAGCATTCCAGACTTCTGCAGTCACAGCTACAGCAGGCAGGGCAAAGGGGGGCTAGTTATGCTTGTGGCGAATACCCTCTCTGTAAGAATCTTAAAGTTCTCTTAGGAGTCTATATATTTTCATTATTTAATTATAGAAGGACAAGAGGAATGGGATCTGCTAATATTTAATTTCTTTACGAACAAATTTATGTGGATGAAGAAAACTGTTGTTGAAGAGCTAGAGAAAGTAATTTAGGACGTTTTTGCCATCCACTTGAAAACACTAACGGGCCGATTCCGATCTGGGTCAGAAAGCACTCCAACCGAGCCGGATCCGGGGTCTTTACCGACTGATCCGGATTCCTGCAGTCTGTCCAAGCGAGTACGATGCGGCCGTATGCTGTCAGACTCGGATCGGTCGGACTCCCATAGAAGTCAATGGGAGCCGGTTGTACGACCCATACATGGGCTCCCATTGACTGAATGGGTATGCCACGGACAAGTGCACCCCCTACAGTGGGTACACATTGGTGTCATCCGCACCGTACATGCCTATGTTGGGGAGACCCATGACCAAGTCGCAAGGCTCCAGATAACAGGGGGTCCGACGCGAACCTCCAAAGTCCAACTCCAGGAGCTATTGTGAGCCGGACGCTCCGACTCGATCCGGCTGTCCGAATCTAGCATGGTACTAAATCGGTCATGAAACATGTCCATTGCGTGCCACGGTTAGCTTGTGACCGAGTCGTACGGAGCGGTTCGGACCCGGAAACTATTCGGACGGAGATTTCGCACTTGTTCGCATCGTACTTCTGATAGAGCGCGCGAGGTCACCCAACCAATAATTTCTCCGTTTCCGGCTTCGGGCCCATATATTTCAATTCACAATATACATTGACCAGGTGACTTCACGGGCTGCTACCAATTTGTGTGAATTCCCTACTGTTATTACTCAGCGTACCCGACTTACCATCTACCGACACGGGTACCTATGACCACAACGGATCAGGGAGCTAGCTGTAAAGGAAAGGCAGCAAAATACAAACCCAAAATGACATTCAATACTGTTGTAAATGACCACGGACAACTGGAAGTTTTAAAATCTTTATCTAAAGTTCGTTCTCGTTAAGCATTAGATTTACAAGAATAAGGCAATCAATAATCAAGATAACGAAAAGTACATAACTATAGAGAAATAAAGTCAGGGTAATCATGGAAATGCTAATATGAGATGCAACAGGAAATGCTATGCATTCAGGGTAAAAGTTCTTTGGAAACTTTAAGTAAGGCCGTTCTAGACCATATCAGGAAATGACAAACTGCAATGCAAAATATGATTTCTAAAAGGTAGGGTAACATGGGAAAACGTTATGAAAATATACAAATGACTTTATGATTCAATAGTTTGCGGCAAAGCATGGAAAAATCAACATGTGCAAAGGTATGTCTTTATTAAAGCAAAAGACAGAAAAATAGAAAGGTGCAAGTTTAAGGATTTCAGAGCAATATTTACCTAGACTGGTGTGGAAACCAAACCCTGGCCACGGGTCAGTTAAAGACAGGAAACCCTCAAGGAAGGATACCCCTCAGAGGACAGCAGGTGCAGAATGGACACCCAGGACAGGACAGGATACCCTCAGATTAGGAATCAGGAAAGGACCTCAGGACAGGACAGCAAACCCTCAGGACAGGACCGCTCAGGACAGGACCACACCCGCAGTTTGGAAGCAACGCCTGCGCTCCACCCTCTCTGCAGCTATCGATCAAGACCCCGATTGGGTCAGCGAACTCCCAGCAAAGTGCTTCGCCAGCACTTTAAGGTTCAGTAGAACCTTAGTCTATGGTCAATTTCGGACAGAGTACTCCGCAGTGCTCTGTATCTTCAGTCACCTATTGAGTGCGATGGGTCAGTGACAGGTCAGCTAAACCAGACAAGTCGGACAATTTCCCTAGGTGAACCCAGGGTAGATATACAGTTTGGGGACGGTGTACCACCCCCCAATGTTGCAAAGTGTCAGAATCCCTCAATTTGGATTGGTCCTAAGATAGGATTTGGGTAACACACCAATCAGAATACACTATTTGGAGGCCTTATTTACATCTCAGGGCACCGCCTAGCAAGATTGGGGTTCCCATGAGAAACTGCGCAGAATACAGGCAAAGAATACATTTTTGCAACATAATAGAACAATATCGAGATGCTGCGGGGCTAAGGTGCTGCTTCCCAGGGTGGCTTCTGGCATCAACCTTCCTTGGCAGCAATTCAATGCCGAGATGACTTTCGGCGAGTCTGCGCACAAGTACCCTCCAAGATGGCTTTCGGCTCAGTCAGACCCCCATTCCCCGCGGTACATGAAAAGTAAGCTAGAACAAATTAATACATAGAAATAACATTATGAAAACACATCACAGGGCTTGTACTTTCAACTTATCACTAAGAAATATACTTATGCAGTCTAAATGTTAGCTACATATAAACAAGTACAAGAGCAGTGGCACGAGCAGTACCACGTTACTGGCAAAGCTATGTATTACGCATGCGCAACTATTTCCCTCCAAACCTGCAAACACGTCAGGACACGTGAGTGTGACTGACGCATGCGCAGACACTATTTCAAAGCAGCGGCCATTTTAAAGACTCGAATTAATTATTTTAGTAAAACACATAGGCAAGCTTCGGGGAACCTCGTTTAAACATAAAATAAACGTTAGTAAGACGTACAACTTATTATTTGGTTATACATGGACGAGGTTCATGACAAAAGCAAGTCGCAAATGCGAAGCTTTGCTTCATCAATCCCCTCTTTGATGATATTTACTATCATCACAAAATAAATGGAACCAGATGCCAACTTGTCACACCTTATACATCTCTATCTCTTCCAGCAAGCTATCCAGCTTTTCTCTCTCATTTTTGGTAGGGTGAGAATTCTTCACCCTTTTGTATATCTGATTATTCATTTCCTCTAATTCAAGTTCATCCACACTTCGTTTCACTCCTCTCGCATTCACTTGATGCTTTCCGGTGTGCTTGCGACATTTGCAACAGGCAAATATGAAAAATAGGATAAGACCTATAATTCCAATTGGCATCAGTATCTTAAACAATAAGCTTTTACCTAAGCTAGCAAACCAATGACCTACATTTGAGAGACCATCTACCAGTCTCTTCCAGGCACTGTCAACCTCGAGTGGTTTGAGTTCCCTTTCCAAATTAGTAATGTTTTTCACGTATCTTTTGAGCTGCACACTTTTATCCGGAATATAAGTGCAACAATGTTGCGCCTTCAACATCCGGCAGACTCCGCCCTCTTTTGCTAATAAGGTATCAAGAGCAAGTCTGTTCTGCAAAACCATTGATCTGATCGCAACCATTTCGGTATTGACCAGCAGAAATCCATGAGCTGTGTCAGTAGACAACGCATCCACTATAGTGGACAATTTGCAAATTCTGTGAGTATTCAGAACCACTCCCACTCCAGGTATCAGTGCACTGAAAATACTACCCATTATTTCACCTATGCTTTCTCTTTTACTACGCACTAAGCCATTAGTAATTTCACTGCTTCCAGCAACTTTGTTCACATGGTATATTTTCGGGAAGACAATGCCAAAGTAGCAGCTTCCATACCAGTGATCCGGCAATTTGAAATAAGCCTTGTCCCCACATATATAATAAATTCCAGGAAACACAGGCTCTGACCCATTTTTGAAACCCCAACCTCCAATTACCTTGTAATTATGTTCACATTCACTGGAACCAATGAAAATGTTATTATAGTAGCTAGTCTTCTCGCGGTGAAGACATAGCTTTCCTTTCTTTTCAAAATCCAGCAACAGAGCAGGACCCGCTCCACCATTTGAGGTGCCTTCCATGTTCTCTGCCCACCTCGGTCTTTTCTGACTTTCGTCATTTGCCTTCTTTTGTATTTTAATTCTCCTTTTCTCTGCCATGTTCAGGAACATCTTTTCCTGCTCACGCAAAGAACAAGTCAAGTTATCTCTGTGTGCGTCACCTAGGTCGATATTACCTATAGTCAGAAAGTAGTCTCCCATATATCGTATTACGTCACTTTTGGTATGTACAGGATTCAAGTTCCCACATATGGGAAGTTCAGAAAAGATCACGTCATTGTTAGAGTAATAGTACTGTAACGGTCCTCTTTTGTAAAATAAGCTAGCTAAAATGCTACGGGAAATTCCATAGGTCAAGGGCAGGTGATGGTATGTCACG
Organism: Lissotriton helveticus; assembly: GCF_964261635.1. Classification (NCBI taxonomy): domain Eukaryota; kingdom Metazoa; phylum Chordata; class Amphibia; order Caudata; family Salamandridae; genus Lissotriton; species Lissotriton helveticus. The sequence goes on from NC_136061.1 coordinate 865,962,907, forward strand.
CCTTCAGCCACAGAGGTAGGTAGCTTCATGCAGACATAGCAATCTTCAATTTCCATAGTCTCTACATAGTGTATTAACAGGTTTGCGAAAACGTTTAAATGTGTCTTATTCTTAATTCCATGATAATGTAGTTCTCCCTCATCTGATGCTTCTAAGTCTCGATTTGTTTGTCTAAGTGCTCTCTCATGTCTTGCTACACTCTGTGTTGTCAGCTCCTCACTGTCAGTATGTACAATTTCAGTAGGGACAATATTAGTATTTTTGCTCACCGCAAAAGGAATGAAAACTGTTAGTCCTATCCAGAGTAATATCAGTATTACTATACTACATACACATACCTTGCAGCATGTTTTGCAACGACTGCAACTAGGTCTACCATTCACGTTTGAATCAGACATTTTGGCTCAGAAGAAGTTTCTCGACCCTTCTTTGTGTCTTTACACCAGTAGCTTACTTTGTGCAAATTCACGGTGGCTCGTCTTCTTCTTCGGCAGAGTACTCAGCGACTTGTTCTCCGTCGCTCTTGTCAGTTATATCAAGATCTTCAAATTCTTCTAAAACGAGCGTCCATTCAGGAGACTTGTACTTTTTGTTTTGTCTTTTTATTCGATCACTCCTTCTTTTGGAGGTATCTTCTGGTTGTTCTGCTATGCGAGCACTTCTCCTTTCTTCTGCACGTTTTTCTTCTACTGTTTTTATTCTCAGTCTCAATTTCTTTATGTATCCAGGTTCAATGTGCTTTCTTTTCTTAAGTCTTTTGGTTGGTACCGAGACTTCGTTTTCTTCTCTTGCCCTTTTGTTTTCATTAGTTTGTGGCAATTCTGTTTCAGTTTCTTCCTCCTCTATCTGACTATTTCCAGGGCTAGCATCTATTTCTTCTGCCTGGTTACTAATCTGGCCTGGTTCAGGAGAATTTTGTTTTTGCTTTTCAAATGTCTCTGTTTCTGTTTCCTGAACACGTTCTTCTAATCCTATCTGATCCTGTTCAAGCACTTCGATCTCTTGATTTTCTTCTGCTCGAACTATTACGCTATGTCTAGTCTGTCCCTTCCCGACATCAGGAGTCAGTGGAGGAGTATCAATCACCTGTTCTGTATCAACCACTTGTTCTGTATCAATCACTTGTTCTGTATCAATCACTTGTTCTGTATCAATCACTTGTTCTGTCCCTGTCTGACCTTCTCCTTCCTCAGTTTTGATGTGAATCTCAAGATCCTGAGGTTCTTCGCCTGTGCCTTCCTTTTCCTCTCTATTCCACTCTCTACCTTCCCAAAGTCGCTCACTTGTTCGAATGGGGTCTTCAGTGAGATCAATCAATGGTATCCACTCCTCTGGCCATATGCTCGGCAGCTCGTCTTCAGCTACTTCTGGCTCAGCTTCTTGGACCCCTTCAGCAGGCTGGGCTCTTGGTAGTTCGTTATCAACTGTTCTTGGGCCAACGTCTGCTGATTCTGCAGCTCGACTGGTACTGGGCTGTACGTCGTCAGCTACTTCTGGTCTGGCTCCTGCAGAGTCCTCTGCTGGACGCCCTTCTTCTCCAGGCTCCTCGTCGGGTAATACCTTCTGGGTGTGGCTGGCATGTATCCAACGTGGAACCCCTGCACACTTTACTGCTGTGGTAGTTACCAGGATCACCTGACGTTTCTCTCCCCACCTTGGCTCCAGGCAGCTCTTCCGAGTATGCTTCTTTATCTTGACCCAGTCTCCCGGGACCAGTTTGTGGAGAGGAGTCGTTGGATTGAGGATGGCGTCTTCTCCGATCTGGCGAGAGATAGAACGCACTTGGTCACCCAATCTCTTGCAGTATTCAAGTACCAAATCATCAGTAATACTCAACAGTTTGCTTCCCGGTACCCATGCTTGTCTCATCACTCTTCCCATAATGATTTCATGGGGACTTAGGCCTGTCTTGCGGTCAGGAACACTTCTGAGTCCCATCAGGACCAGGGGCAGGGCCTTCACCCAGGTCAGCTTAGATGCATCACACAGTTTCGCTAGTCTGTTTTTGATAGTTCCATTTATTTGTTCCACTATTCCAGAAGCCTCTGGACGGTATGCACAGTGAAGCTTTTGCGATATTCCAAAGGCCTTACAGAGTTCGGCGATCACCTCATTCTGAAAATGTGAGCCTTGATCTGATTCAATAGTGACTGGAACCCCGAACCGAGGTATCAGTTCTTTTAGTAAACACTTAGCTACTGTTTTTGCGTCATTTTGGGGAGTAGGGAAAGCTTCCACCCACTTTGAAAATAAACAGACCATGACAAGGACATATCGCTTCCCTTCACAACGGGGCATGGTGATGAAATCAACCTGTATTCTCACGAAGGGACCCCCTGACCTCCCAATTTTTCCCAGTTCCACCACAGTTTTCTTGCCTGGGTTCATCTTTTGACATGACAGGCACCTCTGGCAGAGGGACTCTGCTACCTTCCTGAACTTTTTACTGTACCAAGTCTGTTGGAACACTAGGATCATGGCGTCCCTACCAATGTGTGATCCTTCATGTATCAATCTCGCCATTGTGCTAAGTAAGTGTCTAGGTAACACAGGCATACCAGTTGGACCTAAGATGACACCATCCACACGTCTTGGTCTACACCCATCCTCCTTCCACTTCTCTCTCTCTTGCCAAGGTGCCGCCTGCTGCCACTCTTTCACTTCATCCCATGTAGGCACTTCTTCAAACACCTGAAGTTGGCAGCTGGTTCCTGGCCCCCCTCGTTTTGGATTTACGATATACCGATCTCTGGCGCACTATTGGGCCACTCGATCAGCAAAATCATTTCCCAGTGATACAGTGTCCATGTCTTTTTTATGAGCGACACACTTTACCACTGCCAGTTCCTTTGGTAACTGGATTGCCTCTAAAAGGTCTTGAACAACTTTTCCATTTCGAATAGGGGTACCTGATGAAGTCAGGAACTCCCTCTGTAGCCATAACTGGCCAAAGTCATGCACAACCCCATAACAGTACTGGCTGTCAGTATACACTGTTATGCGTAGGTTTTTCCCAATTTTGCAAGCTTTTATCATAGCAATCAATTCGGCTACTTGTGCAGACTTTATATCAAATAGATAACCTGCTTCTTCAATTTTGGTTAAGGAGACTACCGCATAGGCAGCACTCAGGCCTCCTAGTTCATGTCTTAGACATGAACCATCTACAAATAATTCCTTGTCATGCACAGGCAATGGAGTTTCTTTAATGTCTGGACGTGGCTTGGTATTGAATTCTGTTAAATCAATGCAATCATGCTCATCATCCACCCCACCTTCCATATCCATTGGGTCGGGGAGTAAAGTGGCAGGGTTCAGAATACTGCACCTAACAATGTTTACATTTGCAGCACCCACAAGAATCCTCTCGTATTTAGTCAGCCGACTAGGGGTGAGATACTGGGTCTTCGTTCTGGTCAGTAAAATTACCACTCCATGCGGAACATACACAGTTACAGGATGTCCCATGACAATGGACTCACTCTGCTCTAAACTTGCGCAGGTAGCAGCTACTGCTTTCAGACATCCCGGTAATCCAGCAGCCACTGGATCCAGGGTGGCAGAGAAATATGCCACAGGCCTTCTGGTTGTACCATGATCTTGTGTCAGGACTGACAACGCGCAATTATCGCGAGTGTCACAGAATAGGGCAAATTCTTTAGTATAGTCTGGCATTCCTAACGCAGGGGCTGTACACAGACAATCTCGCAGTTTGGTGAAGGCTGTTAAGCTTTCATCATCCCATTCTACAATATCTGGTGTTCCTCTCTTGGTCATTTTTATCAAGGGCCTAGCCAGGACTGCAAATCCCAGAATCCACTGCCTGCAGTATCCTATCACTCCCAGGAACATTCTGATCTCTTTCTGAGTACGGGGTAACTGCATCTTTTGAATTATTCTCACTCTTTCTGATGTCACTTTCCTGACACCTTTCTCTATCTGGTGCCCCAGATATTTCACTGATTTTGCACAGAACTGTAATTTGTCAGGGGCCACTTTATGTCCCTTCTCACTCAGGTGATTCAGTAGGGCAATGGTGTCAATCACACAATCCCTATGACTTTTAGACGCCACCAAGAGGTCGTCTATGTATTGCACTAGGACAGAGTTCCCAGGTAAGACCAAAGTTTCCAAACATTTTTTCAAGATCTGATTAAAGATAGAGGGGCTCTCTGTGTACCCTTGAGGGACCCTGTTCCAGACATACACGTGACCATTGAAGGCAAATGAGAAAAGAAATTTGCTATCTGGATGCAAGGGAATGGAAAAGAATGCATGACATAGGTCTATCACAGTGAACCACTCAGCATCCCAGGGAATCTGATACAGAATCACTGCTGGGTTCGGGACAATAGGGCAGCAGGGAACTACTATCTTGTTGACTTTTCGTAGGTCCTGCACTACTCTGTACTTGCCACTAGGCTTCTTGATGCCCATAATCGGTGAGTTACATGGGCTACCCATTACTTCCTGTATGATGTTTCCTTCTAGCAATTTCTGTATTTCCAGAGTGACACCTGCTCTTACCTCTGCATTCATCCTGTAGGGTTTAGTATTGGGGTATACAGCATTGTCCTTTATTGCTATCTGTATGGGGTCTACGTTTTTCATTAACCCTACATCTTTCCCAGTAAAGTCCCATACTTCTGGCTTCACTGCTTCTTGGAGTTCTTTGGGCAAATCCTGCATAGTCATTCGTTTAATTTCTGAGTCAGGTCTGATTAACATTAATTTATAGATGCCATCTTCATCTGGGGTCTGAATTTCAACACCCTTTGGTGTGCAAAAGATGGTACAGTTCATTTTGCACAGCAAATCACGTCCCAGTAAGTTCACTGGACTGGTGTCGCAAACGACAAATCTATGCATTTCCGTAAAGTTTCCAATTGAGATCTCCATGGGCTTAGTAACAGGAGTACTAATCAATTGATTAGATACACCTACTACTTGGATGGCTTCTCCCGAGAGGGGTAGGTTTGGAACGTCCACTGTTCTTACAGTAGAACGGGTAGCACCAGTGTCCAACAGAAAAGTGACATCATTTCCGTCAACCTTTCCTTCAATGTATGGTCCGGACTGGTCTACCGGCAAGGAGGCGCCAAGTACGCACTCCTCGTCCTCCCCTCTCAGGCCCCGTCAGTACTGGTCATCACAAAGGAAGGTATCATTCAACAGATACTGCGAAGTTGCTGCATTTCTGTTCTCATTGCTTTCCCAGACTTCTATCTCATCACCCTCTGTCGCTTTTCCCCTATGTACTTGCTTTGGAGCTCGGGGCACCTGAACCGTTTTTACCTGTGGTTGAGTCTTTCTTGGTCTTTCTTTCTGCATCTGTGGAATTAAATCAGGTGGTTTGGGGTTATCGTCAGGCAAATAAGGACACTCGTTACGCCAGTGTCCAATTTCTCCGCACTGGTGACAGGGAAATTTATTCATAGCCTCTTCCCTGCTCATTTTGGGCCGGGGCTTGCCTCCTCCCCCACCCCCAGGACCTTGGTTCTGAGTGTTTTTGGCCATGTTACTCAATTGTTTTTCCTGCTGTTCTGCGAGCTTCACTTGAGCCCACATAACCTTCTCTTTGAGGGCCTTTTTCTTTTCTGCCATCTCGTCCTCGCAGTACTTTGCGTACCGCAGGACCTCGTCTATCTTTTTGGAGTGCCAACAAATTTTGTTATCCTTTATCCACTGACAAATTTCAGGCCTTAAACCGTTTACAAACCTGTAAATGAAATGCGTCATATCCTTCATCTCGATGTTATCTATACCACTGTATGTTTTAAACACCTGCAACAGCCTTTCATAATAGGAGTGCACTGTCTCGTCTCTCTCCTGTGTAGTTCTATCTATCCTGGTCCAATCAGTTTCCTTTGCGGGCACCTTATTTTTCAAATGCAACATTACTTGTTCGTATTTTTTCATCACTTCAATCGACGGCTCCCCTGTGTTAGAGTCCCTCGGGTACTCCTCACTAGGCCAGCCTATGGCTATTTTACACTCGGTCCATAGATCTACCGGGACCACAATATCGAAAAATCCATCCAGGTCTTTCCACAGGCATTTTTGCACCTTTACGAACCTCTCCACTTGCCGGTACCAGTCAACTGGCTTTTCGCGCAATTTTGGGAAATCGTTAGTAAAGGACACAATATCCTGTCTGGACCATGGAACGTGCACATACCTCCCACCTGGCACTTCACGCATGGGGCATAACGTTTCGGGCTTGTCTACTTCTCTCAAAGGGAACTCAGGGGTGGCATGTCTAGATCGCGCCTCATCTTTCTTTCGCGCCCACCTGCTTTTCCATTTTTCCACGTCTCCCCATTTTTGCAAAATGCCTAGCAACTCCTTAATCTGCAACTTTTTCCCGGACACATTCAAGTTCTCTATATCTTTGTCTGAGAATTCAGCTCTGTAGGGTTTTTGCAAGGGCTTGGATCTTGAAATATCTACCTCCATACTAACTGCAGTGTCTGTCAATTTTTCGTGGAGCACCCTGGTACTTCTGGTAAGGCTTTTACACATAAACAGCAACTCTTCTTCAGAGTAGGTATTTAATCTGTCCAATCCCACATTTCCTGCCATTAATTCCTCTATTTCTACCCTCAGTTTGTAGAGGTCTAAAGGTTTCGTTTGCGGAGTCTGTTTTTCTAATTCACGACTCCAATTTTCAATTTCCTCCGGAGTTACCAGAGAAACACTCCTAGTACCTGACGTTGATTCTAATTTAATTTCTTTCGCATTAAAAGGATTATGCCTCTTCTGCACTCCCTTCCCGGTCTGTTTGTTTGGCAGGTCCAAAAACACAACCTCAGACTCGCACTCACTGGACTGATCGTCTATCAGTAGGGGCTCCTGCCTCGGCGGGGCCATGATTGGGTTCATAACTGGAGGGTTTGGGCTTCCTTGATTATTCCCATACAACGGAACCACTGGTCCGATTGTTACCGGAATAGTCAAAGCCTCAGGACTGGTATTTAACTGGGAGATTTTCTGAATTATTTCTGTCCTCTGTCTAGCTAGGGCCTCTTGCTCCCTTTCATCTAGTACTCTTCCTAATGTCCGGTCAGGTATCATCTGTGGGGTCAGGTGAGGGGTAAGACTCGGGGCAGTAGGATGCGTTTCACTTGGTCCTCCACCATAATTTGGTTTTGGGAACAAAGTTCCTGTGCCAAATGACCTGCGCTCCTCCCCATATGGAGGCTGCAAAAAGGGCATTCCTGAACTTAATGGCTTTTCTTCGTTTTCATAAAGAGGTCCGGGGAAAAAGGCTCTTTCATGGGAATATTTTTCCTCCGGGCTCACGGGCACTCTAGGATATATCTCTCGTACCTCCGTGGGTCCGGGATTCTCAAAATAGGGCAGTACTTGACCACCTTCCCCCCTACTTAGGGATCTGTCCTCCTCCTTAATAGATGGACGCTGGGGATTCCCTCCTGTACTGGAAAGTCGGGCTCCCTCATCATAAGGGGGCAGACTTCTCGTAAAGATGTCATCTAACAATTCATCGTCTGACTCTCCCAGCGCTCCCCAATGCTTACTCTTTTCTGTCCTTTTCTCTCCCGCCGAAGGGGTACCTGCTGGCATCATGGGAAACAGACCCTCAACAATCATGCTCTGTCTCCACTGTTTCATCTTTTTATCCCTGGTCTCTTGTTTCAGCCTTGGGTACCACTTGGTCAGACCTTTGTCCATTCGGGGTTTCTCTCTTTCGAAAGCCTCAATTTCCCATTCCTCTAATGCCTCATACTGCGTTAGTCTCGGTCTGGGATGCAATTCATTCATTCGGGTTCTCAAATTAAATAAAATCCTGCCATTGAAAGTACCGTCTAACGGAAAAGCCAATATTCCGTCATCTTTTGTGTACTTTACCCAATTTTCCAACCACACACAGGTATTGTACCCTCGGTCAAACATCATGAACGAGGCGGGAGTGTTCGGTGGCGGGACAATAACGCCCTCTCTAGATTTAATCGGTTTGTCCGTTTTGAAATAATTCTTTACCCTATTTACAAGGGACATCTTTCTCTTAGTCCCGTACATAATATCGTATCTATTGGCTTTCCACTGATCCCTTTCAAACCCTTGGCTTCTTGGATCGGGTCTAGTCTCTGGACAATACGAGTGCCACATACGATTTCTACGCTTAACTCTGTTTACAAAGTTACCTCCAATCAGAACGCGTCTTGCAATTTTGTGCGACCAATGAGGTGCACGCGTTCAAATAATTTTGGCCAATGGGTGCGCGGCCCCTTCGTGAGACTGTCCTCACGCTCCGGCGCTTCACCCCTCCTTTACAATTCCAGCCCCGCTACCCGCCCGCTGTTTCTACCAATCCCAGCGCGGCACGGAGTGACGTCAGAGACGCTTCGCGACTGACTCCCTCCCTTCACAAGGTAACGGAAACTTTCTTTCTTTTTAAAGTGCTAGTGCTTGGTTATTTTACAACGAATACACATTCGCCACAGTGCTCAAGTGTCTAGACAGGAAAGATTTCTGTTACTGCAAGTAAACTACTTCCATTTACTTTTCACGCGCTGCGGGTAGATCTCTTCCGCCTACCCTTCACTCTAGCATCGGTGAACCTGTTATTCCCCTAAACTCATCCACTTCTCCGGGATATATCCGAGTCTAAGGTTTCCCAGCGGACCCCTCTGCTTTCACCCAAGCTCCGAGGAACCTGCTACTCTTCCGATGTGACCCTTACTAGGTTACGCCACTATGGGAATTTTGCCAATGAACCTCGTTATTGACATTTATTCACACACGTATTCAGAAAAACCCTAGTTAGTGCTTCCCGGTTATCCTAACCTGCACCTAACCTTCCTTAAGCCTGCGACCTCAAGGCAATGGATTCTATTCACCACTTGCCTTTTCAATTCCCCGGGGAGTTCGGACAACAATGAACGAGACGGTTTACAAACGCATGGATTAATACATATAACAATATAAGAACAAGAATAACAATGATAAAACAATTCATGAATTTCAAAAAAAGCAACACGTTTCAAGAGAGTGATCAGTTCCCTCGGAATGGCCGCTCTTGTAGCAGCATTAATGTGCTAGCAGCTACCGACTTAGCTAGCCTAACTAATCCTGCCTAACCTTCAACTAGTCCCTAACCATCCTCTGCTAGCCAGAAAAACTGATAGAGCGCGCGAGGTCACCCAACCAATAATTTCGCCGTTTCCGGCTTCGGGCCCATATATTTCAATTCACAATATACATTGACCGGGTGACTTCACGGGCTGCTACCAATTTGTGTGAATTCCCTACTGTTATTACTCAGCGTACCCGACTTACCATCTACCGACACGGGTACCTATGACCACAACGGATCAGGGAGCTAGCTGTAAAGGAAAGGCAGCAAAATACAAACCCAAAATGACATTCAATACTGTTGTAAATGACCACGGACAACTGGAAGTTTTAAAATCTTTATCTAAAGTTCGTTCTCGTTAAGCATTAGATTTACAAGAATAAGGCAATCAATAATCAAGATAACGAAAAGTACATAACTATAGAGAAATAAAGTCAGGGTAATCATGGAAATGCTAATATGAGATGCAACAGGAAATGCTATGCATTCAGGGTAAAAGTTCTTTGGAAACTTTAAGTAAGGCCGTTCTAGACCATATCAGGAAATGACAAACTGCAATGCAAAATATGATTTCTAAAAGGTAGGGTAACATGGGAAAACGTTATGAAAATATACAAATGACTTTATGATTCAATAGTTTGCGGCAAAGCATGGAAAAATCAACATGTGCAAAGGTATGTCTTTATTAAAGCAAAAGACAGAAAAATAGAAAGGTGCAAGTTTAAGGATTTCAGAGCAATATTTACCTAGACTGGTGTGGAAACCAAACCCTGGCCACGGGTCAGTTAAAGACAGGAAACCCTCAAGGAAGGATACCCCTCAGAGGACAGCAGGTGCAGAATGGACACCCAGGACAGGACAGGATACCCTCAGATTAGGAATCAGGACAGGACCTCAGGACAGGACAGCAAACCCTCAGGACAGGACCGCTCAGGACAGGACCACACCCGCAGTTTGGAAGCAACGCCTGCGCTCCACCCTCTCTGCAGCTATCGATCAAGACCCCGATTGGGTCAGCGAACTCCCAGCAAAGTGCTTCGCCAGCACTTTAAGGTTCAGTAGAACCTTAGTCTATGGTCAATTTCGGACAGAGTACTCCGCAGTGCTCTGTATCTTCAGTCACCTATTGAGTGCGATGGGTCAGTGACAGGTCAGCTAAACCAGACAAGTCGGACAATTTCCCTAGGTGAACCCAGGGTAGATATACAGTTTGGGGACGGTGTACCACCCCCCAATGTTGCAAAGTGTCAGAATCCCTCAATTTGTTTTTTTTTTTTTGTTTTGTTTGTTTTTTAAACCTTTATTGTATAAAGAAAGCTCACAAATACGGGCCTACAACCCACGAGGGCTGGCCACCACATGGTAGATAACGTAACAAAAGAAAAACAAATTCTCAACAGGATATGTCACCAGGAGCACAGGAGAAACAAACAAAAGGCATCGAGCAATCAGCAAGAACAGGACAATAAAAGGTTAATTTTCTAATGCGGGGTGGGGAAACAGAAGAATCATGGGCCGTGCAAAAAACAACCAGGGAGGGGCCATGGCAAGCCGCCATCTTACGATCACAGAATGACAAAAGAGGCCATACAAACATAGCTATCAAAGAGTATAAACATAATCGGAATATAAAGAAACGACAATGGCATCAATCAAACCGCACCTACCCGTCGCCGCCCCCACCCAAATTGAGGAGACATGATCAAAAAGGCCCACATAATAAAAGACAATACGATACGCACCCCAACAAAAATAAAAGGACCCCCATAAAGGAGGAAAAAGGGGAAAGGGAAAAAGGGAACGAAAGAAGGGACTCCCACCAAACCACGCACCCCCAGGAGTGAAAGCAGGATAATAGAGTCCGGCAAGCGACATAGCAAAAATCGATACCGAATTACCCAGCGAGCCACAATCAGATACACACCGGAATAGGAAAGTCACAGAAACTCCCCAGGGGGATACAGGAGGAGACGGAGTCCCGAAAAAAGTGAACACACAAGAGCCATAGAACAGAAAAAGAGGAAATAAGGGAGGAAAAAGACCCCCCAATACGGACAGACCCCCCCAACCCACCCCTAAAGCCCACCCTGCACCCCTGCAGAAGGCTACGGCCTACCCCCCCGCAGCGTGCCTGTCGCCCTAATTAGAACCCGAAATATAGCGGAGCAAAGTTAAGTCGGAAACAAAAGACAAAAATGGGAAGGGAAGAGAAGGAAACGAGGGATGGGAAACACACACAGACATACACGGGGGAGGGCCGGGAGACAGGAGTAAACGCACCCAGCCACCCGCCTGAGTCGGGGAGCCAAGTCCCCTGGAAGCCAAAGAACATCGGGTTAAAGTCCAGGGGCACCAGTCAATCACACAGAACCATACCGGGACAGGTTGACCATCCAAATCAGTGCAAGACTACCGCACACAGATGCCAATATACATCAGCCCTGTCCTTGTTTGTCCAAAGTGGAAACGGTCCGATCCAGCGAGGACCAGGTTACGAAGAACAGGAGACAGACAGCAGGAAGATCCAACGGCAGTCCGGAAAAGGCACGTAAAGTGGAACACGGAAGATCCAGGAAAGTCACGAAGTGTAGCAAACGATGCAGGCACAAGTCCAAGGATATGTCCAGAAGAACCGACCCATCTGGGCCAGCACAGGAGACATCGCCGGGCAGCAGCGACCGAAAGGAAGCGGGAGAGTCATGAAGGCCAGGCCAAGCAAAATCCAGCTCCCGGGCCTGAGAAAAAGAAGGTAGCGCAGGAGGAGGGGGCGCCATCAAGTTCCGTACAGCAGCAGACGCGGTCGGAGCCGGGGCCAATTCCGCCAGGATAATTCCAGCCGCACCCCGCGGCGGCACAATCACATCTGGCCGTGGGGGCCCCGGAGGCCCGCCGTGAGGAACCATCTCCGAAGCTAGGACAGGCGCGGTCACACAGAGCCGCCAGGAGAGCAGGGTGTCCAGTACCTCCTTAAGTGTAGGAAAACCTTTACAGTATCCGGCACCCGGGCCATGCGGCGGGCCTCCAGCGCTCGCCCAGGCCCGGTCAAGACACCCGGGGTCGGTCGCCATTTTGAGAGTCCGACAAGGCAGCGCGGCTGTAAATCTCCGCCGGGGCGGCAGCAAGGCAAACAAAGTCCCGCCAACCGGCAACAGAGCACCCCGGGCAGGAAGGGGGGCCACCAGAAGAGAGGGACTCGCCGGCCACCCAATGCCGCCGGTCCCGTTCTCCGAGTCCGGGCGGCAAAATCAAAATGGCCGGACCGGAGAACAAAGGGAGAGCAAGCCGGACACACGAGGAGCTCCGACCACGGAAGGCAGCGCCTCCACCATAGGCCTCCTCCCCACGGGAATCGGCCAGGAAGGACCTCCGGCCCACACGAACAACGGCCTTCCGACCACCTCCTCCGCGCCCCGGAGGATAGATCCGCAGGCTCCGTCCGGCCCGGGAGCCGGCAAGAAGATCCAGGCCAGTCCGCCTCCGACACCCCAACACAATCGGGGGCACTGCACCGGATCCACAGCAGCCAGGATAACCGGAACAAGAGGTAAGTGCCTGCAAGGCGTCGTAGCACTACCACTCAGCAAACAGGGCTTCCCGGGGCAGGATTACAGCAGGATAAATGTGAAAACACAGGCGGGCGAACGGAGCCGAGCTAAAGCGCGGCCATCTCGGTCGCGAGCTAGGCTCCTCCAGAATCCCTCAATTTGGATTGGTCCTAAGATAGGATTTGGGTAACACACCAATCAGAATACACTATTTGGAGGCCTTATTTACATCTCAGGGCACCGCCTAGCAAGATTGGGGTTCCCATGAGAAACTGCGCAGAATACAGGCAAAGAATACATTTTTGCAACATAACAGAACAATATCGAGATGCTGCGGGGCTAAGGTGCTGCTTCCCAGGGTGGCTTCTGGCATCAACCTTCCTTGGCAGCAATTCAATGCCGAGATGACTTTCGGCGAGTCTGCGCACAAGTACCCTCCAAGATGGCTTTCGGCTCAGTCTGACCCCCATTCCCCGCGGTACATGAAAAGTAAGCGAGAACAAATTAATACATAGAAATAACGTTATAAAACACATCACAGGGCTTGTACTTTCAACTTATCACTAAGAAATATACTTATGCAGTCTAAATGTTAGCTACATATAAACAAGTACAAGAGCAGTGGCACGAGCAGTACCACGTTACTGGCAAAGCTATGTATTACGCATGCGCAACTATTTCCCTCCAAACCTGCAAACATGTCAGGACACGTGAGTGTGACTGACGCATGCGCAGACACTATTTCAAAGCAGCGGCCATTTTAAAGACTCAAATTAATTATTTTAGTAAAACACATAGGCAAGCTTCGGGGAACCTCGTTTAAACATAAAATAAACGTTAGTAAGACGTACAACTTATTATTTGGTTATACATGGACGAGGTTCATGACAAAAGCAAGTCGCAAATGCGAAGCTTTGCTTCATCACTTCGGCGTCCGGACCCGTGTACGACTCAGATGTATATTCAGCCTCCGGATCGGATCTGCTAATGCTGAACCCGATTCGGTGCCTTACCAATCGAGATCGGAATCGGCCCTAAGGATTTATTGTGTGGGTGATTTTAATAATAGGGTGTGCCATCGAATGGATAGTGTAGCCTGTGGGGTTACAGGTTCAGTGACTAAACATTGAGGGACAGAATATCGACTGTCCAGAATATCAACTCCAAAATATCGAGGAACAGAATATAGAATCCCTATCTATAAACAGGGAAGTACTAAAATATCGAGTTCAAATTATCGATAGTGAAAATACAGTTAGCTAAAATATAGAATTTTTAAAATGTATTAACCTATTATCTAAATATAAAAATAAAATATATATAATTATTTAAATAATTAAAGTAATACTTTTTAAGTTAATTAATAATTTACACTACATTAAATATAACAAAATAAAAATCATTACTTAGCTAAGGGAATAAAATTAGTATTCACACCCCAACAAGTGCAAAAGTAGAGAATTTGTTGGATAGTGGGAGGGTAAAAATTACTATTCCAACTCCAGTGAGTGCAACAGTAGGGAAAGCATTGGATAACGTAGGGGTAAAAATTACTATTCCCACTCCAAAGAGTGATACAGAAGGGAAAGTGTTGGATAGCGGGAGGGTAAAAATTACTACTCTCACTCCAGAGAGTGCAACAATAGGGAAAGCGTTGGATATCGTAGGGTTAAAAATTACTATTCCCACTCCAGTGAGTGCAACAATAGGGAAAGCGTTGGATAGCGTAGGGGTAAAAATTACTATTCCCACTCCAGAGAGTGCAACAGTAGGGAAAGTAATGATTTAATATTTAACTAAGAATACATTAATTATCAATACCAATTAAAAATGTATTAAAATGAATTACCAATTATAAAAGATGTAATAATTAATTAATTATAAATACCAATAAATAGTATTTAATTACCTATTAACAATTAACAACTGATTCATTTTCAATTCCAAAAATGTTAATAGTAATACAAAAACTACCAATTAATAATGAATAAACAATAAATTATTTATCAATACACAAAAATATTTTCAATACCTATTTAATTACAATAACATTACTTCCCACCCTTTTCCCCTATAACCCACAACCCACTCCAAATAATAAATTAATTCCATTAACATAATTATCAATTAAACAATTAATTTAAATTAATTACCAATTAATAAAAAATAACTACCAATTAATACTTAATTAACAATCAATTAATTAACAATACATATATATAAAAATAAATATTTACTTACTTACAAATAAATTACTTCCCACCCTATTCCCCTATAAACCCACAACCCACTACAGAACTACAACGCAAAATTAAATTAACAAGAATTATTAATTCATAATAATTTATATTTCATTTACTATAATTAAATGACTTCCCACCCTATATAAACCCACAACCCGCTACGGAAATAAATTACGAAAAAACTAAATAACATAAAATTCATTACTTTAAAGAAATTAAACATTACAAAAATAATAAACCATTTTAACACAGATACTAGCATACAAAACACTAAAAGAAATTCGATATTATGGAAAACGATATTTCTAAATTCGATATTATGGAAATCGATATTTCTAACCTCAAATTCGATATTCTATACAACTATATTTTGGGAATTCGATATTTTGGCATCTCTATATTTTTGATTCGATATTCTGGACAGTCAATATTTAAAATTCGATATTTTGGTTGTTTACCGGGGTTATAGAAGGTTGTGGCGACCAAATTGTACATTTTTACCACTCCACTTACAGGGAGGCATTGAATTGGATCTTTGTTGTCTAGTACATGGGGGATGAAAATAGTATAAATAACACTACAGGAACCCTGGATTAGACATTCGGATCCCCTTACTTAGACATCACTATTGATTTTATAATTGCTTCAGAATTGTTAAGTGATAGGCTTAATAACAAAAGTGTGGCGTTCACTGTTTTTAGTGACCACGCCTATCTGGCCTGTTACATTCGGTGGCACTTTAACCCCTGCAGTAAGTTAGATTGGGTACCAAAGCCGATTCTGGCAAGGAATAATGGATAAATCTTAAAATGGGATAAGGTGGTGGGATGCGATTTCTTCTATACCATACTCGTTGAGAAATACTCAGAGTTTATGACTTGCCTTAAGGTAGGCACTCCACCTGATCCGATCCTAATAGCTTTCAAAAAAATCATGGGAGGGATTAATAGCAACCTAACACGCTATCCTAGGAATGAAGCTAGGACACAAACTGCGTGGTTTGATCCCAACTGCTTCATAGCTACCTCCAGATTATATAATGCCTTAGGAGCAACCCCGAAGGATGAGAGCTGTGCACGTTCCCTGCGTGCAAGCTATGAGAGAGTCAGCGAGAGAAGAGTAAGAGAACTAAATGCCAAGGTGTGGGGAATTCTCAGATTGGCTCTTCTCAGAAAGGACTCATACGAGTTCTGGAGAGTTTTGAAGGCCCCCCATTTAAAGCAGGAGGGGGCTCGGACCCCAGATGCACACATTGATGAAGAAGGCTGGGTATCCACTTCCAGAATATATTTAAAAGCCATGTTGTAAATAGGAACTCTGGTCTATGTACAGAGGCTCAATGAGCATCAGATCTAATTTTCCAGGTAGAAGAAATTGATTTAGCTTTGGCCCAGATGACCCTATTAAAGTCGACTGGTCCCGATGGCATCCCAGCTGACATCTTTCTGGAAACCAAAGCGCTCTGGGCCCGTTACTGAACAATGTTTTTAATGTTGCATCTAAGATTGGTCCCCCCAGTTCCTGGAAGCAGTTGGTTATTGTCCCTATTTATAAGAAGGGTGACAGGGCAGAACCATAAAAATTATAGCCCTATCTCTTTAATTAATAGCACGGCAAAATTAATGGGGAGGGTGCTTCTAAACAGGATAGGGGACTGGGCTCAAGAGAAAAATATATTAGCATCGACGCAGTATGGTTTTAGAAAAGGAAAGGCCACTATTGATCAGATTCTAAATTCGACCATGATTATTTCTAAATACACCTTAGCTAAGGATGGCTGACTATATATGGCCTTTATGGATTTATCATTCACCTTTGATTGTGTATCGCATAGTAAATTATGGATAATAAGAGTAGAAATGGGTGTGGAGCCCCCTATTATTTCCTTCATAAGACAGCTGTACATGGGAGCAATAGCATCTGTTTGGTATTGTAGTAGTGGAGAACAAACAAGGGCGTTCAACATCGGGAGGGGTGTAAAACAGGGTTGTGTACTGGCCCCACTCCTGTTTTCTCTGTACACTAACGGGTTAGAGGCAATTCTGGGCCACTCCTTGAAGGATGTTCCCTATGTAGAATCATCCCCTTTACCCATACTTCTATATGTGGATGACGCAGTGTTACTGGCCAGAACCATGATGGTGCTACAGAAACTCATACAGGATTATCTGAGTTATATGGCTAATCTAGACCTGAGAATACATGTTTCAAAATCTTTTGTTTTAATTGCCGGAGCTCGTCATAAGACTTTTTTTAATTTTCATATAGAGGACCAGAAGCTGGAGGTGGGTGATTCATTCGCCTATCTGGGAGTAACATTTTATAGTAAGCTATCTTGAAAAAAGATGCTTCTAAGGGGCCTATTCCGATTTCGGACGGACCTGAGTCCATCCGACATTGGCCAGGAGCTGTAACCGACCGACCTGCAGTGTCGGTTACAGCCCTGCTAGTACGATTCGACCGAACAGGGTTCGGTCGCATTCGTATACTTTGCAATATAAGCATGCATTCCAAGCGAAATGCATGCCTGCATTGCTGAAAGCAGGGGTGCAGTTTATACCTGCACCATGTGGCCGGCACCCCAAGGTGCCTGCCACTGGGTACAGGGATCAATGGAGGGGCACCATAGGTGCTCCCGGGTCGCCAACTGGTGGCCTCACACCCAGGGGGGTCTTGCTGGGATCCCCCGAGACAGCTTCCTACTGCCTTTTTATGCCGGACAGACCGGCACAAAAAGGCAGTGAGAAGCTGCCATGTACTCCCTCGGTCGTAAAGAGGCGACCGGGGGAGTACTGAGGGATTTCCGGACTGCGGACAAGCTCTCCGAGCCAGTCGTCCGCAATCTGGAAATCCGCCCTAAGTTGTCAGGGTATGCCCAGGCGTGGGTCCCTTGCTTACTTTTCACTGGATTCAAGCTAGCGTGGCTGATGAAGGTGATACCCCGAAACTGTTCCCAGGATTCTTGTTTCCAGTTCAGGGAATACATGGCTTGGCAGTTCGGGCTGGACTGTTCCCATGAGGCACAGGGTCAAGACTGATTTGCATATAGCTGTGACTGAACTGGGGTGGCAAGGGGAGCTAAAGAATGATGATGGATTCCCCCACATATGTGACTGGGGTGAGTGTTTGAAAAGTTTCACCACTCCGTCCATCATCTCCTTGTGTTTGCTTTGTTCATCCTAAGTTGGCAGGGTATGCCCAGACGTGGGTCTCTTGCTCATTTTGCACTGGATTCAATCTAGCCTGGCTGATGAGGGATGTTACCTCGATGCCGTTCGCAGGATTCTTGTTTCCAGTTCAGGGAAGCCATGGCTTGGCAGTTCGGGCTGGACTGTTCCCATGAGGCACAGGGTCAAGACTGATTTGCATATAGCTGTGTCTGAACTGGGGTGGCAAAGTGAGCTAAAGAATGATGATGCATTCCACCCAGATATGTGACTGGGGGTGAGTGATTGAAAAGTTTCAGCACTCTGTCCATCATCTCCTTGTGTTTACTTTGTTCACATTAAGTGGGCAGGGTATACTCAGACGTGGGTCCCTTGCTTACTTTGCCACTGGATTCAAGATAGCCTGGCTGGTGAGGGGTGTTAATCTGAATCCAGTCCCAGGATGCTTGTTTCCGGTCGAGGGAAGACATGGCTTGCCAGTTCCGGCTGCACTGTTCCCATTAGGCACAGGGTCAAGACTGATTTGCATATAGCTGTGTTTGAACTGGGGTGGAAATGTGAGCTAAAGAAGCATGATGGATTAAACCCAGTCTGTGAATGGGTGTGAGTGTCTGAAAAGGTTCCGCACTCCATCCATCATCTTCTTGTGTTTGCTTTGTACGCCCTAGGTTGGCAGGGTATGCCCAGATATTTGTCCTTTGCTTACTTTGCCACTGGATTCAAGCTAGCATGCTGATGAGGGGTGTTACCCCAAAACTGGTCCCAGGATGCTTGTTTCCAGTCCAGAGAAGACATGGCTTGGCAGTTCGGGCTGGACTATTCCCATGAGGCACAGGGTCAAGACTGATTTGCATATAGCTGTGTCTGAACTGGGGTGGCAAAGTGAGCTAAAGAATGATGATGGATTCAACCCAGATCTGTGACTAGGGGTGTGTGTTTGAAAAGTTTCAGCACTCTGTCCATCATCTCCTTGTGTTTGCTTTGGTCGCCCTAAGTTGGCAGGGTACGCCCAGACGTGGGTGCCTTGCTCACTTTGCCACTGGATTTAAGCTAGCCTGGCTGAGGAGGGGTGTTACCCTGAAACCTGTCCAAGGATGCTTGTTTCCGGTTCACAGAAGATATGACTTGGAAGTTTGGGCTGGACTGTTCCAATGAGGCACAGGGTCAAGACTGATTTGCATATAGCTGTGTCTGAACTGGGGTGGCAATGTGAGCCAAAGATTGATGATGGATTCAACCCAGATCTGTGACTGGGGGTGAATGTTTGAAAAGTTTCAGCACCTTGTCCATCATCTCCTTGTGTTTGCTTTGTTCACCCTAAGCTGGCAGGGTATGCCCAGACGTGGGTCCCTTGCTCACATTGCCACTGGATTCCCTTTGTGTGTTACTCTCTTGCTTCCTATTTGTGGGCAATGGCTTGCAGAAGAAGTTTAACTTTATAATTGCTTTTTTAATGGATTATTTTATCTGACACTGATGAAGTTATGAATTTATGGACTTATTTTATATGGTGTAAGTTTTATATAGAGTTTATTGAGGTAATAGCTTTTTCACTTGTTTCAACTTTTTATGAGTTGATGCGATTGATGCAGAATAAAGTATTTTAGACTGACTGGCTGACTATTCTTCCATGCAAAGCAACGCAACAAAGCCACTTGCTTCCCTGCGTTGAGTGAAACAGAGAGAGCACAAGTGCTTCTAATTTACATATATATGGAGAATTTCTTCTCTCTGTGTGCTGCCTTGGTCCAAAGCAGGCACCGTATTGCAAGGGTTTATGCCTTATAGGCAGAATTGTTTTTGTGCAGGAAGGGACTGCACAAAAACAATCCTTATGGGCATTTTCCTCTATCTATGTGTGGAAATAACAAGGAGAAATAAAGACATTTCTCCTTGTTACACCTCACTGGGGAAGGCGTAACATTTGATACATTCACAGGTTTGTAAGTCTTTGTAAATCTGGGAATGTGCCAAAATGAATAGGTGGACCCATATGAACGCCCATGCTCTACTCATGGAACGCCTTGCCAACACAAGGTAAAACAAGGCAACACTATGCACTGCCTTGGCTTAACGCCACCTCGGGCTACGACCAGTTCTGCAGCTGGATTACTAAGGCGCTTGACGTATTGGTGCCCATCATCTCTAGTAAGTCCAGCTCCAGGCAGTCGAGTCCTTGGTATGACAGTGCCCTCCGCGCTCTGAAGGGTTCATGTAGACGGGCAGAAAGGGAGTGGCGGAAGACGTATGATGTTGTTAAAAAAAACGCGTACTTGGCTTCCGTCAAGCTCTACCATCGAGCTATTTGTAGAACCCGTGCGGCGTTCTACACGACGGAATTCCGCAACAGCCTCAATCCATCTAAGACCAACTTCAAAACCCTTAAAAATCTGTTGGCTAAGAGAGCGGATCCACAAGTGGACGGTTCTACCTCCCATTGTGAGACCCTAGCCGCTTTCTTTTTGGAGAAAGTCAAGACCATCTATCAGACGTTTCCCAGTACGACGCTGCCCTCCATTCCTCTGAACGGCCCTCGTAGTTGCCCGGCATTACACTCTTTCCCTACTCTTTCCTGGGATGGGTTTGTCAGGTGGGCACAGCGAGTCAAGTCCGGTTCTCCTGCGGACCCGCTCAGACCTGCCCTCTTTAGAGATCCTTCTTTTCAGGGGTGCACTGTAGTGTGTTCGCTGATTAACCTTTCCTTGACCTCAGGTACAGTTCCTGCCAAGTGGAAGCAGGTGGTGGTTTCTCCGATCCTGAAAAAACCATCATTGGATCCTTTAAAACCGGAAAACTACCGCCCCATTTCACTGCTTCCCTGGCCGGCCAAAGTCATGGAGGCTCACGTCAACCTGGCCCTCTCTGAGCACATGGCCCGGGCCAATGTCCTCGATCCCACGCAGAATGGGTTCCGTGCTGGTCACAGCACGGAGACTGCCCTTCTGGCAAAGGTAGAACATCTGCGGATTGTGTTGGATGCAGGTCAAACGGCAGCGCTTATTCTACTAGACCTTAGCGCTGCCTTTGACACTGTGTCCCATCGCATCCTCCTGCACCGCCTGGAGGACATTGGCATCTGTGGCTCTGCTCTGCAGTGGTTCCATTCCTTTCTTAGCGATCGCTCCTTCTGCGTTGCCACCCCTCCTTTTCAGTCCAAATACCATCAGTTGGACCTGGGGGTTCCTCAGGGCTCCTCGCTGAGTCCCACGCTTTTCAACCTGTACGTGCGGCCGCTGGCTGATGTCGCCAGGCAGTGGGGCCTAACCATGGTCTCTTATGCCGACGACACGCAGCTAGCGGTTACGATCAGCGGGGACGTCGAACAGGATGCCCCCAGGTTCCGAAACGGGCTGAGAGAGGTGGCCAGCTGGATGAATAATAACTGTCTCCAGCTGAACGCGAAGAAAACTGAGGTGATGATCGTTGGGAGGGGAGCGGATCGCTGGGGGGACAGCTGGTGGCCTCTTGAGTTAGGGCCGGCCCCTACACCAGTGATGGAACTTAGAAACCTGGGAGTGTGGTTAGATCACACCCTCTGCTTCACTACCCATACTAAGAGAGTGGCGGCATGCTGTTTTGGTGTCCTGCGTGGGCTAAGACCGGTGCTCAAATTTTTTGATGCTCCGACAAGACAGTTGGTTATTCAAGCGACGATTATCTCCCGGCTGGACTATGCCAGCTCGCTCCTGCTGGGAGTAAACCAATCTGAGATCGTTCGCTTACAGCGCGTACAGAACGCGGCTGCGAGAGCAGTGGTGGGTCTGCCAAGGTCATGTCCCACTTCCAATATTCTGCGGTCCCTACATTGGTTACCGATCAAAAGTCGAATTCATTTTAAGGCCCTTAGCCTTGCTTTCAAAATTTTAAAAGGGTCGGCATCTGAGATTCTCAATAATCTTGTATCCGCCTATGTCCCAACTCGCTCCCTCAGATCTCTTGGGCAATCCCTTGCAGTTGTCCCGCGTTTCAGGCTTAGCCGGATGGGCGGTCGTTCTTTTCGAGTGAGAGCTGCGGCTCTCTGGAACTCTCTCCCTCTAGAAATCCGCCTGTTAGAGGATCTATTAGCATTCCGTAGGGCCGTGAAAACTCATCTGTTTTAATTCACCTTATACTCACTTTCTGTTCCTTTTGGCGTTGTGTTATGTTCATCTTTTCCCTGCGCCAGGACGCTCCTTAGCTGGAGCATCTGTGCGCAAAATAAATGATATTAACATAACATAACATAACATAACATAACTTCCTAAACCACACTAAGCCATGCAAAGTGACTTTGCATGGCTTAGTAAATACCAAAAATGGCTTTGCATTGGGGCTGTGCCTTAAAAATGCCGCAACCCCAATGCAAATTCTTAGTAAATCTGCCTTCCAAGTGCTTACATTGAATCAATAAGCAAAGTGGTTTCTGTGGAAAGAGTTGAGGCCTCTGAGGATAGAAAAAATGGGCATTTTAAGGAGAGAGAAAGTCTGTGAGCCTGGACAAGAAATTGATGCATCAGATTCAGTTATTCAATGATATGAGAGATTATTTGCACTCTTCGCAGAGAATGAGTCCCCTTGATATGGTTATTTTGGTGGCCTAAAGATACACTCACAGAAGTGTCGGACCTAATATTGTCCTTATCATGACAGAAATGCAAGTGATGCATTCTTGAAGTTATTCATGCATTATTAAATTATTGGCGAAAACTGTTTTCCTTAAGCGCATTGTGGTAGAGAAAATTTGCAAATGTGAGTGATCAGGTTGTGATGGGGAAGGTGAAAATGTGTTCTTTGGATAAGCTCTGCTCTATTTGAGCAGATGAATAATTTGTACAACTTTTGGGCTGTTTAGTTTGTTGATCAGTATGAGAGAATTGGTATAACGCCATTTGCATTTTAGGTTTGATATCACATTTTGTTTGTTGCAAAGGTAAGAAATAAACATGGCCGACTTGAGCTACTTTGTGGTTTATATTTAACTTGAGAGAGGCAGCTCTGTCAATGGTCTATTGGATGATATTACTGTAACTTGAGACAGTAGTATTTATGTCAACTGAGAATTTACCCCAATTAAGATTTGAAAAGTCTTGTATAATGTAATGAGGCTGTTTTTGTCTGCTTCTGTATCAATTTTTATTTTGGTAGACAGCTTGTTGAGCTTAGGTGATGTGGGCAAAATGATGTCAAAGGGAATGGAAATGTTGTTGAACTAGTTAATTTCAAGAGGAAGGACATCATTATTAGTGGCAGTATCATCAAGGTCAAGAATTCTGCCTGTGTTGTGTGTAGAATTGGCATAGAATTGAAAGTGGTTTTGTAGGAGGGTGAAGGTTTCTAGAATGATGTAGGATTTGCAAATGGCATTTACTCAATTGAGATTAAAACCTCAGAATTTGATATTTTTTGTTTCACAGGGGTGGTAGATATGTTGCAATTATATTGTATTGGATGCATTGAGCTAAATTTGAAATTTCAAGGCACTCAGATGCATTGCGGTTACTGGTGGTTACAGATTTTCAGTTCAATGTTTCCTTGAGTATTAGGGTTTAGTCTCCACTTGACTCCAGTCCTATGTTGTAAAACATGCATTTTAGTTGAGATTTGGTGCTTGAGAAAATTTAGTTTTTGTGAGGATGTAATTCAAGGAAATGGTATTATTGATATATATTTGCTAATTTGAGGGTTAATAATGCAGGGAGGGCGAGGTGAATGTTTGGGATAGAGAGGTGGTCAGGAAGAGGGTTCAATTTTTCAAAGGTGTGAGAAAGGCTAGCAATAGGGAGTGGTGGGCCAAGAATCTAAAAAGTCAGAGCCTTCTGCATCTGTCTCCATGGCTAACGAGCACCTAAGGACATTTTTGGTGTGAAATGTATATATAAATAAGGTGTGGTACACAAGGGAGAGATGAAGTATTGGTACTCCACCACAGAGAATGGTAACATAAGCAAGACTATGATTTTACTAAAAGTGGAAAGCTGTGACTGAGATACTAAATATGATACTATGATCACCATTGAGAACTAATGTGGAAAATAATTATATAGTAGGAACGAATGCTTCTGAAAATATTCCATAGGCTCTCAGGGCAAGATACATTAAGATTCCAGTGTAGTCTGTAGAAAGGGAGAGACAGAACAGCCTGCAGAGCCAGCTTAAGCCCAGACTGTAACAGAAGAACTGCAGAGAACCTGAAACAAAATTTCCCTCCAGGCTCCTGTGCAGAAAGTCAGAATATGGAAGAATTTTAATGTTGGTTCAACCACGCTAGAAATAGGCAAAAACCTCAATCTACCAAAGTTGCTGCTTTACTAGACGCACATACTGGGCAGACAAGAATTTTTTTTTTTTTTTGTTTAAGAAATTTTTATTAGCATTTTAGAAGAAATACAATACATATGTCATACGAAAGGTGAAATAAGATAATATCAAAAAAGAAGTACTAAAACATATGCAATGAGTAATAAAATAAAGAATGAAAGAAACTGAGAAAGAAGACAGAAAGGAGAAAGGGGAGAGAGAAGAGAGAAGAGAGAAGAGGAAAAGAAGAGAGGATAGAGGAAAGAACAAAAGGAAAGAAAGAGGCAAGAAAAGGAAAAGGAAGAGAGAAGAAGGAGTAGAGAAAGAGAAGTGGGAAAACTGAGAATCAATCAAGAAGAGATGTGGAGGAAAGATAAGTGGTAAAGGGAAGCCAGAGGAGATCAGATTTGATCTTCAAGGGGACAGAATAGGATAAAGCAATAGCAATCCTATGTTCATCACAAACAAAGTTCCACCAAGTGTGAGTAGAAATTTTGGAATTATCTTTCCAACATGACAAGATAACTTTAAAAGCAAGAGAAATAAACAGGTCCAACAATTTCGCAGAAGAAGAGATAATATCTATATCAGATGACAATGATCCTAGGAAAAGAGTCTGTACAGAGAACTGGGTAGAACAATTAAATACTCGCATACATGTTTTCCAAACTTTGTGCCAAAATGACAGAACGTGAGAACATTCAAACAGTAAATGTTTAAGGGACCCAGTTTCTTTAGAACAGGACCAACACAGCAAAGAGGAAGCAGGGGAGAATTTATGAACAGTTACAGGAGTAATAAGGACTCTATGATAAATGAACAACAACGATTGAGTAATACGAGCAGCAGGAGAAACTTTAAACAATTTGGACCATACACAATCCCACATCAAAATAGAGAGAGACATAGTAAGGTCCGTTTCCCATGCAATCTCAACAGCTGATTTAGAACGTTCTGAACTAGGTGACAGTAACAGAGTATAAACTAGAGCAGCCTTAGGTTGGTGGGAGGAAAATAAAGGATAAAGGGTAGAGGTAGGGACTACAGAAGGGAAGACATCTGGAATTGTAAGAGAGGCTAAATACGACTGAATGGCAGCCGTAATAATGGTATACTCAGAGAGAAATGATGAAGGCAAATCAAACAAACTTTGTAATTTAAAAAAAGGAATGATAGAATTATTATCAAAAAACTGATGAATAAACACAACATTCTTCTCTTTCCAGTGCTTAAAATAAAATGATTCACCTTTATAGCGAAGATGTTTGTTATACCATACAGCAGATAATAGAAAGCTTTGCAACGGAAAAAGATTTAAAGAGAAGACATTGTGTAAAACTGTTTGGGAAAATTTTAAGATAGGGTATTTAGTCAAAAAAGAACAGTTCGACATAAATACAACATGCTGAAAGGAAAGGTCCTTCAACAGAGAACGTTCTAGAAGGACCCAGGTAGGTACAGGAGTGTCATCAAAATCATATGCTAAAGAAAAGGATTGTTTGATCATGAAAGCAGAATGGTACAATTTAAAATTGGGAAATCGAACTCCACCTTCAGATTTAGGACGAGTCAATTTACATAGTGCTATTCAGGGATGCTTATCATTCCACAAAAATTTTGTACAAATAGAGGTTATACGGGAAAAATAGGACATAGGAATTTTGAAGGGAAGCATAGACACCGTATATAAAACATGAGGAGTAATCATCATTTTAATTGTGTCTAGTCTACCCCACCAGGAAAGAAATAATGGGGACCAGAGTAGAAGAAGGGAGGAGATTTTCTTTATAAGAGAATCAAATGTAAATTTAAGAGTATCCTTCAAGGAGGGAGCGAACCAAATGCCAAGGTATTTAATTTTAGAGGGACACCAAGCAAAATCAGTGTTATTAAACATGTATTGGTAGCAAAGAGAATTAAGCGGGAGAACTTCAGTTTTGGATAGATTCAATTTATATCCCGAAACAGAGGAATATAAACGGACCTCATCCAGGAAAGGAGGGAGGGAGGTCTCAGGATTAGACATGTACACCAGCACATCATCTGCATAGGCAGATCATTTAAGTTCTGTAGAAGCCAATTTAAAACCAGTGATGGTAGGATTAGAGCGAATTCTCTCTAAGAAGGGCTCAAGACAAAGAATAAATAACAGGGGAGAAAGGGGACATCCCTGACGAGTACCTCTAGATAAGGAGAATGATTTGGAGAATTGGGTATTGACAAAAATACTGGCAAGGGGAGAGGAATAAAGGAGTTTAACCATGGAAATAAAGGAAGGACCAAACCCAAACCAATGTAGGGTGCGCATGAGATATTGCCAATTGATGCGGTCAAAAGCCTTCTCAGCATCTAAGGACAGTGCTGCTAAAGGAACCTTAAGATGTTTGCTGTGTGCAATGACATTAGAGAATAAACAAGCATTGTCCGCAGCAAGCCTCCCCTTCACAAAACCCACCTGGTCCGTCTTAATAAGGCGGGGGATAAGGGAATCAAGGCGAGAGGCAAGTATTTTAGCAAACATTTTGCAATCATAATTTATTAGGGAAATAGGGAGATAATTTTTGCACTGGGTGTGATCTTTATCAGGTTTGGGAATGATGATAATTAGTGCATCCAAAAATGACCCAGAAGCCTTCGCACTACTGATAAAGGAGTTGAAGAGTTGGAGGAGTTTAGGGGCAAAAAAGGCATGAAAGGAAGAATAAAATTCTACAGGAAGGCCATCTGGACAAGGAGCTTTTGAGCATTTGAGGGAGTGAATGGCTCGAGTTACCTCCTGTATTGAAACTTCCTCTTCCAGGAGCGCAAACTCCTCGGGAAGGGATGGGGAAGGGTGAAGGCTCTCAAAAAAGGAAGAAAGATTTACATCAGAGGGATGGGTGTCATCGGTATATAGGGAGTAATAATAAGAGTGGAATACATCAGCTATATCCTCATCAGCTGTAACCAATTTGTTTAGAGAATCATTGAAGATGGGGCCAATATTCTTACGTTCAGATTTAATTTTCAAATAGTTTGCTAACATTTTCCCCGCCTTATTTTGGCCACCATGAAATTTGGATTTTATTTTGAGAAGGGTGTTACAAGCCTCATTGGTATCAATCTTATTGAGATCTGATTTGGCTAGAATCAAATCATGAAGGGAGGAGGAGGATTTAGAGGAAAAATAGAAATGCTCCAGGTGTTTAATCTTACGGAGTTGGGCATCATACTTATCTCTATGCAATTTCTTTTTTTTAGCAACATAGGATATGGTAAATGCTCGGAACGCAGCTTTAAAAGCATCCCAGTTATTGGGAATGGAGGTATCAGATGGATCGTTAAAGGTAAAAAATTCAGTGAAAAATTCAGCACTTTCCTTCATAAAAAAAGCATCAGATAAAAGAAAGGTATTACATTTCCAGTGACTAAATTTAGAGGATATAAGGGACAAATCAAGTGAGGTAGAGACAGGGGCATGGTCAGAGATAAAAATGGAACCTATGGTAGACTTTTGAATACAGGGTAGTAGGGATTTACTAATCAAAATGTAATAAATTCTAGAGCGGGTGTGATGTACAGGGGAGAAAAATGTATATTCTAACACATCTGGATTACATAGCTTCCAAGAATCATATAAAGGACGTGTGGCAATGGCAGACTGAAAACTTTTATGGGTCTTGTCAGGCTGAAATTTACTGGAGGATAATCGGTCAGAAAACGGATCCAACCATTGGTTCAAATCACCTGCAACGATAAAATCAGGGCAATCTATAGAAGAAATCAGGGTTTTAATAGCAGTCCAAAATTTAGGGTCAGGACGTACCGGGCCATAAATATTAAGCAAAACCATTGTCTTATTGTGGATCACAACCTTAGCCATTGCCCAACGTCCTTCATCATCATGTTGAGATGATATAATCTGCACATTCAAAGCCTTATGAAATAAAATAGCAACCCCTCCCTTTTTTAGACAGGCTGGAGAAAATACAACCTGACCCACCCATTGTCTCTTCAATTTGATAGATTCAACATTAGAACAATGCGTTTCTTGAAGAAAAACAACTTGAGAGCCAATTTTAGATAAATGAGACAATACCTTTTGACGTTTGACAGGGTGACCAAGACCTCGCACATTCCACGAGACAAAATTACACACCATGGAGGAGAGGGATGATGGGCGACACGTGAAGAGAATGCATGATACGGGATGCACTACAAAAAAGGAGATAACAGTGACATAAACAGAAAGAGCAAGTAATGAAAACTCTCAATAAACTCAGAACAGAAACGTAAAATCCGGTCAGAAGAACAAAGTACATCACAAAGGAAAATAATCGGAAAAGAGACTGCCAGGGTAAAGAAATACATGGAACAGTGAACAAGAGGAAAGGGAAAGAAGAAAATGGAGAGGAGAAAGAAGAAAGACGTGGAAAGGTAGAAAAGAGACCAGAGAATAGGTAGAAGAAAGTAAACAGATCAAGGCACAAATGTCTGATCGGAAAGAAAGCAAATAGCAAAAGCATCAGGGGCGAGAATACGCCAGTAGAGGAGACAACCCCATGAGCAACCGAGAGATAGGACATAAGAAAACTATGAAAAGAGAATTGTAAGAGCGAATGATAGGATAATAGAAGTGAGCACTAAATATGAAACATAAACGTAAAAAGGTACATACAGAAACCACGGAGAGAAGGCCACATTAATAGAAAAAGAGAAACAGGAAGGAATTTGCTAGGACAATGAGAAAAGAAAAGAAGCAAAAATGATTAAGGCACAGTATCCATCGTCGACGAAGACGCAGCTTGAAGATAGGCCTGGAGTTTTTGAGTATCATCAAAGGAACGGGTGCGGCCATTGTGAGTGATCTTGCAGAAACAAGGGTGAAGAATGCCATATTGAATGTTAAGTTGTCGCATCATAGGCCGTAGATTCAAGAACTCTTTACGTCTGGCATTAGTCGCAGTCGAGAGGTCCTGGGAAATGAAAATATTATGGCCGGACCACTGAAGGCGACGTTTCAGCCTGGCAGCTTTTAAGACAGACATCAGCTCTGTAAATTCTAGAAAAAGCATGATAATGCCACGAGGTTTATTTGAAGCAGATGCGAGACGGCCAAGGCGGTGAGCTCTTTGAATGTTCAGAGGGTGTGAAGTAGGTTGGAGATCCAACAGTTCTCGTAGAAATTTTTGCAAAAAAGACACCATATCAGAGCCTTCCAAATTTTCCGGAACACCATAAACACGGAGGTTATTTCTCCGATTGCGATTTTCCAAATCCTCAGTGTGCAGCTAAAGTTTGTGGATTTCTTGCTCCAGGAGAGGGATTTTATTAGAGGCATCTTGAATATCACTGACCCTTTGCTCCAAATTCAATACCTTGCCCTGCATAAGGACCCAACGATCTTCAATCTGTTTGAGTCTATCATTGGTAGCACTCATAAATGGTTGAAGGCCACGAACCTCTTCAAGGATTGAGTCCAGAACAGGATTAGAGGAGGACTTAATAGGCGAAGGCGGGTCATTTTTAAGCCTTTTTGGTTTGGTACCAGTTTGAGACAGCTTAGAGTCATTGGCCATAATGAGAACGCAAGCAGGAGTATGGCCAACACTGAATAGCAAGGAAAATACTGCACCGCAGAAAAATGCCAAGGAGTAGGAGCGTATACCCTAAGCCAGGTAGAGGAAAATCGCAGTACACTGAAAGAATGGTAGAACTGAGGCAGGAGGAAATGACATCCAAATACAGCATTAAAGGTCAAGAATGATAACCATCCTCATAAATAGCAATAAAAAATGCGTAGACCATGAGGAGAGCAAAGCAATGTGGCCAAAACGACAGAGCTCGGAGCATAATAGAAAGAGGAAAGAGAGTCAAGTCTAATGCGCCATGAGGAAAATGGCGGCAGCAGGCTCCTGAGAGAGAGGACAGCGGTAGTCAAAGGTATACCCAGGAGGCATCCAAATTGATCATGACCAGCAAAAAAGACGTCATGGTGATAGAAAATATGGGCAGCGCTGAAGAAAAACGCCCATTATGCAGAAGAGAGATGCAGCAGGAGTTAAAAACGGCACCACGGGCTCAGCGCACAAAATGGCGGCTGCCCGTGATGCGTAGGAAGGAAAGTTTAGAAGACCGAAGAACAGCATACACCGCTCTCACGACATCCGGGAGAAAAGTCCGTCGCCGAGCTCACGGGAAGAGCGTCTTCTCCGTTCGGCGCGTAAGCCACCCCCCTGGCAGACAAGAATTATTACCGTAAACAACCTTGAAAGATTTTAGCTGCTATTGCCTGGAATGGCCATTTGTCATCGACAAAAGGAACCACTTCTTTTTCTAACATTACCTGGAAGAAATTTCAGAGGAGACATGACTATCTGCAAAGGGAGAAGCGATTCCTTACGGTAACAGATGCAAAATAGGCACAGATGATTACCAGATACCACGTCCCTCATTCTGATTTCCCCAGATTTAGGTATGAGGATACAGATGAGCTGCTTTCTCTGATTCCAGACAGTATCCCCACACCTGAAGCCTGGGATAATAACTTATTTACCCCAGAATGGAGAATAACATGATGTCCAATTCTGCATGTCTTGCTCATTCTGTGAGATACAATGGGCCCAAATCTATTCCCATTTGCCACAGATCAAGGTGCAGGGAGGGATATCTACTGAAGATAAGGAGAGAGCCGAGGGGAGAATTTGTTCCTCCCTCAATTGTGAATGAGGAGAGTGGTCTGAGGTTGTGTGCAGCGGATGCCTGAAACCCCCAAGGGATCTCATAAGTTCACTTGTAATAAAGGCCTACTTGTACTGCATTCCCTTCATCTGACATAAGAATGAAAGTGCTTTAATGGCAATTCAAATCACACCTGGGCCTGTTATACAATTGTTGCTCTACTTACCTGCATTAATATTCACATAATCAATTCAATTCATAAAGCTTTATTCGGAGCATAAAAAAAAACATGTCCATAAAAGCACATACAATTACAGATGCAAACATTTCATTGATTAAAAAAGAAACACATAATACATTTGTTATCCAGAGGGGGATGGAATAAATAGTTAAAATAATTAAAAACACATACTTTTCCTGGAACCAATTGCCTTAAGCAGGAAAGTAGCCGTAAAAAAGCAAATGTCCGGATGGTGCAAATTAAAAAGCAGTTTCATAGAGTCAGTAATTGTTCTTACTCCAAATCTTTTCAACATGGGCTTTAAGAAGATTTTCCGTAGTTCGCTATACAATTGGCATGATAAAAGAAAGTGCGTAGTGCTCTGTTCCGCATTTTTATCACAAGCACAAGGCCCAAAAGGGCGCATTTTTACATTAGGGCACTGTAGCAGCGGGGCTAGGAATAGGCAGGAGTCGTGTTTTTGTGAGTCTGGTATTTATTCGGTCATACAAAGAATCAGTACAGGTCTTTCTGGTAGGTACTCTGCGGGGAGATCGACTCCGCTCTCCTCTGGTCTTTCTGATAATTCCCTCCTCCTTCCTCCGGACGGGGCTCCTCCTTCTTCGGGCTCCCGGAGGCTCCGTGCTGTCCACCCTCGCCGACACCAACAGGGGGGAAACAGAAGAGAGGCGGGTATCAATACAACGAGTAACTGCTTTCACAGATTCACAGGGAAGGGGCCGTGGAGGACACACCCAGTGCTACCACCCCCTTCCCCCCCCCCTCTCTCTACCAATCTAAGGAGTGAAGTGAAGGTGAGGGTACCCCGGGTGTTGTATCAGGGTTTTCAGCCCTAACTAAGTGTGGCGACTTGCTCTACGTTTACACCAACCCAGGAAGCGGTCACGCACCTCTGTGAGCCGTACCCCTCCTGGCGTACGGCTGGCCGGATCGTGGTGTTGGCCTCCGGGCGGGTCCTTCTGCTCCGCTGCTCTCCAATCCGCTCCCGTCGTCTCAGGGACGGCTTCTGTAGTCCCGGTGATCCGTTGTCTTCTCTGTTCCGGGGTCGGGGTTTCCTCCTCCTCCGGTATGCTCAATTCGCTGATCCACCGTCCGCTGTCGATCCACGCCTTCCTCTCGTCGCCTCGTCCTCCGCTCCTCCGCTCGTCCTCGCTGCTTCCCGCCACTCCGCTCTCCTTCTCACTGACCACTCCTCCGGTGAAATAACACACCTGGGGCTGTTCGGAGACGTCTTTTATCCCTGGGTCCGGCTCCACCTCCAGCATACCTTCGGTCCAGTTAAAGGGCCAGTCCTCTTCGTCGTCGCAACTGTATCTCTCGGGTCCCGTCCACGTTGCAGAATGCGGGGGCTGTGGAGAGAGGAGGGGGGGGGCACATGAGGTTAGTTCGCGCCCCAGAGCGGGCCGCGCCTGGGGGTCCCGGTTACAGGCACGCAACCAGATAATGCACTGTTCCCATCCTCATTCTGGTTAGTACAAACTGGTGCGAAACTCTGGTCACCTGTGTCAAGTAAGGATGACATCCAGTAAAATTATTCATGCTATTGTACAGCTTACATGTAGATAGTTTAGATTCCTCCAAAGCAGGCCTCTCTATGCAATAATTCAAAAAAGTAATTTTCAAATTTGACTTGGAGATATCAGAGGCACAGTATTGATCATTGGTCACATTAAACCCAAAAACCTTTTGAAAACAATCGATAATATATTTGATCCAAGGGATCTTTAAGTGCTGGTCCAAAGAGAGGCAATCCTCAATAATTGCTCTATTCAATGAGGTGCCATCATTCAGCCAAACAGAGCGCCACAGTAATAAGGGTCTTAACATGATCATACCATTCAGGAATTGAGTCCCTGTTTCCTTATGAACCAAGTTGTTGGAGGTAGATTTGGGTAAGCACAGGAGCCTTTTCAGGAAATTATTCTCCTCCACCTGTAGACTCCCGGCTGGTGACACACCCCAAACTCCAGCCCCGTAGAGGGCCGCAGAGAGACATCTAGATTGAAAGATTTTTAACTTGTCCATAATGCGTCTATTCCCCAGCTTCTTGGCAAATACAAAAACCCCATTAGCACTCCTGATCATATTTGTTTTAACAGCTTTATGTTTAATATCCCAGTTACCATTTTTAGAACAAGTGATCCCCAGATAGCAGAAGTTGTCAACTTTTTGAACCGGTTCACCTTCTATAAAATAATGGGTATTAACTTTCGTTTTAGCTCATCCTGGCCCACACTCCATCACATAAGTTTTCGACCTATTAATCACCAGTTTCCTACTTTTGATGAACTGCACAAACCTGTCCATCAAGCGTTGGAGACCCAGGGGGGTCCTAGACAGCAGCACGGCGTCGTCCGCATAGAGTAACACAGGAATGTTAAGGTTGTTAACTCTAGGTACGTCTGCCGTAACTGTCTGCAGAACAGAATCCACCTCATTTATGAAGAGTGTAAAAAGTAGGGGTGCTAAAACACACCCCTGCCTAATTCCCCTCCCGATTCTGAACTTGCTCGTACACTCCCCATTAGGTCCATACCGAACACTGGTGCTAAGTTTTTCGTACAAACGGGCCAAAAAGTAAACTATACCTTTAGGAGCTCCCATTTCAATCAGTTTAGCCCATAATATAGCGTGGTCTACCATATCGAAAGCACTGCTTAGGTCAGCAAAACATAGATAAAGTGGCCCTTTTTTGGCCTGGGTATATTTCCCTACCAAAAGTTCTAAATTCAAGCACTGCTCAATGGTGCCACGACCTTTTTTGAACCCAAACTGACTGTTAGTTAAAATCTCATTGGTCTCTGCCCATTCCTCTAATCTGACTAAAAGGACCCGACTCATAACTTTAACAGATTAGTCCAGTAAGGATATTGGCCGATAATTTTTGGCATAGCCCCGGTCACCTTTCTTATAGATAGGGACAATTATTGATTCTGCCCAAGTAGACGGTATTTTACAGCTAACTGCTGCATTGAAGATCTTGACCAACAATGGGCCCCAAATCTCCGGGGCGGTCTTATATACATCTATGGGTACCCCATCAGGTCCCTGGGCCTTCCCTCCCTTACTGGCTCTTATACTAACCATGCCCTCATCTATGGTGATATTTAAGGCAACAATGGGCCAGCCTTCTCCATAGGAGGCTGGTCTATTACCAGAGTCAAAAATAATGGAAAAATGTTGAATCCATGATTCCATGCTCACATTTGATGTGAGCTCTGGCACCTTGTCGTCCTTAAGGAATGGGCTATTCACCGTGGTCCAAAACAAAGTACAATTCTTTAGTTCTGCTGCTTGGCTGAGATTGTCCCACGCTTCCTGCTGGAGTTCAGGCTTTCTGTTTTTAAGGATCAGTTTATAATCCTGCCTAAGTTGAATCACCAGACTCTTATCTCTTGGTTTGGCTGCTAAGGCCTCTTTAAGATCACTCTGGGCATTAGAACAAGCATGGTCAAAGCACCCCCTTTTTTGTCTACTCTTGTGCCCTACCTCTTTAGTGAACTTCTTATTGATGGTTGAATTAATTCTATCAGAGTGACCAATACTGGCAGCCACAGTTTCATCCTGTTCGAGGATTGCCGTAATTTCCATCAAACAACTATTGATGATGGAATCAGATGTTATATCGGCTTTTTCTCCTTTCCACCTCAACCTGAAACCATTTGGTCTATGGGGTTCGATATTAACAATAATACCCATATCGAGTGTGGGGACAGGTTTCCAAATCGTGGCTTCAGTAATTAAGCAGTTATGGTCACTTAGCATTACATCAACCACCTTGGGCTCTGAGCACATGGGGATTAGGTTAGAAGACACGCACATAAAATCAATAACAGTATTGGCCCCCCTCCCTTTGAAAGTCGGTATACTTTCTCCCAGGTCGTTCTTTGCATTTCCCATGATTTCCATGTCATAATCTATCAGAAAGTTATTCAGGGTTTCTCCATACAAATGATGGGGAAAATGAACATCAGCATCCCCTGAGCGATTATATACACCACATAACTTCTGAGATGATAAGGGACAAACTGAAATATTAAAATCCCCCAGAAAAATAAATTCATAAACGCCATTAAAAATTTTCACAAAGTTACTCAGTGCATTATTTAAATCATTAATTGCTGTGTGCCTGGTGCCATCAAATATATTATTGTAGAAATTAATCAAAAGTATATTTCTACCTGCTTCTTGTGCTAGCCATAAAATTTGGGAATGAGCCCCCACTATTACATGCTTTTTCACCGAAATAGGTAACTTGACTGATATCAAAACCAACAGCCCTCCTTTTGCTCTACCATGGGGCGATGCCAAGGCAGGAAGTTCATAGGATACAAAGCCATCACTGCCCTTAAAGTTTTTGCACCAGGTTTCCTGTAGGCAAATGATGTCAAATAAACTAATAAAATCTTTCCATCCTAGCATATCCTCCTTGGCCATCAGGCCTGCAATATTCCAGCTGGCGATATAACAAGTTACCCTTTCCCTATCATGGCTGGCAGTAGGCATTCCGTCATTAAATACGGACATGTTATCATCTGAGTTAAAAAGCTCTATGTTATACATTAAATTCTCAACTTCTCCCCCAACAGACATACAATCCACATTCACATTATTAACCAGTTCATTTGCGGGCATAGTTAACTCTCCAATATTATTACTGTTTACATCTCTCCCAAAAACCGGATCAATCTCATGTCAATCATTTTGGTCCAGAAAACTCAACGACTGGTACCTATTCTGGATTGAGACTTGGTAAACCATCCCATTAATAGGTGAAAAAGTACTATCACAGGCTGATAAAAGATTGGGAGTGTGTGTTATAAATCTATTCTCGCCAGGGGCAGAATTCAACATGTGCATCGGCGGGATAGGTGTACCATCCTGGAAACCGGGACAAAAGGTGGATAACCCAGGTCTATTTACAATAGATGGATAATTTATATTGTTCTTTGCCCCCTCCCAGCAATTAGCAGAAGGCAACCTGTTAAGATGGTTGTAGAAATAGCCCAATGGTCTTGCGACGACATCTGTCTCCGACTGCGTGAGTGAGGCCGCTCTGAGTAGGACCGTCGCAACATGTTGCGGATGTTTAAAATTAATAATCACGCAGTCGCCCCCACAGGTCTTCCTAGTATTACCAATCCAATTGACTCTTCTGATAGAAATAATTTGATCAGAGTAGCCAACTGGGTAACCACAGTGGCGGTTTAACCATGAAGTTGTTTTATTTTTTAGAGAATCCGCCGACTCTTGGGTATACGGGGCCTGAGTTAGAGTCGGGACATTAGTTAAAACCACAACATAGGGTACACATTCAGGGGGAGGTCTACTGGGCGCCTACATATCCTTACAGGTACCCCATTAGTCCCCCCTGTGGCAGCAGGCGTAGCTGACACAGCTGGCACCGAAAAAGTCTTTCCCCTGTTTGGAGCTGGTAATGGTCTTACATCAGAATGTGAACTACCCGACACTACGCTTGTTGACCCAGCTGCCGGCAACTGTAAGGGTCGGCCCACTTCCTGAGCTAATGGGCGTGTCAATACAGGTAACTCTATAGATAGTTGTTTCCCAGTATTAGCAGTAGAGGGGGCACTATTTGTATGTCGTGGTTGTACCCTTTCCTGTATTGGTGCTGAGTTTGGGCACGTTGTATCTTTAATATTTGTTATAGATTTATCCAAATTAACTGAATGCTGATCCACCACAGCCCTTAGTCTCAATACTTCCGCCCACAGATCATCAATTTTAACTAACAAGGGCTCTACAACCATTTTGAATTTATTATCGATAGTACTCACTAACAAGTCAATTTGGTCGGGCTTAATAGAAACACAGCTGTCTTTAGATAATGCCCCTATTTCCTCAATGTTCTCCTTGTATATGATGTCTTTTTTGTTTTTTCTGACAGAGTGATTTCCTCGTTTAGGAGCTGTTTTCCTGCATGCTCTCATAAATTTTGTAGCCCTGATGGACTGCTGAGGGGTACCTTCAGAGGTCTCATACGGGTTATCTTCCACCACAGTCAAGTTATCGGGGACCTCAATAGATTCAACGTTGATACCGGTGTTATCAGTCTCAGCTACTATAACAGTGTCATTGGTGGTATTTATACCAGCATTATTGGGATCCGGAGGCGAAACCAAAGGAAGGTCTGGTAAAGTACTATTACCTAGCGATTTCCTTCTGTCGCTATTAATTCTGTTAACTACTTTCAATAAATAGTTATCTGGTAAGGTGGATTGGATAGACATATTGGGGGTAGTTCAGAAATCACGAGCAGCTATTAAAAATTAAACAAAATTAAATCCACAGTTTACCACTGGCCCGTACTCACGCGTGATGCCAAGGGGGGTGGCCCGTCCCATCCCTGGGCGTCCCCGCCCTTGTCCCGGGCTTCTCCCGCGCGCGACTCGCGGGGCGAGAGGGAGGTGAGCGTTTATCAAGCGCCTCCGGGCGCTCCAAGTGCGTCACAGGCGCGCCGCCCATGAGGCTGCTGGGGGCTGTGGGTCGGCGGGTCTCCCAGTGCTCCACCACCGGTAAGTGAAAATGCCGCTGTTCACCTCACGGCCCTGCCCTGCCCGTTGGCGTGCCAGGTAAGTTTTTCCGCTTTCTGGTGTTCACATAATCAAGTGCATACATCACAGTCTCTATGTCAAAAAGGAAGACTTCAGCATTAGGAGTCTAGGCTAAATAAACAAACTCTATGCATGTCAACCAACAGAAGAAACCATGAAATTTACACCGGGGCAAGGGGAGGGGTCGGCAAAGACATTGGTCATTTATGGTCACCTCGAAGAGGAGGCCCTTCTGACGTTGAGCCACTAATCAATGCCAGTATTAGTAGCTTTTATTTTTATACCTCAAATGATCATTAGCTTTTTTAATTTTTTTATTGTAAAAATAACGTTTAAAGATAATGATTATTTGGCTAACTGGCCCAAAGGTGCTGCACCTGTGCCCTCGGATACCCAAGTAATGGATCATTGAGGATTACTGGCATGTGGTGAGGGATATGGTTATTGTAAAACAAAATATATATAAATAACCTTCCTGTCCAGGTAAAAAAAAGGGAACAGAATCAGACAGCACCCGAGGACAAGCCTGTGAATAAAAATGTGCATATAATAGGGACTTTTGAAGCAAAATGCCACATCTGCATTCAGAGGATCGGAAGTTTCAAATATTCGAGCAGCGAGCAGAATATTCATAACTTTCTATCACTTACCATCGTTAGAGGAATAAACTAGGTCATTTCATCCATTTGTATCAGAGAGGTTATGCTAATAATATTAGTATTAATGCGGATTCTGTGCCTTGATTTCCAAGTAGGTTTCTCATACATAAATGCAAAGGAAGCGTTGTCCCATCTCCCTCTCTGCTCACTCTGCCATCGATTTAACCAGAGAGGTTTCTTCTGTCTAGAAACCCTCTCCTTGTAGAGTAGCCAAGCCCTACCGGGTGCAAACACAGGAACATTAAAAAACGGGAAAAAGTCATATAAATTCCAGAACGCCCTCCCATACACACAAATTAGACGGAGTCGACAGAGTCAACAGGTAACAGCGCATCTCTCTAGTGGCAGAAACACACTCATAAACTAAAATAAATCTAAAATAAACCTGATTTAATGTGAAAAAATGGGTAATGCGCACGTATAAATTTAACTATATAATATTGGCCCTCCCAAGGCAGACACATTTAAAGCTTGAAAGATTGCTATTATAAAAAACATTTTCAAGTGTTACATTTAAACAGCGTTATTCAAGCCAATAGGTCTGTTTTTGTAGGTATAATGAAAATTAGTTTCATTGTTGGTCAAATACGTGTCTGTTCAGATCGGATACGAATATGTTTTTGCTAGGTGGAAATTTACTAACAAAAGTACGTCTATAGTTGTGTGTGAAAATCTATTGAATGGCTTATTAATATAGAATACAGGACGTTGCTATGGAAACCCAGGAGCCACCTCTTCACCATCGATGAGGTTCCACCCTTCGTCCAAGCCCTTTCCATG
The DNA here is from genome assembly GCF_964261635.1 of Lissotriton helveticus. Lineage (NCBI taxonomy): Eukaryota > Metazoa > Chordata > Amphibia > Caudata > Salamandridae > Lissotriton > Lissotriton helveticus. Next base: position 866,002,150 of record NC_136061.1, read on the forward strand.
TCATTGAGGTGGTCTGGGTGTTTTCCATGGACTCATGGAATCAAGGTTGTCCAGTGATACCAATACTGTATGTTTGGGTGGGTGATCTTAAGACGTTGCTGGGAGGAGCCCATATAAGAGTAATCAAATCCAAACTCATTGTATGTGTCTGCCTAAAGGTGGAGCAGTAAGCTCACTTAATCACTAGTCTACTAATGCCTTCAAGCATGGACAGTGGATGTGCAATCTTCCAATGTGGACTTGCCATCAGCACACACGTCAGGGTATTAACCAGAGGCACCAGGCACTTTCCATGGTGTGCAGTTTTTTTTAGCTGGGAATGGGAATGTGCAATCACTGATCGAATATGGGTCTGGAGGTCCTTGTGGTGGTCCGAACAACAGAACTGTCGGTAAACATTAATGATGGAGGCAGAAAAAAGCCGTTTGTTCGCCCCTCTGCCCAACTAGGTAGGTGCAATATTCCTGCTGCCTCTTTCTGCTCAGACAAGAGGGTTTTTATTGTTTAATAACCAATACACATTACTGAACTTGTGAAGTTTGACAATATCTGTTGCTGTACATTGAAACCAACTGAACTTGCAGCCTCTTATTATCAACTATAGAGCACGTGAAACCAGCCATACCTGATAACTGGCCAAGGGGAACTTGCAGTATAATTAATGGGGATCTGAAAACGTTAGTGCCTAATATTTGGCGTGCGGAAAATTGAAATGAACCCTCATTGAGTCTTTGAACACCGAAAAAACATGAAACTAGAGATGTTGACACTGGAAAGAAACCCTTGCAGATCATGTACAAATTTACAAAACTTGCTGAGACTTACTGAGTCTTTTACAAGCATTCCATCCCTCGCCTCTGTGGTTCTGTGACATGGTCTACATGCAATGTACGTCACGGCATGGGCCTCTTTTCCCACTGGGTCACATGGCTCAAGCTGGACCTCATTTTCGAAGATCAACAAGGTCGAAACTAGCTTGGGGTTGCATGAGGTCCACTCCAAAGGGGACATAATCTGGCGGTTTAGGATGAACTGTTCTTATAGAAGTCTGGCTTGTTTACAACTGGCCCTTGTCTGGTGTGACATTATGGGAAAAAATTAATGGACTGTCTGGTGGACCAGAGACACTGCCAGTGGCAATAGTTCCACTCATCACCTTTGGGTTTTGGCTGTTTAAATGTTTTCAAATCGGACCCTTGACATTTGTGTGAGAGTCAACTGAAGATGAACAGCTGGCTGCTGTGTTATGCCCAACAACAACAATAGCAAAACTCTTTCTTGGAATGACTTATCTCAAAGACTTAAAAATGTGCAAGCTCAATTAAGCTGGACCACATGCATTATTGCACTCCCTACTGCAGTACATTTAAATATCTAACTCATAAGGTTTCTGAACCATCCAAACATCAGGTAGGGTTGGGCTGGCTTGTAGGACAGTCTGCATTACCTGAATGGCCCGTTTCTTACACCAGTGCATGGGCGGTGTTTGTGTCCCTGTGTGGACCTCATAGTGATCTGTTTATTTCCCTGATATTACCACAAACATTGTCTGCAACAATCAAATATATATGCCAATCCAATCCAAAAATTCTTTATTTCGGTCCTTTAGACCATAAAAGATGCAATAAAACATACAGCATTTAAAAAACGATCACTTATATATAAAAACATTACATTAAAATACATTTCCTGGGGAGACTAATATGAGTTTGATTTTGCATTACAGTTCGTATCATGTTCAGTCTTTTACTAGTTTTTTCCTTATTTGCCACATAGCCATTATGAATTTAGCAACTGCAAAGACTACATGGGGCAGGGTACTTGTCTTCAATATTCTGTACGCGTACAAGTATCTCCTGAAGCCCAAGTTCCTACATAATGGCACAAGCCAGTGTTTCCTTGGTCTGTTGTAGGCTGGGCAGAAGAACAGAACGTGGATTTCCTCCTCATCATAATTACTGCACCCTGGACAGATTTTGTCATCCCTCTTTAGCCATTTGCAAGTGAAGGTGGTTTTGATAGGCAGGGTGCCTAACCTCCATTGAATAAACAGTTTTCTTGCTAAAATGGGGAAAATAATATCCATAAAACTTTCAAATTGATAGGAATTTTTGGATACCAGAAATCAGTCAGTTAAAGTGCCGTTGTTGGGTGCGGACAGCAGAATAGCCAGATTTTTCTCCTTGTATATTTCCAGCAATCTTTTACGGGAAACCCTTTGGCAGCCTTGTTCAGGAAGCTCCCATAACTCAGGGAGTCTCAGGTGATACGGTTCTTTCTTTATAAAGGCCACCCACGGGATTCTGTCACACTGGTTCAGGTTCATTACATGGGTGAGATCATGCCTATAGTGCACAAGCTCACCAGTGGTCCAAAGCCTACGCCAGAATCTCAGTGGCTTGAATTCCAAGTCCTCAGCTATAGACGGGAGACCTACATCTAATCTTAAAGGGAGCAGAGGTGTGCCACAGGGAAGGGCCAGAAGACGTCCAAGGAAATTATTTTCTACACGGACAAGTTCTGACCCTGCTTTGTACCCCCATAACTCACTACCGTAGGATGCGGCTGCTTTAGCTTGTGTTTTGTACATTTCTACTGCTGGGCTTATGGGTTTATAAGTGGAAGTGTTTGCAACCTTCAAGATTGCCCCAGACAGTTGGGACAGCTTTAGCCGAGATCTTGCTATTTGGGGGTCCCAGGATAAATTCTCGTGTAGGGTTACCCCCAGATATTGGAAGGTTTTTACCCTCTCCAGCCTTGCTGAGACCAAAGATGTGGTAGGTCTAGTTTTAGGTGGAGGATTAAATATCATGAATTTGGTCTTTTCTGTGTTGATCTCTAAACCATGTTGTCTACAGAAAAGACCAATTCCATCCAGGATTCGCTGAATCCCCATCGGGGATTTGGAAAGCAGGAGGGTATCATCGGCAAACATAATTGCCGGTACCCTCCTGCCTGCCAGAAGAGGAGCGTCATTGTCCCTAACATTGTCAAGATGAGATACGACACTGTTAACAAAAAGGCAAAACAGGGTTGGCGCCAAGACACAACCCTGCCTTACCCCTCTGAGAACAGGGAACCTAGAGGACAACGCTCCATCCCTCCCACACCTAACCTGTGCATAGTTGCTGTCGTGAAGCCTAATGATAGCATGTAGTAAATGAGAGGGGACACGCAGCTCCTTTAGGACCACCCATAATTTATTGCGGGGGACCAGGTCAAAGGCTGACCTCAGGTCCACGAACACCATGTACAGCCTCCCCACCTCGATCCTCACAGTTTTCCAGTAGAGGAGAACGAGGCGGAAAATCTGGTCCATGGTGGACGTGTTTTTTCTGAAGCCAGCCTGGAGGGGACTCAAGATTTCATTATCCTCCATCCAATCTAAAAGGTGGTCCAGAAGGAGGCGCGAAAAGAGTTTTTGGGGGACATCTATGAGGCTAATCGGCCTGTAGTTGGCTGGGAGAAGAGGAGAACCCTTTTTGAAGATAGGCACTATCTCTGCCCCCAGCCAAGTACAGGGGATTTCCACACCTTCCGCGATGGAATTAAAAAGAATAAGGAGGTATGGGCCCTAGATCTCTGAATGGTGTCTAAAGAGGTCACCGGGCAGTCTATCAAGTCCCGGGGCCTTCCCCATTGCCAATCTCTCTATTGCATTGACCACCTCGCTGAGGGTAAATTCCAATCCAGCTACAGGATTGGATGTGGCATCGGGGGCAACATCATTGGCAAACTCAGAGTTATCTTGGTACAATTTGCCAAAGTGGGCTTCCCAAACAGATGCTGCAATGTTTGGCTCCACTGCAGCTTTAGCTTCTCCTGTGCCAGTATTTACCAATGACCAGAATTTTCTAGAATCCCTCGCTTCTAATGCAAGAGAGAGGTCCTGCCATCTATTCCAATCCCATTCTGACCTTGCCAGTGCCAAGGCTTCCCTGAATTTCCGCCTAAGCTCAGCAACCTTACCCTTTTCAAAACCTGCTTTTATTGCAGTTATTAACTCTGTCTTGATATTTTTGCAAGATGAATTGTACCAGGTTGAGGTACGTGTCTTTTTCTTGTGCAAGACAGCCAGTGGGTAGAAGACCTCACCTAGAGCTCCCACCAGGTCTGCATGGATTTGAGCTAGTTTCTCGTTAAAATCTGGGGGTCTGGGCTGGTTGATTAGTACATCCATTTCTTTTAACATAGGGAGTGCTAATTCATAAATGTTACTTATACTCTCTTCAGAGTTTACCAGATTCCCCCATTTTACCCTTCGTCTATTGGAGCTCAGGACCAGATTCCCTGGGTCTTCACTGGGACTGGCGGGTAGTGGCCCAGCAGCAGGTGCAGGATGCACCATATCTAATAGGAGTGCGTTGTGGTCACTATCTGTTCTAACGATTACCCTAAAATCCTGGACTTTGGACCACAGACCAGTGTCTACAAATATGTAGTCCAATCTCGATTCATGGTCCTTCCTATTGAAGGTACACAATGAAGGGATGTCAGAAGGAGTGCGTCCATTACAGGCTCTTAGCGCAAAGTTTAATGTAAGGGACATGATTTGCACTGCGAGTGGGGACCAAGATTTAGGGTGGGGGGAATGGCATGGCGGGACACCCCAGAAGTCATCTTCAGCAGTTAGGGCACCCTCCTTTAGACCTTCCAATGGTTCAAAGTGACAATTGAAATCTCCGCCCAACACTATCTTACAATCAGTGGGAAGTTGGCCCAAGAATGACGAAAGATCTTCTAGTGTAGGTGATTCCATGGCCACACTGACTGGGCGAGAATACACATTAATAATTGCCAAGTTGAAAGCATTGGGCCACTTAAGTAGGACACACTGTATGTCCTGCGAAGACGTAGATACATTCTCCGCATTACACTCAATATGACTAGCTACCCAAACCGCCAGACCACCTGAGGGCCTCCCTTACCACTCCACCTGGCTTGAATTTCGAAGACTGCATATCCTGCTCTATGGAGAGGTTCCCTAGCCCACGTCTCTTGAAAGAGACAAATATCACTGCCACCTACCAGGGAATCCCATTCATTTGTGTGTAATTTGTTGGCGATGCCCGCCACATTCCAGGAGAGGACTTTCAGGATTTCGGCTGGAGGATTTTATCCCAGCCCCTCAGTGTTCTCTGGTGTAGTGTGCAGTGGAGGAACTACAGACACTTGCAGTGGTGTTTCTGGGTTGGATAAGAGCGTAGGTGTTAGGTTGGGGACAGGGAGGACTATAGGTGTTAAGTTAGAACCTGAGCTAGTAGGGGTCGCACTTTTCCGGGGGGATGCATCAGATTCTCGATGGATGATATCAGTAGCACCTCTTACAATCCCCTGTCCTACGGGTTTGCTAATGATGCTTCGGGTGCGTCGCGGGGATGCACCCTTTTGAAGTCAATCAACCTGATCCAAACAACTGAATCTGTTGGGGTGTATGTAGTTGCCATGAGCAGGGACAGCATTTCGAATGGATCTATATCTTGTCCCATCAACGGCAAAACCCACCCTTGTCCAGCCATCATCCCTCTTCATGGTTGAATCACGTGCACTGGGGTAAAAATATGACAGGGGGACCAATTAGATGGATGTGTTCCCTGGACTACCAAGCCAATTACAAATATAGGTAGCAACATGTGGACTCTTGAAGCTTACATTTATACAATCCCCTACACTTTTCTTAGCAGTATACCCAACCCATGTAACCCTTTTAACCATTAGAACTTCTCCTCTTAAATTCGGTGGGAGGGGCCTTTGGATGTTTAACCAGCTGATAACCTTATTGCGTAGTGAATCATAGGATTCCACCGCGTCGCTGGAAAGCTCTGGTACCCCCATCAAGATCACAGTGTAGGCTGCCGCCTCCGGGGGCAGATTTACTACTTTTCGCCGGTTATTAGAACTAGCTGACCGGTTTAGGCAGTTAGCTCTTTCATTTGGTGGTCTCTCCTGGCTGGGTAGTCCGGCCGAAGCAGATGGCTTCGACCTCCTAGCAGTTGGTACCCAGAGGGAGTTGCCTGGGCAGGGGTACGGGAGCAGATTGAGGCACCGGGACAATGCTAGTATTTGTCTGAGGAGGAGCTATTGGTAATGTGGGGGCCATGGTGGTTGTAGCAGTGGGGGAGTAAGAAGACCCAGTATTAGACCCCTGGGCTCCATATGTGCTAACTCTTGGCCCTGGCTGATCACTACCACTGCCACTTAGTCTTTCTATAGCTAAAAGTCTAGTTTCTATGGAATCTAATTTAAGGGAAAGAGGATCCAAAAGGCTTTTGAGGATACCAGTGAGTGAGCAGATGAAGTGTTCTGAGGTGTTGGGAGCAACCCCACCAAAGATAAATGGGCCGGTATGCGCAGATGTAGAAGCGGGAATTGGGATGCTCACCCTTCCCGTAATCGACCCTGTGGCTGATGTTCCGGGGGCGCCCTCACTGTCTTCAGGGGAGTTTATTATAGAATCAACTTTGGCCCTTTTTGCGCCTTTAGACTTCCTAGATCGTTTCCTTTTCAGGGGTGCATCCGCTATATGACCCGTATGTTCTACTAATGTGGGACCGTCCCCCAAGGTCCTAGAGGGTACTGACTCAACATCGGGGGAGGGTTCCACATCATCGTCAATGATGCGTAGTGAGTCTCTGTCCCTATTGGAGTTAGATGGTGTCCTTAGCTGTTGTAGGACGGACTCTATGGTTTGGTCAATGCTATCCATGAGTGATAGATGGGTAGCGTCGAGCAATAAAGATGACCTTGCATTGGGTGATAGCCCCGGTGAAGCCTGACGAGAATTTTCTATGCCCTCCGCAATTTGTTTTTCCAACACAGTAAGTCCCTTATTAACCACAGTGTTTGCCTTGGCTAAAAAGTTGTCCAAAGTACCTGAGACCATGGAAGCTGCCTTGCTTCTTGATTCTCTAGTGGCCATTTTATTACATCCAGGCTTCTAACAACCGGGCGGGTCTGTAGAGGTGATCCGGAAGGCGAGGCATTAAGGGGGTAGCCCGGTCCGGTCTCTCCCGTTCTCGAACGGCCTCAAACGGCCCGCCCTTTGCCCGGGCTTAGCCCGGCGCCCGCCCGCGCGCGTCCCACGATGCGCGTAACTTGCTGTAGTCTTATAGCCAGGGGGCAGGCGGGGCGCCTGGGAGGGAGGCGGGGTCGAGGGGGAAGAGTCTCCAGGTGCGGCACAGGGACACGTCGCTGGTGATTCTGGGACTCGCAGTCCCGCTTTAACTGCCGCCGCCGCTCACAGTGATGGTCTCAGCTCCCAAGGGCACAAGTCGAAACAGCACTCCAGGTAACAGTGTCCACCCCACACAACTTCGAGCGGCTCCCGCGAAGCGGGGGCCGCGAGTCGTGGCTTTAAACGCCTTGGAGGGAGGCGGGGTCTAGGGGGAAGAGTCTCCAGGTGCGGCACAGGGACACGCCGCTGGTGATTCTGGGACTCGCAGTCCCGCTTTAACTGCCGCTTACAGTGATGGTCTCAGCTCCCAGGGGCACAAGTCGAAACAGCACTCCAGGTAACAGTGTCCGCCCCACACAACTTCGAGTGGCTCCCGCGAAGCGGGGGCCGCGAGTCGTGGCTTTAAACGCCTGGGAGGGAGGCGGGGTCTAGGGGGAAGAGTCTCCAGGTGCGGCACAGGGACACGCCGCTGGTAATCCTGGGACTCACAGTCCCGCTTTAACTGCCGCCGCCGCTCACAGTGATGGTCTCAGCTCCCAGGGGCACAAGTCGAAACAGCACTCCAGGTAACAGTGTCCGCCCCACACAACTTCGAGCGGCTCTCGCGAAGCGGGGGCCGCGAGTCGTGGCTTTAAATGCCTGGGTGGGAGGCAGGGTCGAGGGGGAAGAGTCTCCAGGTGCGGCACAGGGACACGCCGCTGGTGATTCTGGGACTCGCAGTCCCGCTTTAACTGCCGCCACCGCTCACAGTGATGGTCTCAGCTCCCAGGGGCACAAGTCGAAACAGCACTCCAGGTAACAGTGTCCGCCCCACACAACTTCGAGCGGCTCCCGCGAAGCGGGGGCCGCGAGTCGTGGCTTTAAACGCCTGGGAGGGAGGCAGGGTCGAGGGGGAAGAGTCTCCAGGTGCGGCACAGGGACACGCCGCTGGTAATCCTGGGACTCACAGTCCCGCTTTAACTGCCGCCGCCGCTCACAGTGATGGTCTCAGCTCCCAAGGGCACAAGTCGAAACAGCACTCCAGGTAACAGTGTCCGCTCCACACAACTTCGAGCGGCTCCCGCGAAGCGGGGGCCGCGAGTCGTGGCTTTAAACGCCTGGGAGGGAGGCAGGGTCGAGGGGGAAGAGTCTCCAGGTGCGGCACAGGGACACGCCGCTGGTGATTCTGGGACTCGCAGTCCCGCTTTAACTGCCGCCGCCGCTCACAGTGATGGTCTCAGCTCCCAGGGGCACAAGTCGAAACAGCACTCCAGGTAACAGTGCCCGCCCCACACAACTTCGAGCGGCACCCCCCACACAACTTCGAGCGGCAATATATATGCTATCTTCCTATGCAAAGTATGTGTGCAAGTACTAAATTCCCCCAATTTGCAAATGTGTGCCACTTTTTTTGCTATCTGATTGGCTAATGGGAGCCACCTTAAGGGGCCGATTATGATGGCGGTTTTCCCAAATCCTCCGGGCTGGCGGAAGCCACCGACGGCCCGGAGGATGCGGGAAAACCGCTGCGGACTGAAAAAGACCCCCGGCCAGATTAGGATGGCGGGGGGATTGTCTTTCAGTCCGCAGCTTTTCCGCCACGGTCGCCTTCCGACCGCGGCAGAAAAGCTATAAAATGGTTTGCGGTGTCTATCAGACACCGCCAGCCATATTATGATGGAGTAAAATGTATTCTTTTCCACGGCGGCTTTTCTGCCGTGCAAAAGCATATAGACCTTCACCTCGGGGGCCCATTGCGGGCCCCCTGGGTGAAGGAGGGGTGGGGGGGTGCACATGGGGCGTACCTATGGTACCCCCCTGCATTTGTGTGGACAAAGCAGCAGGCACCGCACGGAGCCTGCCGCTTTGTGCACGCAAATGCGGTGCATACATTTTTACCATTGCGGCGGGTGCAGCTTGAAGCTGCACCTGCCGCAATGTTAAAAATGCAGGATGTGACCGCCAGGGTGGCGGTCACATCCTAATTTGAACGGAGGGACCGCCACTGCCCCTGCGGACGGTCCCTCCTACTCTATGGTGGCGGACGGACTCAGGTCCGTCCGCCATCATAATCGGCCCCTAAGTGTGGTGCTCAGGTCTATTATATGTTCTTGTATGACCTGGAGTACCAGTGGCACGTACCTTTACTGACAAACACGAACAACAGGCTCTGACATGAGATTTTAAAATGAATAACTTCATTCAGAAGGCAGAGATAACATGTGCACCATTTCCATTTCTTAAGATAATGACCAGTTCTGTATTTTTCCCCATACAGCATCAGAAATTCGGAACATTTATCAAACACTTACATTTCAGTTTCAGTTTTTTCTGGGTGTACCTTCCTGAGACCTACTTATAGGATCTAGTTCATTGTCCTGAGTCTGGGGACTGTTCTGGTGCACTATTAGGAGTGCACAGACATTAATACATTCTAAAATGAGATGAGTATGATATCCACTGGATTTTCGTGGAATTCCTGTGCAACAAACTCTAGATACACCCAAATGTCTGATGTTGGATGCAGGGATGCAACTAGAGCCGAACTTCAGGTGCTGGTGTTGTTGAGAAGGGGAACTGATAGGTCAACCACTGGAGGCAAAACTAACGCTTTGCACAATTGGGCAAAACTATCCATAAAGCCAATGCAAGAAAATTATGATACATTTTACATTCTAAACATATTGGTCAACCCTGATATGATTACAAAAAAAAAACATGTTCTAGTGAATTTTATAAAGGGGGGGGAGTGATTTGACTGTTTGAATAGATTTCGGTACAAAGCACTTTAAAATCAGTTTTCATGAAGTTATTTCAATCTTTTTATTTTTACCAATTCTCTGAAACTTTCTTCTATAAAATGACAGTGAATTCATTAAATATTTTTCATTTAATCTTCAAAAAGGTGCTCCTTCCTGACTCTTGACCAAAGGTTCGTTTTCAGTTTGTTCGTTGGGAAGTTGAAACCTATGCTTGTTTAAAGCTGAACAGCCATACAGGTCTCAGAAAATTTAGCTTTAGTGGGTTCATGCATGTGATTTCTGGATGTGTGACTGGCAAGCCACAGGATTATTCCCTAATACATCTTCTATTGCTCCGGAGTTTAAATATGCCAGTACCAATAAATTGGCAATATTACCTCCTGTTAATTTCTCTGCCAGAATTCTGTGCTAACCTAATTAAAGGTACGATTGTCCTTGCTAGCACTCCAGACTGAGCATTTCCCATGTTAGATGTCTGCATTCACCTCAAGCCACCAAGTCTAAAGAACAGCCAAAAAAAGGTAGTTGCCACTGAAATACAGGGCCGGACTGGCTACCAGGCATTTTGGAATGCTGCATTCCAAAATGCCCGGTAGCCAGTTCGGCCCAGCTGAAATACCTTTTCAATGAATGGTTTTCTAACACGTTAAGAATACAAGTATCATTCAAACTTCCAAACACACAGAACATGAAGCTCATTGGCAAAGAGGTCAGTATAACAGAAGCAAATCGTATCTTAATACAATACACTACAATACAACAGCATTTATAAAGCGCAACAGCTACCTCAAACAGAGGTGTCCCGGAGCTAGCGTGATCCTGCAACAAAGGTATTGGGTCTCCAAAACTGAAAGAGTTCACTAGTCCCGGCTAAAGAGCCATGTTTTTAGGGCGTTCCTGAAGTCCCCTTAATCCGGTGTACACCGGTCTTACCGGAAGTGAGTTCCACAGTCTGGTAGCTCTAACTGAGAAAGCCCTTCGTCCAATGCGAGCCTTTACAAATTGGGGAACACACAGCAAATTCTGTGAATTAGAACGTAACAGCCGCCTTTGCTGATAAGGGTGGATACATTTTTTGATGTAATTGAGACCGCTTCCATTCTGGGCCTTGAAAGCAATTGTCAAGGCATTGAATTATATATGCTGTGCAACTGGCAACGAATGGAGCTGTTTGAAATATGGAGAAATGTGTTGTCTGAATGGCACTCTTCTAATGAGTCTCACTGCTGTATTATGCACCGTCTGCAGACTTTTTTATCAAATATGCCGGTAGACGAAGGAACAGACTGTTGGCATAGTCAAGCCTTGAAGTCACCATAGCATGAACGACTGGTTTTCGACAACTCTCCGGCAGAAGAAAGAGAAATTTCCTCAATCCCTTCAGAATTCCAAATCAAGTGGATGAAATGGAACGTATTTGGGAAGCAAATGTCATCTCTGCGTCCCAGTTTACACCCAGGATTTTCACCGTAGGACAGGGTGGAGAGCGCATTTCCTCCGGCCACCACAAACCCGATATCGAGGGAGCCTTTTTACCAAAGAACAGCACCTCTGTTTTCTCTGTGTCCAATTTTAGTTTGTTGTTATTCATCCACCTAGAGACGTCACACAGGCAGCCCCTGAACCCCTTGAAGGTGTTTGCCGACCTGTCCTCAAAGGACATATGTTTTTTTTTAAAGACCTTTATTGTACAATTCTGCAAGAATACAGCATCTGGCCAACAACCCTTAGGGGCCGGTCGCGTTGATCACAATTGCATTTCAGTACAGTCATAGTAACACAGCCCTTCAGCCAACAACCAAAGGTCCGGCGGCGTGTCAACAAAAAAATGGTGTACACAGACCCTGCAGTTCTTATTCAGGGTAATCTATAGGCCTATCGGTTTAGATATGTTATAAATAAACAAATAAACAAACAGTTCCACCCCCAGCAACCCCCAGGATCCTGGTAGTGAGGTACCCAACAACAAAAAGAGCAGAGTACAAAAAACAACACACAAAAAAAACAACCCTCAGTCCCGAGGGCAGCCAGGGTGTTTCTCATAATTGTGCATATATAAGAAGGTGTACCGAAAGAAAAAGCAAGTCCATGAAGGCATCAACAATAGATGACAGAAGAAGGGAGTCCCTGTGCGGTGGAGTGCAGTTAACCTGTTCAGTGACATATACCAGCATCTATATAAGCAACACCATGTCAACAACCAGGAAGAGGGCAGCGCCTGAAGCAACAGCAACGTGATAGCAACGGATGATTGAGGCAGAGCCAATAAGTATATATTATCATTCATCAGTGATTTTGGACAGCAGATATGCAGTGTAAGGGCCCCAAATGTCTCTTGGACGCGAGGTAGTTGGGAGTTCCTCGTAATAACATGTCAACTGATCACAGCAGTACGCTAAATCTTGCAACCAGCTCTTAACATCAGGCGCACGCCTTCCTCCACAGCAAACCGCCACTCTGTGCTTGGCAAGCTGTAATGCCAAAACCACCAAGCGTCTCATTCCCGCCAGTACGCCGGACACAATGCCAAGCAAACATATGCGCGGGTCACAAGCAACCATCACCATCGTCATTTCAGACAACGCCGTAGTCACATCCTTCCAAAACTCAAGTACCCGGAAACACGCCCAGGCCAAGTGCATAAAGTCAGCATCATCCATCCCACAACGCAAACAGACAGCAGATTTACATAGCCCATATTTAGTAAGCTGCACAGGTGTGTAGTACCACTGCTGTAAGAACTTATAATGTATAAGCCTAAAATTACCGTTAGCGGCGAAACTGCCAGTCATAGCACAGCATTCAGACCATTCTTCGTCCGTCAGCGGCTCCATCAAACAGGCATCCCATCGACCTCTCGCAGCCACATTCATACCCCCCCTCATCCACCTGCGAGGCACGATACAGCCGCGAAACCAACTTCACACGAGTAGTCGCAGTATACATCAACTGTAATGCGCCCAACACAGGTGGTTCTTCGGGAAAAGTTGGATACAGATCACGCACTGCAGCACGGAGCCTGACATAGGTAAAGGTAGCCATGGTTCCATTACTCCCATGGTTCAATAGGCTTTGTAGTGGAAGAAATTCGCCCGCCGGAAAGACATCTCCCATAGTCTGCAACCCGGCACCTTGTAATATCTGAAGGGCTCCCACCTCTCTCGACACTGAGATTTCGGCATGGTACAATAAAGGCACGGCAGGGGCATACAGCAGCAGTCGGTCCGCTCGTTTCCCAAGTTCCCTCCAAGCTTTAGCAGTACACTGCACCGTGTCCATTTCGCCCTTCTCATATACTGAATGCGGGTTCATTATCATCGCCTTCAAGGGCAACAGATATACCGCTCCTGCCTCGACTGCCACGTGAGGAGTATAAGGCGGAGCCGAAACCGAGTAGGAAGCAAAATGTGCTTGGGCACATAAATAGTACAAACGCATATCTGGCACAGCAAACCCGCCCAGCTCATTAGGCTTGGTCAGAATGTCCCACCTCACTCGCGGTTTCTTTCCCCCCCAAGCCAGAGTGACTAACAATGATTGAAGGGTAGCAAAAAAGTGGGACGCCAGGGCGAGGGGAATGTTAACAAAAAAATACAAGAATTTAGGTAACACCACCATTTTGATCAGGGCAACTCGGTCAGCAAACGATAGGGGTAGGCGCGTCCAGTGGGTCACCTGATCCTCCAGCTTCAAAATCGCCACCCCATAATTGGCTCGAATTATTTCTTGGGAATCTCTGTGCACCCAGATCCCCAAGTATGGAACCGGATCCGTTGCCCATGCCAAGGGGAACTCCAACTGAAAGGGTGTTGTAACGTCCGTCAATGGCAACAGTACGGATTTGTCCCAATTAATAGATTACCCCGAAAAGCGTTTGAACCGGATGTACTCCCGAATCACCCCCTCCAGATACCTGTCCGGCTCCCGCACATACAAAACCATGTCATCAGCATACATGGAGACCGCGAGTGGCCTGAGATGGAAACATAACGCCGAGGCTGCGTGTCGTTGCCGTAGTATACATGCCAGGGGTTCTAAAATGATGGCAAACAGCAAGGGAGAGAGTGAATAGAAAAAGGTGCCGACACACGACCATTAACTCGCACCCGGGCAACCAGATTAGTGTAAAGTAAGGTGACCCAAGACGTGAATACGTAAGGCACTCCCATCCGATGTAGCACCGCTATCATATATCGCCACGCAATGGAATCAAACGCTTTGGCAGCGTCCAGCAGGACCGCCACTGCAGCAAGTTCCGGCTTGAGTAGATGCAGAACTGCAAATAAAGCTCTCAAATTGTGTGTCGTGGAGCGCATAGGCACAAAGCCAGACTGGTCCAGCAATACCATAACGGGTAACAACAGGCGCAGGCGAGTCACTAACATCTTGGCAAGTATCTTTATATCTGTATTCATCAGGGACAGTGGTCTATAGGACTCACATTGATCCAGTGGCTTGCCTGGCTTCAGAAGGGTCACAAGTAGGGCCTCGCGCATCGTTGCCGGAAGTTGCCCCCGATCTAGAGCCTCAGCAAATACTGTCGCCAAATGAGGCAAGAGTAAGTCTATATATTCTTTATAAAATTCAGACGGCAGGCCGTCAGTGCCCGCTGCCTTACCATTCGGCAAAGCCGCAATTGCATCCCTGAGTTCTCCCTCCGTTATGTGGTGCATTAAAAAATCCTGTTGCCCCTTCGACAGCCAGACCAAAGCCACATCTTCCAAATATTGCGCTATGTCGTCTTCACCAGCCGTCTCCCTATGATCATACATTTGTGTGCAGTATTGTGCAAAACAGTGTAGGATACCATCCGCATCCATCACCGATCTATTCCCATCCTTAATTTCTTGCACTCCGAAATGTTTAGCCCATGGTTCATTGATGCTATCTGCCAGTCCACGTCCCGGGCGACCGCCTTCCCCGTAATACCGTGCCCTAGTGCGTTTGGACAAATATTTCACCTCTTGTTCCGCAAGCTCATTATATTCGGAAACTTTCAGACGAATGTCAGCCAAAAGAGATTCCGCCGGTTGACGTTCATAGTGCCGTTCCAGGCCCAGCAGATCGCGTTCTAATCTGTCCATTGAGCCCCTCAATGATTTAAGCATACCAGCCTGCAGGCTAATACATGCCCCACTCACAGTAACTTTGAATGCCTCCCAAACAATGCACATGTCGTCTACAGAGCCAACATTCCTGGCAAAATAGTCTTCAATTACTTCACGCAAGCTCTCACGCAATACTTGATCCGATAAAGCCCCAGGCTGCAGTCGCCACGAAAATGGCACAGGCGCATGTGATGGTAACCATACCTCCATAAGCACAGGTGCATGATCAGACAGCGTGCGAGGCAGATGTTTCACCTTCATCACCCAACCACTAACATCTTTCGTCACCAGCCAATAATCTAGACATGACCAGGTATCATGCGCAGACTTGTAGCAGGTACCTTCTTTCGCTCTAGGATGTCCAAGGCGACAAACATCCACTAGGCTAAGCACATGCATCCCATCCCACACCGCACCAATCGCTCTTTTAGTCGGGCACAGTCGGTCATCCTTTCTATCCAATTCACGATCCAGCGTCACATTCAAATCACCACCACAGATAATTGCAGATGGAGGTAGGGCATACACCTTGTTCCATAAATTGACGTAAAAATCAGGATCATCAATATTCGGTCCATAGATGTTAACCATTGTTATTAGCGTACCACACAATTTGCCATGCAGAATAATATATCGACCCTCTTTATCAATGTCCTCATAAAGACTCACAAAAGGTATGTTCTACTTAATCAGCACCATGACTCCCCGTGCATATGAGGAATATGCAGTTGACAGTCTTGTCCCCGCCCACTGTTTAGCCACTGTCTCCGCTGCATGCCCCCTTAGATGCGTCTCTTGCAGAATGGCTACCTGCACATCATGTCTATTTAAATACGCCAGCACCTGTCTGGTCTTTTGTGGTCTATTTAATCCCCGCACATTCCAGGTGAGCCAAGTAACCCTGCCTCCCTTATCCATGGGGCTCACCAGTGGGTATTGCCTGATACATAGCTAACGGACTCCGTCTTGTCCAATGACAAAAAATCAGGTCACCTGCCTTCAATAACAAAAAAATGAGCTCGTAAGTACAAACAAGATAGCTGCACCCGGAAACCCCCCCTTGGCCCAAACAGCACCCTTTATCTACAATTGGAGAACTGTATCCCGTTACCTAAGTAATCCCCTATCCTCATATCTTATAGGACCAGAGCCCATCCGTGACAACAATACAGTATAGTAGCAATATAACATTCAGAATCAGTGCAGCACAACACCCGTGTTCCCATCATTATTTGCACAATATAATGGGGTCAAACTAATCAAAGTCATCATCACAAGAGACAAAATGGAGGCCAACTATAATAAGGCACCAGAAACCCCATGTATTACAATGCAGCACATCAGGGTTGCATCCAAAACATTATAGACAGAGCTGTACTCAACTATCCTCGTCCATTTCATCTCCACCCTCCTGTGCTGCAGCCGAGTCCCGCCTGCGCTTTTTCAGTTTCTTGGCGTATTCCATCGCAGCCTTCGGTGAGTTGAAGATCTTATTGTCGGATGGTGCTCCTATTCGCAGCAGGGCAGGGTACAACATGGCGTACTGTACGTCCTCTTTCCGGAAAAATTGCTTCACATTGCTAAACTCCTTCCTTGCTGCCTGAACAGCCACAGTAAAATCCGGAAAAAATTCCAGCTTATTTCCTTGATATACCACAGAGCCTTTCTCACGTGCCAGTCTCAGAAGAACATCTCTGTCCCTGTAGTTCAGTATGCGAGCTATAATAGGGCGCGAAGGCGCGCCCGGCACCGGCCTCTTCGCTAGGGAACGGTGCGCACGCTCCACAATGAACATTCGAGAAAGATGTTCATCCCCAAATATTTTAACAAACAGCCCCGTGACGCGGATGTTGTTGCGCCGGGACCGCGCCTCCAAATCCTCATTCTTGGCTTGAATAATCACGAGGACCTGTTCCATGTTAAGAGTCTTGTCAGTAACTGTTGTAAGACCATCCTCTGTGGCAGAGACCCTCCATTCTCTCATTCTGTCTCTCCAGTTGCGTGGACATGTGGTCAAGTCTGTGGTTCACCGCCTCCATAGTACCTTCGATCGACTGTAACGTCTTCTGCATGGCTATGAGCGTGGTCTCCAAATTTGATGAACCCCCTGATGCCCCCGCATTCTCAGCATCAGACGTAGCCTGCGAGGAGGACATAGTTGATTTGCGCGAGTCAAATGTCAATTTTGGTTGATTACATTCTGGCCTGCCCATGATGTCAATGACAGAGGTAGTTGTGAGAGTGAGCAACCGGATACCGTCGATATGGCGAAGTAAGTTAAGTAGGCCGCTAATACCGGTTAGTAGTCCCAATGGTGAACCATGCAGCAGCACGACTCAGGAATCAACGTACTGTAGGGCAGTGGCGGACGCCCACCACCCCGCACCACTAATGACCCAGATGTAGAACCAGTCTGCGGCGAACAGTGAGGGGCCAATCTTGCGTCGCTAAGTGAAGATGGTGATCAGGCCCAGTATTGTTCTCGGGCGGAACGGTAGTCCCAGCCTGCCGATGCAATACCTCTCGGCCCCACGCTCCCTATCAGCAGAGGTCGGGGATCTGCGGCCTGCGCTCCTAGTGCCATGTGTGATCCCTCGATCGGATCCGCAACTTCCCGGGCCTCTTCAGTGGTGTTGAGCCCCCCGCCGCTGCGCCCCATACCGTCGCAGCCCACCCCCACCCTCGCCAACCGCAGCTTGCACGGCCGCGGCCCAGGTTCAGCCGCGCGCCGCCTCTGCAGCCCCGGCCTCAGCCAGGCCCCGGCCCCACACACTGCAGTCAGCTCGGGCAGATCAGCAGGCCCGCCGCAACCGGCAAACGCAGCTCCGGGTCCGATGTCCGCAGTTCCCATCAGATACCCCCTCAGTCTTTGCTCCGACGAATCCGGCAATCACCGTACACCACCGGGTCTCTGCGCTGTCAGATGCCCCACACCGACCACCACTCCAGCCGCTAGAGCTTTCTCAGACGAGGCAGGCCAGCGCAGGCCGCCATGCGCTGGGGTCCACGGAAGGAGGAGCATGTCACTGGTCGCCGTTCTGGGAGGACGACGCCACCCGAAATCGGCTCAAATCAATGCTGTAGGTAACGGGACATAAATCGTCTCGATGATAGCAGGCAGTAGACGATGGATGTAGCGGATTTTAATCGGATGTTGGCTCAGTCTGGCAGAGCCGTGCGCCCTCTAGCGCCCCCCCTCAAAGGACATATGGTATAGTAAAAAAACATGCTTTCAGTTCTGCTCTGAAGCCACCCAAGAACATAAAGTAACATATCCACTAAAATATTAATTTTGTTTTTACATTTGTAAGGGAGCAATGCAATTATAAAATGCAACATTTGTTATTAATTTCTACAAAATTCATTTGAGAAAAATTATCATATTCTGTCTAATAACTGTTCATAAACGTCTTTGGTAATTACAGCAATTAGTCTGGTCTGGGAAGAGAAAGAGACAACATTTAATGGAGTATAAAAGAGACGCCAAGCAGCCAACACAGTTACAGTTCGTCGTTGTAACAATGTAACAAGTACTGCACAAAGTAGTCTTTTTATCTTGCAATGTTTTTACATTGCTGACATATACAATCCGAGTCATGCTGCTTTTGACAGACCTAGGCTTTGTTTGACAGAAGAATAAGATCTCACAAACATTTCGCTGGCAAAATACGCTAGAAATGCAATGCCTACACAAGAGCAGTGCTTGTGTAACACTCTACACAGACACCAGCTCAGAGAAAAAACACATAAGGAATAATTTAAAGTAAACTCTACATCTATCTTACAATATGCTCTGACAACCCCATTATAGAGTTTTTTGCTTTAGGTGCAGGGAGAATGACTCAAGTTAGGCTTAAGTAATATTTTCAGGCGTAACATAGCTATGTCAGGTGCAGGACACCTGAGTTATCTCTTAAACGGCAATGCTCTTTCACCAAAGGACAAGAGCCATATTCCATTCATTCTGCTCGATTTCTTCTAGAATTGCCACTTTCCATGCATTTAGTGTCTGAGGGCACTCACCACACATATTAAAAAAACTATATATATGCAAGATATGAGTTGAATGGAGTTGTTTTTTATAAAGTGTAATGAATGCCCTAATTCATCTTAGTGCTAAACTGACTAACAACGTCAGAATAGAATGAAAATAATCATCAAAATAGATGCATTTAAAGACATAAACTTAGAATGGTTCTGTATTCTGGGAAGGCCAAGATGAAATGCCTTCCAAATCGAAGAAGGCAACAAAAGAGAAGGGAGAATCTACCTGCTCCCAAAAAATTTCTCCTCTTAAGAGCCCTTCTAAATCGAGAAACTGGCAACACAAGAGAAGAGTCTTGGAAGCATTCACATAAGCAGCACTAGGTCTCTTTCTTAACAGTCTTGGTGGACAAAGTAGAGCACAGGGTAATGGATCCTTCTATAAACAGGCCAACAGTGCAGTTTGTAGAAAATCTATAAAAGGTCCTGAATTTCATGACAGTTCACAATGCAATAGTGTGAACTTCTTAAAGCTTGTAAATAGCTAACTTTGGAAGGCCAATGTAGCAAGCCTAGACATAAGTTTAATCTAGAAATGATGGTCGCATTGGCAACAAAAGCTTTGAAGTGGCACAGAATAGAAAGAAGGTTTGTATTAAATAGCCTCATTGGTAGTTATAAGGACGATACAACTGCAATAGCAGGAAAAGGTAGGTGGCAATGAAATCATTGTAATCTTGCCTGACATCATTCAATATAACCATGAGCAGTTGCATGATAGAATATAGTAGAACAATGTATCAGCTCATCAAAATATCATCAAATAATATTGAATACAAAACTATTGTCATCCTAAACTTTGCCAAAAATAACACAAATATTTACGAGAAAATGATCGCCGTCAGAAGCATGTACATTTAGTAATATATGTGATGAAATCAGGTGTGTTTGTGTAACTTCACCATGTAATACACTTACTAATTGCCTTTAGGTCCAGTAGGTTTTGTCTGTCAAATCCTCAGGTCAACCCTGGGTAGCTGTGGCACTGAGGACCAATGAACAAGGGTGAAGCATTTAGACAGCACCAAAACAATTGTAAAAGAAATCAACAGAACACAAAAACATCTAGCACCAATTGCTAAAAATAGACAATATTTTTATATACATTTAGACACTAAAACAAAAAAGATCCACTGGGAGTTCCAAAGATAAAGATGCTACAAGAATGAATACATCAAGACAATTCAGTTAACCACAAAAAAGCACTGGCAAATTCATGAAACTTTTTCAGCAAAAAGTTGGGTTATGGGTAATGTGGTTACTTGGAGTTACTTTAGGCACTACCTCCAGTTGGGAGCCTGTCAAGGGGACCAACCAGGTTCCCAGGAACATACACATCAACAGGTGAAGCAATCCTCAGTCAATTCAAGGCAATTCTATCTGATGCAGGTTTTTCCAAAGGAAGTGGTCCTGCTGCAAGAGATGAAGGGTGCTTAAGATGCTTCAAGGATGCTGTGGATGCAACAGGGATTAATGGTGGCCTTCCTACAGGGATTCCTCACTCCACGAAGATGGGGTGGGGGATGTCCAGGCTGCAGGGTTGATGTCCCACCAAGTCCTCTCCGGTATGACCAAAGTCCAGTCCCCACTAGACTAACAGTCACCCTGTGTTGAAGTCATAGGCCAATCATTATTGGGTCAATAATTTGCCATCTGAGGGCCCCAGCAACCCTCTGACAGCACTTATGGGCTCAGCAAACTTGGGTGCTACTCCGTGCATTGGGTCTTGGTCCCTTGTGCTGTTGGTAACGGTGGTAGCCACTAGAATACATTGGGCTACCAATTTGCCCCAGCATGCTTCTTCAGATGTTACGATCCTGTGCTGTGAACAGGAGTCCAATCAGATAGCTCTTGGAGTCTCTTGGCTTTTGCTGGGCTCTGGAGACAACTTGGCACAGTCCCTTCGTTTAGAGGGTGCAGTGCTTGTTGGTGAAGTCTCTCCTTGCTGGTCCCTTGCTGCAGCAAGGCAGTCTTCCTTCTATCCGCCTTCCAGTCAGCTGAAACATGAGGCCTTGGTGTCAGGGGTGCCCTCTTTATGCTCTCAATATGCCCTCAGGGTAGGTTGTGTTTGGTGATTTGGTGAAACAAGCAACTTGTGGCAAGTGTAAGATTGCAGAAAGTCATTCATGTTGCTAATTAAAACTATTTCAGTGTAGCACTTATTTAGTGCCTCATATCCCTTCCCAAACCATGAAGTGTTATTAGCTCTTGAACTATGGCATCTGGTGTCACCTCTCTGCTCCCTGTGCCAGCCAGGCTCCCTAAACAATTGGTCCTTCCTACTAGCTAGTGTTTCACATTCACCCTTGAAAGGTGGCTTCTCCTTTGAAGCCTGCCATTTGGGGTTAACACCCAAGTGGCTTCCTGCAGGAGGGAGGCGATATTTCATTGGCCTGCAATTCCTCATAGTTCTCCTTCCTGAGAGTCATTGTCAGCTCTCTCTAGGAGGGCAGAGAGTTGTCTCATGGAACAGATACATTGTGTGCCTGGAAATGAACAAAGGTTTTAAAGGCCTTTCTAGACAAACGACCAATTCCATTCTTGAGCAGAGGACATAGAGATATAATAAAAGCAGAATTCACTATTGAAGAAATAGAAATATCAATGAGCTCTATGGCTAATTGTAAAGCGACTGGGGAGGATGGACTGCCAGTAGAACTATAATAAAGGTTTGCCTCGATGTTGAGTGCACAACTTACTAAGCTAGCTAACCGCATACTAAAAGGGGGTTTACCTCCAACCTCCTTCCTCACAGCGGTGGCAGTTAGCATTCTGAAGAAAGATAAGAACAGGGAAAACACCAACTCCTATAAGCCAATAAGCCTTCTCAATGCAGATTACAACATTTTCACAAAGCTTCTCACGAACAGGCTCAGTACAATTGTGGGATTATTGATCCACATGGACCAATGTGACTTTGTTGCTGGCAGACAACTCTCAACAAACACAACATTCTTAATAGAAGCTTTGGACTATTTTAATAAGAATAATATAGAGGCACAGGTGCGGTTTTTAGATGCTGAGAGGTTTTCGAACTGGTGTCCTGGAAGTGTATTTTTTTAATTCTTGCTAGATTTGGTTTTCCAGAAGGTTTTATACAAATAGTAAGAAGTCTATATAAGGGCTCGCAAGCACAAATAATCATTATTCTAGAAATGTGGGCACCTGCAGAATAAGTAGGGGTACAAGGCAAGGGTGTCCCCTCTCTCCAATTCTATTTGCCTTATTTATAGAACCCCTGCCAATAGCCTTCAGGCAAAAAGCATTACAAACTGTGCCCCTACAGGGCATGACCAATTTAAAACTATATGCTGATGGCATTGTTTTATTTTTAAAACCCGGGGAGAGCATTCAGAAGGAAATACTAGGGATTTTTCTGAATTTCAGGCAATAGGTGTATATAAAGTAAATAGGGAAAAGACAGAAGTTTTGCTATGTAACTGTTCAGTTGAGAAACTAGTACCAAGTTTTGGGCTAATACATAACCCTCGGCCCAAGAGATATCTGGGGATACAGGTTTCGGAAAGAGTAGAGGAGTTATACATATTAAACTGTGTTACCTTGGTATAAAAGTAAAATGTTTACTATCACAATGGAGTCAACTCCCAATGTCTACAATAGGTAGGCTGGCACTTTTGCGAATGACAATCCTACCACTATTTAATTTTTTATTTGCAACAGTCCCATGTGCATTACAAACATCCTTTTTTAGAGAATTAGATAGCCTATTCACATCCTTCCTGTGGGCCAACAAGGTACCCAGATTAACACTAGCCACTTTAAACTACCCGATTGAGGAGGGATGGTTATCCCTCCCAAACTTAAGTGAGTATTATTAAGCAAATTTTGCACACAATAACCAGATATTCTACCCAGCTTAACTACAGATATCGATATTTTTTTATGGAAAAAATATTAGATGAATATAAAATCACAGATCCGATGAGGATAGCAAAGTACCCGAAGAAAGTGTGATATAAGGTTCTCCAGTGGCTTTTAAAACCAAAAATCCAACTGTTGAAGTTTTATGGTATCCCATGGATAAATGGCTCTCCAAAATTGGCTGACATATACACTGAGGAGAGGCTGAAATGCCAGAAACCGGTCCCCGGTAGCTTGTCTCCTTTCTGGTGAAGAATTGGCTTGGTAGTTTGGTCTGCCCTGTTCCCATGATGCACTGGGCCAGGGACAGACTAATTTGCATATAGCCAGGTTCTGAGCTGGGATGGGGCAGTGAGATAAATAACGGTGATGGATCAAGCCCTGATCTTTGGACTGGGTAAGAGTGGTCTGCTTAATTCAGACACTCTGTTCATCACCACCCCCTTTTCTGAATCGTTTTTGGCCACTATAGGTGTGGCAGGGTATACTCAGACATGAGTCCCTTTCTCACTGCTCCATCAGGATTCAAGCAAGCCGGGCCGAAGAGGCTGAAATGCCAGAAACCGGTCCCCGGTAGCTTGTCTCCTTTCTGGTGAAGAATTGGCTTGGTAGTTTGGTCTGCCCTGTTCCCATGATGCACTGGGCCAGGGACAGACTAATTTGCATATAGCCAGGTTCTGAGCTGGGATGGGGCAGTGAGATAAATAACGGTGATGGATCAAGCCCTGATCTTTGGACTGGGTAAGAGTGGTCTGCTTAATTCAGACACTCTGTTCATCACCACCCCCTTTTCTGAATCGTTTTTGGCCACTATAGGTGTGGCAGGGTATACTCAGACATGAGTCCCTTTCTCACTGCTCCATCAGGATTCAAGCTAGCCGGGCCGAAGAGGCTGAAATGCCAGAAACCGGTCCCCGGTAGCTTGTCTCCTTTCTGGTGAAGAATTGGCTTGGTAGTTTGGTCTGCCCTGTTCCCATGATGCACTGGGCCAGGGACAGACTAATTTGCATATAGCCAGGTTCTGAGCTGGGATGGGGCAGTGAGATAAATAACGGTGATGGATCAAGCCCTGATCTTTGGACTGGGTAAGAGTGGTCTGCTTAATTCAGACACTCTGTTCATCACCACCCCCTTTTCTGAATCGTTTTTGGCCACTATAGGTGTGGCAGGGTATACTCAGACATGAGTCCCTTTCTCACTGCTCCATCAGGATTCAAGCAAGCCGGGCCGAAGAGGCTGAAATGCCAGAAACCGGTCCCCGGTAGCTTGTCTCCTTTCTGGTGAAGAATTGGCTTGGTAATTTGGTCTGCCCTGTTCCCATGATGCACTGGGCCAGGGACAGACTAATTTGCATATAGCCAGGTTCTGAGCTGGGATGGGGCAGTGAGATAAATAACGGTGATGGATCAAGCCCTGATCTTTGGACTGGGTAAGAGTGGTCTGCTTAATTCAGACACTCTGTTCATCACCACCCCCTTTTCTGAATCATATACACTGAGGTGTAATAACGAAATGGTAGGAGAATTGGTACAGGCAAGTGAGAGACTTTCTTAAACTCAGACTCCTTGAACAAGTGGCCAGAGATAGAGATTGGGCTGCTTCATTCAAGGGATATGCTCAAGTGGTCATTTATTCAAATCAAGAACTTTTTAGAAAATATTGACCCGTAGAACGCTAAGAGTAAGATCAAGTGAAGTAATGCAAGAAAAACCAGTTAAGTGGTCAGTAAGCAGCTGGGTGAAAAATGTCTAATGAAAATAAATCTTCCGCTGTTAACAAAAAAGCCTGCGATAAGTGGCAGAAGAAGGAAGGTTTCCAGATCCCTAGAGCTCTCTGAAAGAGAATTAATAACATTAATGTAACAACAATAAGAGGCACCAATTTTAGAAGAATGCAATTTTACACAAAATGATTAATATAAAGAACCCCATTGTTTCTCCGTAATATATAACCCCAGATTTAGGATAGGTTTTTTCGAGGGAGGATGTATTTGGTCTCATATTGTTTGGGATTGCCTAAAGATAAAGCAACTATGTGAAGAAATCGAGAAATATCTCAGAACAACTACAGGTCAAGCATTAACTATTGACAAATATATTGCAGCTCTGGGATGCTCTCCTAGCATAACAATGGAGAAAATGCAAGAGGAGTAGTTATTTATACCAGCCCCGGTGTCAAGATCTTTTATTCTACAAAATTGGCTAAGTAATATCGTACCCACATTCCAAGCCTGGAGGGCTAAACTTCATAAAGTCAGAAAGCTGGAGAGACGCTATGCTTTAAGATTAGGGTCTCTGAGAAAATTTGAGAAACACTGGAATTTCATAGGAAATCAATCTGTGATTTGTTTAAAATGAAATGTTAAAGGGAAATTGCGCAAAGCGTGGTTCTATTTGGCTATTTCTGGTTTTATATATTTTATTTATGAATTCTGATACTTTGATATTCATGTGATCTCAGAATGGATTTTACTTGAGGGAATATGTCACCCAATATTTTTTTTTTTTAATTAAGTACCATAAGCATTTTATTCTGTGTATGTATGTTAAATGTTGAGCTGCACATTGCAACAGAGGTGTGGCGCCGCGGCCAGGGCGACTGACGCTGGAATCTGGGGATCACGGTTCAATCCCCAGCTCCGGTGGCAGGCTAGCCCAGCACCATGTGACTCTGGGCAATAGCTTGCTTAATCTTCCCGACGGCCCCCAGCGCCTAGAGACCCTTACGGGTGATTGTTCGCGCTTTACAAATGTGGGTTATTATTAGTTACAGGGGAAGTAATGGCTTTGCCATTGCTCCAATGGCAAAGTCAGGCAAGCCATGCACAACTGCTCTAACAGTCTGCTGCGGCAGACTGGGGGACTCGTTGTATGTGGAGGACCTTTAGGGTGACACAACCAGTGCTGCAAGCCCTAGTGTACCCCTCTAACCTATATGCCTTGGATACCAGTACCATATACTAGGGATTTTCATGTAAGTTAGCCATTTCGAATTGGGTACAGCTAATTTGACATACACTTTAGGGTCAGGGCACTGAGATCTGGTTAGCAGGCCTCAGTGCTCTCACAGAGTAAAAAAACCAGCAACATCAGGTGAAAAACTTGGGGGTGATCATACAAAAAGAGAAATTTCCTTACAATAGTTGTGTGTTCAATATTGAGATAGAAAGGGACAAAGTATTTTGCCATTTCTATAGCAAAGTCTGTAAGCATTGGAATAGTACAGTGCTGTCCCTGCCGAGCTGTAAAATGACAAAAGCCATTTACCACTCTAGGTACAGTAGTACAGCTTCAAATTGGTAAAATACCAACCAAGCCGACCTGAAATGAGTCAAAGCAACCTCTGACACAGGGTTTCACTCTAATTAGAGCTCTTCAGATAGGTGTAGCTTTGTCCAGACACACGGGAGCACCCAGTGTAAGTAAAACATATATTCTTTCAGGCATAGAGTGATGCATAAATTATGCAGAAATAACTATATTACAGGAAAATAAATATCAGAAAACAAAATAATTTAATAATAATGATAATAATGTACATATTTAAAAGTATAACAGAAACACTAGTTTTTGTCCATCAAAAAATATAATAACTTAAAAACAATTCCAATTGCACACTACCAAATAAAATTTACCATCAACCAAACTATCCCAAAAAAATATAAACATGATTAAGTGAACACTATAAAAAAGAGTATTAAATAGGAAAAACTGAACAACTGTGATATAATGACGCTTTAGTGTACCACACAAACAAAATCCAGATGGAAGACTTCAAGAAAATAACATGGCACCGTAACAAGTAGGTTTAAAATTAAATGAACTACAGTGCAATCTGACATAATTTTAAAATGCAAATCTATACATAAATTACTATATGTTCTCTTTTATTATGTGTAAATCCTAGGATATTAAAGAAGCACTTGGGCAAATATGGAGCACTTCACACCATAAAATCCCACTCCTCACTTGTAAACCAAGGCAAAGGCACTTTCAAAGTAAGCACAATAAGGACAGTTATAAATCTAATACATCCCAATGATTGATCCTAAAACTAATCCCCTCAATGCTAAAAAATGAACCAAGCATCTATTTTTAATGTGTCACTAAAACTGGCATTTTCACACCTGCCAAATAGAAAAGCACACCTGACTCAAATTTTGGCAAAATCAAAAAGACATGTAAGAAGATTAAATGCAACTTAAAGCAACAAAACATAGGTAAGTATAAAATGTAAACCTTTCTAAAGAATGTTTAGATTTTACTAGCAAACAAAATAAACACTTTTAGCAAAATAATTGATTTTTAAAGTATACTACTTTCAGACCAATTGGCAGAAAGAGCCACATATATCACTTCACAGAAAGGCTAACAGTTGCTATTTTACATGGCGTACACATACAGCCAGGAAAGCACAAGCACCAAGAATCACAAATAACAGAAATTGGCAGTGTTCTTAATATTAAGCAAATGCTTGCTATGGGAGCCATAGAAAGAAAATTAATACTGTAATTAGTGTTCCACCCACTAAATATAGCAGAGAAATTAGTAGGGCACACCCTTTAAGATTTAAGAGGGGCAAGTACTAGTTCCCCAGCTCCAAATACTAAACCTTTAGAAGGGATTCTCCACAAAGAACCAAACAACACTACAGGTCAGCTACCTGCAATTCCTACCTTTAAACATCTAATATCAGTAACTAAAAACGCCATAAATCAAACACCTGCAGCCCTTAGGTAGTCTGTAATCTGTATGTCTTGGTGTATTCTAATTACTACACATATTGAAGAAGGATGTATGACGGTACGATGCGTACCGTCAAAACGCGTCCCTTTACGATGCAGTTTTAACAACGCAAGTCGTTACAACGACTTGCGTTGTGGGGGGCGCTGATAGTGAATAGTTTAATTTACTATTCCAACACCAGTCCCCATGGATAGTGGTGTTGGATAGTAAATTAAACTATCCCTTATCCTAGAGCGCTCTCGATGTAACGACTTTCGTTGTTAAAGCTGCGTCGAAACGCAACCGTGTTGTAGCGGTTGCGTTGTAAAGGATGTTCCCCATTGAAGAACATTTCCTCCTATTCGACAACCACAATAGTGAGAGAATACTAATATTATTTGCAACTGTTAATAACCTCCTAATACTATGCAATTGTGAAACGTGGATGATGGATGAAACTTTTAAAATGTGCCCTTCACCATTCAAACAGAAATGGTGAATATCATAAAACTAATATACTCCTCTCTTTTGCACAGCTGCCTAACAAACAAAGTGCAACTTACTATGAACGTTTAAACTACATCAAGCTAAAAACTAGGCTTAGGCCGATTTTTGTTTGTGCTGAACTAATCAAAGTAAGTTTGGTAATTCCGCGATCCAGGTTGACACAAAATTACCTATGAATACGTGATTAATCCTGCTGGTGCAATAGAGAGTAACTTGGGTGAAAATCCTACTGCAAGAGCATTTTCGGTGAGTGTGAGCTCATGCTTGCTATTCATGTCCTGCTGCATTTAGCAATGTTTCCAAATGCAGCAGGTCATAAGTGAATGTGTTCACATCCTCACATCCATTTTGGACACAAGGGTGAATTTTACCTGCAGAATTACTCTTCTTACATAATTCAAGTGTAATCTCGCTGAATTTTTACATAATTCTGCGTGATGACGCAATGCAAAATTAGGCAAGTAACACCCTTCCCTCATAAAAAATAACAACTATTCACCACACAAAATTATAATAGACTATGAACAGACAATGATACAAACAATAATTATATACTCACATAGAGCCATACAGGGCTACTATAACCACTTCATCCAAAGTATAAGCCTACAAAAATCTGCACTAAGTGTAGAAAATGCACAAAGAGCCAGTTTTCCTTTAAAATTGAAAAGTTAATACTTCTGGGAGTGGACCTGTAACCAACTTAGTGAAACACTACAACATTCTAATGGAATCCTATTTTTACCAAAGGAATGATGGACTGCTTTGAAGACACTTGGGTCGGCAAACCTTACCGCTCTGGATACAGACACAAACTCAACTTCCAAATACCATTGTGGAATGTCTACAACAACACCATGGCTCAACAAGCCAAAACTCACAACTCAGGTGGAGCACAATTCGATGAGAAACTTCTGGTCCACCTGACTTCTCTTTATACATTTTAGAACAGTCTATCATATAGGGGTCGATTCCGATCCGGTAAAAAGCGCTCCGAATCGTCGTACGGAGCGTTTTTTCCCCGTACGAATCGTACCTGTAAACGTCCCGTACGTACGACGAAGTACGATTCGTACCAGGAGCCGTACTCCGTACGAGTCATATAAGACACCGTACGACTCTAATCTCCGTACGATTCTCCCTCGGAACCCGCTGTACGCGACATCTGTACGGTTCGCGGCTAGTTTTTACGACCCAGCAAGTACGATACGTGTCGGGTACGCACCGTACGACCCTTTTTCTACGGGAGCTGAAAACAGCCATAAAAGCAGAGTTTGCGCCGAAACAGGTACGGTAACGGCCCCCCGGGTACGGTGCGTACCCCCCATGATCGCAGGGGTATGGTGCGTACCCCTGCGATTATGGGGGGTACGGACCGTACGATGTGTATGTGTTTGTGTGCTTTTCCGTACGACTCGCCCTTACCTGACGTGGACCGTACGAATCGCGTCTTCATACCCCGGTCTGGATCGTACTCGTCGGGTCGTACGGCATGTGTACGAGTCGTACGGTATGTGTACGAGTCGTATGGTTCACGGTTTCAGTCTTGCAATGCGTACGATCGCGACGATTCGGACAGATTCACGGAATACGGATCGTACTTTGCGACTCGGATGGACGGGAACGATTCGTACGGAGAGGGCTCCGGATACAAATCGTACGGACTTTTTTTCCCCCGAATCAGAATCGACCCCTATAGTGTGTATAATGCTATTTTATAAGTATTTCTTACATAGTCACAATACTTTCAGTTAAAGACTGGCCCTCATAGCACTATAAATGCACATGTATTTATTCCCCAATAAAGTGGGTGTTTGAAGCCCTTTTAGTCAAGTGGGCGGTGCACACCTGGTTGGATAAAAGAACGTTATTTGGTTATGCAGGTTTCAAGCCCCATGCTTCAAATAAATGTAATTACATTTCAAGACAGGACCAATAAAAACAGCAGTTCAGAGTTTCATCAGCTTGTGACAATACACTGTGCATTGGTTTGACTACGGTTGGAAATGGGTTTACAGATCATGCCCTCACAACAAATGTCATAATTATAGGATTTAAAGGAGCTGGCAATGTATACATTTTGGCCATCTACCATGGAACACAGGCACAAAGATTGTTGTGCACCAGGCACAAAAATTTTTTATGCTAAAGCCAATTTTGCCTGTGGTGTGAAGGGAATTTAGAGGCACAGAATGTGTATGTAGCATCACATGGTGGTCACCTCAAACAACAACATGTCTCTACAAACCTGCATACAATTGTACATACTACTTCTGCCCTGTACTAACAATGCCAACTGCATCTCTTGTTTGAATGGGGAGGGGTTACAAACATGGGGGTAATGTGCCCACTTAATTGGGAGGAATGGTCCAATTAACATCTCCGGCTCCTACGACTCTCCTCTGTGATGAAGTAAAATGCAATCCTAAAGGTTACATTATATTGTACACTAGTTTCAGTGCTCAATGTTGCAAGTGCATATTATGTTACTAAGAACATGTAACATGGTGTGGCTTCATCCCATGCTAAGGAGCTTCACTAGTCAATAAACCAGTCCTGGCACACAAGTCATAGGCATATGCTAAGGCATATGTTAAGATTTAATACTGGAAATGTGAATAGCGCGTTTCCATCAATACTTGCAAACATTTACCATCTTGACCTTTAACAGACTGCAAATGACTATGTTGATGGTGGCAGAGAAACTGAATTGAAATTGAATCTAATGTTCTTTTTGGTTGCCTTGCTGTTTTCTAATTGTCTTTTAACTATATCTATGTAGAGATTAAAGCATGACATGGGACTATAATGTCTGCTTCATAAGCTTCAAATTATCGTACGAATAGAAGAGGAGCAGGAAGGAGGCACATTTACAGAGCAGAGTTTAAATACCTTTTTTTACAAAATGGCTGATGTAATAACATAAACACATGCAACGATTGGTAATGTAATTCTCAGCAGTTTCTTAAAGTAAAACGTTTCTTAAAATACTACTACCAAATGGCTCATAAGCTCCAGATGTTTCAATTGTTATGCAGGCTATTATCTGATGAACAGGTATTAATATTGAACAAACGTATCAAATTCTTGTTGAAACTTGTTCTATTCATGTGCAAGCAGAATTAAATTTAAGATGTGCAAAATGTGTCAATTTGGCTCTTGCAGAATAACAAATCTGACCCCTCCCAAAGTCAAATGCTTTCCCTTCTGTTCCTTAGGTTGAAATGGCAATGGTAAAGCTGAACCCCCCCCCCAAAGTCCAACATTTTCCATACTGGAATGGAAACAGTTATCGCACACCTCCAAAGTCTAGCACTTTCATTAATGTTTTTAGGTTGGAGTGGGAACAGTAAATGTGACGCCTCAAAAGTCTAACATTTTGCAAATGTAGCTTTGGTTGGCATGGGAAAAGTAAATCTGACCCTACAAGTCCAGCCTTTTTCCTAACAGTGTTTATGTTGGAGTGAAAATAGAAAATATAACCCACTTCCCTTCAAAGTCCAATACTAGTTGTTTGATTGGAGTGCAAGGAGTAAATCTATCTCTCTATCTATCTATCTATCTATCTCTCTATCTCTCTATCTATCTATCTATCTATCTATCTATCTATCTATCTATCTATCTATCTATCTATCTATCTTTGACACATTCATTTCTGCTGACCAGTTTCAAATGGGAATAGTAAATTGTACTCCTGCAAGACCCTAAGCTTTCCCTGCCATGCTTAGGTTGGTGAGGAGTATTGCATTTCATCATTTCAAAGTGTAACACTGTTGTGTAGGTTGATGTGGGAGTAGTAAATTGTATTCCTCCAAATGGTAATATTTTTTTTACACCTTTTGGATATTTAATTTTGTTTTATTTATATTCTTAGTTTAATGTTTATTTTAATGGATTGTAATTGTTTGATGTTTAATTCACATTGTTTATGATTTTTACTTCAGATATATATTTGAAATATGTTTTGCTTTATGGTGAATATTTATTTTTATATTAATACGTTTTAATTTAGGATATATTTTAATTTTACTGGTTACTGTTTCATCATTTTTGTGTTTTTACACATTTTTGTGACTTTATTTTACAATCAATTTTATTAAAGGTTTATATTTTTATTTTATTTTGTAAATTGTTTGAGCAATATGTATTTACGTATAAATGTATGCATGTGTGTGTGTGTGCTTGCATGCATGTTTGTTTATTTTTTTTCAAATAATATTTTTAAATATACATTCCTACCTATGTAATCTTGATATTTAGGACCACAATATTTTGTAGGGAAAATTAGAATATTGTTTTTATTTTGTAATGAAAGTATGTAAACTCGTTATTTATGACCTCAGTATTTTAGCTGTCAAACTTTCATAATGAAATATTGTTTATATTGATATTATGTCATAGAAACCTTTATTTCATGCAGAAATAGAAACAAAAGGAAGAACACAGTGGTTTCAAGAATCTTCCATTACCTAAGAGCAACCAAATTGTTCTGAAATTGGCAAAAAAAATTGTCTTCTGATAAAAGAGTCAAACTTGCCCAGATTCAAACTTGTGACATGCTCTGCTGCAAAGACAAAAGGGCCACATTTAATTTAGCTTGCATCTGTATTCTAGATATAATCTCGACGGGACCAGTAAAATAGGTAACTGGCCCCATCAGGATTATACGATTCATGAGAACACCATGATTGGATATTTTTCAACTGGTCACTGACCCTGCTAAAAGCAGTGAGAAAAATATAAATGACAAAAACCTATGAAATGCTGTGCAATTAACTCTTCACTCAAGTTAATCCCCCATTATCTCGTCGACAGGAGTCATTCTTCTACTCTAGAATTACTGATGGTTATGGTATCAGTGATTTTAGTGTGGGAATTGCTTCTTTATTGCCTGGCAATTGTAACAAAATGTGAGGGGAATAGTCTTGGTATGAACCCTAAAAACTTCAAACTAGTAGTATCTCACCTCTGATTGTTTGTAATTTAAATTCTTGAGGACTGATTCTTAAGGTCAAATGGTCATAATATAAATAATAATGTTGTCCACTAGATTTAAAGTTTATCTAAAACTTAATTTGGCGAAAATGTATTTTTCGATTGTAAGTTTTACAATATATCACTTTATCAGGGCTTCATAATAATCTAGCTCTCAATAATACACTCAGAGTCTCATTCATGAGGAATTGACGTAGGGCAGCACTGCAAGTCTTCTTGCTGCACTGCCCTACACCAATGTGAAAGAGCAGGAATGCACTGTATTTTTGAAATACAGTGCATACTTGTTCTTCTCCCTGCGCAGGTGCACAATTTGCTGCCTAGCCTCAACGTAGGTACCATGCTACCATGGTGCAAGGATGGCTCTGTTGCAGACAAGATTGCTTTTGTGCAGGAAGGACACCTTGCTGCACAAAAACAATCCCAAAAGGTGTTCTCCTCTTTCTATGTGTGCTGAAAGAGGAAAATACAAGGAGAAATAAAAAATATTTCTCCTTGTTATGCTGGGTGGGTGAAGGTGTAAGATTTTGGTGCTGCACTAGTTTACGTGATTAAGTAAATCCAGCATCAAAATCCATGGGTGTTGCATGGGAAAACCCAGCGCAACGCCCATGGAACTTCTACTTGACACAGGGTAAGGCAATGCAGCTACCTGCGCTGCTTTGTCTTACTCCATATCTAGCCATGCAAAGCCATGCAGAACGGCTTTGCGTCGCCTCATAGTTAAGATTCAGAGGGTTGCACTGCCAGACCATCAAAAAAAGTGATGCTCCGGCGGCACAAACTTCTCATACATAAGCCCCTTACTCTTTGACAGACAGTGTCTGAGATACGAGCTATTAATGCTCTGTTAGAAACTGTTCGAGCTGAGAGGAGCAGAATATCATCTATAAGTTCCATGGCCACACGACAGCCAACCTGACATCTTGTACTCTACCATAACAAGGGTTTCCTCAGAAGGTAGCTTCCTTTTAGTTTCCCTTTTCTTCTACCCATGGATGTGTATGGATTTGTATTCTGCTCCATAGGTTTCTGCACATTAAGACATTGAGCTGTCCTACTGCAGAGCACAATGTGCTTCCTTATACTGATCACAAATAGAGAAGCACATATGCCATTCACTCTTCCCATCCTCATCTCCATGCAGGTTGAAACTGAGCTCCTTCCTGGTCAATCACGTAATTACGAGATGCGGAGATGTGCTTAATAGCGTAAATTCGGGACTTCATGTAATAAGCATAACGCAAAACTCCTGAATTTACACAAGATTACTCCGATGTAACTGTAATTTCATCCAGGCCTAATTTTATTACCCAACTAACAACATTTTTTGAAATGTTTAACTTTTCAAAATATTTTTTCTATCATTTATGATTAGGATTTGTAAATTGTTAAACATATAAATCGTCTCTTGCTTTAATTGTCTTTGCGCAAAAAATAAAACTCAATATACGATGTGTATTTCTGGAATGTTTTACCAGACGGGTAATTGACAAGATAATGTACGCAGTAGCCTCGCGCTTTTCCTTTGCCTTAAATCTAGGTCTGCTTTGCGCTTAATGTCTCACTGGGGTTTCTTTAATGTGTCTCTTGAGGAAGAAACCTAATTGAAAATGAATGTAGCACTCGAGGGAAGCTCTGGGGAGTGCCAGTGCAGTACTGCGCCGGCCCGTTAACAATAGGAACGCAGGAGACAAGCTTATATCGCTTGTTGGAGCCAGACAATACGTGTTCAGTTCCGTGGGAAAACATAACCTGAAAAGAACTAACAAAAAATGACTGCCGACCGTGCAGTAATATTTCCTTAACGCTATTTAGATCTAATTTACATTCCTACATCCATTCAAATTAAATTCCTGCCTATATACGCACAGGTTAATTAATTAACCTGTGCAACGAATGACATATTTGAATACATGCATTTATTAACGAGTTACGGTGCACGTCGAACTATTTATAGGGCGACATTTATTCATAGTAGATATTTTGAGCGTTTGGGTGTTTTTTTAAGTTTGTATTTTTTTCAGTGCATGGCTTGCGTTATGTGTTGGGTGAAGAAATATCCCCTAATAGATCCTGCGACACTTGTTTACTTGCTGTGTGTGTGAAAATGGCATAATGAAGCCTTGTATGCGATCTAAAGCTTACTAAATACCTGTAGACTCCATGTCAAAATGGCAAGCATGTAGGGTGGCCAACTGGTATGGATGCAAATTCGGGAAGGTAGGTGTAAAAATTCAGGACAGAAATTCAGGACAGAAGGTCAAAATTCAGGACAAAACTTCAGGACAAACTAAGTTTTACAGACACATCAGAGTAAATTGTGCGATACTGTAAAAGTAAGTAAATAGACAACCACTTAAGTACAAGTCAAAATAAGTTTAATTAGGTTGAAACAATCTCGCACTTCACAGTTTTTCAGTATGTGCGCAGCTTTAAACAACTGTGCAGGGCTTTTTGTGGTATTTCATATGATAATAATCTATTTATATGATTCTGCACTGGGTTGTCCAGTCGGATATTTTGTTTACAACCTATGGTCCTGAGCAGGGATGCTTGGTGAGAGAAGTAAGGAAGAGCTGCTTGGATAGACTTTGTTACTAGCTTCTCATGTCTGAGTGTCATTGTGAGATGTAAAGCTGCATGCATAGGTGAACTAAAGGGAGGATTGCTGTAATGAATCCACCCAATCGCATTAAGGGTGTTTCAGCAAGTGGAACTTAAAATATGGAATCTGACTGTGCTGATGGGGGCTTCGCAGAGAGTTGCACTAGCTGACGGAAGTCACAAAGGTGCTTTTCCCTGCAGCTTCCTTAAAGAAGGCACTGTTGATACACTATTACATAGTTTATTTTTTGACTTATTGGCTATTGCTACATACACAATATATATCTCAAGCACAGCTCATAGCACTATGAGGCTCTCCCTAAAACCTTACACCTAAATCAAAACATGCAAACATTTGCAATTACTAGAGTAACATTCAAGTAGCAGTTGGGTGTCACTCAAAATGTCATATGCATGATGTATAGATCCCACACATAAGCAAACAGCAAATACATAATAGTAACACAAAGGCAAGGGAGTAGCCAGAAAATGTAAATACCTCACACTTTGAACTAAAGCTCTTATGGCACCAAGAAAACAAAGTAAGTCAGTACAACCCTCCCCAGAAGAGCTCTCTTGCCCAAGAATCTAGCCATTCATCTTTTCCTCAAACAAGTGATATCCACCATTTGAAATTTACATTCTCTCATCTATTAATTCTTTCATCCATCATTCAGTATTTTACCGTTCATTATGTCCTTCCACCTGCGTGCCCATCCATATTCAAACCTTTTCAACCATTTGCAAACCTATCCATCATCTATCTGTCCATCCATCATTTCATTCCACCCTTTCACTCATCTATCCATCCTTTTGTCCATTTGTCCTCCCTATCACTCACTCATCCGTCCACTCTTCCACCCATCCATCCATTCACTCATCCATCCAACCATTTACCCTTTCACCCATCTAGCTATCCTATAACTTACTCACTCTTCCACCGCCACTCATCCGTCCACCCATTCAACCTTTCATTCATCCATCCATCCATCCTTTCTTCCAGTTCTCCACCCTCCCTTTCACTCATGTATGCATTCTTTCACTCATCTATCTTTACATTCTTCTTTTTTTCCTTAGGAACATAGAGAAACACGACTTTGTCTGGGGAATTACATAAAAATGATGCAGAAATTGATAACAATATCCAGGGGTACTTTATTTGTCAGGTGCAATAAATAATGCCTATTAAATTTGAAATTTAAACTTTATAGTTTAGTTAATTAAAACCATAACAATTTGATGTATTTCGCACACACATTATAAAAGTTTATAAATTATCATTTAAAAAGGATTACAAAAAACATTTTAAAAGAACAAGAATTAAAAGTCAATGTTTATCCAGATTATTAACAGTTGGGATCTTCATATTGTTTAAGATGTTTCTCAAATGCTTGCAAGAACTTCACCAACTTGCAATGCATTCGAGGGGCAGTTATATCCAAGCTTCCAATAATAGCAGATCTACATGTTCGTAGCTTCTTGATCCGAAAACTATGCTTTAAAAGGTATGAACGTTCCTTAGACAATTTCTTACAATGGCATATTATGTGTATTAGATCTTCTTTGGGGCTACCACGCAATCGACATGTTACAGCTACATGCTGTTTCCAAGCTGGTTCCTCTGCTAATGTCGGGAATTTGCCAAATCTCAATAACATCAGCTTTCTTTTAATGAAAATGGAATATGTTGTTTCCAGGTACACTGCTGGGGTTAGTGTTTTATAGCCGTTTATCACAGCCCAGGAGTGCGAGCGATGGGAAAAAATCTCTTTGTCCAATACCAATGAATGGAGTTTGGCCTCTTTATTTAATGCCTGTTTAGTGCAGCAAATGACAGATTTTTATCCCATAGGGTTTTTGAACAAGTCACCTCCAAAGCGTGCGTGAGGAATTGATTTGCTTTGGATTTTTTGGGGGATTTGAGCCCTTGCCATAGGTGTGTATTAAGGTTATTATTAGTTGCTTTTTGCTTGATCTGATACCATACCTTGATATATGAGTATAATCTGCCCAGAGTTTAGTTTTTTATGCCAAATTCTAGTTGCATTTGGGCTGGCGACGCCATCCTGGGTAATTGTAAGACCTTCTTGTAAATGTTTGTTGTTAAGCTTTTAAGTAGGTCCATGTCCTTTACATGCATTGCCTCACTTGCATAGGACAGTGTTGGAAGAACTTTGTTGGCCATCACAAATATTAAAGTTTTAAGTGATGGGCCTTCAAGTTTTTTTGTCAAAGTGCTTAGTCCGAATATCAGGGCACCCGCTTTTTGCGTCAGGTATTTCTTCTGTTCTTTAAAATCAAGCTTATCATCCAGATGGAAACCCAAATACTTGTATGCTGAGACTCTCTCTAGTGGTTTTCCTTTTAGCCAGATATTGCAATTAGATCCACGGCGATTGGTTATCAACATGGATTTGGTTTTTGAAACATTTAAAGCCAACTTATTTGCCAACAGGAATGTTGAGAGTTCTGTTATTAATCTGGTTAAACCAAATTTCGTTAGGCTCATGAGTACTATATCATCGGCATAGGCCAAGTGGGTCAGCTGTAGGTCGCCTAGTTTGGGTGGGTGCGCATTACAATTGTTCAGTTTCCCGGTGAGATCTGAGATGAAGAGATTAAATAGATGAGGGACAAGGACACACCCCTGTTTAAGTCCAATTGATGTGAAGACTTTTCTCAACAACCGTGTGCCATCCCCTATTTTTACTTGCGACAAGTACTGGAATAAAATAACAGCAAACCCCTTAAAATACTCTCCGGTATTGCCCATGCTCTCAATTTCGACCACAATAAGTTACGGTCCACACTGTCAAATGCGGCCTGAAGGTCAATAAAACACAGGTTCAGGTCCCGTTTGCTGGTAATACACTTCTCCGCGATCATAGTGATGGATAGGATATTTGCCGTTGTACCTATCCCCTTCCTGAACCCTGTCTGATTAATGGGTATCAGCTCTTTTTCTCTTGACCAAGTGACCAAATCATTTAAGAGAAGCGTTGCAAAGTATTTTGCCTCAACGTCCTGCAATGCTATTAGGCGATAGTTATTTGGATTTGATCTTTCACCACCTTTGTAGATTGGCGTAAATATGGATCCTTGCCAGCTTTCGGGTACTCTGTTCCGGTTTTGCACATCCAAAAACAGATGCGCCAGACAGGGTCCCCAAAATTCCGGAGCATGTTTGAAAGCTGCTTGCCTATTATGAAGTTCTGAGGAAGCCATTACTTTTTCTTTCTTTCACTGTGCTGCCCCTAAAATGATGCACTCTAAATTTATAGCATCCAGTGATTTAGGGATTCCATGTGGTATTACCTTATGAGAAGTGTGTCAAAACTTATAATCAGGACCTAAACTGCATACTTATTTGAGTATATGATTTTTAATATATTGTCCGAGTGTGGGCATGTTGCACCAAAGATATGTTTTCCCATTGAAAATCCATTTAAAGACTGATTTGTCACTTTGATAGGTTTATACCCTATCATTGGCACACATTTATTTATTTATT
The DNA here is from genome assembly GCF_964261635.1 of Lissotriton helveticus. Lineage (NCBI taxonomy): Eukaryota > Metazoa > Chordata > Amphibia > Caudata > Salamandridae > Lissotriton > Lissotriton helveticus. The sequence goes on from NC_136061.1 coordinate 866,041,443, forward strand.
TATTTTAAGCATTTATAGAGCGCATGAATCACCCCACGTGGGGTATCTCCGAGCACATGAACATCTATTGCAGGGGAAATATGCCAGACAACGAGAGCAGTTTGGTTATGAACAACTTGCCAAAGTGGACCACTATTAGGAGTCAGGGGGATTTTGGATGGTACAAGGACAGCAATGCTGTGGAGAGAAACCCATGGGTCCCTCACAATAATCTGTTGCAAAATAGATCAGATAAAGACAGGTTAACGTTCAGACTTGTTTTTCTTCTATGTTGTAGACCACTAAGGGCCTGATTATGAGTTTGGCAGTACTGGAGCAAACAGCCACACCAACACCAATGCCCCATTCCAGGACCTCCAAACTCTAACACCGGGTGATTATGAATAATCTTGCAGTCCTTTGACGTTCCCACAGTGGTGGCTATTAACTCCTTGCCTGCGGGGCTGATTCCCCCGCTGTGCTGGGGGGAGGGGAAAACGCACAGCGCCCCCGTGCTCATGACGAGCTCAGCTCGTCATGAGCCACGGTGGCCGCGTTCTCATGACGAGCTAAGCTCGTCACGGCCACACCCGTTTCTGTGGAACGTTCAGCACAGCGGGGAATTAGCCCAGAGTGCGAGCATTGTGGCCGTTATGACGAGCTCAGCTCATCATGAGCACACGGCCACCGTGGCTCATGACGAGCTGAGCTCCTCATGAGCATTGGAGGGGTTCAAAAGGCACCATAATGGGAATGCCAAAGCCCATTCCTGCACGGCATGGACTGCAAAGTCCATGCCATGCTGGAAAGGGGATGACTGCATACAAGGGGGGCACACCATTTGCCCCCCTGCAGGCACCCCTTGGCCCTGAGGTGACAGGGGGCCATGTAGGGCCCCCTGTGTTTCCTCACGGCCTCAGGTTTCATGGCAGCCTCACTGCCATGAAAACTGAGGTGGTGAGGAAACTCCTAATATGCACGGCGATGCTGCAGCAGCACCACCAGCATATTAGGGACTCTGACTGTCGTGCCACCACAGCAGGATCCATGATTCCCGGTGGTTGCGGGGGTCCTGTGGTGGTCCCACTGCCGTATTTGTAATACGGCAGGCGTACCGCCAATCTTACCACCAATTGTCCAACTCCACACCGGAAACCATGCCCAAGTAAGATGGGGCCCTAAAGTCAAATTAACAGACAGAATTCCAGTAGATAAAGATGTAAGGAAGAATGTGTTCTTACCCCAATACTTTCTCTACTATAGCCTTATAGCCCGCCGTAGAGGGCTATACCGGCTATTAAAGGCCCTCTCCAGCGTTAAAGGCCCCGAGCCGAAGGCGAGGGCCTTTAACAAGGGAGAGGGACTTTAATAGCGGTATAGCCCATCTACGAAGGGCTATAAGGCTATTAGAACATTTTGCCACTAGAGGACAGAATGTTCTAACAAAAAAACAAAGCCTTTTGGAAGCGTGAGGGGATTGGAATCCCCTCAGGCTCCCTGAAGCCTTTGTTCACAGCCAGAGCTGTGAACAAAGAAACATTGGAACGTTGGAGCTCCAGGCTTATACCAGCCATTATAAGCCCGGAGCACTCCATTGTTTTCAATGGAGCTCCCAACATTCCAATGTTCTAATTTTTATTAATAGGTGTGTTTCGAGTTTCTAATGGGATGTGTATATGATTCACTGGTCCCGGGTGGCGTCAAAACCAGGACACTGTAATTTGCAGATGGCACACTTTTGGTGTCAAAAAATCCACAAAGGCCTAGAAATATTATTAGAAAGCTACCAATGGGCTAGCCATGATTGCTGACAATACAAAATGTATGGCTATCCTTCCCCACAAACAATTCTGAGGAATAGTTACAAAATGGGTAGCTACCTGGGTATATGTCTATCCAGTACCAGCTCATGGAATAGTCAGGTAGTCAAGAGAGGGCTACTTCATAATCATAAGGCTGCTGCGATATTGAATTTTGCTAAAAATACATCATTCCATTCTATGTCTCCATTACTGGAAATCTGGAGATCCCAAGCCATGGCTGCGGCTACCTATGGCTATGAACTATGGGGCTACAGCAATGTCAAATCATTGGAGATAGCTGAAAATAGGTTTCTGAGGACAGTGCTTAAACTCCCCCAAGGTACGCACTCATTTTTTAGAGTGGACTTAAATGTTCCCCCAATTAGTGCTATAGTTAGATTAAAATCATTTTTATACTGGCTGAGATTATGGCTGGTCTCAGTTTTGGAATGTTTCAGGAATGGGTTAACGGATATTCTTCTCTCCCATAGGTGTGTTAATACTTTGCAGTGGCTAAGCTATGTTAAGCAATCCCTTTTTATGTTGGGGTTTCTGATCTTTGGCACTGCCCAGAGTGCATCTCTGCTTCTACTGTACAAGAAAGTCAAAGATGCTTTTGGGCGTATAAGTGGATCGACATCCACTAGTAGTGGTAGTTTATCTGAGTTCATGTTGTTCCATAAATGTGAGTCAAGGTTTGAAACCTATTTGGATGAGATCAACCCACCATTTACCAGATCCTTGTATATAAAATTCAGGCTGGGTACTCTGCCACTGGCATCTTTTACCTGTAAATGGAAGTTTCACCCAGAGAGTAGTGCAGCTTGTGCGGCCTGCGGAGCAGACCTGAAGACAGATGCCAAACTGGTCTTTTTCTGCCCAGCATTCATTAGACCATGGAGACGCTACCCCGTGTAACTCGCTTTTATAAACATGACTTGCTTATCTGTAGGTCAGACACTGGGTCTCGTGTTGTCCTTTCTATAGCCAAATTCCTTGAAGCAATATGGCCTACTCTGCCAGGATACTCCCGCAAATGTCAGATGCTAAAAATTAAATATAGGAATTAACTACAGCCATGACAGTTGTTAATTTATATTTTTCTCCAGTTGACGAGTAAATACAACCTGTAAAGAAATTTTGAACCTTACAACAAAATAATATTTTTAAGGTGCTCTGCTTTTAAAATTGTGTTTTATTCCCAAAATCGACTTTGCACACAGATTTGATTTAATTGCACATTTTTAAATTGTGGTTGTCTTACCTGAAAATATTATTTACTTGATTAATATCACGATGTGTTTTCTATCTTGTGTTGCTTTTATGAGTTCCAACCAAAATAATGTATTTAAATCATCTGACATTAATCAAATGTCTCTTATGTAAAATACACATTGCTGAACCAGCTCCAGATTTTCCATACGACACACCGTCATCTTGCTGGTTCCCGCCTTGGTACAGTATTTAAAGCACAACTTAAATGCAGAAGCTTTTTCTGAGAAATCCAAGTTTATACACATTTTTTACCTTTGCATGGCATTCTTTACAGGAGGAGAAGTCTCCTATCCCATTTTCAGCTCTTAGCTTGTTACCCTGACACTTTATGCTAGCCCTATCTCCTACCCAACTCTATTCAAAACTTTCGTTCAACTTATTCTATACCCTTAACATTATTTCTACATTATTTCTAATTCGCATTTTAGCCTATTTAATGCCTATTCCTCACCATTTGCCTTAATTCAACTGTAACTCAATGGATGAAAGCCCCAAAATTGCTTTAAAAATATTTAACTGCCAAAAAATCGTATCTTCAATATTGTTAAGCACAACATTTTCAAGTTAGGTATATCTAGGGAAGTATAAATTTACTTTTCCTAACTCTGCAGGTTTGCCTTGATAATAAAGGTTCAGTCGATATTTTGAAATGGACTTTGTTGCTGGGCGTTATTTCTAAATGCAAAATAGTGATCTCCCACATAATTGTATTGTTTTCTGAGCTGTAATGGAACAATTACACTGGTATGTACCTGAACCCTGTACAACTGTTTCCCCTTCAGCAATGTTATTTTGTTTTCCCTCAAGATTCCGACATCTTGGGGCTTTTTCTGAATGGTTAGCCATATCAAAATGCTAGATCTACCTGCAATGTTTCTCTCTAGGTTGTGTTTCTTTTGTTCCTGTGCTGTTGGAAAATTGGTTTATTCAGCATGAAAAACAGTGTGAGTTATGGAGTGGGATTTGTCCATTGCTAATTAAACTGGCAAATCTCAGTGTTTTTTGCGCATTTGAACCAGAATCATAACTCTGTTATCATATGTGTTTTTTCAGTGAATTTCTACTTTGGGCTTAATTATGAGCCTGGTGTTGTGAGGATCGCCAGACTCATGGGGGCACAGCGTGGCAGGCCAGCCACCACTGCACCGGCGGTCCAACCATCCAATTACAATGTTGGTGACCGAACCACCATTGCACCACCGCTACTGCAGTGGAACCGCTATTCCCTGGTGTTGGCATGGCGGTCAGAGGTTTAGCAATATGCTGGTGGTGCCACTGCCGCACCACTATGCATATTACGAGTTTCAGTACCACCATTGAAGTCATACAGGTCTTTACTCCATGAAATGCTGGCCGTCCTGAAACAAAGGGGGCCCTACGGGGACTCCTCTTGCCCATGTGCATGGGGATGCTTGCAGGGGGGGCACAACATGTGCCCTCTGTGTGCCTGCATCCCAGTTCCTGCACGGCATAGACTTTACAGTCCATGCCACAAATGAAATGTTTTTGGTGTTCCCATTGCGGTGCCCATTTTCAGTGGCACCACCGTAGGACCACCCAAAAAAGCCCGCCAGATGTGAAGAAACTCGTATTGTGGTGTGCAGTGCACACACAAGTTTGGCTGAGCGGCGTAATCAAGCCCTTTGTGTGTAGGTTTCAATTATTTTTATATTCTTTTTTTATTGACTTTTTGCAACACATTTTCAGCAAGCATTCCCATTGTCAACTATGTCCAACCACCCTCCTTGAAGTGTTTTATCCCCCTCCACACACACTCATACAAAGCCATATATTTGTAAGCTTAGCAGGTTTTTTCCATCTGATTTTACTCAGCGAGATTCTAGTGGACGTACCCAGAATGTTTCGTTTGTTAATTGTCTCCTCATCCTTGGCCTGGCTGGGCATGTGAGCCCTCGGAAGTCCTAACTTAGATATTCTTGAATGGGACTGCAGAGATTGTTAAAAAGCCTCTCTTCTACTCTTACCAGCGATCCTCCAACTTTACATGACCCAGGAAGCATCCATTGCCTTTGAATCCATATATCGGGAATGGTTATTTGTTTCACCCTCAAAGTGAAACAATTCCCTGTTTATTTTCTAGCAAATAATGAGTTATAGATTTCACCATAACTGAGTGTTAAGGATATAGTCCCTGTTAAAGGTGACTTGGTAAAATGATCTCCCGACAGTTGCCTAACTCAGCCCCCCATAGCTTACTGTATACCATTTGAGTCCTCCACCAGAACTGAGGGAATGTCCACACTACATGAAACAGGCTTCCTCATTTGCCACGTCTCCAGCAGCATGTCCAGTCCCTAGAAGGTTCTATCTTTGCAATCTGCTTGGAGAAGAATACCATCGGTAGAGCAGTTTATATAGAGTGCTTTTCTGTCTTGGGCATGTTCAGAATAACTGTTTACCCTTTTATGAATCCCATTCCACTGTTTCTGATCCAATAAGAATCACATATCAGTTTCCCATTGTTTCTGGTCTGGTAATTTAAGGCCAACTGGGGGGGGGCATTTAGGAAAGAGTGGATGCTTGAAACATACTTCTCTAATACACCCAATCCTCACTGTCACCTTGGTCGCCCAGTGCGTCAAATAATAATAGTGGTATCGTTCTGTTTCAGGGTTGCTGTTTATTCTCTTTATTTTCTCAAAGAACATTATCTCATCCACAAGAATTGGTTCCCAAACCTAAAAAACCCTCCTTTGTCCACTGGCTAAAGTGACCAATTTCAGATGCTGGAAAAAGTTTACTGGACCAAGTTTGCTCTATATAAAACGCAAAATCACAAAAACTGAAACCTGGTTGTTTTGATATTTTAGGACAAATTGTATGTCTTTGTGTGCCCCCACCAGAAGTGCAGTGGATTCGTCCGCCACTCATGGTGCACCCCCATTGCTATGAAAATTTCATTCCACATTGCAAAACTTGTGATTTGTTTAGAAAAAAAGTCAAATTTCAAGACGACTGACAAAAATTAAATCCCCTTCATCAGGGAAATCAGATTTGATCATTCGTATTTGATATAAAATATTAAAATGTCACTGACCGGATTCGCCATTTTCTGTGTCACTATTTTAAAATGGTAGAGATATACTACAATATTTTGCCTTTCAAGCCCACTTTACAGGGTTTTTTTTCAAATGCTTATGCCTCCAAAACTATTGAAAGGATTTACTCCAAACCAATGCAAGCATGCTTTTGGAGTAAAGTTCCACGTTTTGAAGGAGTGGCCCATATCCGTTCAATCTTTTTTTCCTGTAAGTGCAAGCAAAATTTCCCAACAGAGCTAAAATAGAAAAAAGACAACATTTTGACCCTGCTTGAATATTTTTTACTCCTGTGCATTGGTCATTTTCGAAGTTATGACCACAGTACAGTAAAATTGACATGAGAAACACACTTCTTACTGGCTCAATATATATCTCCATCTGTAACTCTTGCTATAATTATTTATTCATTTGATTATTTAATTATTTATATATATATTCACTTATTTGCCTGCTGATTTGCAACAAAGATGGTGGACCACATTAGCCCTCTCATGCAAAAAGTATATTTATTTATGTGAGGGGCAACAAGTTCACCATGACAAGAGCTCATTTTAGAGCTGTAACACTTTTATGCCACTTACATAAATAAATGTCTTTTTTTATATCAGAGTCCTGGTGTCCACTGTCTTTGTGGTTTTATTGCAAAGGAGAGCTAAACAAAACTCTCACAAATTCACTGAAAAAAACCCAGAAACTAAAGTTTAAACACTTAAAAAACAGTGAACCTGGTCTCATTAATGATGTCTTTTAGCATGTTGAGTGAAGTAGTATGAGACGTTATAAGCAATGCATGGTGAGGATGCAAGTTATAGTTGGTTCAATAAACCATAGCTGGTGAACTTCAGTGTTTTTTGTATCTCATGTTTTTTATAATATTACAACACCTATCAGTAGTGTCACTTTAACCTTTGTTTTTTTCCTTAAATGTATAGTTTTTGTTAACAAAATCCAAACTTTTAGCACCTTACCTAACTTTAATGTCACTTTAACCTTTGCTTTTTCAGTGAATTTATGAGTTTCTTTTAATGTAAATTAAGCTCCTATTATCATACCTAACTTTAGCATCATTTTAATCTTATATTTTTATCAGCAAATTTCTGGGATTTTTCATCATGTTCACTCAAATCCCCTACCGGAAATAGTTTTTTACCATCCAAAGTGTGGGGTTGGCTGCAGGGACTGCACCAACCCCCACAGGCGGTCAACCTTCAATGGTGCACTGGATGAGGTTGGCTGCAGGCCTGGACTGCAGCAGGCCCTTTTCCTAATCCCCCACTGGATGGCAACTCTCCCCGGACCCCACCATACAATCTCCTTGTTTTTTGTCTTTATTTTTTCCACTGTACCGCAGTATTTCCAAGGTACCACAGCTGAAGTGCCACCTATAGTACCACAAGACCATGCAAGCTTGACTTGTTAAAGCTTATTTGGTCTCATGGTGCTGCATCTCCCGCGAGATGGCCACATTAATTCCTGCGCCAGCCCCACAGGACCCACAGAACCAAATAAATTATTCTAGCCCTCTAGGACCCCTCAGAAGTGCCACTGGTTACTACCCTGCCCCTTTATGCGTTTTCTAAACGTTTTGGTGGAGAAAAAGTAAATAAAGTCTCGACTCCAGTAATGCAGCCGAAAACATTTTCTTCATGTTAAAATCAGGCAATCAGATCACTTGTTCCCGCTGTACCTGTTCCGTGGGACAAAAGGGTCTGACAGGGAAGAAAACCCTCCTGGCCAATCAGATCACTCTATTTTTCAAAATTATGGTACAGTGGGATTCTTGTGGACCAACTGTGATAATTTCACTTTAATTTAAAACCTGGTTGCAAGTAGGGTTTTAACTTTCTGCCCTATTTGGTGTCATTCTTTTCAGCCATTTCTTTCTGTATTGCTTCCCAAACCTTACTATTGGAATTGAGAAGATGCTGTTTTAGAATCCCTGTTCTTTTTCTCATCCTCCGCTTAACAGATCACTCCAAAACGTTTCAGGACGGAGCTGAAGTGAATTACCTTTTTCAAAACGTTCTCTGAAGATTGATCAAATGGCGACAAAGTTATTAGCAAAGTGAACATTTTTTGGAAAACTCTGATCTAAATATAACTACTCAGCGGTGAACATCAAGTGACCCATACTGCCCAGATTCCCTTCCAATATGAGCAGGATATGTTTAGGGTAATGTCAAGCGTGTTGGCATTCCTCTGTGACTCTTCTTTCATTAGTACAGTCTCAATTTCAGTGTGGTGCATTAAATGACTTTGGTTAAAGCTGTCTAAGTGCCAAAAAAACAAACAAATGCATGAAGTAAGGGGAGGAGCAATATCATTTGTAAGATCAACTTGTCGGCCAGGGAATTACGTTTATAATGGCGATTGAAGGGTGATATAGGATTGTTTAGCCAGGCAGTAGATTTGTTTGTCTGTAAAATGCCTTTTCAGAGAGTACTACTAATCATGGCCTTCTTTATCTCTCGTTCTTTTGGGACATCGAAATATTACCATGGTAGTAAAGGGGACCTCCACAACCCACGAAGGACAGACCAATGAGGGTGTTGAGAGAGCCTTATGGTGGTGCCAAATTTGCACAATTTGCTTTCACGTAATTATGCAAAAGTATATGAAATTACGCATAATGCAAAGCCTCCATTTTGTTCATTATTTGAGTCCGAAATGCATCGCACGTACTTGGCATGAGGATGCATTAACCCACAAACTGTGACAACAGCCTATTGCATTTTGTTGTTCAAATGCATTTGCTGTAATATTTACTGTGAATAGCGCATTTTGTAGTAAAGGTTTACCATAAATGGTGCATAATAATGGGAAGTGGTATAATAGCATAATTTGAGACATTTTGTGCAGCAGGCGTAACAGAAATGTCCTGAAATTGTAAAATTACACCATCATTATTTAAATTACATCCAGATGTAAAAAGCCTCCACACTAGCCATTCCTGATGATGGTGGTAAGTAATTTTACTATTTCTCACGTGTATCAATTTTCACCTACTATGCATTACGACCTTCTGTATTTTTCATTTATCCCAACTTACCTTTATCTACTTTAATGTCAATAAACCCCACATATATCCTTTTTTCTTTTATATTTCCAATGTTTCTGCAGCTGACTTCCTCCTGTCAGTATTTTTCTTTCCCCCTTTTTCTGTTACTGTAGCATAAACCTTTCCCTCACCCATCTTTCCCATATCTCCTTTCCATTCCCTTCCCCCACCTCTAATCACTGTTTTTCTGATTCTTTCCTAGCGATTTTCCTCTATTATCAAAAAGCAACAGCTTGGAAGACTGGTAGATCACTTTACTGTCTCAATAACAAGTGCTGCATTTGTTACGGTATTCCTTCACTGCTTCGAATTTTGGATACCCATCCTTTATAAATTATTCACCTTCCTATGTTTCTGTCTCTTCCTCTCTTCCCTCCTTTGGTGTGTCCATCAGCCTGTGGCCTACCACCGCACTCCCTCTCCAGTTCGTCTGTCAGTCATTGGCTGACATTGGGGAGGGCTATGAATGACTGTCTGGTGCTTTGCACAAGAGGATTTCTTTTTTCGATGTATTCTCAGGATGCTCTGGAAAGACTTCCCAAGCAGCCTGAACTTTTTTGTTTGTTTTTAATGACAGCCAAAAGTGAAAGTAAAATGAGCCACATCAGTGCTTGGGTGGCATATCATAGCCAGTCCCCTGAACACTGATAGTCATGGCTGAGGTATCACTGTAAAGGGGGAAGTTCCACTAGAAACCAGTGTAAATACAATAAATAAATATGCCAATGAATAAATATACTGCCCTCAAACATATATAAGCGATGTTCGCCTTCTCTCTCTCAAAATTACTATTAAGTATCTTTTCCACAGGAACCACCGTTTTTCCTTAAAACACCTAATCACCCTGGTTCTGTCGTGAGTAGGGTTCCCTTGTTTTTCCTTTACGACTCAAACATACCTTAGCAGTCTTTCAGTTCCCCTGGGATGGGGAAGGTTGAGGTGATAACTCCTGATCTGCCCCCTCCACCCCCAGGGAGCAGCTATGTACGAAAAAAAATAAAAAGGGACAGTGGTTGTCCACCATGAGCATAGGAATACCCCCTTCCCCGAAAAGAACTTAGCCTTTTTGCCCCCTCTGGTTGGTTGTGTGTGATTACCCCAATCAGCACCCGAGAGGGGCAGGGGGGGGCAAAAAGTGCACTGTACACAAGGGCGTATTATAAAAATAAACATAGGGGTGTGAGATGCCCATCACGGGCATGTCTATGTCTCCACCCCCAAAAAACGTCTTTCTACCCCCTGGAGGCTAAAAGGGGTATTACCTCAACCTGCCCCCTGTGGGATTTGGATAGCCCAATAGATAACATAGGGTGGGGACTGGCCACCATGGGCATGGCCATGTCCCACCACAAAAGGACGCACTTGTTTTTCTGTCCATGGTAGATGATTTGGGCAATTACCCCAGTTGACCCCCCTAAATGGCATAAAGTGCACTAGACAACAGTGACTGCATTTATGTAGCCTTTTGTTGGGGGGTGACCCCCCAGGCATGGGCCTGTTCTTTCCTCCACCCCGCATCCCCAAAGACTTTCGGACCCCCTGTTGATAGGGGTATTCATCCCCAATCTGCCCCTCATTCCCGGAGGGATAGAAAGCCCGCTACACCAGAAAATTCGAAATGGTGCCAAAACAAAAAAAGAAGAGTGCAGCCTACCTCGGCATAGAGACACTCCCCGTCCCAGAAGGGACAATAGTGTCTGGGGCAGATAGGAGGCTTGTCCCAATTGGAGAGGTTACCAAAGTTTTGCACCCCGCAGGGTCGAAAGTGCACCTGACACCAGGAACTTTGCCTTTGGGGCAATAGAAAGTGGTGTTGCACTCTGGCATTGGCCACACCCCACCCCAAAAGGGGCAAAGCAGTCTTTTTGCCCCCCTCCCACCCCCTCCCCGAGGCAGAATGGAGATTTGCGCCAATTCACCCCTGGGAGCCAGAAACCCCTCTGTATGGCAGGAAGATTTATGTTTTATTTAAGTAATGTGGTGGGTGTGGCCCATCCTATCATCCACCCGACCCTCACCTCTAAACTGTCAGGGGCTTATTTATGGGAATTTGGCATAAGGCAGTGCAGCAAGGCACCTTGCTGCTCTGTCATTTGCCACAGTGAAAGGGCAGGAATTCACTGTATGTAAGCATTACGGTGCATTCCTGTCCTTTCTCCTTAAGCTGGTGTCATTCTTCAGCCTAGCGCCAATGTAGGCACTTTTGAGCCATGATGCAAGGGTGCCTCTGTTGCACGCAGGATTGTTTTTGTGGAGGAAGGGGCAGTGTCCACCACAAAATCAATCCTAGGAGGCATTATCCTTGTCTATGTTGTAGGAAAGTAGGATCTGCTTATTATGGTTACCCCCACTTTTTGCTGGTGTTTCACTGTTTCTCGACTTTAGTCGGCCTGCTAAGCAGGGCCCCAGCCTAACTGCTCCCTCTCTAAATTAATTGCATGTACATTAGCTACACTGCAGATTAGTTACTGGGTTACCGTTGTGAGTCCCCAGTATATGGTACCTTAGGTACTAAGGGCATTGGTACCCCAGAGGCCTACCAGGGGCTGAAGCATGTAATATAACACCCCTGGGAAGCTTTCCAAAATGGCACCACAGGTCTGCTACTGCAGCCTGGGTAAGGTGGTGCATGTGTATGTATGTATGTATGTATTGGTGTTTATTAAGCGCCTATCTCACCCGTAGGTCTCATAGCGCTTGCTGAATGCCAGGTCAAAACAGAGTGTTTAGAAAAGCCATGTTTTTAAGGCTTTACGAAATGCCTTGTGGTTTGTTTCAAGACGGAGCTGCAGAGGCAATGCATTCCATAGCTCCGGTACGGTTTTGGAGAAGGACCTATTGCCGTTTTTCACCGTGCGGACCTTTGGAACGGTTAAAAGGTGTTGGCTGGCCAAACGGAGTGTTCTTACTGGTTGATATTTAATCAGTTTCTTTGCCAGATAGGTTGGGCCATTATTGTTGACTGTTTTGTGTACTAGACAGCATATCTTGAAATTAATCCTCTTTTTGATAGGGAGCCAATGAAGAGTTTTTAGGCTGGGAGCCAATGGTGAGCGTGGAGGGAGATTTAATTCCAGCCTAGCTGCGGTGTTCTACAGTACTTGGAGTTTAGATAGCAGCTTATCATTCATGGATGCAAACAATGCGTTTCCATAATCCAGGCGATTTATAATTAATCCCTGAACAAGGGGTAAGCGAGAGTGTAGTGGAATCTATTAAAAAACAATTCTGAGGGATCACATTATACCATAGCAGGTCCGCGTCACAGTATTTACGTGTTCGGCCATCAAGAGTTTGTTGTTCATTATAACTCCTAGGTTGCGGACAGATAACTTTGGTGAGGGGCATGACCCTAATGAATGAATGAATGAATGAAAGAAAATTTATATTGCGCAGCTAAAACCCGAAGGCATCAAGGCGCCTATCCAAATAAATCACAAAAGGCAGAAGCAGATCAACAGGTATGCTTTGGCAAATAGCCGTGTCTTCAGGGCTTTTCTAAAGGACTGCAGGGTGGGAAGGGCCTTAGTTTCCACAGGAAGAGCATTCCACATTTTTGGTGCTATGGTGGAGAAAGCTCTGCCACCCCATTTAACTCTGCGAATGCGTGGTACTGATAGCAGAGATTTGTTGGCAGAGCGCAGATTTCTAGAAGGGCTGTAAGGGGGCCAAAAGAGCCCCAATACCTACTGACCTGTTTCTCGCTAAAGCGCCAAAGGTCAGGCACAAGATTTTAAAAGAAATCCTGTCCTCAATGGGGAGCCAATGTAACGATTTCCTTGCGGAAGTGGCTGACGCACGTTTGGGTAGATCCAACACAAACTTGGCCGCCGCGTTTTGGACCATTTGTAGGCGCTGCAGCAACCCCCTGTTGAGTCCTGCATACAGCGCATTACAATAGTCAAGTCGGGAGCCTATGAGTGCAACCACGACTTGCTTTCTGGCCTGCTGGGATAAGTAGTGTTTAATCTTCCTCAAGATGTGAATTATGCCCCAACAAGTGGAGACTGTTCTATTCACCTGCTGACGCATATTGAGGGAAGGATCGATCAAAACTCCTAAGTTTTTAGCCAGAGCAGCGGGTACCGGACAAGCTCCCAGTGAGGCAGGCCACCAATTTGCCGACCAGATATCCTCCTTTCCTCCAAACACCAGGATCTCCGTCTTCTCACCATTGAGTTTCAATGAATTGTAAGTCATCCATTGAGCGACTGCCTCCATACAGGATCTAAAATTGGAGACGGCCTCGCTGATAGACTGGGAGAGGGAGACCAGGATCTGGGTATCGTCGGCGAAGGAGACTACCTCCATCCCGAAAGATCTTATCAGTCTGGCAAGTGGGGTCACATAGATGTTGAAAAGGGTCGGACTTAATGCTGACCCCTGAGGGACCCCACATTGCACGGACAGGGATGGAGATAGAAACTCCCCCAGCATCACTCTCTGTTCCCTCTGGTCTAGGAAGGAAGTCAGCAAACTAAGAGCGGACCCCTCCACCCCAATCTCCCTCAGGCGAGATGTTAACACCGTGGGAGAAAGGGTATCAAACGCAGCCGTAAGATCTAACAGAATGAGGAGGGTGGTCTGGCCCTTATCAACTCGGGTGCGGATGTTATCAAGCACTATGGTAAGGGCCGACTCGGTGCTATGATCCCTCCTGAATCCGTGCTGCGAATGATCTAAATGACCAGAGTTCTCCAGAAAGGCCGCGAGATGCTTATTGGGATGTGTTTCCAGCATCTTCGCAGCGGCAGGGAGCAGCGAAATGGGGCGAAAGTTTTTAAATACCCCTGGGTCCAGTGTTGGCTTCTTAAGTAGTGGCTTTACCACTGCCCTCTTCCATTGCTGAGGAAAAGTACCAAGCCTCATTGCCCCATTCATGATATCTAAAAGGGGAGTCAAAAGGGTCTCCTTACACTGCTTGAGGAGGTTAAGAGGACAGGGATCTAGGGGGGAGCCTGATCTGGTCCTAGTTAGAAGGTTCTCTAGTTCCTGAAGTACAAGGGGAGGGAAGGAGGTCAGGCGTCCCGAAGGAGTAACCTCCGCCAAAGTTAAAACAAAATCAGAGGAACCAGAGGGATCAGCGATTAAAGCCTTCTGAAGCTCTAAGGCCGAATACAGATCAGCAATCTTTGCCTGAAAGAAAGAGGCGATGTTATTACACAGCAGCTGAGAGCCGATAACAGGATCAGGAATCTGAAGGGAGGTTAGGGAATCGACAATCTTGAAGAGCTCTTTCGGGGAGGAAAGTGAGGTGGTACAAGCAGTAAAGTATTGTTGCTTAGCTCTTATTACCTCCGCCTTATAGCCCCTCAATAAGATTTTGTGGGCCTCTTTTTCCCTCAAGTCCCGGCTAGCCAGCCAGAGACGTTCCTGCCTCCTGACTCCCTGCCTAAGGAGTCTTAATGGCTCAGAGAACCGAGGGGCCGACGGCTTTTTCCTGGCAGAGTAGCGCAAGCGGACGGGGGCAAGTTCATCAAGTGCCGTGGTGACAGCCTTTTCTAGCTGGGAGACCGCAAGACATACGTCTTCCTCATGAGAGATTGTCATACTGGAGATCATAGGGGCAAGGGTGTTATTAGAGATGTTCTTAAGGTTTCGCCGAGATACCATCTTACTTGAGCCCCTTTCCTTGCTATCCATAGTAGTACAAGACATTTCTATTGGAACAGCATAGTGGTCGGACCATGGGAGGGGGAAAGGATCATTAACTGTCAACCTTTCATCATTTGAGAAAACTCCATCGCGCGTATGGCCGCCTTGATGGGTAGCACCCCTCACAAGTTGGTTCAGCCCACAGGCAGACATAGCATCGATCAGGGAGAGGGTGTCACTGGACTCCATATTCTCTAGATGATAGTTCAGATCTCCCAGGACCATAAGATGCTCACAGCCAAAATATGGTTCTAGAATGTTTAGCATATTTTGTCGTAACTCCGTTCTAGACCCAGGGTGGCGGTAAATTAGGACACCAGTGAAAGGAATCTCAAAGGAGCCTTTTAAGGAAAAATGTAAGGCTTGAACATCATCCTGAGGGTCAGATAGCAGTGAAATGTGGCATAGGAGACTATCTCTATATAGGATCCCCAAACCTCCTCCTGTACGTCCTGCCCTATCCAGCCTAGCGAAGAGGTAGCCTTCTGGAACTGCTTCCACTAGGTCTGGACCCGAGGAGTCTTTTGCCCAAGTTTCTGTGACAAACACCCAAGTGGGTTTCCTGTCCAGAACAAGATCCCTAAAAGCAACATTGTGCTTAATTAAAGAGCGAGCATTAATGAGGAAGCCATTCTCCCTCAAGACACTACCTCCCCTGTTACGGCTCTGTCCCAACTGACAGGGAGCCGAGGTAAAACCAGGGACCCCATGGCCCTCCTGAAAGCAGCCACAACGGGGGTAAGTTAAAAGAGCCTCGGGGATAGACCTGTAATGGCATGGTGGCCACCAGTTAGTAGACCAAATGTTTTGCGCATCACCAAAGAGCAGAATCTCTGTCTTGCTCGCATTGAGCAGGAGATGATTTTTGGACATCCATTCATTTATGATTATCATGCACTGTATAAAGCTGTACTGCGTATTGATATGATCGGGGCCCAGAGTGATCAGTATCTGTGTGTCTTCGGCGTACGATACGGTATCGAAACCATGGGCTCTGATGATTTTAGCCAAAGGTGACATATATAGGTTAAAAAGTGTAGGGCTTAAGATTGATCCCTGGGGATCGGCCTTGTCGATGGTCTGACTTTTGGAAGAGAATTCATCAATTTCAACCCTGAAAGATCGGTCTGAGAGATAGCTTTTAATCCACTGTAAAGCGGGGCCCTCGACACCACATTCCCTAAGGTGTTCCAAAAGGATGGTATGAGATATGGTGTTGAAGGCCACCGATAGATCTAACAGGATTAGGATGGCGGACTGTCTAGTGTCTAGAGAGAGCCTGATGTTATTGGTAATCTTAACTAGGGCCGTTTCCGTGCTGTGATGGGATCGAAAGCCTGATTGTGAAGGGTCGAGGATTTTGTTGTTTTCTAAATGATTTGATAATTGCTTATTGACCATTGACTCTATTAATTTCCCAAACAGAGGAAGCAATGAGATAGGCCTGTAGTTAGATAGTTATTTGGGATCAGCAGATGGTTTTTTCATGATTGGCCTAACCATGACTTCCTTCCAGTGAGAAGGAACTGTGGACTGCACTATTGATAAGTTTAGAATTTTGGTTAGGTTGGGAATGACACTTTTTTCAATTTTAGATAGAATTTGTGGGGATGCTGG
Organism: Lissotriton helveticus; assembly: GCF_964261635.1. Classification (NCBI taxonomy): domain Eukaryota; kingdom Metazoa; phylum Chordata; class Amphibia; order Caudata; family Salamandridae; genus Lissotriton; species Lissotriton helveticus. The sequence continues at coordinate 866,057,891 of NC_136061.1, forward strand.
ATCTGCTGGCGAACCGGATTGCATCTTTCTAAGTATTGCTGAGGTGTTTTCCTCTAATATTGCCTTAAAGTTTTTTAAGTAGTTAGTAGGGCTAGGGAGGGATGCTACCGATTTATCCTGTGGTAGAGTGATGTTTGTTGGAGGGAAAGCTTAATGGATATCATTTGTTTCAGTGATAAAGAAATCTGAGAGTGAGTCAACCCATTCCTGGGAGGCGGTTTGGGATGGAAGGCTGGAAGGGGGATTAGTGAATTCCTTCACGATCTTATATAGTTCCTTATGGGAGTTTGCTGCTTGGTTAATGCGGTTTCCTAAGTATATTCTTTTGGTTTTCGCTATGCTTTCCATGTAGTGGTGGTGAAGGGTTTTATAGTGTTGACTATCCATATTGTCTTTTGTATGTCTCCATTTGCGTTCTGCCTTCCTTACGATAAATTTTCACTTTTTAGGTCAGGGGTGTACCACAGGGATAGTTTCTTTGGGCATTTAGTTGTTTTCTTTGGGGCAATAATGTCCAGGGATGTACTAATTGCGAGGTCAAAGTTTTTGGCAGCCTGGTTGACATACGCTGTTTCAGAGAGAGCAGGCGGAGGGTGATTGGCCGCGAAGGACTCTGGGTTTATTTTATTCCAGGATTTGCTTAGTTTATATTCTTTTGTGGGGTGGGATTGTGTTAATAATCGGACCATAGGATGGGGGTGGGTTGACCCACGTTGACATTCATGGAATTAGTGAAAATTAGATCTAGGGTGTGGCCTGCGACGTGCTTAGGGCCGGTCACCATCTGTTTTAGACCTAGGATTTCAAGACTGTTGATAAGGTCATGGGTATGAGGATCTGTACTAAACTCTGCGTGAAAATTGAAGTCGCCCAGTAGCAGAAAATTATCTGCAGCTAGGACGTGAGGTGCTATAGTTTCAGTAAGGTCGCTAGGGAAGTGGGTTTTGTTTCCGGGTGGCCTATAGAGAAGGGCGCCTTTCCAGGTTCCCTTAAATGCGTACTCCATTGAGAAAATACAGATTTCACCCCAGGTGGCTTGTACGGCCTCTACCATATGAATATGGGTCGTAGTTCTGGAAGCGATGGCTATGCCGCCACCTTTCTTGTTTTTTCTGTCCAGTCTAATTATTTGATAGTCAGGTGGGAGAGCAACCGAAAGGTCGGGTTGTGAGTCTTCGTGAAGCCATGTCTCAGTGATAAAGAAGAGGTCTGGTTTTTCTGTGTCTAAAAGAGACCAGATCTCGATTGCGTATTTAGCAAGAGAACATGCATTACAGTATAGACCAGTTAGTTGTTTGCATTCTGGTTGTTCTGGGCTTAGTAATGTTGGTTTAATTTTATTTTTTATTTGCTTGTCTTGTCCTTTAATAGGAGGAACTAGAGGTGCCTTGATGATCTCTGCTGGGATGGGGCCCACTGCCCGTGGGTAGGCTTTGTTAAATGAAAGGAGCTCCTTGCTGGTCTATCGAATTGGGGTCATTGTAATGGTACAAAAGATTTGATGAGAGTTGCGGATGTAAAAGGGCAGGGTGTCTGGCGTTTGGCATCGGTCTGGTGTGGACGGGTGCAGACGGGCTTGCCTTTGGCGCGCCTGTGTGCGCGTGCGCTTGGCGCACCTCCTTTTAACTCGAGGAAGTGGGCGGGATTACACTGGACTACACTGGGGCATGGACTGCTAATCTAGCGTCCTGGGTGGCAAGGGAGCAAAGATGGCCGTGTTAATCCCCTCCGCACAAACGGCACAAGCCACGGCGGACCAGGGGGAACACGCACAGTGCAGGTAGGCGGCGCAAAATACAGTTCTTATGATGTGCAGATTAAAACAGATTGCTCTGACTGGTGCAGTGGATTTTAAAGGTTCAGCAGCGAGTCCGCTCGGCGCACCTCCTTTTAACTCGAGGAAGTGGGGGGGACTACACCGGACTACACTGGGGCATGGACTGTTAACCTAGCGTCCTGGGTGGCAAGGGAGCAAAGATGGCCGTGTAAATCCCCTCCGCACAAACGGCACAAGCCGCGATGGACCAGGGGGAACACGCACAGTGCAGGTAGGCGGTGCAAAATACAGTTCTTACGATGTGCAGATTAAAACAGATTGCTCTGACTGGCGCAGTGAATTTTAAAGGTTCAGCAGCGAGTCCGCTCGGCGCACCTCCTTTTAACTCGAGGAAGTGGGCGGGACTACACTGGGGCATGGACTGCTAACCTACCATCCTGGGTGGCAAGGGAGCAAAGATGGTCGTGTTAATCCCCTCCGCACAAACGGCACAAGCCACGGCGGACCAGGGGGAACACGCACAGTGCAGGTAGGCGGCGCAAAATACAGTTCTTATGATGTGCAGATTAAAACAGATTGCTCTGACTGGCGCAGTGGATTTTAAAGGTTCAGCAGCGAGTCCGCTCGGCGCACCTCCTTTTAACTCGAGGAAGTGGGGGGGACTACACCGGACTACACTGGGGCATGGACTGTTAACCTAGCGTCCTGGGTGGCAAGGGAGCAAAGATGGCCGTGTAAATCCCCTCCGCACAAACGGCACAAGCCGCGATGGACCAGGGGGAACACGCACAGTGCAGGTAGGCGGCGCAAAATACAGTTCTTACGATGTGCAGATTAAAACAGATTGCTCTGACTGGCGCAGTGAATTTTAAAGGTTCAGCAGCGAGTCCGCTCGGCGCACCTCCTTTTAACTCGAGGAAGTGGGCGGGACTACACTGGGGCATGGACTGCTAACCTACCATCCTGGGTGGCAAGGGAGCAAAGATGGTCGTGTTAATCCCCTCTGCACAAACGGCACAAGCTGCGGCGGACCAGAGGGAACACGCACAGTGCAGGTAGGCGGCGCAAAATACAGTTCTTACGATGTGCAGATTAAAACAGATTGCTCTGACTGGCGCAGTGGATTTTAAAAGATTCAGCAGCAAGTCCGCTCGGTGCACCTCCTTTTAACTCGAGGAAGTGGGCGGGACTACCCTGGACTACACTGGGGCATGGACTGCTAACCTAGCATCCTGGGTGCCCCTTACTAAGATATAGGCTACCTTTATCTACCTTTAATCACTGACACATATAAACCTATAAGTCACTCCTATGGCAGGCCTTATCAATCCTGAAGGCAGAGTGTTGTGTGAGAGGGTGCCCATGCACAAGCAGGACCCCTCTGCAGCTTTCGGAATCTTTTCTCTGTAGCTGTTCTGTGATGCAGCCAGACCATATACTTTTAAGTGCATTATAACCTTGCGGTAAATGCTAACTTTGAAATGGCTGCATGGAAACATGTTGTGTTTGGTGTCAAACACTTTGGAATCCTAACCCCCCTCCAGCCCTGGTGGCAGGTGTAGAATTCCACCCTTCTAGAGGGAGAAGACATGTGCACACTTACCTAACTGGTAAAAGTTTAAAAGAGCCCCAGCATCATAAAATGGATGCTGCAGCCACAGACACGAGTCCGATCGCCTGCTGCTGGACGAAACTCCAGCAGGGAAGACCTGGACAATAGGTTTCCTGTCACAGGGAGGTGTAACCACCTCCCCAGACAGGCCTTAGTGTATTGGGGCTGGGTGGGTGCATTCAGTGAATGCTTTTCAGACAGTGCTGGGGGCACACTTGGTGTCCCTGTGCATATCGCGGTTCAAACCAGTTGCAGGGGCACTCAGCCCCTGCTCCGGCGTGAAACTGGACAAAGGGAAAGGGGTGTAACCACACCCTCCCTGGATCCACCCACAGGTGGGTCCCTAGAGTAAGTCCAACCCCTAAACTTATTATAAGTATAGGAACCCAGTCCTTAGGACTTTAGATTACCCTGGACGAAACTCTGCAACATATATCCTGGAACTTCGACATTCTATTTTGACTAGAAGACAGAAGAATCTCCCTTGGGGTCAAGGAGTGACTCCCCTGTTGGAACAGGCACCAAAGAAGCATCTCGCCGGTCTGCATTTTCAAGGCTCCCACCGGATCCCGATGGATTTGCAACACAGGACAAGACATTTCCGAGGCCGGCACGAGATCCCAGCAAAGCTGAGACCAACAGCCATCATGAGAGACGTGGGACCGTAACTCCTGGACACCGTGCACATTTGCAAGTGCAATGACTTCCAGAGCATTCACGAAGTTGTGCATTGGGCTATTCGTAGTACAAGCCAAGACCACCATTTGCACTGAAGATTGTGGGCCTACACTCCATGAGTGTTCCGTGGACCCGCTTCTAGCATTTCCGCTTGAGGCTCCTTCGCGATCCCTGGTCCATTGACTGGTGGGTCCCCATGAAGGTAACTCTTCTGTTTCTTGGGCTTTCCTGGTTGCTTAAGACGTGCCCTGACTCCCCTCCAAAGGGTGAGTCCCTCAGACCTTGCTGATCTGCAGGAAGCCAATCTCTGCTTTCTGCATGGGTTGCTGTGCCAAGGCTTGTTGGGTTCCATCTGGAATCCGACACCACAGCACTCAACATCCTTTGTGGGACAGCTCAAACCCATACCTCCTGGTCCTCGAGGCTGAAGAGTCAAGCTTCACCTTCTTCACCTGAAATCACCCGACATTGGTTGGCATCATCTTCTTGCCTTCCTGGTCACTGGCTCGTGACCAGACTCTGTCCCCTCGGCTTTCAGGTTCTTCTCGACTCCGATCCAGGCTTGGATCCATCCGGACACTTTCGACTTGGTCGACTGCAGCACTTTTCTGCAGCTCGCCATAGAAAACGACGACGAAACCTGACATCAAAAGACACCTATGCCCCCGGCTTCCCTGGGGAGGTAACTCAAGTACTCCGGTGCTCCTGTGGGTATTGACTCTAGAACGGCCTAGTTTTAAAAAGGTTTGCTCCAAGTCCTCTTCTAAGTGTCCTTCCGTTGTAATTTTCCAACCGCGACTTTTCCCGTAGAAGTTAATGGTGATTCGCGACTGTGTTTAGACACTGTACGCGTCCCCCCATGGGTCCCCTGTGCCACTACCTTGGGTGGTTACTCGTGGCCTCAGCGGTTCTACAGGCTCTAGGCCTTGTATCTATGTCAGTCGTGGTTCTTACACCACTTTCTTAGTATATGGGTTGTGAGGCCCCTAGGGCTAAACGTATACTGTGCTAATTTTCTGTGTGCTAAATAAGTTTAACTAATGTACTTTTGCCTCTAGCCTCATAAACAGACTAGAGGGATGTGTTTAGAATAAATACATATATTTTATATATATACCTGGTGTGGTTCTCCTTTCATTTGGTCATTCACAAGATTATAGACTGATAAAACAAGCTGCTTTACATTCCTTCAAGACTTAACCTGAAGGCAGCTCTCCACAGCTACCACTAGGATAGCTTTCTATATAGGTTGTCTTTAAACCTACCATCAATAAGGGGCGTTTGGACTAGTGCAAGGTGCCCACTAGATTAGTGGAAAGCATATGCCAGGCCAACTTCTCACATTTGTATGCTGCAGAATGCAGCACACATAGAATGAGGAAAAAACTTATAGGAATAAATATATTTCTCCTTGTTATCCTTCACCTCAGCAGGCATATGGATTGGCACTTCCCAGGTTCACATCACTTTATAAATCTGGGGTGGCGTCCATGGGTGTTGAGTGGGAAACCCACCGCAACACCCATAGAATGCCTTCCTGGTGCAGAGTAAGGCGATGCAGCAATTTGTGCTGCATTGCCTTACTCACGATTTTACTCAAAGCTGGTTGTATTTCGGCACCACACAGGTGTAAACACGCTGTCTTAATAACGAGGCCCGAACAACAAATGCATCTTTACAACACATTCCGTAACCACACAAGTCTTTAACAGGACTTGCCTTAGGGAAAACCTTGTAATTGGAATAGTATAATTTACTATTTCAACTCCAGTATGTGCAAAAGTAGGTGAAAGTGTTACACTTAACTTCCAACATCAATCCAACAACGCATTCCTTAATGCACGTTGTACTAATGACTTGTGTGATTAAGGAATACATGGTTTGGACCACACTGTGAAGGCACAGCAAAGTTCGAGCAGTGAGTAAAGGCTGTTTCCCCTGAAAGCCATGCAGGGTGGCTTCTGTGGCTTCATAAACCAAAATGAGAGTCCTGCGCCATGTAAGTACCACGTTACGTGGTGCAAAGTGAAGCAGAGCTCTCATAAATAAGCCCCTCAGTATTTCTGCTCCCCTGCGGACTAAGAACTACAATCCCAATGGCAAGCAAAAGGACATTTGATTCCTTTGGGTGTTGTTTCTAAACATGGGCCAGGAGATTGTGGCTATCTCCTAATCTCCCTGCACTTGCAATAATGAATTGTTGCATTTGTTGGTCCTGGGTAGGCTACCACCTTGGAAAACCTACCCAACCAAGACAGTTCAGAAAACTATACACCCCCGGGGAGTCCTCGGTGGTGTGCTTTGTGCACCACATTTTCTTACCCCCAATGCGCTACAAACAGCAAGCTTTGATTAAAAGCACTCACTTTCCTCACATGTCTGTGAGGTAAACTTCTGTAATCTGCAGGGATCCATAAATTCCCTACAAGCCAGCATTCCCCCAAGCCTCCCGATTACATTGTGGGAGTGGGCCAAGAGTCCTTGACACAAAAGTCCCTAAAGTGCTACGTGGAGAGATTAAGGATGGGGGTAGCTGAAGGATGCTGTGCTTGGCCACCACCCGTGAAAGCCTACCAACCACAATCAATTTTTTAGCGTGCCTTGCATTGATCCTATGAGGGTTTCCTGCCCACAATGCCCTGCAAACCTCAAACTATGCCTGGAATCAAACATTTTCCTTTCATTTCTGTGATGGAAACTTCCAGAATTTCTGTGATGGAAACTTTCAGAATCTGCAGTAACCCACTGACACTAGGCCTACCAACACACGTTAGTTACTATTTTTAGAAGCAGACTTGGGGGAATGCTGGCTGGAAGCTATCTAGTGGCTCCCTCTAGATTACAGAACTTTCCATCACAGCAATATGAGGAAAATGTGCTTTATTAGTCAAGGTTTAAGGTTTGCAAGGGATTCTGGGGACAAAAACATGGTGAGAGCCAAAAATTCACCCCATCCTAGATTCCCATTGGTGTCTAGATTTAAAAAATGATCACATTTTCTAGGTTTCCCAGATGCTCATTGAGTTAAGGCTCAAACTCCACAGCTATCCAACTTTGCAAAAAAGGTACTGTTTGAGTGGAAAAATGTGATGTATCAATGTTGCGTTTTGGGTACTTTCCTGTCACAGGAAGTGGGTCTACCCACACAACTGAAGTACCAGTTTTATCAGGATACTTGGGGGAAAGCTGGGTGGAAGGAAGTTTGCATCTCCCCACATATTCCAGAACTTCCCATCACAGAAATGCAGGACACTGTGTTATATTTTAGTTTGAATTTTGTGAGGGATTCTGAGCACAAAAACCTGTTGGAGAGTGATGTGGAATGAAAATGCCAGTTAAGTTAACAAAATTCAGCAATCTTTCACTTTATCAGCCCACAGACTCCAAAGCTACATAGATGTTTCCAGGGCTGGAAAAATGAAAAATAGAGAAGACCCACACATTTGAATACATATTCATAATAAACAAAAAAAGATAGTGTATATAAATGGATGGTGCATCGGTATTCTTGGATGCAGGCCTGATACGCTAATCCGGAGAGCCATGAAAGTTCTATACAGAAGAGAAGGCCTATCAAATGCGAAAAGAAAATTACAATATTGGTGAGTCAAGATAGGAATGTTCACGAAGAGTCAGAGAGTGGAACATAGGCTGGCTTAGTGGCATCCCATTAACTTAAAGCCAATGTCATGCCAATGATTCATAGACAAGACAACCATACAACTAGCTACATGTAGCCAGCTGATCACCTACCAATCAAAATATGTACTTGTGTCCATCGTGTAACACATAATTAGAGATTGCCACTTGAGTGACTTGTCTGCATTATTTTATTCAACACATCTCTTTCCAGTTCACATAGGCGGGCCTCTTTGAGGACTCTTCTTTTCCAGAGTAGTAGGTAGTCATTTTTAATTCTTCTGAATGTTCTCAATAATAATGCCGGAATTTATTTTGTCCAAAAATTGATCATCTTTTTGAACAAGAAAATGAACAAAAATTGAGTTGTATTCGAATCTAGGTAAACTGAGTGGTCTCAGAAGAACCTAGAGATGATGTACTTAAGTTAACAAAAAGACTATCAAACAAAGTAACAATCCCAGTGACACATGAAAGCATTGATCTAGAAGGATGACCCAAACATTAAATATCACATTTAGTTTATCTGTAAGAACCTCCCAGCCATCACATGACATTAATCATAATATTTTGTCATTTAGTGGTGCAAGTTTAGTGCTCCGAACGTGGTGTTCTTTTACCTAGGTGACTCGCTTTCCCATGAAAGTGATATACAATGCATATAAGCAGTGCAGTCCTATGCATCTTGACTAACAGCCCAGCATGAAAATCAAACCATAGATAGGGATGGTAGGCATCTTGCTATTTTTATGAAATAGAAACTTTCATTGCAGATTTAAATACCATTGCACATTACAAATTATATGGTTTAACTGAAGGTTAATTAGTCTTTGTCATCTATGTGCAGTGCTTCAGCACAGGCCCAAACACTTGGTTGCATGATCCTTGATTGACTACTGGTGCAATGCACACCAGGCCATTTAAGTATATTTACCCTACAATGTGTCCACTGCATTGTCATATGGACTGTGCTCGGGGGTATTACTATATGTTTAAAAGTATAGAAATTCACTGAAAATAAACAAAGGTTAAAGTGGACTTATATGTAAGTAAGGTAGGAAGATTTTAACTTACCTTAAGAAATCCATGGAAATTCAGCGAAAGAAACAATATGTAGGTGTTCTAATAATAATAAAACAACCATTTTAAAATAAAATCAAGAACACAGAAATTCACCACTTATACATAACTGATATGAATATATCTGCATAGATTCCAGACGTCATCAGTGATGTGATATGTGCAGTCATGAGCAGTGCAAGTTAAACGTATGCCAGTTATGTATAGCTGGTGAATGTTGGCACCTCCTGTATGAAGGATTTTATACTGTCTCTGTTAGCACACTGAATGATCCTCAACTTCTTCTTGGCTTTCAATGAATAACTGAAATAAGTGCAAATTCTGTGAACAAATGACTGAAAATAGTGCAAATTCTGTGACAGAAGATGAAAATGCTTGTGACTACTACTTATTTTTTGAGAATGTCTGGCACAATTACGTTGATGAAATGCTCTAAACATAGGACTCTGAAGCAACCTCCGTCATCCATGGCTTTGATAATATACTGTGCTTGTTTCAGGTCCAGGGAAGACATGGCTTGGCAGTTCGGGCTGGACTGTTCCCATGAGGCACAGGGTCAAAACTGATTTGCATATAGCTGTGTCTAAACTGGGGTGGCGAAGTGAGCTAAAGAACTATGATGGATTCAACCCAGATCTGTGACTGGGGTGAGTGTCTGAAAAGTTTCAGCGCTCCGTCCATCATTACCTTGTTTTTGCTTTGTTCGCCCTAAGTTGGCAGGGTATGCCCAGACGTGGGTCCCTTGCTTACTTTGCCACTGGATTCAAGCTAGCCTGGCTGATGAGGGCTGTTAGCCCGAAACCGGTCCCAGGATGCTTGTTTCCGGTCCAGGGAAGAGATGGCTTGGCAGTTCAGGCTGGACTGTTTCCACGCTCCATCCATCATCTCTTTGTGTTTGCAATATACTGTGATTGACAGTGTCAATGAAGCCAATGATGTGTCCTCTAGATCTAACACATTCTTAGACTTTGGATTTAAATTCTTTCAAGAGGTTGGCTGTTGTATATGAATTCTCCAAGCTGATCATCACAACTGTTACATGCCACTAAATGCCTCAAACAGCACCATCAACAGAGGGGCTAGGGGCTAGCCTTGAGTTTATTCACTTGAAGAATATCCAGTGAGCAGTGATGCACATCTAACCTTTTCCTTGTCAAATGGTCAACACCTCTGTCATGAGATGGATGGAATGAACAATGCTCTCCATTGCTTTGCCAACCAATTGCAGCACTTGATGGTGTAGCACTGGCATGGCAACAGTGGAAAAATACATTTGTTTAGGAACATTACTTTTTAGACACAACATCTCCACAAATCCCAAAAGTCCTTCTACTTCCATGAAAGAAAACAGGAGATGATCAAGTGCTTATATGTTTGCCAGTTCTCCATTGTATAAACTGACATTCTTAGGGGTTCAGTAGTACAGCTACTCCTTAGTGAACATAGCCTTGCTGTTGGTGGTTGTGACTGTTTTTTTTGTGAGACCTCCACTAGTGACGTATGAGGAGGAGGTAAGGCTTGTGCTGTTTAGGGAGAATGCATACCTCTGCCCCCTCTGCCATTCTGAGGTTGCTGTCGATGATGACTGCACAGTAGGAACAACCTGTCTCTGTACATTTGCCAAATCCCTTAATAATCACTAAATGAGCATGTGGGCCACGCTTCGTAGAATAATGTGATGGTGTATTATTATATCATCATTATACCATAGATATTCGAAGGTGCAGTACACAAAATATATACATATATACACAAAAGGTAACATGGATCTCCAATCAATTCTCGATCAACAAAATTAAATTAAAATTTTGCATCTTTGTTCCAAAAATTTGTCAATAACAACCTTATGATCGTGTCAATGTTTTGACCCTTTGGACTGAATCTGTGGGTCCCATCAAAACAAAGCCATCTCTCTAATAGCCTACGATTCAAAAGAAGAGGACCCTTAGTCTAATCTGTACAGGTATCTCAGTACATGAAGTAATGCTGGTATGTTTTTTTTTTTTTTTGGTGAAAACAACAAGGACCCCCTGAGTGACCAATAATGACAATTCCTAGGTCAGGGACATAATAACATGTGAAATAACAACCTAGGCAATTTACTATTTGCTTGTCAAATGTAATAATGAAGAGGAAAAAGAAAACTAATGACATAAAATTACTACTTTTTATTAATCCAGGTAGAAGGTCAAACAAATTAACACATTATTTAAAAAGATGTATAACTCAGTGGTAATAAGCCAATACATCAAAAGTAAAAAAATGATATCATAAATCTACACAAACAATATTTTGTTAAAAAAAGACAAAAAAACGTATTTTCAATAAAGAACAACACAGTGGCACAATAGTATTATCGACGCGCGTTTCGGAGACCAGCGCCTTCTTCAGGAGAAGCCACGTTTTACCTATAAAATACAGAAGAATTATGTATAATAGATATTTTTTAATTCATGACAACAACAAGGCAAAGACATCACATTCGATAAAATACATAGGTGGTTATGCATAACCTTCACGCCGAACTTTCATTATTTTATAAAAACATCTGCAATTATGAACCTCTCATTTTTAGACAAGCAGCAAAAAAGTCTTAATAGTGATATCTAGTCTCGTAGATCTAGTTATTTCATTGCTCATATTCTCAAGTTTAAATTAATTAGTTATGCTTAAATAGAAAGGACTCAGTATATGTATATCTGGGTATTCCCAATGTATTGTATTTAAAACTAAGGTTCTCAAAGGTAATGATACTGATGCCACATTTTAACAGGAATCATAACTGTGCATTCGTATTAAGGAATTCCCAATTTATGGAATCTAAGGCATTTATAGAATGTTTTGCCAACATACGATGCAATTCAGCTACTAAAAGATATTATATATTGTACATTGATAAATATACTTACTAAATCACGAAAATAGAGTAGTGCAAAATACAATGGTTTCCAATTTCTGTTTGATAAGGAGGAGATTTTCTGTGAAGATAAATTAATTTCATATATATATTTATTTATTTAATATTATCTTTTATAGTTATTATTACATAGAGTATATAGTTCAAAGAGCAGGTTGACCTTTTGGAAAATTGAATAATTTTATAGGCTATCTATAATTTCCTGAATACATCGTGTTTGCATTTAACATTATAAATTTTCTTGAAGCAACACCATATGATATTGTCTCATTTCATGAAAAGGTGGTGAGTGGCTGTAAATCAAGGATGAAAATTAACAAAAGGGGGTACCCAAGATTTCAACAATGTCGGCTAGACAATCTTAAAAAACCCTTTTACCTTATGTTTCAGTAAAATGGAGAGTCGATGATTATGGCTTCAAAGGTCCTTCACGATGTATGAAACAATACAGTCAAAATTACACGGAGCTGAAAGTAGAAAGACCACAGATATTCAGTCTTTCAAAAGATATTTATCTATTTTCAAGATATGTCTATGGTCGCAATGCCAAGGTCAAGCAGATTATTAATTCAAGTTGGCATATATTGAATAGCAACTGCTCTAATGATCAAAAATTGGCTAAACCGCTTTTTGCGCATCGACGAAATATTAAAGATCATATAGTGCACGAATGCACAGTTATGATTCCTGTTAAAATGTGGCATCAGTATCATTACCTTTGAGAACCTTAGTTTTAAATACATTACATTGGGAATACCCAGATATACATATACTGAGTCCTTTCTATTTAAGCATAACTAATTAATTTAAACATGAGAATATGAGCAATGAAATAACTAGATCTACGAGACTAGATATCACTATTAAGACTTTTTTGCTGCTTGTCTAAAAATGAGAGGTTCATAATTGCAGATGTTTTTATAAAATAATGAAAGTTCAGCGTGAAGGTTATGCATAACCACCTATGTATTTTATCGAATGTGATGTCTTTGCCTTGTTGTTGTCATGAATTAGAAAGCATCTATTATACATAATTTTCCTGTATTTTATGGGTAAAACGTGGCTTCTCCTGAAGAAGGCGCTGGTCGCCGAAACGCGCGCCGATAATACTATTGTGCCACTGTGTTGTTCTTTATTGAAAATAAGTTCTTTGTCTTTTTTTAACAAAATATTGTTTGTATAGATTTATGAAATCATTTTTTAACTTTTGATCTATTGGCTTATTACCACTGAGTTATACATCTTTTTAAATAATGTGTTAATTTGTTTGACCTTCTACCTGGATTAATAAAAAGTAGTAATTTTATGTCATTAGTTTTCTTTTTTCCTCTTCATTATTAAATGTGACAAGCAAATAGTAAATTGCCTAGGTTGTTATTTCACATGTAATCCTGGTATGTGCCATAACATTCCGTCATAAAGAGCGTCATCAATGGACCATTGAACGGGGAACTGTCCTCTTCCATCTCAATGCATACTCCTGTGGTTCTAGGGTGCAAGATATATATGCTCAGTTTAAGTAGGCATAATGGACTTCTCTTTCTCCACCCATCACTGTGTACAAACCCTCTCACATGCTTCTGAAGTATGGCAAACTATCAAAACTAGTAGTGCTTGGTCACTGATCACTCTCCACCATGAGTTTATATCCCCTGTTCTCAGTCACTGCTCATTCCAATTTGTGTAAATCTATTCTGGGGACAAAATAGTAAATTATGCAGAACCTTTCAAGTATATATTTCATCTTAGAAAACTGATGCACCTGAAATAATGAGTGAAGTGTAACCAAATGTATTACATCTTGCATGGTTATGTACTGTAAAGATAATTATCACAACATGCCTCATAGATATCCAAACTGCCAACCAGGGCCCGTTTGTGTCTGGTAATAGTGTCTAATATGCAATTACATCCTAGAAAATTAATTCTACACACTGCATTTATCTATGCCAATTAATAAATGGCAATGAGTCTCTGAAACACCAGCAAAGGCCTACTTTTATCTTTCATTATGTCTTCATTGGGTTATTAGTAACCAATACCACAGAAGCATAATAGGGAGGAAAAAATGAATTTACAAACCCTGGTTAATCTCCAATCAAAATAGTAATGAGCCTCTGAATTGCTCTTACCTTACAATGTGTTTCTATATGGCTCAGTTTAATATACAGAGCTACCAGACATTGTTAGCTACAGTATATCTGTGAGCTTCTTCAATCACCAGAAAGTGTGGCTTAAGTCACCCTTGCATTCACGCTAGATACTGTGGGGTAGATTTATTAGGAAGGCAAGTTGCTGCATTGCGTGAATGGGAGAGAGCAGAAATGCTCTAGATCTTCTAAAATATGGTGCACTTCTACTCTTGTTCAGTGGTGGCACACTGTATGCTTGCTAGCACCAATCCAGGCTTCTTTGCACTATGGTGCAAGGGTGCCTGCGTTATGGGCAGGATTGTTTTTGTGCCGGGTGGGATACTTTCTTGTATGAAAATAATCATTAGAGGTATGTACCTCTTTCTAAGCATGCTGCAGAATGCAGCACTCATGGAAAGAAGTAATGAGTAGAAATAAAGATATTTCTCCTCATTACGCCTCTGTTGGCTAGGTGCACCATTTCGGTGCAAACCCAGGTTTACAAGGCTTGTAAATCTGGGTTTGTGTCCAAATACATGGGTGATGCATGGAAATGGGCTCCACCCGTGTAATGCATACCTGGTGCAAAGAAACACAAGGCAGCACTATGCACTGCGTTACATCACTTTGTATTTACTAAACCATCCAAATCCACACAAGTGGCCCACCGGGCTGGAGCATACTGCTGGCATTCAAGAGGGGTGCTGGCAGGGGAGCAAGTTGGGCTGCAGGACCCTAGGCCTCCTCACATAGCCCCCATTTGTTTACGTTTTTGGGTGCCCCAGGTAAAACTGTGGACTCCACTGGACAAAAAAAGAATGCTGCATTTGAGATGTCATCTATGATGTCATTGATAATGCTATTGCACATCTCATGAGTGATGTCATATATCATAAGGAAGGTATGGCAGGGGCACAAGTTACAGTTAGCTTTCTGAATTATAACTGGTAAGTTTGAGTGGGTCTGTTAGTATAAAATTATACATTATCAGTAACATTCTCACCTAAGTATAACATCCCTTTAACCTTGGTTTTTTTGCCCTCCTGCTCCTATTGGATTATGTAGCTTGCACAGTGCTACCCATTTCCTACTCAAACCCAAAGCCATGTCCAACAAGATCACATTCAGCTCCTTGAAAGCTGCTTGGGCATTCTCACTGGCAGCACTGAAAAAATGTATCACATCCTGGGAAAAATAATCATTTTAGCTATCACTATGCTATCCTTTGGGGATAATGTGAGCTAGATCCAGAACTTAACATATGTTCATGCCGCCATCACCTCTCTACCCAAACTGCCCTTGGTTAGGTCCTCACAATTGTGGAACACACTCATGCTCAAATACCTAAAGGTGTCAAACTTTGAGTCTAATCTCGTTAGAGGAGTTCCACCTTTCTTCCTCTGACCAATAATTGAATGGGAACAGTCAGAACAGTTATTTTCAAACTGTTGTCAAAAACCATCATGAATACCTATTACCTCCAGCAGTACCTCAGTTCCGCTTCTCAGGTAAATGAGGGCAAAACAAAACTATCTACCACTTATCTGATACCCCAGTTTGCTCCCCCACTCTGCAGGAGTCAAGGCAACAGCTCCATGCCAATAGCAAAAACAAGCAGTGACAGCCTGATGCCTTTTCTTGTTGTCAACTGCTCTGATTTCATTAAATCAGAATGTGCAAGTGCCTCAGGCTGTGTGGACAGTAGTTGAATCCATCTTCAGATGTTTGGACCTATCCTCTATTCCTCTAGGACTTGAATAAAGTATGCCCCCCCAAGGGTTTTTGAAGGCCTTCTCAGTGTCGAGAGACATTCCCATATGCTGAGAGCCTTCTATCTACGCACTATCCTTGTGGCTGAAGAGGCGGCATTGATTTAAGAACATATTCCTCATAGTTAAAAAACAACAATTGTAGTTTGGGTGCACTATAGAGCTTACCATTTCCAGTACCCTATTTTCAAGTGTTTTCCCTAAAATCATGTAGTCTGAGATTAATAGGGCCAAGCGCTCATGTGAACTTATTTCTTATACATCTGTGTTTATTTACCAAATACTGAATCATTTGGGTGTCACAAAGGCCTTGGGTTAGCCAGACTTCCTCATTTTGAATTACCCCTTCTGTGGCCATAATATCCACACGCAGGCCCTTCTGTACATCATATCTAGGGGCTTATTTACGAGTACCTTGTGCAGCAGGTTGTCACTTTTAATATGGGAAAAGGTGGTGTACCAGTGGCACAAGGGGTTTGTTAATAAGCCACGTAGTCTTTATGTGAATCCCCCTCATCACCACCTTAAAGGCATATCACTCTATTGTCCAATTTCTAGCTACCCCCTTGTGTTCTGTAAAGTTGTCTAACATAGCCTTGCACAATGTCTCTCAAAATTGGCACCCAGTAGTGTGCTGACATTCAATCTACAGGTTGGAATCAGGACCCAAGCTCTGCCCTGGCCTGTTACCATCTTGAGGAGGTTGTGATCAAATAGTGTGCGACCCAAGCACTTTATTTAGTACCCTATGCTTCATCTGATGGTTACATTAAAAAAACATCTAGCCTGGTGTGTAAGCTTTGGAGTGCGAAGTAGTATGTATATTATCTCTGTAGTAATTACATATCCTCCAGCATCACTCACATCCCACCCCCATTTCTGCAAGTGGTAAGTAACATGGAAACTCTGAGTACCCAGAAGAGGTTATGTTATGTTATGGTTATATTTATATAGCGCACGGCTACTCAACAAGAGTGTCCCGGCGCTTTCAGAGAGCAGCTCAGCGGTTTAAAAAACATAACAAAGGACAGACAAGGAAAGTCAAAAAGGGAGGAAAGGTATGGTGGGCCTATCCACCGCAATGTCAAGTCCCCTACCCAACTACATGGGGCATGTAAATTGTTAATTAGAGAAGGGTTAAGACAATCCAGGAGTGCAGAGTTGCTACTATTCAGGTCATAAAGCACCAGCAGGATTAGGGGCGCACGTCTAACAGTACCTCTACCACTACATATCTGGACTCAGCATTCACCCACCTGGTATGTATCACAAATGGAGTGTCTGTTGCTATCCATACCAACACCCCTCTAGCGTATGGCGACTATGTTGTACCTATTAATTGGCCAATCAATTTCTTGTTAGCTTCTGCAGCTCTACAGCATTCATGTGTGTTCCCTAGATATACACGATGTTTATCTGCCTATGCTTTAGGTGGGTATGGATTTTTTGTCTCTTTGTAGGCTTAACCATTCCCCCTTACAGTCTATATCAGTAAATGGTAAGTTGGTAATGGGCCTCTTTGTCTACTACCCATAATCTTTACTCAATTGGAAGATACACATCGGATCAGAAGCCAAAGAGGAGCATTCACCCGGCCATTTCCTTGAGTATTGTCTGAGATATATGTAAAAAGACTATCTGCATCAGAAAAACAGAAATGAACATCCCCACTGCCTTCTTATCCAGGCTAATCTGTGTTCTCTATAGTGTTCCTCTTTGCAAATAACAGTACACCTTCCACTGAACAAGCAGGTTATGCCTCGCTTTCTGTTATTTGCATCTTGATGTCTTAAATGTGAATACTATGTCCTTTGTCCAAGTCTTAGTCTTCATATTATTACATCTGCAGATCTCAGTACTAGTATTAGACTCTGCGGATTCTCCATCCCCTGATGCCACTCCCTGATCTGAAGTACCAACGTCCGGCATTGATTAAGTCTGGGTCTTTACCTCTGTGATGACTAGGGCTCATTCTTGGGCTGTCTGTTCTCTTTTGAGCTTGCCTCTTGGTCTCCTTTTCCTGAATTCCCTGAGGTGTTGTGTGAACTAACATGGTTTTGCTTCTTTTTCTTCTTGCAGGATCTCCACTCCTTTCACTTGAAGCCATTGCCAGGCATCTTATAAGTTCAGGGAGAGCACAGTTTCATTGTGAACTACAAGCCTGAGCTCTTCAGGGTACAAGACATTATAACAGAGACCCATTTGTCGCAGTTGGTTTTTAACTCCCACGCATGAACTTCACAGGCATTGGACCTCGTTTGTGTAATCTGAAAGAATTGTCATCATACTATGATTAATTTGGCATGGCCTTTATGCCTACCGAGCTGGAGAATGACGTTTTGGTATTGAATAGATGCAACACGACTGGTCTCTGTGGCAAATCTACAGGGCGTGGGTGTGTTGGCACCCGATGTGCCTGGTCAATGGAGAAAACATTCAGGGGTATATTTACAAGAAGTGGCACACTGCTGTTTTGCCGCAGCGGTGCACCCAAAAAATTACCTCCCAAGTACGACAGATTCTAAAGCCAAGTTAGCATTGTGTTTACAATGTGATGCTCCCTGGGTTTAGGAGGAAGACGGCTTAAAAAAACTGATGCCGTTGTGTGAGCCATCTCTTTAAGAAATGTTATGCTAATGCTGCAAAAGTGATGTTAAGCCAATTAGTGTCTAGAAAACAGATGCTAGCCAACCTAGCCTCACTTTTGGGTGCCAAGTGGGAATAAAAATATACAAAAATGCCACAACGTGAAAAAAAAGGAAAATTATCTGATAGCAGCAATGGAGCAGAGTGAGCACAGCCTAGGAGAACAACCCCAGCAACCCAAGTACCAGCCAAGATGGCCAGCCAGAGTCCAAGGGGAAGAGGAAGTGCAACTTCAACTTCAGTGAGGAGGAGAATGAGATCTTGCTCACGGAGGTGACGGAGAACAAACACCAGCTCTTCGTCAGCTCCAAAATGTCACTGGGGAGGAAAAAGGCCACATGGCAGACCATAACGGACAAGGTGAACAGCGCTATGGAAGTCAAGAGGACAGTGAGTGACTGTAAAAAGTTCTGGCATGATTGCAAGCCCAGGACAAAAGAGACACTGACTGCCAATCTCAAGGCAGCATTGCAGACCAGAGGTGGTAGTCCAGTGCACCAGGAGGAGCTGGATCCCTGGGAGGAGTAGGTGTCTGCTGTAATCTTCGAGGAGTTGGGTGGTAGGAGTTGTGGGACAGGACAGTGCTGGACATGATGAACTACAACAGCAACAGGTTAAGTTGCAACAAGGGGCAATGTTGCTAAATAGGTGATGTTGTGCAGTGCAGACAGCTATGTCACAGCTCTCTTTGGCAGTCTGCAGGCCAAACTGTAGTATGCTGGCTCATCTGTGGTTAAATACGACATCAATGGGAAGCTCATGGGCATTTTGACAATATTTTGGCATAGGGCAGTGCTTCAAACCTTCTAGCTGTGCTGTCCTACATCGAAACAAAAGGGCAACAATGCACCTTATCTATAAGAGACAGCACATTCCTTTACTTTCTGCCAGCACACTGCATTAGACGTTTGCCAAAGCAGACACCCTTGAACAATGGTTCAATGATACCTGTGTTGGCGCTGGCCAGTCGATTGTGCTCCAGCACAGAGGAAAGCACAGGGATCCATTGTATTGTTGTAACCAAAGCGTATCTCTGAACTTTCCTAATGACTCAAATTGGTGCTGCATTGCACCATATGTTTATGAAATATGCCTCTCTGTCTCACCTGGGCCCATGCACATTAACTTAGCCTGCAAAACCAAAGCATAGAATTTGTGTCTCAGAGGAGAAACAGCACACCTGAGGGGTGGGGTATATGTGGGCCTTGCGAAATATCTACATATAGGGACATTTCTAGAGCCCTGTCCATAATAGCCTACGTTAAACTGCATTGCACGCAGCTGTCCTGGCGTGAAGGTTCATAGCACACAGGTTTCAGCTGCCATGGTAGGGACCACCTGAACTCCTCATCTACGAAATATGACTAGGTGTGGGGGTGAATGCAAGTGATGTACCCCAGAGGACTATGTGGCATATTTACAGTGAGATGGCACACAGCGTTAATGCAAATTCTGCTGCACCGAGCTGTCTCATGTCAAAAATGCACGGATGGGCTGTATTCACAAGAATAAGTGCCACCCCTGTTCCCACTCCTGTGCTGTTACAAAAAGAACAACCATGTGCCAACGTAGGCACCCTTGCACCGTGTTGCAAGGGTGCATGTGTTTGTGCTAGGCTGTTCATTTTGCACCAGTGCAGGGATGAACTCAGGGGTGGCACATATTCCTGTAAATACGGCTCATCCCCTCCTGCATATAAACAATCAATAATGATGTTTTGCTCCTTCTATGTGTACTGCTGAATGCATCCCACATAGAAAGAGCAAAAAATGAGGGGAAAACAGTATTTATCCTCATTGGCACACTCCAAAGCCCCCTTTTAAAGTCATTAGTATTTGGCGCTGCCTCAGATTTACAATTGATTGCCTGCAGCAACACACATTGCATGCCTCTTTGCCGTATAAAGCATATTTACAAGAGTATTGCGGCACGCGAGCAGCACTTTTTAGGATGCTCAGGTGGTGCAATGCTCTTCTCCATATTTATAAAGCTGCATTAGGCCACTCGGCGTGGCTTAACACCACTTTGTAAATATTGTATACTTTCACACAGGTATCAGAGTGAAAGGGAGGTGCAATGAATGTTGTTGTCGGCATTCCACCTCAACATCCATTGGGGTATATTTTCAAAGAAATGGTGCTGCACTGCAGGCAATTTTGCGGTGCCACGCTGCATCTTTTAAAAAATGCAGGGATTCACTGTAGTTACAAATATACAGTGCACCCCTATTTTTTCCCTTTTGCTGGCGCTATAATAAGCTGCCTGGCACCAACACAAACACCCTTGCGCCATGGTGCAAGGGTGCCTGAGATACAGTGATGGCGACGGTGTCTGTGTTGGTGCTAGGCAACTTTTTTTAGAGCCAGCGCAAAGGAAAACACAGGGGTATACTGTATTCTTGTGAATAAGGCGCATTCCTGCATTTTTTAAATGACACAGCGCAGTCCTGATAAATTGGCCATTCCTATGTGAATACGCCCATCAGTAGCTACCTGTCACCATTCCCAGCACTACTACCATGTGGGGTGCTGCCTGGCACATATCAGTCTATAGCAGCCTCCCATGTCAGTCCATTGGATATAGTCACGAAAAATGCAGGTGTCGTAGGCACATAAGATTTAATGTATGATCATGGTCCTATCACTGTGTGACAGCAAGTTGGCTGCCAGGACCAAATAGGATCCAGCCAGAGGAGGCATGTCCACATACAACTGTATGGCTCTGATCAAAACGCAGTGTGACACCCTGCAGATAACCAACTCTGGTTATGATTAAATAGTTTGAACCTCAGTGATCATAATCTGACTAGTATGACAGGGCCCATCCACTTAGAGTAAGCACATAGAGGTAGTGAGAACAATGCTGAGATCCAGTCAACTGAAAGGCAAATACAGTGCAATTTGCAACCCATACCCTTGAGTAACAGGTGTTGTATGCATCAATAAGGAACTGAAAGTGAAATATATTGCACCTTGATTGTCAACTAGATTACTCATGTCAATTTCTAAGAGCCCAGCAATGGCATTTTTCCATCTCCTTGCAGAGGATGAACCCTCACCTCCTGTCAAGCATGCTGTCCTAGACTTCAGCAATGATTGGAATGCAACCTGCAAACAATCGACCGGGACACCCTCCAAGAACTCCTGGACTCCATCGGGATACCATCTCCTGACACAGGGAGGGTCAACAGCATTGTGGGCTCTTCACCTTCTCCGCCTACCATCCAACAGGCACCACCTGCGATCTCACCCATAAGCCTAGACTCTGAGGACCCACATATTACTTTCCATTGTAATGCAGCAGGAGTCCAGCAGGAATTGGTAGAGCGGGTGGGGGCAAGGATGGAGACCATGGTGGCCAACCTAGTGGGAGTCTGTGGGTGCTTCAGTTCAATTAGGGAGAACACTGCCACCATCAGAGTCACCTACTCTCTGCTCCGTGGCCTCCAGCACTTCCTGTCTGACATCCCTGGTGTCATGAGGCAGCATGAACATGCTCTACCCGAGTGGCACCAGCGAGGTCATCAAACAACTGGGGGGAATGAGAACGATCTTGGAGTCCATGGAGCGGAAGCAGAACTCCCACTTTGATGCCATGGCTCCCTACCACTGTGATGTTGCTGCTTTGTTAAAAAAAAACAGATCCTCCTTGCTTTTGTGTTGTCTCATGTGTTGGCACAGATGAATGCTGCTGCAGTCATGGGGTCCTCATCTTCCACCCATGATGTGTGTGTCCCTCTCCCAGCTGCCACCCCTTCACAGAAGACACTGCACTCCTCAGAGGAGGATGATGTGGACTGTACCCCTTTCTAAAGAGAAACTGTCTGGTAGCATTCATCAGTGCCACATACACAGTTTCTCGTTTGCCCTGTGCTTATGAACATGGAAGGGAACATCTGCTGCCACTGTCCTCATTTTGGGGCACATGCATCAAGATCCGAAATTACGATTCCTTAATAGTGATTTTTAAGGAATCGGTATTTGGGAGTCGCAATTTTTTATGCATGTAGGTTTTGCAAAAGTACTAGCGATTCCTACACATTCGCTAATAGCGAATCGCAAATTGTGTTTCGCTATTAGGGAATGCTTTCTCATTCATTCCTATGGGCCTATAGGCCTATAGGAATTAATGGGAGAGCATTCGCAATTTACGATTACCAAATAGGTAATTGCAAATTGCGAATGCAATTGCAAGAGTACTAGATGGCCTAAGGCCCCCCTGATGCCCACCCAAAAAAGGTAAGTGTGCAGATGTGGTGCACACACATGCCCTAAAGGCGTTTGTATGTGCCACATGGCACTTAGAAAAATGCAATTTTGTACATTTTTCTAAGGATTTGCAAATTAACATCAACTTGAAGTTGATGTGAATTTGCGATTCCTTAATGCAAAGTCACATTTGACAATGCTTCTTGCATTGCATTTAGGGAACAGCAAATTGTGATTCCCTAAATGCATTCACAAAATAAGTAATTGAAAAAA
The DNA here is from genome assembly GCF_964261635.1 of Lissotriton helveticus. NCBI lineage: Eukaryota > Metazoa > Chordata > Amphibia > Caudata > Salamandridae > Lissotriton > Lissotriton helveticus. The sequence goes on from NC_136061.1 coordinate 866,080,622, forward strand.
TTGCGATTACCTATTTTGCGAATGCCTTATGGGTTGATGCATCGGAAATGGCTTTGTACCAGTCGCAAATGGAAAGATTCTGCGAATCGGCGCATTTGCGACCGGTAAAAAGCTAGATGCATGTGCCCCATAGACTTTGCCATGTTCACCATGACCATTTGCGGACTGTCAATGTAACTTATCCTCCCTAATGACATTGTGGTCATCCTCCTCACTGAAGCACTCATCTCCTCCCCATGTCCCATGACATGTTAACCCTAAGGACTCTGTCTGGACATCCACTGGCTCTAAGCATCTTTTCAGGTTGCTATCCTCTGAACTGAACTTGTGAGCAGCATCATCGTTTGCACATGTGAATAAATGCACTTAGTGCTACATCTGTGTTGTTTTTCTGTTGGAGTGTGGACCAAGTTGACCATTGGGCATTCTGTGAGGCAAAGACACCAACTACTTGCCAAAGGGTCATGTGTTGTTTGGAGTCAGGGACAATGTTAGGCAGTGAGAGTGTAATATATATGGTGAGCCCTATGTGTGCGTTGACTAGCAAGTGGTTACTAAAGATTGAAAGCATGATGTGCAACATGTGTCAAGCAGTCAATATTAATGGTGAATGAAGTCACACCACAAGTGCTGGGTCTACCCATGGAAACTAGCAAGCAACCAACATTGGGCTGACAAGTAAATGGTGGAAGTATGAGTGTGTATGGGTCAGACGTCAGTGTGTCAATCCAAAAACCTACAATTTGGGCAAATGTTTTGACTACAACATCCCTCCAAAGCATATTGCATGACATACCCATACAGAGAAATTGTATGTGAAAACATATTTTGTACTGTGTGCCATTTCCATCATGATTGCCACATGCGCTGCTAAACAATGTCTGTAGATAGATAATGTAAAGCCATGGCCAACCTGACAGATCCCTGTCCATAGGTAAAACACCTACTCATACACGTTGCCAAACACTGCTAGCAAAGATAAATACATGTACATAGCATTACCTAGGCACACAGTAATTGCGTTAGACTCTACAAAAACTTGTAACCGTGTAAATTGGGTCTTTTTACAAGCAGTTATGAAATCTATCAATCTGGGAATTAAGTTTTGAATGACACAAGCTGGAAAAAATATCTCTCCATACACAAGACTTTTTGTAAATGGCTCACTAAAGGACCCGTTCAAAATAACCAGAGGAACGAGAGAAGGTTGTCATCTGTCGCCCTTATTATTTGACCTATATATTGAACCTCTGGCGAGGAAAATCAGAAATGACCCGGGTATTCCTCCATTCAGATTTAAAGGCTGAGGAAGAAATTAGCCTTATACGCTGGTGACCTTTTGATTTATACGACTAATTTGCAGAAGACCATGAGTCAAGTTATGGTATTGACAACAGATTTGGTAAGGTCTTGGGATATGAGATTAATAGAGAAAAGACAGAGATAATGACCTGGAACACGGAAAAGGGAAATGAAAATATTAAGGGAGAGATGAGATAGTTAGGGATTAAGATTACGCAGTCAAAGAGTGACTAGGATCAGGTACAAACATCATGAAAAAATATTATTTTCACAACATCAAAGGTAGCAGTTCTACAGCCTAATTTTATCTTGCAGCTTAGAGTGAGCATACACATGCCTATTATCTATCACTTTGGCACATATACGTATGACCATGTCAGTACATAGTATGCTTAGGAACAATGTTGTTTTGTATCCATGGTATGGTACACGTCATCTTCTCTGAGCATTAGTGTGCCTTCTATATCCTGCAATGGTCTTTCTGCCATATGCTTTTGTCAGAGTAAGATGTGCAATGTCTGCAAAGTACATGTATTTGCTCACAATGTAGTGTAATTGATATGGCAAGGACCCTTATCATGACAAATTACTAACTATATTGAACATTTGGCAGATATGAAATGTAACACTGGACACTGGACAAGTACCTCACATCAAACAGATGCATATGAAACCTCTCCTATCTGAACTGTTGTAAATCCATGGTGGACCATGCCACCACTCATTACATACTCCCAATAACAGAGCAAGTGCAACTGACATGCATTCCCAATTGTTCACATCCACGGCCATGTTCAGATGTATATACACTACCATATATTTTCACATAGTCTGCCAGTGTGATCATGGTTCCCCTGTCAAGCATCTTTTCTGTGGTCCATCCCAGATTGGCAATGTATTTTCTTTGACATCAGTCAGAGACTGATACTCCTGCATCAATTAACCTCACTTTTTCCTAATTATTAATGGTTATACAAAAGTTTATTTGTGATAGGGATGTATATTGTGTCTGGAAATTCATACAGAATCCGACATCACACTCAATCCTTGCACGCCACTATTAGCATTGATGAAGACACTCACTGGTGAAGTTGTGGTCCTTAAAACCATCCACCTCACCAACTGTATATGTTGGTGGTCCACCTACAAGACAGAACATGTAAAACACATCAGTTAACTTAGGACACATATATTATATGCAACAGAAGCACAGTACATATGCATAGCTATTGGCTATGTAACCCTTCAGGTTTTAAGTAATCAAATGACACAGTTGACTTGCCTGAATGACACACATTGGTAGGACAGGCTAAATGTACATATATAATGAGCCAAAGCATGCACCTGTTGGCCAATTTGCCGAACCAGTTCTTTAACCTTGTCACTATTATAATTCACTATGGTAGCTTACTTTGATGAGTATCTGCAACCTTCATAACTCACATACCATATTCAGAAAGGTATAGCAAAAGCCATGGCCTCTTAATTTTGACACCAGAAAATGAGTGTGCTACATACATCCTACATTATGCACACTTATTCCTTACCTTAAGTGACTTCTGTACCTGTAAGTGCTGCAGAGTATCAGATATAGTTTAGACATGTTACATGCATCCCTAAGTTTATTATTGGAATATTGAACAATAATATGAATGGGGTATGTTGAGATTGTCAGATTCAGGTTGGCATACCTTGGATACAGTGCCTTGTGAGTGGGCTTCCCTCTGAAATACAATGGGCCTCGCATACATGAGGTATGTACAATGGATGTTTCATATGTGAGAACAGGTCCAGTGGCTCTGGCCTCAAGAACACCTCAAGGAGGACATGCTAAGCCAGCATGTGGAATTTTCTATGCACTCAGAGGTATGCAGTCCGGTAATCCAGTGCAGAGTACAGCATAGCCATAGTGGACATCAATGAGCCATATCTTTCACATAGCAAATGCTGTTTAATACCAGTGATATGTATTTTGCCACATTCACAGGTTAGCTAAGCTGTGTAAGCCATGGCAGGATTCAGTAATGCATGACTACCCATGGGAGGTGTACCAATGAGGATCAACGGCATATCACTATGGAGCTTAGTTACAAGGCCCTTGTGCCTCCAATGCATCACTTTTAATAATGGAAAAAGTAACATCTCAGTGGTGCAAGGGGCTTGTAAATAAGCCCCTTTATGTGTAACGTATGTTCTGGATAGACCCATCACAACTAGACCCGACAAATTCTTGTTGTGAAAGAAGCACCTCTGGAGCTGATCTGCACTACCTGCTCTGTCATCTTATGAGTTGTTTGGATGGGCTGTGGGTGTGTGCATCAGCTCAATGCTTCCTTGGGACTCATTTGCATCACCTACAGGGACACCAACACTTGTGTGGCCCGCTCAGTGTCACAGAAAGCACTGATGCAAAGATCGTGCCAGCGCTATTGCCACAGCATTTCTCTCATTTACATGGGGGCATGGCTATTTTGAGCAAAAAGTAATGCGAGCCATGCTTAATGTTACCACTATTCATCGATGGTTACATGATGTACTCACCAACTGGTCCAACAACTTTGATGCTAATGTAGTTTGAGCTGATTGATTTTCCAGTCAATTCCAAACAGCCTCAGCATCTGCTGGCGCACCCTCTCCCAATGTTGCTTCCACACCTTCTGCGGGTAGGCCTGGAGCACACGTCCTACACTGGCTACCATGTTGGGCAGGTATGGGTAACCAGCCACAGGAAGCTTCCAAACTCCTGTTCATTCACGGGGCAAGTCTTACCCTTCCCAGGCATGATCCCACCCAAATATAAACACCTAAACAAAACAGGACACCCCAAAAACCCACAACTACCCCTATGATAAAAATACCCCAGAAGACAAACACCCGACAGCACACAGGACAATACACGACAATAGACAACAAAACAGTACAAAAAGGGCTTGAGTGACACAATAGGGACAGCAGACACGACAAACAAGCTCCAAACACACCAAAACCCTGTCCAGCGCAGCCAAAAACACAATGACTCCCAAGCTCAGACAGTAAAACTGTGACTGTTAGTCAAAATAAAAGTAACGTCAAACGTCCTGGTTTGCAGCATGTAGGATCCATGACATCACTTCCCTTTGTCCATAACATCACTTCCTGCGCAGATGCGACACATTCTCGGCCTATCTGACATTTCTTTTAAGCTATCATAAATGCGTCACATTCACGCAAGGCTTGACAAGGCACAATGCTGTCATTCAGATGCATTGGCTGGGAAGTGTCATTTTGGGCTGACAGTGTCTGCAGAAATCATGCTTTAAACTCATGTGTCTTTTTTTAATGAAATAGGCACATGTGGTTTTTCTGTGTATTGGAATGTGCAATGCATGTAATCATTTACAGGGATTGCTGTGTTGGGTGTGAATAGTGGGGTTGACCTGCCTACTGTCTTTGCATGTGTTTAGTATGTATGTTGACAGTGTACATAAGTGTGAGTTCATGCTGTTCAGAGATCATTCTACACAAAGGGTCCAATCCCTCTAGTAGCGCAAACGCACACCTTACAAAAGGTGCCCTGTGTTCTAAATTAATATTAGCACCCATTGACATTGCTTTAGGTTCCAGGGATGCCACAAACTAGCACTTCCACAGGGTCATTGCACCCACATCTATGACAGTGCAGCCTGCTGCCAATCAGCACTGTGCCCCACTGTGGAGGCAGCAGGTTGTGGGGAAACTTGGAGGGTTACATTTCCCCTTGCAGGCAAGTGCTGCGATTGGCTGCACCTACCCAGAAGGGGATGCCTGCATGGTCCCATATGATTGATTGAGTATAGGCCATTCATATTCAAGGGTCATACCCCACAGGAAAGTAACAGTGACATTTGTGGACAACATGATTCTCACTCATACTGATGGTGATATGCTAGATCAGCATGCATGCCTTGGTGTCACCTGCCACATATTGCTGACAGTTATGTTATGTTATGTTAGGGTAATTTATAGAGAGCATGTCTGCCCCGGAAACAGGGCGTCCCAGAGCTAAATATGGCAGAGCGGTAGGGCGAGGAGGCTAGTGGTTGGAGAAAAGCAACGTCTTGATCATTTTTCTAAAGGCCCAATGGTCTTGCATGCGGCGAGTGGCAAGAGGGATTGAGTTCCTAAGGGTTGGGGCAAGTGCCCTGAATGAGCGAACCCTGCTCTTGACCTGCGTACCCGTGGGACATGGGCCATATACAGGTCCGCAGAGTGCAAGGCTCATGTCGGGACATACAGGGAGCACAGCTCGCTCAGAATATGTGGGCCCAGGCCATACAAGATCATGTGTGTCATACACAGGGTCTTGAAGTGGACTCTCATGGGTAGCAAATGGAGTTGGCATAAAAGTTGATGCATGGCAGTGCTTAGGTAGCGCAAAAAGCGTGCATCCAGCTGCATTCTGTGCCTGCTGTAGTCTTTAGTCACTGATTTGTTGAAGCCATGGAACAAGCCATTGCAGTAGTCAAGCCATGCCAACATGGTGGATTGGGCGATCATCTGCCGAATAGGTGCGTCAAAGAGTCACAAGATTGGCTTCAAGCCTCGTAGAAGACCAAAACAGGTGCTGGCCAAAGAGTCCCAAGATTGGCCTCAAGCCAAAAAGAAGACTAAAACAGGTGCTGGCCATGGTCTTAGAATGCCCGTCTTAAGGAGAGAGCGCCGTCCAACAAAACTCCCAGGTTCTTGACCATGGGTTTCGGTTGGGGGGGTACCAAGGGTTGCAGGCCACCAGTGATTACCCCATAGATGCGTATCTCGGCCCACCAGGAGTACTTCTGACTTGGATGAATTCAGTTTAAGGCAATTATCCGCCATCCATTCAGCGATGGCCATGAGGTCATCTTGGAATTTCACCTAATCCTAGTTAGAATTACTTGAAAAGGTGAGCACCAGTTGGGTGTCATCTGCATATGATACCAGTGCGATGTTCCGAGCTTTGGCCAAGATGGCCAGTGGGCAAATGTAAATGGGGCTCACGGCAGATCCCTGGGACACAACCAGAGCTTAGAGGGTGGACACAGGAGGAAAAAGGAGGGGCCGAGACCTGAAAAACTGATCAGTCAAAAGGATGTGAACCAAGCAAGGGCTTTGCGACCGACCTCGATCTCCTCAAGCTGGTGGAGCAGAATCTCATGGGAGACCGTGTCGAAGGCGGCGCTCAGGTCCAACAGGATCAAAGCCGAGGTTCTGCCTTCATCTAGGGCGGATCGTAGCTGCTCCGTGACTGTAAGTAATGCAGATTCGGTAATATGTCTGGGGCCCACTTTGTGATATATCTAGAATTGAATTTGTTTCCAGATACTGTAGGACTCCATGATTTTAGAAAGATATGGGAGCAGTGATATAGGGTGAAAGTTACCTGTCTGAGGAGCATCTAGTGTCCGTTTTGTTTTTGCAGGGGGATAACTTTGGCATGTTTCCAGGACTTATTTATTAGCTCCCGGCCCTCCGAAAGAAGGCAGTTATGAAGTTTTCTGAAGAGGTCTGGTTTCAAGGGGTTGTCAGGAGAGCCTGATTTTGCCTTGGCCGACAGGACCTCATGTCTTTAAGAGACATGGGCAGGAAAACCTGGAGGGAGTGAGATGCAGTGTCCCCGGGTGGATTCTCCTGAGAACTGGGGTGAGCATTCCCCATGCAGAATGTACTATAAATGTGTTCCACCTTGCAGATAAAGAATGTAACCAATGTCTCACATTGTGAGTTGGAAGAAATTATGCTATTGCCAGCGGACAGTGGTTTTTGTAATTCTTTTATAAGTGCAAAGTTAGTTTTGGTTGGATTGCTGCTGGTTGTGATCAAGATGGCATAGAATCTTGCTTTGGTCTTCTGGACCAAATAATGGTATGCTTTAACAGCATTCCTGTAGATAATATTTGCTCTATGATCATAGGAACTTCTCCAGGCCCGTTCTAAGATTTTACATTGTTTGCGTTTCCACACTCAAGAACTCATCGTACCATGCATTTGATTGCATGCGCTTGGAGTGGGTCACTTTTGCCGGAATGCAGCTGTCTAATACTATATTGACCCACCCCCGGAAAGCAACGTCAGCTGTCTCTATATCGGCACGCCAATCTGGGCGATGAAAGTTTAGAGTGGCTGTGAAGATGGCCAGGTCTAGTTTATGCCATGGGCGTTTTAATGACGGCGGGCGAGAAGATTGCCATGGAGGGCTTTCTCAGCGAAGATGTAAGGTGATAAGGAAATGGTCCATCCAAAGCATAGGAAGGGGGGGTGGCCTCCAAAATCTGGAGATTCAAAAAACTGGGTTGAGAAGACGACCTGCTACATGTGTCGGTCCCATGACCAGCTGCCTTAGTTGGCATGCTGCCATGTCGCCCAGGAAATTTGCATTCTTCTAGGACTCTTGGAGCTCCAGATGTAGATTAAGGTCCGCTATAATGCTAAAGTTGGCTGTGTCTAGGAATGGAGTGGAGACTGTGTTTGCTAGGGCTTCCTGGAAGGCTTTAGATGGGCCTGTAGGGTGAGAAATAAGTAGCTCGGCTAGTGCAAAATTGGGAGTCAGTGCAATTTTTAAAAAAGCACTTTCGCAGTTGGGGATATTCTGTGGGGTGAGGCTGCATGAGTAGGCTTATTTAAAAATAATTGCCAAGCCACCCCCACTGCTCTGTTCTAAATGCACAGCGTATAGCCTGCGGGAAGGGCCAGGGCCGGGATGGCCACGGAGTCAGTAAGGCTGCATAAATAATGCATATCAAGGCAGTGCTGCTTGTGCATATGAGTGAGTTTTCAGATGCAACACTCATTTAGTTTGACACTGAGACATGTGATGAGACTCACATGGAGCAAGCACAGTCCAAACTTGATAGACATTCCCAGTAGAGGTAGAACACGGGTGTATCAATTGATGTTACCTTGGTGCTTCTATTTCCATGGGTCCTGCATGCTCTTACTTACATTGGCCATATAGAACAACTCCATGAAAGGTTTATGTATGGGGCACTGGGAAGTGTTGAGAGAAGCCGCCATATCATGTTGTGGTACACATACATCAGCTGTATGGTCTGGTATCTAGAAGGATATGTGTGGGCCATGCATACTACAACTTCACATAGTATTTACCGCTACGAGTTGCCTATGACTTGTGGATCAAAAGGTCAGCTTGTCCAGCCACAACTAGTCAGGTGTAGTGCCATCCTATATATGTTTGCCATTGGGATGCATCACAATATGCTTCTAGGTTGTGTGGCAACTAGAAGTTTGTTGATGGCTACGCATTCAGACATGAGGTTCCACTGTGATTTTCATTCGGACACCCTAGCTTGGGATGCATTGGTGCAAGGCGATTTGGCTGTAATGACCTTGCTTTATGTGAGTTCTGGTGCTCATTTGTGACATATTCTGCATCTGGGTGCTGTGTCTTCACGTTTTCACTAAGACTCTACTGAGAGTAGTTTAGCCATTGTTTGTATCTGAGTACAATACACCAACATGGTAGACTACATCAATGCTTGTCCCATTGGCATCTTATCCTAGTGGTGCAGGTGAGTGTACATTCTCAGCAGGGAAGACATTGCTGCACTGGCAAAGTATAGTATTCAGCATTCGTATGTGTAATATCATATTTCCCAATGGTTTTTTATGTGGATACAGTTGTTGATGTAGCATTTATACACTGTAGGTTTGGAACTGCGGGTCATATTATCAAGAACGGCGATACAATTATCGCCGTTTTAACAGTAGGAAACTGCCGCTAAAACGGCGATAATGGGCTTGATAATATGCCCTTGTGAATTCCCATAGCAGCCCAGGTTAACACCAGAACCTGGGCTGCTATGGGAATTCACAAGGACATATTATCAAGCCCATTATCGCCGTTTTAGCGGCAGTTTCCTGATGCTAAAACGGCGATAATTTTATCGCCGTTCTTGATAATATGCCCCGCGTTCCCATACACATGCTAAGTGAATCACTTCAGTGTCATCATACTATGAGTGGACTCTACTATCGTCTACATGTATGAGGCAGTACAAATGGATAGCTGTAGAAGAGACACACACAGATTCATAGCACACTATCTACATTATGACACCATGGTAATTGTGGCTGGCAATAGAGTCCTAATTTCTTCAGGTAGTTGGCATACACACTATTTTGTTTGTACTAGAAGTTGTTTAATGCTGTTTAATACACATAGCTACATACATTTTCTGTGTGGCAATTATTAGCAGGTGTGATGTGAATGTTTGGATGTTTACTGTCACTATGGAATAAAAATGCATGCACAGTGGTAATGCTCATACACTTATGTACATATATATGTACACAGTTACATGTGTCATAATTTTGTGACGTCATGTAAGCACTCATAGATCAATGAAGAAATTGTTAATAATATGGTCCCTCCGATGTATTGCAGCTACTGATGGAACTGTTCTATGTGGCTCCTCATCGTCCTCATCATCTTCACCATACAATTTTTCTTACACAAATATGCAATATGCAGCAAACAAGAATAATTTTGCACACCACTGGTGATGAGTACAGCAATCTGCCCCCACACATATCCAGGCTCATGAGGCGGGAATTTAGTACACCGAATGTCCGCTCGATTACCTACAGAGTCCTGCTTAGGGCATGAGTGTTCCTCCACTGGCGATCTGTCTGGGTGTTTTTTTTTTTTTAGAGGAGTCATTAACCATGGCTGCAGAGCATATCCTTGGTCAGCTGTAAAGGCAGGAGGGGTACATAAGTTATAAGTCATGACAGGAGATTGCCCCACATTTATGTACATTCTGTTATGTCTCCTGAATGACTCATAAAATTGCCTACTGTAAGAGATATGCTACACTGTACTTAACATACAGGTGTGTTGTCCTCTGTGATTCACTTACTATTTGCCATACTTGTAAGTGCCAAGGCAATGCCGGTGATGATTTGTCACAAGTAAGGAGAGCCAATTAGCCATTGAGTGGACACATTTCTTGCAATCATCTATTCTGTCTGTTATTGACTACTATTGCATTCCTGAAATGATACATGTCTGAACTTACAACCTGTAGCTGGAGAGGGCGGTGTGGCATACTTCAGTTGTGCATATTTGGCAGTGAGAGTTGGAGACAATGTTATTCAATGTGTACTGCCATGGGAAGGATAGTCAGTGGATGTCAATGTGGGACATTATAGTGTACACGTGGCAGTGCACAGTGTCCTATAAAAAGGGAAGGGAGAGCTCAATGTTTTACAGAGGTCTTACACCGATGCTCCTCCCAAAGATAAACTCAATGATGATCTAGGTTGGGTATATCCTCATTGTCCAGGTGGTCACAAAGGGTGAAACCACGTGGCTGTTGCTGCTGTAGTGGGGAGATCTGAAGGTCAGATCTTTATGACCTCAAAAACCTGTCAGTGTCATGTTTCATCATTGGGTGCTCCTCATCTGGCCGGTGCTACAATGCCTGATGGGCCTGGGGGCATCTTTGTTGGAGATTGTTTGATCTAAAGACACCATTTAAGTGAATGTATGTAAGAGGGATTTACAAGAGTGTAACAAGTGGAAACTTGACGGGTGTCTAAAATAGGCTCTGGTAACATAATAACAATTTTTTATAAGGAAATGGTACCAGGACTAAGTAAAAACAATGGTGCTAGCGTGTGGTCTCAATGTATCAAGATTAACCCTGGGCGTAGTGTGCGTAGTGGGGCCCCGCGGAGCTACGCGAAGTGTGCGCAAAACAACGCCCACCCGCGCACTCCGCGTAGCCCCACTACGCGCCGCCCGCCTCCCTCCCGCCCTCCCTAAATATGCAAATAAAAGGATTTAAAGGTTTTAAAAACACTTACCTGTCCGCCGCGTCCCCGGGGCTCCCTCTCCCGTCCCTGGAATCGCGCCGCCGCCATTTCGGATACTAATGCGCATGCGCGGGCGGCCGCGCATGCGCATTTCTCATGAGAAATGCGTATGCGCGGCCGCCCGCGCATGCGCATTAGTATACGAAATGGCGGCGGCGCGATTTCAGGGACGGGAGAGGGAGCCCCGGGGACGCGCGGACAGGTAAGTGTTTTTAAAACCTTTAAATCCTTTTATTTGCATATTTAGGGAGGGCGGGAGGGAGGCGGGTGGCGGCCGGCTACGCTCCGTCTGCGGAGCACGCGTAGTGCCGCCTGGCTACGCCCGCTACGCAAAATGCGTAGGAGACGGCACTACGCGCACTCCGTGCACGGAGCGTAGCTGGCCGCCCACCCTTAATCAAGATAGTTATTTACAAAGTGAGGTCAACATGTTTTTTGTCTGGAGAGCCCAAGAGTCAGGCGGCACTTCATCAGGATCAGAAATATTGCGACTTATTGCCCCAATCAGGGTAATGAGACCCTCTTTCTAATAAAGGATGGCTGTCCAAATTTAATGATACTGCACTTGAAGGGTTTCAGACCAACAACTCTACCCCAAGGTGAGCAGCATAATGCTCAATAGGTAAGACGGAGGGTCCCAGACAGACTGCGTGATACTTGTGAGGTGCTCGGGACACTGCCGTGCGACCTACCCATCACCTAACGGCGTGGAAACCACAGTGTCCACCATGCAGACAACTACGTAGTGTGAGTTCTTTACTTCTGAAACCACAATCCTTCCATAAAAAGAGAACTGGTTGCAGAGCTTTCTCAGGGATTGCTCCAAAGTTCTGGAACTCCTTACCTCCTGGAATACGTGGAATCTCCTCCTTTACTGCCTTCAGAAAAGAAGTAACAAATACTCATAATGAACAAATTCACATCCTAAGACTGAATTCTAGGTTGACCACGTGTTTCCTACATGATCTATATTTCACTGCCTACCTCTTGTGTATTGAAGGAGAATATGAAATGTATGTTTATGACCTCAATCACCTAATGTTTAATAACCATGTATTATGTTTTGACTACTGGTCACATATGTCATCCATACACTATATACCTCTTTTGTACGAAATGACGACTATCGAATGCTTGCATACTACCTCATCTCTTTTGTTTATTAACTGCATCCTGTAAAGCACTCTGATACCTTTGTAGGTCACGTTTGCGCTCCATAAAACCTTATAAATAAATACATAAATAAATGCTGACATCACACAAGGGGTTTGAGATATGTGTGAATCTTGTGCTGTACAGTGCAACGGGTGGACTAACCACACTACAGTGCTACACTGCTTGTGAACAATGCAGAACATATTTTCCTCATGATTCTGTGTCCTTGGTATGGTGCCTGCACTTGCAGAAAATGTGCAGCATTGCTCCCAGACGGGAACATTATTCCCAAGATGACTGTGTTGTTTCCTGTCATGGGAGATGTAGTTTGTGCTTGAGTTGCTTGTGCACTACAAAACCATGTGCACATAGGATATGATGTGTGTATATAATTTAGCACAGTAGATATGATCTTGCAAGGTTAACATACAACTATATTTCTCAGTTTCAAAGGTCTGGGATAGATTGCAGCACTTATTGTTCTTCTTTAAGACATGAATTAAATGTCTATCATGTTTGTTGTAAAAATAAATGAACAAAGAAAAGATGTAATGAAAACACCATAACTACTTTAGATTCCAAGGTGGTTATTTAAGAATGTATTACACGTCCAACCACTTTTCTTGTTCCTATTATCATTGTGGTCTAGTTTGGACGTAGGTATAGGCCCAACCCCTCGCTGTTCAATATATTCCTAACATACAGCACATCAATTGTTTGTCTGCATACTCACCATCACATGGCAGTGACTAGTGGCAACATACTCCCTTGCACCATGGTGCATGTGTGTCAGTTTAATATCCTCAAATAACATACTGTTTTAAGGGACACATTTACGCACTATACGCAAACAATCTATGCTATTTCCTCTTTCTAAGTGTCTTTCAGAATGCTGGACACATTGTAATTGGATATGTAATTATGTATCCTCATTTCACCTCCCCTTTGGTGGCATATTACTTGCACACAGTCCCAGGGTCCCTGAACATTGGATGTTTGGAAATGTGTCAGATCTTTTTCGGTGTTACATGGGAAAAGCCACCACAGGCCAATGGTACACATCTTAACATAGGGTGGATAAATGCTGCACTTTCCTGTGGCTTGCTTTAATGCATACCTATGAGGCCAAGCAATATCTTGCAGAGAGACTTTGCATTCCCTCAATTATGTGAGTTGGAGAGCTGCTCTACCAGTTCATCATGAAGAGTGATCCTCCAGTAGCGCAGTTCACTTGTATGTGTGGCCAACTGTTGCGTAGGCGGTCTCTGTATGTGTGACTTATAGGATTGTGTTGGGCATATGCCGTGTAGTATGGCACAAGTACGTAGGTCCACACATACTAGGTATGGACTGTCTCATACAGTCCAAGACTAATATTGCAATGTATTCAAACATATTTGACTGTCATGTGCTTGAGCAATACATACCAACCAGTAGGCCATTCCCATATGCCTCATTCTGGAAGCGCTCATAGATAAAGGAATGCTGGAAAATGAAGGATTCATGAGCACTGGGTACTTTGCGAGGACATTGTTGAAGAGGACCAGATGGTCCATGGTTGCCTGCAAGTTCGTGGAATGCCTGTGCTTCCTATTTGGTACAGGTGTGATATAGCCGCGGGAGGCACAACTTGGACATGGGTGCAGTCCATTGCCCCCAACACATGTGAAAATTCTACAATGGCATAAAAGCCTTGCTTGTTTTCCTGTTGGTTCTTTGTTGTGTTGGGGAAGAAGAGGTACTGGGATGTGAGGCTTATGATGTCATTCAGGATGGAAGGGAGGAATGTTGAGAAGGATGCCTGGGATACTCTTGCCACTCTGGCTGAGGTGCGTTGGAAAGTTCCAGACGCCAGCATGTGTAGAACAGCCAGCAGCTTGGCCTGTGGAGGAATATTGGTGCACTGCTGCAATCTTGTCTGAAGCCTGGGTGCAATGTGGTGCAGGAGTCAGAAAAAGGGCTCCCTCCTAAGCCTGTAATGGGCAATGACCTCCTACCTGAGGTCAATGAGGGTAATCCTCTCGAGATATGTCCGCCCCAATCTCCTGTGCTTCCTCCGTGGTGATAGTGGTGGTGAGGGAGTTGGTAGTGATGATTTTTGGTGGTCTTCTTGGTGCTCTAAGCTGCAGTACGAGTGGGCCCATTGTATCATTGAGCGTGATTTGGGTATGTTTTGCTTTTATATTAGTGGACATGCCTCAATTTTGCACCTGCTTTCTCCGCACCTCTTTTACCAAAGTAGCGCCATTTTCCAAAATCATTGTAAATATGGATGCACCCGTTTTGTGAGGCTTTTTCAGAGGAATGCCTACCTTGCATATCATTAGTGATAACTGTTGAACAGGATCTAGCACTAAAGAAAATAGACGCTGGAGTTGAAAAAGAGATGCTCAGGGCCTCTACTGCCATTTTGTACATATAACGCCCAAAAAAACAAGCAGCTGAAGTATCAAAAAATTAACACTGCTGCCACGCTAGCTCTTTTTAAATATGTTACTCAGTGTCTTGACCGCCAACACCATATCCAATAACCATTTTTCCGAGAACAGCTCCATGTTCGGGCCTTCTGAGGTCCCTGGCATTCTGATAATTCTAAGGTTGTTCCACCAGGAATACTCTTCAGCGTCAGTTCTGACTTATAAGATATGTGCCTCATCGCTGAACATTGTCACTTCAACTTGCTGCTTCTTCACTGAGGGATGCAAAGACGTTAAGGCTGAATCATTGCTGTCTACCCAGTCCAGTTACCACCTATGGTCTGCCCTCAAAAGGTCAGTGTCAATGGCTGTGGCATCTATCTTTGTTTCAAGAGCATTCTTTAATTCTAAAATACCCTTTAGGTCTTGTTCAACTTTGCCTGTATTTTCCTCCATGGTTGAGCCCACTTGCACAGTGAGTCCATCAGGTCAGCAGATTGTATCATTAGTTCTGGTGCTTCCTTGAACACAACAGGCCTGGAAATCGTTGGTTTCACCATTATGACCATCAGGGTCTCCTATACATCTGTGACACAGTTCTTGAGCAGGGGTTAAAGCTTTCTCCTCCGTCTTACGCAAATCAGATGTAATTCCAGCATTATATGTTCATCCTGTATGGGGATTACTGCTGAAATTTCAGGTCCCAGAATTGCTTACAAAGTGATCAACCAAAAAGCATCCACCCAGCTCACGCAGCCCCAAGGGATCTTAAACTCTGCATGGTAGGCCTCTGCCTGGGTCTTTCAGAGGAATATGCCTAATTAAAATGTAATTTTGCTTACTCATCACTGCTCTGAGACGCTTGGTCTCTACCTGAGATTTATTTCATGAATTGCCATATTCTGCTATCCACTTTAGGATCAGGAATCACACACCCATCTGCAACCCTCATGGTGCTTCAGTGTATGCCTTATATTTGATACCACTTGGTCCACTTTTTATCTTCCGTGGTGCCTCCTTTGCTCATACAATGTTTCAGTCCCCCTGTATTTCTGAGATCTCCATGCATCAACAGCAAGTCAGTGCCTACAGTTTCCACCCATCAGACATCCTTAGGTGCAGTCTTTGCAGTTTTAGGGTTAATGTGCCTCCAGGGGTGTTGTGTCCATAGGAGATCCGTTGCATATAAAATATATAGATTTTTGCCAGTGTCAAAGTGAATTTAATTAAGTCCCGGCAGCGTCATTAGTTTTCATGTTACAGAACTGGAGGGCTCGGCGAAGTAAAATCATTCATAAACAAGCATTTGCAATGTAATAGGTCTCGCATTTGCGAGAGTTTAAGCTATTGGCATTGTTAATGACTGTTAGCCATATGTATCAACACATTTCCCCATTGACACAGAATGGGCAAAATCCTTTGATACATCTGGCCCTTTGCCTTTAATTTATCTGTTTTAAAAACCAACACAAAAATAAAAGGCATTGTCATTTACAATGCCCATAGTTGAAACCCTCGCAAATGCGAGACCTATTGCATTTCAAATGCTTGTTAAACATGGATCTTTTCTTCTTCCCATGCACAGATAGGGGTTCAGCTGGACTGACAATTCAATTGGATGTCCCCGATCATACTGCCCAATCAGGCGACTGTTGGTGAATATTTTAACAGGCAGAAACGCCACCTTTGGGTCACTCTAAAGTGTAACAATTCAGGTAAATTATATTTGGAAGCTTAGCAGGAGAGGCGATCGACGTGTTTACCATTCGATGCACTACAGCTTTAACTAGAGGATTTTACTAATGCCCAAAATTGCACATCCCACAGAAGTCAGTGATGTAAAGAGGCATGACACAGGGATGAACAGGAAAGGTCTCTTTTAAGGAGAAGCGTGTTTTGCATAGACCTTCATTTCTCAAATGCAATGAATCCTTCTTCTCGGATGCATTAAGGAGCAAATAAAGCAGGGTTTTGGAAGACACAGACTGCACCCAATGTCTACTGTCCTGAAGCCGGACACTCATCTGCAGGAGTGTCTGTATGCACATGTGTGTAGTGCCTCCACTCATGCATCGCTAGCCCCCTCGGCTCCTAGGGTTAGTTCTCGAGGCAGAGGAAGCAGATTAAAATCCAAGAAGCAAGGCCAGGATCCGACCTGCCAACGAGGACCGGGAAAGAGAAACACAACAGTCGAACACCCGCTTCGAGACTAACAATACCTAGCACCTAGAACATGTGACAGACTGACCAGAGGGGTGGCAGGTTGGCCTCAGCCCAAGAGCCACAATGTTGACCACTTCTGTAGCACAAAACAGACAGACCCCCCCACACACACTGTGCCCTCACGGCAATTTATGGGTGTTTATTACCCAACTCATTGGTGATTGCATAGGTGCTTATATAGCGCTAACATGCCACATTCTGGCCGCTTGAGACATTCTGAGGCACATGGGTCAAACAAAGCTGTGCCTGCACAAGCAGGATGAACAGCATGAGCATTGCGTATGCAAGGGTGTAAACTAAAGGGTGAATCTCTCTCACTGGCGCCCTGGGCTCCCATTGGCGCTCCTTGGAGGGCCCAATATGGCCAGCTTCTCCAAGTGAACTGCGTGTAACTAGGGACACACTCAGCTGAGGGTGTGCCTCCACCTGAGGGTCCGTAGAGTACAGTCTGCTCAGTGGAAGTGGGGGTGACTGTGGCCAACTAAGGGGTGCTCTCATGTTCCCCCACTCTCATGTTCGACTAACTCTCTCGCAGTCCAAGTGTTTCCTCTGTGTGCCGGTACTTGTGGTACTGATTTTACAAAACAGGACTACAAATTCCCTAATGTAAAGAAGAAACACGGACTGGGCGAGTGACTCGTGCACAGAATCTGGAAACCAGACAGCTTTCTCCTCAAGCACACTCTAGATATCTGTTTACTTTACCTCCAAGTCGTGTGTCTCTGTTTGGTGACTAAATATTAGGACGGGATAAGGCGGGGCGGTGGGGGAAAGTCAATTTTGGAGCAGGAGGAGGCCGGGTTTTAGGTGAAAATGGCCATAAGGAGGGGACATGGAGGAGGGTGAGACTACAGAGGGGGGTTGGGGTGTGGAGGGAGGCTGACACCGCAGAGAGCGGGAAGGTTAACTCCACAGAGAACGGGGCTGAAGGAGCGGTACTACTGAGCATGCACGCTCTAAATGTGTGCAGTTAAATAAAGAAACACAGACTGGACGAGTGTTTTGTGCACAGAATCTGGAAACTAGACAGCTTGTCCTCAAGCACACTCTAGATATCTGTTTACTTTACCTCCAAGTTGTGTGTCTCTGTTTGGTGACTAAATATTAGGATGGGATAGGGCGGGGCAGTGGAGGAAAGTCACTTCTGGAGCAGGGGCGGCCTTAGGCATGTGCAAGCTGTGCACCTGCACAGGGCCACCAAACCCCAGGGGCCACCACGCCAGTATATATCCTTAATATAATAATCCTCTGAGAATGGATACATATTTGCATGGCGGCCCCTGGGAGGGATTTGGCGGCCTCCGGCTCTGTTCCACTTCCAAACACCCTCCCCCTCCCCCCCTCTTCCCTGGCCTCCGCGCTACGCTCCGCCCCACGCGGACCCCCTCTTCCTGGGCCCCCTACCTACGCCCCCTGCCCAGGGCCGCCATGAGCCTAGAGCCGCCCCTGTCTGGAGCAGGAGGCGGCCGCGTTTTATGTGAAAATGGCCATAAGGAGGGGATATGGGGGAGGCTGACACCAGAGAGAGCGGGAAAGGTAACTCCACAGAGAACGGGGATGAAGGTGCGGTACTACTGAGAATGCACCCTATAAATGCGTGCAGTTAAATATAAAAAATAAAAATGAAACTCTTACTAACGTGATGTTTAAGAAGAAAAACCAGCAGTGGCGAGGTTGGAAAGGAAACGGCTGCCATTGTCCAGCTTCCTCGAAAGTGAAAGTGGGCGTGGCTGATGACTGAGGCATGTCGTGGTGGTCGTGCTTGAGTTCGTAGAAACTCAATAAGGAACAAGGAAGCAGTGGGGGCGGGGAGGGGTGCGTCCGGGACTGCGTTCGGGGGCCAAGATGCACGCGCATGTTAATAGTTACAGAGGCAGGCTACAGCTGAAAAACAGATGGCACACTGCAGGCAATTGAAAGAAGTGCAAGCAGAGTGAAATAACACTGTAGTTAGGCGCCACTGTATAGGGACTACACAGAAGTTAGAAAATCTCCAACAGCCAACAGAAAAGGAGATAACAACAACACTACCACAACTAAGCCAATAACAAGCGGAAAGACAAATGACATTAAATATAACCCAACATGCAGAATGCGCTGCCAGGGCGAAACCTAAAAAGGTACGTTTGCAAACTCCTGCCCTGGACAGTGGGCAATGCGGTGGCGCTATCAAACTCACCCACTGCCTTGTGGCCAGTTGGAAGTGGGCCTATTATGTTTTAAAAATAATGGCCCTTCATGAAGTGTACTAAAGAGGCCATCACCGAGAAATTCCTAGTGCTGAAACTCGCATACAGGAACCAGTTTCGGGGCATCCCAGCAGCCTGCAGGGTAGAGCTAAAGGACTACGGAGCACAGATGGAGCCACTGCTTCCCACGCTAGGGTGTTTCAAATACTAATTTTGGCAAAAGGTCCTGTAGAAAAGTATGTGCTATATTAAGTGATATCATGAGTTATGCTGCAATTCGGTGGAAACTTTCAAATATATGTAAGAGCAACATATGCTGCTGGAGCAAATCATTTTTTCTCCAAAAATGAAATTTGCTTTTGAATTGCTCCATTTTCGTTTACGGGTCTGCACTTCTTCTTTGGTGATTTTTCTCCAGTAACTATGTATGACAGACAGTGCCCTACTGAAAGGTTACGTTTACATGTGCAAAACGCATCCTCTCAATTTAACTGAGAAGGGTTTTTTAGAGAGGCACCTTCATGTCACCGGCAAAGACATTTTGACATTTCATGATGCTCCTAGGCCAGAGGTTTATAGACATTATTGTGAATATAATGAAAATGGATTGAAAGCTACTTAAATAAACAGACAGAGTGAGAAGAGGCAAAAAATAGAATCAGTCCGCTATCAAATTTATTCTCACCCACTCCTCGTTTGTGAAACAAAGACATGTAGGCCGGTCAGATGTCAGGCAAAGAGGAGACAGTATTATGTAGCAACTGTCACTGTTTGAGAAATACTGGGCCATTTGTTGTCTGTCGAACATGCAAATTTAATGAATGTTGTATTAGCAAACAAGATCTCTTGTAAATCGTGTTAGGATTCCGCAGCCTATTCAATCCATTTTAAAAAACATAAGGTATCGGTTAAAGTTTAATAGTAAACATGGTCAGCGACTGGCTGCCGCCCCCCCCCCAATCCGGCACCCAACACCCAGAAACATGAACATGAGGCTTCTTTATCTTTGGAAGGCGGGGGCTAGTCCCCCGGCCGTATTTATTAAGATATGAAATTAAAAAAGGTTTTAATTGCATGGTCAACAATGTATACAAAAATCAGCAGGACATTAGATACAATATCATCAACAAGTTTGAGAGGCTAACCTTAACAAAAAATTCTAATACATGTTGTTTCCTAACCGAATCTAACATCCTCATCTTGATTTCTGTACATTTCTGGCCATATGGCAAGGTCGCTAACCGGTGTCAGGTCCTACAAGCTGCGCCTCACCTAGAGCTGTGCGCATGCGCAGTCGTGCTCCGGTAATCGCCCGGTCTACGCCGTGAACTCCATTTACCCACTAAAGGAGGGCCCTTACTCTGCGCCATCCGGTGACGTCATGAGTATGCGCGCGCGGGGTGGCTACCAGCCTAAGGAAAGCGTGACTACTCCTGACCCGCGCTCCTTTGAAGCATCAATTACCTTGCCCCTGGAGTTCTAGGAGTGGCCAATGGCCCCTCCCCCTGGGCGGGAACCTCCATAGGATGATGCCCGCCCCCTCAGACCTTAAAATATGTGCTCACCGGTCATGACCTTACCGCATGCCCCATACCTAATAAATACGACGACCTATGGAAAAAATTCTAAAGGACAGCTACACTGGCTAATTAATAACACGCATCAACGTAAAGCTACAAAGGGAAAAAAGGCCTAGACACAATTGGCATCAAAGCACTTTACACACAGTTCGCTACAAAGGGAAAAAATTCCTAAACAAAATTACATCATCAAAATATACAGTCCAGATAAAGTTCCATTACGCATGTAAGACATGTTAACAGTACGCTAGCAAAATGCCGCTCAAACCAGACTTAGTGAAGCCACAACATTTTTTGGCTCCAGGGATGGTGGGTGGGAAAACAAAGAAGCCCCGAGCGCGGGGCACACCGTGCTGCGGGGGAGCGTCCAGGGACAAGGGGGTCTCCTGGGCGCTCCCCGCCTCTTTATTCCCAAGGGGCCAGGCGGAGTAGCGACGCCCCTCCGCCCCGCCCCTCCAGTAGCCCGCCCCCCCTAACCCGGACATCCTCCACTGGTATCCGGGTCAGGGAGGCCGCCGGCCAATCGGTGGTGGGTCGCGCCCAAGGGCCCGCCCCCACCACCGAGAGGCACACAGAGGGGAAGGGGGGAAGCGGTCGCCGCGCCGCCATGCGTGCGGGGGGGCCGAGGGCCCCCCCTTTTCACATGGTCAGCGACTGGCTGCCGCCCCCCCCCAATCCGACACCCAACACCCAGAAACATGAACATGAGGCTTCTTTAACTTTGGAAGGCGGGGGCTAGTCCCCCGGCCGTATTTATTAAGATATGAAATTAAAAAAGGTTTTAATTGCATGGTCAACAATGTATACAAAAATCAGCAGGACATTAGATACAATATCATCAACAAGTTTGAGAGGCTAACCTTAACGAAAAATTCTAATACATGTTGTTTCCTAACCGAATCTAACATCCTCATCTTGATTTCTGTACATTTCTGGCCATATGGCAAGGTCGCTAACCGGTGTCAGGTCCTACAAGCTGCGCCTCACCTAGAGCTGTGCGCATGCGCAGTCGTGCTCCGGTAATCGCCCGTTCTACGCCGTGAACTCCACTTACCCACTAAAGGAGGGCCCTTACTCTGCGCCATCCGGTGACGTCATGAGTATGCGCGCGCGGGGTGGCTACCAGACTAAGGAAAGCGTGACTACTCCTGACCCGCGCTCCTTTGAAGCATCCATTACCTTGCCCCTGGAGTTCTAGGAGTGGCCAATGGCCCCTCCCCCTGGGCGGGAACCTCCATAGGATGATGCCCGCCCCCTCAGACCTTAAAATATGTGCTCACCGGTCATGACCTTACCGCCACAGGCCAGCATTGTTAACCGACGATCTGGCCTCCCCCTGCCTTGACCTACCCTAGAAAGTTCTCACTATAGCAAAACCCTCTAACCAGGCCCTGACATTATCAGACCACAGGACCTTTCCTTCCTCCGTCAAATGGACTCCCCTCACCAGGTAGAATTATGCACCCCAAATACACCCATGTTGGATCGTCTGCAACCGGTGGGGCTTGAAATAATTTGTCCAACTGTGTGTTGATCCTCTTTACCGAGTGATTCAACGCCCTGACCGAGTCCGCCCCTCGCCCCTGCCACCGCGGGATAAGTTGAGACCCTACTACTGTGCCACCCGGGCAAGTCCTGGAGACCCACCCGCAGTTGAGATGAACTCATCAATGAGTATTCGCCTCCCAAGTTTGGCCAAGTCATTCCCCCCTAGGTGAAGTATCACCACTGACGGGGGGTCGGGCTGCTGAGCTAAGAGTCCCTGAAAGAAGTTCCTGAACTGACCAAGGCACAGACCCCCAAACCAAATCTTCCCTGTCCCGCGTCCAGCCCGTTGCTTGTGCTGGGACGTTGTAGCTCCTCCACTTCTGGTGATGAGTTCCTCCCCTGCGTCACAGGTTTGAGCAACTGCAAGAACCAGGAAAAGACCAAGAAAACCTGGGTGACAATTCCCACTTCCACCTTAGGGAATGGGTAGCACTTACACCTGCCAGCACTACTTGGGCCCTTGGGTGTCCTCTTTCTCGAAGTATGCTTCCCTTTTGACGTCCACCCACTGCTGATGTTGCGGTGTGGAGCACCCCTCAGATATCCGCCATGGACCCAGCCGTGACTGACGTAAGCATCCCGTGGGCTGTCCACCTGTAGCAGCTGTTGTGATGTGGAGCACTCCAGGTATCCACCATGGACCCGGTCATACATAAATGGAAAAGATAAACACAAACCATTAGTGTTTCTGGCGATAACTGCTGTACAACGTGCTAGTCTTACATTACCATCACTTGCTAAGTTTTTAGATAACATTAGCGCCAGATGACTACTCATTACCACTTCGACAGTAAATGTTAAGCATAGCCTCAGTTTGTGTCCCATGTATTGTGACTGAATTAGTGTTATGGAGAGTGCCCTGTAGAATGACCTTTATTAGGAATAATATCCCGAGTGCAGTACAGTTCCCAGTGGCAGTGCCACTATATCCCGTGTGCAGTACAGTGACCCAGTGGCCGTGCCATGGCACATTTATGGCTACTAAAAATTCTGCTGTAGACCAGGACATCACCTCCTATTCCTGGTTTTCCACCCACGCCTTTAGGCAATAGGGTCTATGTTTGAAAAGGCCAGTCTGTTTGCCAGTGCAGCATCTAGGGCTAAAAGGATTAGCACAGCCCTAACTATGCCAGGCTGTAGGCTGGCCCAAGGGCCTTTTACGCTCGCCACTTTGGCTTCTGGTAAATATCATCCTGGGCAACCGTACATGATCACACGCATCCCCAGAACTATGTGATGCCGCAACTAGGCTCTTGGGCACCGTCTAGGTGTGACATCAGGGTGTGTAGTATTATCAGGACCCCAAGTAGTCTTTCTACAGGCTCTAGGCCCTGTCTCGAAGCCATTTGTGGTTCCCCTATCACTTTATTGATATATGGCTTTGGTACACTCCTAGAGCTCAACGTATCTGGTGCTAAATTACTGTGTGCTATATAGGTTTACAGACTGTAATTATTCGCCTCTAATCTCATCATAAGCTCAACGTATATTGTGCCAATTTACTTGTGTGTTAAATAGGTTTACTGACTGTAATTTCTTGCCTTTAGCCTCGTAAAGGAACTAAAGGGGTGTGTTTAGAACAAATACATATATTTGTTATACACCTGTTCTCTTTTCATTTACTCATTCATGATATTATAGACTGGTAAAACAAGCTGCTCTACATTCCTTCAAGACTTAGCCTGAAGGCTGCACGCAATACAGCTACCACTAGGATAGCTTTCTAATAAGGTTGACTTTAACCTATCATCATGAAGGGTCGTTTGGACTGGTGCAATGTCCCCCCTCGAATAGTGAACAGCGCCTCAGATGTTGATTACCTTCACAATGAAATAAGTCCCTTGTTTGGCTTTCTGCTTTGGTTTGCAAAGGAATGTGGGACCTGGGAAACTGGCTTTCACAGTCTCGTCAAGCCCTACCCTTAGATGTGCGTTAATCCCCAGGAGGACCCCAAGAGAAGGGGGTATACCCTATTCGTGAATTGTTCCACGATTGTTCTAACTATCACCTCAGCAGACACCAATCATTGTAATTCTAGAGTGTCAAAATTTGACTTATGTCAATGGCTGTTCCTTGCGTAAGATAAATAAGCAGCAACCATGGCTTGGATAAAATATTGCAAGTGCCTGGAGGACATCAATAAAGAAGCCCAGGAATTTTACAAAACAAACTGTGTCTAGCTCAAACCGTTCAAAAGTTACAGAAATGCAGCAATAGATGTTGCCTTGCCGTCAAAGGACCTAGCTGTTGCTTATTGCTATATTGAAGTGTTACAGCCCGTACTAATGAGATGGAACCTGTGCACAGACATGGGAAAAACAATGTCGGAGTAATACTATCAGTATCAACAGTTCAAGATCAGCATGTTTGTCAATATTAACACTTACTAGCATTTTAGAATGTTAGGCAACCCAAAACAAAGACAGTGCTCTCTTGGTAACATGTATATACAAACTTTTAGCACATACTCACACAACCCAAACATTTCATTCCTGAGGGAGGGTTGAGGATGGAAACACGAGGGAGGGTTGTGGATGAAAACACAAGCCTATGGTCACAGTTGTCCATGGTCTCATAGTGTGCTTTACTCCGGAACACCAGTGATGTATAATTACTTGATCCGGTCTAGACATGGTCAGCGCCCTACAAAACCTTCCAATAGTCGCCCATCTTAATAAGCTATTTATTTATGCCCTGCCTCTAAGTAGATTTTCTACTTTATGACAATTCCCAGCAGCCAAACTCCACATTTGTAATGCTTTTGTGTAGCGCTCGTGCAGTCTTAGATGGCTTCAGAGCGCTTACTGTACCGGTCTGGCCAGCAGCAGTCGTGACCATGGCCTACTATACGCCCTCGGATGAAAGTCAGTTAAAGGGAGTGTCTGGTGCTGGAAGAAAGAGGCATGTGGTGAAATCAAGACAACACTACCTTAGTGTCAAACTCAAAGCCGTCGAAGCGGCCTCTTGTTGTGGGAACTATGTTTTGTTTGGACGCACGAGTAAAAATGAAAACTTATAAATGTAGTGTATCAAAACTGAAAAGTGCTCTAGGGAATACTTAAAATGGAAATACTTTGTGTGAGAAACAATACTAAAGTCAACACAACCATGCTGGAACTAACACCCCTCTGGTCGGCCAATAAAGAGTGCTGTCAGTGCTTATTTAGAGTGGAGCAGTTAGTATTGTTCAGCTGCAGCAAGTCTATTCTAAAAACAGGCTTTGTGCTTATAGCATGGCCTGCATAGTTTAGGAGGCAGATGTGTTCAGTGTTAAGTTGTACACGGTTTTCCTCTTAGGGCAATTAGACAACATGTTCAGATGGAAAGTGTTCCTCGTAAGAACACCACATGATGATTCTTGGACATCATGGATCAAATGAAATATAATAAGGCACCGCGGTTGCTTTGAATAGCAAAAGCAACAGACTGATGCCAAGGGAATTAGGTTCGCACGTGACCGTACTACCGTACTACAAAACAAACATATCCCTCAACAAATTAATTTTATGTTTTACATCAACTGACAGAAACTGCATAAAATGCAATGTAAACCTCAACAATGTGTGTTTGCCTTAAGGAGAGAGAGTCTATAAGTGTACAATATCTATCTGATCCGGCGTCTCTTACATTGGGTAGCACCATCATCGCTCTCTAGCACACTATCAAGGGCCGTGGAATTTTGTGGCAAGGGTGCACTAAATTATTTGACATTCCTGACTAAATTATGCAACAAGAAAAGAAAAATTATCTGGCATAGTGCGGCACATTCTGTGGCAGTGGTATTTCTCTGTTTTCTCATCTTAAATACAATCTGCGCAAAATCCAACTTCATAGCACCAATTCAACACATGACTGCAGCAATCATCATCTGAAATGCGGCCAGTTAAATATATCAAAGGCTCTGCCACAGTGTGCATTCACATATTGCACTTCTGGTTAGTAACTCTTGATCCATTTGAACTACAAACAAAATTATTTTTTGTTGAAATCTCAAAGTGATGTAGCACATTGTGAATTATGCAGCAAGTGCAGCAATTCCATAATTATATATTAAAGCCTGGGGCCACGGAAAGAGGAACCCATACTTTTAAAGTCCCCTTCTCACTAGGTATTGTGGGGATGGCCTAAGTTTGCCAACACGCAAAGCACAGAAATCGAAATACTGGGCCGCAGAAAAGGTGTGTCTTGACTTGTCTGTACATCATTGTCTTTTGTGTGGTTTAAAAGACCATAATCTTGCTCCATCTATAAAATTAAAGGCGAATGATAGGAGAAACAAGATACTTGACTAGTCTCTTCAGTTATTATTTAAAAATTATCACATCAGCAAGGTTGCAGTTCACTAATTCTAATAAGTGTTTTCCATCTTCAGATTGAGCCATGGTATCAGTTTTCTTTGACTGTTTTTCAACTCATTATGATCACACCAGAAGGTCCTGTCTGGAAAGATAGTGTATCTTTCTAGAGAGTTGTAAAATATTGCTCGGAATCCCAGTTATATATATAGAGATCGTTATATATTGTAGGGCTCTCCAGGGACCAAAGTCTTCAAGAGAGGAGATAGAGAGGTAAAATACATGTCTCTAGAAACGTGCTGGCTTCCAACTGGATGACAAACAATAATAATGGTAAACATCACCAATAATAACTTGTTTCATACGGCAATTGTGCCATTCCTATAAGCATAAGCAATGCAGTTGACCGTCTAACATTATGAATGGCATCAGAGTGAGCAACACCACGAACAACCATGCCCCCGGGAGCATTCCTCACGGGGACCAGAGCCAGGGTAGTATCACCGCACAGCAGTGCTAAAATTAGCCACCAAAAGCACCCCTCTCATGCCGACCCTGTGGCTCGAACAAAAACCTGTCATTTATGGCATACTATCTTAAAATAAACAGTGCTCCGGCGATGCATATTATCTTAAAATAAACAGTGCTCCGGCGGCGATGCCAGGTATTGAGCCCGTGGCCCTATGTATTCACATCACGCGCCCTACCCCCGAGCTAACTCCATCAACTACCATCACAGCGCAGTCTGTGCGCGACGCCACACCCTGAAACAGCATGCTCCACAATGCGTCCCGGGGCATCTTGTACACTTACCCTTTCGGTGCCGATCACGAGAGACTGCAGAATTCGGCGTCGGTCCCGATCCAACACCCCCAGCCGGCCCTCATGACGACAGCAAAAGTGCTGGCTTGCACGACCTCGGGAGTACACTGTTGCTGCCCCGAGCATTGTGCTCTCACGTGAACCGCCCATGCACATCTGCAGCTCCTTGCCAGTCCGACGGAGCACCTCTGTAATCACCATTTCTTCCTCGGGCATGGACTTTCAAACACGTTCCCGCTTCGGCCTGCGAAAAACAAGAACAACATTAAAGGACAGCCTCCTAGCGAGGCTGAAGTGACCTAAACAACTCTGGTTGCACTGCGCCCCCGAAGATCGCCACAGCTGGTCACTCGCTCTTTTGCCTCCGTAATTTCCCAGCCCGTTGATCACCCGCAGTGAAGGACGCCCACGCCGCAGTACCTGCAAAGGGCGAAAGAAAAGAAAATTACACCGCCCCACGGTGGGCGAGGAGCGAGCCTGGGAGCGCGGAAAACAAAGAAGCCCCGAGCGCGGGGCACACCGTGCTGCGGGGGAGCGTCCAGGGACAAGGGGGTCTCCTGGGCGCTCCCCGCCTCTTTATTCCCAAGGGGCCAGGCAGAGTAGCGACGCCCCTCCGCCCCGCCCCTCCAGTAGCCCGCCCCCCCTAACCCGGACATCCTCCACTGGTATCCGGGTCAGGGAGGCCGCCGGCCAATCGGTGGTGGGTCGCGTCCAAGGGCCCGCCCCCACCACCGAGAGGCACACAGAGGGGAAGGGGGGAAGCGGTCGCCGCGCCGCCATGCGTGCGGGGGGGCCGAGGGCCCCCCCTTTTCAGATGAGGTGGTTGAGCACATTTCAACCAGTCCTTATCCGTGCCTCCTCAGAATGTAGACCCCAGGAAGCTTTAAGCTGTAAATTAACACACTCCAAAAATAAGTTGCATGTGCACAAAAGCACAACAGCATCGTAAATCAAACCTGCAGTAAAACTAATGCTAAAATTAAAAAATATTGCGAAAATTCTTTCGCAACATCATTCACTCTGCCGTACTTCAGATGAGGGGAGGGAATTCAGCTGTGGGGAGGATAGTAGCTGATTCAACCCATGCATTTTCACTTTAATGTTTTAGAGGTACTGGTAGCCTGGATGGATAACTTTCGTTATGATTGGACTGCAAGTCAAATATTATAAAGCAAATATTAGAAATGTGTTTTCAAAAATGTGCAGATACAATTTACTGGTGAGGATCTAAATGCCAACTTCGTGACTGGAAGATGGAATGCGTCAGATTTTTTCAAAGACCATTGGAATTTCATTTTGAAAAGTTACACGTTAAAAGGCCAACTGTAATCCACTGAACTTGTGAACTTTGTTCTTTTTTGCTACTCTGTTTCTGTCGTTCTTGTTACATACCGTCGATAGCCCTATGTCAGGGGGAAAACATATACCAATGGAGCGGAGGCCTTTCAGCCAGCTGCGCATTGCAGCTTCTATTGTACCTTACAATTGTGTAGTGAATATGGCCAGAAAGGCAACGCCCTGTTTTCTAAAACGCCATGATTGTCTGATGATGTTGCACATGACATGGTGGATCAATTTAGCAGTACACCGGTGGGAAAAGGCTACCTCAAATGTTGTTTAGCGCTGGTGAAATTTTGTTTTTCGTATAGGCCGAACCAGAATTACACCGTAGATACATAATGACGGTGCATTTGGTTTCTCGCCAGCAGCCGGTACCTTTGATGCCTATGTATTAACAGCTGAGCTCTTGTGACATGTTGTCTGGCGCTTTCATTGTGCACAACTGCCTCTGCTTTCCTACTGATTCCACGTGGGCCTGCACGTTTGATTGCAGGAATTGGTGGTTGTGGAAGAGCTGCATGGGGTCCTAGCAAGTTATCAGCTTGTCTCACAGCACTGCTCGTGTGTGTGCTCATATTCAAAGCATATATGAGAGAGGCAGATTATGCTTCATGCAGATTAGTTTATTTTACCTGCAAATTGTAGAGTTCTTGTCTGCAGGATGTGTTATTCTGTTTCACAAAGTGCTCTATAGTTTCATGGTTGATGGGTGGTTTCTGATTAAATGGTCAACAAAAATGTATATTTAAATGTGAAGGCACAGGAAGAGTGTCACCTGCGTTTATACGGGATTCCAACATGTTCATCACACTTATCGTTAGTCTGCCTCCTGGTAGATTTCCATGAGATACTAAGCATTAGTGCCCTCAATAAATAGGATTTTCAAAAGGTTTAGTCTATCGAGAAACGTTTTTTTTTTCTAATCCAGGGCCAATGGCTTAGAATTCGGTGTTATCGTGTGCAGTAGAGCAACTGATTTAATTAAAGTGAACTAAACTACAAAAGTTGGGGTATATTTACCGGAAAGGTGGCGTTGGGCAGCGCAGCAAGTCACCTTGCTGCGCTGCTCTGTCTCACAGCAAAAGGGTAGGAATTCACAGTATTTATACAATATGGTCCATTTGTGTCCATTCCCCCTGCACTGGCACCATTTTGGCAGCATAGCCTCAAAGCAGTCACCCTTGCATCATGATACAAGGGTATGTTACTGGCAGGATGGTTTTTGCGCACGAAGGGACAACTTACTGCACAAAAACAAGCCATAGAGGCGTTCTCCTCTTTCTATGTGTGCTGCAGAATTCAGCACACATAGAAAGCGGTAACAACAAGGAAAAATAAACATGGGGGCATATTATCAAGGGGGTTTATCTCCGCTTTTTTGGCTTTAAAAGCCAAGAAAGCGGAGATAAAATTATCTCCCTATTACCTAGCTGTCGCTAACACCAGTTAGCGACAGCTAGTAGGAGATAGCGACCATCTTGGGCCCCACTTTGCATGTCAGTGATATTTATCACTAATGATATGCAAAGTGGGCGTGCCAAGATGTTAGCGACTGGAAACAGTCACTAACATCGCTATCTCCTTTTACCAACTTTTGGAGATATTTGCGCTAAGCGCGAATATCTCCAAAAGCGAACACCTGCTCTGAGCAGTTCTTAGCCATGTTATCCAATGGGAGGTGGATAACATGGCTAAGAGCATTAGCTCAGTAATGCATGAATATCGCTGACTTTTCAGCGATATTCATGCATTGCGGCCGTTTTTTATTGCTTGGTAATATGCCCCATGGTTCTCCTCGTTTCACATCCCCTGATGAGGCATAAGATTTTGATGCATTCCCAGGTTTACAAGTTCTTGTAAATTTGGGAATGCACCTAAAACCACAGCAGTTCACAATGCCCATGGAACGCCTGCCTTGCGCAGAGTAAGGCTACACAGCGATTTACGCTGCGTTACATTACTCCATATTTGTGAAGCCATTCGAAGCCACGCAAAGTGGCTTTGCATGGTTTCATAAATGTGACTTGTGGATTTGCGTATTGCATGTACCACATTGCGTAGTGCAAGCATGTCGCAAGGCCTTCGTAAATATGCCCCGGATTGCCCAAGTGAGAGGAAGCCGTCCTTCCATTCCCTTAAATATACTATTGCTCATGCTTGCACATCTCTGTCTTCTATTATTCAGATGTGGATTGTAAACTCTTGATTGATTGTGACCAAAATATCTTTCAGGATTCTTCTATCACAACCATGGCAGCCGGTCTGTTTATTATAAGTAACATTCTGACATGTAGGCCCAGATTTACTAAAGTTTTGCGCTCGTGCAAAGTGACGCAAATTGTCATAAAACAATGCATAGTCCCACAAGAGTGTTTATTATCTACCACAAAAGCTGGACTACATGGAAAGGCGCCTTTGTCTCACCTCAAAAACCCATGTGTGCTGTTTTGTCTTGCTTAGCATCAATGGAACCTTACAGCGGCATTACTGATTCGAATCAGCACAAATACTCACGTTTCGACGCAAAGCATAATCTACTAAAATAGCCAGGAAAGCGTTATATAAAAAATGAGCTCCTCTTTGAAGCAGGTCTTAAACTGTGGAATGGTGTTTATTTCTGAAAAATAGCAATGCACTGTGTGTGTGCTGCAGTTCCAAGCACGCATCCAATGCAAGGGAACCATCTTAGGTTCTAGGCAAAGACATTTGTAATGGAAGGGTATGCTTCAAGGACGGATCCTATGCTAGACCCTGTGCAGTATATTGTGCACCGGCGGAGGGGATGACAGTAGCAGCAAGCCAATCTTAGTAGCTAGGGCTCTTGTACTTGTGTCCCCCTAGTGTAACACAGCACACAACATCTGTTTTTTGAGCTGCATGTCATGGAAAATGTGTAAATCTGGCCTGTAGTGTTCTTCCTATTTGAACTGCATGACTCTAAACGAGAATGTGTAAGCTTAATTTGGATAGCATGTGGACGCATAGGAGTGGGTAACACTGAGTTTCACTGTGACCTGAATTTAACATTATGATTATTTTTGCTTGCCTTAATTCACCCTCTCTGCAATTGGACTGAGGCACATAGTTGTTAAAATGTTGTTGAATTACTCGATCCTTGCAGTCAGTGGTAGTGAGTTGCTGGTTTTGGTGTGTGGGGGGGGAGGGGTATTGACTTATTTCATTAATGCATACAGCAACTTCAGTGCACTTTATCTGCTTTCAGTTCAGTTCTTTGACACTAGTCAATAAAGTTCATAGTTAATTACCTATGTGAAAGTATCCTTTTCGATCATCTTCAACTCTGCTGGGAAATGTCCCATGTCATCAAGTTTACTTTAAGAGAGCCCTGGCTTCTGAGCCAGAAAGTGAGGTACAGTGAGAATAAAAGAAAGAAAGAAAGAAAGAAAGAAAGAAAGAAAGAAAGAAAAAAGAAAAAAAGAAAAAAACTAAGGAAAATGAAAAAGGAAAGGCTAAAGAGAAAATGGAAACAGAAAAGGATAGCAGAACAGAAAAGGAAAGGAAAGAGAAAGTAAGAGAGGCAGATGAGGTAGTAAGAGGTGGAGGGAGAAAAAGAGAAATGGTGGTAGATAGCGAATGAAATGGAGAAAGGGCATGAGAGAGAAAGAAAAGCAATTCTTGTATTGCTTGTGTGTGCCATGAGTTTAAGTTCATGTCTGAACTGGGGTGGCAGAGTTGGCTAAAGAACGGTGATGGATTAAACCCAGATCAGTTGACTGGGGGTGAGTGCTTGTATTGTCAACGCTCCGTCCATCACCACCTTTGGTTTTGCTTTGAGTTTAAGTGTGAGAGAAAGAGAGAAAGAGAGAGGAAGTGATGAGAAACAGGTGAACCAAGTGGGAAACAAACCATACTGCCGACTCCTTGCCTCCCTGCTGCTCCCAGACCACAACTGATAAAACAGCACTGTGCATCAAGGACTCCAATGAAATAGAACAAAATGAGAGAAGAGGTAGGTGTTGCGATGCCTTTGTTCTGCCTCTGGGGTCTCTGTACATGAATCAACTGTAACCTGGAAATTAGCACTAAATCGTATTCAAAGTTCCTGTATGACCTCTGACCTGCTTCTCATTTCAATCTTGGACACATTGGAAAACCTACATTTGCTTTCATTGTCTATACGTTCCATAATGCACTGTCAAGTATTCACTAAGACTCAGCATCCACTGTTCAGTGCATTCCTTAGAGCTAGTCCTGCTGTTCCTCAGCAAAGGATTCTCTCTTCTAAATCTTGGGAGAGACATGAATTGCCCACACCTGTGACCAGTCTTGTGAAGGTCACTCACGCCACTCTGCCCAGGTTTTGCTGCTGCATGGAATTTTTGTACAGTGGCGGCTGACTCTGAACGGGGGTGGTGAGGCGGGGTGGTCAGGATAAAAAAAAAAAAAAAAAACATATCTGTTTTGCGCAGCATCCACCGCACGCCTTTCCTCCGTCTTCTTGTCTTGCCTGCAGCCTGCACCGGAAGCACACAGGCTTACGACTCTGCCCGCCAATCATTACTCTGCAGGAGCAACGTCGTGATTGGTCTGAGCGGCCTGTTTGGCCACCCAGGCAGTGCCTGAAGAGGCTGGGCATGTACTTCACGTGGCTCTGCAACACAGCCCAATGGAGAACATGCCTTTAATCCTTGTGCTTGTCCTGCCTTGTTTGTTGCCCAGTTTTTCCTTGATTTCTTTCTCTAGTATTGCCCTTTTGTCTTGTTAATCCTATGCTAACATTCCAAGTTTGCCTCCCTATCTGTGCTTATTTATGTACAGCAGTTTTCTCTCTGCATCTCGCCTTGTGGTCCTTGTGGGCTCTTGGTATCTGAATGGGTCATTATTTTTTCCTCACCTCTGTATACATGATTTCCTTTTGTACATGGGTTGGCTTCTTGGTTCTTCAAGACAATTTCTGCCTCATCATTTGTTATTTGTTACACGTAGTGTTAAGTTCCTTAACTGTGACAGAATGACATATCTATTTTCTTAAGAATCTGCACTATTCCTCCAGCTGGAAACATATGGACTTGTCTGTTGTATGTACATACAATCCTTATTTGTGCCCTAGGGTCCAGATAGAGAATCACATCTGTTGCCTCCTTTTTTTGAGGGTTTGCAGGGTGACTATCTAAGGGAATATACTGCACAGAGACGATGACTTTCCCTACTACAGTCGGAATTTCTGAGTCTTACCTGTGTACAACCTTAGTGGTAACCTAGTATGTTTTTCCATTATTGGTTCCATTTACTTTTTGTACACATTAGTGTTGCCTAGTCCTCTCTATCCTGTTCCCATCCTTTTTCCTGCTTTGTCTGTTATTTCCTGGGTGTATGCATTGCCTTACTGTGCTTCAATACACTACTTCCATAATCAGATATTCCTTGACCTTAAAGGATACTTCAATCCCCGGAGCCATATAACTCTAGTTTAATCAGATGCTGGTCCCTTGCTCACTTTGCCACTGGATTCAAGCAAGCCTGGCTGAAGACGGCTGAAATGGCAGAAACCGGCCTTAGGAAGCTTGTTTCCGGTCCAGGGAAGGCATGGCTTGGCAGTTCGGGCTGGACTGTTCCCATGAGGCACAGGGTCAGACTGATTTGCATATGGCGATGTCTGAACTGGGGTGGCAGAGTGGGCTAAAGAACGGGGATGGATTAAACCCATATCTGTTGACTGGGTGTGAGTGTTTGATTGGTTCAGATGCTCCGTCCATCACCACCCCCTTTTGTACCGCATCAAAGGAGGTGAGCTACAAAAGATAAGGACAGGCGATTACAAATGCAGGAATTTTTGATATAGCCTTTTAGGGAACACAGATTAATTCACACCTAGTAAGTACATTCACATGTTCTCTGTTTGTCAAGAGGCAAATACGTTGGCATAATATGTCTGAAGCACACAAGCACAAACATGGGACTCCAATGAAACAATAAAGGTGCACAGTAGAGTAGGCTTGAGTGTGAACTTGAATCAAAGCAAGTAAATTCACCAATAGACAAAATGACCAAGTGCAGACTGAATGGAACCCTTAGGACTTATCTTTGTTTCCCAGGTAAGATTTGCTCTACAATCCTCCAGGTAAATAACTCCTTGTGTTCTCATATTATCTGCAGTGTAATGTAGGGAACATGCACCTGTTTCAACTTTCTTAGGGGCATATCAGCAACAGACGGCGATAAATATATCGCAAAGCGTGCTTAGCGCTTTATACTTATCGCCGTCTACCACTGGAATTTATCGCCCGGTTAGCGCGTTATTAACAACGCGTTACTCCAGGGCGATAATATTCCAGCGATATCCAGGGAAATGGGCCAACATCGCTGGAAAACCAGCGATGTTGAACTCAAAACGTCGATAGCCTTGGTGATACGACCCTGTGGTCATATCACCATAATCCACCCCCAACGTTAGGGATACATAAGTCTGAATTTTACCAGATGTTCAAATCCGGTGATAATGGCCAGCTAACGTGATTTTGTACATCGCTACGATGGCCGGTGCCATTGTTGTAAATATTGCGAAGCTGCCTTCGCAATATATTTATCCATGAAGCTTTTTTGAGGCACGCCTACTTTGCATCTTATTAGCCAACCAAAGTTGGGCATTGTTAGAAATGGAGGTCTCAAGTTGGCAGGGGTAGGTACCACTGTCTAAGTAGGGACCCTTGCTTCTAGTCAGGGTAAGGAGGAAACCCTCTGAGATAACCCCCGCTCACCCTCTAGGTAGCTTGGCACGAGCAGTCTAGGCTAACCAGAGGCAATGCGTAAAGTATTTGTACCAACACTCACAGTAACACAGTGAAAACACCACAAGCTGACTCCACAACAGTTTAGAAAAATAAAGGTATTTTAATCTAAACTACACAAGTCCAAAACGACAAAAATCCAACATACACCGTTCAAGGTTGCGAGAAAATTCTTTAGATTGCGATCCAAATCTTCAGATTGCGATAAAATAATCCACAGTTACGTGAAAATGTCACAGTTGTGTCACGTTTAGCTCACAGTACCTTTAGTTGCGACAAAGCAGAAGCTGGTGCGGTGGAAAACAAGCAATGCGTTGCCCCTGAGACCCTGGGGAGGCGATGCGACAGCCCCGCTGCAGCAGCGGGCGTGTCGCGACGAATCCGGTCTGTATGGGGAGGAAGGCCACTTGTATGGATTCCGGTGCGTAGGTTCCGTAGAAAGTTTGCTCTCGCAAAGGCACGATGCGACGATCTTTGGAGTTGCGACGATCTCCGGGGCGACGTTGCGCGGACCAGCGGTGATCTTCTCTCTCGCAGCTCCTCGATGCGATGGCTTCGGCGATGACTCTCGCAGCGACGTGATGCGGTCCGCAAGCAGGTGGTGCGGGGATCTCACCCAGCGACGACAGGCTCTGCGACGACGCTCGCAGCGATGTTAGGCTTCCCGCACTGATCGGGTGCGTCCCACAAGCGAAGGATGCGACGGCTCTGACAGCGGCAACAGGCGCTGCGACAATCTCGACCTTCGTAGCGGCAGGAATTTCCTCGCACTGTCGGGGATGCGCTCCACAGCGAGCGATGCAATAACTTTTCTGTAGCAAAATCTCTCAAGCTTAGTTACCAGCTTCCCAACACAGGTACAACTTCCAGAGGCACCACACAGGGGCCAAGCACTCCAGGAAGGACAGAACTCTATCAGTAGAGCTCAGGGGAAGCTGGGGGTGAAGTCCTTTTGTTCCTGGGACTTCAGAACAGGGAGCCAGCTCTTCTCAGGCCCTTGGAGATTCCTTCAAGCAAGGGGACACAGCACAAAGCAAAGTCCTTCCCCTCTCCTTGGCAGCAAAGCAACAGCAGGGCAATCCAGCAGAGCAACAGCTGGACAATCTTCCTTCTTCAGTTTCAGCTTTCTCCTTGGCAGAGGTTCCTTCTTGATTCCAGGATGATCTAATTTTCTGTAGTCAGGGGTCCTGTACTTATACCCCTAACAGTCTTTGTTCTCTTTGTGCAAGTGGGCCCTGAGCCCGGTCTGAACAAGTTCTGGGTGTTTCTTGAGCACTTTGTTTTCCTGGCTTCTCCTTTCCTTTCAGAGTGAGGGGCAGGGTCTTCAGCCGCCCATCAGGAGGTGGAGCAAGCATTGTGGACGGCAGGCACAGCCCTATTCAGGCCCAGGTGCTATCTCCTCCCACCACTCAAGTTGCAAATGCAGTCATTCAGCCTAGGGCTGACTCAGCCAGTCTCCTGGGGAATCCCCAGCCCCTGTCACTCTCAAACCAGACAGTCAATACACAAACAGGCCAAGGTACACAGGAAGGTCAGACAAGAGAACAGAAACTTTCTAAAAGTGCTGTTTTAAAACACAGGATTCAAAAACAACCTTTCCTAAAAGATGTGTTATTAAATTCTGAGTTCAGGGATACTAGACTCTTATGTCCTATCTTGTTCCTATGGGAAGAAATGCTGGTAGCCACTGTAGCCAGCATCCCCCATGTTAAACTATGGAGCAAGATAGCCTTACAATAGTGAAAAACGAAAATGGCTGTAATTCACTACCAGCACATGTCACCTGCACCAGTACATGCTCTACCTTTCACATACGCTGCACCCTGCCCAGGGGGGTACCTTGGGCCTTCCATAGGGGTGACCAATGTGCACAAAAAGGGAAGGGTTAGGCCTGGTCAGTGAGGACACTGACCAGGAGGACATGGCAGTTCACAGACTGCACACAGGCACTGCGGTGGCAGGCCTGAGACACCATTTTAGGGCTACTCATGTGGGTCGCACAATCAGTGCTGCAGACCCACTAGTAGCATTTGTCATCACCAGCCCTGGCACACCCAGTGCACTTTACTAGGGACTTCATGGTGATACAAATATGCCAATCATGTATATCCAATCATAATACAATTTACACAGAGCATATGCACTTTAGCACTGATCAGCAGTGGTAAAGTGCGCAGAGTCCTATTGCCAACAGCCATGGGTCAGGAAAAATAAGGGAGGAAGAGGCAAAAAGTTTGAGGATGACCCTGTAAGAAGGGCCAATTCCAACAGGCATACTGTGAACGGGCGCTAAGTATGCAAAACATGCTTTAGCGTGTCCTTGCTGATGAAGCGATAAAGTTGTTGCCGGTTTTTGCCCGAAAACAGACGCTAAAGCGGCGATAAGTTTATCGCCAGCCCTTGTTAATATGCCCCGCAGTTCCTATCCTGACAAGAAGAGGGGAAGGGAGAACCATCTTTTATTGGACACCCTGAGTTTTCTTTACCATAGGTCCCTCCTAAATGTCTTCACCTC
The DNA here is from genome assembly GCF_964261635.1 of Lissotriton helveticus. Lineage (NCBI taxonomy): Eukaryota > Metazoa > Chordata > Amphibia > Caudata > Salamandridae > Lissotriton > Lissotriton helveticus. Next base: position 866,118,589 of record NC_136061.1, read on the forward strand.
ATTAAACAGGATTTTCACATTATCCACTCTATTTAACACCAACTCAAATGCACCAGTATGGAGAAACCACATCTCAACGCTAACAGACTCTCCAAATATGACAAACAAACTAACTTACCTTGCCAGGCACAGCTAGTAACAGTGGTTAAAGGTTAAGCATGTATCAATGAGTATCAACTGCCCCAGGACTAATAGCCAGGATTCTTATGCTCACTGTAACTTTAATCATGCATACTGTTACAAATCACGAAAAACAATAAAAAAAAATTACAAGTGATTTAATAAAGAGTGGCCTAAAAGATGGTTAAATGGGAAGCACCAATCAGTACATTTCTGAGCATTGTTTGGCCACAATGCAAATTTCCAGGATCACCTAGTCATGATTTTTTCTCTTAATGCAACGTATGTCACTTGTTTTTAGAAATATAACACCTGAAAATAAATTCTTGCCAACCACCATATATCTCAGTCTTGCTATTTTCTGACATATTTTCAGGTTCTTTAAGTGGGAAAGAGGCACAAAATATTTTGGTACTGTATGAGTGCTCTGAGTTGTGCTCAATTACATTATCATTTAGGGAACCCAAGGGTTGGTATGCCCCCTAAATATTGAAACTATAATATTGAGGTATCCACATATTGATAACAAAGTATCAAAAGGTAACTAAGTATAGCTTTTCTATTCCTAAGTCCACATTTATGTACCTTGACTGTATGTATTTATATATATATATATATATATATATATATATATATATATATATATATATATATATATATATATATATATATATATATTCCCCCGTTATAGTTAGTTCAGCTATAGTTATAGTTAGCTGAACTTACTAAAACAGGGGAATTTCACTAGTTTTGTACGAGTGAAATGTCCAACCAACTATAACACCCCTGAAACCTATGTTTTTTTCCAGTGAATTTCTAAGGTTTTTTAAATACTAATTTCTAACTATAGCATGCCTGAAACCTATGGTCTTTCAGTGAATTTTAAAGGTTCATTAAATGTTAATTTCTAACTATAACGTGCCTGAAACCTATGGTTTTTAAGTGAATTTCTAAGGTTTTTCAAATGCTAGTTTCTAACTATGCCTACAGAGGTAGGACATGTGAAGAAAGAAGAAAAAATGCACAGAAAGAAGCAACAGAAATGCAGAAAGAAGCAACAGAAGTCCACAAAGACGAAGAAAAGTGCAGGAAGAAGCAAGACATGTGCAGAAAGAACCAACAGAGGAGCAGGAAGAGGCCTTGTTGCAAAATCATCCTGTGCCCACAACTTTTTCAGACATGTACTGGGGGTAACTGACTCTGACTTACCAGGCTATGCTAAAAGACACTTAGAATACAGTCAAAACACCTACCTACACTAGAGAACACTATGCGTTGGAGTACCCCTCTGATTAGCATGACCTCCTCTGTAAGTCCCTAGTTCATAATAGAGCATGGGAATTAAAACTACCTCTAAGTCAGATGTGCAGAAATATGCTACTTTAAGTAGTAGTCGCGTTTGCAGAGTGGTGGAGAAAGGGTCCTGGGCATCCAACAAACACTCAGGTATTCAGCTGCGTAGGACTTACATGAGGTACCAGGAGGGATTTTTGGCCCCCAAACTCCCTCTTGCTAAATTGGACTTCATCCCCCTTCCTGTAGTCTGCCACGAGGCCCTTTTGCAGAGTGGTAGAGAAAGGGGGCCATGGCCTCCGAAGATGTCTTAGCAATTCCACTGTGTGGGACTTACTGGAGGTAACAAGAGCGATAGTTGGCCCCGAAGGACATCCTTGGGGGCCACCTTCCCAAACTATTACCTCCAGTCAGTCCCAAACAGCAGCATTGGTAAGTACTCGTACCAGGCCACACTCGCTTTGCCCACTATTCTACAAACACGCCCCCTGGCACGCTCTTGGATGGGGATTGAAGTCCCCTTTACTGCTGGGGGTCCTTTAGGGGCAAACTAGCCTACCTTTTACCCCCACTAAGCCCCACGCAGTCTGATTGGTGAGAGGTAGACAAAGGCCATGCCCCCTTTCTCCACCACTCTGCAAATGTGCCCCCTGGCGTGTTGTAAATTGGGGATTAAGTCCCCTTGAATCCTGAGGGTCCCTGGGGTCCAACTACCCACTTGGTACCTCAAGTAAGCGCCACAGAGCTGCATTGCAGAAATGTGTAAAATGTGGCGTGTCCTGGCCCCCCTCCCAATGTGTACACAGCCCCGAGGAGGTGGTGGCCCCAGGGGTTGGGGGTCCATTACAGACCCCCGCATTTAAATACTTAGTGCCCGGGGGAGGTGGCAGGCCCCGGGGTATGTGGGGGGCTTGAGCCCCCACACAGGTTCTTTATTTTTTTTAAACAAGCCCCTGGGGTGGTGGTCCCCGGGGCTATGGGGGGGGGCATGTGCCACCCGCAAATATTTAGGAAAAGCCCAGGGGAGGCGGTCCCCGGGGCATGGGGGACCATGTGCCCTTCGCAAATATTTAAGGAAAGCCCCGAGGGTGGCAGTCCCCGGGACTTCGGGGCCTCCCTGGGCCCCCGCAATTACAGTATTGCATGCCTCCGGGAATTGGCCCACCTGGGAGCTAAATAATAATGAAGCACGGGAGCCCGCGCTTCATTTTTTAACATTTTCAGCTGAAACTCACCCTGGGTGCGCGAATCTCTCCAATTTTTATTTAAATGCTTTTCTTGGCCCTGGTGGTCCTTGTGGGACCCCTTGAGCAGGCCTAGGGCCTCAGAGTATTTCTACCTTGCCCCCTTTTCATTTGTTTCACCTTTGTTTCCCTATTTTTTTCTGACACTGTTCTACCGAGTCACAAGATGGCTGCCAACACTTCCTGGTTTGGAGTGTTGACAGCCAATTAGAATAAAGCTCATGGTCGGGAGGGTCCGCGGATCCACTGGGCCTCTAGGTATCAAAACTTTTATTTTTTGATTTTCTCAGCAACTACTGAAAGAATTTACTCCACTTAAAAAAAAAGGTTGCTTTCTGAACCAAGGGCTACCGTTTTGCCAAATTTGGTGCAATTACGTTCAGCAGCAAATAAATCAGATGTTGTATGTGAACATGACAATTATTTCATTGCAGACTTAAGGTTGATTCAAGAACTTAAGGAATTGGAAAGTGAAGGAATCGGCCTGGCTGAGCCTATTTGCAACCAAGGGATCATTGACTCTATGGGTCACGATTTATATGGAGATGCAAATACACATTTTAAATCTGTGTTAGCCTTTATACCAATGTCAACTAGAGATGGAATTGATGTGTTCAATGATGGAGTCATTGTGGATCTGAAAAACCCAATACCAAAGTACCAGGGAGGACAAGGGCAGTAACAGAGTACTCTGGCATTGGAAATGTACAAAGCGGAGGCTCAATGGGCAGTTGAGTAACACTGAGTGCTACATTAAAAGCAGTTGGTAGCAAGTATGTCAGGTGAAAAGTAATTATTTAACTCAGCTGTTAGAATGGAAAAGTAGGGGATTATGGAGCCAGGAAAAGTATCTGCACATCAAGAATGAACTTCCTAAAATGGCAATTTTATATTTCATTCTTAAAATTCATAAAAACAGCAGCCACCAGGAAGACCAATAATCTCTTCAAATGACAGTCTACTCGATAATACTGTGAGATATATAGATTGTTTCTTACAGGAACATGTCAAGAACTAGCAATTCTTTATAAAAAGATACAGGAGATTTTCTTAAAAAGAATTTAATATATTCCCTGGCAAGATGACTTTCTTTTTATCTCACAGGATGGAACATCCTTGTATACTAGCATTAATCATAGTGATGGATTATGTGCTATTGAAAAATGTCTTAGAAGTAGACCACTTAGAATGCACAATCATACTAAAATGTTGATCAGCATGAGTCAATAGTTCCTGGAAAAAGAAATTTTCCTCTTTAACAAAGAGGTTTACAGGCAAGTTTGTGGTACAGCGATGGGCACCTGCTTCACCCATCAGCTTTGCGTGTTTGCACACGGGCTGGTGGGAGGAGCAAGTGCTCACCAACGAACATGAAGATGTATGGAATGATCATGTGATAATTTGGCTGCATTTCATTGAGGATATTTTCATTGTCTGGAAGGGCTCCTATGAGGCCGCTGAAGCATTTGTATCCCAGATAAATTGCAATGATATCCATCTACAATTTACAGCACACATCAGTGAGCGGTACGTGAATTTTCTAGATCTGTTGGTATACATAAAGGCAGGCAAAATAGAGACCAAGTTTTATCAGAAAGAAACCGCAGGGAACTCTATACTCCACGCCAGGAGTTCCCACCCAAAACATCTCAGGTGTAACATTGCAGATGGAGAAATTTGCAGACTGAAAAGGAATTGCAGTGACCCGAATGAATTGAAAAAGTGTCAGGAATAAACTGTACATAGATTCTTGGAGAGAGGATACAATAGAGAAAACCTAGATAAAGCAGTGGGCAAAGTGGAGGCAAAAAACAGAGAATCTATCTTGTTTAATCTCAATAAAAAGAGTGATGACAAACAGAAGATTACATTAAAAACTATGATTAACATGCACAGAAGAGTAATCAGGACTATTCTTAAAAAATCATTGCCATCTAGTAAGGGAAGATGCTGTGCTCAGAACCGTAATAGACAAGTCACCAGCCATATCCTATAGAAAAGCATTTTCCATGAGAAATGCGCAAGTCAGAGAAAGTCCGGAAGTGATTGAGCATACAAATTTGTTACAGCAGATTAAATATTTCCACAAATGCAGCAGATGTAAGGCATGTCGTATAGACATAAACACAACTGAGTACTGTTCACCTTTCAATGAAACTCCAATTAAAATCAGTGGGAGCTTCAATTGCAAAACAGAGTTTTCCATATATATATTCTAAACTTTATTTGTGGACTCATGTACATAAGGAGTATTATACTGCAAGTCCATGTGCTAGTGCTGCATCACAGGAGGGCCATCAAGAAGAAAGAGCAAACATATCCAGTAGCTCGCCACATACTGGAATGTCATGACAATGACATAAAATGCTTCCGTTATTTTGTAATTGATGCCATTCTGAAAAGTCTGAGAGGAAGCAATCGGGAGTGAGTACTTAGGCAAATGGAAGGCAGGCACATTGTCAGTTTAGATACTAAATCACCCAATGGGTTGAACCCGGGTAGGAACTATGTACATTTTTGTAACAAAGTTAAGGTGTAAAAACTCTCTATTTGTTTAAACACTTATGGTGTTCTCACCTAGTCAAGGAGAATTAAGAAAGATGTGGACTGTTCTTGAGTAGCATTTCAAGGGTTGTTTTTTTTAAGGTTCGCCATTAGTTTAGAATCATATTTGAATTGATTAGAATAGGAAACATTTGTGCATAGTGTTACCATGTAATAGGTCACCTGGACAATATAAATTGATATGTCAAATTTATGTGAATACTGAAGTTCAGTTAATTCTGGGGTAAATGTCCACATGGACTTAACAATGTAAAGCAATCAATGTAAGAACCATCTAGGAGATATCATATGGTCACATGGCAAAGATTCCTTTAACATTGAGTCAGTCATTATGGCTGTCCGTATATATTGACTAGATGGTGGTGCAAATGAGTTAGCCCACATAAGCTTGACTGTGATTAATGTACATTGTGGAAAAAGGAATAATGGACAACACAATGAAAAAAAATGGTTTGCTACTGAACATGGTGTGATGCACACATATCTAATTATGTATCAACTTGGAGGAATGAGAAAAACACTTGAATTATTTAATTCTTCTCATTCTATAGAACTGTTGATTATAACAAATGGATGAATTTGGAAATGTTCTTCAAATGTGTGTTTGAGTGGCTGTATGGGTGTGTGAGAGGGTATATGAGTAGCTGCATGGGTGAAAAAGTCACTTTGTGAGTAGCTGCATGGTGAGTAAGTGGGTGTGTGAGTAGTTGTATGGGTGAGTGAGTAGTTGTGTGAGTGGCTTTATGGGTGGGTGAGTGGATGTGTGACTGAGGGGGTTACGGGTGAGTAACTGGGTGTATAAGTGCCTGTATGGGTAAGTGAGTGGCAGTTTGAGTGGGTGCTTGGTTTACTGGACGCGAGTGTGAGTGGTTGTATTGGAGAATGAGTGTCTGCGTGAGTCGCTCTATTGATGAGTGAATGCTCGTGTGTGTGCTTTTATGAATGTGTGAATGGGTATAAAAGTAGTCATGTGAGTTGGTGCTTGAGTGGTTATATAGGTGAGTGAGTGGCTCTGTTGGAGTCTGTATGGGTGAGTGAGTGACTGTGTGAGTGACTGGGTGAGTCAATGGTTGCATGAGTAGGAGTAGGGGAAAGGGAGTGGCTGTTTGAGTTCTGTACGGGTGAGTTAATTGGTATGTGAGTGGCTCTGGATGAGTGAGTGAGTGTGTGAATGGTTGTATGGGTGTGTGAGTGGGTGTGTCAGTGGTTCTGTGGATGATGCCATCAGTGATTCCACCAGTGATGTAATTTGAGATGTCATAAGTGATGTCATGAGTGATGTAACTGACCATGTCATGAGTGATGTAATATGTGGGGTCATAAGCATTGCATTACAGGGCATGGGTTATAGTTAGCTCAGGTAACTATAACTGCTGAATTTCACTGGTTTTGTGCAAGTGAAATCTGACCCTAACTATAATTTTCCTTTAGCCTTTGTTTTTTTCAATTTTCTTCCCTAACTATGATGTCCTTTAATGCTTTCTTTTTTGGAATGAATTTACATGTTTGTTTGATGGAAATGCCTAACTATAAAGCCCTTGTAAACTTAGTTTTTTTCAGTGAATCCTCCTGATCTCGTGCTGAGATCTGATTGGCCGTCAGCACTTCAAACCAGGAAGCATTGGCAAACATCTTGGAACTCGGCTTGAGCTGAGTCCCAGGAAAAACATTTAAAAAAAGAAAAGAGGGCAGGGTAGAACTACCCTGACCCCCTAGGCATGTTGGGAGGGGTCCCACAGGTCAAAATAAGCATTAAAAAAAACCAGAGGGATCTGTGGATTCTACTGAAAATCTTCACAAAAATGAAGCACAGACTCCAGCGCTTTGTTAGTTACAGCACCCAGGTGTGCCAGGTCGCAGGGGCATTCTGATAATAAAGGAGCGGGGGCATATGAGCCCCCCTGCTGGGCTTATCAATGCCCCTGGGACCACCTCCTCCCCAGGATGTATTCCTTTATAAACAGGGGGCCTCTCAGACATCCCCTGGGGCCCAGGGACCACAACCTCCTGGGGCAATAGACAAATTGTAGTGGGGAAGCCTAGTGACCTTCCCAATTCCCGGGGCTGTGACCTACCTGGGGCTAATGTATTGTTATGGGGGCCTCTCAGACCACCCCATGGTTTTGGGGGCCAGCACCTCCCCAGGGCCATAACAAATTGTAGTAGGGGGTATCTCAGCAATCCACCTGGGCCCCAGGGACCCCCACTTTCCCAGGGCCAAGTTAATTTAAAAAAATGGGAGAGGCCATTCTCAGCCCTCGGTACCACCACCTCCCCAGGTCAGACCCTAGAAGTGGCCCCCTCCTGGAGCCAATAATGACCCTGGGTACCACCATCCCCCAGGACCATCTCCTGCCATGTTCCAGGGTGCCCACCCCTGAGACATAGTTGTTTGCTATGGCTTGGTGGGAGCTTTACACTCCTGGGCCATTCTCAGCCACGGAGACCACCACTTCTCCAGGACAGACCTTAGATGTGGCCCCCCTCCTGGAGCCAATAATGGCCCTGGATATCACCATCCCCAGGACCAGCTCCTACCATGCCCCAGGGTGCCCACCCCTGGGACATAGTTCTTTGATATGGCTTGGCGGGAGCTTTACCACTCCTGCCAGACCATAGCCAAAGCTCCTCTTCCAGTTTTAAAAACCCTCTTGCATGCTGGAATCAGAGCAAGTTTGCTTTAACAGAGAGGCATCTACTAGTTCAGCAGCTCTTGCTGTCTAAAAGTAATGGAGGTTCCCGCAAGAGAAGGTGAGCCAGCAGAGACCTTGAGGCTCCCCTGTGGTCTCCATCAGTGGTAAGTGGGTGCACTGGGTAGGATCAGCGCACCGATAATAGAGGCTGGCCTGGGGGATGGGATCACCATGGCTGAAAATGGCCCAAGAAAAAGGTTGCACAGCCCCTCCTTATTTATTTTCTCAAAAATAATCAAATTAAAAGGCCAGGCCACGGTAACTATAACTGTTGAATTTCGATGGTTTTGTACAAGTGAAATCTGAGCCTGACTATAACATCCCTGTAATCTTTGTTTTTTTCAGTGAATTTCCAAGTTTTTTTTATTCTACTTCCTAGCTTTAACGTTCATGTAAACTTTGTTTTTTTCAATGAGTTTCTAAGTTTTTGTTTTAACTCTATTCCCTAACTATAATGTCCTTAGTAACCTTTATTTTTTCAGTGAATTTCTAAGGTTTCTCAAATTCTATTTCATAACTATAATGTCCCTGTAACTGTTGATAAATATATTCACATAAAAACTGATGTTTTACCCACACACAACCATAGACATTCAGCAGTTATAGTTATACTTACAGTGATTCTTGTGTTAAGAAACTATAACTTGTAGCTTATAGTTGTGTAATGGCACAAGTTATAGTTTCTTCAGCAGGTAAGTATAAGTATAACTGCTGAGTTTCTATGATTTTGTGTGAGTAAAACATCAAACTAACTATAATGTCCTGTAAACTTAGTTCTTTTCAGTAAGTTTCTATGGGTTTTTCAATGTAAAGTGATATATATTTACCACACGTTAATACAACCACAGCTGCGCACTGCCTTTCACGTGTGCACGGAAGGGGTGCAACTCCTCAGCATGAACTCAAGCCCCACGCTGGACATGGTCTTTGGCAGTGCACGTCGGGGGTATGGTATGTGAGTACATGAGTTTTGTGTTTTTTTCCACTGGGCTTTGGATCTGCAGATCCACTGCCGATTTACACTGGGGGTTATGATGTGTTCAGCACTGGATCCGCAGATCTGTGGATCCCACTTAAAAAATTAAAATTGGTCAATTTTTTGCCCATGAAGGGTCCCTCAGAGAATCCTTCTGTATGTCCTATGGGGCCAGGTTACCTCTTTCCTGACCCCTCATGTGTGTTTTTATTTATGTTTTGTCCACAGGGCCAAGCAAAAAAAATGAAATTGTGGCCACAACATTCCTTTCACGTTGTGTTCAGCTAATCAGGGCCTTGCTTTTTGGCTTCGGATATGTATATATTTTGTCTCTTAAAAACTCAAAAGCTATGGAACAGATTCATCCCAAATCACAAAAGCTACAGTCTGACGACCAAGATCTTGCTTTTTGCCAAAGTTAGTGTCATTCAGTTCAACGGTTCGGGTTGTAGCTTTGTCTAAAATGTGCACTATTCCTATAGACATTGCATGGGGAAAAAGCATTGTGGGACCACCTCTTTTTCTCACCCCCACTTGATAAATCACCTCATGGGGAAAAAGCATTGTGGGACCCCCTCTTTTTCTCACCCCCACTTAAAAAAATCACCTCAAAACCTTCCAGTCAGCAGTTGAACTAACTTGCATATTAGTTTTCAAATTTTAGTGAACAGTCGTCAAACGGTACTGTGAGAGCTTATACTGTCTTTATGGTTTAGAGAGCATCATCCACCCAGTCGTGTAAAGTGGCCAGGAGATCCCTGCATTTTTTTATGAGAATCATGCTGGCCTCCTTCATTGAAAAAGACGCATAGATGATGGACAGAACACAGAGCAAATCAAACATTCACTCCCAGTCGAGAGATCTGGGTTAAATCCATTGTTCTTTTGCTCGCCATACCACCCTAGTTTAGACCCAGCCATATGCAAATCAGTCTTGACCCTGTCCCTCATGGGAACAGTCCAGCCTGAACTGCCAGGCCAAGTCCTCCCTGGACCAGAAACAAGCATCCTGGGACCGGTTTTGGACATCACACCTCGTCAGCCAGGCTAACTTGAATCCAGTGGCACAGTGAGCCCGAGACCCACATCTGGGCATACCCGGCGCATTTAGGGCGAGAAAGAAAAAGACACACGGATGATGGACGGAATGCAGAGCAGATCAAAAATTCACCCCTAGTCTTGGGGTTCAGGGTCAAGGCTGATTTGCATATGACTGGGTTCAAACTGGAATGGCATGGTGGAGCAAAAAACACAATGGATTTAGGCCCAGATCTCTGTACTGGGGTGAATGTATGGCATTGTTTTGCATTATGTCCATCAATTGTTCTTTTAGACTCCTTCATTGGGCTTGTTTTGTAAAATGAGGGGCCTAGCCATTAACACCTCCAAAACGAAGCTTCTTTATTTTAACCCCAGTAGATCGGCTAAATCCACGTTGGTTCTTGATGGGGTGCCTGTAGAGCGCGTCAAAGAGTTTGACTACTTGGGGATTAGAATCTCCGACAAATTCAAATGGTAGCCACACATTGATAAAATGGCTTTAAATCATAAGCGAGTTGTGGGGGTGTTAGGGAGGGAACATCGCACCTCAACCTTTAGGCCCATTGCCCCTGCCTTGGAAATTTACGTTGCAAAGGCTGTAGGCTGTGCCTTATATGGAGCTGAACTCTGGGGCTTTGGTTGTGTAGATGTGCTAGTCACCGCAGAAAACAATTTCTTTGGGGAGCTTGTTTCGCTCCCCAGGGGCACTCCAACTAAGCCACTTTTGTGTGATTTGGGTCGTTGTTCAATCAAGGACTTAATTACGTTACGACCTCTGTTATACTGGGCTCGGCTATGGCGTACCCCTGAGTTAGCTAGATATGCCGATGGCCTAAGAGAGGTAATGAACCTTCTAGGATTCCACAAGATTGGCTGGCTAGTAAATATAAAAAAGCTCCTTCGGGATACTGGCCTCAAAACTGCATGGGAGTCTGGGGTTGCGCTGACCAAGGCAGAAATTAAGAGAGCCTTCTGGGCATGGGTTGATAACCAGGAGTACAGGGACCCTAATCTGGGTAGTGAGGTTCCATGAATTCTGAACCCGTTTCATAAAGGTCATGGTTTCGTTACGAATTTGATATTAGCAAACTCTAACTAGTTAGTACGACAAGTATGAGTGTTTTTGTCATGTTAGACCGATGGATTCACTACGTATTTAGAGATTTAGTTCTGAACCCTTGGGTTCCATTTTGTGTATGGCAGCCATTTTGTGGTTGCCCTCACATAGGCCGATGACTGTGGCTGAACAAGTCCTTTAAGTACATGTACCTCCAGTTCGTGCTGACTTCTGAATGACCTGAGCAAACTGACCTTGTTGCCTGAAGCCAACCTTGTTAAACCAGCTCCTGCCCTTTAGCTGATCAAGATTAAGGATCACAGCACAGGACATCGTAAACCTTTTATTGCACACAAATATGCCTTATCCTACTCTCACCTGTTTCTGCTCCTTTGTTTTTGGTCTATTTACGATGGGGATGTGCCCTTTTTTATTATGGATTCGTTCGACCTGTCTTAAGAAGAATGTTGGGTTTGACCAATGATTGATCATGGACCGGGTAACTGAAAAGTGGGTTTTACCGTCATGCGATACCTCTGGTGTGGATACATGTGATTGGACAGTTTGTAAATGTAAGGTATTTGTCTGGAATGTGATTTTTGGCATAAAAAGGGATGACTTGCTTTGTAAAATTGAGCAGTCTCCTGAGAACTCATACCGTGTTAACTTCTAAGACTTCTGTTACTGGCTGCAGCCAATAAATTCGATCTTTGACGCCACCAAGAAGTTTCCGTGTCTCTGTGTTCTAAGACAGTTGATACCCGAAGTCTTTGGGCGTGCCCCTGGCGCCGCCGGGTCTTAAATAACCCGGTTCTTCAGTTGGCGCTTCCAACGTGGGGCGACTTCAGCGGTACCGGTCCAAGCCTGAAGATCGTGAGGAGCTTCGTGAGGAAAATCTTGGAGGACGGCCACCACTTCATCGACCCCGGCATGTCGAATTTGGACTGAAGGTCTTTTCTGCGAGGCTTCCCGCTTTCCTGACGGCCACGAAGGACTGCTGCCCTGACTGTCGCCCTGTCTTGGACCCATTTGTGATGCTTTGTACGGCGAGACGATAGACGGGTCTTCTGGTGGCGTGACTGATACCTCAGTTAAGTATAAGTGGGTCGCTCCCAGTCCTTAGTCTTTGGTCCTTTGGTTCTTAGTTTGTTTGGGCCTTAGTTTTGATTTGAAAATTGCAATTTCCAAAGCCGAGGGTCTTGTATATTTACGAGTGTATCGGTAGAGATAATCCCTTGAAGTTTGAAGCTCGATTAGTGAGCGAAGATGCCTAATCGTAGCAAATTTGGTACTTGGTTTGGTTGTGGTTGTAACAGGGATTCCCGATTGGAGGATTCATGTCCGATACCTCCAGTTGGAACTCCGATTTATGAGCTCTACTCTAAACATGGTGTGGGCCCCATTATGTTTAATGAAGTATGGGTCTGATACACTAGGAAAGACGGTGTTTTAAAATGGCCACATCATGGTAGCTATGACACAGAGATTCTAGATAATTTGGAAGTTAAATTATTTAGGAAGAAAGCCCGGCCGGTAATGTTTGACTCCTTTTGCCTTTGGCGTAAAGAAGCCAGACAACGAGAAGTTAAACAAGCTAAAAGAGATAAAAGAGAAAAGGATGTATCAATAATGCAAGCTGCTAGGCAGTTTAAAGAAAACGAAGAAGATAAAGCAATTGAGGTGCTAGATATGCAACATAATATGGCTATTGATAAATGTTATCCAGCTTTGCCACCTATTCTTGAGAATGCAACGAAGGACCCTGAGAAGGATCCTTTGATGTCACATTTGTTGAGATTGCCACCCCCTTATGCACAGAGTGCTACGGCACCTCCGCAACCTCCAGTAGCACAACCTCCTGTTGCTGTTCCGCCACCGGCTCCTCCTCAGCTGGTACTTCCTCCTACGGCGCAGCCTCCTCTGGGGCCGCCGACTTTGCTATCGCTTTTGTCTGGAACTACTTTGCCTTATTCTCCTGTACCTTCAACTTCTCTTGCTACTAACCCTACGCTTCTATCACCTCAAAATACTTTGTCTCCTGTCCTTATGACAGTTTCTCCTTCTGCTCGACAACGAATGACTGATACTGTTACTGGTCTTTTGTCTCCTTTCTTTGGGTCATTGAGTATGACCCCTGTTTCTGCACGTAAACAAATGCGTAGTCAGCTTCCTGGTCCCGAAGAACGGGCAGTGTTAGATCTCTTGGCTCGCAGATGGGTTTCGAATGTTTCGAGGAATAACTTAGAGTCAGTTATGGATGTTTTCCAGCAGTGGGAAGCACCCAAGCAAAGGTATGTTTTTGAAGTTATGTGTACTTTCCTTCGTGAGGAATGGGAAGATAATGATTTGGGTTCAGTCCCTGTAGAATTGCTAAATGTCCAGTCTGAGTTTGCGAAAGGGACGATAGTGGGTCCCGGAATTGAGAATGCAGTTGCGATGGTACTTGCGTTAAGGAGCGATTTCCCTTCTCAGCGACTGTTTGAGCCTGATTCCGCAGTTAGGAGGAAAGTGAGACAGTATCCGATGAGAGAAGTTCCTCCAGTGTGGCGTGATGCGGTAGCTGCTGGTCCGAATAATGTTCCCCCAGCTATACCAGCACATTTTCAAAGAGTATGGGTACATGTGCTATGGAAGAGAGTAGAAGTTTTGGCCCTTAAACAGCCTTTACCTGATCCCCGTAAAAATCCAGCTGGCTATTACAAAGAATTGTCCCAGACAGTTGACGCATGCATCATGAATTTGGCAGATATAGATATGCTGTTGGGTAACGTAGTACCTCAACCTCTTGGGGCAAAGATTCGTCATGAGGATCATGCAGTTGAATTAGGTGACACGTGGCTCAATATTGCTGCTGCGGACGCTAGACAGGTTGGTGGTGCTAAACCTGAGGCTCTAGTGGCAGATCTACCTGGCAGAATTATAGATCTTATGAAAACGATGATGCCAGCGTTACGAGTAAATTGGGACAAGTTAGCAGCTTGTAAGCAAAAGAAGGACGAAAGTGTATCTGATTTCTTCACTAGGTTTGAAGAGACATTTATAGATCATAGTGGTCAGGATATGAGTACGGAAGGTGGGCAAAGATTGTTCGTAGATAAGTTAGTCTTTAACTTACTGCCTGAACTATGTAATAAGTTGAAAGATTCTGAAAGTTCTTGGGCTGTTTCCTCGTCGGCCCAGATATTGGCAACTGCACAGTACTATGAGAATAGGGATAAGGACGAGAAAGATAGAGTAGAGAAAAAGACTAAAGACTTAAAGACGAAGGTTCTTTTGCAGCAGGCGTATCCGCCTCGCTCGAATCAGCAAGAGTCACAGCAACGCCCACAGTTTCAGCAACCTCCACAGTTTCAGAGACCGCAACAGAACGTTGGGTATTTTCCTCCAGGACCACCCTTGGGTTTGAATCAGTGTGCATATTGTAAGGAGGAAGGTCATTATAAAAATGAGTGCCCTGTTTTACGACAACGTGCGAGTGGTATGCCGGCCCCGAGAGGTCGTGGTGGTTTTCAGCAAATGTCTAGGGGTAGAGGACGTGGTGCATTTCCTCAGAACGAACGTTCCTTTCCTCCACAAAATTCTATGAATTGCTTTGATCAACAGAAACTTGCATCTGGTCGGTCGACTCAGTACTATGCTGATGACTATTATGTTGAGAGTGAGAATGCTGACTATAATGATTGCTAGGACAGCCATGGACAAAGAGAGGGAGTAGTGTCGGTTCCAGTAGATCAGAGTGGGCCTTATGTTGCAGTAGCCACATCGGGTGTGGTAGAGCCTTTTCTTTTGGATACTGGTGCAGCGAACAGTTCTATCATGCACTCTAAACTCCCTGGCGCACCTTTGTCTGGCTTAACGAATGTTTCGGTAGGATGCTCTGGCGCCCCAGTTCGTAATCAAGTTTCTAGTCCTTTGTCTCTTTCTATAGGGCCTTGTGAATTGGAAGCACCTCTCATTTTAACGACAGGTTGTAGTGAGAATTTGTTAGGCTTGGATTTGTTGAAAAGGTTGCATGCAACATTACATTGTTCTCCTTCGGGAGTACAGCTTACATTGGGTAAGAAAGTGATCTCTCCGATGTATTTGTCTAAAGATCGGCTTCCACCGAATTGCGTTCTCTCCCTGATACTCTTTGGGCTACTGGTCCTAATGATGTGGGTCTTTTGGAGCGCTGCCGAGTTGCTTGAGAGCTACAGCGGCAGCGGCTGTTTCTATCCGACAGTCTGCTGGACTGGTGATGGATAATACGTTGATTGTGATGGTTCCGCATGCAGTGGATACCTTATTAAACAGGACTAAGACACAGCACCTTACTAGTGCACGTCTTTCAGGCTACGAGTTGACACTGTTGGCTAGCCACGTCGACATCAGAAGATGTAACGTGTTGAATCCAGCTACATTATTGCCGATCTCTACAGAGACGGATGATCAAGAACAGCATGGTTGTTTTCTTCGTACAGAGGAAGAAACAAAAGCTAGAGTGGATCTAAAAGACACTCCTTTTGAGAATGTGGGTGGTACGCTGTGGGTTGATGGTTCGTGTTTTAAGCTTCCGAAAGGTGAGACGACTGCAGCGTATGCTATCACAACTTTAAATACAGTTGTTGAGACAGCACGTATACCACAGAATTCTGCGCAAGCAGCAGAGTTGATTGTACTGACTAGAGCGTGTGTTTTGTCTGAAGGAAAGAGAGTGAATATGTATACCGATAGTCAGTATGCGTTTGGTGTTGCCCATAGTTTCGGACGTTTGTGAAAAGAAAGGGGATTCCTCACATCCCATGGGACTAAGATTCAGCATGGACAGTTGGTGAATGAGCTTCTCGAGTCACTTACCTTGCCGTTGCAAGTTGCAATTGTGAAATGAAGTGCAGATAAGAAGGTTACCGATGACGTTGGTCGCGGTAATGCGTTTGCGGATGAAGTTGCGAAAGATGTAGCGAGGGATGTGATGAGTCGAATGTATGTTGCAGGTCCGGCGAGATGGGTTCCAGATGTAAGTATGTGTGAAGATACGATAGAAAGTGTGAAGTCTATTCAAGCTGAAGCTACAGAGAAATAGTTGAGCGTATGGAGAGATAGTACGGGTAAATTGGATGCGAATGGTTGTTGGGTTGAGTTGTCAGAGCATCAGCGATGGTTGTTACCCGATGCGTACGTGCTTGCAGTGGTTACGATGGCGCATGGAGTGGCTCATATCAGTGCGAAAGGGATTTGTAAGTTGTTGGCTCCAGTATGGCAAAATGCTGGAATTCCTAAGTGTGCAGAGAATATGGTCAAGAATTGTATGGTTTGTCTGATGTACAATTCTGGTAAGGGAACTGCAACTCCAGCTGGTCACTTTGCGCCCTCGACATATCCGTTTGAGGTTTTGCAATTGGATTTTATCCATATGGAGAGATGCAACAACCTGAAATACGTACTCGTGGTTGTTTGTGCCTTTTCGAGATGGGTAGAAGCATATCCCCTAAAAGATAATACTGCCTTCTCCACAGCTAAAGCCCTTGTTAAGGAGTTTTTCCCTAGGTATGGTTTGCCGAGAATGGTCTGGAGTGACAATGGGAGTGAATTTGTGGGTCAAGTGATGAAGAGAGTGTGTGATGGTTTAGGAATTCGACAAAAGTTTCACGCTGCAAATCACCCTCAATCAGCTGGTCTAGTGGAGTGCTATAATGGCACTCTTAAAGTTAAAACGTGCCAAGATACAGGCAAGCTCTGGTCTTAAATGGCCTGATGCTTTGCCATTAGCACTTTTGTCAACTAGGCTGACTGTACATTCTCGAGTGGGACTTAGTCCGTACGAGATCGTTTTTGGTCGCCCGGCAAACATATGGGGAGTGCCGAGGCCGACGAAATTCAGCGAGATTGAACACCCTGTATTGCTTGACTATCTGTATGATTTGACGGCTAAATTGCGTGTCTTACACCAACAGGTTCATGATACATTGCCTCAGGCTTCTGAAGATTCAGGACACGCCATCGATCCTGGCACCTTGGTCCTAGTGAAAAATTTCCAGCGGACAAAGAACGATCAGTCCCTCTGGACTGGTCCCTACTTGGTGCTATTGTCTACGCGATCTGCAGTGCGAGTGCAAGGAAAGAAAAACTGGATCCATGGCGTACATTGTAAGAGGGCTCCTTTGCCTCTGCCGTATGACCGGTGGGTCCAGAAGGGTATTCCTGATTCAGAAACTGACACTGTGCCTCGTTTTCTGCCTTTTAGCGATGCACGTTTAATTGGGACGAGTTCTGAGCGTGAAACGATGATCTTCTGCAAGAAGCTGTGCCACCGTCAGTTTGACTGGACACTACTGAGCCTGAACTTTTGTTTCGTGATGAGACATTGCCTGATAAAGGCCGTTATAATTTGCGACCAAGAATCATGGGACTAATACAGTAAAAATTATTTTCTTTGCTATTTTTTGAAATACAGCTCTCCCATCTGAGAAACAGTTTTGACCGTTTTTTGTTTTTCGAACCGCCATCCGGGTTCAGCTGTAAGGTCGCGGTGTAAAGACTTGGGAGTGCAAGCCGAAGACACAAGGTCGAGGTTCTGGTTGGTCCTAGGGCGTTCCCTGGACTGACAGACACATTCCTTAGCACGGAAGAACCAACCGCCGCGAACAGCACAGTTAGAGGATGGAGTTTTTCGAGATGGAGAGACCTGTTGAAGAAATGAGTTTTAAGAGCAAAATGTGTCGAATTATGAGTAGAAAGTGTTTCCTAATATTATGTCTTTTTATGTTACTTAGCTTGATGATGTTTTTGATGGGATATATTATATTCTCTTTTCAAGTGACTTTTGCACCCACTACACAACCCATACCTTCTTCTACTGTTTCTTCGCATTCTTTTCATCCTCTACCTGAACATGAATCCATTGGAAGGTTGGAATTTATTAATAACTCCTTTGTTCAGCTCCTGCACCAACACCAGCTAGTAGTGAACACGACTAACTGTTGGGTGTGTGGTCTTATGCCTCATACTACTGATAAAGGTATTCCTTACCTGGTTCTGTCATTCAGCTATAATGGTTCTGTGTGGGCATACAGAACGATGTTCATCTATGCTCGTGAAGTCTACCCCCTACGTTCTGTGAAGGACAATCCAAAGAATAGTGCTCTAGTTAAGGGTATAGTCGATATGATTAGAGGAGTTAGTTCCTATGAGACGATCCCGAGAGATGAGACACTAGCATATATTGGATGGAACGTGACTGGATATGGAGTTAGTCTGAGTGAGAACCAGCGAGCGAAAAGATCCTCTCCGATTTGGATCATACCCCATCAGGGCCATCTTTGTCTGCAAGGTAATGGCAAGAATCCAAGAGCTCAGTTAGGGAAGAGTATCTGCACTGAGACGTATGTTTTTGCGTCCCAGACTTCCCCATCGTTTCTAGCAGCTAAGGGTACCTATTTTGTCTGTTACGATAGAGCGTACACATGGTTGCCCCCTGATTTCTCGGGCACATGTTTTGTCTCGTTCCTGTTGCCTCCTACCTATACAGCTGCAGCAGATTACCACAAGACGAGAGTTGTTAGAGGTGTCTTCAGTAAGGAAGATACTGCAGGACAAGAATTAGAATATTTCTTGAAGGGTTTTCTGCCGTTTTGGGGACCTATGGTTAACAGCAGGAACATACGGCAATTGACGAGAGTGGTTGAGTCCACCGTAGATGAAACTGCCGGTGCCCTTAGTAACTTCACTGCTGAGCTCCAGTCGGATCGTCTTATGACTCTCCAGAACAGAGTTGCGTTAGATGTCATACTTGCAGATAGAGGAGAGGTATGTAAACTGATTCAATCGAGCTGCTGCGTTTTCATTCCAGACAATGCTCCTACGGTATACCAGGCCATTTCCAAGTTACATAAGATCTCTGAGTCTGTACATGTGGATAAAGGAGATTGGTCGTTGATTGGATGGTTCTGGGAACTGTTATCGAGCTGGGGATGGAAGATTCTGATGATCATTGGGATGGCTTTTCCTGTTCTGTCTATGTGTGCAGTGTGCTCCTGCTATATGTGGCCTCTGTGCTACTATGTGTGCAAGGAGACCTGTCCCAAGAGAGGTACTAAGTAATAGGATTATGCTCCAGCAACATCTTGATGATCTGATGAATATAGACCTGGACTCAGATTGACGTGAGTTTAGGTTATTGCCTATGTAAGGGCAAAAGGAGGGTCTGAGGTTCCGTGAATTCTGAACCCGTTACATAAAGGTCATGGTTTCGTTACGAATTTGATATTAGCAAACCGTAACTAGTTAGTACGACAAGTATGAGTGTTTTCGTCATGTTAGACTGATGGATTCACTACGTATTTAGGGATTTCGTTCTGAACCCTTGGGTTCCATTTTGTGTATGGCAGCCATTTTGTGGTTGCCCTTACACAGGCCGATGACTGTGGCTGAACAAGTCATTTAAGTACATGTACCTCCAGTTCGTGCTGACTTCTGAATGACCTGAGCAAACTGACCCTGTTGCCTGAAGCCGACCTTGTTAAACCAGTTCCTGCCCTTTAGCTGATCAAGATTAAGGATCAGAGCACAGGACATCGTAAACCTTTTATTGCACACAAATATGCCTTATCCTACTCTCACCTGTTTCTGTTCCTTTCTTTATGGTCTATTTACGATGGGGATGTGCCCTTTTTTATTATGGGTTCGTTCGACCTGTCTTAAGAAGAATGTTGGGTTTGACCAATGATTGATCATGGGCCGGGTAACTGAAAAGTGGGTTTTACCGTCATGCGATACCTCTGGTGTGGATACATGTGATTGGACAGTTTGTAAATGTAAGGTATTTGTCTGGAATGTGATTTTTGGCATAAAAAGGGATGACTTGCTTTGTAAAATGGAGCAGTCTCCTGAGAACTCATACTGTGTTGACTTCTAGGACTTCTGTTACTGGCTGCAGCCAATAAATTCGATCTTTGACGCCACCAAGAAGTTTCCGTGTCTCTGTGTTCTAAGACAGGTGATACCAGAAGACTTTGGGCGTGCCCCTGGGGCCGCCGGGTCTTAAATAACCCGGTTCTTCAGTAGGCTGACAGACGCATTTCGTCAGCACAAGCAAGTACCTCGTCTACAGCCTTATCTAGATTTCATCCAGAAGCAGAGAGACAGGGCTCTCTTTATCCAGTTTAGAATGGGTACCCTTCCTCTTCGTGATCGTACATGCAAATGGAAGACCCCGCACCAAACGCCCTAGGATTACCCAAATTGTGTAGGTGTGATTAAAAATATTCCTCACCTTTTTTTGTATGCCCAGCTTACACCAAACCTAGACTGAAGTGGCTTAAACCTGTATGCCTACAGCTTGAGACTAGGAACCATTCTGTTGCTCTTAGATTACTCCAAGCTGACGTCAGCACAACCTTGGCCTGCGGGGTGGCAACATTTTTAAGCTGGGCCTGGCTGATAAGACTGAAGGCTATATGATGAATTTGTATAATTAATTATTCTTAACCTCATCAAAGCTGTTATAGTTTAATACATTTTTTGATATATTATTGTAAAAACGATTTTTAGATTAAACTTTTCTTTTAATGTATTTATCATGAAATGTGTTTTAAATTGTAAAAATGCTTTTATGATATTTTATATCGAAATAAAGCTTTGTTGTTGATAAGGAAAGGGAGAGTTAAACACACTTGTAGCCTGACAATGCTTAATGGAGAGAAGTGGGAGAGCTGGGAAGAACACTTGATGGTTAGGAAAACCTAAGACACAGCTAGCTATCACTGTTGCTCGCCCTTCACAGCCCATCCCTCCCCTAATGGCTGTCATAGTGTCTGAACAAATGTATTTTGGGCATGCTCTGGCAGGCAGGATCTACTGTGAGGAGGTCCAGGTACAGGCTAAAGATATATGCCCTCAAGGGAGCAATGAAGGGTGCCTTTATACTCATAACCATTGCCTGATGAAGTTCTACAATTTTGTATCCTCTCATAATGTTCTTGAAATCTGCTATCAGAATCCTCTCACTCATTCTGGTGGTGAGGCACAGGCAAAAACACCAAAGATAGACCTCCTGAAGGTAAGCATAAGATGAAAAATCGTTTCCCCCAATTCGTTTCTAGCTTTGCATGTCTGCTGTACCGGAAAGCAGGACAATGTTATAATTATGTCCAAATACAGGATTTGCTGCGGGAATTACGCTCTTCCAATACAAAGCTTTTGCTAGACTCGTGCAGTCAAATTTACAATGTTGTGCTAATGTGAGTACATGACTTTAGGTAACCAGAATATGTGCCAGCGCTTGGGAAAAGCTGCAGTCCCATATTTTAATAGATTACCCGCTATCCTGCTCTCTCTCTCTTACAACACAGCAACTTAGGTTGATGCCCTGCATTGCGTGAGTTACTAGTAAATCTCCCCACAATGTATGAATGCCGGTGTATTTCTAATGAGAACTTACATGGAGAGCAATTGAGAAAACCTACAAACAAGCTTTCTCAGTGTATGCCACCATACAAAAGAACAAGCTGCCTGTGATGCTCAGATTGGTTGACTCCCTTGAGCCTTTAAAGGCCTTACACTTTGGATATTATTAGTTACACTAAGTACAGTTCAGCCACCACTCAGGACTAGATCTGTCCCCCACACATGCCGGTAGTGCATAAAATACATTAATGTGGTGTGATCTGAATAAAGAAAACTGGGAAGCTGTCATATTACACTCAACATTTATCAACGTAAGATCTGCTAGAGTAGCCTTTGTGTTGGCGTAATGCTAAACTAGTCTGTTTTTGTGCCCCTGGTGCACTTATCGGTGGTGCAGGTAATTTACATGTACCATATGCAAATGAATTCAGCATTGTTAGTTTTTTCTTTGAGGAGCAGGAACTCTCAATGTTGTAAAGTTCAATCTGGTAGAAAAACAGAAGTTTGCAGAAGTAGTCCACTGCCAAAATGGAATCTCGCTTGTTCAGCTATAGAATGTTATCAAGTTGACATTTTGTTATCCAGAATGTGTACATTCCTCACATTAGGACTATTTAATTTTATTAAGCAGGATACGTAGTGAACAAATACTGTTTCTGATTCGTTTAATGATTGTTTGTGCCTACAGACTGATGTGCCACTAGGTGTTTCTGCTCTACAAAACTATTGATTTGTGGGGGAAAGGGACATATGTAAAAATACGTCACGTGGCACTCTCTAACATCACTATCAGTGAGCTAACCCTGCTCCACTGCACACAAACATGATTTTTCGGGTGTCATAAAGCAACTTGAGCGTAGATAATCCGGATATCTCTGTTAACATACAATACAGACAGCAAAGAACTTCTGCATCTATGGTCACACTGATTGCTTCAGTGGCGTAGCTAGAGCTTGTGGCGCCCGGGGCTATCCCTCAGATTGCCGCCCCTGGTGGGGGGGGGATGCTGGGGAAAAAGGACAGCACGCACTTGAAAGAGGTCCGAGAAACACGTAGTATAGCCGCTAATAGTTACCTCGATCATGCAATTACATGCACATACATGACACAGTCCAAGGCTACACAGTTGAAAACACCGGTGACCGGCAGTACAAAGGAGAACACACAGACTGCATGATCTATCTGGGGACTCAGAAAAACCACATGAGGTGTGATGAGAAGGCAGGGTACAGTGCTGCATGGTAATTGACACTTCAATGCTGCACACTTGAGAACTGAATGTCAGCCTTGGATACATGGAGAATGTGAGAAAGGACAATTGTAAGAGCACTTTTCAAAAACTTCAAATAAATAAGAGTTATTGGCACCTGAAGCATTACTACAATAACAGTAATTTGGCTTTTTTCGCAAATTAAACAACATATTCTATAATTACTCACAGAGTGCTCTGGTTATCGACCTTGAAAGGATGAAAGGCTAAGATCCACTTTACTGCAATTCAAACTTCTGACCTGCAGGTAAAACTAGAGGTCTTAACTTGCTGGGCCGTCTTGCTGGCTGCTGACGTATTACCACTCCTCCACCCACTCCTTCCGCATGATAGTGCAGAGTGTGTAAATTTTGAAACATAACTAATCAGTACAGAAAGAAGTGCGGAGGAGCTATTCAGTTTCACAGTCCCGCAGGTTTTATATTACCAAACAGAGAGAACGCACAGATTGGCCCCACCTTCAGGGGCTTGAGCCTATTTCTGCTGCTAAATTAGCTAGGGTAAGGTGCCACACGGTGTTAGTCAGAGATTCCAACACCAATCTAAAATGGTTTTGGATATTCCTGCCGAAGAGGAGAGAAAGAGTTGCTCTGCTGCAGAAGACACAGGGCCTGCACCACTAAAAACGTTTTAGAAATGCAGTGCTCCAACCTCACGAGCGGGCGGTGGGGAGGGCAAATGATTAAGCATTATCCAAATTTCACAGCCACTTTTCTAAAATGCGAGGCATTTTTACAATAGTGCCCACACCGCCAGCGCTCGCTCCGCACTGCGCACATTAACACTTATATAC
This sequence comes from Lissotriton helveticus, assembly GCF_964261635.1. Lineage (NCBI taxonomy): Eukaryota > Metazoa > Chordata > Amphibia > Caudata > Salamandridae > Lissotriton > Lissotriton helveticus. The sequence goes on from NC_136061.1 coordinate 866,142,024, forward strand.
CAAGGAAAACTCATGAGACATATTTGTGGGAAAGCAGTGGCTGCAGGTTTATTTCGTACAACCGGTAGCTGATAAGGTGGGTCATCTTACAGGCGATCCAATGCGGCAGCCCCTCGCTGACCCGCATGCCTAAGGAGCCATCTTGCACGGCGAGTCGATGCTCTGAATCAGCGCAGAGCCTAGGGAACCAGGCGCGGGAAAGAGAGGCCGAGCATAGTTGTTGGGCCTGCTTTATACTCCAAGGAACGCCCGCCCCTTTCCCCAGGTGAGCCCTCCCTATTGGCTGTTGGTGGGGAGGGCGGCTCAGAGGGGTTGACGCGCTACAAGCTCTGCTCGCCCGTCGTGTGGGACTAGGGCGCTGTCCCGCCCATGCTCCCCTGCGTGTCGCGCGGTCAGCGGCAAAGTGCTGATATTTAGATTTTTTTTGCAATCATGACATCCTGAAGGGTTTAATTTACACCTTAAACAATAAGACTGCTAAATCTATTCATCAGCTTCTGTGAAATGGTAAATGCATTTCATCCCAAAAGATTCTAACAGTCAGTTTATGCTGCATTTAACTGTTTTTCTATGAAATCCCAGTGAACCCTGTGGAGCAGGTAGGCACAGACTATGTCTGGAGCTTTGAAGAGACAGCCATTGTCCCTTGGTGCTGTGTATCTGTGAAAGCATGCAGAACTTCCACAGATGGGACCCAATGATGGCTCTCTGTGATTTCACTTTCAAGCAATCACCTGCTCGCACACAATCACCTGCTCACTCCCACGCAATCACCAGGCCTCGGGTCATCTACCTCATGCATTAGCGAGGCTGTGAAACAGTGGAGGTCTGTACCCAATCAGTTCATGGACTGTCCAGTGCAGCACATGTGAAAAACTATTTCAAGATGGTATGCACCTACCACATGTTTACTGCAGAATGTGTAACGTCATGCTGTATGGTTGCAAGATATCACAGCTCAACACTGACACACAGGTTCACCATAAACCCATGACAAGTTTAATTCAAGAAACTAAAGATGCTATAAATATACCACAAACACACCCTCCTTCACCCCCACTCAGTGGAGTGAGAATACGGAAGCACATTGGAACAACTGTGCCTATAGCAGAACTCACAAGACTTTTGTACTTTGTAATCTCTTACTTCTTTCACCTGGCTTTCTCAGAAAGTGCTGTGGACCCTTCCTTTGGGCTCTGCCCTGCCCTGACCTGCCTGTAGTCCACGTCCCCGATCAAGTAACTGCTTCGAGCCTAGGGCGGTACATCACTCCTTCACCTCTCTCAGATTTGTATTGCGTCTCTTTGTCTGCAGCTCCGTGAGCCTGCCACCACCGGAAACCTCTGCCTGGCGAGCAGAAGCTCGTGCGACGTCACATGCCTATGCTAATTATGGATTTGCCTTATTTGTCATATAATACATCATCTACTGCATCATCTTCAGCTCAAACAGATCAAAAGTTACAAAAAATACGAAAGCACATGTTGGTGCATAGTGGAAGGCCCTTCGTTAAAGCTGATTGGCAGTGGTGCTGCTACCAAATGGGGGTGGTGGGCGGGGGAGTTGAGGGAAGGATGAAAACAAGCATTGGTTATGCATTGGTTTCGCCTATGTGAGGAATAAGCTGTTTTTATAACTCACCGACCGGTACGAAAAGAAAGAGCTCCCTTACAAGTAGCACAGGATTGGAGAGGATATGGTGCAGCAGTCAGAGCTGCCGATTCGAGAGCGGAGGATCCTGATTCATGTCTCGGCAGCACAACATCCTGTGATTCTGGGCAAATCACGTAATTAATCCCACTGGATGATAAATTGCACACGCAGTGTATAATCTTCTCTTTAATAATTTCTTTTTGTTTTGCTGCCCTAACATCACCAATTAAATGCAAATACCATACATATATAGAGAACAAAGAGAAAGTAAAATCATTAAACTGAACAAGACATAATCATGCTCAATGTAAGAGTTGTGTCCTTAAGTTAAGGAGTTACAAAGAAGTGAATTTATTGTTAGATAAAACAAGCTGAGAAGAAAAAAAGTGATTTTTGCTGTTTGCACAGTTCTTTTAATTTGCTCCATGGCTTGCAACACATTTGTGCTCCTTTGCAAATAACAAAACAATCCTGTTTGGCTACAGTCCACGCTATCAGAGCAGGGCCTGGTGTCACTGGAGGGAACAGAAGTACCTGTAAGTCAGTGCAAGACCATCTTTAGCAGTTGTCATACTTCTTAAGAAGTTAAGTGTGTGACTCGTGCTTCCGTCCTGTACATTTCTCCTGAGACAGAAGTCTCTGGAATTACCATATTTAACAAGCATCACAGGTGTGGAAAGGATGTGGCGCAGTGGCTAGAGCTGCTTACTTGAAACCTGAGGAGTCCTGTTCAAGTCTCGGCGCAACATTATGCTTTGAGCCTAGGGCGGTACATCGCTCCTTTACCACTCTGAGATTTGTATTGCGTCTGCAGCTCCGTCAACCTGCCGCCACTGGATGCCTCTGCCTGGCGAGCAGAAGCTCATGCGACGTCAGGAGCCTACGCTAGGTGGTGGTGGCGTGCTTGCGCTGCACGCTGCACGCTGCACACTGCAGGCAGCAGTTACAAGCTGCAGGTGGCGGTGCGCATGCGCTTGCTCTTCGAACAGGACCGCGCGCCCGGCACTGGTGGCCCGTTGCGGCGGCCTTTATCATTCATTTGGGACACTGACACTAGTGTCCCAAATAAATGATAAAGATCGCCGCAACGGCCATCTGTGCCGCACAGCCGCCCGCTGCCTTAAAAACAGTGGCGCCAGGAGCGGACCGCCCCCTCCGCCCCCCCTAGCTACGCCCCTGGATTGCTTACATGAACTAAGCGCTATAATAGTTTCATGCATGCACTATTCAAACATCATTGACGTAACATGACAACATAACATAACATACCATCTTCCTAAATGAATGCAGTTCAACAAAAAACAAAGTGTAGTTTATGCCAAAATATGGCACAACTGATAAAGGAACCTGTAACTACTTCAAAATCCATTTTTCCAAATTGTATTTCTACCTCTATTGAGACAGTATTCAGTTTTCATATACCTAATCAGGAACACAGCTCAGCTAAGAGGAATTCCTATGCTACAATGCAAAATTATTGGCAGGCACTTATACATTCACAGTTTTACAGATGACGTGCATAAAATGCATATTTTTATTCATTTCCCTCTTAATTAAAGACTATAAATTCATATGATTCCAATAGAAAACCCAACAGCTCGTAAAAATGACAAGCAGAAGAGCTAGCATTAGGACAAATAGCCATGTCATCACAAACGGCTTCATTAGTTCTCTAAAAAATGGCAATTTCAAAGACATGGGCGGACAGATTTTTTTTCAATCTCCTTTAATTGCAGGTATTAATGACTTCCAAGCTATCTAGACTGGAGGGCAACTCCAACTACAAAGCCACACATGTCTTTGTTCCTCCTCTTGCTCTCTTTTCCCAGGGAATTAATTGAGGACGGAAGGGTATAAATTTTATTTTTACGAAAAAATAAATCCGTGGCGGGTTCATTATTCATGGTGCTGTGGGGAACAGATTTGAGAATCCGAGTTTAGACAGTACAGAACCACAGGTGACTATCACCGTTAGCAAATTCTTTATATCGCAAAAGATGAAACTTTGTTGTCAATATCGCAGATTATCGACGATATTTACCCAAAAGAAAAAGTCCTGAAAAAACGATAAATTCTTTGTACTATACAAAAAAAACGTATGCCCATTTTCGTGATGTAGAACAGAATAGTAACAAGGTTTTCTAGTTAGGAAATCCAAGAGATTTTTTTTTAAATTCTTGTACCTCGAGGCCTGAGGATGTTTCCATATATATGGACAATAATCCCTTAATATCTCGTAGCAATTTAATATGTATCCGACAACTTAACATGCTCATATTCCTAATGCAAATTCTACTAGGAACTATGGTGTTTTGTTAGGAAATGCTGTAGGATAATGTTTCCATTTTTTTTTATCTCACAATTAAGAATGCCAAATGTATTTGCCAAAGCTGCAAAATGTTTCCTCTGTACATTTTTTCAATAGCTTTGCAAACTTTGCAACCAATGCACCATTTTGAAGTGTGACTAAGGCCCTTATTACAACCATGGTGGTTCTCAGAGGCAGTCCGACGACCGCGGCACTGTGGGACCACCTGCAATATTATAACTGTGGTGTTCGGACTGCCATGAGACCACCGGAATCAAGGACCCCACTGGGCTGGTGGTCTTTCCCTGGGCAGAATATGCTGACAAAGTCGCAGGAGGCACCACTGATCATATTATGAGTTACCTCTCCGCCATCCTTTTCATGGTGGTGGAACTGCCATGAAAAGGGTGGCGGAGACGAAATTAAGGGGGTTCTACAGGTTCCCGTGTTGCCTTCGTGCATAGGGGTGCATGCAGGGGAGGACATGGTGTGCCCCGATATATGTTTGCACCCCCAGTTTCAGCGCAAAAGAAATGTACAACACAGTGCATTTCTTTTCGTGATGGAACATGCTTTGGGGGTCCTAGGGCACTTTCTTTCTAAGGCTCATATATGAACCTTAGAAAGGCACCACTGTGAGATCCCCAAAGCATCGCTTGCCAGACCAGGATGTAAGTCTTAATCTGGAGGGTAGTGTGACTACGGTTTTGGCAGTCTCGCAGCGGGGCACTGGTGTAGCAGCTCGCTGCAAGACTGCCAAAGTCATAATAAGGCCCTAGGTTAATCTTACAAGAAGAAAATTATGTAAAATTTGACAATAATCTAATTTTCAGGTGCAATTTCCTCTTCCAAAAAGCTTTATTGACAAATTTTTCTGTGGGCGAAGTTTGCAGATCTTTGCATCTCTTGCCCAGTGATTTGTTTTAAGACTTTTCAAAGCTTTTTGATTGACAAAATGCCACTCCTCTCTAGTGCCAACACAGTAGCTGAGAAGAGTATTATTAATGGTATACAGGGTAAAAAAATATTGAGATTGAAATGTAAGGATCTGTTCTGGCAGATATTGCAGTGAGAAAATGATGTGTCTTTTGCTGCAAGACAGATTTCAAATGAATATCTTGGAAAAGTGTAGAATAAAGATAAACATCAAAATGTCTCCCATTACGCATTTTGATTGGATTACAGTAATTGCAGTCTGGAATATATAATGAAAATACAATCTACAACTGACCACATGGAAAGGAAGAGCCAGACATAGTTAACTAACACCCACTGGCAATTTTACTTCTTCCCTGTTATCAGGAAGCAGTGTGTGACTGTGTGATCACATGTTGTCCTCCATTTCTATGACCTTCAAAGTCCACTAGGGGTCATCTTTGTCTCCTCTATTTTCTACCTTATAAGTTAAACTCCTACTTCTGTACCTGTAAAAGGACTGGTTATCTCAAATCAGTCAATGACGTGCAGATTTATCTGTATTTTGCTGTGTAAAAAGTCTGGTGCACCCTGGAGAGATGGGCTATTTTAGTCTTAGGTCCCAAGCGTAGACTAGGTAACACATCTATAAGAGAATGTGGGCTAATTGATAAAGATTTTAAAGCCATTCAGGCTGTTAATGAAAATTCCAAAGAAGATCTAGGCTCATTGTACAAAACAGGGTGTCCTTTGCTGAAGGATTTGAGGGTTTCCCAGAAACCACTTACAAGTGAATGCAGATATTGAGGGTTGTGACATTGGCTGCTATGGTATCCAGGTCTTAGGGCAGTGACACTCAAATGCGGCCCGGGGGCCGCATGCAGCCCTCCTGACCTTTAGGTGCGTCCGTCTGTTCCTGCTATTTACTGGACAGAGTACTAACCTTAAAATATTTAAAATAAACGGGCAAGCGTTTATTCAAATGTTAATTGCAGCTAAAGAGAGGAATTAAATAGGGTGTCCAGAACAGCTTAACTTTAAGAACACCTACATTTATAGACATCTTGCAGCAAGCAGGCAAAAATATGATAAAGTTTCTTCAAAATTGAAAAATGGAAAACGCATATTTCTTTAACATACAGAACCTTTCACCCTAGCAAAGCAGTTTCTATCAGTGTATTGAGAAGTATTTTATTTAATAGGTGATAGTTTTCAAACATTAATTTAGAAACATTCATGCTTCCCCATCATCGAAGCAACAATGCCAATAGTGAACTAAAAAGCAAGTCGGTTAATATGTGCACCCTTTGGGTGGCTGGGGTTGCTACCATACATGAACATTATAGTTTATCATATGAAACATCTTCTTTGCAGATGTAGGGTTTGGCGATGGGGCGTTGGTATAGTAAGACCTAAGGTGCTATTGACAGATTTTGAGTCCAGGGGCAAGTGCACCGATAATGAGTCTGTTATCAATTCTGGAAATGGAGCAGGCTGTTGTGCGTGTTTCTTGGGAACTTAAGCCTGAATATTCTTATAGTGTTTAGTGGTCTGGGAGTAGTGGTACGCTTTGGTGGTCACAGATTCAGAAAACTCTCCAGACATAACTCGATCCACTGCTACACTGCTGGTCTGTGAGCAGCAGTTTCAATCAACAAAGTCTATATCTTCTTCAATGATATCAAACATAGGGCAATAAGATCCCTGCCCTAGTGGCTGGGGTGAATCTCTGATGTCTGTCACCTGAATACCCTAAACATGCAGCACAGACATGTGGTGCTCTATTACACATGTGCGCTGAAGGATTTCTTGCACAGATCGCCTCTCGGAGTGATCCCCTTTAATGCATCCCCAATGCCGGGTGGTGAGTAGACTGCAATCTTGTATAGAGGGCCAATGGTAGCTGGCATGGATCGGGAGTGGTGAGGTGGTGGGTGGGAGGGAGGAAGGAGAATGCTAGAAAAAGAAACAAAAAAACCCTTACCTTATTTCTGCGTCCCGCGTTTCTGACCAGTCTCTCCTATGTCTGCCTCGGCAGAACAGCAACCAGGAAGCACACCCAGGCTCCCCTGACAAACCACAATGCTGTGATTACAAGCACCCAGGCTGCCCTGAGCAATCACAACTCTGTAATGCAGTCTTGTGATTAGTCTGAGCACTGTGGTTCAACGCTCAGACGGAGACAAGGGGCCTGGGCTTGTTCTCTATGCAGGCTGTAGTGCATGTTGCATGGAGAACATGGAAAGTGTGCATGACTGTTGGGGCGGCCATCTGGGGCCGGCCAAACATTCATGTGTACTTTAAGTGGGAAAACCACTCCTCCCCTGCTCATCTCTGAGAGCAGAGCAGCCTAATCTGCACGCCTGTCTGCCCGCAAAGAAGCTGGAAACAATAAAATGATAATAACAACAAGTTATTATCATTTTATTTTTCCTTTGTCACGCTGCTTAAAAGAAGTGGGGCGACGCGCCTCTGCCTTAGCGGAAGAGCCAACGCCTCACTGTGGTTCAGGTATGAAAGATTTTGGAGGACGGAATTATTATGAAAGTGTTTTAATCAGTCTTTTGAAAGTGGCTTTTCATGTACCTTTGCAATCCAGTAACATTATTGCCAATGTGATGGGTGGTTTCAACTTCAAAATCCACCATTTTGATGGATTTTATTCTAAAGCACTCGCTCCACTATAGAATTATTTGAAATCATATGCATTTTGATTCAGCGTGGCATGTGATAGTTATATATAGAAATTCGAGAAAATTATTAAAACATTACTCTGGAGAAGACCTTTGAAACCCCGCACCCACCCGCCCCCCATTCAAAATTTCATATGAAAGCTAGCCACCATGGAGCAATGTGTAGGCCCTTCTTACATATACAACACATGAGAAGCAAAAACAAATCATAATGTATTTTGCATAAGTAAGTGTAAGACAATTTTACCATTTTATTTATTTTTTATTATTTTATTTTACTTTGATTCGGGGTCAGCTATCCTAGTGATATTAGATCAAAATCTATGCTCCCCTCAGTCAAGGAAATATCTGTCAGTTCCCATGCAATAGAAAAGGAAGCTGGTCAGGTGTTGCACACTTTGATCTAAAGGTACCCCTAAAAAGGGAATATGGCACATGACGTGACGTGAAAGAACAGGGAGAACAAAGTCTTTGTGCAATTAACGCACTATGTGCGATATTTGATCAATGTTATTCATTGACTAATTCTGTTAGAATAAGTTAAAAGCATTGACCTATGGACAGACCCATCTAGGACTAGAAGATCTGATTGTTAGTCTTTGTTTTCCTGTCTACGTTTTTTAGTTTGACTTATATGAAATTGGAGTAATGAAGTGCGATGTGAATGATTGTGTAGTGAGAAAGATTTGAATTGGCGTGATTGGATTTGTATGAATAATATGAGGGGTGAAGAAGAGAGACTTATACATATTCATTGTTGTTGCTCAATTTATTATATGACTGTGTTTGTTTTTATATCTAGCCAAAACATACATATGTGTTGTGTATATATATATATATATATATATATATATTACCTACTGGCGGTCGCCAGTAGGTATATATAGTTAGGATTTTTTCTCTATGGGTTTTTTGAAAATTCTATGTCTAATAACTTTGGCGTTTGTGGACGGAATTGGCTGAAATTTTCAGGAAAATGGCACATTTTGTTTCTGAGCAGCCCTTGAAAATTTGGGGGGGGTTCGTCAAGGGGGGGCCGAGAAAAAAGGGGGGTCCCAAAACGTGTTTTTAACATTGAGTTTTCCATAGGGCGGTTGGCCTCACTTTTAGCCCGAACGGCTGAATGGATTTGCACGAAACTTGGCAAAATTGTAGGGACTGGTAGCCCGATGTGCCTTTTGTAGGTCTCAATATATGTGCTCCAGTGGATTTTGAGAAATTAACGTTTAAAAAAAGATATATATCTGTAACAGCGGACCGGTTAGCGCTCTGGTTCGCGGACTTTTCGCGCAACGGAGCTTTGTGAAGCGAAGCTGATTGGTTCTCCGGCGTCTGTCAACATTCCAAACAGTCCGTAGCGGCCGCCATCTTGTCTCTCGGTAGGATCGAGAGACAAGAGGAGGTCAAAACAAAGGGGGAAATAACTATAAGGGGGCATAGTAGATCCTCGCTGACCCCCTAGGTTTGATGTGGAGGTTTTAAAAGGGCCCCGCGGGGCAAAAAAAAATAATAAAAATAATAATTGAACGGCTGAATGGATTTGCACGAAACTTGGCAAAATATTAGGGACTGGTAGCCCGATGTGCCTTTGCTAGGTCTCAATATATGTGCTCCAGTGGATTTTGAGAAATTAACGTTCAAAAAAAGATATATATCTGTAACAGCGCTCCGCTTCGCGTAACGGAGGTTTGCGAAGCTGATTGGTCATTCTGTCACTGGGCTATAGTTGGGCTACATCTGGCTGATATTTGGGCTACATTTGTTTTTTTGTGTGTCTGGCGGCCATCTTTGGGCTACATTGGGCTACATTGGGCTTCATTGGGCTACATTCGGCTAATTAGCAAATAGCTCATCGCAAACTAGGAATGGTAAAGAATCGCTATTTATTCCTTAAAGTTCGCTATTTAGGAAATGCAAATAACTTTGATGATACATATGGCGGTTCATCTCTAACAAGATAAGAAGCATAGGGATAGATTTATGATGACTGGCGCATCACCAGGGATGTGTTAGTCATTCTGTGCCGCTGTTCCGTCACCTATGGTGTGCTGCATTTACAATGCGGCGCATCACGGGGCAAAAACAGCACAGATGCGTGATGTATCTGTGCCGTAAAGGTGGCGCATTGCTGGAGTTGTATCGCAAGTGTGATGAAGCTCCAGCAAGGGTCGGGGGTGCCCCTGTCGCAGGGTTTCTGTTCTCACACAGAACTGTGGACAGAGGATTGGAACCTCGGCGAATTAGGGTGTCCCAAAACTCACGTTAGTAATCAAAAACTATTTAGCAAGCTAGGTACAGTGTCACATTGGATATAACAAACTCTCAATGTTTAGACAATCCAGAATATGAACTTATAGTACCTCAGGATACGTGGAACTCATGAACAGTCGGTCGTTATATATTTCTTAGAAACCAGAACATGGAGTTAAGAAGAACACATGTGTATTTGAAATGTTTATTTACTAATGCCGTCTTCTCAGGCGTAGTACCTTAGATAATAAAAGTACACATATTATCAGTAGCAAAATTACCAGCATAGTTACTAGTACATAAAAAGTGAATGGTGATAGTATGTTAACATGCTGTAAATGAATAAGAGTTAGCAACACTTATAAGCAGCCGCGGGCCGTGGAGGGAGTTACGGTGAGGCATGGAGGCGGGGAGGGGGAGAAGCAGGGTGGAGAATACAAGTACACATATTATCAGTAGCAAAATTACCAGCATAGTTACTAGTACATAAAAAGCGAATGGTGACAGTATGTTAACATGCTGTAAATGAATAAGAGTTAGCAACACTTATAAGCAGCCGCGGGCCGTGGAGGGAGTTACGGTGGGGCAGGGAGGCGGGGAGGGGGAGGGGCAAGGTAGAGAGGGCTCCACCCTGCTTCTCCCCCTCCCCGCCTCCCTGCCTCACCGTAACTCCCTCCACGGCCCGCGGCTGCTTATATCTCACCCTCCCTAATACACATATTATATTATTTGCTAAGAAGGTCTCTTTGTGTTGGTTTAGGGCGTGCCCATACTTTAGTGTCTTAGATTTGAAGGAATCACATCAGCATACACCAGCTCTCTCTTCATGTGAACCGCATCAACTGTTGTGTATGTGTGTTCGGCAAAGCAATATAAAACCCGCCTCATGCCCAGAATTGGCAGAAGTTGCACTTATGTTATGAGTATGAAGTCGTGGAGATCAGACCTCATAACAATTCTGTACCGTGTTGTTCTTGAAACTTTAGCACTCGCTGTACAGATATAGTTTAACAAGTAAAGCAGATAGTAGACCAATAACATATTATTCTCATGTAAACCACGATGAACTACTAGGTGGAAAGCTAAAGCAACAACTAAATGTCGTGTGCAGAAGTTGCAAAAAAGGAAAAATGGCGTTTAAACCGGTAATGAGCCCATGCTAACTTAACACGGTGTAAAGATATCCAGGACCTAGATGACACCTCCTCATGATCCGGAAACGAACTGAATAAGATAATAGAAGTGCCATCTCATGAGAGCAGATTGCAAGTTTATATGTGGACGGTCCGCAAGGTAAAGCATTAAAAACTAGGAAAATTCAATGCTAAAGAAAAATAAAACAGCCAAGTACTTTATCGAGTCTTAAGCCAATAGGCAAGGTAAATAATAAAAACTTGACAATTAAGTCAATGAATTGTCAATGAAATGCTAGTACTCAGCATATGAAACATGAAAAAGGTCTATGACATAACTGTGTATGCAAAATAAGCTGCAACAGCCTCCAACAGGAAGTCACCGTCTTCATCCGAAAACAGTTCAGCCATCCAATTTAAAAGCGGAAAAGAACATACGTGCTCTCCCAGCACCGGATCCTCTATCACCATCAGAGGACAGCTCGGTGGGTTTTCAAGAAAGCTGTGTTCCAAGAAAGACTGTGCTGCCGCCAGTAAATTCCAGGGACCAAGTAGTCCATGCATCAATGCCACAGCCATAATCCTTTCGCCAGGACAAATCAACTCGTGAGTAATGATAGGAGTCATCAGCTGATTAAAGTCGACGTCAGGAGAAACCGGTCCGCAGAGACACAAATCAATGGCCCAATCGAAATCACAGGTCAGGCAGTGAAATACAGGCTGGACACAGGTGAAGTAGGAGAACCGAAAAGATAATCCATATGCCGTGCTTAATATCGCCAACGGCATTGTGCCATAATATTCTAGCATGCGATTGCGGAACAGTGTCAGCAGCTGCAGGGTCGGAGGTTGCATAGGAGGGACATCCATATTTAAAAATGTAAAAAAGTACAAGAGCGTCCGCTGGTAATGCAAGTAAAAATGCAATCCACGAACCAGAGTGGAGAAAATGGAATGAAAGGGAGCAGGGATGACTCCAAAGATTTTCTCAAATGAAGTCACGAGACCACTGGTAACAACTTTAAAAAAGTGTGCCAGGGATTTTGTGGAGGATGCGTTAAAGATAGTCGGAAACATGTTGCTGAAATTGAAAGGCAAACCTGTGTACGGGTGTTCGCTATGTGAAGTACGAAAGTTTCACGGGCCGAACTCAAGGCCACCTCTCTCTGAGACAAAAGAGCTCTTATTCTTGTCATGCTGTTGAAACGTGTCCCAAGGTTGGTATTTGTGGCCAGATTGAAAACTCCCTATGTTCATGTGTGGGAGGAAATAGAACATTTCTGCAGCAAATAACCCGTTCACTTACTGTTACGATAAAAGGAATACTTTTAATTAACTCAGAACAATCTTCATTATTGAGCATCAAATAACTACCATTTTCCAACAACTTGAACGTGGGGATGATAGCAGGAACTGGCGTGCCTTGCATCACGCAAGCCATATTTGGTCGCTGTTTGTTGCATGAATCGTGTAACTGTATGTGCCTACACATTAGTGAATGATCTGGCGTCTCAGTGCATTCCTCTCCATTCAGATAAACTTCTTGATCATCTTTGAAACATCTGTATGTGTATGGAAGCGACCAGACCTCATGAACAAAAGCACTACCTAAAGGTTCATAAAGACCTATTGGTATATATTTCATACAATTTGAAAACTTATATAAAGCAAAAGGCAGCGTTATTAAACCGTCGATAAGGCATGTTGCCAAAAAACCCGCAATCCTCTGCTGATGATGTCACTGAGCATGTCATGAATGATGTAATATGTGACATCATCAGTAGTGGATTATGGGTAATAGTATCTCTAGTTTACTCCCCTATAGCTGTCTTTCTTTTAACATAAGTGTGTGTTTCCTTCCCTTATACTTACTGTTTTTGGTTCGCTTCCAGTTCGCGTACCAGCGAGCGAACTAGGAAGCGAACTAAGAGAAATAGAGGTTGGCACAGTTCCAAATATTGTACCAATTTTTTAATAACGGGGAGGTAGTTCTGAAAAGAACTTTTTTTTTTATTTTTCTGAACATTTTTTTACTGTAAGGTTCCCGATTCGCGAAGCGGGAACGAAGAAAAAAAAATATTTAAAAAAATAATTATTCATAAACATATAAAATATATTTTTGGATTTAAAGAAGAATAAATTTTACAGCTACAGATATTAGCTGTTAAAAAACCAATGAAATTCACTGAAAAAACCATAGGTTATAGACCATATATAGTTAGGAATTAGCATTTACAAAACCTTGAAAATTCACTGAAAAAACCATAGGTTATAGACCATATATAGTTAGGAATTAGCATTTACTAAACCTTATTTTACTCACACAAAACCATTGAAATTCCATATATAGTTAGTTGCACTAACTATATATCGCGCACCCGCAATCCACTGCTGATGATGTCACATATTACATCATTCATGACATGGTCAGTGACATCACTGATGACATCACTGATGACATCTCAAATGACATCACTGATGACATCATCTAGTGTCTGTGTGTTTTTGTAAAGTTTAAATACGTTTTACATATTGAAGAATGACTGGATGTATGGAAGACTGAGTGTGTGTGTGGCTGGCTGGGAGGTGTGTGACTCTGTGCATATCAATGTGTACTTGTATCAGTGATTGTATAAGAGAGTAAGTATGTGTTAGTATATGTGTGAAAAGTATGGTGTTCTGTGTTTAACTATAGATGAGGAAATCGAAGTGTGATTGATTCTTCACAGGACTGACTAGGTGTATGAGTGCATATGATAGTGTTCTAATAATAACTGACTGTATGTATGAGTAATTGTATGGGTGAATGAGTGAATGTGTGTGTAGACGTACGAATCAGTGAGTGCGTATGTAGTAACTGGTATTGGTGTGTCATGATGTCATCAGTGATGTCATTTGAGATGTCATCAGTGATGTCATTTCAGATGTCATTAGTGATGTCATCAGTGATGTCACTGAAGTATGGTGTTCTGTGTTTAACTGTATAGATGAAGAAATGGAAGTGTGATTGATTCTTTACAGGACTGACTTGGTGTGTGAGTAACTCCATGGATGAGTGGCAGTGTGTGACTGTCTGCATAGGTGTATGAGTGCATATGATAGTGTTGTAATAATAAGTGACTGTATGTATGAGTTATTGTATGGGTGAATGAGTGAATGTGTGTGTAGACGTAGGAATCAGTGAGTGCGTATGTAGTAACTGGTATTGGTGTGTCATGATGTCATCAGTGATGTCATTTGAGATGTCATCAGTGATGTCATCAGTGATGTCATTTGAGATGTCATCAGTGATGTCATCAGTGATGTCACTGACCATGTCATGAATGATGTAATATGTGACATCATCAGCAGTGGATTGCGGGTGCGCGATATATAGTTAGTGCAACTAACTATATATGGAATTTCAATGGTTTTGTGTGAGTAAAATAAGGTTTAGTAAATGCTAATTCCTAACTATATATGGTCTATAACCTATGGTTTTTTCAGTGAATTTTCAAGGTTTTGTAAATGCTAATTCCTAACTATATATGGTCTATAACCTATGGTTTTTTCAGTGAATATATATATATATATATATATATATATATATATATATATATATATATATATATATGTATTTTTCACTCCTCCAATGCCGGTTTGTGCACACAGGCTGTCGTTGCGCGGTCCTGGACAGGCCACCGACAGGCCTCGAATAATCCCCTCCAAATACCTCGATGATTTCCGAAGCAGACCAGGACACACAGAGTTCGTTTGCAGGTTTATTAGCAGGTGAAAAAGTGCGACGCGTTTCGCCGATAAGGCTTGCTCACGCTCGTCAGAAAAATAGTAACCACCATTTTTAAAAGTGCTCAACACACACCCCCAGTGAATCATGTGTTTCAACAGTTATTGGTTGCAGCCATTTCGTACATATACTTACAACATTATTGTGTTCAATAAACACCATAAAAAATGTCAGAATTCATTGTACAATCATGTATGGGGAAACCATATTAATGGGACACAATTGTGCAAAAGCAAATGCGGTGTTTCAAAAATTCGAGTACGCATTAAATTCTGCTTGCAAACTTGTCTCAATAAACAAGAAATTTAAATGTTGTTATATACAATTCAATCGTGTTTGAAAATACCCTGTAATTGCAAGCATTCTCTATTAGAACCAAGTTAACCATAAATGTGTTTCAATATATTACATCGATAGACATTGGTTGACAGGTTTAGCCATTTTATGCTAAGTTCAGTCTGATTGGTTCGCGTTGCCACGGGATGCATACACACCTTCGTGTGCTTCTTGGTGTCAATAAAGTTGTTAAAATTGTATAAACAACCAAGAATCAACAAAAATTCTTTCAACTGCCCATGTGGGCTATCCTGTGGACATCAATCGCGATGTAAACATAAATAATACCCAACCAAATGTCCATCAAACCGGAAAGTCATGTATCTGCCCATGTGGGCTATCGAGTAGATTTCAACTCTTCATGCTGGTATTGATCCATTTTGCCCCAGTGGGCATATATATCTCCTCACCACATCGGGTTAAATTTGAAACAAAAATTGTCCCATACAGTGTATGTTCTGGTTCCCACATTCCAATATCTCCAGTAGTACCACACAATTCCTGAAAAAACACACAAATGTGATATAATTCTGTTAAAATTACAATTAAAATACAGACGGCATATATTCAATTCAATTTATCAGTTCCATTATTCTTCATACAGATGTACTGATAATTCCTCACTCGTGTTCAACCCCATAGGTGTCAAACATTGGAAGTCAATTATGTACTTGGACTCCAGTTTTCTCATGGAGAGTTCATAATTTCCCCCCCGTATTCCCAGATCGACACAATCAATAACCACCATGCGAAGTTTAGTCTCATCTTGCATGTGAAAATCAAAGAAGTGTCTTGCGACCGGATATTGTTTGTTGTGATTCCGTATCGCTCTTAGGTGTTCCAACACTCTCTTTTTGGCCTCATGTTTTGTGCTACCCACATATAGTTTGTTGCACGGACAGATTAAAGCATATACACTGTATGGGGTATTACAAGTTAATCGTTTTTTAATGATAAATTCTCTGGATGTACCAGGTATCAACAGAGTCTTGCAATCTCTGCTGTGTTTGCATGCCTTGCATTTCTTACAGCAAGCAAACCCAGCATTGATGGCATGTATCGATCGACCTACGTCAGTTACATAGTTATTACTTAACTCATCTCGTAGGGATCTACCTTTCCTAAACGTAATCTGTGGATTGTCCCCCAGATATTTAGAAAGATGTTCGTCAGTGTTTAACACATGCCAGTGTTTCTTGAATACCTTTCTTACATCCTGTGATTGGCCTGAAAACGTGGTTATGAATCTGATTGTTTCAGACTCTGGCTGGGGCAATTTTGGAGCTAGTAATTCATCTCTTGTTTTGCTGTTGCTACGTTCTACCGCCTTTGCAATGACCTTGTTCCCGTAGCCTCTCTGTCTAAATCTCTGGCACATTACCATTTCCTCCTTCTTGTATCCTTCCTGCGTGCTGCAATTGCGCCTGGCACGCAGTAATTCCCCATAGGGGATGCTGTACACAAGATTCTTAGGATGGCAACTCGAAGCTCGTAAAAGACTGTTACCTGAAGTATTTTTTCTGAACAGTTTTGTGGTCAGAGTATTATCAACCACCTCAATTTCAACATCTAGGAATTCCATTCTAGATTTACTGATATGTTCAGTAAGAATCAAATTCAGGTTGTTGATATTCAGTTTATTGATAAACTGTTTAACCGAGTCCTCATCACCATTCCAAATGAAAAAAATATCGTCAATGTAACACAGCCACAGGGACACATTGTTGAATTCTGCCATCTCCATGACCACCCGCTCCTCCCACCAGCCCATGAATAAATTCGCGTAGCTGGGGGCGAAGCAGGTTCCCATGGCCGTGCCCTGTGACTGGCGATACATGACGTCATTGAAATAAAAAAAATTATTCGTTAGACAGAAGTCTATCATGGATAGCAACATTTGGGAATGTAGCAACAAAGAGATGGATCTTGAGTTTAAATAGTGTCTAACTGCCTCCAGACCGTCCTTATGCTGGATGCAGGTGTAGAGGCTGCTGACATCTAGTGTGACCAATGTGTAGTTGTTATCCCAATGAATTTCATTAATGATACTCAAAAATTGAGTGGTGTCCTTCACATAGGACGGCAATGCCACCACAAAATTCCTGAGATAATGGTCGATATATTTGGAGGTATGCTCCAAAAGGGAGCCAATTGATGACACAATAGGACGACCCGGCGGATTGTCCGGGTCTTTGTGGAGTTTGGGGAGGAGGTACAGTATTGGTACTTTCGGGTGGGCACAATAAAGGTACTGATATTCCTCTATTTCTAGGAGTCCTTTATCCCTCCACTCCAACAGGAGATCTCTAAAATTCCCTGTAGATCTTAACTCATCATCCTTCCCACATCTGCAATAACATGTTAAATCTTGTAGTTGTCTCCTTTATCGGATTGTCGTATCACGATTTCTTGATCTGCTCTAAGGGACTCAATAGACAACAATTGTGCACTTGATAGGTTCTTGTTATTCTGGGGTATTCTTTTAAATCTTAATTTCCCCAGATCTTTTAGTACCCCCCTCTCAAACACATCAATAGCGTCACATTGAACTGCTGGTAAAAACACACTCTTAGGTTTGAATTTTGACCCTGGATTTGTATCCAAATCAAGGCCCCAACTCTCCCAGTCCGGTTCAACACTAGTGTTCTCATCATCTCCAATAATTTCTTCAAGTAAGAAAATGTCCTCAACATCAAGATTACTCTGGGTATTACTAGCCAATACAACAGGTCTATCCTTAACTTTGGTGCAAAACCATTTCTTCAATTTAAGTTTTCTGGCAAATAAAAACAAGTCAATGCGAGTCTGGGTAAAGTTCATATTCTGAGAAGGACAGAAGGAAAGGCCAAGTGCCAAGATCTCACTCTCACCTTCCGTTAGCACATGGCGTGACAGATTCACCACAGTCATGTTCATTTCATGTTTCTGCTCCTTGTTTCCATTCCCATTGGAGCTTTTGTGGTGTTTGTTCCTCCTGTTTTTGGCTTTCTTGTTCCTCCTGTTCCTCCTCTGCTTCCCCGTCCTCGACCTCTCACATTCCCCTTCTCCCCCTGAAAAGTGTCTGTCCTGTTCTGACTCATCATCTGGAACTGGGCTAAAAAATTCACCCTTTTATTTGCAACGGCAGCAGGTTCCTTCGCTGTACCCGGATTGGAGGCATCCGACAGATTACCATCGGAAATATCACTTTCTACTACCTCTGTGCTTGATCCAGGTTTCTGTTTGTTGATAACTGCCATCCCTGTGTTTTTATCAAAAAGATGGTCATACTTCTTTTGAAATGTTAGGGTGCGTCCAGATTGGTAATCATTGAAGTCCCTGATAAATTTCCGTTGTTTCTTTGCCGTGATCTCTTCCTCCAACTTCTCCATTCTCCCATTCAATTTCTTTATATGTTCTTCCAGTGCCTCTTTTGTCATCAGAGGTTCGATTTCCGCTAGGAGGCTCTCTATATTCAATAAGAGCTTGGCACGGTCTTTCAGGGCATATTTGACAAGGATTTTCAACATTATTACCGAACAGGCAGAGGTGTTGTCTGACCATTCATTTATCATTTCTGGGTCTGGGTCCTCAAAAGTAGGAATGGTAAAAATTCTCAGACCTCTTGGGACGCGTTTCACTTCGATATATCTAGATAGTGACTCCGCCTCCCACCACTTGGAGAGTTCTCTCTTGTATAGTTTCTCCAACTGGCTGAGTTTAGCCTGCAAAGTTATTTCCTGGCCAATGCTTGTTGAGATCTGTGCTGGCTCTGCACTCGTGCCCGCAACGTTGAAGAATAATTTATCCGCCGTCTGTTTACGACGAGAGTCCAATTCACCTGCCATGGTGATCAAAGTAAAGCAAACAGTTACTGTACGTGTCACGAAGCTTGTAATTACTTGTCAGCTTCGAACACGCTCGCACACTTCAGTGCAATAGCGTAGGTAGGCTGGTACCCGTACTGCGCGAGCCTACGTGAAAGTATCAAGGCGTTCCCACCCCGAGCTCTCCGCTGGCTTGCCTGGTATTGATCCAATACCAGCATGAAGAGTTGAAATCTACTCGATAGCCCACATGGGCAGATACATGACTTTCCGGTTTGATGGCCATTTGGTTGGGTATTATTTATGTTTACATCGCGATTGATGTCCACAGGATAGCCCACATGGGCAGTTGAAAGAATTTTTGTTGATTCTTGGTTGTTTATACAATTTTAACAACTTTATTGACACCAAGAAGCACACGAAGGTGTGTATGCATCCCGTGGCAACGCGAACCAATCAGACTGAACTTAGCATAAAATGGCTAAACCTGTCAACCAATGTCTATCGATGTAATATATTGAAACACATTTATGGTTAACTTGGTTCTAATAGAGAATGCTTGCAATTACAGGGTATTTTCAAACACGATTGAATTGTATATAACAACATTTAAATTTCTTGTTTATTGAGACAAGTTTGCAAGCAGAATTTAATGCGTACTCGAATTTTTGAAACACCGCATTTGCTTTTGCACAATTGTGTCCCATTAATATGGTTTCCCCATACATGATTGTACAATGAATTCTGACATTTTTTATGGTGTTTATTGAACACAATAATGTTGTAAGTATATGTACGAAATGGCCGCAACCAATACCTGTTGAAACACATGATTCACTGGGGGTGTGTGTTGAGCACTTTTAAAAATGGTGGTTACTATTTTTCTGACGAGCGTGAGCAAGCCTTATCGGCGAAACGCGTCGCACTTTTTCACCTGCTAATAAACCTGCAAACGAACTCTGTGTGTCCTGGTCTGCTTCGGAAATCATCGAGGTATTTGGAGGGGATTATTCGAGGCCTGTCGGTGGCCTGTCCAGGACCGCGCAACGACAGCCTGTGTGCACAAACCGGCATTGGAGGAGTGAAAATTACATATAAGGTGCACTGGCTGACCTTCTGTGCACAAACACTGTGTTTGGAACCTGCTGGAGAAACGCCAGTGTGGGGGATTTTTCCAGATATTGCAGAACTTACAAAACGTGTGTGCCCAGACGGTGATTTGTTCTAAATTGCATATTGGAAAGCTGAGGATCCGGAGAGGCAAGCCAGCGGAGAGCTCGGGGTGGGAACGCCTTGATACTTTCACGTAGGCTCGCGCAGTACGTGTACCAGCCTACCTACGCTATTGCACTGAAATGTGCGAGCGTGTTCGAAGCTGACAAGTAATTACAAGCTTCGTGACACGTACAGTAACTGTTTGCTTTACTTTGATCACCATGGCAGGTGAATTGGACTCTCGTCGTAAACAGACGGCGGATAAATTATTCTTCAACGTTGCGGGCACGAGTGCAGAGCCAGCACAGATCTCAACAAGCATTGGCCAGGAAATAACTTTGCAGGCTAAACTCAGCCAGTTGGAGAAACTATACAAGAGAGAACTCTCCAAGTGGTGGGAGGCGGAGTCACTATCTAGATATATCGAAGTGAAACGCGTCCCAAGAGGTCTGAGAATTTTTACCATTCCTACTTTTGAGGACCCAGACCCAGAAATGATAAATGAATGGTCAGACAACACCTCTGCCTGTTCGGTAATAATGTTGAAAATCCTTGTCAAATATGCCCTGAAAGACCGTGCCAAGCTCTTATTGAATATAGAGAGCCTCCTAGCGGAAATCGAACCTCTGATGACAAAAGAGGCACTGGAAGAACATATAAAGAAATTGAATGGGAGAATGGAGAAGTTGGAGGAAGAGATCACGGCAAAGAAACAACGGAAATTTATCAGGGACTTCAATGATTACCAATCTGGACGCACCCTAACATTTCAAAAGAAGTATGACCATCTTTTTGATAAAAACACAGGGATGGCAGTTATCAACAAACAGAAACCTGGATCAAGCACAGAGGTAGTAGAAAGTGATATTTCCGATGGTAATCTGTCGGATGCCTCCAATCCGGGTACAGCGAAGGAACCTGCTGCCGTTGCAAATAAAAGGGTGAATTTTTTAGCCCAGTTCCAGATGATGAGTCAGAACAGGACAGACACTTTTCAGGGGGAGAAGGGGAATGTGAGAGGTCGAGGACGGGGAAGCAGAGGAGGAACAGGAGGAACAAGAAAGCCAAAAACAGGAGGAACAAACGCCACAAAAGCTCCAATGGGAATGGAAACAAGGAGCAGAAACATGAAATGAACATGACTGTGGTGAATCTGTCACGCCATGTGCTAACGGAAGGTGAGAGTGAGATCTTGGCACTTGGCCTTTCCTTCTGTCCTTCTCAGAATATGAACTTTACCCAGACTCGCATTGACTTGTTTTTATTTGCCAGAAAACTTAAATTGAAGAAATGGTTTTGCACCAAAGTTAAGGATAGACCTGTTGTATTGGCTAGTAATACCCAGAGTAATCTTGATGTTGAGGACATTTTCTTACTTGAAGAAATTATTGGAGATGATGAGAACACTAGTGTTGAACCGGACTGGGAGAGTTGGGGCCTTGATTTGGATACAAATCCAGGGTCAAAATTCAAACCTAAAAGTGTGTTTTTACCAGCAGTTCAATGTGACGCTATTGATGTGTTTGAGAGGGGGGTACTAAAAGATCTGGGGAAATTAAGATTTAAAAGAATACCCCAGAATAACAAGAACCTATCAAGTGCACAATTGTTGTCTATTGAGTCCCTTAGAGCAGATCAAGAAATCGTGATACGACAATCCGATAAAGGAGACAACTACAAGATTTAACATGTTATTGCAGATGTGGGAAGGATGATGAGTTAAGATCTACAGGGAATTTTAGAGATCTCCTGTTGGAGTGGAGGGATAAAGGACTCCTAGAAATAGAGGAATATCAGTACCTTTATTGTG
Source organism: Lissotriton helveticus (assembly GCF_964261635.1). Lineage (NCBI taxonomy): Eukaryota > Metazoa > Chordata > Amphibia > Caudata > Salamandridae > Lissotriton > Lissotriton helveticus. The sequence continues at coordinate 866,163,930 of NC_136061.1, forward strand.
CCCACCCGAAAGTACCAATACTGTACCTCCTCCCCAAACTCCACAAAGACCCGGACAATCCGCCGGGTCGTCCTATTGTGTCATCAATTGGCTCCCTTTTGGAGCATACCTCCAAATATATCGACCATTATCTCAGGAATTTTGTGGTGGCATTGCCGTCCTATGTGAAGGACACCACTCAATTTTTGAGTATCATTAATGGAATTCATTGGGATAACAACTACACATTGGTCACACTAGATGTCAGCAGCCTCTACACCTGCATCCAGCATAAGGACGGTCTGGAGGCAGTTAGACACTATTTAAACTCAAGATCCATCTCTTTGTTGCTACATTCCCAAATGTTGCTATCCATGATAGACTTCTGTCTAACGACTAATTTTTTTTATTTCAATGACGTCATGTATCGCCAGTCACAGGGCACGGCCATGGGAACCTGCTTCGCCCCCAGCTACGCGAATTTATTCATGGGCTGGTGGGAGGAGCGGGTGGTCATGGAGATGGCAGAATTCAACAATGTGTCCCTGTGGCTGCGTTACATTGACGATATTTTTTTCATTTGGAATGGTGATGAGGACTCGGTTAAACAGTTTATCAATAAACTGAATATCAACAACCTGAATTTGATTCTTACTGAACATATCAGTAAATCTAGAATGGAATTCCTAGATGTTGAAATTGAGGTGGTTGATAATACTCTGACCACAAAACTGTTCAGAAAAAATACTTCAGGTAACAGTCTTTTACGAGCTTCGAGTTGCCATCCTAAGAATCTTGTGTACAGCATCCCCTATGGGGAATTACTGCATGCCAGGCGCAATTGCAGCACGCAGGAAGGATACAAGAAGGAGGAAATGGTAGTGTGCCAGAGATTTAGACAGAGAGGCTACGGGAACAAGGTCATTGCAAAGGCGGTAGAACGTAGCAACAGCAAAACAAGAGATGAATTACTAGCTCCAAAATTGCCCCAGCCAGAGTCTGAAACAATCAGATTCATAACCACATTTTCAGGCCAATCACAGGATGTAAGAAAGGTATTCAAGAAACACTGGCATGTGTTAAACACTGACGAACATCTTTCTAAATATCTGGGGGACAATCCACAGATTACGTTTAGGAAAGGTAGATCCCTACGAGATGAGTTAAGTAATAACTATGTAACTGACGTAGGTCGATCGATACATGCCATCAATGCTGGGTTTGCTTGCTGTAAGAAATGCAAGGCATGCAAACACAGCAGAGATTGCAAGACTCTGTTGATACCTGGTACATCCAGAGAATTTATCATTAAAAAACGATTAACTTGTAATACCCCATACAGTGTATATGCTTTAATCTGTCCGTGCAACAAACTATATGTGGGTAGCACAAAACATGAGGCCAAAAAGAGAGTGTTGGAACACCTAAGAGCGATACGGAATCACAACAAACAATATCCGGTCACAAGACACTTCTTTGATTTTCACATGCAAGATGAGACTAAACTTCGCATGGTGGTTATTGATTGTGTCGATCTGGGAATACGGGGGGGAAATTATGAACTCTCCATGAGAAAACTGGAGTCCAAGTACATAATTGACTTCCAATGTTTGACACCTATGGGGTTGAACACGAGTGAGGAATTATCAGTACATCTGTATGAAGAATAATGGAACTGATAAATTGAATTGAATATATGCCATCTGTATTTAAATTGTAATTTTAACAGAATTATATCACATTTGTGTGTTTTTTCAGGAATTGTGTGGTACTACTGGAGATATTGGAATGTGGGAACCAGAACATACACTGTATGGGACAATTTTTGTTTCAAATTTAACCCGATGTGGTGAGGAGATATATATGCCCACTGGGGCAAAATGGATCAATACCAGCATGAAGAGTTGAAATCTACTCGATAGCCCACATGGGCAGATACATGACTTTCCGGTTTGATGGACATTTGGTTGGGTATTATTTATGTTTACATCGCGATTGATGTCCACAGGATAGCCCACATGGGCAGTTGAAAGAATTTTTGTTGATTCTTGGTTGTTTATACAATTTTAACAACTTTATTGACACCAAGAAACACACGAAGGTGTGTATGCATCCCGTGGCAACGCGAACCAATCAGACTGAACTTAGCATAAAATGGCTAAACCTGTCAACCAATGTCTATCGATGTAATATATTGAAACACATTTATGGTTAACTTGGTTCTAATAGAGAATGCTTGCAATTACAGGGTATTTTCAAACACGATTGAATTGTATCTAACAACATTTAAATTTCTTGTTTATTGAGACAAGTTTGCAAGCAGAATTTAATGCGTACTCGAATTTTTGAAACACCGCATTTGCTTTTGCACAATTGTGTCCCATTAATATGGTTTCCCCATACATGATTGTACAATGAATTCTGACATTTTTTATGGTGTTTATTGAACACAATAATGTTGTAAGTATATGTACGAAATGGCCGCAACCAATACCTGTTGAAACACATGATTCACTGGGGGTGTGTGTTGAGCACTTTTAAAAATGGTGGTTACTATTTTTCTGACGAGCGTGAGCAAGCCTTATCGGCGAAACGCGTCGCACTTTTTCACCTGCTAATAAACCTGCAAACGAACTCTGTGTGTCCTGGTCTGCTTCGGAAATCATCGAGGTATTTGGAGGGGATATATATATGTATATATATATATATATATATATATATTCACTGAAAAAACCATAGGTTATAGACCATATATAGTTAGGAATTAGCATTTAAAAAACCTTATTTTACTCACACAAAACCATTGAAATTCCATATATAGTTAGTTGCACTAACTATATATCGCGCACCCGCAATCCACTGCTGATCATGCCACATATTACATCATTCATGACATGGTCAGTGACATCACTGATGACATCACTGATGACATCACTGATGACAACATCCAGTGACTGTATGTTTCTGTAAAGTTAAAATATGTCTTACATATTGAAGAATGAGTGGATGTATAAGTGTCTGGATGAAGGATTTAGTAGGTGCGTGACTGACTGTATGAGTGAGTGATTAAATGTGTCTCACTGAATGCATGGGTTAGTGACTAAACTGTCTTAATTTGTGCATCATTATGTCTGTTGTGATGTAAACTGCTGCATGTGTTGATCATTAGCTATACGAGAGGCTATATGTGTTATTAATTGGTTGCCCAAGTATTTCTATGGGAGATTGAGTTTGTGTGGGGGTGGCTGGAAGGTGTGTGACTCTATGCATAGATGTGTGAGCAGTTTATTCACTAGGTGTATGAGTTCAAGACTGCATGTGGAAACAGCTACATGGGCAGTTGACTGTGTGCATGAGTGTATTGATGAGTGAATGGATATCTCAATGCTACATGTCATAGTAAGTACATATGTTAAACACAGTACATGTGAGAGTTGGCATATATAAATAACTGTGCATGAGAGCCACTGAATGAGTGAGTGGTTGTATCGATCATTGTGAACTTGTATCAGGGATTGTATGAGAGAGTAAATATGTGTTAGTATATGTTTCAATAAGTAAGGTGTGTTTAACTGTATAGTTGAAGAAATGGAGGTGAGATTGTTTCTTTGCATGACTGACTGGGTGTGTGAGTAACTCCATGGATGAGTGGCAGTGTGTGAGTGTCTGTATACACTGAGTATATCTAAGGTTATATTAGAGTCTGAAGAGGTTTATCGTATTAGCACAAGAATGATGTCAAATGAGATGTCATCAGTGATGTCATCAGTGATGTCATTTGAGATGTCATCAGTGATGTCATCAGTGATGTCACTGACCATGTCATGAATGATGTAATATGTGACATGATCAGCAGTGGATTGCGGGTGCGCGATATATAGTTAGTGCAACTAACTATATATGGAATTTCAATGGTTTTGTGTGAGTAAAATAAGGTTTTTTAAATGCTAATTCCTAACTATATATGGTCTATAACCTATGGTTTTTTCAGTGAATTTCAATGGTTTTTTAATAGCAAATATCATAAGCTGTCGAATGTCAAGTACGTGGTAAGTAAAAACATTTTCGTGTTTATGCACACTGATCTGCTTTGAATGCTGCCCCCCACCCCTCATTTCTATTAGGAGTACTCTCTCTTTGCAGATAGTGAAGGGTAGTTAATGCAGGCCTTTGCCCCCGTTGCCCCCGTTGTAATCCGTCGTGCCTGCTTCTCTCTCCATTTGATTGATTGTTCTCTTTGGTTCATTCTCTATTTACAAACAAGCACAGAGTCGCAATACTCTGTTTAGTCTTTGCAGATAGCGAAAAATCGTGTAAAAAAACAAAAGGAATCGAGCAAAATCAGTAGGCCACTAATGGGATCTCTTTTTGACCTCCCTAAAATAGAAACATTAGGAACAACCTGTTGATAATACCAATGTGTATGTACATAAGCGGCGTTCATTTGTGTTCACAGTACCCCTTGTTGATTGTTTGAATCGAGCATTGAATTGTTCGAAGTTGATTCTCTTAAGAATCTTCTCTGCCTGCAAACGAGGAAGAATAGGAATATTCTCTCTCCCTTTGCAGATAGTGAAGGGTAGGTAACGCAAACCTTTAACACGTCGTGCCTATTTCGTTCCTCATTGATTGATTGTTTCCCCAAACATTGACTGTTTGGGAATTGGTTCTTTTTGGAGGTATTCCCTGTTTGCAAATATACGTAGGAAAATCTTTGCAAATAGTGAAAGGGTACGTAATGCGGACCTTTCTCCCCCGTTGTAATCTGTCATGCCTATCTACTCCCCACTGATTGATGCACCTGTTTCACCCGGACCATTTACTAGAGATACGTCATCTGGCCCGACCAGAGAGCACCCCTAGTGAAAAGGACATATGCAATAATAACGAAGTGATCACTGTATCCTGTTAACAGAAACTTTAGCATGAAACAACCTGGAAAGAAAAGAATAGGAAAACGAAAATCAGTAGGCCACTGATGAACATGAACTTTTATTAAACAACGAACAAAGAAACGATAACATAACGTAATGATAAAACCTATTAATGTCCTAGAAACAAGAAAACGTTAAAATAGGCCAGTGGTGAGAGACTAGAAAAACAGTAAGAGAAACCAAATCACCCCTCGCTGTCCCACCGCCTGCCACGCCAAAAAAATCGATAGACTAGGGAAAATGCAAGTCAGTAGAACATCCGCCCCCACTCTGGAAACTTCCAAGGTGGGGCAGGGTTGCGGCTACGCCCAGCCGGGAGCAGCCCATATAAGGCGGGTCCTGCTGCCACGCCTCGGCCAGGAGATCCTAACGTAGGGTGTAGCCGGAGGAGAGGCCGAGGCCAGCGGGACCCGGCCAGGGGATTGCCTTTACAACGCTGAACAGTTGCAGGGGGGGGGAATGTCTCCTCGACCCTCCCCTCTCTCTCCCAGTCCGGCCGCGGTGGCCCTTGAGAGTTGCAGGTAGTCCCGCCACATGCTCTTCCGGTCCGGCCACCAACGGTCGGGGGGCCGAGGCCGACGGGATCCGGCTGCAGCCGATAAACCAAGAAACCCGTTCATGGGGCCAGAGCCAGGGGCGTCCGGCCGACATCTACCGGAAGCCCGGCCCGAAGACGGACGGGACACTTCTTCTTTCTTGAATAATGGCTGCGACAACACTGGGGGGGGATGTCTTGCACATGCCTCCGACCCCCCCCCCTCGTCCTCATCGCCTGGTCCGGCCATAACAAATCTCAAGCGAGACGCCGTGGGGTGCACTGGGAGGGAGAGACGGTGCGAACAGGCCTCTCCCGCCTCCCCAGGTGGAGGCTTCCCAGCTGCACCCTCAGCGCTCCAGGCGCCCGGAAAAGGGTTCTTCCACTGTGGCCATGCTGCAACGTCTCGCCCGGCAGGGTGGAGCCCGTCCGCTCATTTGACCCCGCCATCGCCAGTAGCTACCGAACTCTCAAAATGGCGGTCGACCTGGCAAGAGCGGGCCCAGCATAAAGAAATGGCCCGGTCACTGGTTGACTCCACCACCGTAGTCCTCCACGACCTTGAAGATTCTAGAGGAGCCACGGGAGTCTCCGACCCCCGATGGGGAATGACTGCCATGATCGCCCGTGGAGTGACGAAACTGTATCTGCGGGACGTCGGCGCTCCCATGCTGGCGCCAGCCTCACTTTGAATTACTAGAATCCTGCAGACCTCAGTTCCGGTGAAAGCACAGTGTGACCCGGTAGGAAAAATTGTTGCACCCCCTCCCCTTTTTGACTGATAGTTCAAACCACCGATCCTTTCCTTTGCCCTTTTAACGGAACTTTGGACTGCCTCCCCCTCTTTTACATTTTCTAGAGAAAACAAAACATTAACCACTACATTAGCATAGCAGTTGACACCAGAACTGTTTTCAAATTGAAAACCAACAACATCTTCAACAGAATCCTTTTTGTTTCTGCTGTGACCCTGCTACAGCACAGGCATTGTCCCCAGCAGTAATTCTGCAATGCCGGTAAGAATAGCTGTGGTGCCTACTGGACTCACTCACCCCCGCGGCGCCCCACGCCGTTATTTGCTGGGCGGCAACTTACTAGACATCACTTTCGTGCCATCTAGATTTCAGCGCGTTCTGCTGCCTTGGAACTATTCGCACAACAGACTGCTACTGATGACCCACCCCCAGGCAACATCTTCTGAATTTTCATAATTTGAAAGAACTAGTAACATGTCCTCATCAGGAATTCAAAAGAAATTGCCACGGTCTCTTCGTTGTTTAAATGTTTTTACTGTTTTTGTTTTGTTGTATATATTTATATGTTATTAAAGTTTTATATTCCTACTACTTTGTTGGAGTGCTATATATTTTTAATGTGACACATAATTGTAAAAACTTTGATGTACAAAGAGTCATTCCTGGAATCTTCCGCTTCAGGCTCGGTCCCCTCCCCAATCACAATACAGGATGGTTTTCAGATAGTAGGAACACGTGTGGTGTGACGGATCTCATCGGGTGTGGGCCTTGATCTACTATAACTCCTTTGAAGAGGGGTGATTCTTTACAGCTGGGGCCATAAACTACATCTGCAGGGCTAGGTGATAGCCTGGACAATCGGACACAGAGGAAGAGGAGTGTCAGAGGGTGCGGTAGTGAATAGGGCGAAAGGGAGGTGTCGGGCGGGCACAGAGTGTGATTTTCAGGGAAGAGCAGCGCAGATGGGGGGAGGTTTATTGCCGATGCATAAGACAGAGAGCGGGGGTGACCAGTGCCTGGGGAAGATGCTTGCGAGGGTGGGGAGCCATGCTACGAATCGACAGCGTGCAGAGAGTGGGTCTGGTCAAGGCATCTAAAATGGCTGCCGTGCACGACAAAAGTGTGGCATTTCAAAAAAGGCAAGATGGCGCAGACAATGTTTTTCAACACTTCCTCATTTCCTTCGAATCGAACGTTAACAGACGTTGGTGCATATTACCAAAGTTAAGCGATATTTATCGCTAACGATGCTTACCAACGAATTTTTTACCGCTAAGCATCGTCAGAAATTATCGAAGATAAACCTTGCTATTATCAAGGTTTATCGCAAATGCGATAATAAACGGCCGCAATGCATGAATATCGCTAAAAAGTCAGCGATATTCATGCATTACCGAGCTAATGCTCTTAGCCATGTTATCCACCTCCCATTGGATAACATGGCTAAGAACTGCTCAGGGCAGGTGTTACTTTTTGGAGATATTCGCGCTTAGCGCGAATATCTCCAAAAGTTGGTAATAGGAGATAGATATCTTGCATGTTGTAATGCAAATTATTGTGGTATATGGAACTCATACCATAATCTCTCAGGAAAGCAGAAACTGATCCTTTTGGGACCGCCTAAAAAGGCCTAGGGGGTGAGGGGTACTCTACTTTGCCCCCTTTTCACGTTCCGAACTATTTTATTTTACTCTCTTCTGTAATTACACAAAATAGCAGCGATAAGATGCATCGGAGACACACAGTGAGAGAAAGGAGGCCGGAGATGAAGAAGAGATGTCAAATACACATTGGAGATAATATAGTGGCAGAAGGGAAGTAAATATGAGTAAACTTACCATGTAACATAAAAATGTTGCACTCTATACTATAAGTCTCATTTTATACTACAATCACTTCGCTACAACCTCATAAATTAAAAATAAAAATGAATAATGTCTCAAACAATTTTTGATTTCTAAATATAAATTTATTCTTCAGAATTTTCTAAATTTGAAAGAACTAGTAACATGTCCTCATCAGCAATTTCCTCATGAAAAGTCTGCAATGATGATTCTTGTAACTCTATGGTCTCCAAACATTCGATAAATTCGCCATCAACAGATTGATCAAAAAAATCATTCAAGTCATCTCCTCCTTGTGACAATATTTCATTATTGGTGCTGTCAATTTCAATCAATGTAGTGGAATCATTCAAGTCATCTCCTCGTGACAATATTTCATTATTGGTGCTCTCAATTTCAATCAATGTAGTGGAATCATTCAAGTCATCTCCTCCTTGTGACAATATTTCATTATTGGTGCTGTCCATTTCAATCAATCTAATGGAATCATACAAGCCATCTCCTCCTTGTGACAATATTTCATTATTGGTGCTCTCAATTTCAATCAATGTAGTGGAATCATTCAAGTCATCTCCTTGTGACAATATTTCATTATTGGTGCTGTCCATTTCAATCAATCTAATGGAATCATACAAGTCATCTCCTCCTTGTGACAATATTTCATTATTGGTGCTCTCAATTTCAATCAATGTAGTGGACAATTCAAAAGAAATTGCCACGGTCTCTTCATTGTGAGCCATTTTATTTTGAAATTGCTTGCTGTAAATTGCAGAAAAAAATAATCACTTTCATTTATCGTTTTTAGTAATACATAATATAAAACTAACTTTATCAAGTATTTAGTATAACAGAAGGACTGCAAATAAATAACAGAAAACATTTTTCAAATTATCTTCAAGTGTACAACATAGTTCCCCTTACAAATTAACAACTCACCTTTTTAAAAGTAGGAGAAGTGTTAGTACTGTGTAAATCAAACACCAGAAATTCACCACCAAAAATTCCTCACAAATGTACCTCAGACAGTAGTATCACAAAATGGCTGTGGTTTCCTCTCATTTGACATATATACATAACCAATTAACTTTCATCACACACAAATACAAAACCAAAGTAACATTTTAATTGGTTCTAAATTTCAACACTTTCAAATGTGTTTTCCCCATGCAATTTTCCATAGGACATTTACATACGTCTACAGCCTGAATGGCTGAACGGAATTACACCAAACTTGGCAAAATGGTACATCAAACCTAAGAGGTCAGGAAGGATCTACTATGCCCCCTTATGGTCATTTCCCCCTTCGCTTTGGCCTCCTCTTGTCTCTCAATCCTACCGAGAGACAAGATGGCGGCCGCTACGGACTGTTTGGAATGTTGACAGACGCCGGAGAACCAATCAGCTTCGCAAAGCTCCGTAACGCGAAAAGTACGCGAAGCGGAGCGCTGTTACAGATATATATCTTTTTTTGAACGTTAATTTCTCAAAATCCACTGGAGCACATATATTGAGACCTAGCAAAGGCACATCGGGCTACCAGTCCCTACAATTTTGCCAAGTTTCGTGCAAATCCATTCAGCCGTTCGATTATTATTATTATTTATTTATTTTTGCCCCGCGGGGCCCTTTTAAAACCTCCACATCAAACCTAGGGGGTCAGCGAGAATCTACTATGCCCCCTTATGGTCATTTGCCCCTTCGCTTTGGCCTCCTCTTGTCTCTCGATCCTACCGAGAGACAAGATGGCGGCCGCTACGGACTGTTTGGAATGTTTACAGACGCCGGAGAACCAATCAGCTTCGCTTCACAAAGCTCCGTTGCGCGAAAAGTACGCGAACCGGAGCGCTGCCCGGTCCGCTGTTACAGATATATATCTTTTTTTAAACGTTAATTTCTCAAAATCCACTGGAGCACATATATTGAGACCTACAAAAGGCACATCGGGCTACCAGTCCCTACAATTTTGCCAAGTTTCGTGCAAATCCATTCAGCCGTTCGGGCTAAAAGTGAGGCCAACCGCCCTATGGAAAACTCAATGTTAAAAACACGTTTTGGGACCCCCCTTTTTTCTCGACCCCCCCTGGACGAACCCCCCCCAATTTTCAGGGGCTGCTCAGAAACAAAATGTGCCATTTTCCTGAAAATTTCAGCCAATTCCGTCCACAAACGCCAAAGTTATTAGACATAGAATTTTCAAAAATCCCATAGAGAAAAAATCCTAACTATATATACCTACTGGCGACCGCCAGTAGGTAATATATTTGAAATATTTTGTACTTTGTCTAATAAATTCCAATCAAGCAAGAACAAGAATTGTTGAAAAAAATAAAAGATATTGTGTTTCAACTCGATCCATCTTAAAAAAACAGTTTCCTTGTAGAGCGAGATACTTCCCCTTTTTTCTATCCTGGGCATGTGACTTATTCCCTTTTTAGGGGTACCTTTAGATTATTGTTTTTCCCAGATCCCCTGCCCATATTTGTTTTCTGGGATCCCTCTTTTCTTTACTTTTTGGTTGCACAATTTGATGACTTTGGTGGTGCTATATTATTACAGCTAGAAAATTACAAATTTTAATCATTGATTACATAACTGATGAATGTTCAACGTTTAAACCCTGGATGCTCAAGTGGGGTTTGTTCCTTGCGTACTAACTGTGAGCATTCTTGCTTTCAGTAAATAGATTACAATCAAAGTTCAGCAACACTGGTAGAAGGGACCTTGTTTTGTGTCACTAGATCTTCCATGGTTGCTATCCGTTTTCCCATTGCAAACAGTGAGGGGCATATGTGCAAGCCCCTATCACCACCACAACGTCACCTATAGTGACGTGTGGTGGTGATAGGGGATGCGTCTTATGTACAAGGCAGCGTTAAGCCACTTAAAATGGCTTAATGCTGCCTTATACATAAGGCCCCCTTTCACGCTATGGTTAGCGTGAAAGGGGCGTGCAGTGGTGTTGTGGTGGGCGTTCCACAGCAACACCCATTGTATTTGATGCTGCCCCCTAAGTACAAGAGTTGCGTACATAGGAGGCAGCACCATATTTAGGAGCAGGAAAACCCTGGTCGTAAGTGGGCGAAATGAGGAGAAATGCATAATTTCTCCTCGTTTTTGCTTTTTCCATGTGTGCTGTCTTGTGCAGCACACATGGAAAAAGCAAAATGCCATGGTTTGTTTATGTGTAGGAAGGTATCCCTTCCTGTACATAAAAAAAAAACCTTTTTTAAAAATGCCATTTTGTCACTTTCATGTTTGCTGCATGAAGCAGCACACATGAAAGAGACAGAATGGCATTTTAGGATTGTTGATGTGCAGGAAGGGACACCTTCCTACACATAAACAATACTCCCCTGCCCGCAGACACCCTTGTACTCTGGTGCAAGTTTGCCTGCATTGGCGCTAAATTGCTAATCTTAGCGCCATTGCAGGGGGAATCGCAGGGCTGCGCCATATCTTTGTAAATATGGTGCAGCTTTGCATTTCAGAAGTGGAGGAGCGTTTCGTTGAGCCAAAGAGGCTAATGACACGCTCCACCACTTCCTTGTACACATCCCCCTGAGTGCTATGTATATAGATATGACTTGAAACCGTGAATTTTACTGAACTCGTGAATTTCTTGAGAACTGTGATTTAGAATAAAAAGCAAGGTATTTGGACCAGAGGGTGTGCATGTTGCCAAAGTTTTCGATTTTTTTTTCTTTTAGTTCACAAACGTAGCCAATTTAATAGAGTTGGCAGTTGTGTTTTTTATTTTATTTTTTTAAATATTTTTTGGGGCATATTTCACATTTACAACATATGACGAAAAACATGAATTGTTCAACGCTTTTGTTCATACAGGTGTCCCAGCTTACATGAATTGTCTGTTGGCTGTATAGCTAACCCACGGGACATATACGCCTGAGCGTCCCTGCCTACATGTTGTGCAACATATAAATAAGATGAGTGGAAAATCATTAAAAAATGTTTTTGAAAGAAATAATTCAAATCTACTTTTATTTTGTAAAACCCTGCAAATAAGACAACACCTGTTTGAGAGGGAAAATCTCTCACCAAGCTTTTTTCGCCATACATTCCACTTGTAGGCTACTTTGTACATATGTTCCCAACTATGCAACCTCATAAAATGACATAGGCTCAGATGCATCAAGGTAAAATCTGCTCGCAAAGGGGCAGATTCTTAGAATCTGCCCCTTTGCGACCGGTATTTTTGCATTCGGGATGCATCATCCCAAATGCAAAAATCGCAAATTACGAATTCGCTAAATTGCGATTACTTGCATTTAAGGAATCTCAAATTGAGATTCCTTAAATGCAATGCATGAAAGTTTAAAAACTAGCGATTTCGCTAATAGGGCTCGCAAATTACCATGAAGTTCAACTTCATGGTAATTTGCAAAAATTTTGAAAAATGCACTAAAGTGCATTTTTCGAAGTATCATGTTGCGCACACACATGCCCTAAGGGCATGTGTGTGCGCAACATATGTGCACAGATCAATTTCAGGGGTGCACAGGGTGTCCTTTGGACACCCCTGCATCCTTGAAATCGCATTCTCATTTTGCGATTCGCTAATTGCGATGCGCAAATTGAGAATGTCTTCCCATTCATTCCTATGGGCCTCTAGGCCCATAGGAATGAATGGGGAGGTATTCCTTAACTGCGAATCGCAATTTGCGAGTCGCAATTACAGAATTTTAAGTAATCGCTATTTTTAATGTGATTTCTTCCTGCATAGCATTTTGCTATTCCTTATTAGCGATTCCTTATTTTTCGCTAATAAGGAATCGCAAAATGGGTGCTTGATGCATCTGGGGGATAGTGCTCAGCATTGCGCAATTTTGATATTGAAGTTTTAATTCTGCAAAATCATCACCTGGCGATTATCCTTGTTAACTTAAATCACACAGCCCATTTGAGTTTCTTTGCTAGTCACAGGGGCACATTCAATACACTAGAAATTACATTTTTTGATGAAGTCATACGTGTCCTTTACACCCCCAGTAATGGGGCAAAACTCGTCTCCTTCCTCTTCAGGCTTCACCTAATTATCACAGGGAAGTAAGGGGCAGATGTATCATCTGTTTTTTTTTGTCGCAAACGCTGCGATTCGCAAAATAGCAGCGTTTGCATAAAAAAAACGGGATTTGGAATGTATCATGCAAAAAGCCTCGCAATATTAAGGAATCGCAAATTTAGCGATTCCTTAATATTGCGAGGCTTTTAAGAAATGGCAAATTGCGATTTCTTATTTGAAATGTATTAAGCATTTCAGTGTTGCGATTTTTGACTAAGAATTCGCAAATTACCACCAACTTGTAGTTGGTGGCAATTGGCGAATTCTTTTCAAAATGCACTTTTTTAAAATTCTAAAGGTGCCATATGACGCTCATACATGCCCTTAGGGCATGTATGTGCGCCATATGCGCACACATGTCAAATTCAGGGGTGCAGCAGGGTGTCCTTAAGACACCCTTGCACCTTGAAATTATTCTCAATTTGCGATTAGCAAATTGCTAATCGCAAATTGAGAATTATTTCACATTCATTCCTAAGGGCCTCCTGGCCCATAGAAATGAATGGGAAATTATTCCTGAATTGCAATTAGCAATTTGCTAATCGCAATTAAGGAATTTTAAGAAATCGCTAAAAAATAGCGAATTTCTACATACATACCATTTTGCACTTCTCAAATAGCGATTCCTTAAAAATCGCTATTTGAGAATCGCAAAATGGTATCTTGATACATCTGCCCCTAATTCACCAATATTTAACTGTTTTATTATTATTATTGCCCACTGGGACACCTCTGCCTTAATAAGACAGTGCCACAGTTCCAAGAAAACTTCTACGTAAATTATTTATCTTTAAATGGATTGAATCTAAATGTATTTTACGTTGCTATCTCGTTAATCCGTCATCAATCTAGCTCTCATTGACCTCAGGAAACATCTTCCACTGCCTTCCCTCAACACACAATCACCTGCTGTCTCTCCGCCACTCAACGCAAACATGAATGTGCTTAGACGTTTTCGTTGCTGAAGAAGGTGCTAGAAAAGTGTATACGGCCCATTCATTTTTATGAACGCAAAGGTCAAGAAAAATATTCCGAGCTCCGCGCTGGCTCTACTTTGTGGGAACAAATGGAAAAGGTTTTTCACTTTCACTCCGTATTCATTGCTCTGATGTACATACCGAGAACCGCCAGTGTAAAAGGATTAATGGAAAAATCCATGGACTTAATCTTTTAATGCAATGGATGGCCCTGTAATTGGATTACTGCAAATGAAATCAATACTTACTGCCCCTATCAGAAATACAGGCCCCGCCGTCCTGCTCTGCCACAGAGGTGAGCAAAGAGGCGGCTTTGCCGCTGCATGGGTCTTTCAGACACAAAGAACTTGAGCAATCAGAGAAAATCAGAAAAATGCACAGAAATAGACACATGAAATAAAGTGCATTTTCTGGTGAAAATTATCCTGAGAGTGTTTTAATTTAGCTTTTCTGACCGTCATTTCTCATAATTTTTTAAGGAATAATCCTACATTCTGCACCGAAATCCATTTTTCTTGTTTCAGTTTTTCTCTTTAATTAAAATTGATATATTTATGCGGCATTAGAATGTATTTTCTCTATGGAAGTTGCATTCTACATTGTAACATCTCCAACGAGTATTGTAATTTTATGACTTAGGCTTGTAGGATCTAAACCGATTTATTTGTTTTTTTTAAAGTTTCTTCTATTTTGAGTCCACCTCAGGTCAACACTTTCATGAACATAATGTTAAACATTAATTCAGGCTATACAGCAGTTATAGTTACCTGAGATAACTATAACTATAACTTATGCCCTAGCAATGCACTGCTAATGACCTCACATATTACATCACTTATGACATGGTCAGTGACATCACTGATGACATCTCAAATGACATCACTGATGACATCATCCAGTGAGTGAGAGTGTTTCGTAAAAAACTGAGTGGTAAAACTCTATAGAAAGATACTACAAAATATAAATTGGCATTCTTTGTGTACGACTAATGAGTGATACTATTTGTAACACATATAATGTGAGTGGGTGTGTGACTGTGTGTATTCATATGTGAGCAGGTCTCTACAACAATCCAACAATCCAAAGCAAACCACCCATACCCCTGGGTGGTTTGCTTTGGATTGTTGGATTGTTGTAGAGACCTGCTCACATATGAATACACACAGTACCCCTGGGCTGGTTGGAGCACCCTGCAATACCTATTCTATTTCACTGGTCAGTATCTCACCAAAAAGCCAAGGTCACCATTAAAGAAAAGGCCAAACCTTCAGATCTTACTGAGACTTCTCTATTGACAACAAAAAGCTTGAGCTCATTTTTGGCATTGCCAGCTCTGACACCAACACCATTCAAAATAACTTGACCACTGTTTTGGAAAACAATGTGGACTTCCATGCTCGAACTAAAACATGCGAGTGCAGGCTAAAACCTTTCATCCTGATACTCTAAATACATCAGTGACAATAAAGAAAGCATCCACAGACAGGGAAGAAAATGGAAGTTAATTAGAACATGTGATGACCTCATGATACTGAAATCCCTCTACACAATATGCAGACTAGTACCAACATTAGCCAAAACAAAGCACTTTACAACAAACAAATTAAGCTAGCAGCACAAGCAAAATGTTCTTCGATATAGTCAGGCATTGCACCAACACCCTACCTGATTATTTTATTCGACATTTTAGAGACAAGTGTGATGCCATCAACCTCTTCCTCAATGAGAAAATACAGAAGATCAAAACAGCAAATTTAAAAGACTAATTCTGATTCTCCTCATACACCCAAAGTTTCTTATAGTATCCCACAATGGTCACCCCTCAAAACCCTATCTCACAGATTAACATAATCAACTCCCTCAAAGCCGTTTCCTATGAAGGTGATATATTTGTATCAGAGCTCTCTCCGGGGAAGCCTTCAACCCATCTTAACCATTTTCAATGCCTCCCTCACTCAAGGCATCTTCTCAGAAACTCTTAAGTCAGTTTAGATCCTCTAATTTTTAAACAAGCCTATTCTCGACCTTGATGACCATTCCGTTACTGATCCATCACTCATATGCAAGATAATCGTAAATGCGGTCTTTGCTCAACTCCAAGATCACAAGAATTCTAAACATATCCTGCATGACTATTATTCTGGCTTCAGATCACACTGTAGGATGGAGACTCTATCCTACAAATCATAGACAACACCCTCGTAACCACAGATGCATATGACTCCACGTCTTCTGATATTGCTGGACCTCTATGTTGCCTTTGACACAATCAATCATCATACCCATATCCATATCACAGTGTCTCAAATGGGAATCGTTGGTAATGTGCTTCTTTGGTTCTCCTCTTACCCTTCCAACTTGCACCAGTTCTTTCCCATGGGCAACTTCTGCTCACAAAATATCCCTCCCAGCTGTGGAGTACCTCAAGGTTCCATACCATGCCTGTCATCTTCCACCTCTACATGAACCATCTTTGGTCTCTACTCACAGATAATAGCATAAACAGTCTCCAATATGGTGATGATACAAAACTCTACTTGAAAGTCTCCTTTGTTCCATACATCCAAGGATGCAAACAAAGACTGCACCTCATCCAGAACAGGATGTCTAGTGCCTACCTGAAGCTCCACCCTGCCACAACAGATTTCCTCTTGTTAGCCAAGAGCAACAATTAGTAAATAGTTCTATTTGGGCTCAATGCCATTAACCTTGTCAGCTTTGAACCCCAACTGCTTCTGAATTCTAAGTCACTTGGAATAACCTGACACCAACGGTTACCTTCAAGGAACATGCTGGCAAAAACAAAATGCAAAGACATTGTGATACCAGATCTCTATTCTAAAGAAAAAGAAAACACTTCTTCCAAAAATCGACGTCAGAACTGCTGTTCAAGCCCTTGTGCTTTTGCATTTCTGAATGATGGTAGCACTCTGTTCCATGGCATCCCAAGACTCCTTATTGATCTCCAAGAGGGCATTTTGCATGCTGCACCATATCTTACACAGGGCTTGAAAAAATGTGATCACATCACCCCATCCTGATGAAATTCCAATTGCTAACAACGCGGACCCACACCATCTTCAAAAGCAGCTGCATCATGTATAAAGCCATCACAACCAGCACCCCCCTTCTCTTGCAGGCAAGCGCACAATCTTTAGTGACGTTTGGCCCACTTGCATCCAGGACCCCATCAGACTGGAGACTAACAATTGTAAGAAAGAAAAAACAAGGCAGCAGACCTTTTCCCTATATGCACCTGGGATTTGGTACAACCTGATGGATACATCAGGCCAGCTTGAACATTGCTCCAAATTAGGAATGAGTTGAAGACAACCCTCTTTAAAGAACACAACACCACAAAGCAGTAACAATCCACTTCTGGTCCCTGAGCCCAGCCACCTTGCCTGTTAACCACTGACAACATGGTTCCCTTTTACCCTACATGGCTTTACACTGTCCTTTGGCTATTTTAATGCCATATTCATACATATATATATACACATATACATATATGCATACATACACACACAGAATTAACATCATGTGCCAGGACATAAAAACAACAAAATTCAATTCCAGAGAAAACTAAAGTTAAAAGCCAGTTAGGGATGAATGTTATGTTAAAAGTGGCGTTGCCATAGAAACTTAAAAGTCACGAAATTCACAAATTAAGGCACGACCTCCACCCTGGGTCCCAACCCTGATGTACTAAGTCAGCCTTAACTCCCACTTCCCAAATAGAGTATTTGCAACATTACATACTTTTTCAATAAAAGGTAACACACTTCAAAATATCCTTAACTGCATCATTCACAAACACACCTGCAATCTATAAGTTCACATATCCAACATCCTACAGCAAAGGCGCCATAATATGCTAATGGACCCATCTTCTATGTGTGTCTCCCCTCCACCTCATATGACCAAACACTTACCATTATATATCTGGACTTTCACCTGTAGAAACCCATACAACCCCAGACAACCACACAGTCATCCACCCACACCCAAAATTATACATCCGTACACCCATGTTCAAATGCACAAAAATCCATCGTACATCCACTAAGCAAACATTATACCTCAAAACACCTACCAAGGTACAACCTTACACCCAACATCGTATATGCACGTGTACATTTCCCAATTCCATGTAAGCAAACTTTTTTTTGGGACCAATGATATTCTTTGCATCTTGGTAGTTATAGATTTAAAATAAGATGAAAAGTACTAAACTATTAGTATTCAAAGAAAAACAGCCTGGTCTGGACGAGCTACCCACCTAGGGAATCGGGAACCTGGAGCACACTGTGCAGAATACTGAAAAAATTGTTATGAAAAAAGAAATGGTTGTATTCACGCAAATCAGCTTTGAATCTTTTATTTTACCTTCGGTTATATGTTTTCACATTGAATGAATGAAATGAATGAATGAATGAAATGTTATTTATCTCCGCGCAACTATGCCCAATGGGCGTCAAGGCGCCTAACTCCAAAACTAGCTGACGGCAAACAGAAACCAGGAGCTCACTGGTAGGCTTTAATGAAGCACCAAGTTTTCAATGCCTTCCTGAAGAGATCCAGTGAAGGCTGTGATTTTATCTCTAAGGGGAGAGCATTCCACAGTTGTGGTGCAAGAATGGAGAAGGCTTTGCTCCCCCATCTCGCCATCCTGGCGCGCGGGACTACCAGTTGGTTAAGCTCGAGAGAGCGGAGGCATCTATTTGGGACATACCTAGTTAACAAAGACCCCAAAGCATCATTCGGGCCTGCCCTCAGGGCGCTGTAGGTAAGGCAAAGAAGCTTAAACGACACTCTGGAAGGGATGGGCAACCAGTGGAGACTCTTCCTTGCCAAGGTTGCAGAGGTCCGCCATGGGAGGGCCAAAACAAAACGTGCCGCGGCGTTTTGAATCACCTGCAGGCGTTGTAGAATACCCTTGTTGGCCCCGGCATAGAGAGAGTTGCAATAATCAAGCCTTGAGCCAACAAGGGCAACCACAACCTGTTTGCGTGCCTGTGGGGACAGATAGTGAGCAATTCTTTTCAGAATTCCAATGACCCCCCAACAGGTGGCCACTGTCCTATTGACCTGAAGCTCCATGGAGAGCCGAGTGTCAAAAATGACGCCTAGGTTCCTAGCAGATTCGGTGGGTGTGGGGCAGATGCCTAACGATGAGGGCCACCACTCACCTGACCACATACCCTGGTCTTTGCCGAAGACCAGGACCTCCGTTTTGTCACCGTTCAACTTTAGTGAGTTGAAGACCATCCATTCTGCAACAAGTTGCATACAGGCTTTAAAGCTGGACGAGGTGACGTTTACGGAGTGGGTCAGGGACACCATAATCTGCGTGTCGTCGGCATACGACACTACCTCCATCCCCTGAGATCTTACTAGCCTTGCAAGGGGGGCCACATAGATATTGAACAGGGTCGGACTCAACGCCGACCCCTGTGGCACCCCACATTGCAAAGACTTAACAGGGGAGAGGTAGTCCCCAAGCATCACTCGCTGCTCTCTCTGATGTAAAAAGGAGTTCAGGAGACTCAGAGCCGGACCTGCTACCCCTGCCTCCCTTAACCTAGATGTTAACGTGGAGGGAGACAGGGTATCAAAAGCCGCTGTAAGATCCAGCAGGACTAGCACAGTGCTCTGCCCAAGGTCGACTTTCCGACGGATGTTATCTGCGACCTTAGTCAGGGCCGACTCCGTGCTGTGCAGCTTTCTGAACCCATGTTGGGACCCATCCAAAAACCCTGAGGCGTCCAAAAAGTTGGACAGATGACAGTTCAGATGAGCCTCCAACATTTTGGCAGGCGCCGGCAGCAGGGAGATGGGCCTAAAGTTCTTCAATAGACCAGGGTCAAGGGTGGGCTTTTTAAGGAGGGGTTTTACAATAGCCCTCTTCCACGCCCCTGGGAAAACACCCTGCTCCAGAGCACCATTCATAATTTCCAACATTGGAGGAAGAATAGTAGCCCTACAGATCTTTAGTATTCTCAACGGGACCGGGTCCACAGGGGAAGCAGATTTTGTTTTATCTAATAGGCGATTAAGACCTTCCAGAGAAAGCATAGGAAATTGATTAAAGACTTGGGGAGTAGCCGCATCCCCAGATTCCAAAAGTTGGACTCTAGAAAAGTCCTC
Source organism: Lissotriton helveticus (assembly GCF_964261635.1). NCBI lineage: Eukaryota > Metazoa > Chordata > Amphibia > Caudata > Salamandridae > Lissotriton > Lissotriton helveticus. The sequence goes on from NC_136061.1 coordinate 866,184,184, forward strand.
CTCCCCAAGTGAGTTCCTCTGAGATTGAAGAGCCACAGCATGTTCTTGTTTTCGGAGCTCAAAATGACTTGGGAGGCTTCTATTTAGCTACTAAGTTATCCCGCGCCATCTGTAGTTTCACCGTTCCTATTAAAACTAGGGGAAGTCAAACCCCTGCATGCTTTTCATTATTGCCTGAAAAACTAAGCGTGGTGGAAGTCTGCATTGTCCTATTATGGCTGATATAATAATTTTCTAGGGGTCTGATGTAAAGTTGGTGCGAACTAGTGACATTATTTTTACACCCCTCTCCTTGAAATGTATCAGTTCATTGACAGACTCTTGAACTGATTGCATTGAGCCATTCATACGTACATGCAGAGAATTATTTACAGCGATTTTTAATCGGTTTGTATTTCCTGTGCTTGGAGTGGTGAACGCTTCACTGTGTTTCTGATGCTTACAGTATCCGGCCTGTCCATCGGTTCAGTCTCATGCTGTATAAGGCATAGAGAAAGAGCTAATTTAGTTTAGAAATCCTGTTGAGGTACTGACATTTATGCTCCTGATTCACAAACTGAGGTCCATATTTATCAATATTTCACGCAAAGCATCAAGCGCGCTACGTGAAAGGGAGATGGCAGAAATGGGGCGTATTTAAGAATGTACAGCACACTCCTGCTCTCTATGCACTGGCACACAAACTGCTGCCTAGCGCCCACTCAGGAACCCTTGGATCGCGGTGCAAGCTTGCACTTACAGGAATTATTGCAAGACAGAGATAATTTTTGTGAGGTGGAGGTCTGGAACAAGTGGTCAGATCATGTATCAACATGTATTCATTTAGACATTGGAAATGTAGATTAGCAAGAAACAAATATATGCCAGTATCCCTTATGCAAGATACGAATGTTATTTCTTGGTTATGATATCAAGTTCTCAAACAGAATCAGTAACAATTCGTATTTTAGACCTGATGTGTGGTAAGGGGTCAGTGGTCAAGGCAAAGGTAATCTGAAGTACTGGACAGTTGTCTCATTATTTCTGTATAATATACTGCTGTCAAGACAGGATTCTGGCCTCCTGCCAGGCAGTGAACACTGGAGCCACTGCCACGATCTCTGCATACCTCTCACAAAAAGCTCTAAAAAATACACAAATCAATTACATTGAATTGTGATGGGTGCCAGGACACCTCTTTGGAGGTAACTGGGTGCTTTACAATTGCATTGTGGTGTATTGTATCATATTGGGATTTTTCATGAACATCTGGAGTTTAGTGATGTTTTTAACACCATGTACTCCCTATTTTCACCATTTTGTATGCAAGTGTAATTTGTCAGACCATAGGCACGCAAGTGTAGAGTCACTTGCGACAAAAATGGAGCATTCACTTTCACTGACTACTAACATATTCTTTATGGAAATGTATGGCTGACATAAGTTAGGAAAATGACCACTTATTAAATGTCGGCAAGAAATTGTTTTAGCTTCTTTGTGCCCAAACACTTTTACACTCTGGACAGGAGATTGTAAGAAAAATCTACGATTGGGCAATTGAGAAATTCTATAAACTAAATGAAGGCCAATAATCAGGAACTTCACAAAACCACGTCCAATTAATAATAATAATAATAATAATAAAGGATTTTATAAAGCGCCTGGTGACGCCATCTCGGCGTGTCCCCGCGCTGTGGAGAGAGTAGCCGGGGAAAGTGAGCGACCTAAAGGGTAAAGAGGTGAGTTTTTAAGAGTCTCCTAAATAAGGTCTCTGTCTCTGCCAATCTAATGTGCAGAGGAAGAAGGTTCCAATTTTTGGCTGCCAGCGCACGAAAGGAGCGCCCTCCCATTCTGGCTTTATTTATCCGGGGGGCACACAGAAGCCCGGTACCCTTGGAGCGCAATTCTCTGTTGGGCGTATAGGGGATTGCAAGATCCTTCAGATAATCAGGGGCTACCTGAGAGGTGATCCTGTAGCATATGAGGAGCGCTTTAAACAAGATCCTCTTTTTTATAGGGAGCCAGTGAAGGGCCACTAATGTAGGCTTGGAGGCAGCTCTTCTGGGAAGCCTAAGGACCAGTCGGGCCGCCGTGTTCTGGAGAACCTGTAGTTTTTTAATGTTCTTCTCAGTGGTCCCTAAGAGGAGAACATTACCGTAATCGATACGGGAGGTGACTAAAGCTTGGGTCATCGTGCGTCTGGCCTCTAAAGGAAGGAGGTCCAGGGTGCGATTTAAGGTCTTTAATACACCAAAACACTTCCCTGCTAGCTTCTGGACGTGGCTGTCATAGGAGAGTCTGGTATCAACCCATACACCCAGGTTCTTTGCTTCCTTGCACGGAGAAGGCATAGGACCTAAACAAGGAGGCCACCAGTCCAGGGTCCAACTGGCCGAGTTGCCCCCAATCACAAGCACCTCTGTTTTAGAGCCATTGAGCTTGAGGCAGTGTTGGTTCATCCAGCCTGCAAGCTCCTGCATGCACGTTTTGAAATTAGCAGCAGCCAAGGTGGGTGCCTGGGATAGGGAGATGAGGAGTTGGGTATCGTCGGCATAAGATACTAATTTTATGCCGTACGATTGAACCACCTCCGCCAGCGGGGCCATATAAAGGTTAAACAGGGTGGGGCTCAGGGCAGAGCCCTGAGGCACCCCCTGTTCTAGAGAAATGCTGTCTGAGAAGGAATTGCCTCTCTGAACCTGGAAGCTTCGGTCTATTAGGAAGGATCTAAGCCATCCCAATGCCGCCTTGGTGACCCCAGCCTGGTTTAGACACTGTAGCAGGATGGAGTGAGCTACAGTGTCAAACGCAGCACTGAGGTCCAGCATTATGAGCGCCATCGTATGCCCCTCATCAGCTCCTGCCCGAAGCGTTTCAGTAGCTCTCAGGAGGGCTGTCTCGGTGGAGTAATTGGTCCGGAAACCGGACTGGGAGCTATGCAGGGATTTATTAGCTTCAAAGTGAGCCATGAGCTGTTTATTAGCAATTTTTTCGGTCACTTTAGCAAGATAAGGCAATAGAGAGATTGGTCTCAGGTTTTCCAAGGTGTCCTGACTTACATTAGGCTTCTTTTTGATTGGTAATACAATTGCCTTCTTCCAATCAAGCGGTAAGTGCGCTGAAGAGAAAGATAATTGAATTATGTGCCTAAAGTAGGGTTCTAGTACCTGTAAGCTCTCTCTGAGTACTTTCGGGGGGGCAGGGTCACGAGGGGAACCCGATTTGACGCTCTTGCAGATGTTTATAAGAGTATCAGAAGGGGGAACCGAGAAGTATTGGAGGCAAGACACAGTAGAATTAGCAACAGCGCTTTCTGTAAAATCACGGCCGGATGGCAACTTGTCAGAAAAACTGGCATAGATGTTGGTGATTTTGTCAGAAAAGTAGCGTGCAATCTTATTGCAAGTTTCCACTGAGTTATTGCAAGGCACATTATCATTAGAGAGCACAGAAATTTCTTTAAAAATTTTAAAAAGCTCTTTAGAGGAGTTTTCTGCCTCCCCAATGCGCGTCTTGTAATGCATGGCTTTAGAAACACGGATTTTTTTATAGTATTCCTTTTGCGCTTGTTTATATTGTAGTTTAATAGCTGGGCAAAAGTTAATACGCCATTCGCTTTCTAATTTTTTGCAAGCGGATTTGCTTGCTTGGAGTTCTGCAGTGTACCAGGGAGTGGATTTTCTGGGGTTATTGAAATTTTTCAGGTTGCGAGTGGGAGCGGTTTTATCTAGGGCCCTTAGAATTCTGTCCTGCAACTGACTGTAAGCTATTTCACAGTCAGTGCTATCAAAAGAGTCTCCTGTTCCAATCAATTTGTTGAACGTGTCCTGAGAAAATTCTTTCCATTTCCGGCGCTGGTACCGGAGGTCCGTGTCATTTTTTTTCGGATCGGGCTCAGATCTCTGCAGGTAGAATGGAACAATGGAGTGATCTGACCAGGGTACCGGGATAGGAGAAAGAGCGTGTACTCTGGAAACGTTCCCAAAGATGGGGTCAAGGAGGTGACCTAGTCTGTGAGTAGGATCAAGATTTATGAGATCTAACTGCAGAGACTGGAGAGCAGACCTGATGTCCTTCGCTCCGGAATCGAGGGGGTCATCAAAATGAGCGTTCATATCACCTAGCACCAGGAAATTATTCTTCCTAATAGCAAGATGAGCAGCGTTTCCTAGAAGGCTGGATGTAAAATCATACAGTCTCCCGGGAGGTCTGTACACAAGAATGCCAGAAATGGAGAATTGGGGGTTTATCAAGATGGTAAAAAAACCAGCTTCACAGTGATCTATGATCAGAGGCGATAGGGAGCATTGCATGGGGGTTTTAGTGGCAATAGCAATTCCACCTCCCCTGCCATCCTTCCTATCCAGTCTGGATAGGGAGTAGCCAGAAGGCATGGCTTCGATGATGTCCGGGTCGGAAAATTCCCCGAGCCAAGTCTCCGTAAAAAACATCATATCAAAGCCATCATCCTCCAATAGTTGATGTATTTGTATACCATGTTTGCCAAGAGAGCGGCAATTAATCAAACCAGCTTTAGTCTGTATTATAGAGCCTGTCCTGATGGGTGGCTTGTTTGGCGTGAAGGAGCATGAGGGGCAGCCCTGCAAGAACAGCGCCTCCATGGTGTGAGAACAGGATGGGGTGACTCCCGGACGGAGATCTAATAGCTCCTGTCTAGCGTACCGTATACTGTGGGGTGTAGAATGGCCACAAGTCGTCGCCCCGCGCCCCGTCCTGTCGCGGACGGGCGCAGACGGGCTGGACTTTGGCTCGCTTCCGGCGCGCCCGCTGCGCGGACGCGGACCCCTACACATTTATGGGAGGGGTAGGGGCGACTAGAGCGCAGATCTTAGAGCCCTGAGCCCGGAAGTGTTGGGCTCCTCCTCCACCCTCCGCAACAAACGCCCAAGATGGACGCGGCGGACCGGGGCGGGAGTTAGTCAATCACAGTACCCCTAGATCAGGCAACAGGTGAGGCACAGTATTTAAAAGTTACACAGCAATACACTCAAACTTTAAAATTAGCTTCAATCGCCAACATTAAAAAACGCTATAGATTCAGCGCTGCAGTGCAAGCTATGTACACACAGCGTCAGCGGAATAAGGACAGCCACTGCCACCGGCTGACCTCAGCTCCACAGCGCGAGTGCACTAGAAGGGAGTATTTATGTGAAACAGGTACAGCGCGACTAGAGCGCAGATCTTAGAGCCCTGAGCCCGGAAGTGTTGGGCTCCTCCTCCACCCTCCGCAACAAACGCCGAAGATGGACGCGGCGGACCGGGGCGGGAGTTAGTCAATCACAGTACCCCTAGATCAGGCAACAGGTGAGGCACAGTATTTAAAAGTTACACAGCAATACACTCAAACTTTAAAATTAGCTTCAATCGCCAACATTAAAAAACGCTATAGATTCAGCGCTGCAGTGCAAGCTATGTACACACAGCGTCAGCGGAATAAGCACTTTACTCCCTACGCTACTCAGGCAATAAGCCAAGCATCTTCACCACATATGAATGCAAAGCCAAAAGGGGTTTCCTCTTCATGTGGGGGTTGAGCATCAAGTCATCTTTCTATAATTTTTCAACTGAGGGTGAAATGTTGTGTCGTGATCTAAGGCCAGATGTTCAAAGCATTTTACCAGTTGCAAGTGGCCATTTCGACTTGTAAAATGCATTTTTTAATGTACCAACCCTATTTTGCGAGTTGGTAACCTATAACCGACTTGCAAAATAGGATTTGCAAGTCACTATTGGAAAGGGTCGTACCAAAGGCATCCCTTCCTAATAGCAATTTTCACTGGTATGTAGGAATGTTTTGCGCCCGTGAATGCGATTACAAAAAAAAGCAGTTTACCTCCAATTTCAAATTGGCGGCAAGTCATTCGCAAATGGGAAGGGATCCCGGAGGGACCCCTTCCCCTTTGTGAAAGGGTGTGCTAAAAAAAAATCAGAGCAGGCAGGTGCCCACTCTAAAAAAATGAAATGCATCCCGTTTTCCTTCAAGGAAAATGGGTTGCATTAAAAAAAACAGCTAACTTGAAAAAGCATTCACTGGCATGGTGGTCTGCTGACCCCAGCAGACCACCATCCCTGTGAGTGCCAATTATTCTCCTGGGGTCATAAATTGTGGCCTGCCTCATGCATATTAATGAGGCAGATAATTTGCAACTGATTTGGGAATCGCTAAATGTGTCCCAGGGACAATAGTACATTTGATTTTGTGAGTCGCTAATTGCGAGGCATAAAAAATCGCAATTAGAGACTCCCAAAATCAAATGGTCATTCATCTGGCCCCTAATCATGAGTACCCTCAAATGTAGGATTTACCAGTGAAAGGCATAAAGAGGCAAAGAAGTGACATAGCAGCACCCGATGAGCATGGCAACAGATACCCCTGTGGTCAATGTGCTATGTAGCTTTGCAATGGTTATAAACCAAGCTTAGCAGGTTATTCCCATTCCCAGTAGATACCAGCAATAAGCTTTCATTCCTAACCAGTATCTCCCTAAAGAGGTTTAGGGGAAACTCATAAAGAGAGCCATAGTATTCACTTTCGAAAACATTGAACATGTGGTAGATCTCTGTTATTAAATAAGTGTAATTGAACAAGTCTTCAACCTTCTTGATCTGAGCTGGAGACTTTGATATGAATATGCACCTTACTATTGGATGTATGACGTTATAACGCATACTTTTACTCCGCAGACCATTACAACGCGACTTTTACTCCGCATACCGTTACAACGCATAGCGCCTTGGGGCGCTGGATAGTGGTAAGTATAATTTACTATTCTAACTCCAGTCCCCGTGGACCCTAGGGAAGGTGTTGGATAGTAAATTATACTTATTCCCTATCCTAGAGCGCCCCCCAGCGCAATGCGTTGTAATGGTATGCGGAGTAATGGTCGCGTTGTAATGGGTCTGCGGAGTAAAAGATCCGTTGTAACGGGTGTATACCCTTACTATTACATTGTAGTGCCTCCACCTAAATTGATTAAAAATAGATAATTGGTATGGTGCAGCCTCGGACAAAACACGTTTAATGCAAGTTGCACCACAACTTACCATGGTACATAAAGCTACCCACCTTGTCTTTTTCATGTGCCTCGGCTCGAATATGCCCATAAAGGGAATGCGATTATGACATGACGGGGTCATCATATACAAATGAATTTACGTTTTTTAAATATGTTGTAGGAATAGTTAAATGTAATACTTTTTTCTATACATTCTCCATAGTGGGACCTCCGTCACTGTGCCAGAGATCTCCACCTATGTGTGAAAAGTTACTAGTAGTAACTTCAAACTCATAAATCCGGTTATAGAAGGCTTCATCAGCTGATTTGAAGTGACATAGAATTTTAAGTCCTTACATATGTGTAAATCCATTTTTGGAAATGGCGAATAACGAAATAGTGCTCGGCACCAGCACCAGCACTTAATCATCATTACTAGCGCTAATGACAGTCCATCACATGGTGGAGCTCTGTCTAATGTTGAAATGAGCACAACAGCAGTTGTTTAATAATGAAATAAACATTAAACATGACTGATACCTGCCACTCAAGCCATTGCTATAGCTGTGAGTGGCTTGGAATAATCTGAATTGTCACTCTTGTAAGAGTATGATGGTTAGTTTAGGAAGCTGGAGTATTATGTGGTGATGCTTGTTATGCTTCAAAGTGTAATCCTCTCACAGACCCCAAAGTGTGGAAGCAAGTAGCTAATGGGCTGCTATTCCCTGCAGCTAGTCCACCCTTGAGGTGACCACATCTAGGGGTGTTGGTCACCTTTTCTACCTAGAACCCACTATTTCTACTACTTTTAAAAATGGCAGGAGTCTTTCTTATCTGTACAGACTAGGCATTCCACCCTAGGTGTGTGGCTAGCCTTCTGGAGGGGTACACCTCTGAATACTTAATTTCCAGCCTGTCTGAAAGCAAACGGGCATTTGGCAGGGGGAGGGCTGATTCCTCCTTTGGGAGGCAGTCTTAATGCACATCAGAGGTGGTGTAGCCTTGAGGCCCTGCCACTTCACTAGACCTCCGGAGAGGGAAGAGATTTGACTCTCTATAGTGCCTATAGTACAAGGGTGCCTGTGTTGGCGCTAGGCAGCCTCACATGTGTCAATGCAGAGAAAGATCTGGAGAGTTACATATCTTAGTAGATAGGGTGATTTTCAGTTCTCTCCTATTCATGGAACCCAGCACAGTAATTTTGCTTGCTGCTCTGCGTTGGGTGATCTTTTGACAAATGTGCACCTGAATATTTTGCAAGTATGATAGACTCAAACTTCTTTGCATCACTTTCTCTGATTCATTTTCATTGTCAAAGCTGTGTGTACATTCTCTCTCTTGGTTTGTCATTATCCATGCCACTGTAGTTTATCCAGCTGTAAAATATATATCAGCATGATTGGTGACCAGCAGGAGATGAACCTGGAACCTGTCTTCACTTGTCGGCTGTATGTGTCGTCATCTGTTCATTTTCAGGTAATGAACTTGAGGCTAGATGCGATTTAGAGGTATCAATGTAGGATCATAGTGAACAGCACACAAGTACGTTATAATTATTATGGCGTTTTGATTCACACTGGAACTCTGCACTATTGCCACCAAGATAACTCGCTTGGAGATGAACTCCTATCATCCTACCAGATGTTCCTACCAGTAGTTCCCTCTACATCATACGATGAACCTCTTGCTCTTATTTGTCTTAAGTATGACGTTTGTCAAGATAAGACCTTGTCCTGCAGAGCAGGAACAATGTCTTGTCAAAAATGGACAAATGTCCTCCTGCTCTGCCGAGGCATTATTTACTCTTCACATAGTGAGCAACTGGTGTGGTTCCAGCCAACAGGACGTCCAACCAATTTATGATGAACATCTTACCCCCTGGAAAATGGATGAGAGAGCCTTGTCAGGGAAATGGTAGTGGGAGGGGCATTAGGGTAAGCCTGGAGCTACGACAGAATATATTGGAGACTTGTAAAAAAGGCATTTTTCAAAGGAGAGGGTTTCACAACCGAGTGACTCTGCAAGTGATTGAGCAAGCGTCACACAGGGATGAAGATGTGATGGTGGCTTATTTCACGTAGCAGAAGTCCCCTCTCTGTACTTTTGCCGCAGTGGGAACCAACCATCTGCCTTTGCAATGATGGGCTAAAGATGCTGCACTTGGAGAAGTTTGAGAAGTCTTTTAAAAATCATGAAGTTTCAAGTCACCTGACTTCGCAAACTAGCACACTCCTGCCTGTACTTTATTGTTTTTCATTCTTGTATCAGCCAATTTAAATGTAGTTAAATAACCAGATCTCGTCATTTAAAGCTATTGCTTGAAAACGATACTTTCTAGGAAGCCTTTTTTGTAAGCATATATTTGTATTGGCTTTTTAAAAAATAGACCACAAGAGATTTTATGTTCCTTACAAAAATTAGGACAGTTTTTCCAAATGGTGGGACTAATCAAGTTCTTCTTAAAAATCAATCTATGTATGTCCCATACAAATCTATGGGTCTTCTTTACAAAAAAGGATTATGAAGCTCGGTGCCGCATTCCATTTTGCTGCGTCGAGCTGTGTAATTTTAAAAGCACAGGGATGCATCATACTAACATCAATACAAAGCATTTGTGTGCTTTCCCCCGGGGCTCAATTGGCTACCATGCACCAGTGAACTATCAAACAAAGGCTTGGGTCCTGTCTCTATCTGGCCTGAACCACACTAATAGAAAAAACAAAGAAGTGACCAGATAGATTCTTTTGGCATTACTCCAATGTACCTAGACGATCAATTCTAGGTGCATGTGATTTATTTCACGTTCTATTTGGACATTTTTTTTATATTTATATAAACAAACATTTCATTATAGCATGAAAAGATACACCAAGTATTGCAATGTGATCTTAATACATATAAAAAACATACAATGCATGCAAATCACAAAACGAAAATCGTGAAAAATAATTTGAATATCCAAATATTTACAAGGGGAAATATTTACAAGAGAAAACACCATTCATATTCTTATCGACCTCCTATCATTTGGAGAGAACCAGTCCGTATATACAAAACAAGAAACGGGTGGACTTTACTGCATTCTACTGTCCTACCCTGTATACTAGACTGAAGGTGACTGAATGATCTAATGGGTCATATCACAACTGGGGATTAGTATCTTTAGTTGTCTCCCATGTGTAGCCCAAACCACTTCAATTCGCTTCAGCCGTGGTGCTAACGCGTTCAGACCCTACAGTGCTCATGGGTTATCCTCAGGGCGTGGACTGGAGGTTTCTGAACTGATAGACAAGAAGACTGAGTCAAAAATGGATGGAACGACCAGGTGTAGAAATGAATCAGGCTTGAAAGGATCTGGTGGGTTCTGGATATCAGCAATGGTTGTCTTGAGGCTTTTGAGCTTGAATGGATCGAATCCTTAGAAGTGCACGGTGATCGCACCAACCTGGATCAGCGTTTCCTCAGAGTAACAACGAGCGTTATTTTGCAAGGGTGCCTGCGTTGCAGGGATGATTGTTTTTGTGCAGGAAGGGACACCTGCACAAAAACAATAATTGTTGTCATTTCCATCTGTCTATATATGCTGCAGAATGGAGCATGCATAGAAAGAAGAAAAACAAGGAGAAATACAAGTATTTATGTGTCAGGTTCCATGGATGTTGCGTGGGAACACCCACAGCAACACCCATTGAACGCCCTTTTCAAGCAGAATAATGTGTGGAAAGGGCCCATATTTACAAGGCCATGAAAAGTAGCACAGGGTGACTTTACGTGGCTTGTAAACATGGGCAGGCACACTACGCCGCCGGTATATAAAAAAAGTGACACTACGGTGGCACAATAGCCCTTTATTGGAAGTGATAGGTTTGGCTCACCTGTACATCATTCACATTGGGGGCCAGATTTGCTTAAAAAATGTATGCAACGCAGAAAGACAACTTGCTGTGCCTTGTGACAGGGAAAGAGCAGAAATATGCCACATATATTAAGATATGACGCAATACTGCTCTCCCTGCTCTGGTGCAGTACGTGCTGCCTATGAATGTATGATGTTACAATACATACATTTACAACGCATGCCTTTGCAATGCAGTTTTTACACCGTAACATCCCTTTAAAAAGCATACATTTACATTTCATGCCAGTACAACAATTTTTTTTAAACTAACATTACAACGCATTCTAGCACATCGCATTATACCTTTACAACGCATACCATTACAACGCATACCATTACATTGCATTTAAGGTAAGTATTGGATAGTGTAGGGGTCAAAATTACTATTCTAACTCCAGGGGGTGCAACAGTAGGGTAAGTGTTGGATAGTGTAGGGGTAAACATTACTATTCTAACTCCAGGGGGTGTAACAGTAGGGTAAGTGTTGGATAGTGTAGGGGTAAAAATTACTATTCTAACTCCAGGGGGTGCAACAGTAGGGTAAGTGTTGGGTAGTGTAGGGGTACTATGCTTTGTAATGGTATGCGTTTTTAATGACATGCGATGTAATGCCTGCGTTGTAGTGTCATGCGTTGTAATGCCATGCGTTGTAGTGGCATGCAATGTAATGGTTGCTTTGTGGTGACATGCGTTGTAAAGGATGTTACGATGTAATGACTGTGTTGTAAATGTAGTGCGATGTGATGACTGAGTTGTAAAGGTTGTTTCCCGCTGCCTATACCAGTGCAGGCACCTTTGCACCATGGTGCTAGGGTGACTGCGTAACAAGCAGGATTGTTTCACAATCCTCTGAGGCATTTTCATCTTTCTGTGTGTCCTGCACAATGCAGCCCATATAGAAAGAAGAAACAATGAGGATAAATAAACAATTTCTCCTCATTATGCCTCTGTTGAAAAGATGTACCAATTTGACGTGTTCCTAGTCTTAGGAAATTTGAGAATGCGACAAAAGCCATTGGTGGATGCAACAGGAACACCACCACGCTCCGCCCATGGAATGCCTTCCCAACTCAGAGTAACGTAAGGTTGCAACTTGCACTGCCTTGAGTTACTCCAGAATTACTAAGTCATGCAGAGCCACACAAGGTGGCTCTGCATGATTTAGTAAATCTGACTAAAGGCTTTCTTTGCCTTGCATCAAATTGTCTGAGGCAAGGACTACACAAGCCCTAATAAATCTGGGCTTGGGTTACCTTATACCCTGCATCAGGCAAGAAGGCAGTCAGACAGGCATGAATACCATTAGCTTAGTGGGTGTCTGGTCCACAACCAAGCCCCAATCTACTCCATTTGAAATAAAATATGTTATTCTCAGCTGGGTGTTTCAATTTGAGTTGTCCAAGTTAACTTGTAGTATTGAGTTCTGTCACTTTCATCACTAGTGTCCCAGGTCTTTGCAGTGATTGTACTTTCCATCCAAGGAGCCTGTTCTCTCAAGGCATTGCTCTTGTCCTAAATATAGCTTACCAAATCAGAATTCCATTTGTTGTATTCAGAGTCACAGGTCAATTTCTAGGACATTATTATATGGGGGCACATGCATCATGCTATTTTGCGATTGCAAACAGTGTGAATCGCAAAATATCCCTAAGCAATGCATCATCCAAATTCACAGATTTTCCCTGGTACTCGCAAAAATAGCGATTACCTATTTTGCGAATGTCAAACAGCAAATCGGTATTAGCGGTTTGCTATTTAGTAATCGCAGACTTATGCATGAAAAATGTGCAAATTGCCAGGCATGACCCAGGAATTGCAATTTGCACTCGCAAAAATAGCACCAATTAAAATCAGGTGGTAACCAGGTGAAAACTATCTAATCAGATGAGAACCATTGGCAAAGTATTTAAACAGGCCCAGAAGGATTCAAAATGTTTCACAATGGCAGCGCTCTACGTCATGGTGAGGAGGATGAGGCTACGAGCAGCAGCACAGAGAAGAAGGAGGATACAGGAGCGCATTATTAGAGTGTGCGTTACATTGTTGGGGCAGACAGAGGAAGAGATATATGACAAATAGAGTTTGAATGCAGACATGATCTATGATCTGATAGCTAAATTAGATCCCCTACTGCAGCGTCATACTCGCAGGACACATTCCATCCCCACTTATGTGCAGGTCACATGTTCACTGCACCTGCTAGCATCAGGTAGCTTCCAGGGTGTAATAGCTGCAGCTAGAGGGGTTTCCCAAAGTGCCCTATAGCGCTTTTTCAACTCATTCCTTGACGCCATGTTGCAGAGGAAACATCACCACATAAGATTTCCTACAACACCACAGGAATTGCAGCAAACCAAATGTGATTTCTATCAGGTAGCCCAATTTCTGCACGTAATTGGTTGCATTGATGGGACGCATGTAGCCACATGTCCCCTTCAGTGAATGAGTACATTTACAGGAACAGGAAATCATATCATTCACTGAATATCCAAGTCATCTGGAATTCTAAACACATCATCACAGACATAGTGACTAGTTTCCCTGGCAGTATATATGATTCCTACATTTTTCGATACAGTGGCATACACATTCGTCTCCTTGGGGGTGAATTTGGTGATAGATACCTGCTTGGTAAACATATGAAATACTGTCTTGCAGAGTCTCTGGTCATCATGAAACATAGCAGTGAGTAATCTGTTGCCTTCTACCCTGTAGGTGACAGAGCATACGCTGTGCGCTCCTTCATACTGACGCAATACCTATAACCAAGTACCCCAAGCAAGCAGCGATACAATGCAGCACATATTTCCAACTGCAACGTGATTGAGCGGACCTTTGGCTTACTTAAAAGTAGGTTCCCCTGTCTCCACAAAACTGGAGAGGAATTGTAGTGCAGGCCAGATACCTGCTGCAAACGTGTGGCCACTTGTGCCATGTTGCAAAATCTTGCATTTTCTAGAGGCATACCCCTGGAACTCTCTGACAGTGAGCCTGAGAAAGACAATCAGCCTGGACAATAAACACAAACAGCACATGGGCCGAGCACAGCAGAGGGGGAGACAGAGACCTTCAGAAATGACACAGCATTATTTTTAAGGTGGATAATGATGAGACGAGGCACTACATGGTTTCATTATTTCTGTTATTTATGAAGACGAAAATGAGGTAGTGGTAATGCACACATACCAGGTTTAAACTTGCATTATGACAGTCAAAATTAAACAATATGACATCGCCATGGAACTTTAATGTCAGCCCTGACAAATGATATGATATTGGTTACCTCACCAGATAATAGTTTTCTCTCAACGCCACACTAATTTCTGTGGCCACGCACGCCTGTGGACTGTTTTGTCGCTCTGTCACATCCCTCATGGAGCCTTCTGATGCAGAGGGGCTTCTAGTTCTGTGCCTCCTGCATTTGGTCACTGGTGCCAAGAGACTACTTATGCTGGAGGCATCCTAACTCTCCCCTCCACCCAGTACATTGTTGCTCCCAACTGAAGCATTCTGTAATTGCACCACAGCATTGGTGACCTGTATGATTTCCATGGCCACATCCCGACAGCAAATGGGTAATTTCCACCTGTATGACCAGAGCATGATGGGACAGCAGAGCTGGGGTTGTGCTCAGGCAGTTGATAGCCCTAGTGTAGCCATCTAAGCGCCCTATCAACTGATGATGCCTTTTGCGTTGGGACACATGGTCTTCCTGCATCACCTTGCATAACTACTGGATGGCTTGGCTGACATTTGTAGAGTTCTCATTTGTTTCCCTCTGTCCTTCCACTAGTGCTGTAGTGAGCTTGTTCATGCTGTCCCTCATCTCTGCCATGTTTGGAGCTAAGGAAGAAAGTTGTGCCTGCATTAAACACATGTTCTTGCATTGCAGGCGCTACACCTTTAACATTTGGGTCTCCAGCCCACCACAGACATTAGAACCATCATCTTCAGCAGCTCCCATTTGAGCACTTGGCCTGAACCTCCATTTGTGGACGTTGCTGTACCGCATCTGTAATTGAGTCTTGGTGTGGGGGTATGCCCTGCCTGTAATGTCTGAGGGTCAGGCTGGCTCGCCTGTTCTATTTCAAAGGCAGGTAGGGGTGCCACAGTGATCCTCCGTCTTGTGGGTGCAGGTATTAGGATCGCTGGGGCCATTTGTGTCTCCTCTCCTGACTGGCCGTGAGTCTCCAGGGTGTCATTCCCTTCAACTTCATCAGACTCCTGCGCAGCCATATCTGTGATGCTAAACAGTGCAAGTTCGAATGTTTTGTTGGACATGTAGGTCATATTGCGCATAGTTTGTTTTTATAAAGTTATTTAGTAACACATGAGTACCTAGATATTTCACTTGTTTGTTGAACTTGAAAGCAGCTATGCATCTTTGATCCCTCCTTGCCTTCCCTATGGGAGTTGTTGTCTGCTAATCCCATAATGCATTTGTGTGTAGCAAGTAAAATGTGGACCGGAGTAGGATTTGCAACACTAAGCCTGATCTAACTTAAGGGGTATTTTTTTACATTTAGCATTGAATGGCCATTTGCATGTATCTTACCGTGAGAAGTACTGGCCTGTGCCGAGGTGTCTATTTGGGTGACTCCAACTCCAACTTCAGGCTGAAGGGTTGACTCCACCAGGTCCTCCAGGGGTGTATTAGCAATTTGGGTCAATGATCCTCCTCCTGTCTTCTTTCCATCCACAAGACTGGCAGCAACCTTTTCCTTTGCACGGCTCCACTGGTCCTACCAGCACTTGTGCAGATCTTCTAAGGAGTGCTGTGTGACCCCCCCACTGCATTGATTCTGGATTGGATTCCAAGCCAGATTTTGTGTTTCACTGACTCAAGGACCTTGAGTGACTTCTTCCCAAAGAGTTTGACGTGGCTATTTACAATGTCTTTAATGAGGACTTCAAGCTCATTCTCGCTGAAATTCAGCTTCCTCTTGTGCTGTGCTGACTTCTTCTCATTTGTTCCAGAAGCCATGCTGATGTTCTTGCACAGGTTCAGAACTCCAAAAAATGCTTCCTTCTGCTGTGCTCCTTTAGTCTGCCTCATTTGTCTCTCTCAGTACACAGGTGACAGCATGGGCTGCATCACTTTCTGGTTGTGATGTCATCATACTGCATCGAAAATCCGGAATTGCCATTTGCAATTCGGTAATTGGGGTTTCGCTTTTTTGCTAATCAGAATTTGTAAATCGTTAATAGCGATTGTGATTTTTACCGATTTGCTAAAGTTTTGCAAATGTATTGATGCATAGGCATTTGTGATGACCAAATAGAGATTCATTATAAATCACTATTTGGTAATCGCAAAATGGAACTTTGATGCAAGTGGCCAATGTTGTTTTCGCCAGCAATAAAGCTATGTTTGTGAATTGGATGGTGTGTTTAGTTTTCTTCTGGTAGGTGTACAGGTAAAGCAGACTGATCACAAGTTGCACGTAGATGACACGTCCTGTCAGTGATCTGAGCACTTACAGTGATCATTATTATATCACAAAGGAGACCTGCAAGGGTTGACTCCCTTACTCGATATGTCTAAACACAAAATGAATTCCTTGGGACTATGTACATTGATAACCCAGCTGGATACTTAACCACTGAGGTCCCTTTTATAGGATGGTTTCCCTCACCCACCGTAGGTGGCATGCTTCGTCATTGGGAACCTCCTCATAGCGTAATGCCTAGTCATTATATGGGTTACAAGCCCCTCACTGAGAGGGAGGAGCTCAGGGATGTTTTTATACTAAGAGAGGTATACTAAATATCCAATTGTGGAGCTCAGGTGGTGAGGGCCGCAGAGCAAGTGAAAGTGATGGTTAAAACTAACTACAGGGTTCACAAGAAACTTTATTATGGCTATCCTGGGTTAGGATTAAAAACAACGTGGCACAACAGGGATAATTAGACCTCCTTGTGTGTCACAAAAATGGTCAACGTGGTTCAGCCTATGACCTAGAAGGTGACAAGGCTTTCTTCAGGACCTAGAGATGCTGCTGCTCAAAACGTGCTCAAATCAATAAAGACGTAAATCATATTTGCAATATATACAAAACTATCCAGTGAACCCATGAAATGTCAGTGGGTGAACGATTCACTGGCGGTAACCTGTAGGGAGACATATACAAAGAGGAGTTGGAAACCCTTCTCATTACTGTATGCCTGTATTAGTAAAGACCAGTATGTACCTGCCCCCTTATTGGTAGGTGGCATGGATAAAAGTTACATATCAACAATATTGATACTTAGATACCACAAAGAGGAGGGGCATGCCCGCTACAATCAGGTGTCATGCCTCAACCCACCTTGGCATGGAGCTTAAGGGGGATCTCGTCTTATACATCCGTAATAGGAGAGACAAAGAAGAGGTAAGACAACACATCCTTATAAGCAGGAAAAGGTAGGAGAGACAGTGATTATGTGCAGAGGGCATTAATGTTGCAAGGTCTACATGAGCCACTTATGTACATAACAGACTGATACTGTTATTCACGTGCCCTAGGAGGCATGCCACACTCAAAAGAGTAATGTACATGTGATGGTCTTAAAACACATGGTGTATGTATACAGATATATATATAGTTTGTGGAACTGCATATTTACAGTGATCCCCCATTTCCAGTGATTCTGAAAAGTGCAACAACTTTGTCCACTCTGCACCTAGGAAAATTACTTTTGCATGTATCGTAAATCTTATGTAGGCTGGACGGTGTAAGTAGATAGGATGAAAGTAATTAATACTGTCACTTTGAAGGATGAATTCCAGGATACTATGGCAAAGTAATCTATAAGCATCCAACTCATCTTCTGAGAATATTTTCCACCTCTCTGCTTCAATCCTGTCCAAAGAGGAATTAACACATGCCAGACATTTTCCTATACAGCATGGTGAGCGCCTTCATCCAATTGCAACATGATAGGAGAACTTGCAAAACTTCATAGATATCTGGTTCTTGAGTTGCTCATCCCCAGATCAGAAGGCCAATCATAACAGGAATCCATAGGTCAAAAGTTACCTTCTAAGAGGTCATTATATATTCCATGGTGAAACTGATTTCCAACCATAGTAAGCCCATCCCTTTAGTCCATAGTGGTCGGCCGATGCTGCAAACAACCTGTGTGAATACAGTAAAGTTCAACAATAGTGTTTCTAGAGCATAAGCTATGTCCTACGAGTAGTTTAAGCAAAGGGTGTGCCTGACATTGATGGCGCAGAATTGTTTTAAAACCATTAAAGATATTATATTATGTTGCAAGAAGTCTACCTCACTTGTATGATTTTACTCAAACCACCACTTCTCAAACTGAAGTTTGACTGCCAAACAGAGCGATATAAAGTACTGGACCGTAACACACTCTCTAATAATTGCAACTACTGGAAAGTGAACCTCTTTAAAAATGTTGCCTTGAATGATGGCTCAAAGGAATATATGCATTTTTATTTCTGTAATAACTGAGGTAGCACTAACATTTTTGTGAAAACTACCTGGCCATTCACGGAGTGAGAGTCTCTTCCGAAAAGCCACAGAAATTCAGTCATCACACGGATATGTTCGTAATCCAAAATATCTGCACTAGTATCAGTGGAATAAATATTCTTAGCTCTCTCCATGGGGTACAGACATGACTTTCCCCAGTTGGCATACAGGCTTGACAGGAGCCTAAAGCTGTTGATTATATCCATTACTTGGGTGAGGTCTGTCATGTGATCACTAACTATTTTAAAATATAATCCCCTTATAGTAAGATTACCTGTACACCGCTGCCTTGCATTATTTCCTATTTTAAACTGTAGAAAAATTATTCAACCCATGTGGAGACACATAGTGGTATCTGTATACCAGACAGTCCCTCACCCTGTCATTTCTAGACCAAAATGAATTGCCTGAAGAAAGTCTGAACTCTATTTTACAAAAGAATATCTATGTTTATAAACAATACAGATGACACAATGGGCCAGAGTCAGGGGCATTGGATATTAAACATAAAATGTGTCTGAGCTTCGCAAGTGCACTCTGGCACAATGCTATTTATGAGGCTGTATCAAGACCGTAAGAAGGGTTAGCATTCTTTTGACCACCAATTTGCTTGGAATCTTGTAATCCAAATTTAGCATTGATATGAACATATTTTCAAGCAGGCATTTCTTAGCATTGGCTACTACTACAAAATTGCCTGCTCCCTTATATTATGTGTGAGCTGACCCAACACCTTTGTTGCATTATACAGATCTAGGAGTTGTAAAATTAGTCATCCATTTAAGGTGCGATTGAATTCCACAAGGAGGACATTGAAGTCAGTTGTCTTCCCCCACTCATCCTTCAGATTGCTACCCCTATCTTCTCTGCAGATACTGGGAACTCTAATTTATAGTAATTAGCTTTACCAGCTACGCCAGTATTTCCCCTGTTCTGTCGCTACACTGGTATTGTTTAGTGGTAAAGAAACTATAGTCCAATCACCTTAATCTTTCAGTGAGTGGGCTCTGGTTCCAGCAACTTGTTCAGGTACTGTACTCCACTCCAACCCCACAACACGAGTACAAGTCAATGGAGTAGTTTCTAATATCTTTCACAGCTGCCAAATGAGCCGTTAGCTCAGCCTATTATATGCGATTCCCAAATAAGGGGATGGGTGTGGGACCATATAGCATTATATGTGGATGATGTCCTCTTATAGCTCTCAAACCCTGAACACAGTGGCCCCGCTGTCTCCGTCAATGCCGGTTAGGAAATATTGGTGCCACAGTTGCCCTTCACTGTGTGGCCTGCCAGACTAATATCCTAATATGTAAGCTAAGTTTCTGCTATCTAGGCATTTAAGTGGCACTACATCCGACCCTAATGTCGTCAAATAATATGACGCCTGTGGTCCAGAAGGTCACGGCCCATCTCCAAAAATGGCAATGTAATTGACAGGATAGCTCTGTACAAAATGAAAGTTCTCCATTGGTTCTTATATCTTTTTCAGAATTTCTCACAATTTATACCTCGGCACTGGTTTTGGGAGATGGATTCCTTGGCAAGACGCTTTCTATGGCACAAAGCGAAATACGGATTGGCGTTCGCCAAATGTCAACGTGGCCCTTATGATGATGGTCTTGTATGAAGAACTTATACCTGTATGACCTGTCATCACAATTAATAGTCATAAATTACGGACTCACGGGAGTGGTTTGACCCTGGTTGAGTTGCTGGAGCGCAGTAGGCATTACTCTATTGGGTTATGTATGGGCAGGGGAAAGAGTATTTACAATGCAGTCTAAACCACGACTTTTACAACATAAGGCCTCATTGCGCTGTCTGCCATAAACTGTCTGCCCAACAGTGTCTCGGAATGAGGAACAGATCAACTCGCGGTCGTCCGTTTTGCCGACCTATCACAAAGCATCCAAACACTATTCGGTTGGAGTCCCATTGTTCCCCATGGGAGCCCATGTTCCGCCCGACAACACAGGCTCCAATTGGGAAATGGGAGGTGTGTGTAAAACCCTGCACCCTGTCACAGCCACCCAGTTGCGCCTGCCACACTGTGCAGGGTTTAACAGGGGGGTACTTAGGCACCACCCCAACCGGAGGCAGCAGAATGATGGGGGCTGTCACTTTCCGAAAACCTTTTCATGTCGGACAGGTTGACTTCGAAAGGATGTTGGAAATCAACATAGTAATTGGTAGGTCGCAAACGCTGGCCATAGAGGTGCACGATGCAGCTCAGACCGACATGGATACTGCGAGAGCCAGT
Source organism: Lissotriton helveticus (assembly GCF_964261635.1). Classification (NCBI taxonomy): domain Eukaryota; kingdom Metazoa; phylum Chordata; class Amphibia; order Caudata; family Salamandridae; genus Lissotriton; species Lissotriton helveticus. The sequence continues at coordinate 866,204,821 of NC_136061.1, forward strand.
CGGAATCGATTTGAAATGACCGCACGGTTTACTTTCCGACCGCGAACATCTCAATCAGTCAGTCGCATTGTGCGCCACCTGAATCGGTCGCAAGGGTTCTACACGGTTTAGGGAATTTTCGTAATGAAGCCCATAGTCTTAACCACACATTAGTCTTTACCAGGCAGGTTTTAACAACTACTATGGGCCTCATTATGACTCTCAGGGTCCATGGACTGCCAGACTTGTGGGTCGGCAGTCGCAGTCTGATTACTGTCCTATTGAGAACAGGGTAGGAGGGCTGCCTTGGACCACTGCACCTGCCAGGGATCAGAGATCCCTGACAGTAGTGCAGTGGTTTTGAGGCCACAATGTGATTGGCAAGGCCACTAGGAGTCTGCAAAGCATATTACGAGTTTCCTCTCTGCCACACTTTTCAAGGTGGTGTGTCCGCCATGAAAAGTGTAGCAGTGAGGAAACAAAGGGGGCCAGGGTCCCATGGAGCCTCACGCCATGTGGATGGGGACAGGAAACATCCTTCACAACAAAACTTTTACAACGCAGTGCTATTACAACGCAGGTTTTACAACGAAAACCATTACAACGCATTGCACTGGGGGCGCTCCAGGATAGGGAATAGATTTAATTTACTATCCAACACCTTCCCTACTATCCACAGGGACTGGAGTTGGAATAGTAAATTAAACTATTTACTATCCAGCACCCCAAAGCTGCGCTGTAACAGCATGCGTGGTAAAATCATGCGTTGTAGTGTCATACATCCATGAACACAGACGACACAACATGTGCCACCCTGTGTGCAAGCAAGCACACCAGTACCTGCACAGCATGGGCTGCAGCAATCCATGCTGTGCAGGTACTGCCTTTGATGTTCCCATTGCAGTGCCTATTTTCATAGGCACCACTGTGAGAAAATCAGAGGACAGCCCACAAGATGGGGGAAAGCTCCTAATTTGGAGGGTGGTTCAAACATGGCTTTGGCGGTGCGGGAGTGGGGTGCTCCCGCACCACCAAACTCATAATAAGGCCCTATGACTTTAACACTAGTGTAATTATAATGCATTACTTTACAACTATTTTTGTAGTTAGATCTTTGGCACACATGCATTTTGTTACTTCTACTTATGTGTTTTACAACTAAAGTAATTACCACACTTTTTTTACTACTGGTCTTGTTAGTATTTATGTTTTATAACTAGTGTCATTACCACGCATTATGTTACTACCAGTGTAATTAGTACTTAGGTGTTTTATCACTAGTGTCATTACCACAAATAAATAAGAGCATATATGGCAATTATATAAGTAAATATATGTTATAGGTATTTTGTAAATATTAATTTATAATTCTTTTGTTTATATATTTTTAATAGTAATACGTTTAAGTATGGGATGTAATGGATATAGGGGCATTGGATGAAGAAGTGTATTAATACTTAGGCATTCATTGTAATGCTTTAGTATTAATAGTTATGAATTTTAATTGTTTCAAATTGATGATAAATTAAATTTTTAACAAATTTAATACAAATGCAAAATTAGTATTTAGGGAGGATTCCAGGGATATAGGTGTATTGGGTGGGTAAGAGCATTAATACACAGGTATTATTTTAAATACTTAGTATTAATATTTGTGAATTATAATTGTTTGAAATTAATGATAATTTTAATTATTAATATATTTATTGTAGTATTGATAATTATCAATTGTAATTAATATAGATAATTTTAAGTTGAAAAATATTTTCAATGTAAAACTTTTTGGGAGATAGGATGGAATGGATATAGAGGGTTTGGGTGGGGCAGTGTATTAATACTCATGTATTAAATGTAGTAGTAGAATATGAATACATAAAAGGAATTTTTTAAGAAAAAAGAGTTGATGTTAATTACTTTTTTTATTAGATACAAATATATATTATTGAATTTTGAAAATATTGTTTAATAATTTGCAAACATGTATTTGTCAAAATAACATTTTAACACATTATTTGAAAACATGTAAATATAATACAGAGGTTTAATATTATATATTCTTTATTTAATCATAGTATTAAAATAACAAAAATAGTAAATATTATACCAACTTTTAGAATATTAAAACATTTACTGTAATATCGAACTTATTGTGTAAACACTGCATAAGTTATTTTCTCATGTTTTACCGTTAAGTTCAGTAGCTAATATTGTCTTTTTTCCGGTTTTTCTTTTCAGCTTGATGCTTGTAATATGTGTATGTTTCTACAGTCAGTGGAGCGTTGTGGTCAAGATTGAAATCAAGGAAGAGCTGCGGTCAGGAAAGAGCAATTTACTTTACTTTACATTACTAAGTATATAGGTGGCTATGTTTATTGTAAGCTACAGAGGAAGAAAGTTAGATGTTAGATAGTAATATCAGGTTTTTTAATGTGTTGTTATCCTATTTCAATTCCCATGTGAGGACAGCTGGGTTTTTTCAATGTCAATTTAGAAAAGTTAGAAGATAAGTTAGTAACATTTTTTAAACTTCTTTGAAATAAAAGCAGCATTTTTTCTTGTTGCTGACATATTTTTTAGATTGTTTGCACTTCAATCAGAACAAAGATTCAGGATGAAGATGGATGTATTGAATATAGTAATACAGCTTTATTTTTTAGATATTACACATGGGAAACAGTGTTATTTTTTAAGGTCATGTTTTTGTTAATAGTATTTCCAATATGAATGTTCTTTACTACTGCCTTTTTGGTGAAATCATATAGTTTTTTGAGAATGTTGTTTTTTCCAAGGTACAACAACAGAATTTTAGGTGTAAAACATTACTGTTATTACATTAAGTCTTTTAGACTCACAATTAATATATTTGTAATAATTGAGTTGCAGGTGGTGGTATTCTATATAAAACTATGCTTTAGGGATTTCATTTTTTTTCCCCTGTGGATGTTTATTTGTACAGATATGGATTATTGGATTGCTGTTAACTTTTGGTGACATGCTGTTTAGAAAGTCACCAAGATTTGGAGAAAGAAGACAGCTACAGGTAGGAGTTCCTAATAATTTGGTGAAAAGAAGGAACATTGACAACTGAATTGTATAGAATTGTATAAACAGGCAAGTAATTAAAAAAAATATTAGTTACTATTAGTAATGCAACAATGATTCAATACTGTCCAGGTAGTCTGAAGCCATTATCAATCAAATGGTTGCATTTGACTCAATAGTCTCTCAGACATTTCTTTACTCTTTATGGATATACATGGGCTTAGGCTACCTGACAGTGATTGTACAAGTCTAATTTCTTGGAAACTTTGTTCCTTCTTCAAAATGTCCCAAAAATGATATAGGTTTGGGTGACATTAGCCGATTGATTTTCTGAAGGAATTGTGCTATCCCTCAATGGCATTGTTAATCTCTGCATCTCCCTCAAAGCAGATTGTGTTGCAATTCCACCATTTAACAGGAAATCTTGGTCTCCCCCTATGAACCAACCTGTTTAGATGGCCAATCCATGTATCTTCAAAATAATTTAGTAGTGATGTCAATTTATCTTCATTTTGGGTAAAATATTGTGACTCAGAGATTGCTGTGTAGTACTCATCTATGCTATCAGGAGGTGCAAAGCATGAGGCAGGAAGGTTTTTTTTACATTCAACATGAAGTTTACTGTTTGAAGAGTAATCCTCTAATAAGGATGATTTTTCAATTTCACGCCAGTATGCCTGAGAAAAGTGAAAAAAACATCCTTGAATTTGGGTAGTAAGGTATATTTTTGTAATTGTATTAACTGGTATTGCATAGTCAATTATTACTTTTCTAGGGCTTTAATTCATTGTTTTTGATTTTATAACTGTTAACAATTGAGTGCATGTTGAGCATTGCTTATGAGGAAGTAAACTATATACCAATAGGGCAGTTGTGTTATTTATGTTAGTGTGAATGGTGTAAATTGGAGTGAATGGACGTGGTGTTGACTTAAAAGTACCATCCATCACTATTTTCCAGTTTTAAATGATTATGGTTTGTGCTAAATATTAGTATTCTTTTTTGATGGTTTCTGTTGTCATGCAGTACAAAGGGTTCTTTTGGAGACAGTGATTGTTAATTCAGGGGGACGTAAATGTCAGAATACGTTTTTGGTGTTTTTGTTGCGAATTACTTGTCTATTTTTGTCTTTGTATTATTCTTCTCATATTGGTAATTGTTGGCATATTACTGGGTATGTGCATGGGAACAGTTTCAGATACCTGTCTTTAAATTGACATCTGTGCTCATTGAATCTGTCCTTAACATAAAGGTAGTCAGCATACTTCAGTAGTCTGCTGCCTCACTGGGATTTGACATAGTTAGCTGCATTAGCTGGAGATGCCATTAATGTTGTTCTGTTAAAATAGAAAAATAGAAAAAAAGGTGTAAGTTTATGTTTTTGCTATTGTATTTTTGCTTTGGTTTGTTTGCCTGTTGTTAAATTGAGAGTTTTGTTAATTTTATGATTGTTTGTATGGAGAGAAAAATAAAGGTTTTTTCTTTGTTGAAAATAAAATATTTATTGTTAGTTACCAATTTTCAGTGGTGAAAAAAATAATTGTTATTTATTTGCCTTGTAATTGGTGAATTGTTTCCTTCGGAGGGATGTTGATTGGTAGTCCTGGTATCTGTTTTGAAGCTTTATTTAGATTAATTTTTCATTTCTCAATTTTGTTGGTATCTCTTGCGAAAAGAAAACTGTAATTTATTAGTTTTTCATGAACGTTTGTGTTTAGGATAGGTCCTGTAGTTGTTTTGTAGCTAGGTGTATCTGTTTAAATAATGACCATGTTATGAATTTTTTGAAAATACGTACTGTATGGATTTGAGTATTTTATTTTAGTTAAGCATTTGATACTTTTAAACTATTACATTTGTACGTTAGTCACTCTCTCAGCAGGTCTGAAATAAATACTTGATTACATTTTATTAGTAGCTTTGCTCTCTAGTCACTGCCCAGCACCTGTCCTGAGGTAAGCACTTGGTTGAATTAGCGCTTGGACGCCTCCGGGCAACAATTCGCGCTCTACAAATCAGCAAGTTTACAAGTTTTTGAATTAGAATAGGAATTCTGGCACTTAGTCACTGTCCAGCACCTGCCCTGAGGTAAGTACATGATGGAGTTAGAATAGTAACTTTTTCCCTAGGTAGTGTCCAGCACTTGCCCTCAGGTGATTACAGGGTGGAGTAAGAATAGTAATTTTGGCATTTAGTTACTATTCAGCACCAGGCCGGTGGTAAGTACTTGGCAGAGTTAGAATAGTAATTTCTCCCATAGTTAGTCTTCAACACCTGCCCTGAGGTAATTACTTGGTGCAGTTGAAATAGTAATTGTGGCCTTTAGTCACTGTCCAGCACCTGCTTTAAGGTAAATACTTGGTGGAGCTAGAATATTAATTTTGCCCCTTAGTTACTGTCTAGCAAGGTGCCCTAAGTTTAGTATTTAGATGAGTCAGAAAGATTATATTTTATCAAGCTGAAAATTATTGTATGTAAAATAATTTTAAATATGCAAACCTGCAATGTTTGTGTTGGGTCAACGGTTTATGGTAATAATCTGTAAATTTAGCACAAAAAAAAATAATAGATGAGTTGTATAAGTAGGCAGTGCAAATATGAACATTCAATTGTGAAACGTTTACTTAATTGGATGGGTCGATGGAGTTGTTTGTGGTAGTTAAATCTCGATAAGGTAATATTTTGTGTGTGCTCTCAAACATACTCAATATAGTAGGTGACATGAAATGGTGAGCGACCCTTGTTATACATGTTTGGTGTGGTAGATGAAAGTTTAAACAAAGATATGTATTGAAATGTCTGTTTCTATTGTGTATATGTTGTTTATTATTTTGTTCGTAAAAATAAAACATTATTTCACTTCCTGTTTTAAAACTAGAACCATTTTTATTTGCGAAAGTTTAAGAAAGGGGTTAAAATAAAGGTAGGACTATGTTGCAAACATTGTACTTGCGAATATATTTTTTCAATATTAGATGTATTGTCTCATGTTTTATTTCTGATGTTTAATTGTAGAATGTGTTTTGGAAGATATTTGTTTGTATATTTTTTTGTTGCCATTCTTTGAATTTCTTTACATTTTTTAATATTTTGTGAATTAAAGTGCTCGTCTGTATTTGTTGTAATGGTGCGTAGTAAGGGTAAGAGTTCTGATGTGCTCCCTGGTAATGGTATGCTTTGTAATGAGACTTTTAATAATACCCTATGTATATGCGTTATGGTGTGTTTCGTGTGTCAAAAATGTGCATTAAAGTAGTTAGTGGGTTGTGAAAAACTGCATGGTACAGGCGTGCGTGGTAAAGGCACTCGTTGTTCCATCATACATCCTAGGAGCAGGGACTCATATGCACTCTTTTCAGGACCTTCAATCCACATACAAACTATCTAAGACTCAATTGCACAAACACCTCGAACTGTGTCATGCCCTACATGCCCTTATTACATAAAGTACTTCCCTCCCAGAATTTAACTCACTTGAGGCCAGGATTATGCTAGGTACTCTTGGAAAGGGAGATAGCTCTCAAATCGATCGCACACTTATTATCGATGTTCCTGATGCTATTGGATCCCTCTGAGTGAGATGGGAGGAGTGGGTCGGCCCTCTAGAGGAGGATGACTGGGGAGACTCCTTGGGTCAATATGATTTACTCTAGACTACGAAGGGTCTGAATGCACTATCTCCATTGTGCATATCTTACTCCAGAACATCTGCACGAAGCAGGCCTCCTTCCCCATTCTAGGTGTTCTTGATGCTCTCAAATCTCCACTAACTTCTATCACATGGTCTGGGAATGCCCTATTATTCAAATTGTATGGTAGGTAGTGGTTGCAGAACTCACAACAGTACTGGGATTGGACGTAGACCTCTCCCCAACACTACTGCTGCTGGAGGTGCTGGGCGGACAGGGCCCTGCTATACACAGCCACCATGGTATTCAAAGGAGATATAGCCACCCATTAGAAATCCGCTGCACCTCTATAAATCCCTCAATATCAGCAAGGAGTGGACTGGTGCGTCCACCAGGAAAAGCTGGTATATGAGCCTAAAGGCAGCCCTGCAAAAGATATGGGCCAAATGGTGGGGAGAGGCGAGTATGGTTTGGATATCCTAATGACACTGAAGCTCCACTGGACTGGTTCAACTATAGGCACTGTGAGACAAATGCAACAACTGTCTATACCTTTATTTGTGTAATTTTTACAGATGGTGGTGTATCGATTGATTTGGTTTTCGTATGTGGCATGCTATTTCATAACTCAATTATGTTCTTTATAAAATAAAATCTTTCAGTCAGTGGTGCAATACATGCCCAACCTTCAAGTTGCTCAGAGAAAAGCATGTGACTCATTATGGTATGGGTTTGTAGTGTTCTATGTCCTCTCCCATTTCAGGAGTCCTTACAATTATTTTATTGTCATCCTCTGTCTCCCCCAATGCCTGTCACCTGCACAACTACGTTAAATAATTTCCATCTTTCTTTAATGTTCCTTATGAAGCCCTTTTACTATGTAAGTTAGTCATTGTAATATATCTTGAATAGTTGACCTAAAGGCCTGGTCATTAAGAGTGAAAGTTCAGAATTGATTGGGTGTGTTGTCCATCACACTTCAATCAGCACCAATGATTTAGACAATCCCTAAAATTAGATGACACCCTTTCACTAACAGTCTTATTTAATGAGGGGTAAGACCTATTAAGAAATGGATCTGCAACAAAAATTCTTCTATCTATTACATTGTATGTGAAGAGTTCACTATCAGTTGCCCTGAAATTGACAGAGAAAGTCATTCACAGCCCTGGCATGAATACACATCAATATGAGGGCCACAGTGTCTAGGAAGCCCTCAATCTTAACTTATCTAACTTTGTTTGCCAGCTAAGTCTTACGAAATGGGATTTCCAGCAGAATTTATCTTGGCTTTGTGAGGACACATTACCATCTAAGTGTGTCTCTGTATGAAGACAAAATGTGTGCCCTGTCATTGAAAGTAAGCCAGTAATCTATGGGGTATATTCTAAAGAACGTGTGATAATCGCAAGAGTAGCGTAACGCAACTTTCAACATCGCTGCCCATCGCGGGAAGATAACTAAGTGACAATGTGGAATTCACAACGGCAGTAGCATGCGATAGTCTGTGGACACCGCGGCCAATGCCCGCGACAAAAGAACCTCAACAGAGATAAAAATACAAACCCCAACGTGAAAAAACCTGCGATGGGCAAAAGCACCATAAGAAAACAGTGACAACCAGCATGAGGGCAGCAATACAGACATGCATTGCGGGAAAAAGCACACTGAAAAGCCACAGAACAAATTCCAACAACAGCGGAGTACCACGGATGCACCCTGGTCAACTGCAGAGGACAACATGTACACCACAACGTCCAAGCACCGTGGAAGAACAGAACCGACAGGCACACCTTATGAAAGAGACAAGTGGCAGACAAATCAGAGCCGCTGAGCGACACAACCACCGTGCAGCATACGCACATAGGCAGGAGTACACCTCGACATTGACAACATCACGGTACAAACAGCACCCCCACCACATTTGAACACAGGACACAACTGATCCCGCAAATGTGCACGACCTGGCAAATCACATCTGAAATCGCAGGGAAAAGTAACATTAAAATGTAAAAGTACAAGCCAAAACCTGAAATAAGTTTTATTCACACATGCAGTGCATATGGACATTTACTACTGTCGCTTGATTGCCATGGATGGCCACATTGTGAAATGAGAAGTAAGTGTCAATGATGGTATTCCTAAGGGCCAGTCCTGCCGCTGCTGCAGTGGGATGTGGCCCACCTGCCCCATCACCACCATCATCGTCTGGTACATCTGGGACTGGGATCCATGGGGCCCTTGTGCGAACACATGTTATGCAACACGCACCATCCAACGATCAGCTTGCACACGATGTCTGGGCTGCACAGGAGCTTCCCACCTGTGCCGTTCAGGCAAATGATTCAGAAAAGGGGGTGGTGATGAACAGAGTGCCTGAATTAAGCAGACCACTCTTACCCAGTCCAAAGATCAGGGCTTGATCCATCACCGTTTTTTAGCTCACTGCACCATCCCAGCTCAGAACTTCCAATTCTTATACTGGGAAGGAAACAAGCTTCCGGGGACCGGTTTCTGCCATTTCAGGCGTCGTCGGCCCGGCTTGCTTGAATCCTGATGGTGCAATGAGCAAGGGACTCACATCTGAGTATACCCTTCCACGCTTATGGTGGACAAAATGATTCAGAAAAGGGGGTGGTGATGAACAGAGTGCCTGAATTAAGCAGACCACTCTTACCCAGTCCAAGGATCAGGGCTTGATCCATCACCGTTTTTTAGCTCACTGCACCATCCCAGCTCAGAACTTCTGAATCGTTTTTTGGCCACTATAGGTGTGGCAGGGTATACTCAGACATGAGTCCCTTGCTCACTGCTCCATCAGGATTCAAGCAAGCCGGGCCGACGAGGCTGAAATGCCAGAAACCGGTCCCCGGTAGCTTGTCTCCTTTCTGGTGAAGATTTGGCTTGGTAGTTTGGTCTGCCCTGTTCCCATGATGCACTGGGCCAGGGACAGACTAATTTGCATATAGCCAGGTTCTGAGCTGGGATGGGGCAGTGAGCTAAATAACGGTGATGGATCAAGCCCTGATCTTTGGACTGCGTAAGAGTGGTCTGCTTAATTCAGACACTCTGTTCATCACCACCCCCTTTTCTGAATCGTTTTTGGCCTCTATAGGTGTGGCAGGGTATACTCAGACATGAGTCCCTTGCTCACTGCTCCATCAGGATTCAAGCAAGCCGGGCCGACGAGGCTGAAATGCCAGAAACCGGTCCCCGATAGCTTGTCTCCTTTCTGGTGAAGAATTGGCTTGGTAGTTTGGTCTGCCCTGTTCCCATGATGCACTGGGCCAGGGACAGACTAATTTGCATATAGCCAGGTTCTGAGCTGGGATGGGGCAGTGAACTAAATAACAGTGATGGATCAAGCCCTGATCTTTGGACTGGGTAAGAGTGGTCTGCTTAATTCAGACACTCTGTTCATCACCACCCCCTTTTCTGAATCGTTCAGGCAACTGAAACGTGACTTCAACACACCAAATCTGAGTTCCACGATGACCCTGGTGTGTATGTGTTCCGTATTGTACTGCCTCTGGGCGGGTGTGTTTGGATCTCAGAGGGGTGTCATCATCTAAGGGAAGAGTGCATATCCTTGATCATCTGTGACAGTGCAGGGAGAAAAGAGTCAATACTTGTGTCGGCCGAATATGGTGGCAGGTCCACCAATACAGTGATGGCTGTGTGTGGGGTGAGTGTAAGCCAGTCCACAGGGAGTAGCTGATGCTGGCAACTACACCAACAGTCATCAGGCACCCAGAAATGCAATATCAGAACTACAAGGGGAATGACACAATTCACACAGGGCTAGTGGCCCTGGATGCACTCTGGGTGAAATGGGCCCACCGCCACCGGACTCTGACCTGTGGGAGACTGGGGTAGGGTCATGTGGGCCGAGCAGTGCCTCCAATGTGTTCTGGCTGCATTTCACTACTCCACACATTCAACCGTTATGTGGCTGTGGTGCCATGAAATGTCTGTTTTGGGGGCATGGGTAGGCCAGGATGACCATGGATGGTGTGGTCGTGTCTGGTAGGTGGTCGTGTAGTATGACATGTTGATTGTGGTTTGGTCACATGTACATCCCCACAGTTGTGCATTGTGCTGTGGAGGCATTATGATGTGTGATGTGTTGACTTGGTACTCACCAACGAGCAGTCCCATTCCATATGTGCCATCCTGGAAGCGCTGGTTGATGAAGGACTGTCGGAAGATGAAGGAAACATGCACACTGATTGGCGATGACATTGGTGAAGAGTCCCTGGTGGTCCACTATTGCCTGCACATTGATGGAATGCGTGTGCTTTCTGTTGAGGTAGTGGTGTGCAGTATCCGCAGGGGGCACAAGTGGGACATCTGTGCAGTCTATTGCCCCAACACGGCCGTGAATATGGCTATGGTGTGGAAGTCTTGCTTTGTCTACAGCTGTTCCTGCGCAGTGTTGGGGAAATGAAGGTACTGGGGTCAAACACAGCAGCGAGCCTACCTGCCATCTCGCCAGCATCTCGCAGCCAGCACGCAGCTCCAGTCCCTGGGTGGGGAACGCTGTAGGTCTCGCCGCCATCGCTCCACCAACGCGGCAGGAGACTACAGCTCCCAGCGGGCTTTGCGTCCACTTCCTGTTTCCCGCTGTCTGGGCGCCCGGAGGCGCTACAAAGTGCAGACACTCCCTCCGCGTCGCGGGACGCGCGCGGGCAGCGCCGGGCGGAGCCCGGGCAGAGGGCGGGCCGTCTGTGGCCGTCCGGGGCAGGAGGAGGCAGGGCTGGGCCATATCTCTGTCACCCTACCCCGAGTTCAGGTGGGCCCGTGTGGCTCACTAGGGTTTTCAGCTCCTCATCATGTCAACCCGCTCAGGAAAACTACTCAGGAGTGAGTGCGAAAGGGGAGCTGCCGGTGGGAGCCCAGTAATTGGAACTATGGACCGCTTTATAACTAGAGTGGCGGCAGTTATAGACAAGGAAATTGCTATCTCCGAACGCCGTCTCTCCGAGGTCTATCTTCCTTCTAGACGCTCATCCTTGGGGGCCATAGCACAGGCATTGACACCGGCTTGTGAGCGAGACCAATGTGCCCCCCATGTCGCTGTCCAGGGTTGCCCTATTGACCCCCCTTCGCTGCTCGAATTAGGGCAAAACATAGACAGGTTGGAGCATTCGGCCACGCTTCCCCCTAGTGGCACTGAGGGGGAGGACGGCTCAACTGCACCACCTTTACCTGTAACACCTATGCCCCCAAATAATGGTGCAACTCAGTCACCATTACCATTACCGCCAGTCCCTATCAGAGTAAATCTAGATGGGGCGCCATCGATGCATAATTCAAGTAAGCAAAAGAAAAGGGACAAAAGTAAAAGGGGAGCCAATTCTAATAAGAAGAGGCAGGTGAGACAGGCCGCGTTCTATAAACAAACAAAAAAGCCTTCTGGCCAGGGCGGGAATAATGCAATGGGGCTGGTCCCAGAGGATAAGGCTGAGATGGATGGGGATGCTGTAGCCTCACAAATGGGTTTAAATAACTGCACGCCCTCTAGTAATAGTATTGATAATGCCCCCACAGTTATCATCCCCATGACTATTGATTCCATTCTGGAGAGGGTAAATAGTCTTTTGATGCCCTTGCTGACTCAGGTTAAGGGCTTGGGGGCTAGAATAGACAAACTGGAGCAATCAACCCTAGATGGTTTTTACTCACTTAAAACTACCTTCAAACACCTAAAAAGAGTGAGTAACAGCCAGGATATTGGCCTAGAGGGGAGTGCGTCCCAGGTAGCTCTTCTACCTCCTTCGTCACCACAGGTAGACTCTAATTCCCCTACCAGGTCAAATAAGACTGAACCTAGCAGAGTGCGAGCCAAAGTCCCTAAAATTCCTACCCCACCTGTAGCGGGGCCCTATCCTAAGGGAATGACAACGTCCACAGGGGTTGCGAAATCTACATCTAAGCTAACTCCACAAAGCCAGCCCTTGGCAAGTAAAGGTAATCCTAAAGATAGTCAAATACTTGGCAAACATGACAATACTAAGGGATCAGTGTCAGGAATGGTTGCCAAAACTGCCCCTTTAACTATAACCCCAGCTGTCACCAAAGTGGTCCGTCCTAAATTAGAACGGCAGATCCCCCCCATAAACCTCCCACCAGACTGTCAACCCTTTGTTGCAGTACTGGTAAATGTTCCCCCACTGAAGGAAGGACAGCTGGAAAACCACCAGTCACTTAAAAATAAGTGCATCCACTGGCTAAAGTCAAACAAGCCTATTTCGACTGGTGTGGATGGGCTTATCTTAAGTGTCCGCAGAGTAAGGTGGATAGGGCAAGGGAAAAAAACACAGGAGGGGGACTGTGTAATAATAAACTTCCAAGATCCCAGAGTAGTGAGCTCCATCTGCGGCCCTATAAAAACCATGGATTCACAAGGGGTTAAAGTAGTGGACTTATCTTTTTTCTACCCTAGGCCACGCCGCCTTGGGAGGGTCCTAAGACTCTTGGCTTTTGCCAAAATTTGGACCCACGAAGGGCTGGGGGTCCTGGTGCCAACGGGTTGAACCCGCAGGGCCCAGGAAGCTGTTGACTGCAGGAGGGCGACACGAGGGAAATTGTAGATACAGATATGGTATTAGTTAATAGAATAGGCCCTAGGGTAGGGTCACTACCACGAACAGCTTCACCCTCATTAGTAAGCGACAGTGGGTCGGTAGTCTTTCTGCCGACTCCTCTTGATTGTAATTTGCATGTTCCTTCTGTGAGGTCTCTGGCCAGTAGTGCTCTTGCGACCAGCGATGCACCAACTATGACGGACCAGGTCTTTAAGGTTCTCAGCTGGAATATCGCAGGGATTGCAAGAAAGTTGGCCCTTCCAGACTGGAATGCCTTGGTGGATGAGCATTCCTTATGCATTTTTCAAGAGACCTGGAGTTTGGAGCCGGTACATAGGGTGGGATTCTCTTCCCACTCTGTGCCTGCCCTATCCTCTGAATCAGGGAGAGGACGCCCTTCGGGTGGCCTGCTCATATGGGTAGCAGCTTCCCTAGACTGCAGAATAGAGGAGCCACCGACAGGTTCCCCGGACATTCAAAATATTATTTTAAGAGACCCTAGGGGACGAATTATACTGAATGTATACAATGTGTACGCTAGAGGAACTAAGGGCGGGAGGAAGTCCTCTGTATTATCTCTCCTGGAGTCCCTTTTGAACATAACCCCACACAAGTCATGTATCCTGGTCGCGGGAGACATGAATTGTACGTTCGAGCCCTTAGGCTCGAATGTTGCCCTAGACCAGGACGAGGAGGATGTTAGGCTAGGGATCCCAGTTTTAGAGATTCCACCCATCAAGAGATGGACAGAAGTGGCGCTACAACTATACTCCCTGACCCTTGAATTAAATCTAAGAGCAGTGAACGGGAGGACAACTTCAGATAGGGTGGGGGCACATACATATAATAGACCAGGACACACCTCCAGAATAGACTATATGTTACTGGAGGTGTGTCTCTGGAGCCATGCGAGGGATATGGTGGTGGTCCCATCGATTGATAGTGACCACAACCCACTTTCCTTATCCATGGTCCAGTGGTGGTGCTCTCTTAAAAAGGGTCCCCTTAATCCCGCAGTAGCTCCCCCTGACGAGTCTGTGGTCTCTCTCTGTGGTAGGCGCTTAAAATGGGCTAAACTGGTCCTCTCTGAGGAAAGAGTTGGAGAAATCTTAACCCTTTTAAATCAAGCTGAGTCAAATCTGGGGTCTCTCCCAACAGGGGTGGGTATGGCTAGTGGGGTCTTTGTCTCTTTAGTAGAGGCTTTGACCAATGTGTTTACTATCCCCTCTTGTAAGTTAGGAAACAAACGAGGAAAAAAGCAGGGTAATGGTTGGTACACGCAAACTTGTAGGGTACACAAAACAATCCTCGTAGAGGCAGTGAAACATAAATCCCACAGCGCTATACTGGAAGCAAGGAAGGCTTACAATAGATCCCTTAAAAGTGCTAGGATGGAGTGGGAAGAGAAATTTTGGGAGGACCTACTCCTTGCTAGCAAAAGTAAAGACTCAAGGGGCTTTTGGAACCTTGTAGGCTCCCGGAACAGGCCCGAGGAAACTATGAGACCCTGTAGTATTCCACCTGAAAGCTGGGTAAACCATTTTGGGGCTTTACATCTCCCGGCGGATGGGGAACTAAGTGACAGGGCGACCTTCCCAGTGGGATCTGGACCCCATACCTATAACCTCTTTACACCTTTAGAGATTGAAAAGGTAATAGGGTGGGTAGCCCCCCTCAAGGCAGCAGGCCCAGATGGTCTACCGGGGGATCTTCTGCGGGCAAACCCAGTGGTATGGGGAAGGGTCATTGCAGCACTCCTCAATGACATTATGATGGGAGGGCCAGTGCCCGATTCCTGGAAGGGGGCGGTGGTGGTCCCGATTTATAAAAAAGGAAGCAGAGAAATCACGGGAAACTACCGCCCCATAAGCCTTATAGACTCCACCCAAAAGATAGCAGGAAAAGCCATACTTGGGAGGATCCTTCATTGGGTGGAGGAAAATAAAATACTATCAGACTTCCAGGCAGGCTTTCGGGCAGGAATGGGGACGATTGAGCAGGCGTTTAGGTTGGCACTCCTTGGGTGGAAGGTGGTGGAGCTAGGCAAGGGCAGCCTATACCTGGCTTTTATAGACCTGAGGACTGCCTTTGACCTAGTTCCCCGGGAGGAGTTATGGAGGGTGCTACATGGGCTGGGATTGCCTCCTTACATCCTGTCCCTTCTCATAAGCCTTCATGCACATACCTTTGCTCAGGTCAGCTGGGGAAGAAACGGAGAGCTAACAGAGAAAATCCCAGTGTCTAGGGGTGTGAGACAGGGATGCGTTTTGGCCCCCACCCTTTTCTCACTATATGTGAATGGGGTGGTGGAATATCTCCAGCAAGAACCAGCCGACGCCCCCTGTCTTGGAGGAGTGAGGATCCCCACCCTGCTCTTTGCGGATGACACGCTCCTGATATCAAAGACTCCGCAAGGCCTGCAGAAATTGCTAACTCGTTTCCAGGACTTTTGCGGTGAAAAAGGCTTAGTAATCAACGTGGACAAAACTAAGTTTCTAGTCCTAAATCCCCCAAGGAAATTGGGCCGCCCCCCCACTCTCAATTCTGTCGCCTTGGAGAAAGTATCCGAATTTGACTATCTTGGAATTCGGATCACAGACAGCATGAACTGGACGCCCCACATTGTTAAGATGGTATTGAACCATAAGAGAGCTGGAGGTGCCCTCCTGAGGGAATTCCGGGCATCACCAAGGAGGTCGCTTGCCCCAGTAATCGACATCTACAAGGCCAAGGTAGTAACATCAGCTTTGTATGGGGCCGAACTGTGGGGACATTGCTGTCTGGACTCCTTGGCATCAGCAGAGAGTAAGCTCCTGAAATCCCTAATCGCCATCCCACCAAGTACGCCAACAGTGCCTGTGCTGCTGGACACAGGATGTAAGAACATAAAAGACCAAGCCCGCCTTCGCCCACTCCTATTATGGGCACGCATCTGGAGGGGCGAAGAGTTAAAATCGTATGCTGAAGGGTTGGCTGAGATAATGAGCTTGGGTGGTTGGGCAAAAATCAAGTGGCTGAGAGACACCAAAAAACTTTTGGAGGAACTGGGACTGGGGAATTGTTGGTTATCTAGATCGGCTCCACCAAAAGAGGCCCTGAAAAGATTATACTGGAATTGGGTTAAGGACCAGCTAGTTACAAACTCTGGACATTGTAAATCCACAGTTGCCTTTTTAACAGTAAAGGATACAGTGGTTTACGAGCCCTACCTGGACCTTATTACCCTTCCATTTGATCGAGCATTGTATTTTAAATTTAGAGTGGGCTCCCTCCCAGTCGGTGCACTGGTGTCTAAGTGGAAATCATGTGTTCACACGTCTCCTTTTTGTGCATGCTGTCCCACCAGGATAGAATCCATTACGCATATCCTGTTCGAGTGTCCCGACTATGCTAAATCTAGGAGTTTTTGGCTTAAACCCCTTTGTCGCAATATGGGCACGAGTAGTTATCTAGTAGCCCTGCGCATCCTAATGACGGACACTTCTCCCCCCATTGTTTGTGGTGTAGCCAAATTTTTTAAGCAGTCTTGGCTGATCCGATGCAAGAGATTGTCAATTGTGGTTTAATTCATTTTTAGCTAATTTAACTTGACATCATATGTCTTTTTATCCCTTTTAAGGTACATCTAAATACTGTTTTTTAAAATAATGTCTTTTCTAGTTTTGTATTTACTGTATTTTGTGTACGCTTATAAGATATCTTGCATATCGAATAAAAGCTTCTCGACTGACTGGTACTGGGGTATGAAGTTGAGGATGGCATCCAGGACAGGTGTGATGAACTTGGATAGGGCTGGCTGTCAGACCCCTCCGACTATGGCAGTTGTTGGTTGGAAGGTACCAGTGGCCAACAGGTGCAGCACAGCCAGCAGCTTTGTCTGCGGAGAGATGTTGGTTCTCTGCTGTGTTGGGACCGTCAGCCTGTGAGTGATGTGGGTCATCATCCTTGGTTCCGCCCCCTTGGCCTGGGATGACTCCTGGTGCCCGACTACACTGGGAACAGCTCCAACACCCACCAACCACGCGCGCAATCTATGGGTCATCCTCGACTCCACCCTATCCATGACTAAGCAGGTCAACACCGTCTCTTCCTCCTGCTTTAACACCCTCTGCATGCTCCGCAAGATCTACAAGTGGATCCCCACCAAATGAAAAGAACGGTCACCCAGGCCTTCGTCAGCAACAGGTTGGACTACGGAAACGCCCTCTATGCAGGAGCTCCGGCCAAACTCCTGAAATTACTTCAACGCATCCAGAACGCCTCTGCACAACTGATCCTCGACATCCCTCGCTGCAGCCACTTCACACCCCACCTGGGAGACCTGCACTGGCTCCCCATCAACAAGAGGATAACCTTTAAGCTCCTCACCCATGCACACAAGGCACTCCCCAACACCGGACCAGAGTACCTCAACAGATGATTCAGCTTCTACACCCCCACCCACCAGCTCCACTCTGCCAACCTTGCCCTCGCCACAGTCCCCCGCATCCGAAGAGCGATCTCCGGTGGCAGATCATTCTTCCACCCCGCCACCTGGACCTGGAACACCCTCCCCATCCACCTAAGGCAGACCCAAGACCTGCTGACCTTCAGAAGACTCCTCAAGACCTGGCTTTTCAAGCAGTAGCAGCATTCCAAATGCTATGGTTGATTGATTGATTTATGTGGTGAATGGTTGTCCTTTTGAGCCTGTAGTGGGCAATGACTTCCTCTAGCTTCAGGACTGTGAGAGTGGTGCGTTTTCAGTAGGTCCGCTATCTTACTCTGCGTTGCCTCTATGGTGGTCTGGGGGGGTGCGGGTCCTGGGGGGTGGCGGTCCCGGGGGTGGGGGGTTTTGTGGCCCTGTTGGGGCTCCAAGCTGCATGATGAGTAGCTCCATAGTGTTGTTTGTTCTTTGGGTGTGGCCGTGTGCGGAGCTCCATTGCCTACTGCAGGTAGTCCTCCGTCTTTACACCTGCTTGAGGCAGGTGTTAAATACCTGCGGCTACCACGGCTTATCACCTGTTGTCGGTTCGCTTCGCGGATCTGTCAATTTTTTGTGAAAATGGTGGTGTTGTTTTTTTGTGCGTTTCTGCTCTGGAACGCCTACTCTGCATTTCATTAGCGTTAGTTGGTGGTGTCCACCGTGGCATTAGGTTTTGGGACTGTTATCGCAGGAATTCTGATGATGTCTGCTGTTAGCACCAGCTTGTGAATGATGGGGTAAATTTATCACGACTTTGGCTGCGATAATGTGCCGTTATTTGGCGATAGCTCCTTGTGAATATGTGCCTATGTTTCTGTATGGATGCACTATATCTTTGACATTCATGTTAAAAACTGTATGCTACCTGGGTTGCCATGCCATACATCCTGGAAATTTAATGGATGAGAGAAATCGGCCCATACACATCTTTATATAATGACGACGCTATAATTTGTTCTGCACAGGTGCCAAGTATAGGTGTCAGTGTCCCAGAAGGTTATCAAGAGTACAATAAAAGATCTCAATATCACCTGGATAAGAATAGGAGTTGCCAATGGGTCTACCAGTCATTACCTAAGAATAGCTTTTTGTGTGACATATTCACCTGAAAGTCCCACTGAGACTGGAATCTACTCAGGGTCAGACCATTAGCACAAGCACCTTCATGCTATTTACAGCTGCCAGGTACTTCAGTTGCTTTGACCATAACTATCGGTCTGGTCAAGTTTAACAAGTTAATAATTTACAACATCCATTGAAACTATTAGGAAACACTGGCCCTAGGATTACTCGTGACCTAATCACCCACTATACACCCAACAGAAGCCTCCACTCCAGTCAGACTTTCCTTGCAATGGCCCCCAGAATAAAAAGATCTAGTTCCGGAGGCAGGACTTTTTCCTATAACGCCGCCAGGGCTTGGAACGCCCTTCCGATATATATCTCAGAGCCAACCCCAATCTCTCGGCTTTTCGTAAACAGCTGAAAACCTTTTTATTTCATCCGGTCTACCTCACTCTTCCTTCCCTCCCTTCCTGGGCTATCTTGCGGGTTCATGGTACTCTTAGCGCTTGGACGCCTCCGGGCAGCAATTCGCGCTCTACAAATTCACATCCTATCCTATCCTATCCTATCCTTATCTGTTCTGGAGCTGCCACTCCCTATGACAATGCCTTCCTAGGTTGCCCAAAACACTCTACAGCCACTACAAATGCATCAACCAAAACAAACTGAAAAATTGTTTGCATAACTGATCAGGTGACATTCAACATTACCCTTAATCACAACGAAGCCGCGTGTCTTTGATGTCTCACAAGGGTATTTGAACAGTGTCACAAAGGGCAATTCCATTAAGGAGCTCTGTCTGTATTTATCAATTATGGTCCTAATGAGGTGTTTCTTGATCAGCTAGATACAGCTGCAACAAAACATCAAAGAGGGCACCAATGAATTAGACCACCTGGCCCAGTACACCACCTACAAAAGAGTTCACTAATCAACAGTACCCTGAATGAATTGAGGTTGGGTGCTTGATGGCACAATGCCCACATTAGCCTCTTTGTCTGAAGTACAACTCAGTTAATACAATATTTGACTTTGGTTACGCAATGTCCGTTGGAGTAACAACTTCCCTATAAGATTATCAACTGCCTAGTCTTCTAAATCATCCACAGACTTTGTGGAATGTGAGTCTGTGTCTTAAGTAACTGTTGAGGATCTGGAGTTCTGCATGGCCTCAGTCTACTGTAGCAGCTTTCTCTGAGTCCGGCTGTTGCTTAGATGGCATTTGTGGATGCGTTTAGTATCTCTTTCTTTTCTCACTAAACTTGCACTGTTGTGTTGGTGCAGGTTTACTCCTAGAAATGCCAAGAAATGGGCCCTTGGCTCTGTCACATGCAGCTGATGTCTCAGTGAAGAACAACGGCATTTGAATGACAATCACTTTCAGTTTTGCTGGAACAAATAGCTGGTGATTGAGCTGTAGTCCATAAACTTTAATTTTTACTTCTAAGAACAACCTTCTTTGCTGTTGCGCTATTAGACTATTAGGACTATTAGGACTTAGGCATTTTAAACTATGAAGGGACAAGTCTGCATCATGCTCTGGAATACTATTTACCAGTCTCATAAATTCATAAGCTTGGCTATTATAAGTCAGGGAAGTGACTCCTATGTAAATGACGTGATGGATGTCTACTGCGGCCTCACAATGGAGAACAAATTTGATCTTCCCATAGAGCTCTCTATTATGCAAAGTCGATCTTCCAATAACAATTCAACACTGGGCCCTTCATATTTTTCCATATTATAATGTTGCTTTTTGTGACTGCCCTTCCCTATTCACTGCACAGTATTCCAAAACGTGGACCCGCTCCTGTGAGACTCTGTGAAGTGCTAATAGAGCTCAGTGATGCTAAGCCCAATGGAACACACTGTTGTGTCCACATCCCCACTCTTTTCACAAACCTATTCTGGTCAGCTCTGAGAAGCCTGATGTCCAAGGTAAATGTGTCTTTTTTAGTTACTAGGGAGGTTCATGTCTCAATAATCACTGTAGTATAGGGTTTCAGCCTGACCAGTTCCACAAGTGTACCCTGGTCACCAGATGGGCCAGAGTCACCCCCACTCACAGTTTCCAGGGGACATACAAAGCACAGTTCCATGAGGCAGGCTCCAAATGTATGGGTTTGGGGACAGATTTATCAAAGTGTTGTGTTGCCCGCAGGTCATTCAAGGTAACACAAGGGCAATGCAACACTAAAGTCAGCTTTACCAACCAATTCAAAGCCACCACCTTGTGTGGCCCTGTGTTGCTTGGTCAATCTGGAGAAACCCAGGGCAACCCAAGTTAGTGCCTTGCTTTACTCTGCACCAGGGAAGCATATCGTGTGTGGAGGGTGGGTGTTCCCATGCATCCACCCATGGATTTTGGAACATTCCTAGAATGCATCAAAATGCTACTCCTTCCCAGGGGTGTGTAACAAGGAGAGAGAAATATTTGTATTTCTCCTCAGTGTTTCCTATGCAGCACTCTGCAGCACATGTTGACAGTGGAAAAAGTGCCAGAGGATTGGTTTTGGACAGGAAAGTTACTTTCCTTCACAACAACAATCCTGCACACTACACAAGCATTCTTGCACTATGCCACAAGGGTGCTTGCATTGGCGCAAGGCAGCAAATCGATCACCTGTGCAAGCAGAGGACAGGCATGCACTATATAATGTTAAACATTATGCATTCCTGTCCTCTGCCTTTCATGCAGCGCAGTAAGGTGTCTTGCTGCGCTGCATTGTGTGAAAGTTTGACAATCTGGGCCTCATCTGCAGCATCCCCTTGAGCCCAGAGAAGACAAATAAATAGCCATGCTGGAATTTGGAATCTTGGCACATTTGCTGTGCATTCAAAGACAAAGATCAAATGTCAGTCTTTCTTCCACAAATTGCTGCCTATTCTTTTAACAGAGAGACTGGTGTTTACTGTTTGTTTTCTTACTGCAAAGTAGGTGGCTTTTGTAAAGTGAACAATGTGACAATCTAGCTGGTGTGAAAGGAAACACAAAAGCACATTTAAATAGCTATAAATGAACTGTATAAATATTTCAAAATAAATTAACAGGAAAGCACAAATGAAGTTTTTTTTCTCCAATTTTATTGTGTGATGGAAAAATTATTTTAATAATAGTCAAAAGAAATTAAAACACTACTTGGTGAAGTGCAAATAAGAAATATTCGCTGAAACCCATTTTCCATATATTGTTTGTGCACTATATAGTTTAAGGAGTAAAACTGAATTTTTTTGCAAATGTAGTGGTCATTTCAATGGAAAATATGTTGTGTGTAAATGACAGTCGCTACAACACCATGCTTAATGATACATTTGTGATAGTGTGCTCCTAAATACAACACCAGCTACATACTGCACACTTGCCACTCTGATGCTGAAAGGACTTGGCTCATTTGATACTTGGATTTTTCAGACTCCATATGGGTTGAGTGATGTACCATGGATGGCAGCAAAACTGGTGCAAACATTTTTCAGGTACCTACCTGGTGTCGTATCCCCTCTATTATTCAACACCTACCTAACCCCCTTCCCAAATGTAATTAAACTATACAACCTCAACACCTACAAATATACAGATGATGCCCTAGTCATTTAAAAAAATGAATAGCCCTTAAGACCTCTATAATTCACATCTTGATGACCGCCATCATACCATAAAGACATGGATGATGAATAATCATTTAAAGCTCAATACCACAATGACTGAGATCATGACTTGTTGACAATCCTAAAAGTATTAGCCTACTTCCATATGACCTAAGGAACTTGAGGCCCCTCCAACAACATTAAGAGAAGGTAGAAAATAGATGTGAACATGGAATCAGACATATCCTTGATAGCACATGTTAACAACATCACAAAACGTGCCTTCCCATACCCAGCATACCAGCATTAGCTGCCAGCAAACCTCATACTTGTAGCCTCCAAGCGTGACTGTGCTAAAAGCCTATACCTTGGTGCACCCACATTTATCTTACACATAATTTAACTCATCCAAAACTCTGCCACAAGACTTCTTTTCCACCTTTAGCCAAGGCACTCTGTAACTGTCCACAGAGCCTCCCATCAACACTTGAAGTATTGAGGAGTGCAGAAGGGGTGAGGCAAAGAACGCAATTAGAGAACGCGAGCCATGGTGGTGACTGAGAGCTCCCACCGGTACGTGGCCACTACCCTTGTGGCTCGTGCAGTGTCTGTCCTCAGATGATGAAGACTGAATCCGTGGATATTGGGACTGACCGCCCTTGGATTCTGCGTAGTCACACTAATTGCAACACTGACCGTGTGATCTACATGATCTCCTGTCCGTGCTCCTTGAGATACGTGGGCCATACTATCCGTAAAATTAAGTTACGTATCAGCGAGCACAAAAGCACCATACGCTGCTGTAAGCAAGCTACATGTCTAACCAATCATTTTCTAAGTGCTAAACATCAGGCAGACGACATGAGATGGGTAATACTTGAACACCCCACAATTCCGCAACATGTGACTGATATTTCCAGATTTCTGTTCATCAGGGAGCAAAGATGGATGTTCAGACTCAGGACTGATACAGAAGGACTGAATGACAGTATCCCATGGGTACAGATCTGATTTCCATTGGCTCTAACACCTGTTACATCTTAAGAGCCATACCATTGCCAGTTACTGTTAATCAGACTTAATACTAATAATTACCCCAGCAACGTATTATTACTAACTTTAATACCGTTGCAATCTATCTATTGAGCTGGGTAATCACCTGACAGTTATATGACCTATGGGAGACATATTGTGGGTCCCTCTCTAGACATGAACAAATAGGTGTCAGAAGTATTTCTTCTATGCAAAGTATTTCTTCTATGTAAATTATTTGAGCCGCAAGATAACTCTCGTTTGAAGTGAAAAATATCTGGACTCTGATTTATATACACAGACCAGTTGGCCCCAAGAGAACCATCTCATATAGCTCTTTAAAACATTTGCTATTGGGCTGGTTACAACCTTTGTTCTATGATTCTGCTTAACAACTGTGCGTGTTGTATATCGAGATTCTAAGTATCCCCATCTCACAATGAATTAGACTTACAATAAATTTGGAAAGATGGTTTTTATTCTTCTACCATATATGCAGTACCTTACATACGCTTGGCTGATGATTTTGGTGTTTGGACTCTTGAACTATGATCACGTTCACAACTACGAGACTTTTAGTGTATCTAAAAGGATTTCCGATTTTCCTTTGTACACGTTCGGTTTTACACACACTTTGTAGTAGTTGCCGCGTGTTTAGAACTTGTGCTGACGCTGCTACTAGGCTCTTCTGTAGTGAGCGTGCAAAAGGGGGAGTGAACACCTAGTGCGCAGGCGCATGAAACTAGTGCAGCGGAAGAGCGCACGCCTCTTCGCCCCAGTTAATACAAATAGCGTGGGGCGACAGCGGCGCATGCGCTCTACGGACAAACACAACGGGCATGCGCGGAAGAGAACAGTGCTATGAAATCGCGCTAGCGCATCAGGAATTCTAACAAGAATGATACAAGCCATCACACCTACAGACAGCGACGGCAGTTCATTGGATAATTGACTAATTAGATCTCATTGACCAATCAGCAGCAGTATAATAGAGGACTCTGGGCCTTCCTCGGTACCTCCCACTTTGTTCGCAGACTGCGACGAGGTACCGACGGATAGGTAAGTCCCGAGGTCTGTTGCTTTGAAAGAACCACAGCCTTGTGTGTTGTTCACTTTTTCTTTTTAGCCAGTTTAGTAATATGTCAGTTTGTCCTGACCTCTTTCTATTTTACCCCTTTGGGCATAGAAGCTACATGTAGCATAACTATGGTCAGCAGAGTATACCTCTCCTTTACTTAGTACATTATGACCAACATCTTTTACTAATACAGCGTATTTATAGCTGGTCACTACCATCACTATTTTTAGTAATAATTCAGATAGCCTGAACTTCTTCCAGAGAGCAATATTGCATTAATTTTTATGGTTATGATGACAGCTATCTTTTTATGCCTACTTTTGACTGCAACCACAGAGTTGGGCATAATAAAATCTTTATCAGATTATAAGCAACTCCTTCAGTGGGGGTCAGTTGGGTCCGCTTTTTTTAATAACACGATTTGTGGGCACATAAGATAGAGGTTTTTATGTGAGTTTTCTAGGGGTTCATAAGTTAGATGATGTAATCACTTGTTTTTATCCCATGGTTTTTTTACCACTAGAGCGGGGCCTCAAACGCCGAGCAATTGCTGGGTGAGGTGAGGCTTACCCCCACAGAAAGCTGGGTGAGTACCTTACTTTGATTAAAATTATAATCTCCACCATCAGTACGTTATGGCTAATGAGACCACTTGTGTACAATGTATAATCGACTATGTGACAGATAGAACCTCCCTGTTTTTTTGCACTGTTTACCCTTCACCTCCTTAAGTTGAGTAGCATTATCCTTGATAATATTTCTTTTTTGTTTCAGGGATGAGGAAGTAACTTTGGAACCACACACATATGGGATATATGTCTGGTAGGGTGGGCAATAACCACTGATCCATTTCCTCTGTTGAAATATATAATTTTTATTATATTTGCAGTAGCATACATCATCCATTAGGTCCTGAAGAAAGTCGGGTCATTAACCCTCTCGGCTGAAACATGTTGACCTCAGTTCTAGCCAATTGATAGTATAAATGTTCCCAAACTATCAGGCGGTTTTTATTAGATGGCATTAGGACAATCCCCAATAAACATATTTTTTGTCCTTCTAGTCATTTTTATCACACTTGCACTTATCACTTGCACTGCACTCCACCGGTCCTTATATACCTTGGATAAACACAGAGGCTGAGTTATCCAGAGAGCAGGAGGTCCAGTATTTTTGTACATTTAGCCTATGTATCATCTGGGCTACATGTGACCCCTCTCTCCTGGTTCTCCAGATGACGAAGTTCCGCCAAATAGGTGGGCAGATGGAAACCTTGCTCTAGCCTGGGATTGGACAAGTTATGTACTACTGGTGAACTGTAAGTGCTCTAACATAGGTAACTTCTGTCACACTTCTTAGACCGTTGTTCTCCCTTTAGTCTGTCAGGTGACAGAGAGCTGTCATCTGTGGGGAACAGGGAGCCACTAACTGACATCGCGAAGAGGCCCTGACCCTGGCCCTTGCCAGAACCTGCCCAACAACCAGGTTGTGCTGGAACCCGATATATCCTCTGCTTTCCTGCCGTACTCCTGGAAGTCGAAGCCTAGAGTGGAGCAGAGTCCTCACTGGAAGGCTTCGGGGAGGGGCCAAGGGGGCTTTGGCACTTCTTCCCATTTCACTACTACAGCAAACACTACCACAGCAAACAGTATTGACCTTGTGAGCTCTAGCATAGACCCCTAATGAAGTCAGGGAAAACAAGGGGGGCCACCCCCTACAATGCCAGAAGGGAAAAAACGCAATAGGAGGTTGCATCCAGCACAAACGTAATTACAACTACAGCCAGGATTGTCACTAATTGTAATAGGGGCAGAAATGCAGGACACACCAAACAGGAGTGTAGACAAGGACGAATCTTAGAAAAGCCTCACTCACTCCTTCCAGCCAAAAATATGCTCGGAATCTTGCTTTCTGAGAGATACAGGCTCTGCTCTCTTGCAAGCAGTACTGGGCTTCAGGGCTACAGCCACCTCTACAGCCACAAGAGGCAGGCAGTCTAGCAAGAGAGGCTTCCACTCAGCCACCTAGCCACCCTGCAGAAGTCAGGCTAGTGGGGGGCGAGGCCTAGGTCACACACTGGCATTGGGCGTGCTGCCTACGGACAAGCCCAGTTCACACCCAAGCAGACAAGGACAATGGGCCTATAGAATAGACTCACTGCCCAAAACCAGGGGCAGGCAACACGCTCAGCCAGGAGACTCATGATTCCGCTAATACAGCAACAAGGAGAACCAATCCCCACTCTCCTGCTGGCCCAAGCAGAGATATTATTAAACCCAACCCGCAGGAGGCCAAAAGGTATGAGGAAAGTTTCAGAATTGCCAACTAAATGAGTCCCTAATCATAATCCAGGAGGACAACTCGGTCAACTCGGGAACTGTAAAATCCAACCCCAGATTAGATGCTTCTACTGGTCTGTAGGCTTTATCATTTCAGCTCACCCCATTGTCAATCAGCAACAAATTATGTCTCCCACCTTTGGAGCACCAAGAGCACCTGGAGGGAGCGCAAGGGATGCTATTGTACCTTGGCACTCAAGAATGGGAGGAGATGCTAGCTTCATAACTGCAGGACCCACCACGGGGAATTATCCCTGCAGCCTGGCTACATGGCTGAAGGGCTGGTCCTGATCTGGACTATAGGGACAGGGTCAACCTTGGCAGGGGTGACGTGCCGTATTTGAAAAGCACATGGACCTAACTTCTGAACACTATGCAGCTGTCTTTGGAGGCTCGTCATTACTAATCTGACATAATGGACATCCAGCTGACACTACCTACTTCTCTGGAAGTAGGTAGCTGGCATTCATGAGAAGTTAGGGGACTTAAATTCACTCCTCAAACAGGCACAATCCGGTACTCTTTAGGGGTAACTAAACTGTAGGTGTGGCCTGATTGTGGACAAATTGTCTTCTCTCCTCACTATGCTTAGTAACCTATTCAACAAACTAAAAAAATAGCTCAACAATATTCATGGCCTATCACCTCTGGAAGAGCTAACCTACTTTGAGCCACAGCTAATGACAGTCACCTTAATAAGCTGATTTCTGCATAACTTTAACAGACCCCTTGGAAACTTAGCTGGCGGAACCATTTCATCTGCAGGGGTCCATGTGCTTCTTTATCTCAGCTGTTAAGGGGGGGAAACACAGCCATTTACTTGGTGGGCTGGTAACCTCTGTTTTAACAATCTGCATAGTCCTAGCAGGGTAATTACACTCAAAAGCTATCCTTCCAGTCAAGACCACCATTGCTTTTTTTTAAAACAAGGCTGAGGTCATTATTGAAAACACCTACATCAATTCCAACAGCAAAGCAAAAGACTCATGACAGTTAGTGGAACAGCTTCTGAAGCACATAACTGAGGTTGAATCAGCACCTCCTGGGTTCCTCACTGGACGACTCTGTGATGGGCCAATCTTCATACTGGAATATACCAGCGCAAGGTGGAAAACTCGACTGCAACATAAACAGAACTGGCAGATGCATAATGGACAATTTAGAACATCCTAAACACCGCACTACGAGCTTGCTCCACTTATCATCACTCCACCTTACCATAGGAAATCTGAAGGAGCTACTGCTTTCACTGTACAAGCCACTAAGCGCTGGAGCTCACTACTATGCCAACATTAAAAGCATCCAGGAGCAATTAAACTTCCAAAGAAAGTTGGAAATGTGTATGATAACTGCACCACCACATCCTGGCAACAGAGCCCAAAAAACAGTTGCACCCTTAAGCGCAATCCTCAGCTTAAAACTCACAAATTGGAAACAACTCAACAAGCAAACTGTTTTTGATATGCAGGTAAGCTAAGAAGTGCTGACCTATGGTTTGCCTTGGCATTGTAAGTTATGTGCTTGCATATATAACAGTTATGGCCCATAATAATTCATATACAGCATATCTGCTATGATGGTTGTCCATCACAAGTATTGTACAGACAAAAAACAACCATCATCAAATGAACAGGCATGGAATAACTGAAGAGATCTGTCACACCTTGCTGGACAGATCAGAGGATTTTAATATAGACCACCACTGCAGGTCCCAAATATCTATACAAACTGACCACTTCTTTATATCTCACAAAGATCCTCCTGTATGAGATGATAAAAAAATGCCCACCTCAAAGATATCGCCACCTCTCTCTTATCAACCATGCCAGCTCCAGACCACAACTGTACACAAAATCTCAAATTGGACAACGTTTTGCATTAAGCAGCTAAGCAGACTATCTCATAACAAATACCATAAAGGTACCTGCAGAGTTGTTCAAAGCTACTAGCATACTGAAAATCATAAAACTGAATGTCTGTCTCTCACACGTCATCATCCATCATATTGATAAGTGCTGCATTCCATAACTTGATAACCGCACCTCAGTGATCATCATGTATGACATGGCAACACTGCCCAAATAGGTTCAAGACAAAGACAACATTCTTCCAATCACACATTCTAAGTGGTGTAGGGTGCTAGCCAAGTAGGCAAGCACTTCAGGGACCCACACAGGGGAAGTTACCGCTATATAAATGCTGCAATACAATACAATGCAATAATGACAGAAGCTCCTACAGCACTGTGAGCTTGCTGTAATATCCACCTAATTCCCTCTAATGCAGGTGTCAGACTTTGAGCAGCAGAATCTACTGAAGCACCTACAGGGGCATGGCAAAGGCCTCATTGCATGCACATTGAATGGCCGAGCACTGTGCATCTTCACGTTTGTAAATGCAGCCTGCGCCATTCGGCTCTGGCTGCTTGATTCCGGCAGAAGTCAAAGAAGAAGCTATGTCAATGTTGTTGGGTGGCTTCTAAAGATAAAACAGTCACAGCAAGCACTATATTCAGCCTGACGTAGTAAAAGAACATAGACTTTTTTAGGATAGGGCGCTGGAACCGGGAAAATATATGCTACAAAAATGCACAGTTAACTTTAAAGAACTTCTTGGAGTCCCTAATGCACAATTATTTCCTATTAAAACAAATGTAGGAATAGTTCGTTTCCTGAGACCCATAGGAGTGGTACAGAATCTGAGAAAACAAGAAGTTGTTCCCCCTCAGTGAGATACTGAGAGAGGGAGAATTTAAGTAACTGTTCTACACAGTGCTATAGAAGAGGTAGGTGAGCTTACTAATTATTTGGGAGAGCCGCGTTAAGAGAATGCCTTGGCTGTAAAAGCCCATCTTGGCTCTGAGAGCCCAGGGCAAGCTTACCATGAGAGCATTTGACATGGAAATTATGCAATACGGTTATTTAAAAGTATATTAAATTGTCTTCAAAACAAAAACAGTATATTTCTTTGACAAGTGTTTTACCTTAGTACATTGAATGACAATACTATTAATGAACCAAGAGGCAAGCCGGTTGTCAAGTGCACTATATATATGGGCTATGTTCTTGTCTTACCACAGAGCAACATTATAGTCCATTAAATCAAACACAAGATAGATAGTAGTACAGCACATATTCTCAAGTAGTTCAAGGTTTTCTCATATGAAATAATGAAAAAAATATAAGACACTTTAAATTAAAATAACTGTCTAGGATCACACAAGTTTGGTCAAGAGGCCGAACCTTGATTGATCCCAGATGTTCTGTGCTCATATCGTGTAATTCAGCCACTGGATTGGTAGCTCTTTCTCACTCTGGTTTGACATCAAAATGTAATACTTTGTCTTTCATTCTTTGTGCGTGAGGTTAGATTGTGGGTAGCGGGCAGCAACCACAAGAAAGCTCAGCTCATTCTAGGCTTGTGGGCTCAAAAGAACCTTGAGCTGAACCAGAGCCTAGCATCCATCTCAAGACATCAGTTAGCCACCCACCTCTTACTCATACCCTGATCTGGCTATTCTGTGTCTGAAATAAGCTTAGATGTTATTGCTAAGGTTAATCCTGTTTTGTATGAGCGGATATCTTACCTTGCACTGCTGATGACCATTTTGTAATTGTGCTGTGTGAGAGGAGAACTTACACTGCTGATAAATTCTGCCTGTTGTGTGTATGTGTTTACACACAGACTTAGACTGCTGCTGCAGATGCTGTACAAGTGGTGTGCATGTAAGGGAAGCTTGCATTGTTTCTGACCAGCTAAGTATGTGTTCGTTGGATTTGAGGGAACCATGTACTCATACCTGGTGCTGTACTTGTTTTGTTTGCAGAAATCCTGCCATGTGTGTGAGTCAAGATTGAACTCATACACCCCAGTGTTGTTCCTTACACTTGTACCTAATACGAATTGCTGCTGGTTTGTTGTATCTAAAGGAAGAGTTAACATTATTCTGCCTGGTGCCACTCTTCTTCCATGTCTCAAAGGAAGCTTGCAGTGGCCCTGCAATACCACACTTTTCTCATCTCTTTGACGAAATCTTACAATCACTGGCCCAGAAGTACTACACTTGTTCCATATATTTGAAGGAAACTTGCACTGTCCCTGTAGTGCCACCATTGTTTTATGTCTTTGAATGATGTAGCTTGCACTGGCTGGCACTGCTGTACCACACTTGCTCCATGTATTTCAAGAAAACTTGCACTGGTGCTGCAGTACTGCACTTATTACATGTCCTTGAGGGAATATTGTGGTGCTCCAGACCAGCGCTGTATGTCTTTTGTTTTTGAGCTAAGGACCCTCTCTGCTCCTGCTCCCAGTGGTCTATTTCTCTGTGTATTAGATTTGACCCAAAGTCCATTTCAGTTACTCATCAGACAGTGTCATTCACATATTATTTCAGCTTGTGGAACGGCTTACATACAATTTGGCAGTGGTTCAACCTTCTTCAGCCATTGGCTTTGTTGCCAAAGTTTGGCTCTGCCTTGAAGACAACCGCTGGCCTTTGGGATGTAAGGTTGTCTGACTAATGGTATTGTGCCTGCTTAGTCTGCGTTACCCTGCATCCAGAGAACTTTGACCTCAGGAAATAATTACTTTAGTTCATCCCCAGCAGCTCACCTGCAAATACAGACTGGCGCTCATTGGGTAGCAAGAGTACCAGCAGCTCAATTGCCATTGCTTCTGAACCTCAACTTTCAGAGCACCAGGCATCACTGCTGTAAGCTTCAAAACCAAACAACCATCTTGAAACAGTATTTTGCATACTCTATAATGTTTAACTGTTTCAATATGGCAGACCAATGCTTAGATTGACTTTGTGGCATTTGTTATTCAATCACTTGCCCCCCATATTTGGATAGCATATGTTTTACTTCAATTCAGTATTTATTTATTTAGTTGAGCACATGCTTGCACTACAAGAAAACTATCACCTTGCTTTTTAGAAAGCAAGTGGGACACTTTTTATGACAAGTATCTTCCTCGCAAAAGTTCACAAATATCAAACTCACATAGTCTGCAGTAGTGATTCACATATTTGCGTATGAGAGATTAGACTACCACAGTGGACATCCAGGCCTCAGTGTCGCTTACTTCAAGATTGTTGATTTACATTACTGTACCAATGAACCAAACACTCCTGTGCCACCATCTGTCCAAACTCTGCTCCTTCCAAGTGAGGGGTGTACTAGTGTGGAAGTGGTATGACATCTATAGATCCTATAAAAAGATGTGGAAGTGTGCGGAACATGGTTAAGTGTCTACTGGAGTGTATATGCTGACTCAGAACAAGGAAGCGGTTGTTCCATTACAGGCAAACAGAGAGAATGCTTTACGATGAATGACGACAAGCTGGGCCCTTCATGCGCAGGAGGGGATCCATTTCTCCCCTAAAACACAAGGGATCTGAATTCACAGCTGTGGTCGGGGTGCTAATAGCCTTATTGTCCTTACTAGCAGGGCAATAATGGTTTTCAATTATACTGCCCTCATTATGATGGCTCACCTGGGGTTCTGCACCACAAATTCAGTTAGAGTAATTAACAGCCATTATTTCCCATAGCTAAGGGTAATAACTCTAAATTAATATCAGAGTTCATTAACCATGCTAATCTCTTGATCAGAGGGCAATAAAGTTTAAATATTATGTCTTTACAAAAAATCCGTTTTAATAAATAAGACACCGCAGAAAATTAGCTGTCTTTCACAGCTCAACAAAATGTTAAGTATTTAAAAGCAACAGTGCAGTATTTCCCAATTAATTAATTGTTTTGCATTACACAATCTTTTAAACAAACACAGAAACCATCAACTTCTAGAAATACATTTTATTGAAAACTTTAAAACCATAATACCCCATACAGCAAACTGTGCACTTTGATATATCACAGTGTGTTAAAAAGGAAAATAATTTGAATTGAAAATTTGCGTTTATTTTTCTTTCTTTATTTACATCGGCCTAGAATGATCAGCAAGTAACACAGTTACTATGAAACAAAAATCATTACAAAATGTTTACAAAAACTATATTTATATAAATTCTGCATGTCCACAAAGGAATGCCCCTGATTGGCAGAAGACCAGTGTTTGTGAAACATATATGATTGAAAGGTGTAGGTATCAGGGGCATTCAAGAAAAATGGTTTTTGATTTTAGATTGTCCAACATGTTATTGATTCCAAGGAACTTGTCATTTATGGACTTCTAACGGATACAATTTCCCTTCACCAGCTCATAATATCACGCTATGATCTTGTGGATTATACTAAAGGTATTGTAAGGATTAAACATCATATTAAGCGCCCGAGCAATTGTTGTTATTTGGAGAATAAAGTACTTAATGCTCCCAAATGAAATGCTCAATGATAATGAAAGTACAATACTGATTTTAAAATGCAAAGTGTTTGAGGTCTACAGCCTTTCTCACAAACAGCACTACAATTCAGGAGTGTAGTATTTTATATAGCAGTTCAACCACATATATGATCAGTAGCCTACTATTACCATATCTGTACACTGGGCCTCATGCCTATAAGCGTCTATCTGCAAAGGATACACAGAAGGTTTAATTTTCTCATTCCGAGGGTCATGTGTAACACTGTGTGGTCTGTGCAATCCTGGAACCCTAACATTTTGAAATACAATGTACTTACAATATCCGTTAGGAAAAGGCAGTTAATGAAGAATAATTTTTTCAAACGATATACAGTTTCACAGTATTATTTCTTCATATATTTGCTCAGTGGCCAGACACTGTTCTTGACTCGCTATATTTTGATATTTTCACATTGAATTTTAGAATTTTAGAATAGTACTATTCCACTTTCGGTTTTAGGCTTAAAGAAACTTGGGAATTTCATCCTGCTTTGATTTGCAAAAATATCATAATGGATTATAATTTCCAAAAATGTTGTGCAAATTCCCGGAATTAGATTTGATCAATTCAGAGTCTGATATGATTTCAAGAGGGAGATATGACATCAACTCTTGGCTTTACTTCTTCTACTTCTTCCAGATGGGGCGCTTGTACTATGGCTTATTCCACACCATTGGAATGAAAGGGCATCACAGCAAGGGCTGGTTGGAAAGTGAAATAAAGTGAATAATATTACTGATTTTAAGTGCATATGTCTATCTATAGGTAAGCAACCTATCTTCCGCTCTAAAATTCCTTCTTATCCAAATGTTATGGGAAATAGATTATCAGGCATAGATTTAAGAGTATATAAATTACACTACTGGCTATTCAATAATTTAATGAAATATCTCAGATCAATATTTCATTTGCCTTAATTTATTGATTACCGCTTATGTTAATTATAAAGGTCATGTGGCACATATTATGTCTATTTTCTCTTACTCGGGCTCTTACTCAGGCAAAATATCTTCATAATTAAAATATAAAGCATTCTTACAGTAGTATTGTAATAGCTTGCATCTTTTGCTCAGTGATGTGGTGCTACTGAATTGGTGATGTTTTTGTTGTAGTTGATGATGTGTGGTAAAGTGGCCAGCCTATTTTGTTATTTAATCTACTGTGTGGTCAATACCTATAGTTTGAAAATAGGAGAGTGCTGGAATGAAAGGATGTTGGTAAGAAAGGCTTTGACACAAATATATTTTAAGCATAAATTCACAAGGAAAAAGTATTGTGGCCAGCCGAAATAGTGAAGTGTCAATAGAAAGTAAGCGTGATGCTTACCTGTGCAGGTAGTTTGTTGTACAGTATATTATATATTGTACACAGCTATACATATTTTTGCTTTCAGCTGACCTTAGAATACAGAAGTCACCTAAGACAAGGCCATGGCCAAGACTGTAGCTCTGCAATTTACTTATAATCGGACCTTGTAAAAACCCAACAATTTTTTCTTAGCTCTGATTAAAAGTGCTCATTTCTTGAGGATTTACTTTTGATAATGAAATACCAATATAGAGTTAAATTCACCTCTCAATTGAACAGGAACACCCTTACTCACACTTGCCTTCATATTCACATCAAATATTTGCTAGTTTCCTTGGTAAAAGCATTTGATGTCAGAATAAAGGCCTGAAGCACTTCCTGCTGATTTATGTAGAGGTGATATACTGTTTAGGAAAATGAGAATGGTTTTCTTTGCTCCATAACTGTAATCCTTTATAGTTTGGGTGCAATAAAACACATCTTTCAGGTTTTCAAAGAACATTGTAACCGTAAATCTGAGACATACACTTACTATTGCAACGGCTTTTAATGAATTGTTCTAAAGCATCAATTATCTTCCTGACCATTGGAATGTAAATGATTGAGCTTTTATTACCCAACTGAATAATGCTGCTTTCCAACATTGTTAAGAAATATTTTTCCTCCTGCACTTAGACAAGGTTCCACAATGTTAAAAGTAACTTTAATGATATGTTTGTGATATAACATTAGGTATAGAATTGTGGCACCTAATGGAAAATTCTAGTTTTATGGTATTGAACACTCAGAACACAGTCCCATGTATCCACCTTTTTCAAACCACATTTTGCCTTTATCTTCTTATCTCAGTAGAGAAAACTAAAATAAATAAAGCATTTGGGCTACATAGAACTGGGCACAAGACTCTGGACGTAAACCATGTGTGGTTTCATCCTTAAGAAGGGGATGTCTTTCTAATTAGGTATATAAATTGTTCTATCAGTAAAGGTGATGCTATCCAAGGAAGCAGAATGGGGTTTTGTTCAAAGTTTATTTATTCTTGAGTATTACCATCCCAATTTTTATACTGCACTATTCGAATTATTATCAACCCATGCACAACTCTTACTTTAATAATAACCTGAATTGCATGTAGAAAAATAATCCCCACATATATTTCATATAGAAAATGCGTGCCTATCCTCATGATCTCTCTCAAAACCAATCTCAATAACATTGAACCTATTTAGTTGTAAATAATTTAGCAAATTAGGTTTTCACTAACGTCGCCATCTGTACATAGTGTGGATTCTAGTTTTCGGTAATGTCACAGTTCTTTGTCACCTGTAGCATGTATAATTCCTGCAAGAACTGCAGGTTTTATGTTTGCTAAGTCGGGATGGATATTTGCATGAAAGAACATGTGAGGGATGCACTTACAAGAAGCTCACAAGATGCCGGTTTTAAAATATGTCTATACAGATTCTAGATATTGTCAAGTGAAAGCTGTTTGTCAAGCAGATGTGGGTGGGGCACACATAGAGTTTTAGAGTTCCAGTAAAGCATTTTCTCATAAACCATGAAAGAATGCTATGGGGCTGATGTAAGCATAAAGTAAAATAATAAATGACACAAGGTATGGGTAGACCAGTTCTTTGGATCTTTGCACAATCATGTTTGTGTAATATAAACTAGCACAAACCTAGTATTCTCACACCATCAAATAACTTAACCTATCCACAGTTGGCAAACAATAGTAGGATGTGTGGTATGAAACAGTTCTCAAGATTCTGAAAGGAGTTAGACTTACTCTTTTGGGGTTTACATTCTCAGCAAGTCATGTTTCACCCCTTCACATTTTTTAAATATTCAGTTTCAGCCCCGTCTCTTCTGCAATCTCAAGGTCTGCAAATACTCCATTTCAGAGAAGAAACAGATTTTGCATCATTATCTACCAAAACTGAATGGAGCAATGTTGTTCCATCCATCACCCATTTACAGAAATGAACTGAAGGTGGGACAAAGCATTGCTGCAAACAGAACATAACAATAGAAGAACATTATTGAAAGGGCCCAGTTTAAGACTAGTTTTGTAGACCCTGAAAAGAGGACAGGCCGTCTACCATGATCTAGAATTATATCCATTTATCCACGAGGACTGCCACAATTTTGTTCCAATTTTGGAAAAAAGCTGAAGATCTACCACTTTAAAAATATTACATCATGATGTAGTAACAGTCAAAATTTCTCTTCGCACGCACCTCTCAATCAATTGTTGACTTTTACATTTCCTTTAATTCTGTAGAGTGTTCCACACTCTGTGCATTTTGGCTAGGTTGGCCTATACAAATACTTTGCACACAAATAAAGAAAACGTTCGTTTTGGAACATGCCACTTCTTTCATGTCTTCTTATAAATAATCTTGAGCTTTGGAAATAACATACATCGAACCCAAAGTCCTAATCTAGCAGGTATTAATTTTTTTATGTTTAGATTTTGTTTACAGTTATTTTTCATCAGATATATTATTTTTGGGTGCTGTATAGTTTACAGACAGGGAAATAATAAATATAGTATAGTCTATCCCAATTATGGGAAAAATAATATTTTTTGAAATTCTGGCAACATTTGAAATGAAAGTGGAATGAGAAGTGGGCCCAACACTGAAAATGTTGCCTACAGGATCCCTATGTGTTTGACAAATTCAAGAAAAATTTAATTTCAGATACATTGTATCAAATAGTTTGCCTTGATTGGTTCTTTGAGTATAGGAACCATCAAAATATATTACTTTATTCAATGAATATGCATGTTTACTTTCTCTCTAGTGGATCATTGTAGCTTTATTTCACAGAACAAAAACCTTATTATTATACATAATACTTTTTGTATGACTGCATGTAATGCATTTAATTTAACATTACAAGTAGTCAAGTGAGACATGGTGTAAGAAGCTATAATAAAATGATGTTAGGAAGAGTATCTGTATTCTCTTTATTTTTCCTCTATTGAGATAACAACGCTCATTTTACGGAAGATAAGTGCAGTACAATAATCGCTTAAGGTAGAAGTTGATACTGCATAAGGGATTTAAAGGATCATGGACTAAATCTTCATGAGTGTTGATATGAAATGTAGGGGCACATTCTTCCTGGTTGATTTAACATGGTTATATCAAGAACCTATAATTTATGCAAATGTCTTCATTTCATATTGGTCAAAAAAATTCAGATGTAAGTGTCTTTGAAACAAGAAAAGAGAATGCATATTGCATGTAATACATTTACCACAAAATTGTATGTGTGTTCAAATTTGCCAATGGTAACACACCGTTCAGATCTCCAGGTAGGTAGAGGCAATCTGCTAAAGAGGTACATTTCTGCAGTTTGCTTTTTTTCATTCCAGTTTCATTTGCATGCCTCATAAAATATGACCTAATCTGCAGGCCGGATCCCCATAATACAGTAATCAACCCCTCAGATTGAAAGCCACTTGTGGTTGCAATATCTTAGAACACACATGTATGCAAATTGATGTGCTAAATACATATTCTATTGTGAAAAGATGTGGATATTTACCAAAAAAGCATTTGAATTGTGATTGAGATCAGATGGATTCTTTTTTGTGTTCACAATGGAAAATAAGCACAAATATATGACTTGTTGGCAACAATTTGAAAGTCTACATCACCATGATTTAAAATATTTCATTGTGTTATATCGAACATGTCTTATTTTCAAACTGATATTAGAATACTGCTTTTTTTAATATTTATGGGCTTTCACTGGAGAAGATTTAACACCTGAAATCTTTTTTGAAGGAATGCTCTACATGCATGGAGAAGAAAGCTAGCAATTGAATGTAGGTTTGGTTAACTTTGTTTTTCTACTGTACTGAATACGTATCTCTTGCTACTATTCCTGTGAAGGAGTCACTGACCATATGAATCAATTAATTGTTTAACTAACTTTCTTCAAACCAGTTTTACCAATTTTAGCGATATTCCCCCTGCTCCCAAGACACACATTTTATTAGGTTTTCCTTTTTGAGCGTTGTTTAAGTCCAGAGTGGGATACTTTGTAGTCAACAGCTACAATAACATTATTTATCTTTTTACATTATAGCTTTATTATAGCCGTGTCATCATATGAAAACCCTTTCTGTCAACAACAACAAACACATACACCTTCAAAACCTCAAAATCTTCTAGATTCTAGAACATGACCGAAGTAGGAACAAACAAGTTGGTGGTACTACCTAACACTAAGGCATCAAACTGACATACTGTTTTGCGCTACCAAATTATTTAATGGTAACCCAGGGTTCACATAATGGTGAGTGCTTTTAACATATAACACCATCTTCTAAATCCATGTTTGCACACATGTACATTCTGATGAAAAGTGCAGCACAAATACTCAATGCTCCTCTAAGTACGCTGTAAAATTGGCCCAGTTTGATGCAAGATCCAGTTCCTAGATGGTGTCTGGAATAATGCAATTCGATTTCCTTATGCAATGCTGGATAGCAGTATCTAAAGCAGTCATTTCACCACTGTAATGAAGGAGGGAATAAAAATGACCTTGGGCCAATTATATACTCCACAACCTTGGAGACATTTATTGGGGGTTAGGAGGTATCCTCATCAAATTATTACTTAAGGAGAAATAGTGGGTATAGAAGTACTCAAAACTGGAATCCATCTTTTTCTCTTCAACAATTCCAAGACATAAAATGTCACAAACTAAATTAAGCTTGCACTTATTAGTCAACCAATGAGAGATGTCAAACAAAGATATACAATAACTGCAGGTGTGTTAAAGGGTCATCACTGTATTGCAGTTAGCATACATTGAGAATAAAGTTAAGGGTGAGAAATGTATTGTTTTGTGGAAGAAATGGTCATCTTGGTTTACTTGGTAAGAGAGGAGCATAAAATGCAAAGGGATTGTATACTTAAATGGATGTATTCAACAAAATTAATTTATGAGGAAGAACTGTAGTATCCTTTCATGCAATTTTATTAGAAATAAAATACATAGAAAAATATGATGGCTTCATAGCTGCCAATTAAGCTCCGCACAGGGATTTTAGTTTTGTATGGTTTTGTCCTAAAAGGTTGAAGTTATAGACCTTGATCCATGAACTACACAACTGCAAAAAAAATGTGGCATTTCAGAATGACTCGGACAGTAGGCTCCAGCCCACGTATATTCAGGTTCGTGTCTCCGAGGCATTCAAACAATATATTTTGAAAATGTGTAGGTATTCCAATATACATCTTATTGATACTTTCTTAAAACCTCTGTACAAGATAGCAGAAATGTACACTACTAAACTGTGGGCGACTTGAGACGTTATTTACGATAATTCTTTGCCCATTAGAAAAATAGGACCATCTTCTAATGACATATCTTTCAAAAACACTGTGTATAATAATATAGTTTTAACAATGCTACATACATAATTGTACATGAGGATACATAACAGAGCAATCATACAGAGTAATGAGGTTGATATCAAATGGGTGATGAATTAGAAGATTTGAAAAAAATTCTTCAGTCATAAACAACAGTAAGACTATTGTGATAAGTCTTGTTTTGTATCATTTGAGCATGGCAGGTAATTTAACTTAATGCTTTATCATCCCCTTGACATCCCCTAATGAGGAATTATCAAAACAAAGTCAATACTCCATAACCAAAGATTTTCCATGAACATCATAAAGGCTATTGTCGCTATGTCTTTAATATACGATGTTCTATTGAATGATACCATAACGTGTTTGTTTACTGAGAACTAACTTCCCTTGTCTAAAATACCTTTGCATTCCTTAAAAATTGAAAAATGACAGAATGGGCATGGCCAGTTAAATCATGAGATGGAAATGTGGTATGGCTTGGTACCAAGAACAGTTAGGAAACAATGTGATTTTCTAAACAGTAATTACATCTTTACAACTGGAAAGTCAATGTTTATAGTAACCTTTCTCTGTTGTTTCTCCTTGCACAGATTGTGCTGTATTTTATTTCATGATC
Source organism: Lissotriton helveticus (assembly GCF_964261635.1). Lineage (NCBI taxonomy): Eukaryota > Metazoa > Chordata > Amphibia > Caudata > Salamandridae > Lissotriton > Lissotriton helveticus. Next base: position 866,245,318 of record NC_136061.1, read on the forward strand.
TACTGTACTGTGTATGGGCCTTGAACAACATTGTTGAAAGCACTGAAGAATTCCTTAAACCAGTATAGTGTGTTCATAAGTAGTGATGTCATCATTTAATTTCACTTGTAATTAGACAGTGCCACAACATGCACCAACTATTTCTTGAGATTTGCTCTTTGTAAAGTTTGTCAGAACATCACCATTTCAGCAAAAATTATCAATAAAATGTCAAATTTAATCAATGACTAGTGTCAGCGCCTTCAACAGTACTTAGTGTCCTTTTAAACATCGGGTACAAGTTGTAAACTATTCTCTCTCTTAAGCTTTCATCATCCTCAATAAATCATTCTTTAGTATTAAGAAAATATATGCTGAAATTGGCACAACCTTAAATCTAGCTGTAATTAATTTGTACACTGCTGAACCATCAATGTAGTAACCGATTACCCCATGTTAAGCATGTTTATATGGGAATTTCAACAAAAAGACTTCTTCGATCAAGCAGATATGTCTTAGGAAGTTCTTACAAAACTACAATCTGTCAAAGTCAAAATTCCAAACTAAATACAACAAAAACACTGGCACGGTTACTGCATAGGAAAAGATTCTCAGTTGACAAGTTGTTCAAGGTTGGTGACATTGAGTTCCTGGAACTGAAGGAGACTAAAATTCTTGTGCACGATTAATGCTAGGGAGAAATTGAACTCTTTGTAGATAGACATTGTACAGACTTTTAACACAGGGCATTCTTGGTTTTCTTCAGTGTTTCAAAGTGACTCTGGTAGAATTTTCAGTCATGGACAAAATGGTGGTTCTTTTTGTCCTTTGCCTGTCCAGAACCCAGATATCTTCCATTTTGGGGGATGTTGTGCACCACTTCTGCAACTGCATGTCTCACGTTCACCAGCTGTCTGATTCAGACATATCTTACCTTCCCTCTGTCATCACTTTGTCTCTGACAGACTCCTTATTGATAACAAGAAGTCAGCACGGCGTTTGAGGTAAAAGGTCATGGTGAGCTGCTCCAAAGAAATAGCAGCCTTGACAATCAAATTTAACCTTAGATTTCCAATAAATGTGCTGTGGATGACACTTCCAAATTGATGCACACATCTACTGTCAATGATGTAACATCTGTATAAACAAAACACTTTTCTTTTATTGCCATGCTCAAAGAAGACCAGGTGTGTTCTCCACGGTTTCCAATGAGGTTTGGGTCAGCTTGAATCTCTTTTGCCACTCTTTGTTCAAAATGTAAACATCATACTCAAGAAGCATGTCTGGACTTCAAGAGGCCCAAAGTACTTATGCCTTGGCTTGGAAAACAGAATAAAACAAAACATAAAAGAACAGAGTGTAGTCCATGCTGAAGATGCTCATATTCGCACAATGAGTGTGTTGTATTAAAGGCCTTGTTCTTCAAATTGAACCAAACCAGGCTTCTCCTCTTTCAAGATGAATGTGCATCTCAAACACTGTCAATGAGTCGCATTTTTATGGAAATACGGGGTTTAATCCAGAATTACTACAAGTCATATTATCCTTTCCAGGAAGCCTCCTGTCATTGAATGTATGCATGTTAATGACTGCATCAGTCTTTACCATAACAGGAGGCTGTGTTTTGTGTTTGATTCGCCGCTGACAAGTCAGCGACAATCGGACTTCATCAGCCATGGTGCTGCAAAAGGAGCGCTGTGTGGAGAAAAAGATAAACAAGAGAGAATTTAATAAACATTTGTGTTCTGGGCTTACTGGTAATTCATTCCACCATTTTCTTACTTAATACAGATCTGTTCATACACATATACTTTGCCTCAACTCCAAATGTGGGACTTGCTTTTTGTACCACATGCAGGTGCCTTCATCCTTCCCTGACAGTCGCACTTGTAAACAAGTAAACAGGGTGCCTATTTGAGTTAAACTACCTTTTTACAGTGGCCCACCTCCTGCAATAGGTTTTTTTCTCATTACAGTACTACTTTATCAGTAAATATGACATGTCTTCAAATACAGTTGAGATTATAAGACTCTGTTTGTATGCCACTTTATTCTCCATGACAATACCTGAGTCATTGCCTGGTGGTTCATTGTTAAATTAAGAGAATTTTTAATACTCAGCTTTCCAGCAGCGTGTTTTCATTTTGATCACATTTGGCATTTGCTTTGATAGTTGGTCGCCTGCTTGTTGAGGTAGCGGTAGATTGAAAGCACTGGTTACTCAAATCTTACGAATAAACATATAATATCGCCGCAAATCAAGGTTTGTCTTACAATGTATTTGATCAAAATTCCTCACCGAGTCACTTGTTTTTTTGAAGGTAGACTATCAATTGATATACCTTCAAATTGGCTACTTAGTTATCCTCTGACTTTGTCCTACAAAAACTTGATACATACAGGCAACAATGAGTAGTAGTCCTTTTTTTCTATAAATAGTCAGTGTGGGTTTCTTATTGCATGAATTTCTCAGTCAATCCTTGCTTGGCCCTCACTACTTCCTTGACATATCATTGGTATTCAGAATTCCAGCTTGTGTGTCCATGTGCTGCTTCCTGGATCCTATTTACTTTGTTTGCCCTTACCTAGATGGCTTTCTTTCTCTTCGATACCTTTTTTCCAATATTGTGCCAGAACACTTTCCCAACCATCTGCAAATCACTCATTCTCTTTGAGTAAACGTAAACGTAAAACGTAAACTTTGTACTTATATAGCGCACAACTACCCAGAGGTTTCTCGGCGCTGTACTCATACCGCTGTAGGATCCCTTCCTGCTTTTTCCCTGTGAAGTGTTCACTCCAGGGCACCCCCATGGTGAAACCAGGCATCCCCGCGCTGTTGGGGCCGTTGTGAAGATTAAGCAAGCTATTGCCCAGAGTTGTGGCGTGAGACCCATGATTAGAATAGGCACTGAGGCAAGAATATCAGGTCCGAGGAAATTTTGAGCCCGAGACCCGCCGAGGCGGGAATCGAACCCTGGTTCCGGGCCAGAGTTCTGCATCAAGGTCTGCCGCTCTAACCATTGAGACACATTGAGTATGCAGGAGGACTTTAGTAAACCAATGTCTGTCTTGACCTTTTGTGCTACCTATGCATTTTTTTGCCTCTGCTCTTGAAGTCATTCACCTAAGATGTCTTTACACATTTAGCTATTAGCCTGCTTCAGGGATTTATTTTTTAACTAAAATAATTCTTGAATTCTGTATAGCTTACAATTACCACGGAAAATGTACTTCCTTGTTTCCACTGCAGGATTTGTTTGCTTTTCAGAGACAAAGTGTAACCTGAACCCCTTGCAGTTCAGCCTTGCTTTCCTCACCCATAAGCTTGGAGAGAGGACATAGGGCTTTGCAACCCAGACCAATCAAATTAATTTTTCATGAAACCAGTACGTGAAACCATTGAATAATACAGTATCATGGTATAATGTCTTAGGCCTAGATACCTTCTATGTCAGGATCACAAAGCATTTCGTTTTTTGTGCTTCACAGAAGACAGTATCAAAGAAGAAGATATTTTTCATTCTGTTAGAAATGGTGGTCTCCAGTTGGCAGTGGTTTGCACCCTGTCTCAGTAGGGACACGTATTCTAGTCAGGGTAAGAGAGTTACACACCCAAGATAACCCCTGTTCACACCATTGGGAGCTTGGCATGAGCAGTCAGGCTTATCTAAGAAGCAATGCGTAAAGCATTTGTAAAAAAGACACACAGTGAAAACACTACAAAGGACACCAAACCAATTTAGGAAAATAACCAATATTTATCTGAATGAAACAAGACCAAAATGACAAAATTCCATCATAGACAAGAAAAAATATCACTTTTAAAAGGTTAAAAATACTTTAGGCCATAGGAAACTATGGATGTGTCACTTTTATCACAAGGTACCTTAGATGCGTCAAAATCAAAGATGAAAACAGATGCTTGTGAGGTGATGCACTGGAAAAGCAAATTGATGCATCGGTTCCTTACTCCCAGGGGAGGTGATTCAGCAATTCCTTACTACCAGGTAAGGCGGTGCATCAGTTCCTTACTGTAGCGCAGGGAGGGGGGTGATGCGTTGGTTCCTTACTGCCAGGGGAAGTGATACGCTGGTTCCTTACTCTGAGGAGAGGTGATGAGTCGATCTCCAGACACACGGCTTTGGTTCCTTACTACCGGGCAATGGCGATGAAGACCTTGGCGCACAGGTGTGATACGTTTAAAATCCAGACGTGCTGGGTCGATGAGGCTGCAGAACAGGCACTTTGTCGCTTTTCCATCCGTGAAACAGGTGATGCGTCAAAGTCAGAGCAGGTTCCATTGAAAATCGGTGACATGGTACTCAGGACTCGGGCTGTAGCGATCTTTCAACCGCACAGCAGGTGCTGCATCTGTTCTTTAACCACAACTCGGCCATGCGTTAGTTTTTCAACTGCATGGAAGTGCTGCGTCAGAGAATGAATTCCTCGTCATCCTGGATATTGTTAGTTTATACACTAACATTCCACAGGAGGAAGGCTTAGAGGCGATGGAATATTTCTTGGAAAAAAGGACCAGGCCCCATGAAGTTCCAACATCATACTTAATGTAAATCGGTAAAATATGCCTGAAGTACAACTTTTTTTAATTCAATGGCCAGCAATTCCTCCAAACCAAAGGGATGGCTATGGGATGCCCTTTTGCGCCAGAAATTGCCATAATGTTCATGGCCCTCTACGAAGAAAGATGGATTTATAACAACAATCCGTTCGATGGCCATATAAAATCTTGGCATCGATATATAGACAATATCATAATGCTGTGGAGGGGATCATCAAAAGCATTGGATGAGTTTCACATTTGGCTAAACCAACGGAGCCCAGCCCACACATACAATTCACGTTGACATCGAGCAAATCGGAAATCAATTTCTTAGATTTAAAAATCTAACAAGAAAATGGTAAATTATTCACCACTCTACATATTAAGGAGACTGACCGTAATACCTTGCTACACTATTCCAGCTTTCACCAGAGGAATTTAAAAGACAATTTGCCGTACGGCCAATTCCTCCGTATAGGAAGGAACTGTTCAAAAAAAGAAGACTATTTCTCAAATGCAAAAATCCTACTTGAAAAACTAGTACGGAGAAACTACCCACGTAAAATGACCAAACGAGCAATGAAGAGGGCATGGTATACCCCCAGAGAATGCCTACTAACATCTAAAGATAAAAACAAGGAGATGCCTCTGGTCTGTGTCACCACATTTTCAGGATCCACGAATGAGATCAAAAAGATAATCAGACGAAACTGGAGAATTGTCAAAAACCTAAAGGAATTTAAAGAACAACCCATATTTGCTTTAAAAAAGAACCGCAGCATTAAGGATATGCTGGGGCGAGCCAATACCAACACAAAGAGAACATAACCATCAATCCAGTCAATGCTATCTCTTCCCCCAATTAAAGGCCACCACAGATGTGGAAGCTGCATCAACTGTGATTACACTGTGGAAGGCTCAGAATTCACCTATGGAAACAAGACAATACGCCATGAAGAATTTACCAACTGTAATACCCCAAATGTGGTATACTGTATTATATGTCCCTGCGGTATGGCATATGTGGGAAAGACGATACAACATGTAAAAGTAAGGATAACACAGCACAAATCTAGGATTAAGTGCAGAGTATGGACAGCACCTATGGTGAAACACTGGATGGAGCTAAATCACAACAGCAATGAGATGAAATGGACAGTCCTCAGACAGATCAAAGGACGTGCCCCTGAGAAACGTCTATTGTGTGAGGAAGCAAAAATTATTCTAAGGCTTGGGACCACAGAGAACGGATAAAATGAACTATCAGAGATTGAACATTGCATGTAGCCAATCCCTGTCCAACCCTTCAAGCAGCAAGATGAATGAAATATATAGCTATAAGCTATGACTATATGGAAGATGAGGCATGGGGATCCAACACAATCATCACTTAAAAAGAAAAAACTTTATAACAGAAACAATGGGACCGTGAACCCACAAGATCATTTGCCCAGTTCACATTACCCTCAACAATGACATGGCATTGAAATGAGAAAAAACGAAGCTCACACCCGGGAATCATCCAAAACATGTTCCAGTCAAACAATAGTGAAAAGAGTATAACAACATAATTGCCTTCCATTGTAACACATAAACAGGAAGTCAGGCACAATGATTGTGGACATTGCCATAGAAAAACACTAAAGTAAATACAACAAATCAGACTGACGGAAAAGATATCGAACCTATCGCAGCGTACAGCCAATAAAGAGAACCGGAAGTCAGGCATCACAACCTAGGGACATCGCCTTTGAAAGAATCAGGAAGAAGGAAGGGACACGTAAAGACGCACAAAGAGAGACGTACTAAATAGACCTATGAAGAGCCCACGCATCCGCATACAATTAACCAATGAGCCTTTGACGGGTTGTAACGGATGAAGCGATCCGGGTGAGAAACGAGAAGGCAACCAGAGAAGTTTTCCAGTCCCAAGGACAACGTATTCAAGAAAACGGAAGGTAACTAAAAAGCTCCCACAATGTACAACAGGGTGCTAGTGGCGTAAATGTGAGTTGATTGGGACACGAGACGAAGGTACGAACTATCCGCACTGTCACGCTAAAAGAACACAAAAAGTTGTGCACAAACGGGACAATAATTCCTCCCAAGAAGACGCAAGACATGAAGGCAGTCTTCACCTTCCACTAGTCGTGAAAAATATGGATTAACTAATTTTAATACTGTAACAGAAATGGCAGGGTTCACTTGAACACACATAATGGATGTAAAACTAACATCATGAGTTGTATACGCCTAACACATTAAGGAATATCGTAGAGATTACTTAATGATTTTGAAAGAATGGGCTAATAGAGTGATGTAACACCTTCTCACCTTCCAGAAAAACTGAATCCGAGTGTCCCATGAAGATGAAACATCAAAGATGAAACATAGACTTTCGACCACGACACCTTCAACAGAGATTAGGTATGCCAAAGATCCGTGAAGGATAATGTATATATGACATAACAAACAATTGGGTATTGATAGATATCACTCCCCCTTTTCTCTAATTTTTTAGATCATGATAATCCTATCACCAAGTCCCAGTCCTGAGGAAGACCTTCTTTGAAATCCTCTTGGTCCCCAGCACGAAGGTCGAAACGCGTCGGCACACCCACACAATTCACTTTCCTTACCCTGCACAGGACTCAGAATGTCTAAAACAGAATAGTACTAAGAAAGGACTTTCACTGTTAGGGCCAAAAGGAAGCCAGAGGCCTAACAAGAACTCTTTGTGGAATAAATATCTGAGCCTAGACTGTTTTAAGGACCACCTTCAAAGAAACACATCAAGGAGTAATATTTAGTGTTACCCTAAGAAATAACAATGGTAGGATTAGGATCATAAAAACCTAAATGTGTTTTGCTTCACCGTGTATATAACATGCACTGTAATTTGATTGTGTCTTATTAACTGCAGAGTCTTTGTAAATGATTTGATTTGCCTTTGCAATAATATTGTGTGCATAAACATGACAAAAATAACATAATCATGTGATATTATGAAATTGAATGCTACCTGATTTTTTGAGAAAAAATGAAAAAATGAAAAAATGAATGTGAAAAAATACAAAGAACTCAATAAGTAAATTGTGTGTTGCTATTCATTTAGAAAAGGACTGAATATATGTGTCTTTCTACCACAAATATGAATAGTAGGACATTTCTCCTTTTTTCATGAATTGAGTTTGCTTTGGATAAGAAAAAGATCCAATTGCTGTAAATAAGTATAAATGTATGGTCCTAGAGGTATCTTGTTGTTTAACTACCCGTCAGGAAAAACAGGCACTGCAGGTTGATGCATGGATTTTCTTGGTTCTTTGCAGCAAAAGCCACCTTCAAGGGCCCAGAACTGGAATTGGCCTCACTTGGTAGGTCAGAACTGCCAGCAGAGGAGTTCAGGGGCTGCAGATGAAGTCTTTGATGGCCCTGAGACTTACTAACAGGAGGAAAGCACAGACAAGAATTGAAGAACCTTGGCAAGCAGGATGTAGAAAGCAAAGTCCAGTCCTTACACTTCCAGGACAGAAGCAGCAAGCTGCAAGCAGCAGGCCAGCACAGTAACCAACAATCAAAGGGGCAGTACCCCTCCTACAGGATCCAGCTCTTCTTCCTGGAAGAATATCCTCTTAGTCCATAAGTGTTCTGAAGTTATGGTGTCACAGCTGCAATACTTATACCGTTGAAGTAGGCAAACATCAAAGGAAAGTCCTTGTAGTGCACAAGACCCTGCCTTTCCCTGACCTGGATACAGACACACTACAGGGAGGTGGAGACAGTATTATGTGAAGACAGGCACAGCATTATTCACGTGTCAGTGATTACTTCTCCCATCAGTCTCCCTCATGACGACCCATCAGCCTTGCAATGTGCCATCAATTGTGTGTCTTTTGCATCAGGATAGGCAACTCCCTTTGTGTGACTGTCTAGAGTGAATGCACAAACAGCTCAACTGTCGCCCTCCCTCCGACATGGATTTCACAGGCAGGCAGAGGCACAGAATGGTAAAGCAAGAAAATGCCCACTTTCAAAAAGTGATTTTTCCAAACATGTAATTCAAAAACCAACTTCACTAAAAGATGTATTTTTAAATAGTGAATTCAGGGACCCAAACTCTAAATCTAAATCTCTGCACAATTGGAAGATATACTTGTAAGAGGTTACAAGCAGCCCTGGGCAGAGTTCGCATAGTCGCATTAAGTGGAAATCTGTGAAGTGGGTAAAAATTCGGCCCGCTACGGAGTGCTATGATTGGGCGGAGTGAAATAAATCCTTTGTTCCGTATGTGTGCAGGGCTATGGTTACAATATACCCCCCAGGATGGGAGAGGCCTGGATACTTTATTCAGTTCAGCTGGAAAAACTCCGACAGAAGGCTGCAACTGCCCGCAGTGGTAATGCTCTTCCACTCATCCCTGTGAACCCCTTGCTTCCACTGTGTTCATGCCTGCCTTCCGGCCACAGTATTTCCCACCGCCAGAGACCCAGCACATGCACACTATGAGGGCTTCAAGTACCTCGCCCCTCCACTGTAACAAATGCAGAGAGGGGATATTAAAATGTTTCAAATACAATCCTTCCGTAACTGAAATCAATGCAGAATAACCTTGTTCATTCTTGCTGTTGGCCCCGCAGGACCATGGGTAATATCTGGGGGCAGGAGACAGGACACACACGGACTGGGAGGCAGTGAAGTGCATAGTTAACGGGCAGTGGAACCTGCTTCTGCCTGGAAGATCGCCCTTGTGCTCTCTTCGTTAACTTGCACACTCCCTCACGGCCACCGACTAAAAGCATAGGCGCACACCAAATGCTCACAGACGCCTGGGGATAGCGGGCACCCGCACACAATTACAGCATGCACAGACCTAAGTTCCAGACAAAACCATAAATTAAAGTCACTTCCCAGCAGAACCATTATTGACTTTCAGGTTTCACTTTCAGCTTGCAGCCTGTCTTAGTTGGTGGTGAACTCCGCTACGCGGTGGTTGTCACTGAGATTTGTTTGCTGAATTACGTGCACCCAAGTGGAGCACGGAGTTAGAAAACTGCAAACTCTGCCGGCGGAGCAGAGTTTACCAACCACCCTTAGTTACAAGGCAGCTCCAATGATAACCAATGGGAGAAATAGTCCTTGCTATAGTGAAAAAGCAAAATTAGCAGTATTTCACTATCAGGACATGTAATACAAACTAATACATGTCCTACCTTTTAAATACACTGCACCCTGCCTATAGAGCAACATTGGGCCTAACTTAGGGGTACCTTACATGTAATAAATGGGAAGGTTTGGGCCTGGAAAGTGGGTGCACTTGCCAGGTCAACATGGCAGCTTTGAACTGTCCACACAGACACTGCAGTGGCAGGTCTGAGACATGGTTGCAAGGCTATGCATATGGTTGGCACAATCAGTGCTGTATACCCACTAGTAGCATTTTAATCACAGGCCCTGGACATGTACAGTGCACTTTACTAGGGACTTACCAGTAAATCAAACATGTCAATCATGGGTAGCCAATCACAATGACAATTTATACACGGAGCACTTGCACTTTAGCCCTGAGCAGCAGTGCTTAAGTGCCCGGAGTTCTAAAACCAGCAAAAATGAAATGCAGCCCACAGACAAAAACAGGAGATCAGAAGTCAAAAAGACAGGAGAAAACCACTCCAAAGATGCCAGGTCTAACACATACCATTCAACAGATATCTAATTCTTCTGTAGGAAAATGTAACTCTGCATCTTCTCAAACCACTTGTGACACTTTGACACTTTAAATTCCTGCAAAAAGCATGGGATATTCGACGTTCTACAAAAGAAGGTTATAATAATCCTCCTACTTCAACTTCTTATCCTTCATCCTTCAACCCTTCTCACCTAACTTAATCCTAATAGGAGAATATCCAACAGACATGAAATCTGCCCCCCATCTGAACCCAATCCTATCTGCTTTGCTAAGTAGTTTAGTCGAGGTCTAGTTTCTTCTGTTCACCTTGTTATAACTTTTTTCTCTGACTGAAGCATCGGTCACTCCTCTGTTTCATGTAAGAAAGCTACTGTTGGGGAGGAGCTTGGCGGGCATCCGTGATGGCCGCGTGAGCACAGCGCTCTCCGGACCCCCGCCACTCCCGGCATAATATCCTGAACATATCCTGATTCTTCACGAGGATTTGTGTAGAGGACACTGGGCTGCTCTTCCGGTGGTTTTTGGATTTTGATTTGGACCAGGGGCACCGAAGATACGACGACTCGAACTTTCGGGGCTCGCCCTGGAGGTGCGCCCGGGTCTTGGTGAGGCACTGTGGCCGTGTCTGAGTTGAACAACAGCGGCAGGGGGATTCGACTTGTGGGTTCCCCTCTTAAGTTTCGGTTTCGATTCTGCCTCAGACTACGACATCTGGCAGAGGAGTCTGGCCCTTGTTGGGTCCAGCGGCGCGAGACTGCTGTTGTGCCTTTGGCTAGCTTAGTGTCCTTCCGGGCTGGTTCACACCTAGAGGTGCCCTCGCCGCTGCTTGTTGGCTCCAACGCCTTGCTCTCCTGCTGCCATTTTCACCGGGTCGGTGAGTCCTCTAGGATGCGGTCTCCAACATGGCGGGCAGAGGGGACCGAGAGACACGGAAGACCAAGACGCCCCTTCGCGGGGGCCTGGTCCAGTCTAACGTCATGGACCGGTACACCCATTCGAGGGGGTCCCCTGGAGCCGCCTTGCCTGGCCCGAGTGCAGTTGACCACACTGTAGACGCGTCCTTGCAGGACCTCATGGGCGCCATTTCTGGCATGAAGGAAACAATAGGCCAGCAGTATGAAGCTTTGGCCCACAAAATCGACACTGTGGCCATTGATGTGAACCTGATTCGGGCCGACCTCTCTAAAACCAATGAGAAGGTGAAGTCATTGGATCTCAAGTCTTCCAGCCTCACGGCCGACGTCTCGGAGATACAGACGGAGATTGGCAATCTCCGAAGGGTGAACGATTTCATGACCCGGCGCTTGGAGGACTTTGAAAACAGAGCACGTCGTTGTAACGTGCGTGTGGTTGGCGTTCCGGAAAATTCGGACCCGCATTCTGTTGATCTCCTGGTCGAAGGACTGATACAGAACTACCTCTCTCCATCTGGGTTGAGTAAATTCTTCTCAGTGGAACGTGCCCATCGTGTTCCGGGTGGCCAGGGCAAGCCGGGCGCCACGCCGAGGCCTATTGTTGCGAAACTCTTTCACTATAGGGACCGGGACGCTATCCTGCAGGCTTCGCGAGTGAAGGGCCCGGTGGCCTTTGAGAATGCCACGGTGAACTTCTACCCGGACTTCTCTCAACTGGTGCAGAAACAGCGTATGGGCTTCCGTGGAGTCAAGAAGCGTCTCCGGGACTTGGGACTGCGCTACGCTATGCTTTTTCCAACCAGGCTGCGAGTTGAGTACAATGAACGGACCCTTTTCTTTGATCGGCCTGATTCCGTGAATGACTGGCTGGACTCTCTGCCGGACCGACCTCCTGGGACTGAGCCCACCGAACACCTGGGTGGTGCCGAGGGTGGTGTAGAGAGCTGAACTTATTGTCTATGCCCCTGTCTCCGTGCCACGTAACTTCTTCCGGGACTTCATGCCTAAGTGCCTCTATTTTCTGTCTGTTCTCCTCTTTCTTTATCTTGATCGGGGTGGCGGGTGGGACAGGGCCTTTCCTCCTCCGGGGTCTTTTTGTAGAATGGGGGTTTTTGGGCGACAGGCACACTGCATGTTGGGGTGGCTTTTTAGCTTCTTGCAGGGGTGCAGGGTGGGGGGTGTTTTCTTGGACATTGGGGGGTGGGTTGTTGGGATGTTTGAAGTTTGTGTTTTGTTTTTTCAAGGCGACTCTATCTTGCTAATGGAATTTTCGATGTCATGCTCTTTGGGGGAGGGTTCCGGCATCACTGTGTGGGATGGGGGGTAGCGGGTTGAGGTTTATTTCGTGGAATGTCAATGGTCTGGGGGATCGTATAAAGCGGGGTGTGGTGTTGCGATGTCTACGACGTTTGTCTCCTGATATTGTTTTTCTGCAGGAGACTCATCTGGTGGGCAATACTTGTCGTGCAATGAACAGGTGGGGCTACCGCCTTGTCGCACATTCAGGGTTTACCACGGGTTCCAGGGGGGTGGGCATCCTTGTCCGGGCTTCCCTTCCCCTGGCGATTGATGATGTGATCCTTGATGATCGGGGGCGCTATGCCGTCCTCGTGGGACGCTATGAGGGTCGGACCCTTTCCCTGTTTGCCGTTTATGTGCCCCCCGGTCTACAGACCTCTACCTTTTCCGATTTGGGCCGAGTGTTGTTGAGCCTCCCAGATAGTATTCTTTTCATAGCCGGTGACTTTAATTCTGTGTTCTCCGGTCTACATGATCGTCACCCCCCTAGGGACACTCCTTCGGCCCAACAATGGCTGGGTGGGTTTTTGGATACTTTTGGTTTGGTGGATTGTTGGAGACTCATGCACCCTACTCAGCTTCAATACACTTTCCATTCCGGGGCCCATGGGAGTCTGTCTAGACTGGATTATTTCCTGATGCCTGCGGCGCAGTCGTCGGCTGTTCGGGAGATTAGACACCTCCCCCGGGGCATCTCAGACTATTCTCCGCTCTGGCTTTGCTTTGAGGTGGGGGTGGAGGCGGCGGGCCGGGTGGCTCCTATCAATCCATGGTACCTAACCTCCCCCGAGACCCGTGGTCTCTTGATTAAGTCGCTGGACAATTATTTTCTAGACAACGAGGGGTCCGTCTCCTCTGCGGTGTCCCTATGGGAGGCCTTTAAGACAGTGATCCGTGGGCAGGCCCTTTCCCTTATTGCTGAATCCAAAAGGGCGAGGAATCGGGAGGTGGTGGAACTTGAGAGGGACATTGTTGGGTTGGAGGCTGACTTGGAATCGACTGTTACTCCTAATAAACTCCACGCCCTGGGTCTGAAGCAATTTGCCTATAGGTCTTTGGTTACGGACGCGGCTAAAATGATGTTTCAGGAACAACAGGGTCGTTTGTATGATGTGGGGGACAAAGCGGGTAAATTGCTTGCGTGGTTGGACAAGAAAGAGAGGGCGAATCGTGTGGTACCGGTGATTCAGACTTTGAATGGTGTGAGAGTGACAGACCCGGTTGGAATAGTGGAATGTTTTGCGGACTATTTTCGTATGGTTTATTCCCCTGTGTCTGAACGGGATGTGGATGACTCTCGCCTCTTGTTGCGTGATGTGGCTCTGCCCTGTATCTCCGATTTGGACCGGGTCTCTTTGGAGTCTCCTTTCTCTACGGACGAAATAGCGACTGCCATTCGCTCACTCCGTTCGGGCAAGGCTTTGGGCCCGAATGGATTGCCCATTGAGTTGTACAAGCTGCGTCCTGATAGGGTAGCGCCCTATCTTCGTACCATGTTTTTGGAGTTCCGGTGAACGGGGTATTCTCCCATATGACCAGCGTCTGGCTACGATCGTTGTTATTCCTAAAGAGGGTAAGCCCCGGGACCTTTGTTCGTCTTATAGGCCTATTTCCCTGTTGAATGTTGAGCCCAAGGTTCTGGCTAAGCTCTTGGCTACTCGCCTCCTGACGGTCATTAGCGACTTGATTCATCCGGACCAATCCGGATTCATCCCGCATCGTAACACGGCTCTTAATCTGCGTCGTCTCCACGGAGCCATTGCGAGGGCGGGGCTTCTGACGGAGCCGGCCATTTTGGCATCGCTGGATGCCTCGATGGCCTTTGATACGATAGAGTGGCCCTATCTTTGGGCGGCTCTTGAGAAGTTTGGTTTCGGCCGGGGTTTATTGGTTGGGTGAAGCTGTTATACGCCGAACCCATGGCGCAGGTTGTGGTTAACGGTCGAGTTTCTGTTCCCTTTTGCCTTGGTAGGGGGACCAGACAGGGGTGCCCCTTGTCTCCGCTACTTTTTGCTCTTGCGTTGGAACCATTGGCTGCGTGGCTTCGATGGGAGCCTTCACTCAAAGGGATCCGTTGGTCGCCAGATTTTGAGGACCGCGTCTCGCTTTACGCGGATGACATTCTTCTTTACCTTACTTCCCCGCGCAAATCCTTAAATGTCTTATTTGACGTTCTCACTTCGTTTGGCGCTAACTCTGGTCTGGTTATTAATTGGGCTAAGTCCTGTGTGTATGTTCTCTCGGGTGTTCTGCCCCCGTTGCCGGATAGATTTCCTATCCAGGTTGTCCAGTCTGGCTTCAAATATCTAGGGATCTTTATTACGCTGGACTCCTCGCTCCGGTTTGAACGTAATCTCCTCCCCCCGCTTCTTAGACTGCGACTGGATGTGGCTCGCTGGCGTAAATTACCCCTGTCTCCTCTGGGCAGAGCTGCCCTTTTCAAAATGATGTCCTTGCCGCGATTCCTATACGCACTTCAGAATTCCTACGATGACGTCCCCGCTACCTATTTCCGAGAGATTGAGAGTCTCCAAAGGCAACTGATTTGGGACGGGCGTCCACGTATCGCCCTTGCGAAACTCACCATCCCTTGGTATGACGGGGGCATGGCGCTCCCTGATATCAAGAGATATTATTGGGCTACCCAACTGTCTGCCATTAACCACGCAATGTATTCCCCGGGTCGGGATCCGGCCTTTGAAATGGATAGACTCCAGCTGCCGGGAGGGGATTTTAATAGAGCGCTTTATTCCAGGTCGGCTGGGCGCCATCTTACGGGTCCGTCCAGGATTGCAGTCAGTGTGTGGCGCGCCGCGAATGTGAGTCTGGGATGGGAGAATCGACTGACACTGGCGACTCCGCTTTATGCTTCCGAGCATTTGGGATGTCTCTGGACTACTAAGGGCTTTGACCGCTGGGATATGATTGGAATCTGTAGAGTGGGTGATGTCTGTGTGAATGGCAGAGTGAAGTCCTTCGAGGCCCTTCGGACCGAATATGACTTGAGTGATAGGGAATTTTTTCGATATCTGCAGGTCCGACATGCCCTGGCCTCTGTTCTGACTCCTGGTGCGGCCCTTCCCGAGTCATCCCCTCTCGAGGATCGCATTCTGGATGGCCACCTTCCCGATAGCACTATCTCCCTGATTTACAAGAAGCTGATCAATAATCGCGCTGATTTGCTTGTCCGACTTAGGGAGGTCTGGGTCGATGACGGGCTGGAATTAGATGACGAAGATTGGCAATCGGCGCTATCTTCTCCGAAAGAGGTCGCCATCCCTGCCCGTCTCCGTCTGGTTCAGCTTAAGATCCTCCACCGGGTGTATGTTACTGGTCCGCGTCTGGTTGTGATGGGTTTTTCCCCGGATGGACTATGCAAACGTGGATGTGGGATGAGTTCTACATTTCTTCATATTATTTGGGAGTGCCCGGGGGTGGCGGCCTACTGGACTGCTCTGCTTGCGGTGATGACTGTTGTGACTGGAATTGCCCTACGGCCTGAGGCCCGACGCTGCCTGTTGAATGTGTGGGAACCCACCGACTATTCTGTGGCCCAGACCAGATGGGCGACCTTGGGATACATGGTTGCAAAGCGGGACATTGCGCAACTCTGGGGCGCATCTAGACCTCCCGACGTCTCGGTGTGGGAGGACAACATGGACTGGTCCATGTTCCGCGAGAAGACCGTCTATATAGCTAGGGGCAGACCCAGAGCGTGGACGAAGGTTTGGGGTCAGTGGAACGAATATCGTGGGAATATTTGTACTCCTCCCTTGGTTGATGCACCCGATGTTACCTTATCTCCCTAGGCTGGTGTTCCCGAAATTTCTCATGCTGTACTATGATTTGCCTGTCCTCCCCGCTGTCCCCCCCCTCCCCACCCTGCCGAGTCCCACCGATTGTGATTTCGTGTTCCTGATTGGTGGGTTTCCCCTCGACCTTCTGGGCTGACTTTGATTAGTATGCTTTCGCCTTTTTTGTAAGTTTAATGTTTTTCGGTGTGTATATAACAGAAAATTGCTGTATCCGGTTTTATATTTCGAGTGACATTTGGTATCTGATTTTTGCCTGACCACGGGAGTGACCGTATGCTTTTTACAATGTGCCTTGATTTTAGCGGCCAGCCCGTGTGGTTGTAGGCCCATCCTTGTAACCCTTATTTAGTTGCTCAATAAACATCTTTAACCAAAAAAAATAAAAATAAAAGAAAGCTACTGTTTTCATTCTTATTACAGAGTCTGATCTTTATCCAATTTTTGGACAATATTGCTGATGTCTATGGGCACCATATTGTCCACAAATCATGGCTGGTTTATCCCTTTCTCAGAGGGGCATGGTATCTTAGATGATGCCCTGTCGTGACCTGATCAATGCACAAAGTCATTACTCTTAGCTGCTCTGGGTGACTTCCTGCTTGCATTCAGCATGCACAGCATGCATAGATACAAGATAAGGTAGTGGATGCGCATACATCTGGTTTTCGTCCTTCACACTAGACCATTTTCAATAGATCTCTCTTCTATTTCTTGTCCTCACTTTCAGTATTAATTTGGGGCTCCTCTGACTCTGTCTCCTTATCACTACAATATCTACATTGTACAAGTGACTAACCTTAGCCATAGCCATGGCATCCATTATTTAATGTATGCAGCCAGCACCTAGATAGTTCTGACTATGGAATGATGAAGTATTAGGCGCATTATTATGCCTCTGCATGAAAGAGATTGGGGATCATAAAAGGTCATTGTTGGTAAAGCTGAGGTGTTGATTACTGCTAAGCAGGGTCATTGTTGGTCTGTAGAGATGGGCATGTATCCCACTTGGGCTGCTATTGTGAAAAATGTATGGTTTATATTTTATGAAACACCCCTCCCTACATCCAGTCGTCCAATGTTTACCTGCCAAAAGTTCCACTGTCATCACAAAGAGAAGGGGGAGAAAAGGCACCCCTATCTGGTGCCTGAGTAATAGTATATGGTTCAGGAATGCTGGCATCTTTTTACCCTGACGGTGGAAGAGGAATATAATATTTGCATCCACTATAATATTCATGGGCCATATTGTTTCTATATCACACACATATAACTCCAACTAAGCACATCAAATGCTTGTTTAGGACTCAATCAAGCAATCAATCAAGGGTTTGTAAACCGCACTACTCACCCGTGAGCGTGTTAAGGTGCTTGGGGTGGGGGCAGCTCCGGATCAGTCGCAGCTTTGGTTCAGTCAAAAAGCCAGGTCTTGAGGTCCTTCCTGAATATTTGCAGGGTTGGGGAGTGTCAGATGTTCACGGGAGCTCGTTCCAGGTCTTTTTGCTGTGATGTAGGAGAAGGCTCTCCCGCCTGTTCTGTTTCTGCGGATGCAGGGACCTCTGCCAGGGCGAGATAAGCAGAGTGGAGGTTCCTTTTGGGCATCTGGAAAAAAACTCTCTCGTTGAGTTATTTGGGTCCGATGTTGTTGAGGGATTTATAAGCGTGGAGAAGGAGTTTGAAGGTGACCCTCTTCTAGACGGGGAGTCAATGGAGGTCTCACAGGTGTTGGGTCATGTGTTCATGACGCAGAGTCCTGAGTACGAGTCTGGCAGCGGCGTTCTGGGTGGTCTGGAGTCTGTGTAGTAGGGCTCTGTTGATTCCGGCGTATAAGGCGTTGCCATAGTCCAGTCTGCTGGTTATGAGCGCGTGAGTGACGGTCTTTCTGCAGTCGGGGGGATCCATTTGAGGGTCTTGCGGAGGATGCGCAGGCAGTTGAAACTGGTGGGAGCGACAGCGTTGATCTGGCGATTCAAGGAGAGGGAGGAGTCGAGGATGATGCCGAGGTTTTGTGCATGGTCCATAGGAATGGGTGGATTCTCGAGGGCAGAGGGCCACCAGATGTTGTCCCAGGCAGTTGTGCAGGGTGCGAGGATGAGGACCACGCTATTGGGGATACAAGCAAACTCAGGCCATGCTTCATAGGCCTGCTTCATGATGTTGTACAATTGCCTTATACATTAATAGAAACATTATGGTGAGAAGCATGACCAGAGGCTAGTTATTAATGCTATCTCACTTTGATTGTGAGGCACTGTCTGTACAAGTTCCATAACTCTAAACATGATGGTTTGCCAGAACAAGGTAAAACTGGGAAGGAGGCAAAATACTCTTTGGGCTAGAAATGCAGAAGAGGAGAGGTAGCACTCTCATATGTCAGTAAGAATCTATGCACACTTTTTTGTGTCCAGGCGGTTTTCCACCACAGCACACATCCTTGTATAATGTCATTGCACCCAGCCTGCTGCAGCGGGTGACTGAGCTGTTTTTTGATTTACTGAAAATCTTCTAATATCCTACCACAGTGAGGCTCTTAGTTTGCCTGCTTAGTGGCTCTTCCCACAGCTGTCAACTTTAGAAGCAGGAAATAAATGACGACCCCTGGCGACCTGATGCTCCCTTGCCTCTCCTCGACAGGACTGTGCCCTCTGAGCCATCCTCAGGCAACCTGACGCTCCTGCCTCCATGAATGTGCCCCTTGCCAAAGCACTCCTTCTCCCTTTGTTGGGGGGGATCCAGCATTTATGCCCTGGAGTCTCAGAGACCCCTCTGAGAGAGTCCACAGCGACAAGGAAGTCACACATTGAGGAAGATTGGGAATGTTCCCATTACCGCTGGGAGCACTACACCGTACACCAGCCAGATGTCTGACACTTTTTGTTTCTTTCCTCGTCATCCCGTTGTGTTCCCTACCCCTTCAACTACCACTTCCCTCCCTCACTCTTTATCTACCTCCCCAATTCCTTTCCTCTCACCCCTGAATTTCTCTCCCCTTGCCGGCTTTTTTCCCCTTGCCTGAGCCATGCTCCTGTAACTCATGTATCTCAAGTAACTGCGCTCCTGAAACTGATGTAAATTTGTAACTATGCTTTGAACCAATTGTTGTTCCTCATTTAAAGCACTTTCATACCTCCGGGTCTAGCCAGCGCTATCTAAAACTTTTCAAATAAATAAAATGATGAACTGCTCACATAAGCCCTCTGGTGAATGAATGACAACACCCTCCCATGTATTCGTAACCCGGAAACACATAAAACCAACCATGCTCATCCGAGGGAACTCACTCAGAGGTGAGCTAGAAGAATATCAGCTGCCATAGGATGGAAGATCTAGGCCTGGATTGATATGCAACCAATCCACACCAGATCAAGCACAGTTATGCTACTGATGCTAGTGATTAGGGACTGACTGTCTCTGCAGGGTGTGACAGGGGTGAGGCATAGGGCTGGCTCAGGAGGGATGCTAGTGATGAGGAGGTAGTGTCTGAGGGAAAGTTACCAGTGTCTTCAGATGTTTTGCCAGGAGCAGATCACAATGGGAGAGCCTCAAGCTATTAGCTTCATAACTAGCGATGATTGAGAAAAGGCTCTTTGTGATATGTTACTGAAACAGAAGCTCTGGCCTATCATCCCATCAGCTGTTTGGTAACAAGGTGACAGAAAAAAACCTGAAAAAAAGCAGGAAGTGAAAGGGCATTGGTCGTTTTTGCAGCCATAGAGTAAAAACTGCGATAAAAAATAAACAAAGTGGTAATATCGCAATCGTCACAAATGTATATGACATTCAAGGAGAAAGTGACAGAATTGGGTGAACATCCAACATCGTCATTTACAAATAGATGATAATTGTAATTTAACTAAACCATAAAATGGTCGCTAGCAACAGTGGTTTGGTTTGATAAAATGGCCGCAGCAGTGAAGAAGAACAATGGCATTGACAGGTGTGCAAGTGTTGAGAGCAGGGTTATCTTTCCATAGAGCTTCACATCATTTGGCACCACGTTTCAGCCTCGCACAGTCCATTACGAAGGTGAATGAGAGCTCAGGACTTAAAATTCCATTTCATGTCGTCATCCTGATCAGTTGTGGCATAATTTTGCTGTGCCGCCATCGTAATCCTTAATTAACACCAAAATAATGCTTATTAAACAGATAAGCTAAAATGAAAATGTCTGCTGCGCCTAACAGAAACATTAAGCACACACACTTTGCAAGTGTGAGCAACCCCAATAGTAATAGAAAGATTACAATATTACCTGCTCCCGCTCCGCTGTTTTACGAAGCTTGTACACAAACTCCCCTATTGCCACCACCACAGAGAGCACCAATCCACCAGCGAGAACGATGAAGATTCCCCCCATACTCTGTATACCCAGGGCGCTGGCTTCTTTGTGCTCTTCCTCTGGGCAGCCGCTTCCCCGCCACCATTTCTCTTTGATGATGTGGAGCCGGTCATCCTCCTGGAGCTGGAGAATGGCTATGGTGATGCGGTCCCGGTATGGTGAACCTGCACAGTGGCAAAAGAGATCATGCATCAGTGAAAGCCTCTGGCACCAGGGCTACCCTGAGTGCTAGAACTGCTTTCCCAGACAGAGATTTGTGCCATGGGTATAATACATTAAGCAGGCAACCAAATCAGACGCGTCTTGACTAGCATTGCTGAAAGCCATTAACTTGCTCCCATTGAGCAGAGTCCCTCTTTTCTAGGTTGTGAGGAAATTGCCCCATTGTCACTTACCCATGGGCGTTCCAATTCCATAGCCTTTGGAATCAATTAGGCCTCCTATCTGGGTCAGGTTGCAGTTCCTCTGTGTGATGTATTCTGTCGTAGTTGACTCCATTAGCAAAGCGTAATCAGCCGTGAGGACTCGCTGGATCCCTTCCTCATTATTTTTAACGAGGGCTGAAGGCTTGCTGCTCATGAAGGCCCACATTTTCTCAAAGGTAGAGATCTTAGATTTCTGGAAGACAGAACAGACAGACTGACGAATACGTTCCTTCGCCCAACATCCAGATGCATAATTTTGCTCGTGATAATGCGGCTCATCACCATGAACAATCAATCTATTCAGGAGTAAGGCGGAAATGAAATAGTTTTGCTAGGCTTCCGCACCAAGTGCAGCCATGCCTTTCATTAATTTTCCCTTATGAAAAGCGGCACACCCTTTTCTGCAGATATGCACACACAATGCTCTACGCCTTTTTCAATTTTGGAAAGAATCACTAGTTCGCCAGTGTTGAGATTCACTTGCCCTGGAAAAGATGCTTTCCTCCTTCCAGCTCATTTAGAAGGAATATTCATTATACCAATGTAGTTCTATTTTTGTTCTGATGCTACTTATTTTCCAATAACATTTTGCTTTTAAGTGCACATACTACTTCAACGATTGTCACAGATCAGCAGGTGACCCACTTATCTCTAAGGGAATATATCAGTGGTAGAAAGTACTGTGAAAGCCCAAGACGGTAATTTAAGGAAAAGATCAACATGGTTATGAGGTTGACATAGATCAGCAGCTTCGCATCGTTTTCGTACATGATCTACACAAACCCACTTAATTGCTTCCACATTGAGAGAAAATCTTCATTTGAAAAATTAGATATACCTATGTCTACGAGAAGAACCTTCATATTAATTCTAAAACACTTTCAGCAATAGAAAGCATGCAGCTAGTTACCAACCTCTAGTATTACACCAAGTTGCCAGATTCGCCACCACAGTTTCACCGACTAAGTTCTGTTAACAGTCTTAGGACCTTGTTATGAGTGAGCCTTGTTAAATCCATAATTATTCCACGTTTGAAATCAGACACTGAGGTGTTCAAATTGTATTCAGTTCTGCATGTTCCAGTAAATACAGAGCCTATTTCCCCTGTTCAATTATGCCAGGCTTGATCTGACAAAATTTAACAGAAGATGCGAACTTTATCACATTGGGTAGTTACAGGGTGTGATAAATATTGTACCACTTATAATGGTAGTCCCTGCACAAATGTGTTTTTGTATAAGGATCAGAATGTAAGGGGCACTTATAATCAAGACCTCGGAAAACAACTTCAGGGCTTTTTTACAAGCCCCATGTGCTGCTGATAAGCCACTTTTAATATGGGAAAAGGGTAATCGCCATTTTTTTTCAAACTAAAGCCTCAACATGCCTATCTATAGAATAACAGCACTGTTCTGAAATCTTCCACGCTTCCTTAACTCCTGAAACAACAAGACAACGAAAGAAACAAGCACTGGCATAGCCAATAGGTCTTCCCTTTGGGATCATATAAGTGCTTAGCCAGAGATTATGGTTTGGCCTTTTTTTTTTAAAGCTATGCTGTAGAGCAGCGTGGCTGCCGTGCAGCATGTTGAAAATTTATAATAAACAAGAATTTCCACATTATATTGTAGGCACATGCATGCATTATCACGTCAAATGACGCAGGTGCCTTTTTTTTACTTTTATGATTCAAAAAGGAATGCAACAGCTCTCGCATTTGCTTGAGTTAGAGCAATTGGCGTTGTAAATGATAATGTATTTTACCTATATGCTGTAGAGTGTATGCATGTGGTGTGTAGTAGAAATATGTGAGTTGACTTGGAATTGTAAGTTGTGGAATTGTGTGGCATGGAATTGTTTGGTGTGGAGTGGATTTGTGTAGTGGAATTATGAGGCATGGTTTACAGTTGAAATATGTGGATAGTAATTATGTGGTATTGCACATATTGAATTATGTGGTGTGGGTGTGATGGTGTGTAATTATATGGAGTGGTATTTTGGGTGTGAAATGGTATGTAGTGGAGCATAATGATGTGGTGTGCTGTTGAATTTTGAAGCATGATGTGGAATTATGTGGTTTAGATTGGATGTATGTATTGTTATGTAATTGTGTTTTTAGGTTCAATTATGCAGTTTGTTGGTGAATTATGTAGTGAGGAATGGAAATGTGTGGAGTTGAATTGTGTGGCATGGAACTGTGTGACATTGAGAGAAAGACAGTGTGATAGAGAAATTCAGGAAGGAAGTGAAGAAAGGAGGGAGGAATTAAGCGGCGAAGGAAGGGAGGAAAGATGAGAGGATGTGAGAGAGGAAGGGAAGGACAGAGTGAGGTAGAGAAAAAGGAAAAATGATAGGAGAGAAAGCAAGAAGGAGGAAAGGATTTAGTGAAAGGTGGAAGAGCAAGATATGATTGACTGGATTAAGTGAAGTTGAAAAAAGTTTGAGGAAATAAGGCTGGGTATATAAATGCGGCGTGAAGAGAGGGATTAAGATGGGCAAGAAGGAAGAAGGAGGAAAGGAGGTAATGAAGAAAGATAGGGAGGCAGAGAGTATTCTAGGCAGAAGGAGCCTGATAGACGTTTCCCAGAAGCTCTTCACCAGGTTACTTCTGGATCGCTTGTCGGAATGGATGCTGGAATATGATATTCTGAGTCCATTCCAGGCGGGGTTCAGAAAGAAGGTCTCCACCACAGATCAGGTCTTCCGGCTCGCCCTCATTTATTGCAAAACGGTACAGTTGGGGGGTGGCAGCCTCTACACTGTATTCGTGGACCTGAGGGCGGCCTTTGACCTGGTTCCTCGTGGAAAGCTCTGGGAGGTGCTGGCCAACTTGGGGGTCCCCAAGGGCCTGTTGGAGATGATTATTCGTCTCCATAATGCCAACTTTGCTCGGGTGAGGTGTGGCAAGGAGGGGGTACTGTCGATCCGGTTCCCCGCTGACAGGGGGGTAAGGCAGGGTTGTGTGCTTGCACCGACCCTGTTCTGCCTCTACGTCAACGGGGTAATCTCCCACCTGGATGGGGTTGCCAATTCTGACGCTCCCAAGCTGGCAGGCAGCAGGGTGCCGGCGATTATGTTCGCTGACGACACCCTGCTGCTCTCAAAGTCTCCAATGGGGATCCAGCGCGTTTTAAACGGCTTTGTGGAGTTCTGTGGGGAACACGGTTTAGAAATCAACACCTCAAAGACCAAATTTATGGTCTTTAATCCCCCACCAAAACTACGATCTAGCCCCAGCATTGGACAAAGTAGACTCGAAAGGGTGCGAACCTTTGAGTATCATGGAGTGATGCTAAATGAAAATATGTCCTGGAGCACACACCAAGAGAAAGTACTACTCAAACTGGTCCAGTACTCGGGAGGGGTTATGAAGCTTATGGGAAATAACAGGTCATCAATTAAACCCGTTGGCCCACCCCTTCAGATCTATAGGGCACAGGCAAGGGGGGCTGCCATGTATGGTTGCGAGCTCTGGGGTCATGTAGCTTCTCCAGACCTGGTTAGAGAGGAGAATAAGTTCATCAGGCGGATGGTAGCACTCCCGCCCAGCACGCCCCTTGTTCCATTAAGGCTTGATCTGGGGTTGCGATCCATTGGTGAAGAACTGGCACTGCGCCCCTTGGCTTATTGGCGTAGGCTGTGGGCAGTCCCAGAACTGATTAGCTACAGGCAGGGGCTCTAGGAGGTCCTTGCCTTGCCCAATGCAGGGAAAATTAAATGGCTCAAATATATTAAAACTGAGCTGGAGGGTCTGGGCCTACCAACACTCTGGTCTCATCCTTCATCCGCTTGTCCTCTAATTCCCAAAAAGAGATTGGCAAAGGTTTACTACGACAGCAAAATTGCGGCACTCTGTCATCAGCAAAACCTTGGGACACTCACAGAGACATTTTTACGGATCAAGGATATTTACAGCTTTGAACCAGTCTTGGACAAACTATATCCTGCTTTACTTAGGAAACTATATTTGCAATGGAGACATGGGACCCTTCCACTTCGAGCTCTAACTAGTAAGTGGAGCGAATCAGCAGTCAGCTTATGCCCGGCTTGCCGAGTGGTCAATGAATCAGAGCTCCACATTATTTTCTTCTGTCTGGCCTATAACGCAACCCGCAAGAAATGGATTGTCCCTATATGCAGGAATTTGGGGTTTGTAGAGTGTCTAGCCGCGTTCAGAGTGTTGAAAACAGACTTATCGGATCACATTGTTTTTGCAGTGGCTAAATATCTAGGCGCAATGTGGTTTCTGAGAAGTCAGTTTCTTAAAGCTGGTCATTGATTTTTATGTAGCAAATGTTATACCTTGTACTATTGAACATTCTTATGGTCTTAGATGTATTCTGAAATATTTTAATGTTTTATTGTTTTTATAAATATGAAATGGATACTAATTTCTTTTATGGCGATAAATTGCCGAAATAAAGATAACAAATACATTAAAAAATGATGCAAATGAATCTAGCTATGTCATTTAAACAAAACAGTGCGACTCTGCGATTTTCGTATTCAATAGAAGAAAATATTTCCCGGCCACTTTCCAACCCAGTGTCTAATTCAGAATACAAAGCCAGTGGATACATTTTATACTGGCTTCCCCTGTAAAAAGATAAATGCATACTGACATTCCACAGTACTTGCTAACGTAATTTTCTGACCCTACAGAAGTAATAACACTTAAGTCAGTGGTACGTAAGGAGACATCGGTCTAAACAAAAGTATGCCTAGCATTGGTTTTAGTTTCGTTGTCTCTTCCAGCAACCCCCAGCCCTGTCTTGGGTGAGCGTGAAATCCGCCTTTGAAAGCTTTGCAACTCCGAGAGCCCACGGAAACACAGGAGACTCGCCAAGAAGTTCAATGGTGTGTGATTAACGAGCCCGAGTACGGCTGCTTAAAAACAGGCACACCCAACACAAGTTACATTTCTTAGCTGTAGAGGAGCCTGAAAAAACACAAAAGACAGGAAAGGTAGAGAAAGGAGGGCAGAAAGTGAGGGGCGGAAGGGGGTTGGTGGAAGTTATGGCACAGGAGCTTAGTGGCTGCGAACTTCTGCTCGCTTGCTTTGCTCTGCTCGTGCTGTCTGTTAGTCTTAAAGGCAAAGCGCCGGTTTGTCCATGTATGGGAGAACTACCCCGTCTGTGACTGAAGTCTAGCTCAGAAGTACCTATGCAGTCCCAATGCCCACTCTCTGGCCGTAAACCTGCAGTGGAAAACCCCTAACTGCTTTTCTCCTCAGGGCATTCTGTAGTGTATGTAATTAAAATGGTAACTAGAGGGCTAACATTTGTAAATTCTACGAGCCACACGCCCTAACCTCTCCATCCCAGTGAACTGTGCACATCTGATAAAACAAGCGCGGTGAAAGCAAATCATGCAGCAAAACGTAATTAAATAAACAAGCAAGGTCCTCAGCAAGACCTAAAAAGCGGTCGCCAAGCCATGCAACGCCATTGTGGGAATGGAAAAGAAAGTGCTCACTGAGTAATTAGAAGACACTGTGTCACGCCGCGGAGTAAAAGATGCAGTCCCGGTGGGCAGAGCCAAAAGTGGACAAGGCGGTAACCAGGAGGGACTAAGAAGTCTCCTCTTCAATCGTGAGCCAGCGTTTAGCATGGAGGATGACGCCAGTGAATGAAAAAGACGGGTGCTGCTTCTGAAAGATTTTGAAACCGTATTGATTCCAAGAAGCTCTCGCATGGCATTACAGCGCATGCGCGCTGCTAACGCCATGCGAGACCTAAAAATGCCATGGACTAGAGCTACTTGTAAACCATGTGGACTGCTTTGCATATCATTGATGTAAGCAATCTTCTTTTATGGCTCGCACAATGTACATGGGTAGTTCGACCATCCCCTAGGTCAATCTGCCTACAGTTGTGACCATTATGCAATGCTTAGTAGTGAAGGGCACAAAAGATTAAAATATGATTGGATTATCTTGAGGGGAATAATTGCTTGTAAAATGAGATCCCTACACATTTTTTGTAAATAGATTTTGCTCTCTGTTATCAATCATTATTTATTATTATGCAGCAATATCGTGTTTCAAATAATTCATATTTTAAAAAGAATCATTCATACCATAGGGTTATTGGGATAGACTGTCATCATTAGTGGTTTTATTTAGTGTGTTCAATTTATTTCTAACATTAATTTTAACAACGTTCTTGCAAACTTCGTAAAGTTTTTTGTTTTCCCTTCGCCGAGTTTTCCTCATCCTACAGAGCTAATTTTCTTTACGTAGGCCATGATTACAAGTTCCCCAGTACAGAGTTCGCAGTAAAATCGCGGGCAAATTTTCTCATCATTGGACCAGTAAAATCGCCTTCCTACCATGCAATTACGAGTTGAACTAAATGAAATGGGGAATTGTGGCACCTTTTTTTCAGGTCACAAAACCACATAAAATGTGCCATTCCATAGGGATTTGTTGCATAAATTTACCACCTACTCTGAACAGGAGGAAAAATACATGTCCAGACCTGTGGGTGGGATGAGAGGCGAGGGAGGAGGTTAGGGCGGGTGAAGGAGGGAAGTGTAAACTTTTTCTAGCACAGGGGGGCACTGTATGTTTCCAGCCTCCATGGAAAATAATTGGAATTAGGTATGCCTGTTGTTGCAGCCAAAGCCTCATGAGATGTTCTGGCTGAAATTGCCATTTGGAGAAATCAGATGAGCTGCTCCCACATTTGCTTAAAACATGGCCCTCATTTACTGGGATTTTGAGTAGGGCAGCACAGCAAGTCCCCTTACTGCACTGCCCTACGCCAAAGTGAAAAGGCAGGAATGCACTATTTATTCAATATAGTGCTTTCCTGTCCTTTCCCCTTACACAGGCGCTGTTTAGGCAGCCTAGCACCAGTGCAGGCACCCTTTAGTGCAAGGGTGTCTGTGTTGTTGGCAGGATTGTTTTTGTGCACAAAAACAATCCTAAGAGGCACTTTCCTCTTTTCTGTAGCACACATAGGAAGAGGATAAAACAAAGAGAAATAAAGATATTTCTCCTTGTTATGCCTAACCTCGGCAGGCATAAGGATTTGCACTTTCCCAGGTTTTCAAGATCTTGTAAATATGAGGCAGTGTCAAAATCCATGGATGTTGCATGGGAAATCCCACAGCAACATCCATGGAACGCCTCCCGATTTACGCTGCTTGCCTTACTCCATAGCTATGAATGCATTCAAAGTTACCCATAGTGGCTTTGCGTTGCCTCGCAGATATGAATTTGTAATTTGTGCCAATGGAGAGTCACAAAAAGTGACACTCCAGCAACTCATAGGGCTCGTAAATAAGCCCCAATGTGTAGAAAAACCTAAACAGTCACTATCAGGTGGAGCGAAATTAACGTATAACAAAAAGCGTCCATTTAACTGTCCCTAATTTTGTAACTATTTTCAAACGTACGTTTTGTAGTGTGTTTTTGTACAAGTGCATTAAATAAATAGGGGAACACTGTTTTCTGTAAGTGTACCCTACAGAAAACGAGTACATTCTAACTGAATAAGAAAGGATGCATACTACATTCTGTCAAGATTTTCATGTGGACGGATGTGGTAGAAGGAATTACTTTGTTCGATTCACGTGGCATGCCCCTATAGCACACAGTGTCAATTCTGCTACAACGAATAATTAGGTGAAGTGACGACACTACTTGTTGCGAGAAAAGTAGAAGCATAAATTACAAACTGCTGCAGCTGTCAAGCGTATGATCGAATAGGAACATTCATAAGCATATACTTCGTACAAAATAACTGCGTTTATGCAAAGTACCGACATTTGAGTGGGAAAAAGTTAGATGTGACTGTTGTTTTCATCGGTGCCTCTAGAATGCCATCACAGTCCAGCGAGATCTCACTGACCAAGAGAGCCTAGCTCTTAAAATGGCTGCCTCGTGGGCGCAAGGCATCTCCCTGGTGCAAATGCTGATGGCGCGTGTCCTTCCCTAACCTTCCATAAACACTTAACGCAAAACCAGAGAAAGGATTTAAAAAAAATAATTTTCAAAACAAAAATTTTAAAAAAGGGTAAAGCGAGAAATGCAGCAAGCTGCCTGCCGTCCTCTCCATCACTGAAACGCCATGGCACAGACTCAGCAATCAGAAGAGAGTGGAGCGCGATTGATTTTCTGTCTTCTTCCAAATAAACAAACTACTTTGATGTAATTACCGTGTATGTCATACAAACTGGATTAGGTCAAAGTGTCATGCAGCGGTAGCATTATTTTGGTTCCATCTCATGATTTGAAGTGAACATTTGCAAGACGTTATCTCGCCCGTTTTGCTGGGTTTCTATGCCGACCCCTTGAGCCCTACCTCTCCTCTCGCACCGCAGGGCGCCTCGCTTCTCCATCATCCAGAGCGTGGAGGTAAAACAAGGATGAAGGATGGAATGATGCAAGCCAGGGTGCGCGCTGGTCCTCTGAGGACCCTCCAGAGCCACGACCAGAGAGTGCATTAAGTATACATGACTTTGCCTCTGGCCGCCAACAGCAACTGCTCATTAGTAAGCCAGTCAAGGGCAGTCTCTGCCTTCCAATGCGTGAACGTGAAAAGGCACCCGCAGTAAGAGATAATGCAACCTGCATTCAGAAGTAAAACACTCTTAGAGGCATTGGGGGAGAGGGTGTGGCCTAATGACTAGAGCGGTCGACCTAGAAAGCCCCTAGGGTTCGAGTCTCGAGGGACGCTCATTATCCTGTGATTCTGGGCAAATCCCTTAATCTCCCTGTGCCTAACAAAATGAATGGGTCAATCTGTAACGCAGCCGGTGCTCATGTATAGAGCTCTGATGCCTTCGGGTGAGTTTGCGCTATACAACCCCCCCCAAAAAAAATCGTACGACAGTCACTGGAAGCCACATGATTAACATTTTTCATTTAGGAGCATGCAAATATGATCTATGGGCTGGATTTAGTAGGCATTGTATTTAATGAGTCCATCAGGGTTGTATGTTATGTCATGGTATGTCATGGTACTTATAGAGCGCACTGTCACCAGACGGTCACCTTGCGGTGTCGCCTATGCAGTTTTCTGGCGCTGATACTCATACCGCTGTGGAACCCCTCCTGGCTTTCCATGTGAAGTGTCCACTCCTGGGCACCCCCAGGGTGAAGCCAGGCACCCTTAGCGCTGTTGGGGCCGGTGTGGAGGCTAAGCAAGCTATTGCCCAGAGTTGCAGCGTGGGGCCCGTGATTAGAATAGGCACCAAGGCGAGAATTAACAGGTCCGAGGAAATTGAGCCCAAGACCCCGCCGAGGCGGGAATCGAACCCTGGTCCCTGGCCAGAACTCTGCATCAGGGTCTGCCGCTCTAACCATTGAGCCACACTCCTCCACTGTAGAGAACATTACATCCACCACCCTGACAGATAGAGGACTGCCATATTTAGACATCACCATCGGCACATAGGTGATCTCTGTGCGTTCATAGGAGCCACCATCACAGCCGGGCCTGTCAATGCAGGGAAAATTGTACAGCTGCTGTCTTTTATGCAACAATGCACCAAACATTCCCCCCCCCCAAAAAAAAGTAGGAGTTTTTTTTTAACAGCAAATATAAAAAATTATCCTGACACTCTGCAATACAGGGGGATCATTATTATTTTTTTCTACTTGTGACCATCAGTTTTCATCTGGTGGCAACAGACAAGAAAAAAGATTGCATTTTTCGGCTCTTAACCCCTTTCGTGCTCCCGTCGGCCACCTTCCCCAGTGCTGCGAACGCTCAGCGGTCGACGCAGCCCGCCCACTCATTAGAACGCCCGCACCGCGGCGGAATTGCCGCCGCGGTTAAGGCGTTAACCCCTTTGCTGCTAGGCCTCCCCCCGTGCTAAGCCGTTTTTTGGCTATTTGGGGTAGTTCGCACTTAGGCCCCTGTAACTTTTTGACCACATAAGGTATCCACGCCAAATTTAAGTCCTTCTTTTTCCAACATCATGGGGATTCTAAAGGTACCCAGAGTTTGTGGATTCCCCTGAAGGGGACCCAGAAATCAGCCAAAATACCGCTAAACTTTGGGGGGTTTTGGGAAAAATGTGAAAAAAGGGCTACAGATGAAAGCATCTGTTTTTTCCCTGCAAATGCTATCAAAAAAGGGGTTGTGGTTCTGAAATCGCCATCTTCCCAGCTTTCAGGGACAAGCAGACTTTTGTCAGAAAACTAAAATTTTTCTTTTTTGTGCTTTCAACTTCCTTCCAGTTAATGGTAGAAATGGGTATGGAACTAATATTGGATCCTGGAAAGCTATACATTTTGGAAAAGAAGAAAAAACCCTGAATTCAGCAAGGTGTCATTTGTGTAGATCCTTCAAGGTTTCTTTATAGAAACTAACAGTTAAATATAGGAAAAATTGAAAATTAGTTAAAAAAAACAGCCTTTTGTGCCAACGTTTTCCCCTGTAACTTATACTAATTATGACAGCTCTTTGAAAGCTATATACCGTTATATTGATGGACCTTACTGGTTGTGGGGATATATAGGACTTGTAGGTTCACCAAGAACCCGACAAACCCAGTGCCAAAAACTGAACAACGACTTGCAATGGTTTTTTGTTATGTTCCGGGTATATAGCAATTATTGTGGGAAAATGTACATGGAAAAATTGGTATGAAAGACACCTATGTATTTTTGAAATGGGAACAAATTATAGAGTTTAGAAACAGTAGATATTTACACATTTCTGAAATCGGGAACACTCATGCTAGCATGAGAAGGATCACTGACATAATATCGACGACACAAATATCGAGATACACAAATATCGAGTCAAAAATATCGATTGACAAAATATCGACTCCCTATCTTCAAACAGGTAAGTACCAAAATATCGACTCCAAAATATCGACTTACAAAAATATAGACTGTCAAAATATCGACTTTTTAAAATGTCTTAAAATTAAGTTAAAACTAATATAGTAATACATATATTTAATATAAACTTAGAAATAATTATTAAAAAAATATAATTTTAATAAATAATTTATATAATTAAAAAAATTATATCACCAAAAATTACACACACACATATATATATATATATATATATATATATATATATATATATATATATATATATATATATATATATATATATATATATATTAAACATATTATTAAATATACATATATAACATTTTAGAAAATGTTTAAAAGTTATTGTTACAACTATAGTGAGTTCAACATTAGCAAAAGTGTTGGATAGCGTAGAGGTAAAATTTACTACTCCCACTCCAGTGGGTGCAACAGTAGGGAAAGCGCTGGATAGCGTAGAGGTTAAAATTACTATTCCCACTCCAGGGATGTATGACGTTACAACGCATACTTTTACAACGCCTACCATTACAACAAAACTTTTACAACGCAAAAACTTTTACAACGCATACATTTACAACGCAAGATTTTACAACGCATATACCTTTACAACGCATACCATTACAACATAAGTATTGGTAAGTATATAATAATTTTTTGAATATAAATTAATAAAAAATATTATAATATAATTTAATATAATTTAATTTTATTAAATAAATGTAATTTAAATGTAATTTTACTTTATTTTTACAAAGTACCCCTGTACCCCAAAAACCCAAAACTGACCCTGAACCCTAAAAATACCCCTTTACCCATAAACTGAAAACTGACCCTGAACCCTAAAAATACCCCTTTACCCGAAAACTGAAAACTGACCCTGAACCCTAAAAATACCCCTTTACCCAAAAACTGAAAACTGACCCTGAACCCTAAAAATACCCCTTTACCTACAAACTGAAAACTGACCCTGAACCCTAAAAATACCCCTTTACCCCAAAAACTGAAAACTGACCCTGAACCCTAAAAATACCCCTTTACCCAAAAACTGAAAACTGACCCTGAACCCTAAAAATACCCCTTTACCTACAAACTGAAAACTGACCCTGAACCCTAAAAATACCCCTTTACCCCAAAAACTGAAAACTGACCCTGAACCCTAAAAATACCCCTTTACCCAAAAACTGAAAACTGACCCTGAACCCTAAAAATACCCCTTTACCCAAAAACTGAAAACTGACCCTGAACCCTAAAAATACCCCTTTACCCAAAAACTGAAAACTGACCCTGAACCCTAAAAATACCCCTTTACCTACAAACTGAAAACTGACCCTGAACCCTAAAAATACCCCTTTACCCCAAAAACTGAAAACTGACCCTGAACCCTAAAAATACCCCTTTACCCAAAAACTGAAAACTGACCCTGAACCCTAAAAATACCCCTTTACCCAAAAACTGAAAACTGACCCTGAACCCTAAAATTAAAATATTTATCAATTAATCAATTATAATTAATTACCAATTATATTTTAATTAATTACCAATTAATAATTAATTAACAATTAATTTTTAAAAAATATCAATAAATAAATTAACATATTTAATTAATTATAATTAAATTACTTCCCACCCTATTCCCCTATAAACCCACAACCCGCTACAGAAAATAAATTACTAAAATTAAAATATTTATCAATTAATCAATTATAATTAATTACCAATTATATTTTAATTAATTACCAATTAATAATTAATTAACAATTAATTCTAAATTATTATCAATAAATAAATTAACATATTTAATTAATTATAATTAAATTACTTCCCACCCTATTCCCCTATAAACCCACAACCCGCTACAGAAAATAAATTACTAAAATTAAAATATTTATCAATTAATCAATTATAATTAATTACCAATTATATTTTAACTAATTACCAATTAATAATTAATTAACAATTAATTCTAAATATATATCAATAAATAAATTAACATATTTAATTAATTAGAATTAAATTACTTCCCACCCTATTCCCCTATAAACCCACAACCCGCTACAGACTTATATTACACAAAAAATAAAAATTATTATTAACTTACCTTAAATTCGATATTTTTGTTGTCTATATTATGTCTAGTCGATATTATGTCCATTCTATATTTTTGATTCGATATTATGTCCATTCTATTCGATATTAATTTTCTCTAGTCGATATTTTTGTTGTCTATATTATGTCTAGTCGATATTATGTCCATTCTATATTTTTTACTCGATATTCTGTCCAGTCGAAATAATTGACTCGATATTATGACTGTACACCCATGAGAATTATCGATCATTTTTCAAAATGACTTCTTTTTTACACATTGTCTTTCATTTGGAAGGCAGAAATGCATCAAAAGTCAATAGGTAATAACAGCTGCTTTACAAATCTAAATTACCCTAAGTCTCCTGATAAAAATGGTACCTCACTTGTGTGAGTAGGCATAGCGCCCACAACAGGAAAAGGCTCACAACGCTGTAGATTTTGAGCCCTAGCTCTGCTGGCACATAGGGAAACCTAGCAAACCTATAAATTTTTTTAAACTAGACAAACCATAGTAATCCAGGATGGGTGACTTGACTGGCTCACACCAGGTTATTTTACCCAGAATACCTTACAAACCTAAAGAATTGTAAAGAAACCCACAGTTTCCTCATATTTCTGTGGTGGAAAGTTCTGGAATCTGCGTGTAGCCACAAATTTGTACCCACCACGCATTTCCTAAAGTCATCCGAGAAAAACGGTATCTCACTTGTGTGGGTAGGCCTAGTGCCCGCGAGAGGAAACGGTGCAAAACGCAACATGGACACACCATAATTTCACAGTGAAAAATGACCCTTTTATGGCAAAGTGCCTAGCTGTCGTTTTTTAACCCTAGCTCTGCCGGCACTTGGGGAAACCTAGCAAACCTATACATTTTTCAAAATTGTTACCCAGGAGAATCTAGTATGGGGTGACTTGACTGCCTCTCACCAGGTTCTGTTACCCAGAATCCCTTGCAAACGTAAAAAATTGCCCAAAAAACCAAATTTTCCTCACATTTCTGTGGTGGAAAGTTCTGGAATCTGCGTGGCTCCCCAAATTTCCACCCACCCCGCGTTCTCCAAAGTCTTTTGAGAAAAATTGTACCTCACTCGTGTGGTTGGGTCAAGGACCATCAACAGGCAAGGGCCCAAAACCTATTGAGGCAATATCAAAAATACCTATCAC
The DNA here is from genome assembly GCF_964261635.1 of Lissotriton helveticus. Taxonomy (NCBI): domain Eukaryota; kingdom Metazoa; phylum Chordata; class Amphibia; order Caudata; family Salamandridae; genus Lissotriton; species Lissotriton helveticus. Next base: position 866,280,395 of record NC_136061.1, read on the forward strand.
ACGCCAACCTGGTTTTGCAGGGGGGGGTCCCATGAGTCTTTGACCCATGGCTCGGGTACCATCTAGGGAAACCTTCCAAACCCACACATTTCTGGAAAATTAGACACCCGTGGAAGTCCAGCGAGGTATGGCTTGCGTGGGTCCCCCAACATTCTCCTACCCAGAACCCACTGCAAACCTCAAATTTTGCTGAACAAAATCACTTTTTTCTCAAATTTCTGTGTGGGAAAGTTCTGGAATCTGCGTGGATCCACAAATTTCACCAGGTCTTCCGATAAAAATGATACCTCACTTGTGTTTCCTGTTACGGGCACTCGGCTTACCCACTCAAGTGTGTTACCATTGTTCTGGGAAGACTTTGGGGAATGCGGGGTGAGTGGATTTTTATGGATCCACGCAGATTCCAGAACTTGTCACAACAGAAATGTGAGGAAAATGTGTTTTTCGACACATTTTGAGGTTTGCAAGGGATTCTGGGTAACAGAACCTGGTGGGAGCCAGCCAAGTCACCTCATCCAGGATTCCCCTTGGTGTCTAGTTTAAAAAAAATGTACATGTTTGCTAGGTTTCCCTGTGTGCCGGTTGCGCTAGGGCCCAAAACCCACAAGTAGGCACATTGCTAAAAACAAGTCTGTGCCTAGTGGGCTTTCTGCGGCCCTGGGGGAGAATCGAAGGGGGGTTGCCCCAATATGCCCCCAAGGGAGGCAGATTGACTGTGGCTATGTTTTTGGGGGGTGAAAAATTTGAATACCATTCTGGGCAGCCCCACCCCCACGCATAAAAGAAGCCAGCGTAATCACTGGCACCTAGTGGGCTTTCTGCCTCCCCGGGGGGGGAAGATTGAGGGCTGCTACCCACATCTGTCCCCCAGGGGGGCAGAAAGACTTACATTCCCTGGGGTGGGCATTGCAATGCCCTTTTTGGGCAGCCCCACCCCAAAGTCAATAATGAAAATAATCCCTGGTTTCTAGTGGGCTTTCTGCCCCTCTGGGGGTGCAAAAAGACTGACATTTCTCTGGAGGGGGTATTACCATGCCCTTTTTGGGGGCCCCCGAACCCAACGTAAAAAAAAAGAAAACAATCCCTGGTTCCTAGTGGGCTTTCTGCCCCCCTGGGGGGCAGATTGGGGGCTACTGTCCCATCTGCCTCCCCAGGGGGCCAGAAAGATTTACCTTTTTCTAGGGGTGTGGGGGCATTGCCATGCCCTTTTTGGGCGCGCCGTCCCCCAGCGTCAATAAAAAAGAAATAATCCCTGGTTTCTAGTGGGTTTTCGGCCCCCCAGGGGTTCAGATTGGGGGCTCCTGCCCCATATTCCCCCAGGGGGGGGGCGAAAGACTGACATTTCCTTGGGGGGCATTACCATGCCCATTTTGGGCAGCCCTCACCCCAACGTCAATAGCAAATAAAAATCCCTGGTACCTAATGGGCTTTCTGCCCCCGCCGGGGGCAGATTGGGTGCTACTGCCTCATCTGACCCCAAGGGGGGCAGCAAGACTGACATTTCTTTGGGGGGGATGGGGGCATTGCCATGCCCTTTTTGGCCAGCTCTCCCCGTAACGTCAATAAAAAAATTATTACCTGGTGGTTAGTGGGCTTTCTGTCCACCCCGGGGGGCAGATTGGGGGCTAACTCCCCATCTGTCCCCCAGGGGGTCATGAAGTCTGTAGCAGCCAAACAAATATGGGAGGAACAAAGACCCTTGCCCAAGGGGAAGCTCCCCCCTCCCTGGCACTAGTGGGTGGATCCCTGCTTGGGGATCACCCTCTTGGGGTGATCCCCAAGGAGAGATCCACTAGGGAAGGGTACCATTTGAAAGGGGAGATTATCCCCTTTCCAACGATACATCTCCCATCTTTTTTGGTGGTTGGGGGGCTGAGATAACCCCACAAGCACCGAAAATGAGAAACTGAAGCTAAGTTTCAGTTTCAATTTCGTTGCAATGCCATCATTGCAAAAAAATTCACAAACAGGCCTGGGGAGGTTGGGGCGCTATTCCCCTCCTCCGCAGGCAAAAAATAAAAAAAAATGGGAAATCCCTCTGCTCTCTGCAGCAGAGGGATTGCCTGAGCATGTGCTCATGATGGAATGGTTCCTTCATGAGAACACTAGAACTAGTGCTCAGGACGGAACTATTCCGTCATGAGCATGGAAAGGGTTAATAGGTGGATAGTCTGATGTCTTAACTCCAGCAGCCCCTACTTCATCAGGCCATCGGAAGACATTTTTCAATAGAGCAGAAACCAGTATCGGATAACTGGTGGTCTCTCTGACTCAGAATGGAGCAGTTTGACCATAGGTTTGTGACGGAGTACGCTGTCCGCCACAATCTAAATAAGATCCTAACTCTTCATAAGAACTTCTCTTCTTCCACAAAAAGATATAAAAACAAAGTTTGAGGGGTTGTCAGATTTTAGCTCAATGTGCCATTTTGTGCACCGCCATTAAATGTACCAGGGATCATCCTCATGAAAGCACTCCTAACAAGTTATGCATCCTGAACAGAAGGCAAGGGTGCACAATGGGAATGAATGGCAAATAATTTAACATAATTCCCTTTAAAACATCCATAAATGCTCTTAGCTATTAGGACATAGTTTATGGGAGTAGCAGCAGTGTAGAATCTCCTTTTGAAGCTTTAGTTTTAATTGGTTTGTAATGTCTGTTGACCAGTGTTTAAGTGGGACATCAGTGTCAGCATCTACAGATAAGCTTAATAGCAGCAGCAGAAGATGCTTTATTGTATATAGATTTGTCACTAAATTATTAGTTTTATATAACAGTGATGGCTGTCTTCCATTTCTTCAAAGCACTGTGGTTCTGAAAGAGATGTTGAATGTCTTATGAAGTCCAATCAGTTGAGGTAACAGATATTCTTGAGTTGCGACCCGCCGTTTTGTGTGGAGATCAATTAAAAGATTGTTTGCAGACATGTCAGTCATTTTTTTGTGTCCTGGATCAAACATATAAAGAAGGGTACCATATAGGTTTAGAAGCTGCTTTTAGTTTAAAATATATCTATGTTTTATTGGGAAAGAGAAAAAACTGCCTCATTGAGTGGCACCCTCTATCTAGTGGTATAAAATTTTCAGCTGTCTAGTCGTTAATAACCTGGCCATGTCGCCTTCACAATCTATAAAGCACTCCTGGAGCACTGAAAAGGCACAGAGCCAGGAGAATAATGCTCCCTCTACCTCCCCACATCTGGAAGTCCAATGAGTTTGAATGAGGCTTGCATGGAGCAAGTCTTGAAAGTAGTGTTGATGTTAATAGCTTTATCGGTCATGAAAATATCATCTGTATGGATTAGGGAGAAAGATGTCCATCCTCTGTTAGTTTTACAAATAAAAGTGTTATTTAAATTGGTGCTGAGGTTAAAATTGTTTCTTGTGGCACTGATTTCTCTCATGAAGAAGTGGAAAAGTCAATGCATTTTTAGACTAAAGGGTTTTAAGGAGAGAAAGAATTGGTGGGTTTATGGAAGAGGAAATGAAATACACTTTTGGATGAATTTGATCTTGCATGTGTTTGATCTTGAAATATGTATGCTTTTCTAAAGATGCCTAATTTAGTGCGCAGTGAGGGTGATCTGCCAATGCCACAAGTGTTTTCCATATTATGGATTTCTCATGTTTGCTCATAGAGAAAATTATTGAGCCAGAACTGTCTTGTTTTTTTCCACTTGAGCTTCAACCAAAGAAGAGCAAGTGTGTCTACTTCAAAATGGATCATGGTGATGTACACTTCTATAGTGCTGTTGATGTCACTGGAACAATTAAGTAGCTTAAATCTTGTTGAAAGGATGGCTTTGAGACAAGATAGTGTGATATGGCTTCGAGGTTGGGACTAGGATTTCATAGTTTGAGGTCTGGGTGACAGGAGTGTGAAGATGAAAGGGAATAAGTGTGTGATTGCACCAGTCAGTATCAATAGTTGAGGTACAGAAGACCCTATCCGAGTGTTGAATGATGAGGTTCAGTATCATCTCTTTAATGTTGTAAGGGCTGTCATCAGTTAAACTAGGATGTGAAGATGCATAATGGTCTTGAGGAGAACGCAGTTCATTTTGGGTTGTCCCAAAGATGTTGAATTTTCCCAAGATAATATTGTGAACAATTAACATCACGTTGTGGGGACATAGTAAAAAATGTGATCAAATTAGTTAGATTTGTCTTTTGGAGGGTGATATTTGATATGAACATGTATGGAACAGGTAAGACAAACAAAAGCTTGAACTTAATTAAAAAAATTGAGTGAGTTGTGGTGAGCACCTACTTGCAGCTAAGGGAGTCTTTAAGTATATCAGATATGCCTCCTATTTCCAGTTTTTCTACCTGTATGATGGGTTGGCTTGGAACCGAGGATTGACCCAAATATAAAGTGATCAGGTATAGGTCAGGTTTGTAGTGGGTAATGAGGTTGGTAGGCCGATGCCTCCTCACCATTGAGGCTCAATAGGGTACAAACATGATTGTGGTTGGTGCTGTGTATGTTCAGTGAAAATATGGCCAAACAGTTTGAGATGAGTGGTATCACTTTTGGAGTAGGGTAAAGACGTATACTGGATTTGGTATGGTTGTAGGGGGCAGGCAGAAGCAGTAGATTGCACCCAGCATTCTATATTCATTTCTATCATTCTCTTTTTGTTTCATGAATCAATTCTCTAAGCAGTCCACAGACAGTGGCGACCGGCATGGCTCGTGTGGTGGTGGGCGTGCACGTGGGGAGCTGGCGTGGAGGGCTATTGTGAGTGGGTCGCAATAAAAAAAGCCACTTACCTTGCTGCTGGGTCTCGTGTTTCTGCTCTTGCTCTCATGTGTTGGACTCCAGGAACAGGAAGCGCTCAGCCACGGGCTACAGGGTTGGGCATGTTCTCCGTGCAGACTGTAATGTGGCCTGCATGGAGAGCAGGGAAAGTACACATGACTGTTTTGGGTGGCCGGAGAGGGCCGGTCAAACAGTCATTACGCACTTAGGAGGATTCTGGGTCTACCACTCCTTCCCTGCTCTGCAGGCCCCTCACATAAAGCTGCTGCAGCAGGAGGACAAAATAAAATGATAACATTATGTTATTATCATTTTATTTTTTCCTTTCTTTTCTTGCTTGAAGGCAGTGTGGCGACGCTCCTCCACCTTAGTAGAGGAGCTGCCACTGTCCTCAGAATGGCAGTACCATTTACAAAACACACACATAATATTAGACATGAATTAAATGCCATGCACTATTTTAAAATACAGTCATTCAACTTGAGCTATATTTCGTTAAGCTATTTAGACTTTAAATGCCCGTGTGTACATAATATGCCGGGGAACACATCATCTCATAACTGGCATAACTACTCTAAGCACAGACAAATCAGTGGTCCACAATTAAACCCAAGCACGGATCTGAAAAGGCAGGTTTTAAAACAGCTTACTTGAAAGAAAGTGTTCTTGCGTGTTGCAAAAAAAGACCTCCAACGCAACAATCCTTTTATTTTTTATGAAAGCACTGCAGAGACATCCTTTATTAAGAGGGGATAAAAGTGGCTGGCTTTTAAAATGCTAGGTTACTTCTGTAATGCTCGACTGACTGCTGGGGTGTGAAAACTGTCTCCGCTGAGCTGTTATGAAAATAAAAGACCTACAATGGTGCACTTTCTAGGCATGGAAGATTCACAGTGGCTGAGTTCTGGCAGACATTATCTGGTTGTTCGGTTTGTACAAATGACAAAATGGCGGGTGCTGGCGCACCCAGCTGAAATGCTAATGGGTTTCCAATCTAGCCGACCTTAGCGCTACTTTATGTAGTTTAGGCACGATTGTACATACATTACTATATTTAGTATTAGCGCAACCAAGGTGTGCTGGTGTACTCAGTCTGTAAGCACCGGTCACCGGAAGCCACACCATCCTGATTAGCGCTCTGGTGGATTCGCGTACTCCTCACTACTTAAGGAGACGTGATGCAAGCCCTCGGCAAATGATCAATTACCTGTTGCGCGTTATTGGAAATCTTTTTAACTTTGCTACTGATTTTAGATTTTCTCTCTATTATTTAAAAGGGGGCATTCATTTGGGCTAAATTGTACTGCCAGCGTCGTTGTTGGTGAGAGTGTGATATTGCTGCTAACGCTAACACCGTATTTGTCACTATATCCCATTTACCTGATTATTCAGATTTTTAAAAGCCAGTAATACACAGATCATTTCTGAGGCCAGATATTTCTTTAGTTTTAGCACAACCAAGGTGTGCTGGTGTACTCGGTCTGTGAGCGCGGTTCACTGGAAGCCACGCCATCTTTGTTAGTGCTCTAGTGGATACACGTACTCCTCACTATTTAAGGAGACGTGATTTAAGCGTGCAGCGGTGTGCCGATGGCGTGCGAAGGGGCGCCAAAGGCAAGCCTGTCTGCGGCTGTCCACACATCGGACGCGCTCAGCGCCAGCCATGCAGCCAGTTTTTCCTCTCGCCTCACTTATACCAGGGATGAACTTATCTCCCTGGATATCATGAGGCACATGATTGTCGGGAGCAGAGGTAAGAAAGCCCTTAAAAACGTTGGGGCAAAAACTCTCATATGTGGCATCGTTAATGCTAGATCTCTTGTTAAACATCACTCAGAAATCTACTCACTGGTCGAAGATCAAAATGTGGAAATTCTGTTTCTTACAGAAACCTGGACTCGACCAGATCGTGAAGTTGAACTTTGCTTAGCCTGCCCCCAGGATTCAAAATATTTCATAAACCAAGGATAAGTGGGAGGGGAGGCGGGCTAGGTATTATATACAAAGATATTTGGAATATGGTCCCTATGGCTATAGAGGAGGTACAGGCTTTGAGCTGTTGGGATTTTCACTTACAGAACGTAGTGGCTGCCTGTACTCTGGAATTCTATGCTATCGACCCCCTGATGGAGCCGCACCTCATTATCAAGAACGAATAGATGTGATTTATAGTTTCTCACATACCCATGGTAAAATAATGATTCTTGGTGATTTTATTCTTTGGGCGAATGGAAACCTTGGGACTGCCCTTAAAGAACTGTGCCAAACTTGTGAGAACATAAATCTACAGCAGCTGGTGCCTTATCCTACGCACTCAGGCGGCCATGTATTGGATTTCATCTTTGCTAATAGCATTGATGTAGCCAGGGAAGAGATTATTCCATTATGTTGGACAGATCACTTCTTGGTTCTTTTCTCCCTGAGGTTAGATATCACACACAAACCTACTTCCGACCTGTCCCAGACTCACATGGGCAGGGATTGTTCCAAATTACTAAAACTAAATGAACTCCACCGACTTGTAAAGCGTAGCTGCTTTGATAGCGATAATACTGTGGAGATGAATTATGAGAACCTGAATTGTCAAATTATCAACACACTAGATCAGGTGGTGCCGCTGAAAAAAAATCAAAAAGAAAAAGAAACCATAGGCTCCCTGGTATTGTGAGGAGCTGAGGCCGATGAAATCTAAATGTAAACAGATGGGAAGGAGATGGAGAAGGAACAATGGGGAAGTAGATAAAGCCTAGCTGAAAAAATTGCTACGCATCTACAAAGATTTAGTGGGCAAGACTAAAGCCAAACATCTGGAGGAAACTATTCGAAATGCACCCAATAAGTCAAAAACATTATTTAATTTAGTAAAAGACATGTCCAGCCCTGACTGCGCAAAGAGCAAGATACCGGCCTCACAAGAACTATGTGACAACTTGGCCAAGTTCTTTGAGGAAAAAATTTATAAAATATTAAGTGGACTAAATACTCCTAGTGAAGGAGAGGAGGATAGTACAGTCAATGATGGAAAAAGGCGGTTGCGTCCCCTTTGTTAAAAAAAGCTTCACTGGATCCATCATGTCCCTCTAACTACAGACCAATTTCTTTGCCACCATATCCAATAAAAGTTCTGGAAAGAATAGTAAGTAAGGCTGTCTTGAAATTTGCGGACAAGAATGGACTTCTAGATGAAGTTCAATTTGGGTTCAGCCAGGGACATGGGACTGAAACT